>NC_071999.2:46659653-47909653 GCF_028885655.2 Pongo abelii
AGGCCCATATGCATGAACCCAGGAGTGCTATCTTACTTCAGGGCAAATTTTTCTTCAATTCTTTACTCAAACCAAATTTCTGGTTCAAGAAGAGTATGGCCAATTTGTGACTGGGATAACTGCAGGCTTCCACATTTCCTGAGCTAACATGATACTGTCTTATCTGTGTTCTCTGTACCTTTCTCCCTTTTCTCTCATTGCTTCTGTCCCTATCACCATCTTATTGCCTCATTTCTGAAAGCCTTGCTGTTAGGTAACTGCCATAATTCTCCTTGGGGAGTTAGATGATAAAGCCCTAAATAAGCAAGTGGCATGATAGAGCTAAACTATATCAGCCTATGAGAGATAACTGCTAAATATTTAGGAATTTTTCAAGCTGATTGTTAACCTTTGGTAGCTTGAAATCATGGTGGGGGCGTTCGCACCATGGAAATTGGCAAACTTAACAACCCCGCAGTCTCCATGAGAACTGGTTTCCTAGCACACCACCGGGTACTACACTTCTCAGGGGTATCTTGCATTTTCACTCAGTACTCCTGAAAATCTTAAAGATTCAAAATGAATTTCCATGGCTGGGACTTCTCTAATAGGAATAAACAATAAAAAAATAATTACAGGCAATGCCCAAGGGTTACCATATAGGGAAACAGCTGGATCATCTTGCTGAAAGCCAGCTCTACTGACACGTGGTGAGGAGACATGGATGGTGGGAAATTATAAAAGTTCAGAAAAGCATTGCCTTTTTGGGCCAAGAAAGATTCCCAAAGACATATGTACATACAACAATCCTACAAAATATGGATTGTTCTGTAACAATGATCCACTGAATCAGACTATTTTTTCAGAGTTATTGATCAAAGTAAAGAATGATGTATAAGAGTAAACTATGCTCCTTAAAAAGAACAAAGGATTTCATAATCTCATAGAGGATCTGAAGATAACCTAGCCTGTAAATTTACTAATAGTCAGCCAGTTAAATAACCCAGTGGTTTCTAAAACTGAAAATAGAACTTAATATCCTACTGAGATCTTCAAAAATCAAAACTGCTGGACTAGAGATTATAGAAAAGGCCAAGCTTAGTTACCTAAGTACATCAAACTGCATTTATTCATAGTCCTAGAAAATTCTCTTTAAAAGGGGGACTAGGCTAATAGTGCTAAACATACATTAGTTATCTTTTCCATGTATTTCTTTCTATGCCTCACTCCTTTTTATTTTCAAATGCTGGTTGTGTGCTTACTGTGTACCAGGCACTGTCTTCACTATAATGATGAAAAAGTTCCAGTCTCACACTGTATTTCAGAAGATTGCATCCATTGTTAAAGAATATACTACTTCCTTAAGTACTATTCAAAGGCTGCAGAGAGATCCTACCAGCAATATACAGAAGATTTACTTTGTGATTTCTTTTAATTAGAAAATAACATTTGAAAGCTATAACCTTTTAAGCCTTTTTGCTCCCACAAAAATAATCACCAAGAGTAGATGATTTGTTTTCTGAGGAAATCTGTGGTATAGCTTTAACAGCTTTCTTGGAAGGAAGACAAATGTAACTAAGTATGAATAATATACTTTAAATATAGCCAGAAGAATTTTGACTTATAATTAACCCATGTTTCTGAAAATATGAAATCTAAAAGTAATAAATATGCATTCTTAATAATGGGCTCTTAAAACTACATTTATAATAATCCTTTCAGTTTGTTGTTATGGTTATTTATTATAGGAAAAACACATGTTCCTATCAAAGCCTGTAAAATTAATGAACACATTTTATATGTAGAACTCAAAAAATACTCTCTTGTAAGCTGTACTCATTAAATAAAAATACCAACGAATTCATTAAACAAAAACAAAAACTCAAATCAACAATGGCAAAGCTAATAACTCCAGAAGGCTGAAACGTAGCAAAGACAAACATAGTGATAAAACATTTAACTATTAATATACTGTTTATCTCAATATGGACAGTTCCTTTGCTATGATGCAGAGGAATCAGGAGGCATGGGGATCTTATGTGGTGGATGGCATGGCAGGTTATTTGCCCAGCCCTCACTGCTGACCTAAAGGCGCCTATCTTGCTCAACAGGAACCATACAAAACAAGAGTGTATAAGCCTTTCATTGCCAGCAGGCCTGTTAATTTCCATGATGTAAAAAGTAAGCCCATCTGGCCACTAGATGGAGATCAGGTTACTCTGTCAGTGATGGGGAAGCTGCTTGCAGCCAGCAAGTGTTAAGTAAGCAGGGTATGGAGAACCTATTTTCTTTTTTCAATACTTCTATGAAAGGCATTTTCCAAGCTCTGAAGTTAGGAGCAGATCTGTGCTGAATAAAGAGTATATAAATGAAGAATAGCTTGAAAGATCAAACAGAAAGGGAACTGTAAATGACAAACATTTGCTTGTTATTACTGTTGCCCCTGGAATGACTTCTATTTAGGTTTAGTTGTATAAACCACTTGTAATTAATAAGATGAGCTGGTCTAAATAAGAAAATTAAATAAGCTGTCTCATTACTTACCAAGCAGGGAAGAAGAGAGATATGACAAAAAATTAAAACAATGATAGATTATTAAGACAATTAGTCTTGTCTGTTTGAACATAAGAATACAGACTCATGTTTCAGTATGTATATAAGTATGCATTTTTAATATCAACCAAAATGGATCAAGGGAACTTAGGGATCAAAGGAGAATGTCAGATAACATCTATTCTAATTTTCCAAATGAAACTATCACTCAATTCTGAATTATACAACTTTATTACTAAATATGTCTTATTTCTGTAATAGCTGAGCTTTATTTTATTTTTTTTAGAGACAGGGTCTTGTTTTGTTGCCCAGGCTGGGGGGCAGTGGCTCGATCTCAGCTCCTGCAACCTCCGCCTCCCGGGTTCAGGCAATTCTTGTGCCTCAGCCTCCCAAGTAGCTGGGATTACAGGCATGCGCCACCATGCCCGGCTTAGCTGAACTTTAAACTGGAGACATAAAGTTACACATGTCCTGGAAAATCTTTGGTTTAGGGAAAGTTCAGATATTGCACTGTGTAATGTAGCTGAATATTTTGATTATTCTTGAGATGTTAGATACCATAATTCTCTTCATTTCTAACTTAATAACTACATATCCTCATTCAATAAATATTTATTCAGTTAAATCAAAACAAATAATTTGTGACAGTTTAAAAGAAAAATTCCATTTGTTATCAAATAGTTTCAATTACCAGTACATTTTAGTATATAGGAGTATGAGCATAAACAAACATATTAATTGCTTATTGCACCAATCATTGTGCTACAAGCTAGGAGTACAAAGATGTATATATAGCCAGAGAAGTAACTGGAAGAGAAGGCCTACATGATTAAAAAACAAATACAAATTCATTTTTGTAGCAGTCAAGAACAATTATTAAATGATCAGTAAAAGTCCTTTGTAAAGTTCTATTGTGAAAAATAAACTTAATCTTGACCAGATGGAAAACATGACCTTTGATCTCTACCACATATAAAATATAGAAATTCAAACACAGTAGTATTTACTATTAGGCACCAATGACTGTAATGAGAACAAGAGCTTAATTCAAAAACAGAAGAAACTAATGTTTAGAATAATAAATGAAACAGGCCATAATTAATTGGCTTTCTAAATATTGTTATGAGTAGTAACCAACATTCAGTCTGTTGCTGTAATCATTCCATGGCATTTACTTAATCACATGTTTATTTTAGAGTCACACATTTGTTTTAGCTTAATTAAATTAATATATTTATACCCCTTCAAAAAGATTTGAGTTCTACTTTGGTGTGAGGTTTTCAAAATGTTCCTACAAGCTTTTAAGGATCTAAGAGAATTATTATTCATTCATGAATATATCTATTTCTATTTAAAGAAAATCACAAAAATAATCAATAAAATAGGAATTATTAATCAGGTATTGATGAAATAGTTGTAGAAATTTCTTATTTTGCTAATCGGCTCTTTACAGAACAACCTGGCTGGGAGGAAATTACTATTCTTTTTGTTGTGCACATGTACCCTAAAACTTAGAGTATAATAATCAGTAAAAAAAAAAAAAAAAAAAAGGGGGGAGGAGCCAAGATGGCCGAATAGGAACAGCTCCGGTCTACAGCTCCCAGCACGAGAGACGCAGAAGACGGGTGATTTCTGCATTTCCATCTGAGGTACCGTGTTCATCTCACTAGGGAGTGCCAGACAGTGGGCGCAGGTCAGTGGGTGAGCGCACCGTGCGCCAGCCGAAGCAGGGGCGAGGCATTGCCTCACTCGGGAAGCGCAAGGGGTCAGGGAGTTCCCTTTCCAGGGGTGACAGACGGCACCTGGAAAATCGGGCCACTCCCACCCGAATACTGTGCTTTTCCGACGGGCTTAGGAAACGGTGCCCCAGGAGAGTATAGCCCGCACCTGGCTCAGAGGGTCCTACGCCCACGGAGTCTCGCTGACTGCTAGCACAGCAGTCTGAGATCAAACAGCAAGTCGGCAGCGAGGCTGGGGGAGGGGCGCCCGCCATTGCCCAGGCTCGCTTACATAAACAAAGCAGCCAGGAAGCTTGAACTGGGTGGAGCCCACCACAGCTCAAGGAGGCCTGCCTGCCTCTGTAGGCTCCACCTCTGGGGGCAGGGCACAGACAAACAAAAAGACAGCAGTAACCTCTGCAGACTTAAATGTCCCTGTCTGACAGCTTTGAGGAGAACAGTGGTTCTCCCAGCACGCAACTGGAGATCTGAGAACGGGCTGACTGCCTCCTAAAGTGGGTCCCTGACCCCTGACCCCCGAGCAGCCTAACTGGGAGGCACCCCCCAGCAGGGGCAGACTGACACCTCACACGGCCGCCCAGGTACTCCAACAGACCTGCAGCTGAGGGTCCTGTCTGTTAGAAGGAAAACTAACAGAAAGGACATCCACACCAAAAACCCATCTGTACATCACCATCATCAAAGACCAAAAGTAGATAAAACCACAAAGATGGGGAAAAAACAGAGCAGAAAAACTGGAAACTCTAAAAAGCACAGTACCTCTCCTCCTCCAAAGGAACGCAGTTCCTCACCAGCAACGGAACAAAGCTGGACGGAGAATGACTTTGACGAGCTGAGAGAAGAAGGCTTCAGATGATCAAATTACTCCGAGCTACGGGAGGATATTCAAACCAAAGGCAAAGAAGTTGAAAACTTTGAAAAAAATTTAGAAGACTGTATAACTAGAATAACCAATACAGAGAAGTGCTTAAAGGAGCTGATGGAGCTGAAAACCAAGGCTCGAGAACTACGTGAAGAATGCAGAAGCCTCAGGAGCCGATGTGATCAAATGGAAGAAAGGGTATCAGCCCTGGAAGATGAAATGAATGAAATGAAGCGAGAAGGGAAGTTTAGAGAAAAAAGAATAAAAAGAAACGAGCAAAGCCTCCAAGAAATGTGGGACTATGTGAAAAGACCAAATCTACGTCTGATTGGTGTACCTGAAAGTGACGGGGAGAATGGAAACAAGTTGGAAAACACTCTGCAGGATATTATCCAGGAGAACTTCCCCAATCTAGCAAGGCAGGCCAACATTCAGATTCAGGAAATACAGAGAATGCCACAAAGATACTCCTCGAGAAGAGCAACTCCAAGACACATAATTGTCAGATTCACCAAAGTTGAAATGAAGGAAAAAATGTTAAGGGCAGCCAGAGAGAAAGGTCGGGTTACCATCAAAGGGAAGCCCATCAGACTAACAGCGGATCTCTCGGCAGAAACCCTACAAGCCAGAAGAGAGTGGGGGCCAATATTCAACATTCTTAAAGAAAAGAATTTTCAACCCAGAATTTCATATCCTGCCAAACTAAGCTTCATAAGTGAAGGAGAAATAAAATACTTTACAGACAAGCAAATGCTGAGAGATTTTGTCACCACCAGGCCTGCCCTAAAAGAGCTCCTGAAGGAAGCACTAAACATGGAAAGGCACAACCGGTACCAGCCACTGCAAAATCAGACCGAAATGTAAAGACCATCGAGACTAGGAAGAGACTGCATCAACTAACGAGCAAAATAACCAGCTAACATCATAATGACAGGATCAGATTCACACATAACAATATTAACTTTAAATGTAAATGGACTAAATGCTCCAATTAAAAGACACAGACTGGCAAATTGGATAAAGACTCAAGACCCATCAGTGTGCTGTATTCAGGAAACCCATCTCATGTACAGAGACACACATAGGCTCAAAATAAAAGGATGGAGGAAGATCTACCAAGCAAATGGAAAACAAAAAAAGGCAGGGGTTGCAATCCTAGTCTCTGATAAAACAGACTTTAATCCAACAAAGATCAAAAGAGACAAAGAAGGCCATTACATAATGGTAAAGGGATTAATTCAACAAGAAGAGCTAACTATCCTAAATATATATGCACCCAATACAGGAGCACCCAGAGTCATAAAGCAAGTCCTGAGTGACCTACAAAGTGATTTAGACTCCCACACATTAATAATGGGAGACTTTAACACCCCACTGTCAACATTAGACAGATCAACGAAACAGAAAATCAACAAGGATACCCAGGAATTGAACTCAGCTCTGCACCAAGCAGACCTAATAGACATCTACAGAACTCTCCACCCCAAATCAACAGAATATACATTTTTTTCAGCACCACACCACACCTATTCCAAAATTGACCATATACTTGGAAGTAAAGCTCTCCTTAATAAATGTAAAAGAACAGAAATTATAACAAACTGTCTCTCAGATCACAGTGCAATCAAGCTAGAACTCAGGATTAAGAATCTCACTCAAAACCGCTCAACTACGTGGAAACTGAACAACCTGCTCCTGAATGACTACTGGGTACATAACGAAATGAAGGCAGAAATAAAGATGTTCTTTGAAACCAACGAGAACCAAGACACAACATACCAGAATCTCTGGGATGCATTCAAAGCAGTGTGTAGAGGGAAATTTATAGCACTAAATGCCCACAAGAGAAAGCAGGAAAGATCCAAAATTGACACCCTAACATCACAATTAAAAGAACTAGAAAAGCAAGAGCAAACACATTCAAAAGCTAGCAAAAGGCAAGAAATAACTAAAATCAGAGCAGAACTGAAGGAAATAGAGACACAAAAAACCCTTCAAAAAATCAATGAATCCAGGAGCTGGTTTTTTGAAAGGATCAACAAAATTGATAGACCGCTAGCAAGATTAATAAAGAAAAAAAGAGAGAAGAATCAAATAGATGCAATAAAAAATGATAAAGGGGATATCACCACCGATCCCACAGAAATACAAACTACCATCAGAGAATATTACAAACACCTCTACACAAATAAACTAGAAAATCTAGAAGAAATGGATAAATTCCTCAACACATACACCCTCCCAAGACTAAACCAGGAAGAAGTTGAATCTCTGAATAGACCAATAACAGGAGCTGAAATTGTGGCAATAATCAATAGCTTACCAACCAAAAAAAGTCCAGGACCAGATGGGTTCACAGCCGAATTCTACGAGAGGTACAAGGAGGAGCTGGTACCATTCCTTCTGAAACTATTCCAATCAATAGAAAAAGAGAGAATCCTCCCTAACTCATTTTATGAGGCCAGCATCATCCTGATACCAAAGCCTGGCAGAGACACAACAAAAAAAGAGAATTTTAGACCAATATCCTTGATGAACATTGATGCAAAAATCCTCAATAAAATACTGGCAAACAGAATCCAGCAGCACATCAAAAAGCTTATCCACCATGATCAAGTGGGCTTCATCCCTGGGATGCAAGGCTGGTTCAATATACGCAAATCAATAAATGTAATCCAGCATATAAACAGAACCAAAGACAAAAACCACATGATTATCTCAATAGATGCAGAAAAGGCCTTTGACAAAATTCAACAATCCTTCATGCTAAAAACTCTCAATAAATTAGGTATTCATGGGTCGTATCTCAAAATAATAAGAGCTATTTATGACAAACCCACAGCCAATATCATACTGAATGGGCAAAAACTGGAAGCATTCCCTTTGAAAACTGGCACAAGACAGGGATGCCCTCTCTCACCACTTCTATTCAACATAGTATTGGAAGTTCTGGCCAGGACAATTAGGCAAGAGAAGGAAATCAAGGGTATTCAATTAGGAAAAGAGGAAGTCAAATTGTCCCTGTTTGCAGATGACATGACAGTATATCTAGAAAACCCCATTGTCTCAGCCCAAAATCTCCTTAAGCTGATAAGCAACTTCAGCAAAGTCTCAGGATACAAAATCAATGTACAAAAATCACAAGCATTCGTATACATCAATAACAGACAAACAGAGAGCCAAATCCTGAGTGAACTCCCATTCACAATTGCTTCAAAGAGAATAAAATACCTAGGAATCCAACTTACAAGGGATGTGAAGGACCTCTTCAAGGAGAACTACAAACCACTGCTCAAGGAAATAAAAGAGGATACAAACAAATGGAAGAACATTCCATGCTCATGGGTAGGAAGAATCAATATCATGAAAATGGCCATCCTTCCCAAGGTAATTTACAGATTCAATGCCATCCCCATCAAGTTACCAATGACTTTCTTCACAGAATTGGAAAAAACTACTTTAAAGTTTTTTCTTTAAAAAAAGAGCCCGCATCGCCAAGTCAATCCTAAGCCAAAAGAACAAAGCTGGAGGCATCACGCTACCTGACTTCAAACTATACTACAAGGCTACAGTAACCAAAACAGCATGGTACTGGTACCAAAACAGAGATATAGATCAATGGAATACAACAGAGCCATCAGAAATAATATCTACAACTATCTGATCTTTGACAAACCTGACAAAAACAAGAAATGGGGAAAGGATTCCCTATTTAATAAATGGTGCTGGGAAAACTGGCTAGCCATATGTAGAAAGCTGAAACTGGATCTCTTCCTTACACCTTATACAAAAATCAATTCAAGATGGATTAAAGACTTAAATGTTAGACCTAAAACCATAAAAACCCTAGAAGAAAACCTAGGCAATACCATTCAGGACATAGGCATGGGCAAGGACTTCATGTCTAAAACACCAAAAGCAATGGCAACAAAAGCCAAAATTGACAAATGGGATCTAATTAAACTAAAGAGCTTCTGCACAGCAAAGGAAACTACCATCAGAGTGAACAGGCAACCTACAAAATGGGAGAAAATTTTCACAACCTACTCATCTGACAAAGGGCTAATATCCAGAATCTACAATGAACTCCAACAAATTTACAAGAAAAAAACAAACAACCCCATCAAAAAGTGGGCAAAGGACATGAACAGACACTTCTCAAAAGAAGACATTTATGCAGCCAAAAAACACATGAAAAAATGCTCACCATCACTGGCCATCAGAGAAATGCAAATCAAAACCACAATGAGATACCATCTCACACCAGTTAGAATGGCAATCATTCAAAAGTCAGGAAACAACAGGTGCTGGAGAGGATGTGGAGAAATAGGAACACTTTTACACTATTGGTGGGACTGTAAACTAGTTCAACCCTTGTGGAAGTCAGTGTGGCGATTCCTCAGGGATCTAGAACTAGAAATTCCATTTGACCCAGCCATCCCATTACTGGGTATATACCCAAAGGACTATAAATCATGCTGCTATAAAGACACATGCACACGTATGTTTATTGCGGCATTATTCACAATAGCAAAGACTTGGAACCAACCCAAATGTCCAACAATGATAGACTGGATTAAGAAAATGTGGCACATATACACCATGGAATACTATGCAGCCATAAAAAATGATGAGTTCACGTCCTTTGTAGGGACATGGATGAAATTGGAAATCATCATTCTCAGTAAACTATCGCAAGAACAAAAAACCAAACACCTCATATTCTCACTCATAGGTGGGAATTGAACAATGAGAACACATGGACACAGGAAGGGGAACATCACACTTCGGGGACTGTTGTGGGGTGTGGGGAGGGGGGAGGGATGGCATTGGGAGATATACCTAATGCTAGATGAGGAGTTGGTGGGTGCAGCGCACCAGCATGGCACATGTATACATATGTAACTTACCTGCACGTTGCGCACATGTACCATAGAGCCTAAAGTATAATAATAATAATAATAATAATAAAAAGAAAAAAAAAGAGAATAGGGGACAGTGAGACTGTATTAACAGGGAGACTTCCTTCTTTCTTTTTATTTTCCAAATTGTATGTAACTTAATCATATTGTAATAATGATGGGAAATAAATACTAAAAGAAAAAAAAAAAAAAGAAAGTAATGTAAACAGGAGAAGTTTTGTTCCAAAGATTAAAATAAATGAATAGCAAATAAATCCTTTTATTATATGCTTTAGTATATATAGGCATATAGCCTTCCTCATTCTTCAAATTAGTTTCAGACAGCAACTAGATTGATTAGATGATGACTAAGTCATTTCTGGAGTTATCAGGTTTCTTTTCACTTTGGTGGCCTGTTTCCATATTTTTCTCCAGTGCAGGATTGGGTCTACCTATTGTTGACTACTAAATTTGCATTACTTGGAAACAAGGAAGTTGGTAAAAAAACGTTCTATTGGATGCATATTTTTGCTCACCTTCTCTAGTTTAGAGGTTCTGGCCTTGTAATAATCTGCTGTATTCTAGTTCCTAAATGTTTCTGTTTCCTAGGTAGCATGTAGAGCTGCTGACACTGAAGATGGTAAAAGTGAGAACAGATGCAAAGGTACTACTGGAAACTGGTTAGTGCTTAAGGTTAAAAAAATAAAAGCTGCTGATTGTATTCATATGTTGTGATGTCAGTAACCTGCACATTAAAGCACTGACAGAAAAAAAGGCACATTTTTACTTTTTCATCATTTAGATGGAGAATTTGTTTTTGTCTTTTTATTTTGAATCTAAAAATTCTTTTAGTTCTTTAAGCAACTATTTTTGAGTCACTGGCCCAGAAATTTTCATGACTGTGGCATCTGGAACTAAATTTATACTTGAATGTGCACCTCTAAGAGATAAGGTGAATTCAAATGGTACCTGCATATTTCTGTCATCTTGTCCAATCATGTTTCTCCATTCCATGAGTGATCGCTGCAGACGTTCAAGTCCAGTTTCCCAAAGCCTGATGTGACCTCCCATATCAACAGTAACAACACCGCTTTTGTCCCACTCAGCTAGCAGTGCATCTGTGTCTGAAATGCTCGACAGCCATGTGGTATACGGCGAGAGAGATTCTGATCTGGAAAAAGGAATCCAAGTGAAGCTAAGAGACCACAGAAATAAAGCAGGATGGATGAGACTGCACATTGTAATGTTCTTTACTGTTGAAAAAGTATGCTCACACTACTCATTATTTTATACCTGCTCGTACCTCTGTCACCACATAGGCAGGTTATGAGGATATGCTATGAGCAAAAGTTCTTAAACAAACATGTCCAGGGTTCGTAAGCAAACATGAGGCAGGACAATCGTGAATATTAAAAAAAAAAAAAAACAGAAAGACTATTTTAAGAAAGATGTTTTTATAAGTGATCATAGTATATAACTAATTGGTAGGCCAGGAAACAAAGCTAGTTTAAACTGATTCGGTTCTCTAAACTTGCTATAAAGAATTTGCTAAGGACTACATGCTTGTATCCCCCACCAAATTCATATGTTGAAGCCCTAACCCCCGATATGATAGTATTAGGAGGTGGGTACTTTGGGAGGTAATTAGGCTTAGATGAAGTTGTGAGGGTAGAGCCCTTTTTATAGAATGGGATTAGGGCCCTTATGAGAAGAGACCAGAAAGCTTGCACTTGCATGTGGTCTCTCCCTGTTTCCTTTCCCCGCCATTCATGTTAGGATACAGCAAGAAGTTAGCCCTCTGTAAGACAGCCTTCACTAGGAACTGAATTGGCTGGCCCCTTTATTTTGGCTTTCCCAGCCTCCAGACTGAAAATAAATATTTGTCACTTAAGCTACCCACTCTATAGTATTCTGCTGTAACAGCCTGATCTAAGACAGAACTCTAATAATGAGCATATTAAAAGACAAGATATCAACAGAACCATCTGTAAGGATCAAAAATACACTGTAATTTACTGGTTCTCTGCATTTTCCTGTATTTGTGGACGACACTAGCTTCCACTGTCAGGAAGAAAGGAACTCTATACCAGTTCATACCTCACACACCTGCAGTACTGGACTCACTCCTTAGAGGCGTAATGTCAGTGCTGAAACCAATTTCTTGTTTATGCATTCCGAATGCATTTGTATGTGATATTTTGCCTTTTCTGACTTAGAAAGTTACATGAATCTATAACAAGGAATGTATAGATTTCTTATATATTTCACACATATTTCCTTTATTATATATTTCTGACTTCTGTATATGTGTGTGTATATATATATGTATGTAATAGTAATTTCTAGGAAAGCAAATTTGTCTATAAGAGTCAACTGCATATCTTCTTTATCTGAGTATAGCTCTTATGATACAAAAGTGATACAGATTATAAATTCCAATTGTTAGTGTTGGTTTGCAAAATGCATCTGATATTTTCTATATGAAATAAATAGTCTAAAGAGATGGTCTGGTAAGAAAAACACAAGCTATCATTGTAGATTTTGGGAAAACACAGAACCATTACATATTAGGTAAATTCTTAGAATATTCTAAAAGATAAATCAAGACTAATTTGACATTTTTTCAGTCTGCCTTAGTTGATACTAAACACAGAGTGACAAAGGTGGCCACTCTTGGACACAGAAGACTTAGAAAATGTTCATATGAGGAGAACAACACTGGGATGGGACCATATGTTTCCGAGCTACTTTACAGGACTCCCAGAAGGGCTCAAAGAAGGTAACATTTGATACAATACATGGTACTCTATCAATAAATATTTGCTGCAGGAAAAAACTTAGTAGTTACAGATGATGGAGTAAGGGGTTATTCAAGAATAATGAAATTTATCCATTTGTAACTATGATGTTTGAAATTCTGCCAAGAACACCCAAGCTGTATGATTCTATTGAGCATTGTACCTACTAGTTGTCACTACTTAACTCTTCATAGCAAAACTTTACATTTACAGGCAATTTCTTTAATTTATTAAAAAAAAAGAATTACTGAAGAAATTACATATTTACTACAATTTGCACACTAGGTCTAAAATCTTTTCTTCACTTAAAGAATGTTTTCCTTATAAATAATAACAAAGTTTTAAATGAACACATAGAATTATAGTAGAGTGAAGCCTAAATTTATACACAGCCACATATAAAAGCTTGGCAGTACTATTTTACAAATGCAGATAATATAAAACTTTGAAGAAAGTTGTGTGAGAGCAAAAGTGATGTATTCATTTTGGCCCTGAAGTTACATACAGTTTTATTGTATTTTCTATTATTTGAAATTAGCTATCAATTGGAAAATTCCTGATATCTAGCAGAATGCTAAATCTAAGCTACTAGCAAAAAAACTGAAGTCCAGATGGGTTGTTCCCTTGGATTTTATACATATGTCAAAAAAAGCAGTAGTTAAGAGAAACTCAGGACATACTGACAATGAAACAGACTCTTGACACTTGAAATGTGGCAAGTCCAAATGGAGACGTGCTTTAAGTGTAAAATATATAACTGAATTTCAGAGACTTAGGAAAAAAAAAGGAATGTAAAATATTTCATTTAAAAATTTCATATTGACTACATGTCAAAATAATAATATTTTGGATACATTGGGTTAAATAAAAGATATTAAAATTAATTTCACCTTAAAACAATATTTTAGTGTATCTACCAAGAAATATATCATTACATATATGGCTTTCATTATATTTCCGTTGGACAGCACAGCTCTAACTGAATGAATTATGGTGGCCAGCTGGCTCTGGGCTGTGCACATAGCTGCTCTTCCAGATGTTCTTTCCATGGCAGGTATAACATGTGATTCATACAGAAGTTAAAAGAGAAAAACGCTGAAATAAAAAACTAGTGAGAGAAATGACTATAAATACTGGAAAAAATTATCAATGTTTTAGATATGTTAAAAAAGATGTTATTTGCTTGTTACTTGAATTAGTATATTTTAATGAGCATATAATTGAGATGGAATATGCAATTTCCTCAAATGATTAAAAGCCATTTTCCATTAAACCAACACATTAGGATGTTCCAAGAAGTCATACTTATATCTGTTGGAAGAAGTAAATCTATTTCTTTGAATAATGATTTTGTTTTTATATTTTTTTAATCTGATTAAAGCGTCCTAAGAAATGAAGCTGTGTTTCTGAGTTATCTGTGCTATCATGCTGAGCTATTTTCTTCTAGGGGTTGGAGAAGGGGGAAGAAAGGAAGCCTGGTGACATTTTGGGTGACTGACAGATTCTGGTGTCCCTCGTCTTCCTCTGCAGGCCCTCCAGGCTACTCTGCTAGAGCTTCTAGCCAAGACTTCAACCACTGTGTTGTGAGGGCTCAGTGGCAATGTGAGGGAGTACATGAGAGGAGCAGATGTGATTGCAATCTAGGTCAAAATAGAGTAGAAAGATTAGAGAAAGAAGGCTTTGGTGTGGAGGGCAAAGAAAGGGAAAAAGAGGAACCTAGGATAAGTAGGCCAAAGCAGGTGCAAGCTTAGGTTGGAAGAGGGAAATAAGGCATGGATGCGCCCAGAAAGGGATGGGCTCCAGGTGATGATGCCTGTGTTCTTCAAGGGAGAGATCAAGCTTTATTGTTTCTGTTTTTAAATCCTCAGTTTACCTAGTTTAAATGCTTTGCTTCCATAGTGGGACAATAATGAAGGAGGCAAACAGTAATGAGTCCTATTCTAAAGCTTTGGGATCCTTTGGCTATTGTACAACCTTCCTGACTGCAGATGCATAATAACATATATCAAAACAATATTAAAGAAATCTATTTAAATTCTTTTGATATTTTGAACACATTTACTTCAGAAAATAAATATACAAAGTTAATAAGTATTATAATTTTTGTAATACTAAAAATGCTATTTCAGATACAGAAAAACTTATTAGAACAGATCAAACAAAAGAGAACAAAGACTTGCAGGCTGTTTGACTTATACCTATGTAACACTGGAATATTTTTACGAAATGAAAATAAAAATGCCAGGAAAATATTCAGAAGAACAGCAAGATAGAAACCAACTGTAACTAGAAAAAAAAGAGCTTGCTATTTAAAGAAGCAAAAAAGTACTCATTTATTCAGAGTACTTAGCAAGAATTTACTCATTTTTTATGACATACTAAGCTAAGAACAAAGGTGAAATGGATTACCTGGGAATAGGGATATATCGGAGTTTCTTCGATTGAAGATCAGTGACTTCTATATAACCAGATGTCTGTGGAGGAGTAACATCTACAAACAAGTCATGACATTAGCCAAGTATTAAATTACTGCAAGATACCAAAATGGTGCTAAAAGCGGAATCAAATTATCCGTAGCCTAGGGTAGAACGCTGGGATCTACTTGACAAGGTACTGGGTCAACCCTCATGGCTAGACTCTGAGAAATATGCTTCCCTCAGGGAAGCATATTGGGCTGTGATTCTTTACTGTCAGAAAATAACCTAAGTTATTTTCATTGTCTTTGATAGCTTCCCAAGATGAGTCAATGTTTTTGCACTTATAGTTTTTTTTTTAATATTTCATCATCTGAACTGTTTTTCCTTCTTAGGAAGCAACAACAATGCAGTAAAATGTGGTGGAATTGGCACACTCTCTAATTAGACTGACGTGGTAGGAAGTCCTGCTTCTGTCCGAGCTGTGTTATGTTGGTCAAATTATTGACCTCTCTGAGGCCTGCTTTCTTCATTTGTGAAATGGGGATAATAACCTCAGATGACCACAGCATCTGAGCATCATAAGCATTATCTTGAAGATTAGATGAAATTAGTAAATGCAAAGCACCGACAGGGGTTGCTCATCACACAGTATCTGTCATTATTAGGTCCCTGCAAGACAGGGGAAGGTGAGGTGAGGATGGGGCAGTGAGGTGAGGACTCTGGAGTTTGGATTATAATCCCAAAAGACACAATCCTGAATGCCATTATTCTGATTGTTGAAATCCCAAAAGATAGGTAAAAGTCCCTAAAGTTTAAAATCCTGAAAATCACAATCACAGTATAATTGCATCATGTTATACGGAGCTATTACTTTGTTACTGTCTTTGTTTGGAAATTAAGTATGGTTTAAGGAGATGCATATAGGTGCCAAGTTGACAAAGGGTGTATTTGTGGACTTAATTTTAGGTGTCAGTTGGACTGATTATGGAATACCTAGAAACCTGGTAAAGAATTATTTTGGTTGTATCTGTAATCTGGAAAAGAGATTAGTATGTGAGTATGAGGGAACCAGGTGGTGAAGACCTGCCCTCAATATTGGTGGACATCATCCCATCAGCCAAGAGCCTAGAGGGGACAAATACAGAAGGTGAATTGGTCTCTGAGAGGTGGGACAGTCTTTTCTTCAACTGCCAAACATACCGATATGCATGACATTTCCCTTTTGACCAATTGCTTTATGAATATGGCTCATGTGTTCATAACTATTATACTCATGTGATGTCATTAGTGTACTTGAGTGTTTATGCTTGCAAAAAGTGTATGTCATTATTGCCTATTTTATTGTGCAAGGTGGTTTGTGAAGTCTTCTGCTGTTTTTGTTTGTTTGTCTGTTTGTTTTTTGGAGACAGAGTCTCACTCTTGTTGCCCAGGCTGGAGTGCAGTGGTATAATCTTGGCTCACTGCAACCTCTGCCTCCTCTGTTCAAGTGATTCTCGTGCCTCAGCCTCCCGAGTAGCTGGGATTATAGGCACTTGCCACCAAGCCCAGCTAACTTTTGTATTTTTAGTAGAGACGGGGTTTCACCATGTTGGCCAGGCTGGTCTCGAACTCATGACCCCAAGTGATCTGCCTGCCTCGGCCTCCCAAAGTGCAGGGATTACAGGTGTGAGCCACCACCCCCGGCCTGTTCTGCTGTTTTTATGTTTCTCAAATAAATCTTTTTTTAAAAATGTACATAAATATATTTTAAATAATTTTAAAATTATTTTTTCCAGAATTATATTTTCAAGATTTTCATCTTTTGGGATTGTGCCAGAATTTTAGACTTTAGGAATATTTATCTTTCTTTTGGGATTTCAACATTTGGGGTTATGGCATGGGGACTGTGTTTTTTGGGATTATGATCAGCTCTCAGGATCCTGGATAGTAAAGAATATGAAAAGTTGGGGGAAGATAAAGAGATGAAGGGTCCAGAGCCCTCAATTAATTCTATAATTGTTATACTCATGTGATGTCATTAGTATACCTTAGTGTTTTCCAGCAAATTCCTGTGCTATACTGATTTGTATTCCACAGCCCTGAGTAACCATCATCCTCAAAATTATTAGCTGCCACCATGGTGTGTCAGAAACACTGCTTAGTCTTCACAGAGAGTGCTTCTGATACTGACAACAACAAAGACTAATAATTCCTGTCTGAGAGATGAGGAAACTGAGGCTTATAGAGGTAATGTAACAATATGACTTATTTGGGGTGATACAGCTGGAGAGTGATGGAGATGGCTTCAAACCCAGGCCTTTTTAGCACTAAAATCTATGCTCTGGCCACCACTCCACACAAGTGATGGCAATGGCTTTCAAAGCCAGGCCTTT
Organism: Pongo abelii; assembly: GCF_028885655.2. NCBI lineage: Eukaryota > Metazoa > Chordata > Mammalia > Primates > Hominidae > Pongo > Pongo abelii. Next base: position 46,677,275 of record NC_071999.2, read on the forward strand.
TTAGCACTAAAATCTATGCTCTGGCCACCACTCCACACAACTTCTATGTGAGTTGGCCCTAGTGAAATAGCTATTTGTAAAATATCCCATTTTATAAAATCTTGGCCACCAAGTTCTCTTAAAAAAAACTCCCCTACACAAAACCCAAGCTTTTTAAGATTTTTGTCTATCTGTTTCTCTAATCTTTGATGACAATTTCTGATTAGAATGATATATTTATCTATTCATCTATCCATCCATCCATCCATCCATCCATCCATCCATCCATCCATCCATCCATCCATGTTTTATTACAATTTCTGGTTGGAATGAAGTATCCAGGATGTCCTGGATAAATTCAAATTTGAATTTATCAAATGTAGTTTACAAAAAACAAGAAACTTGACATTTTTATTTCATGCATGTAGTTGAAGGTTTTTAAATAGGCCAGCTGAAAAACTCGACATATCTCTTATTTATTTAACAAATGTGTTTGAGCATATTTTGCACCAGACATCATATGAAGCAGTGAGGATACAGAAAAGAGATGTGGTCTCTGACTTTGAGACGTTCACAGTAAAATGAGGAAAGTTCCTTTTTATTAAACCATTGTGGGCCTCTGGGGACTTGGAAAGGATTCTAGAGTAGGAATCACAGTCCTGAGGCCAGGTATGAGCGCAGAGCTAGGCAATGGGTTGTCCCAAGAAACAAACAGCTCAGCAGGAAGAAAAGGTAATGTCCAAGGAGAGGAATGGGTAAGAAAATAGAGTTACTATAGTAATTTGACCACCCAGCTGGATTAGCTGTTTTCAAGTGGCCATTTGCACAAAATGAATATGCTTATTGTAAGCCACACACAATCTGCACTGGAAATTCTGCCTGTGATATAAGGTCAATCTTGGATAAAGTTTTGTATCATACATCATTTTTAACAATTCCTGCTACTTGAACCTAGCTGAAGTAGGTTGAATTATTTATAGCTCAGGGTTCTTTGCCAAGAGTGACCAGTTACTGAAGCTATAGAGATGAGTGGAGCTGCCTCGCTAACTAACTTACTCATATATTGGCTTGCCACTTAGAGGCACTTTTACAAATAAGGAACAGTATTAAGTTGAGCTACTGCCATCAGCACTTTTAGATTGCCTGTGAAAGCAAAGTAAGCCAACTTATTTTAAAATATCTTTTTTTCCCATATCTTTCTTTTCTTTTACTTTGCTAACTAAATCCATGGTGAGAAAATGCAATAATGACTGTGTCTACTATTTCAAGAAGTAGAAAGCAAGAATTTTACTCCTGGTATTAAGAACTATTTTCATATATCAGAGAAGGGTAATTGTGGCTACAAATCACTTCAGGGAAATAGTAAAGGTGATGGTAGTGGTGGTAGTAGCAGTAAGCACTTTAAAAATAATAAAAATTGATGTTTACTGATTTGAAAATAAGTCCGCTCAGAAGAAAAGAATATTTACAAAAAGATTCTTGAACAGAATACTTGACTGAATTAAGGAAGTGAAAACTGTGGCCAGGTTTCCCTCCAAACTTAGCCAAGTCCTCATCCATCCATTTTAAACGTTTTAACACTGGAGTGAGGATGGAGGCTCAGTAAATTTCCATTACATTTATAATCCAGGTGGATTTCAAAGATAGGTATAAATTGTATTTAGGGATTAGTTCACTAACCATTAAAGGGAAGTCATTGCAGCAGTGTTTATCACATAGCTCCCATGAACAGTGGGGACAGTTTACATGCACAGTGCCAAGGTTAGAAGGAGGTATTAAAAACTGTCAGGCAAAACAACCAAGACAATTTTCAGAGGGAAGGTGAAATGCTATTTAAAAACTCACTCCTTCTAGAAATGTAATTTGATGTGCACCTATTAATCACTGGGTTTAATACACTTCTGTGTTCACAGATAAAAAGAGTGATGTGTGCCCCCAAACTGTGCTGATACCAAATTTTTGATTTTACCCAAAGTTCAAAAAAACATTGTACTGCTTTCAATCAAGAATCATTATTTTGTGTTTAAAGAGCTCAGACCTATGGTTTAAAAAAAGCTAATATTTAGCTAGAAGAAAAACAGTTGGAAGAAAGCAATAAATTTCTCCCCATCTGCATTAAATAAAAGCTACCTCATTATTGTGAAAGCCACCAGGAGAGTAGTCTTTACAGTTGATTTCTTTATAAAAGGCTGATATACGTTAGTTCCAGGCTAATTAGATGGTTGGATTTGATTTACTTTACAAAATTATTCTAGCTTGAATTTTCATCAGAGATCTACATGCACATAGAATTAAGTATCAAAAAGGCTTAAAGAACAAATAGCCCCTGCTTTACCCCCTACCTGCCCCCACCACCCCGCCATTTCCTGCCCCCTAGAGACACTTTCAACTTTTTAAGCTATTTCTGTGGTATTCACCTTCATCATTATGGTGCCCTCTTGATGTTTCAGCTTCAGGCATTATCTCTTGCCTTCCTCCCAAGCAAGAAGAGAGTTTAACTCTTTTTCATTCCCCAATCCCCCACTCCCAATTTTCCCATCCCCCCAAACATTCATATAATTTTGCTTGGATTAACATCCAGTGCTTATATTATTATAATTATCTAAATGCTAATCACAGCTTTGCTATGTCATATTATCATTACTTTTTCCTGTATAACTTTTTGCTTTTATTGGAGCTAATAAGCATCATGTTTTGTTTGTTTAGTTTTATTTAGTACAAATTTATTCCCAAGGTTCCCTAATTGTTAAGATCTCTAAATATGTTCATATATATTGGGCTTATCAATTTCAATTTCTAAGAGACATCTCTCCTGAAATGTCATTTGTTCTAATCTGAGGCCTGTGCATTGCTGTCACCCTGGGATCTTCCTTCACCATGCTCCTAGGGATTTTCATTCTTTCTCTCTTTTTTTACAGCCCACATTTATAAAATTCTTCCCCCATGCCAGACATTGTCCTAAGCACTTTATATACGTTTGGAATATTTTAGTAACACTACTTAAGCAAAAGAAGGGAAATAAAACTCCTAGCAACTAAGAGAAAAATGGCTAAATAGGCAGTTCTTGGAAGAGTAAATGGCAACATAAGAAAGGATGCTCAAATGTACTAGAAGTCAGAAAAAGGTAATGTGAAACCACAATAAAAGGTTTGACCCTTACAAGAGTAGATTAGGATGGGATGCACCAGGACCCCCTTTATGCTACTGGAACACCTTTGGTAATTCTGCTCCTAAATATGCTCCCTACAGACTCAACATATCCACAAGCAGACAGGTGCAAGGCTATTCATAGCACCATTATTTGTAATAGCAAAAACCTGGAAAAAAACTAAATTTGCACTGACAAATAAGAGATGAATAAATTGTTGTATGTGAAGCAGTGAAAATAAAAGTAGAACTATCAGTATGGATGATGACAAAGGTCTCTCTTTGACTGAACTGTAGTCAGGCTTTTCTGAATATTCTTCCCAACTAGTTCCCAACTCTGGGGCCTCTGTGTTCATCTCTGCATTGTTCAATGCTAACAAGAATCCTGCTAAGTCAGTTTAACCAGAATCCCTAACCCTTGATATCTGATTGGGTTCCCCATTCTTCACCATCCCCCAGGTGATGTCAGATCACTCTGGGCTGCTCTCAGCAAGGATTCTGTTAGGTTTGTTCAGCCAGAATTCCCTCTTACCCTAGATGTTTTCTCTCAGTAATTTTCCATCCACTGACCCCCACCCTACTCCTTCACTTATTTCCACTTTTCCTTGTTATATTCAGAGTTGAGCCCCATCTCTCTCCCTTACTACAAAACTTCTTTGCAGTCATCCCTATACCTATCAAGATGGCCCTGCATAAAGCCTACCTTCCCATTTTGTAACAAATGTCATGAATGATTTTTTTCTTTAGCAACAAATCTCACAAACATGATGGTGAAAAAAACAGACCAAGTTACAGAAGAATAAATACAATATGATATTATTTATACAAAGTTTAAAAACATAAAAAAAGCTATATATTATTTTGTGAATGATAAGTACTGAACTCACATTCAGAACAGAGATTACCTCTGGTTTGTCAAAAGTGAAGGGGATGAGAACACAGGAGTCTCTCTGACCATACTGGTAATGACTTACCAATATGGGTGGTGGGTGCAAAGATGTTCATTGTATTTTTCTTTAAACTTTTGTAGGCCTGAGATATTTTGTGAAAAATTAAAATACACATGGAAACATAAACACACTCTTCCCGTCCCTAAATAGGAAGTGCTATGAGAGAGTATGACAAGGGCACCTAATTTAGATTTGAACAAGACCTTTTGAGGAAGTGACATTTAAACTGAGACCTGACAGATGAGAATGAGTTTGGGGGCTGGGGGGAAGGGGTACAGCAGAAAGTTGGGAAGAATTTTGTAAATTCAAATGAACTGAAAGAAATCAGAGAGTTATGTAATGGACAAATCATGCTGGATCTTTTAAGCCAAGTTAAAATTTCTAAACTTCATCCTAAGGACAATGTGACCTGAGTTGTGTTTTAAAATATTACTTTCTGACTAAAACAATTTTGAAAATGAAGAACAAAGTGGAAGAATCTATACTACTTGAGTCAACCAAGACTCACTATAAAATATAAAGCTATAAAGCAATCAAGAGAGTATGGTATTAGTAAAGGGATAGACACATAGACCAATGGAACACAATAGAGAATCCTGAAATAGACCCACTCATGTGGGCAGCTGATTTTCAGCAGAGGTCTAAAGGCAGTGCAAAAGAGAAAGGACAGGACAGTCTTTTCAGCAAATGGTGCTGGTGCTGGAACAATCTAATATCCCTATGCAATTAAAATAAAGAGCCTCAGTCCATACCTTAAACCATGTAAAAAATTAACTCAAAATGGATCATAAATCTAAATGTAAAATATAGAACTATAAAACTTCTAGAAGAAAACATAGAAGATTTGCGCTTCATCAAAATAAGAGAAAATGTTTGGAAAGTATATCTCTGACACTGAACTTTTATCTACACTAAAGAACACTCAGAGTTCAGGAGTTTGAGACCAGCCTGGGCAACATGGCAAAACCCTGTCTCTACAAAAAAATACAAAAATTAGCCAGATGTGGTGGCATGTGCCTGTAGTCTCAGCTACTCAGTAGCCTGAGTTGGGTGCTGCTTGAGCCTGGGAGGCAGAGGCTACAGTGAGCTGATATCGCATCACCACACTCCAGCTTGGGCAACAGACCAAGACCTTGTCTCAAAACAAACAAACAAAAGGAATGCTCGAAACTCATTAATAAGAAAATAAATAACCCGACTTAAAAATGGGCAAAAGATCTGAAAGATATTTTATTAAAGAAGATACACATAAAACAAAATGCTCAACATCATTAAGTGCTAGGGAAAATGCAAATTAAAATCATAATGAGAAATCACCACACTCACTAGAATGGTGAGAAACTGACAATACCAAGTGCTGACAGGGATGCAGTGCAACTGAAACCTCCATTCATTGCTGATAGAAATGCAAAATGGTATTTCCACTTTGGGAAATAGTTTGGCAGTTTCATCATATGATGCAAAAATGCCATTCCTAGGCATTTACTCAAAAGAAGCAAAACCTTATGTTCACTTAAAAACCTGCCCACAAATGTTCATAGTGGCCTTACTCTTTATTGCCCAAAACTGGAAACAACCAATAAATATGTCACCTTGTGAATGGATAAACAAAATGTGGTACATCTATATAATAGGCAACCACTTGGCAATTAAAAAAAAAAAAACTAACGATACACACATAACATAAAAAATAAATAAATAAATGATTCTCAAATGCACTGTATTAATTGAAAGACGCCAGACTCAAAAGACCACATACTACATGATTCCATTTATATCATATTCTGGTAAAGGCAAATCTATAAGAAAAGAAATCAGGTCAGTGATAAGTTGTGGGTAAGTGGAGGCATTGACCACAAAATGGAATGGGGGAAGTTTTTGGGGTGATGAAACTCTTCTATATCAAGTGTGGTAGTGGTTGTCCAACTGTTTGTGTCTGCCAAACTCACAGAACTATACACTAGAAATGGTGAATTTTACTGTATATAAACTGAGCTTAAAAACCAATGTACACTGTACTTTAAAAACATCACCCTGTCTGATGTGTGGAAAAGGGTAGGAGGGGAAAAGAGTGGAAGAGGTAACAATATCAGAAGGCTATGGCAACATTTCAGTGTACGATGGTGGTGCTTTGGATGGGATATTGGTAACAAAATTGGAGACAAGTGGATGGATACAAGATATATTTGCAAGGCTGTATATCAGGACATGGTGATTGCTGATGGATGAGATGTGGAGGGTGAGGGAGAAGAGGTATCAAGGTGAGTCCCAGATTTCTGGGTGAATGAAGGTGCACTAACCTCTGGTACATAACTTCTTGTAATTCCTGGAATGCTCTGCCAAGTCCTTGCATCTTTCACATGGAGTACCCCTTTCCTGGACCAAATCCTTCAACTGATTAACTCTCATCTTTCAAGAGTCAACTCATAGTCTCCAGAATGGATTGTAAACTTTTCCTTTGTGTTTATTTATCACCTTGTGAATATTCCTATCTTATTATTCTGTACTAGAATTGTCAGTTTATTCATCTGCCTCTTCTACCACAAAAAACATTTTAAGGAAATGGTGATTTATTTTCCATGAGTTTCAGTTGGGAAGAAACAAATTCCAAATGTTATCATATAATCAGAACTTTTCAAACCCTGTTACAGATTATTATAATACATTTAGCATTATATTTGTGAAGTCCACACTAACACAATGCATATAGACACAAGATTATCACTACCACTGTGATGTAAAAAAAAAAGGTCAATGAATCAATGATCAAACTTTTTCATAGTTATCTGTTATGATGAATGCCAGTGTGGTTCAATAAGAATAGCTCTAAACTTGGGATTAGAAGATTGTGGTGCAAATCTGGGCACTGTTGTCCACTGGTGGGGTGATCCTGGGCCAGTTATTTTAGTTCTGTGTCAGAATATCTTCATGTACAAATTAGAGAGCATGCTAACAATAGGATGGGGTTTTAAGGAGTAAATGAATTTATACAAGGAGAGGAGATCATCCCAGGAATTGGATATTTTATGCAGTAATAAATATAAGTTGACTTTCAGAGTGCTGTTAAGTGAATCAGTCTGCATGATAAGCCCCTGACTTTCAGTCTTAGGAGTTTAAGACAAAAGACAGGCCTCAGTTTCTATGCCTAATATACTAAGACTTTTTAAAAGGCTCTGTGAAAACATCTTTTAGGTAAAGTTACTGCATATATTATAATATAAATGAAGATGAGTTCTAACAGCAGTGGCCACAACCATACGCTGTGAAAATGAGTAAGAACTTTCTGAATACAGAGAGGTCTTTTTAGTTACTTCTAAACTTGTCAGAATGATCAATTTTTATAAGTATGAAATGATAAAGATAAACTAAATATCCTCTACCAAAGGGAAGCTACTTTAAACCACCTTTGTAAATTAGGAATTGGTGAGTTCCTTCTTACCTTTTGGGTAGATATCTTTTAGAGGGACTTCTCCTGGGGGTAAAATCCTTACTACCTGATTCGTATCTAAAAGAGTCACACAATTGCTTTGTTTTGGAGTCCCACTTTTCTTCTTTCCTCTATAGAATGATGTATCAGTGCCACTTCGTTTATGCAAAGATGATGGTCTCTTCCAAGAATAAACTTCACTGGGTGACTGAAAAAAAGAAAGAGATTAAAGTACTGAAGTACCATATACTACATTCACCACAACCTTAACAATGCAGCCCTTTAAGCAGATACTAGTGGGAAACTAATGTTTCACAGGTATAAGAAAATCAAATTATTGGCTGGGTGCAGTGGCTCATGCCTGTAATCCCAGTACTTTGGGAGGCCAAGGTTGGTGGATCACTTGAGTTCAGGAGTTTGAGACTGGCCTGGGCAACATGGTGAAACCCCGTCCCTACAAAAAATACAAAAATCAGCCAGACATCGTGGCACATGCCTGTATTCCCAGCTACTGAGGAGATCTTGTCTTAAACAAACAAAAAATAAATAAAGTCATTTGGATGTGGTACAGGAGGTAGCTGCTTTGTCAATAATCATAATTTTCAGACAAGTGTAAAATATACAAGTTAAATTTTTTATCTTGAAATCAATTACAACTAAACAGAAGAAATATAGGAATTAGTTAAAAATAAACATCTATACATAATAGAACATAACTAGCATTTTTAAAGCCCTGGGAGGGCTTCAAAAGTGATTGGGCCCCTTCCCAGTCATTCTCTCTCTCTCTCTCTCCCCTAGATTTAACTCTTCTGGAATTTTGTGTTATTTTTCCCTTGCTTTACTTTAAATTTTTACCACATATGTATTTATCCTTCCTAAGATCATAAAGATAATTTCTTATGCTTTTTCTAAAAGTTTTAAGGCTTTATCTTTCACAGTTAAGTCCTTAGCCTATCAGGAATTAATTTTTGTGAATGGTATGAAGTGGGGATCTGCATTCATCCTTTTCTCACATGTATAGCTTATTGTCCAAATACCACTAACTTTTGCCCATAGCAACAGTATCATAAAACACAGTTTATATGCAGGTATCTGTTTCTGGGCACTGCATTTTGTTCTATGGTGTATTTTTCTACTCCCAGGCCAATACATGGTCTTAGTTACTGAAGTTTTATAATTATCCTTGAAATTTAATAGGAAGAGTACTTCTGTCTGGTCCTTCTTCAAAGATGTTCTGGTTATTGTTTGCCCTTGCAATAATGAGTTGCATTAGCTCTCTGCATCCTTGTCAGTACTTGGTATTGTCAGTGTTTTTTTATTTTAGCCGTTCTAATGGGTAGGTACTAGTATCTCATCATGGTTTTAATCTGCATTTCTCTAATGACTAATGATGTCCAATAACTTTTCATGTACTTATTTGCCATCCCTCTATCCTCTTTGCTTAAGTGTCTGTTCAAGTCTTTTGCTCATTTTTTTCACATTTACCTTTAATTTTACTTCTATATCTACCTAAACACAATGAAATCTATAAGTTCACAAAAATATATCCAATTCTAATCTAATAACTACATGGTTCGTTCTAGTTTTCTTCCTTTCAGTGTCTGTAATTCCCCCCTCCAACAGTTAAAAATTTGTTTTCATTATCCTTAATGTATTTTGTTACCCTTCATATATTTACTTTCTTGCTCAAGTCCACTGTATGTGACCCATCTCCCATCTCCACCACTAACCTTACTCCCTGGGCAGATGTTCCACTCTCCCTGCTTGGGTCCTGAAAGCCCATATGGGGCCGCACTCACACAGGGACACATACTTCACCTTACTTGGGCTCCTACATCCCACTCCAGACTGCCCCTTCACAGGAATGCCATCTTCATCCTGCTTGGGCTTAATGTCCATCACTAGTGGTTACCTCTTCCCACCATAGATGTCCTTACCTTGCTTGGGTTCTGATCTTTGATAACTCACACTGGCCTACTATTTGCTCATTTGTAAAATTAGGCTATTTGCCTTCTGACTGTTAAGTTTTAAGAATCTTTATAGACTCTAGATACTAGTTTTTGTTGGAAGTGTGATTTGCAAATATTTTCTCCCAGCCTGTAGATTGTCTTTTCATTCTCTTAACAGTGTCTTTTAACAGAGCTCAAATTTTGATGCAGCACAATTTATCAATTTTCTCTTTATATATCATGTCTAAGACACTATTACTATGTTTAATAGAAGTGGTAACAGTGGGCATCCTTGCTTTATTCCTAATGAGAAAAGAAAAGAAATACTTTTGATGTTTCACCATTGAGGATGATATTTGCTAGATTCTTATAGCTATTTGGTATTAGATTTTAAAAGTATATAAGTAATAATTTAGATGCCACTGATAACTCTATGAAAAAGTTAATAAGAGGCAGCATACTCATTTGTCAACAGTTTTATACAGAATCCAAAGAAGCTCACATAAAGCAAGAAGGCAGTGTGGTGTGGTAAAAGGATGTGTGTTAGAGGGCTGGCTAGTCACACTTGAGCTCAAATCCCATTGCTTATAATCTTCGTGGCCTAGGGGATATAAGCTCTGTCTGTTACTGTTTTTTCATTTGTAAAACCTCATAGAATTGTTGTAAAAATTAACTATCATGTATGAAAGGTCTTAGAGCAGCACACTGCCTATTCTGTTGTAGCCTAAAAATATTACTGTCATCTTAAAGGCTGCCTAGCTGACTTTAATCTTCTATTTAACAAATACTCATCAAATACCTCCTATGTGGTAGGTACCACAGTAAGTAGCAGGGATATAGCTTTTAATTTAACAAGGTCATTGGTCTTACAGGCTATAAGAATTTCTACAAGGTTAATACAAACAGTGCCTTAACTTAGCTTTTATTTTCTAACTTTTTATAATAACATTATACTTCTATATTGATTTCTTCAATCAGAAGAAGGTAATTAGAAGATCAATTTTTAAAAAGTTTTACCTCCAGAAAAAGTGCCAATTTTTTTTTTTACAGCAGCAAACATTGTAGAAAGCCTATAAAACACATCTCTTTCATCAAGGCTGCTATAAACACTGTATTTCAATAACATTTCATTTTGAATTATATGATAGCAGATGCTTTTAACTTGATAATTAGGAAAACATACATCAGAGTCCTAAGCCACATATTATCCATTGAGTTTTAGATTTCAAATCTTATATCCTGAAGTACCCAGCATTCATTAACTATATTAAAATTTTGAGGCATACAAAATTGGAGTACTGTCAAGCAGAGCCCATATTTTTATCTTTAAATAATTCTATCATCCCATCTAAAACCTACAAAGGAAATTATAAAAATTAAATGTTTAGTCAGAACACATGGAGCTACATCTAAGGTTATTAGATGGCAACTTGGACTGAAATAACTTTTATAATTAATTTCCCCACATTTCCATCAGAGGAAGATGTTGCCCAGTTTCACCTACAGTCAATTCAAATAGCTTCTCCTTTATAGGTAATAGTAGATAACAGAAGGGCCCATCTAAGAGAAAAATCAATTGAGACAATTAGCCATTATACTATAACCTGGATGCTGCAAAGATATGATAAATCAGAGCAAAACTCAATGGAAAATAAATCTATCTTCATGACTGTTGAAAATTTTAATCTACAATAATGACAACCCAACAAATTTAACTTTACACAGGAACAAAAAACCAAATATCGCATGTTCTCACAAGTGGGAGCGAAACATCAAGGACATATGGACACAAAGAAGGGAACAACAGACACTGACACCTACTTGAGGGTGGAGAGTGGGAGGAGGGTGAGGATCAAAAAACTACCTATCAGGTACTATGCTTATTACCTGGATGACCAAACCATCTGTACAACAAACCCCTGTGACATGCAATTTACCTATATAACAAACCTGCACACGTACACTTGAACCTAAAATAAAAGTTAATAAATAAATATATAGAATGTGTAGATGGAAAAATAATTAACTTTAAAAAATTCTAGAAGACATGATAGAAAATTCCCATCAGAAGATTAAGCATTTAAAACTGCATTACATGAACTCCCACATATGGAGAATACTCATTTCCCCCTACTAAATTCTATCATTGCATTATACTTTCAATGTTAATTTTTAAAGTGTAATGAAACTATTTAGGTATAACATATTTTCTACTGACTGATTTGGAAGGCAGACTTGATCCAACATGTTTATCAGGAAATTATGTTTTTAATTACCCCTCAAACAGGCTTACAGATTATAGATCAAACTAAGGGAAAGAAATATTTCTCCAATAATTTAAAAAATGGGTGCTTACCATGAGATCTGGAAAACCAACAACTATTGTAGCATAATTGTTCTCATCTGAGAGAATTCTGTTGGGAGAGGCAATCTTTTGTTCCACAGCTGAACTTAGATGTTCAGATGATAGTTGATCACTGGAAATTTTATGAGGTATGCTGAACTCTGTTTCTGAAAAGTATCAGACAAACATTAGACACCATATGCTCCTGAAATGCTCCAGGAATTAATTTTTTGCAAGATTTTATTCTCAATAAATCAAATGGAAAAGAACAAGTTAAAAAAGAGAAAACACTCTAAATTACATTCATGGGCTTTTGTTTGAAAAAATGCTGTTTTTATAATCAAGGCATCTTCCCAAAGTGATTTCAAGTATTTATAGAATTCAAAATTTTATTAGGAATAAATATTATAATTAATAGCTCCCTATAGAAAAGATGTAAAAACTGACCCAACCAAGGGTTGGCAATGGTATGTTTTAGATTTTTTTCATAAGTACTATTCATCCCCCAAAACTACAATAAATTAAGTAGAAATCCCAATGGTCTGCAGAAAAAAGATGTTATCCTAAATTAGACTTGCAACCTAAATGTATATAAAAATACTTATCTGTCAGTTAAAAAAATTCAAGGACAGAGCTTACAACAGTGAACTTCCTTATGACAATTTGAGATAGTAGATTCTTATTTACTATTTCTGGTGTAGTGACTAAGTTTTTTCTTTTGGTGTAAACTTAACATAGGCTAGTGTTTTGTTCTTAAATGATTCTAGAAGACAGTATGTGTACAAGCATGCACTCACACAGCCATAAACACAGATGACATAGTATTTACCTTGTGTAGCTCCAAACCCCGTGCTGGGCGGCTCCTCTTTCAGCACATACAACTGGCAAACTCCACTACCCTCAGATTCGATGTGTGCAGGCTTAGTTAAAAGATATTTCCTGCAAACAAACAAAACATCTAGCTTAAGTGAAATTTTTCTTTTTCTAATAAGTCATAAGGCCAGACTAAGAAAAATTAGATTCTCCTCAGCCTCTTTTTTATAGTTCCAGTATAATTTGCAGTTTTAGAGTTTCATCATGGATTAACAAATAACTTCTCAACACTGTGTTAAAGAGCAGTGCACAACAGCAATACAGTAATGAATGTGAGGCAAAAATCCAATGCTTCCTATAAGAGAAAGGGTTGTGGGGGGAAGCAACTCTAATGGGGTACACCCTTATTATCATGTAGCCCTCTCGATAAAACTCTTTGATCAGCCAGGAAGGGGGAGTATGACTTCTGATTTGTGATCAGCTAGGAGACAGATGCCCTCACAACTGTAGTCTCCTTGATCTACTTATTTTTAACATTTCTAAAATATGGATGTATATATAGGCAGAAATCCTCTGCAATGAGATACTTCTGCTTGTCAGCAGAGGGGCAGAAAGAGTCTGCACTTAGCTAGTGGAGTTGTGCATGAGGGAAGGTGCTCAAAGTTGACACTGCCTTTCATCAAGAACTGCACAGTCCAATGGGTCAGATAACATAAACGTAAACATAACCACATCCAAACCAGAATACACAAGATAAAAAGAGAAAGAAACTTCTAAAGTGTGAACTCTGTGAATTTACAAAGAAGCAACAGCTCTAGGATGGAGACTGTGGCTCTTTGAAGGGAAAATCTACTTTGAAGTATCTCCAGTTTAGCAAGAATACAGTGAATTCTCAATGTACAAATAGGAAAAACCCCAAATAAATACGGATCATATGAAAAAGTCATGATTTTTTAACTGTTAATTTCAATGCCATTTTCTGAGAAGTGACATTTATTTTTTCTCCCCTCCTCAATTCTTATAAGTCTCATATATAGAGATGCTGCCAAACACAGAAATTGTTAAAAGACAGACACAGGAAAGACAGAACAGTAAAGATGTTGGATAATTGATAAATAAGATTGAGCTACAACATACTCCATGATACACTATATAAAGCCACTCACTGATTTGTTTTGCTCTCCACCAGAAGCCATTTGTCCTCTGCTACAAGGAAAACTGTCTTGAGGTTGATGGGAAGTGAGATGGTGTGAGTTCGCCCTTCTAGAACATCCAGTACAGTCAGGCTGTTCCTGGAAAAGAAGAAAACTGTATCTGAAAGGAAATGGTGAGGATAATGGTTGAGTAATCTGGCATAATCATTTCATGATACATTATGCAACCCGTAAAAAGAATGTTTTCAGACTAAGTAATAATATAGAAAAATGTTAATTGAAAAAAACAGATATGAAAAATTCTAAACTCTCTCAGGGTGTGTATAAGTGAAAATAATGGAAAGTAGTAACCATTGCCATGTTAGTAGTGGCTATGTCATGGAATTGTGAGCACTAGCTTTTCTTATGTCTGTTTCTCAATATTCTGCAATGTGGGCAAGTTACTTTAAATTAAAACATTCATAATTTGGTTACATTCACTTTATAGTAAACAAGTATAATCAAAATAGGAAATAGAATGGGCCAAATAAGAACTCCAGTTTAAATCCTCTATAATAAAGAGCTCACCCTTTTTCTTTGTAGAATACCAGCCAGTTTTTGTGTGAAAATTCTTTACACATTTTATAAGTTTCCTAAAGACAAACAAAACAAGATATTCACATTAAATGTGTCAGATACAGTCATGTCCCTCTTTAGCTACTTCCCCTTAAATAAAATAAAGTTCTTCAACTAGTGAAACATGTAATTCTCAAATAAGCTGTCTATTTATCTACTCTAAGACTCTTATGATAAAATGGATTAAACTATATATCAAAATTTACTGTGAACTTTGTACTAAAACCTCTTCAGAATAAATTTTTAAAAACAACACCAAACATTGTTAAGAAATAACAGGCTATCTGATGATTAACCATGGAATTTACACCATAAAATAAACACATGGGAAACACTTTGTTCCTTATATTAGGATACATTTATGACATTTTAAAAAATCACTTTTTTCATAGTCTTTTAAGACCTAAGTATGTTGACTTGCAGGGCAGAGGGTAAACCTTATTTTAAATCCATTATTTTTTTTCCTGAATGGCAGAATAAATTCTCTTGTGCTGGCCTACACTATTTACTTACTAGTTTAATTTAGTTAATAAACTAAAACACTTATTTGTCTAATAGAGGAAATTAGGTATCATACTCACAGTTTTATCATATAAATCCAAAACATAACTACATAACTGGAAAACAGGTTAAATTGACTTCATGATCAGAAATTTGTCAAAAATACCATATTCAAATAGTTTTTAATTTTCTCTTATTGTTAGTCCAGTCCTGGCAAATCTTCATGCAAGTATAATGTCATAAAAAGAATTTATTGATATTTAATTATACACATATCTATGGTTATATATATCGTGTTAAAATCTATATGTGCATAACAGGAAATTCTCTTGCGCATTACAACAAACAAAAGGCACTTAAAGGGATGGGCATGCGTGCATCTTTCTGGTTAGAAAGCTATGGAAATCCTTGGCAATTTGCTGGACAAATGTGGCGTTTCTTACAGCTTCTTCTTTGTTCCACCAGAAAGGTTTCTTAGATGTGAGCTTCTCTGAAGGGAGGATGAGAGAACGAAGGGCCCGGCCAGTAGTATCTAACAACAGGATAACATTACTCTGCAAATGATAAAAACAGTGAAAAGCTCAAGATTTGTTCTTTTTTTTTTTTAAAGCAGCAAACTCTTGGCAACCTGACAGTGAAGGTTATAGTGATAAATCAAAACAAAGACAATATTGTAATACTTAAGACATATCACAAAGACATTAAGTGATTTTTCTTAATGAAGAATTTAAAATTTTTGGTGGTTTTATGAAGACATTTCTAAATATGTGATGCAGAAGGTATTCTCTTTAAATATTTTTACATAAAAACCACTCCCTTTTAAATATAAGCTAGTTGAACCATGATTCTGTTTTATTACCTAGTTATAAGGAAATTACAAGGATTGATGATTTTAAGAAGTTCACCTACCTATACCAAAATTATACTTAGAGAATGCTCTGTTGAAAGCTCTCTTATATTGTGCATAATTAAATCTCATTTATCTTTGTCACAAATCCAGGTTCAATTTAGAAAATAGGTATAAAATAGATATAAAGATGAGTAGGCAAGAAATATGAAGGACTCCAAGAAACTAGCTAGTAATGAGTGTTCCTTCATTTAGAAATTCACCAAGCTTGAAGAACCTTCATAACTGGTGCTGTAATAAAGTAGAAACAACAGATTTCTGCAGCATTATTAATCATAGCTATGCAATGATGTAATCTTTCAGTAATTAGGGTATGTTTTTTAAGAAAATAAATAAACCTTATGTGTTGAAATAAATGAACTGAAATACATGAAATAAAAACTTAACATTGAGAAAGCCAGAAAAAATTAAATATTTTAAAGGGATGCAAAGAAGTTGGCTTTTTAGTTAAAATATAAATAATTTTGAAGATTAGACTAACAGGTTTGCAGAAAGGTACCTGCAAGTTATTTGTCAGACCTCATTGTTACGCAGGTGTCTTTTCTTTCTTTGTTTTATTTTATTTTAAATGTGGGGCTCCTCCAGTTATCCTAACTCTTGTGAACTTTTCATTTCAAGAAGAATTTCTTTTGGAGAAAATAAAGTCACAAAGCACATGAAGAATTAATACAAACCTTGAAAAATACAGAAAACAATAAAATGTGAAGTGTTTGTTCATTTATTCCATAATATTTATTGAGGAGCTTATATTTAATATATAAAGAATACAACAATGAATTAATCATGACCCTTGCCTTCTGTCATATACTTTAGTTACAGAAATAAAAAGAAATGTAAAAAAATGAATGATTCATCTGCAAATCTAGCATCTCAGTGCGGGTTTAATTTTGTTTTACAAGCTAATTTTGTGGAAGTGTTCAAGAATTAAAATAGTATTTGCACCATATAACTCACTTCACACCATATACTCTGAATTTTATTTGTATTAAATAATTTTACTAAGCATGTTAACAAAGTTTAAATTTCTTTCATAAACATCACCCTTAGAATGTGTCATTCTGTATAAGATATAATTCTCCATTAAGAATGTGTGTTAGAAATATTCTTTTAAAAATTAACATATAAGAAGTATCATTCACCACTACTTGACAGTTTTGAAAATGGTAATGATACCTTAGAGTTTTCCTTAAGAAGAAAATAAAATTAAGTTAAAAATTTATAATCTCTATTCTAGATTAAGTATTTTTTGAATAAGTATTTTTTGATGGAAAAAATCTTTCTTGTATAATAAATATGTACAACATTAAAATGAATTCTTAGCACTTAAGCAATTTGGGATAATATTAGCCTTTGTAAGCAAAAGGAAGTCCTAAAAATGTTTCATGCCCCAAAATGAGTAAGCATAAGAATAAGCAGTTGATTAAACAAATATGATCAAGCAGAAAAAGAAGTTAGTATCGTCTTCCATTTTCCTACCTTTTTAGGGTCTAATACTTACATATTCATAACATGGCATAAGTGAACTGAAAAACTGTATCTTTCTAAGTGACAGAAAACATGTATTTCCAGCCACTGCTGTATTTAGAATTAGTTTATAAGCAATTGGCAACATGAAGGAGTTCTGTTGCTCCATCCTTTTAGATGTTAATGGTTTCCTTCTGTAAATGACTAATGATAGATTCTGTCTGGGTTTAAAAATAGAATTTTGCGTCACACATGAGTACATGTAACTGTGGCTTTGGCAGTCCTTTAAGGGGGGCAGGGAGGAGATGCAAGTGAGCAATTTTATTATGTTTGTATTTAACTGGGAGAAAAGTAACCTCTGGATGACCTCAATGTCCCTAAATCTGAAATTCTAAACTTTGTACAGATGTAATAAATAACCTCATGGGGAGTGGGGGAAGGGGAGGGTCTTTATTTTTAGGCATGGCAAAGTTTCCCTTTCCTTACTTAAGATTTTATTTTAGCAAGGAATTTTTGAACAACTTCTTAAACTAACCAGGGACATGCATCTGTATGTAGCAAAGCTTTATGTTAAAAAGACAAGGAATAGCCGAATTCATGGAAGTACTTCTCTACAATATTTTTGCTTCATTTTCAGTTAGGGTAGAATGAAGAAGAAGGAATTGATGGCAGTCTACTTATTATTCATTCCATTAGAATTATTTATCAGTTGTTAAATTTCACAGCCGTGTGCTGTTCACATGGAACTTTACAGGTCTGACATCTTGACAGAGGTATATTGTAAAATAGTTAAGATACTTTCTCTGGGAAAAGAGAAGGCAGTTTAGAGGACAGGTAGAGAGGAAGTATACAGATAAGGTGTGCAGGTCTGCTCAAGGTTCCGAAGCAGTTTTCTGGAAAACTTGAAACTGTGGCCAAAGGGATAAGTAAGGCAGTGTATAAGAAGGCAAGATGCTGGCTATGGAAGTAAAGCACAGCTTCACAATGAAAATCAGATTTTCTTTCATGAAAGTAATTGAAATTAAACAGGGTATTAATCAGCAATGTTACCAAATAATTGGATCTTTTGAGGAAATAAAACTCTTGCTGAGAACCTACAAATCTGGCACTTTTATTAAAGAATTTGTGTATGTAAATTTGACAGTTAATTTGACAGGTGAAAATGTGGCAGGACTGTTTAAATAAATATTCCAAATGTAGTCTCATCCAATTTTGACTGACTTACTAAATTACAAACCACCAACATATCATGTACCTTTTATGACACATTGTTTTGGCTATAGAGTTAAATTCAATGGCATCGATACTTTGTTGAAAATTTTTAAAGTAAAACCCTCATTCCAATTTTCAGGAGATAAAGTTTTATAAACAATATCTGGATATTTATAAATTCTGCTCCTAGGAGAAAGTAAAAGTAAAAATAAAAAAGTGAAAACAAAATCAGAAAAATACTTATAACTCAGAATTTATGATAATTTCTGGTGGCAAGGACTAAAGTTAAAGTTGACTTATTTCCTCAATGAACTACTGACATATTATGCGATACTTTTCTCTTGATTAGTGAAAGTATTATTTCTTGGTAGCACTTTGCTCTTTAAATATTCATAAGTAACAACACTGCATTTAAAAAATATTTTCCTATTATGAGTACTTTTTAATTTTCAAACTAATCTTTTTCCCCAAATCTGTAGTGAGTGAGAGAGTAGGTGATGTTTAATTCTGGTAGGGTCAATCCAATATGCTATGAATCTCAGTTCTGCTATGTACTTGCCAGACAAGTTATTTGAAGTCTGAGCCTCAGTCCTCTCATATGTAAATGTGGCTGAGAGCTACCCTCACTGGGCAGCTGGAAGAATAACATGAGTAATGTAAACAATCTCTTACATGTTATGTTATCAGCATTTAATAATTGATCCTTATCTTTGAGACATTCATCACTTGCATTCCTGGATAACACACTCCTCAGTTTATCTATCTACTCTATTGGTCACTCATTTTCAAACTCATTTTCAAATCATTGATTCTTCCTCATCTCCCTGATTTCTTAATATTTTACTGCCCCAAGGCTTAGTGTTTGAACTTCTGTTCTCTATTTACATTCACTCCCTTGGTGAGTTCTTTCAGTCTCGTGGCTTTAAAGAACATTTGTTATTGAATCCCAAGCTTGTATTTCCTGGTAGGAGCTCTCCATTGAACTCCCGTCTTATCATCTATGTGGATATTTAATAGACATCTCAAACTGAATCTAATATCATCTGAGCTTCCCTCCCAAACTGATTGCTTCCCCATCTTAGTCACTGGCAACTTCAAGTTGCTCAGTCCCTAAATTTTACGGTTGTCCTTTACTCTCTCTCTCACCCCAAATATTGGAATTGTTAGGAAATCCTGTTGGTTCTACCTTCAAAATATATCTAGAATCTGTCATTGCTTATGAGCCCCATCCTCCTCCAAACCACCATTATCTCTTAACTAGTTTTCCTCATTGTGCCTTAGCACCTACAGACTATTCACACAGAGCACCCAGAGAAATCCTTTAATCGTGCTAGCTCCCTGCTCAAAACCTCCTAATGTCTTCCCCTTTTACTCATAGTCAGGACCCAGAAACTTCAACGGCCTACAAGACTCTACACCAGTGGTCCCCAACCTTTTTGGCACCAGGGACCAGTTTTGTGGAAGACAATTTTCCCACTGACTGGGGAGGTGGGGTGGGGGCTGTGTGGGGGTGTGGGATGGTTTCAGGATGAAATTATTCTATCTAAGATCATCAGGCATTAGATTCTTACAAGGAGCGCACAACCTAGATCCCTTGCATGTGCAGTTCACAATAGGGTTCACATTCCTATGAAAATGTAATGCTGTGGCTGGTCTGACAGGAGGTGGAGCTCAGGCAGCAACGCTTATTTGCCCACCACTTACCTCCTCCTGTGCAGCCCAGGTCCTAACAGGCCAGGAGCCAATATTGGTCTGCGGCCTGGGGGTTGGGGACCCCTGCTCCACACAACCTGCTTCTCACCACCCCCTTCACTTTGCCCCTACTCCAACCCACAGTGTAACCTCTTTATCTCACCTCCTCCTACTTCCCTCTTATTCAATCTTCCCCACTACACTTCTTTAATGATGAAGAGGCATGTTTCTAGACTATGGGCCTTTAAACCTACTATTCCTTTTGTCTAGAACTCTCTTCTTCCAGGTGTCTGTTCTCCTCTTCACCTCTCTACAATCTTTGTTTAAATATCCCCCTTTCAATTAGGCAATCCCTGCCTGCCTTATTTTAAATTGCAGTCTTATTCCCTCTTGTTTCTCACCTTCTAATTTAAGATATAATTATTTATTTTGCTTATTGTCTATCTTCCTGGATCAGAATGTAAGCTTTTGAGAACAAGAGTTTGTGGGTATTTTTGGTCACTGCAGTATCCCCAATAGGAGGCACATGATATATATTTGTTGAATGAATAATATGCTTAGTGTAGTACTTGGTATATACTAGATAGATAATAGGTATACAAAAACATTAGGCTCCTTTCTATTGGTATTGTATAGATTAACTTAGACCTTTAGAATTATCACTAATTGAAGCACAATCTGTCTTCTGATATATGTGTTTTGTTTGGACTCCGGGCATCTGTGCTTGTCACTAGCACAATCTTAGTGTACTAATCCATAGTAAATGATGGATAGAACTTGAGCATCATTAGATACTAATGGATCTCACTGTATTCCCTTTGGTGTATTTACATGACTGTCTCTACCAAAAAACGTCATTCGGTTCTCAGATAAAATGTCATCTCCTAAAAGGAAATATCTCAGCACTCTTTTTAATACCATTCACCTCAATTCCTCCTACCCCATCCGCATCACTTCCTTGGACATTACTCTGTTTCTATATGTAACAATTATCATTACCTGAAACTGGCATGTTCATTTGTTGGTTTACTTGTCTATCTCCCCAAAGTGAGTGTAAGCTTCATAACAAAGAATCACCTGACCTCAGATGTCAATAGTGTCAAGGTTGAAAAACCCTGACTTACCTGTTTCTAGAGGTATAAGTCACGTTGAAGTCTCTAGAGAAGTGAAGATATTAGCCTGCCTTTGTGGTACTGATAAAATGCAACTCCTGACCCATCCCTCCAGCTCCTCTCCTTGATCATCATGAAAGCACATCTTTTCAGTTATAGGTTTCTAATCACTCTTGCCTTTCATGTAAGTCATTCTTCACATAATTGTAGCCAGGTGTGCATTACCTGCTGCTCATGGAGAACCACTTGACCTTTGAGAGGACTTCCCAGTGGTGCCACTGTCATAAAAGGGTGCCAAACGCCATTGGCTGTTCTTGGGAAGATATCAAAAAAGTCCACAAAGAAGCCACTTTTCCCAGTCATATTCAAAAAGTACAGGGAAGCAGGATTGCATGTAACTACATAGAGAGTATTTTGTTCATTTTCTGAAATGACAAAAAGGTGTTAATTTTGTGGCTGGCAACCAATTTTCTAATTGGCCAAGAGGTCTAGTGAAAACTGAATCATGAATACACAGCTGGAACACAGAGTTGGAACTCAGCAGATGATTTGTATCATGGCTTGATTAGGCTGAAAAGACCATGAGAAACAACTCAGTTTTGACCCTAAATGTAGATAAGGTCACACCTATCTACTTGAAAAAATTGATTATCTATTTGTTCCCCAAAGAATGTCATATCTTGTGATAAAACCATTAAATATTAAACAATCCTCAATGTCAGGAAATTCTTCCTTGTATGACAGTAACGTGCTTAGTGCTACAGTGAAGGTCTGTTCTCTTGTTGGTTCAGATGGACACCAGTTGGTCAATGTCTTCTATCTGCTAATCTTGCATTTTCCAGATAGTTGCTAGCTCTTTAAGATTTTCTTGCTGTAAATAAGTAATTCCATTTAAAAAATCTTAGCTCTATGGATCTTATTTTCCAAATTTTTGTTCATATTTGAGTATTTCTTACTATAAAACCTCTGTCTTTTCAATCTGGGTACCTAAGTCCACTTCCTTCCATTTGAAGAAGTCAGTGCTTCTTCAAATTTCAAGTGCCTATGAATCACCTGGGGATCTAATAAAACTGCAGACTCTGCTTCAGGAGGTTTGGGGTGGGGTTTCAGATTCTGCCTTTCCAACAAACTCCCAGGAGTGGCTAATGCTGCTGGTTTGAGATCCTCCCTTTTGAGTAGCCAGGCTCTGGACTGTTTCTCATAATCTCTTATGTGGGCACCGTTGAAGCAAGGGATTAAGCTACTTTTGCATAATAAATGGTATCAGTATCACCTATCACCCAGGTATCTATTTTACAACGGTCATATTTTCCAAACCCCAAATTAAGACATGAGATATGACAATAAGATACGTCATTTAAATTTGGGACTACCCTGGAAAATCTGGAACACATATGTGTGTCTGTGTGCGTGTGCATCATATCTATTTATTATATATAATGATATATTATACATATCACACATATTATATATAAAGATATAGTATATTTAAATAAATAAGCTAACTGATAAGAAACACAAGTCAACACAAGGACTGAAAAAGACCTATTTTTTTAGGAGACAATGCAAACTGTAGATGTTACAATTTCAATTATCAGATGGAACCACAGAATTTATAATTTATGGATCTTTCATAATGCTTCCATTATCAACACAAATAAGTTCTATTCAACATTTATTGCATAATATAGGGCACTGGGAATACAGTAAAAGTGTTAACAGAAATGTACTTAATAAACTCATTAACTGTTTTCTCTTTTTGCAGGCATTAAATGCAGTTCAGTCTTTGTCTTAAACATATAGATACAAGATTTATATTTATCTTTTACCAATTTAAGAAAAACTGTAAATTTTTAAAAGCACATATTTTTATTTAAAATAGATTTGTGGAATAAACTACATCAATAGAACTTACAGGCACAAAGACAAGATACCAATTTTTGTCTCAACAATTCTCATCTTATCGAGTTAAGAGACTCTCTCCCTTCCCCCAGCACCACTTCTGTTTATATCACCTTAGTAACTGACAGCAGTTGAGGAACTTCTGCCAAAATGTACCCAGGGCCCACTGCATGAATCAGTAGGTAATGGCAACAGTCCAAAAGTGTGGATGCCAAAAATTCACATTCTTTATTTGCCATCCTTTACAATTAGAAGTTTAATGACTGCAAATCACTCCAGCCCTACTTTCATGGTTCATGTAATCACCAAACTGGAATCCCAGCCAAAAAACCCAATGTTTCTCCTTTTTATTTTTCTCTTCTATTTTTAGCACATGCCTGGGTGTGTTTAACTTTGTGCTACAATTGTAATGAGAAACAGACATATGCATACAAACTCAGCACTGCTTATGTGGATTCCACAATAGCATTTTTTTAGGTTGTTAGAGGAAATTAGTTCTAAATTACATATAATTGCTATCCAATCCAAGAATGACAGACACCAAGTCTATCATAAACTTTTTGATGTCTAGAGATTATTTTAATCCGTCTTTTAAAAAAAACATATGCAGGAAGGAAAGATCAAAAGAATAAGCAGACATACCATGTGATGTAGCAATGTCACAGATTATATTAATTTCATCCAATGGTATTCTCCATGAGGCACATTCTTCAGTAAAATTTAGGGATCTTTCTTCATGTCTTTCTATTGGATACTCCTGTATATTTATAAGTGCTGGACCCTATAATAAAGCAGTTATCTCAGTTAAGATATTTTGGTTGTCACCAAAATGTAGAAAAGCTAAAGTTCTTCCAAAATATAAACTTTAACATTCAAGTATTTAATATCCTGCTATATCTTTTTTCAATTTATTGACAGGCTTAGTACTCATAACAATAATAGTATCATACACTTGTACTTATAAATGCTTTCACATGTGCTATCTTATTTAATTTCTCACTTTTTCTTTTTACTCACAAAATATACCAGATGTAAAATCCCATAGAATTTCTCATTTCTTCATTCCTTCCTAAGGCGAGAGCCAGTTTTGAACTCCAAATATCAGGACGCAGAGCTGTCCAACCAGGAGAATAATTCGCAAATGAATGAGCCAGAGCCTGATACATTTCCATTGTGAAGAAGGATTTTTATGTCATTACACAGAAATGTAATGGTTAAACCTGGGTATTTTAAATTAAATGCAAAACATGTGGCATTTGAAATTTTTTAAAAAACGAAACTTACTTTTAACCACTAGTGGTGACTTATGAAGGATAGAGTATTTCACGCATGGTGATAATTATTCAATATAAATATAAGCAGAGGAGCTAATTTAATAATGTTAAGAATATTAATTCTGGGTACTTAGATAAGACTTCTTGAAAGAACGCTATAAATGTAAGCAAAAACCAGTGATTTGCATGCCCGACAGTCCTTAATTAATCAAAAATGTTTGGACTAGATATTGGCATCCATGTCCCCCGCCCACCACCCCTTTTCTATCTAGTCTATATCTTGAGGGCTAGGGAGTAAGAAACTGCATTTCTCTTACTCTCTTTAAAAAGGGTTCTGGAAATGATTTAGGTTTTGCCAATTAAATGCACTTGAATGAGATTTGGAAGGCAGAAAACAGGTAGTGGCCATCTTCCTGCAGTGATAGCAGACAAGGAGGCTCTGACAAAAATGAACAGTTGGATTAGCACATGTCTGGGTGTGTTTCACTTTGTCTTACTGTAAGGGTTGACAAACTATGGCCCCCAGGCCAGGTCTGAACCACAGCCTGTGTTTTTTTGTAAATAAAATTTTGGTGAAACACAGCCACTTCCATTTGTTTACGTCCTGCCATGGCTGATTTTGCACTATATGGCAGAGTTGAGTGGTTGCAACAGAATCTGTATGGCCACAAAACCTAAAATATTGACTCTCTGGTCCCTTAGAGAAAATGTTTGCTGACACTGCTCTACTGTGCTGCCCTCAGCAGCAGGGATGACAGCAGAAGCAGATCTTGAAATTACGAGTCCAGTGTTGCCCCTCAACTTCGGTTCCTGCTGCCCTTTCTAATGATTGTACAAGTATCTAATTTCTCACAGTAAATTCCTTTCTGCTTGAAATACCTAGAGGGACTTCTGTTACAACTAGTAACTGACAGTTCTTTCCTTTACTTTCACATGAAGACTGAACCTGGCAACAATGTGTGGCTAAAAAGAGGCCAAAAATCAAAAAGCACAAAGTATTAATCCCATCAGCACAAGACAAATATCACAGAGCAATTTTCCTAGGAAAATATGTAACATACCTGACTCTCATCATCCAATTAGCTCTTTAGAAATTCTATCTAGCATTTAGGAATTATCTACTGAGAGGCCAGCCTGATTTGAAAGTTAGAGCAGAAGCTAAAATAACATCAGAACAAATCATTTCTGAGATTGTTTGGATTATCTCCAGGGAAGATACAGCAAAATTTATAAGGTTCAGTATTTTAAGAGAAAATAATGATGATATTAACCTTTATGTCTATATGATGAGTTTCCACTGGACACAAGAGTTTTTGCATCCCACTTCTTGCCTGACCAATTGTCCAGTAGCCCATGAACGTCTGTTCTGGCAGAGGCAACCTGTTAAGGATGATTTGCAAAGTAAATATTTCTTATTGTATCCAAGTCATAGAAAAAAATAACAAGCCATCTATTATCAACCACACAAATAAATTTGAAGAACGCTTTACTTAGAAGTGAGTTATACTTCATTTTATTAAAAGACAGTGTATAAAATCATGTTTAAAATATACTTGAAGACAAAAAAGATCCCACATTTCAGAAACTAAGAAGGTAAGGCAAGGTCCTGTTTTTACCTTAATGACAAATATAATTGATTTACATACATACTCCTTTGAATTGCAGTAATTTAACATCTAAATTTCTGGTAGAGTATAGGAAAACTTTTTTTTTTTAATTGGAGGAATCTATCAATTTTTTCAGTCTATCCTTTTTTTTTGAGACGGAGTTTCACTCTTGTTGCCCAGACTGGAGTGCAATTGTGTGATATTGGCTCACCACAACCTCTGCCTCCTGGGTTCAAGCAATTCTTTTGTTTTAGCCTTCCTGAGTAGCTGGGATTACAGGCATGCACCACCACGCCCGGCTAATTTTGTATTTTTAGTAGAGACGGGGTTTCTCAGGTTGGTCTCGACCTCAGGTGATCCGCCCGCCTTGGCCTCCCAAAGTGCCGGGATTACAGGCATGAGCCACTGTGCCCAGACAATTCTTTTAAATTTGGAATCAAATAATGAAGAGTACACCATACTACTAGTTCCACATTTGTATGTTGTATAGGGCAAGTTTCATAGACTTTATTTTGGCATCTTAATTTTTTTCACTTTGAATTAAAATATAAAATACATACTAAAATGTCCACATAAATATGTCAGCTCTGCATACATGTATAACCAGTACCCAAAGAGGTAGAGCATTACTGGCATCCAGAAGCACCTGTGGGGCCACTTTCAGCACTAATCCACCAAGGTAGCTAAACGCTGATTTCTGATGGAATCATTCTGTATTTAGATTCCCTTTTATTTCAAATGACTTTCAAATAAGGTGATTTGCCAAAACCAACATGGCAATACTAAAGTATAAAACAGCAGATAATTTTTTTTAAGTCTTCATTTTTTTTTTTCTTTGAGACAGGGTCTCACTCTGTCACCCAGGCTGGAGGGCAGTAGTGCAATCACAGCTCACTGCACCCTTGAACTCCTGGACTCATGATCCTCCCACCTTGTCCTCCTGAGTAGCAGGGACTACAGGCATGCAAAACTATGCCTGGCTAATTTTTTTATTTTTTATTTTTAGTAGAAGCAGGGTCTTGCTGTGTTGCCCAGGCTGGTCTCAAACTCCTGGACTCAAGTGATCCTCCTGCTTCAGCCTCCGAAAGTGCTGGGATTACAAGTGTGAGCCAAGTCTTCACTTTTTAATCATACTATCTTTTATTTGAGTCTTTAAAATAGGAACCATTGATTGGTCATTTAATGCATTAGAAAATTAGTGATTCAGAGTTAAAAGCTCTTTAAAAATAATATGCACATGGCTACAAATTGAAATGTATCCTTGGAATGAGTTTGATGATCATTAAAAGAACACGTTTATATTTAGAAATTATTTTATTTACAGTAAAAAAGTAGTCTGACATAATATTTCCATATGCTTAATAAGATCATGTAAGGCTAAGATATTTTTTGCATAAAATAATGGAAGCAAACATTCTAGTAGAATATGCTTTTCGTCCCTTTTGAATGCTAATGTTTACCACAAGAGGAAAGAAATTAAAAAGAAATTTACATTGAAATTCTTCTAAGTCATATGACATAAACCTCTCAAAAGCACACACACACTTTTGAATCTATCATCTAAAATATATTTTAAGTATCTGGACAATTATCTCAATCGGCGACCCACTTACTTCCATCTTTTTAACAGGAAAGAATGTGTGTGTGCCGGGGGTCGGGGGAGGGTACTGAGTTAGGGGAATAAAGGGGTTTTACAATTACTGTGTTCTCTCTTTTGAACGTAATAAAAATACATTTCTGTGTTAATAGGCCAGATCTTCAAACCATAGACTGGGATCTCTCTCTTGGTTTAGGGAATAAACTATATTTCACACTTGCTTTCAGCAGTTCACCGAAGGAGAATTGGGGCTCCAAATGTAGAAATAGAAAAATAACAGAAGGAGATACACTTAATATTCTGCCAGCATAGAAGACATAATGTAACAGACTGCAAGAGATTTGGGTTTTAGTTCTAGTTCTTTTATTAACCTGCTATATAAACTCGGGAAGGGGAAAGTCCATTGTTTTCTCTAAGTATTAATTTTTTTTCTTTTTGACTTTGCTTGATATTAATTTCTTCATTTGTGAAATGAAGGGAATGATCTGTAAAGTTTCTTACAGCTTGGGGAGTCTGTGAGGCTCAAGGAAGAGAGTAGAGAGAAGTGTCACTGGTAAGTTTTATAGTCTTGCATTGTCTTGATACTCTGAAGTGAAAATAAATAATCAGAATGAAAATATCTATAGTTACCAACAGAACAGATCCCCTGATAGATACACATGCTTTATTAAAGCATATAAAAACAAGCTCTGAATACATCCCAAATTGGTTCTTTGAAGACAACAGAAACAGTTTCACATCTTCAAATTTAATTTAATTCAGGGGAGATCATTAATTAAAACGATCTTTGGTTGATACCTAGCCTAAAAAAATTGATTTAATATATTCTTTCATAAACCTTACAAAATGATCATATAAATGCTTAAAAAAAATAAAAAACCTTCATCCATTTGAGAAGAAGTAACTTTGCTCAACTTTCAGATTTTACTGACAATGCCAGGCATGTTCATAAAATCTGGTTTGAACTTGCCAACTCATTCTAAGTAACAGTCATGGAAATTACACGTTGCCTGGCTCTACATAAAAATAGCACTGGCTGTTTGGTTGGCAGGGTATGGGAAGGACCTCCAGGTACCCTATATAGAATCTATTTCAGAACCACATAACATGATGCTATTGGCAGTAATAACTAAACTGAAAGACACATAACACAGGGTGTCCTGGAGTTACAAAATCAAACTGACTCCATCCTGTCCCTTGGTAACATGGGGTATTATTGTTTCCGGACTTTTACTGTAGGCTCTAGGCTGGCCAAACTGAGGTAAACCCAAGACCCTCATTTATTTTCCACTACTAAGACCTCCGAATAAGCTGTGGGAAAATTTGACCATTACTAACTTTCTCTCCCCTGGTAAGTTAGTAGTCAGGGGAAAGGGGAAGCATTATATTATATTTCGGTAAATGAGCAAGCTTTGGAATTTGAAACATAATCAACATTAATTTAGGGGAAACTCTAAATAACCAGCTAGCAAAAGGCCCTCTATTCCCTTAGTGAACTATGTCATCCAACTCTGACCAGACTTAAGTTTTAATATCTGATTTGATTAAAACAATAATGGCATTTTCCATGGCTTTAAGACTTTGTCACTTGTATTGTTTAACTTTGTTGAAGTCCTAGCTGGAATGATGTATGGATTTGATTTCACGGGGAAGGAGGAGGAACTTAAGGCCCATAAATAGCACTACTTTTTATCTTCAATGTCATTCATGAATTTATGTTTTTTTTAAACAGTGAAGTATTTCAGTTCCTATGTTTGGCATTTCTTAATCCCTTGTGGAGATGATAATAAGGATCTGGAAGTAAAAGTTTGGACTAAAAGAAAGGTGAGTATCATAATTATGACTCAGGTCAAATTATAGTACTTGAGCAAGTTACAGAAAGAACAAAAAAGGTTTTCTTTTTTTAAAAAACACACAATTCATAACATGATGCATATGGACACCAAAGCCAAGTACTATAGTCTGAATGACATGCAACAGATTTGTCTAAGATTGCTTCCATAAAGAGGTGAGCTGGGTTTTAAAGAGTATGTTCTGGCAAATTTCTGCCTTCTCTGAACATTTGCCAATACTATTTTTGGAATATGAAAGAAAACACATGCAAAAGATTTGGATCTTTCTAGGGGCATTATGCAATTGGAAGTTGTTGACATACCTATTATCAACAATTCCTAAAACA
The DNA here is from genome assembly GCF_028885655.2 of Pongo abelii. Taxonomy (NCBI): domain Eukaryota; kingdom Metazoa; phylum Chordata; class Mammalia; order Primates; family Hominidae; genus Pongo; species Pongo abelii. The sequence goes on from NC_071999.2 coordinate 46,707,100, forward strand.
TTTCCTTACCACAAGAACTACTAATTTTCATGGGAATAATGGAACCCTTCAGGGCTGTTCCACCAACTCTCAAAAATTCAACAATTACTACCATCTTTGAGAAGAAAAATAACAACTCCAATTTTAGCAGGCCTCACTCATTCCTGATGTTTTAAATCTAATTTCTGGCAAAAATTAAGTTGAGTTGTCCAACAAAGTTCACTGGAGCCTTTCATGGAATAGCCCTGGCTTTGTGCTTATCCCTTCCTTTCAGTCTCAGCCACCTCAAACTATTAGTTGCTATTCCTGAACATGCTATGCATTTTCATGCTTCCGGGAGACCATTACCTCTGCCTAGAATTCCTTTTTGCTCTGGCCTCCTTGGTGAAATCCTTCTTATTCCCAAGTGCCAATTCAAATGTCACTCCCCCTTGCATTACTCCCCACTCCGCTATATTCCTTTCTGGGAAAAATAAATTCCTTACACTTCTGAGTTTCCACATAAATTTATACATACAAAACTCCTAGAAACTCTTAGAATAAATTTCTATAGAATCTGTAATTTTCACATTAAAGACCTGAGAGAGAAAAAATTTTAGAGAGCGGGTCAGAAGTAAACAAAGAAATCCCTTAAAATATTTTTACATGGGGCCAGGTGCAGTGGCTCATGCCTGTAATCCCAGCATTTTGGGAGGCCGAGGCGGGCAGATCACCTGAGGTCGGGAGTTCGAGACCAGCCTGACCAACATGGAAAAACCCCGTCTCTACTACAAATGCAGAAAAAATTAGCCAGGCGTGGTGGCACATGCCTGTAATCTCAGCTACTTGGGAGGCTGAGGCAGGAGAATTGCTTGAACCCGGGAGGCAGAGGTTGCAGTGAGCCAAGATCGCGCCACTGCACTCCAGCCTGGGAAACAAGAGCGAAACTCAGTCTTAAAAAAAAAAAAAAAAAAAATTTGTATGTACCAAAAGAAAAAGGGAGCACATTAAAGAGAGAGAATACAAATGCCCCTTTACATACTTTAAATTAATAACAATGGATATCATTATTAATCCCCAGTAATATCTTCCTTTATTTGCTAGAAACTTCAAAATGTTGCTTCCCTACCATCTCACAGGATGTTGGTAAATTAATTTGGCTTTGCTGCAAATGATGTATACGTGAGTATTTGTACATATTTTCCCTTTCTGTGCTTGGTTCTGCATTTAGCTATTATGGCTTCCACTTCATAACTTAGACTTGTATACCTCTGCCACCTAGGTCCTGCAGAGATCACAGAAATGCACAGTAATCTAGATGTATGAGATGGAAGATTTTGGGAAATTTGCTATTCTTGGCAGGCACTTCTCAAATATACTCCCCGATACCCAGAATGACACTGTAGTTTAGTGCTGTTGCCCAGTGTCACTCAGCGCCAAAGCAGATGTTGTCAGCTTGCTCCACACATCTCTGGCTCTCTTCCTCCTCACAGAAGTTGCCAGACTAGTTCTGGGGCCAGGGTTTCCTTCATCTTTCTTCACGTTTCACTGAAAAAAATCTTCTCTCTTTCTGCCATCTGCTTTATCAGCTGCATCTTAGTATTTTCTAATCTTATGTTCTTTCCTTTTCTAATCATCCACGACAAGAATAACTGGGACTGAAACTCTCCCAGTTGTTGAAAACTTTCCCAGAGAAAAATTTCCTGTATTTCTCACAAGGACTCACGGGATGAAAACTCTACTATGAATATAGCACTTTGAATATAACATTGTATAATAAGGTTGGTAGTTTTACATGTTTTCCTTATTAGAGTGTTAATGCATCGAGAGTAAGCCTTACATCTTACTCATTTGGATCTCTAGTATTCAGAATCTATCAGTTCTGCCACCTAATCCTCTCTCGCTGTTGCACCTCTTTTTCATTGCCACGGCCACAATGTGGGCCTCATTCTTCATCACCTGGGTTACTGCAACTGCTTTGCAACAGGTCTTCCTGCCTTTAGGTTCACCACCTTTCAGTTTATTACCTTTAGAAAACCAAAAAGGAGTCTTTTTAAATTAGAAAGGTAACCATGTTGTTCTCTGATTGAAACTCTGATCTCTTCCTTTCAGCCTCACCACTCAGCATGCTCTCATTTAACCCTGAGTTAGTTGCCAAAGGGCCTCTAATTTCCAAAATGCACCATATTTTCTTAAAATGTCTCCAGTGTTCTTCCCTTCTTTATTTGCCTGGAGAATAATTTAATGATTCAGCCTATCTTCACTGACTCTTCCCCAGGGCAGATGGCTGCAATCCTGAGTCTTGGTTCCCTCTTGTGTGGCTCTAACTTCACATGAGTCTCTCTGTCTCTCTCTCTCTTTTCTTTCTTTCTTTTTTTTTTTTTTTAAAGAAACAGGGTCTAGCTATGTTGCCCAGCTGGAGTGCAGTGGCTATTCACAGGTGCAGTCATCGTGCTCCACAGCCTTGAACTTATGGGCTCAAGGAATCCTCCTGCCTCAGCCTCCTGAGTAGCTGGGACTACAGGCATGCACCACCACTCCTGGCTACAAGTCAGTCTTTCACCTGACAGCTTTCCCAATTAATTGTGATCGCTTCGAAGGCAGATCATGAGTCTTCATCACCTTTATAATTCATACTCCCTATATGTTGTTTACCACTAAGTAAGCGTCTGGTAAATGAAAGAATGCTTGGTTATATTATAACTGCCAACATTTTGACCTACTTGTTTCTCATCTCAATGGCAATTTGTAAACTACTATGGTAAATTTTCCCTTTGCATTCTGATTACATGTCGACCATTTCCTTCACTTACAAGACTCAACAAATGATGCACTCTACTTTGCAGGTATATTTAGAAAGGATAGCTACAGGTGGGGATTGGTGATTTATATTCAGCTAGGAGACAGGCTTTCATAAAACATCACTTTTAAATGCTTCAGGGATCAAGAATCATTCTGTGCTACTGCATGCATGAGAGAAAATTCACAGATCTTGAAAATTTCTATGTAGATTCGTTTTGTATCCCCATAAATGAGCTAAAAGCAAATGGAATGGCTGTGAAGCCACTTCATAATATGCCAAGAGAATATAAGGCAAAGACTATGACAATATAAAACTCATCACCACTCTTCTGCTTATGGCACTTTTGAGATGTCATTAAGTTGACTTTATCATTTTTGAAACAAACAGCTCTTTTCCGAAATGAAATTAAATAGTCATTCAGAGTGGAATTGTACACCTTAGAACTCCACGATCAACACCAAGAACTTATTTGAAAAAACTATGACTACAAAAAGAAAATTATGACATATAATAATTTGGGAAAATGAAAGAAAGGCACAAAACTTTAAACAAAGAATATTTTACGTTAGTTGGATAAACAGCAAACTGATAATCATTCTGACTTTCAAAGAGAAATCTAATAAAAGTATTCCAAAGAGAGGCCCTGGCAGGGGGATGTTCTTTTTGATGCCTCTGATTCTTTGAAGACTCCATAGTTGTTCTTTGTTAGAAAAGTAGCAGCTGCTATTGATGGCACAACTATGTAACTTTTTAAAGCAGAAAACCGATTCTAGGCAGATGTCCTTTCAAGGACAAATTCAAAAGAGATGAAGCTTTCTGTCTGCAAATATGCACATCTGGCACTGCTCTGAAAAGGTAAATACTAAGTACAGTCCTGTAATACACACTGCAGTACACACAAATGAAAACACAATCTCAGCTACTTAAATCAGAGGTAATACTAAAATATGTTGATGCATCAAAAGTAAGGGTTACATCTCTGATATAAGGGAAGGAAGTTACTACTTATTTGGCTTGCCTATTCAATTAGGGACAGTAGATGACAGAACCTATGAGTTGGAAGGACGTTAAGGACTATTTAATTCATTGTTCTAAGTCTGAATCCTCTGAAGTGCCTCCCCAAAAAGGTTTGTCCAGATCTGTTTGAACCCAATCTACAGAAAGTACACCTTCTTTTGTCCTTAGTAGTCTATTCCTTCTTTGAATACAGGAGCTATTAGCCCCCCAAAGGAAGCCGACTCTAAGTTGTAATGACTTAACAGCAACTTACAGGTACAAAGGTAATGCACAGGGATTTATGATTAATCTGTTAAAGTGATTATATTAATGATCATAATTTTGAAGATCATAGTACTAAGTAAAAGATTCTATATAAAAGAAATTTCAGGCCAGGCGCGGTGGCTCATGCCTGTAATCCCAGCACTTTGGGAGGCCAAGGCGGGCAGATCACGAGGTCAGGAGATCGAGACCATCCTGGCTAACACAGTGAAACCCTGTCTCTACTAAAAATACAAAAAATTAGCCGGGCATGGTGGTGGGTGCCTATAGTCCCAGCTACTTGGGAGGCTGAGGCAGGAGAACGGCGTGAACCCAGGAGGTGGAGCTTACAGTGAGCCGAGATCATGCCACTGCACTCCAGCCTGGGCGACAGAGCGAGACTCCGCTCAAAAAAAAAAATTTTTTTTAAAAGAATTGTTCTATTCATTTTGAAGAATTTGTTAATGCAAACACTTTTTTTTTTTTTTAAAGCAAAAGCAAATCCTTATTGCAGGGAAAAGATTTAGGATACAAATACTACATGTTCTCACTCATATGTGGGAGCTAAAAAACTTACCTCATGGACATAGAGAATGGAATGATAGATACCAGAGATTGGGAAGGTTGAGTGGGTGGGAGGGGCTTATGAAGACAGGTTGGTTGATGGGTACTAAAATACAGTTAGGTAGAAGAGATATGTTCTAATGATTGACAGCAGACTAGAGTGACTATACTTAGCAATAATATTTTGTATATTTCAAAGTAACTAGAAAACAGTACTTGAAATGACACTAACACATAGAAATGAGAAATATTCAAGGACATGGATACCCCAAATACCCTGACTTGATCATTATACATTTCATGCATGTAACAAACACTTACATGTGCTCCATAAATATGTAAAATATTATGTATCAATAAAAAAAAGATTTAAGATAATCTGCTCAGATTTTATAGAAGGGATATGTTTATTAATTTCTAGAATCAATGACAAATAGCATTAATATGAGGAAAACTGTAATTAAAACAATGGGCCTAGTCCTCAATGCAAATATCTGATCCATGTTCCCAAATGGTAGAAAACAGAATTTGAAAGACAACTCTAAAGCTTCCATTATCTTTGAAATCTCCATATCTAATGTTGTATTGCATGGCTTTTCTCATGAAAACAGTGGACTAAACATAAAGATGATGTTTGGAACCAGAGAGATCTGTGGTTGAATGCCCCGTTCTATCACTTATTGGTTGTAGAATTTATTTAAGGTCTCTTGAGTTTCCGTTTTTTAATCTGTAAAACAAATTCAAACACACAAATGTACATACCCCAAAACCTAATAGATAATAGAAAAAAAATACTTAATAGAAAAAACAATATTGTAATGTAGATTAGATGAGTTAACATTTGTAAAGTGCTTAGAGCACTTAATAAAGACTTGATAATGTCAACTATTTTTATTTTTGCTGCTTTAAAAATGTGATGTCTACCCTCACTTGATATGTTTATGTTGACACCTACCAATGCATAAACTTACTTATTCTGGTTAAAATGCCATAGAAATGCCTAGTTAACTTGATTTTTCACTTGCCGTTGGCAAAAGTGCCAATGTTGTGCCATTAGAGTAGGCACTGCTGTGTGGTATAAGCTCTGCTGTACTGGAGGCAAAGGTTCTAAGAAACAGCAATTTCAGCACAGGCCTTTAAAATTTTCATTTAAATAAGAGGACAAAATGAAAAATTCCAGTGTCCGGAGAGTCAATAGACATTTTACAAATAAAATGTAGAAAATAATACACGTGTTAGAAAATTAAAATATTACTAAATGTGATGCATCCTTTTCTCTTTCTAGAGCCTCTCTCAAAAACAATCACTACAAACAGCTATCACTGTGTTTTGAAATAGTTTAAAAAGTGAATCTGTTAATTACATTTAATAAAAATATTGGCTATTATGGTCTTAGAACGTGTTAATTCAAAGTTATCTTATTTTGCCTGAAAAACAAAATTTAAAAATTTTTAATTAAAGCATTAGAAGGCAGGAAGAAAATGCATAACAACAGGAAATCTGAGGAGTAACTACAAGACTTCATTAGGGCATCCTTTCCAGCTACAGGACACTTTTAAAGTACAGTCTTATATCACAGTTTTTTTTAGATGTGCAGTTTATCTGGCAAGAGCATTTTTATATGTCTGAAAAGGATGATGACATTTAAACCTATGCATAAAGACACAAAGCACTGATACTAATGTTTTTAATCCTGATGAGAACATCTCATATACTTTATGAATCTTGTTCATTATGTTCAGAAAAAATAAGTTTAAAATTTCAAGGAATGAGGGAAATGGAGAAAAAGTAGAGATGGGAAAGAAGTGTTAGACATAATTAAATCAAATTTATTTTTGATAACGCTCTTTCCAACAAATTAGCTTGTGAATGAAGTGTCTTAAGAAGAACTCTTGGAACATCTCTTCTATTATGTCAAAAAGAAAGACTCAAGAAAATAAAAATTAGAAAGAAATATTTTTCAGTGCATGAAATAACACACACAGTCATAGGAAAAAGTCTAGAAGGATTATCAATGGCTATTTCTGGATGGTAATATTACAGGAGTTTTTATTTTCTTTTTGCTGATTAATTTTAAAAATAAATGGGATGCCATTCTTCATTTAGTAAATATCATCATAAAGAAAGCCAACATCTAAAAAACATTTTAATTTCCTTAGTTTTTTTTTTCTATTTGACTGATAGAAATGGATGTTTGTTAAATAATAGCTAGTTTGCTAGTGACAAATAGGCAATGAATGCTCTGGGAGGAAAAGTAGCTTAATATGAAGTAAGTAGCATTAAAAAAGAAATCCAAGGGCAAAGAACTTGGAGCACAGAGAATGAACATTTAAATATTTTATAGAATGTGTGTCTCCTAGAGAAGGCAGGGAGAGAAAAATACATGAAGGTAACTTCAGAGGGTAGAGACAATTTCTCTGTATGCTTATTTTAAAAATTACCACAATCTTTGAGAAGAGTCTATAAATTTCTTTTGTGTTCCAAATCAAGAAAAAATGATGGCTAGTATACTTCTTATATATAGTAGTCATACAAAGTTTTCTAAGGTTTTTATTTTTCTAAGTGAATCACCTTGTGTTTTATTTCTTGATCCTCCATATGTCACAAGAAAAGAAAACTTAAATGAGAATGAAGAGGTCTCCAAAATGATCTCTGTTGTGCCAAAAGTCTCTATTTATCTGCTTCGTGGTTACTCTTCATTTTGAACTATGGCTAAAATCCAAGCATCTGAATCTGTTATAACTCCTTGAAGAATAAGAATTTGTATATTACATGTACATGACATCACGGTCAATGATGAGTTCCAAGTTGGTTACTTAAAATCCCAAGGTCCTTTTAAGCCAAAACTATTGATAATTTTTAGTATCTAAATAACTACTCTGATTTAGAAATTCCCTACAATCTACATATCAATCTGTTTATATCATCCTTAGAATTGGAATTAATATTACATATAGCCCAGTTGTACTCCTGCTTTCTAACCTCCAGCAAGTTACATAACTTCTCTGTGCCTTAAATTCCTCATCTACAAGATGCAATAATATTATATATATGCCATAGGTCTGTTGGGAGAATTATATATATTTATGTAAAGAAAGTGCTTGGAAATATGTCTGGCACTTAGTTATCTATAAATGTTTCTATTACCATCATCAATATTATTGTACTACCATCATTATTGCCATTATTATGAAATATAATCATAACATTATTGTTGTTATAATTATATTTAGAAGTATTTACATTTCATTGTTGATCTATGAAATGACAATTTTCTCATCTTAAGAACTGGAAAGTTAGAGTGACATATAAATTTAAGATAAAATAGTGTATAAGTTTCTTAAAATGGAAATTTCATGAAAAAGATAGCATTTTTTTCTTTCTTTAAAACAAATGTTTTCCCAGTATAGCAGATTTCATAAATTATTCTGTAACACACTTTTTAATTTGGAAGTGCTAATGTACTAGCAGCATGTTTATTCCCAAATAAAAGAAAGTTCAGATATAAAAGTTCACTTGAGGAAAAAACAGGCAAACTTTGCTTTAAAGTTTATATTTATAGTTGTCTATATTGAAGTATAGCAGATAATCTATGCCTTTGGTTGGATGTTTGGACCTAATTCTCTTAAAATATATATGTTACAAAGATATTTCCAATAACAACATTTAAAATTCAAGAGTTTCAATTTTAACATAAATCCTCCTATCTCTCCCTACAATACTGACAAAATGACATTAGTACATGCCACACACACATATAGCATCAATTGTCTTGTTTCTCTATAGGCCAAATCCCCATGTTGAGTGTGGGGATGATCATCTTTTCTTGATTCATAGATGACATACAGTTGTTTCTCTATAGGACGAATGTCACAATTAAATTCAACCCCCATATAAAGCATAGTATTCGTATTTTTAAAAATAATTTCTCCTGTGTACTTCCTTATTTGGTTATGTTTGCCTTCTCTTGGCATGTCCTTTCCCATGTATTAGAAACTTAAAAGAGGAGCAACAACAAATCTCAGGATGTACTAGTGGAAAGGGGCAAATGCAGTGGGTGGGTAGGGTCTAGGTAGCCAATTCTGATCCTGGTACTAAGGTCTGGGAATATATTTGCAGATAAGGAAGAAGAGCTCCATTATGGCAGGATCAAGTAAAATAAAATAACCACCCAATAAGACTCAGTCTAAAAATACCAGGTTTAGCAAAAGTTTATTAAAGAAGACAAGTTAAATTCACCTCATCACATTGGGCCTTTAAAAAATGTGCAGAAACCTGTGAGATAGATAACATCACTGCACTCTTCAGGAGAACAAAAGGGAAAGTGACAGCATCTCTCTTTCGGGAATTTTGCCAAAGAACACAAAAATAACATCACCGCTACTGAACAGACAAGTATATTCTGATTTCAGTTGAGGAAGAAGGTGCTGTAGATAGCTACACAAATAGTGGTTTAGTATTATCTTGGCCCATGTAAAAAAATTCCCCCTTCTAAAACATCTGACTTATATCTCTTTTTAGCTATATGTAGTGGGTGGCCAATTATCTTTCCATCCCCATCCTGAGTGTGGGTATTATCATCTTGTTCTGGTTTCAGTGTAACCTTACTCCCATCAATAAGCATTGCGGTTGGATTAGAGAACATGAAAATTAAGCTGTAGCAAGAACTGTTCATTCAGAGCAAAAAGATACTAATAGTATTAAACTATTTTATTCTTCTTCCTTAGGAACTGAAATCCAATGTGTATCTTCCCCACTAACAGTAGCTGCGGAGCTGGGTAGAAGCAGCCTAGAAGAACTGGTTTAGCAAAAGGTCTAGAAAAGTCAAAGCGAAATCAAAGACTGCATGGGGAAGACTAACTTTTCAGCGGTCTATGTGATTACCATCAACAGTACACTACTTGGGGGGCAGGGGCGGACAGGGGGAATGAAAAGTGTTAGTATAACATATTTTTATGTTTGTTTTTGCAGATGAGATAAACATTAAGATTATATTAAAATTCAAAGGATGTTAGAATAGAAAGGAACCTTACTGATGATCCACAATGAAGATAATCACATATTCTGGCCTGGCCAGGGCAGTCTTATTTTACACTCTTTTTACAGAATTATTGTCAATAGCTCCCCCTGCCTTTCTCAAAAATGTCCTGATTTAGATGGTAAATCAAATATTTTTAAAAGTAATTTCTCCCAGTGTACTTCCTTAATATTTTTAAATATTCAAATATTTAAAAATATTTTTAAAAATCAAATAGATATGCTATGTATAAGAAAAGGCCTTCTATACCAATAGAGAATTAGTTAAGCAACTTCTCTAAATTCAAATGACCAAAATGGAATGGTGAGCTCTTTGAGGGCAGGATTCTGTCTTTTCATCTGTTTCTCCATGTCTGATCCAGGTAGAAAGATGAACATACGACTAACTGCTAAATTCCCACGCCATTACTTTGTTCACTTTGTCATCCTACTCTCTCTAAGTACAAGGCTGATAATTTGATAGAAATTGCTATGGAACCTGTGAATTTCAAGAAGGGCAATAAAACAACACTACTTTTGAGCGGCCTAAGTTATTGCAATTAACAGATGAGGAAAAAATTGCTCTGAATGACTGTGGAAATTATAGCCTACTCTGATCTCCTTCTAAAAGGAAAATTCACTCTTCCTTCACATCTGCTTAAGTCTATTTCTAGCTATATGCAGTTGGGTGACAACTAGTTGTTTCCACCCCCTTGTAACGCAAGAGTGTGACCAACTTGTTTCCAGGCTCAAAGTACTTTTGCTCCAGGCTCAAAAGTACTAGAGTTAGAATTAACTTGCCATAGCAAGAATTTTTCTGTTTAAAACTGAGGATGACAATGAATAAGTTAAACCATTTTTAGTTTCCTCCTTAGAAACTAAAATTGCTTTAGAAGTAAAAATTTTCTCATGATTAACCTTACCAATTAACGTGTATTTTAATTTTTATTTATAGTCATGCAAGAGTAGAAAAAGAAATTGTTTTAAAATCATGAGCTTAGTTTCCATAAAGCCAGTACTCTAATTATATAAATTTGTTAATGGTAATAAAAGCCATCTTATTTCCAGCTAAAAATAAAGGGAGTTTACAAAAATGAAGTAAATAAGTTTGCATATTAAAGAAAATTTATAACAGAAAGTTTGCATATTAAAGAGAATTTCTTGAACTCTCTTATACAGATAATTTGTTATACCCATTAAATTACTGACCTAGTTTCAAATGCCCATAAGGACTGCTAATCCATCAGTAAAATAGCATTGTACCAAAAAAAGTGTACATTTGCAACTGCCACCCAGTCATTCTTCTGGAAAATAATTTACTTATTCATTAATAATATAAACCAATGCACAGATAATATAATTTCTAAGATAAGTCCATCTTGTTCTTTTAACACAGAAGGGAAATATTTGTTTCTCTTTTAGAAATTCCTGATACTTTAATAATTTATTTCTATTGGCATATATCCTGACAAGTTTTTATAATGACTTCAAAGAATCAATAAATATGGATGAGTATACACTTTGGAGATTATATATATATATATATATATGCAACTTTTTTTTGCTAATCACTGATTTATATTTAATATATAATCAGTGATTTATATTTAACACATTTTTTCTACAGAAAGATAGTATCTCCTTTTGGGGCTAAAATTGAACAGTAATTTAAAAGTGATTATTATCCCCTATGAATTTATAATTAACTATTTTTATAGACAAAGATGGTATTAGATGCATCATCAATAAGTTAGGCATATTGAAAACTATTTTCTAGTGAATTTGTGCTGACTTAATTACTCTACTAAAAAACTCTGTCAATTACTTTTCTGATCAACACCATATATGTGCAAGATTCTTAACTAACATGAAGTAGTAGCCTATGATTATAAAATAAAGGGTAGGCAACTAGCTCACATGAAATAAACCCACTAGTTCTTACTACCTCTTTCCTCTATGAAGCTGACATAAGTAACCAAAAATCTCTCTAGTTAACATGATCATAAATTTAGAAAATTATCATAAAGAAAACTATATAGTAACAGAAATAAGAACATATCAACTAAATGTACATTATCTCTTTATGTGGTCTTCATGTTCATACAATGATGTGCACTGGATTATACGAAATAGTAATACTCATAGTAATTCAACAAAAGGACTGAGACTGTTAAAGAAACAAATATTTCCCTTTATTTGACTGTATTACATCTACTCATGGGACATACATAATAATCAAAATTTTCAATTTACAGGCCTATAAATAATGCTATTTAACTGAAAAGCAGCCAGCAAATAGCAACATATACATATATTTGAAAAGCTTACTCATGGAAAGTAATTTCCATAGCAACTCAGTTTTGTAGAATGCAATGATAAATCAAGAACTATCAGCATTTAAGAATCAGAAGAGTACTGAATTTGCCTTACTCCTTTGCCAGCTGCACACTGGTAGGCTTTGCTCCGATAGGTATCCCGTATTTGTGTAAAGTGTTAATCAATATCTCCCTCATGTCATTGTTGTAGGAATCAAAGTCAAACACATTTCGAACTACACTGGAGAGACCTTCAGTGGGAAATTTCTGTATTAAAAAAAAAATTCCCTTATTATGCATGTGATAAAATATACAAGATTTATGAAATGGATAGGACAATAATGATCAAATGAACTACAGCAGAAATTTACTGGCCTTGTCAAATAAGCAGGTAGTAGGAATGTAGACATTTTTCTCTTTCAATGTTTGCTCAGATGACTTAACAATATTTTCTTTTTTAAATAAATGCCAGAATTTGAGGGGAAAGAGTTCCTCCTCTCAAATGTTAGAGCAGTGCCTAGATCCTGGTGTCAGTGATTGCCACTGCTTTCTGAAATCTCCTGCCTTTAATATGAGTACCAGATCAAACAGTTTAAAAATGCTAGTTAAGTAAAGGAGCGTGTTAAATATCTATACCAAAGTTTTCAGAAAAGTCAGTCTATGAATAAATGAAGAAGAAAAGATAAAGCAACAAGAAAAGAAGGAAGGAACATAAAAAGTACAAACAACAGAGAAACAGGGAGCAGTAGAGGGCAAGAAAACAAGTATGACTACAACTGAATTTACACTGCTCATGTCCTCCGAGTCCTTTCCTGGGTCTGCTTTGATTTTCTTTAGGTGATGGGTTCTGAGCTGGCTGTATTGGACTTACGGTTTTATAGGCAGAACAAAGCTTTTATTTTTAATCTTGCTTTCTTTCCATATATTTTTAATTGACAAATAATAACTGTATATATTTATGGGGTACAATGTGATATTCCAATGTATGTATGCCTTATAGAATGGTTAAATCACACTAATTAATATATCCATCTTTTAACACACCTTTATTTATGGTACAACCATTACTTACAATCTACTTTCTCAGCAATTTCAAAATATACATTACATTGTTATTAACTATAGTTACCATGCTGTGCAATAGATCTCAAAAACTTATTTCTCCTGTCTAACTGGAACTTTTGTATCCTTGGATCAACATCTTCCCTTGTGTGTACTCTCCCTGCCCCACCTTTCTACTTTTCTTTCTAGGGTTTTCTTGGAGGGTTGGGGATAAGGCGGAGGTCAAGAGTTGTTGGGTTGTGACTGTTAGCTTGGAGACCCTTATTTGTTCTGTAAGTAAGATTTATATCATTTTTTATTTGTTTGTTTCTTTACTAAGGTGGAGTACACATAGTACATGCTCACGGGAAATTTCATTCTCCTGCCTACTCTATCTTGTAAAACTTCCTTGCAGTATTTACAGGTATTTAATCAGTACTGTTAGTTCCTACTCTGTTTACTGTTGTCTCCATGTGATTTGTTTCAAAATGAAAATATTTTTTACCCACATACCACATGCTTGTTGTAAAAAGCCAAAGAACAGAACAGGAAGATTTCCCCACTGACTCACTCTCTTGCCTCAACTGCCCTCTAACAGCCTCCCACCAAATTTCCTAACTCCTTGGTAATGACTACAGACTTTGCCAAAGTTAATTCAAAAGCTGAACAGAAAATAATGTTCATTGGCCTACCATATTTATAACTTAGATTATACACATTTCAAATCATGTAATCTGACTCATTATCATATTTATGGAAATTAAAAACTCTGGTACAAACTGTACAGTCTGAAAAAATAAAAAATAAAAAAGACAGTGATGGCTCTTATGTACAGGTGTGTGCCATACCTACCTGTAAATGTTTGACTATGTTGACAACTTCTCTGGTAGAATAAGGATAGTTAATAATCCCTTGGTCAGCCAAACTCCTCAGCTCTCCAAAGGCAGCCACAAGCTTCTGAAGGATGGGCTCAGGCACATTTGGTCCATACTGTCTGAGCATCTCGAGCTCCGAGTGGGGTTTGGGGTTATCAACTGCATGGCAGCTAAAAATATCACCTAAAGGAGAGAAAAGATTCACATTCAATATGCAACAAATCCATTACGATGTCACAGGAAAAAATGGAATGGTTGTTTAAAGAGCCACTGGTTGCTCATCAAAGCATAGAAAGCCCATCCAACAATAGGACGGTACAGAGAAGAAAACAAATGACTGAAGCAAAAGAAAAGAAAACTGAGTGATGGATGGTTTATCTCCACGAATTTATTTTTGTTAAAAAACTTACATAATACTTGAATACATGCTCACCGGGAGATATTCCAATACAAAGAAGAAAAAAAATTCTCCTTTAAGTCTCTGCCAATGCCACTCCCTCCCCAAAAAGCACTGAGTCTTAATGTTTAGTGCATTTATTTTTCCAGACCTGTATTAGTACTTTTTTAAAAAAATGCATACATGCAAACAGAGTTTAGATAATTTATTCCTTTTCTATTAATGGGAATATATATTTCAAATGGTTCTGAGATGGCCTTTTTAACTTCAACAAATGTTGAGTATCTTCAAAAATTATATACATCTATCTCATATAAATGCTTCTTTATGCACTAAAAAAGGGAGAATTAGTAGCATCACTCTCTAAAAAATTTGTGTCTTGTGCAGATTGATAGAATATACTTTAGAGGTTAGTTTTGGTAGAGTAAACCTGTAGAGACATTGTCTGAATTAAAATCAAGAAAAGGAATGCAGAAACACAATATTTCTTCTGTAATTTAGGGAAATGAGAATGTACTAGAAAAATAATTCTATTGATTCATAATCTAAGAGACCACGGACCAAATGAAGTAAAAGTAAATAGACTTACATTATTTAATATGTTCATTTTAGAAAATGAGGATATCTAGTAAGGTAGCAATAAGATCTTTGATTTAGGAACCATTTGAACAGTTATTTTGTATGTGTGTATTTAAAAGCAATTGAATAAAATGAAAGTCATGATATCTTCAAAATTTTATCTCATATACTAAAGCTTTTCAAATACAAAGGTGAAGAATGGCTTTTGCCTTTTTTGCTGAAAATAAAACCTATCACTAACATAAAAAGATAATTGACCCCTCATTCATTCACTCATCAAATAATGATTAATTAGGACAGTAGAAATGGTGATGCTGGGGGAGGTCAGTCAGGTAAACCTCATGAGAAGGTAACATCTGAGCAAATGTTGATACCTGGGGGAAGAGCATTCCAGGCAGCTGGTACAGCTAATCCAAAGAACTTAAGGCAGGCATACCTGGCATATGGAAGGAAGAGGCAGGAGAGCAGAGTGGATGGAACAGAGGAAGTGAATAGAGCAGCACCAAGCAGTACAGGACACGAGGTTACAGACATAGGAGGATGTGGGAGACATACTGTGTAGGACACTGCAAACTGTTGTAAATACTTGTACCTCTACTCAGAATACAATGGGAAGCCATGGAGGATTTTAGCAGAGGCGTGGACTACTGTGCTGTGAACACACCACAAAAGGGTGTAGGAAGATAAATATCTTGTGAGCAGAGGCACTGATCACATTGGCTGTATTTCCAAGAATATCTGTAGAGCAAACAGTGCAGCCTTGGAAAATATATTCTCTCTCTCTGACTCTCTCTCTTTCTTTCTTTGTAAGAAGGTAATTTGGGTTACCTAAGCTCTGGGTTCCTCTTCTATAAGGCATCTCACTGTAAGTGCAGGTATCGTTTGGCCCTCTTTCTGTTGCCCTGTGGGAAGTGGGGCTTGAGGAACCAGCACAAATGCTGGTACTCTGACTACTGCTTTTGCTGAATAATCATTCCTCTTTTGTCTCTGACTCAGGAGTCTAGTGTCTTCTGCCATGAATGCCTTCTGTGGCAGGCTAACTTGTTAGCTTGAAAGTAGAGTAAACTCTTAGATCTTTCACAGTTCATAACAAAGAATAAGGCTGGAAGCAGGGCGACCCATTAGGGGACTATGTGAAGTAATCCAGGTAAGAGACGATGGTGGCTCAGATCATCATGGTGGCAAATGGAAGTGATGGGGAAAGTAGGATAATTCTGAATATATTTTGAGGGTATAGCCAATAAGATTGCAGGATATTTGGAAAAGAGCATAAGAGAAAGAAACAAAAAATGAATTTGGAGTTGTCATTAGCAGAGATTTACAAAAGACTATAAATTAATCAGGTTTAAGAAAAAAAAGTAAGTTCATCATGGACATGTTAAATTCGAGATACAGGAGCTATTGAACTGGAAGCTGGATATGAGTGTGAAGTTCAGGAGGAAGGTCTGGGTTGGAGATGAATATTTGGCAATAACAGGCATATAACTGGTAGTCTAAAACATGACACATTCTGATTTTATTAAAGGAATGAGTATAGATAGGTAAGAGGACCAGGGCCTGAGCCTTGGGACATTCTAACAAGCTCCAACAAATAAGGCTGAGCAGGAATAGTTATTAAGGTAAGAAACCAAGAACATACTTGAAGAAGTATTGTAAGTCAAGTGAAGGAAAATGCATCAAGGAGAAGAGAGTGACTAACTGTATCAACTGTATACTATATTAAATACTGCTGGTAGATTCAGTACGATGAGGACTAAGAATCAACCACTGGATTTAGCAATAGAAAAGTCACTAATGACCTAGATAAGAACTGTTTCTGTGGAGTAATGGGAGCAAAAATCTGATTAGAATGCACTTAAGTGAGGATGGTGCAGAAGAAACGGAGATAGCAAGTATAGACAACTCTTGAGTACAAATGACTGTGAGGAATTTTGTTACAAAGGAGAAGAAAAAAAGTAGCAATAGACGGCAAAAAGAGTAAGATTAAGAGGTTTGTGTGTGTGTGTGTTTTGAAGATGAAGGAAATAGCCTGATTGCAGATGGGAATAGTGTAAGGAGAGGGAAGTTGCTGATACAGGAGAGGGAGGGCAGAACTGCTAGAGCAGCAACCTTCAAAAGGCGGGATCTGGTGCTCATCTGGAGGGACTCCCTCTAGATGGGAATGTGAACAGTTTACCTGCAACAAGTGGGAAAGCAGAGCATCGTAGGTGGAAGACTTGGTTGTAGGAGTCTGTGGACATTTGTTTTTAATTGCTTTCGTTTTTCTCAGTGCAGTAGGAAGACAGGAGAAAGTAACAGAAATCTAAAAGAAAGTCAGTAAACTGAATCCTGGTTAGCAATGGGGAAGGAATGAGACTGGTGGGAAAATGAAAGAGAATTTCCCTTTCCCCTCCATAAGCCCTTCTATATTTCAATCTCTTGCAGTAAGTGAATGTTCAAGTATTGTATAATTTTAAAACAAAAAGAAATTCATCCAGCAGTGTTGGAGCTGCAAGGAGAGAGAAGATATGAATTACCCTAGGAGAACAGGAAAGTGAAAGGTCTAGCAAAGCACGGTGTGATTGCATTTAGGGACACTTGAGGTCCATTGTTAAGAATTTGAAATGAGATTGGTCAGTTTTGGGCTTTTTCTAACCACATTCAGCTGCACATGTGTAGGTTCAATGTTGTTAGAGAGTTGGCAGTAACCAACTCTCTCTCTCTCAAGGGCAGAGGGGTTCCAAGTGCATAGGACAAGCTAAGAGAAGAACAGGGAAGCTGAAGAATATATGTAAGGGAGTCATAAATGTGAAAGATTATGGAATTGAAGCTGGGTAAGAAAAAAAAAGGCTGGGTAAAGGAGAAGAAAATATATCAAGATGGGTAGGTGAAAAGGTGGTAGGATCAATGGATTGAAGCTTCTCATACATTTGAAGAGTTACTGGATTTGGTGTAGTAGAGGGAGTAGCTGGAAAGACTGGAGGTGGTGAATGCATGGATGAGATAAAAATCCCAAGGACAATTGAGGACGAATATGAAACGGAAATTACAGAAGTGTCAGTTGTAGAAACTAGCCATGAATGGCTAAGATATGGTATAAGATAAGACCGCTGGAATAAAAACATTCAAGGAGCCAAGAGGCCAGAGAGTGGGAAGGGTCACATATGTGTATATTGCAACCACTCCAAAAGAAGAGTAGGGTTGGAGAGAATGAAAGTGAGTAAAGGGCTAAAAGATCAATAAGAAGTGACAAGGATGAATAGGGGTGGATGACAAAACAAGAGCAGATGGCACAGTATGTTTTAGGATTTGGAGGTGGATGGAAGATGGAGACAGAACAGGGAGTGAGTATTCTTATAGGCATTAAAATAAATGTGATAAGGAGTGACTTGGGGTATAAGGGGTGACCTATAAACATAAAAAGAACTCAAACCTCTTTACAATTAGAAACAACTTTTCTTTGGTGTGTTTACATTATTACATTTCTAAGTGCATCAGTCATCTATGAATTGTTAGTAACTTTTAAGGTAGTATCTGTACATAATAAAAACTACAAAAATAGTATAACTGAGTATTTTATATTCCCATCCCTAACTTCCATTGCAAACAATGCCTTATCAGATTCTTGTGGACCTTTCTGGAGAAATTCTATGCATATACAAGCATATGCATGTACCCATCCCTCCTGCCTTTTCCAAAACATATGAACGGGTAAACTACTATACCCACTTTACTTACTTATTGTTTCAATTACTATTTTGAGTATTGATTTTTTTTTTCTATCAGCATCAGTAAACTTATTCTCTTTTTTTAAACAACTGCATAGCATTCTATTGTGCGGATACAAAAAATGTTTTTATCCAGTCCCATTTAGATGGATATTAGGGTTGTTTCCATTCTTTCTACTATAAACAATGCTATAGTGCCTATCCTTGTACTTAAACATTGTATAGGTAAATTCCTTGGATAAATTCCTTTTCAGGTAATTGCTAGATCAGAGATCCCACTGAGAGACTGGGTCTGCTTCACATTGAGTGTGAGAGTCCAGAATTATATACTTGCTATAGAGAAGAGAAGTCCTTCTTAAAGACTTTTGATGAGTAAGTTTATCCCAGGGCCTCTCCAATCAATGTGAATCAGTCTCCTCAGAGCTGATCTCAGTCTTTTTCATGGTTAGGGGGATGTGACAAAAGTAAAACCATTTCTTATTCTGTAGTTTTTTCCAAGAGGTCCCAAACAACAAAGTATAGTGTAATGGTTTAAGAAAAAAGACTCTGGGATCAGATAGACTTAGATATGAAGCCCAAGTCCACCACTCATTATCCCAGACACTATCAAAAAATAATCTCTCTGGGCTGGGCATGGTGGCTCACATCTAAGCTCAATCTCAGCACTTTGGGAAGCCGAGGGAGGTGGATCACATGAGGTCAGGAGTTCGAGACCAGCCTGGCCAACATGGTGAAACTCCATCTCTACTAAAAATACAAAAATTAACCAGGCCCAGTGGCACACGCCTGTAATCCCTACTACTGGGGAGGCTGAGGCAGAAGAATCACTTGAACCCGGGAGGCGGAAGTTGTAGTGGGCCGAGATCATGCCACTGCACTCCAGTCTGGGTGACAGAGCGAGAGTCCATCTCGGAAAAAAACAAAACAAAACAAAAACCTCTCTGAATATCAGATATTTTTCTTCACTAAAAGGGGGATAATGAATATTCTCACAAGGTGATTATGATGGCGGCACAGCACATGATAAGCATTCAATGACAGCCACTACAGCAGTGTTACTA
Source organism: Pongo abelii (assembly GCF_028885655.2). NCBI lineage: Eukaryota > Metazoa > Chordata > Mammalia > Primates > Hominidae > Pongo > Pongo abelii. The sequence goes on from NC_071999.2 coordinate 46,726,673, forward strand.
ATATTATTATTACTGCTATTGGTATTGTTATTATCATTACTGTTTTTACCTAAGGTACCGAAGAAATCATTGCCTAGGAAAGGAAATCCAGGTCTGTTTGCCAGAACAATCATCCTAAAATCAGGATGAATCACTACAACATTTTCTCTTCCATTCACATTAGCAGAATCTGAAAAACAAAATTGCTATTTATTCTTCATCAATATTTAATAATTCTTAAAAATATCAAGCAACAGTCTTTAAGATAACATAAATAGTTATACTGTTCAATTATAAAAAGCTCTAAGATATCTGGCTGTGATAACTTGGTTGCAGAAACAAAAACGTTCTTGAAAAACTTTGCTCAAGAACCAAACACTGATAAAGCATATACTAAATTGTACAGGGACTTGCACTCTTATATACATTCAGAGTACATCTAAAAAAAAGCAACCTTGTCCAAATGTAGACTTACAGTACTTAAGCCTGGCTTGAGATGTTGTTAGTCCTTAAAAAAATTAAAGATAGAAATCCATAATAAGGGAGAATCCAAGGAATAGCTAAAGGATAAGTTCTTTAGTTTTTATCAAATCAGTAACCTCATCCTTTTGCATAGAGCCTGCCATTACGCAGCTAAGGAGTTATTCCTGTTTAGATCATGCACCCTGAAAACTAAATACATATTAATAGAATAAAGGTCTTAAAAACCTAGTCAACTCATTAGTACAATGTTGACTTATTTCGAATCATGGGATTGTACCATAGTTCTTAAAATAAGTGATCTTAAGTTGACTGGGGCTTTCTTTGTGTAAATGTGAAAGGTATTTCTACTGGCTAGTGTACATTTCGGATAGAATTGGAAGTCCAGAAAATAATTTAAGATAGTAAAAGTTTTATTATGGTTATTTCAGGAAGAACCACTTGGTATCTGAATTTATTTAAACTCCACCCTTAGGTTGCCCATCTTTAAAAAATGATAGTTGTGAAGTACCTATAGCTTTATTTGAGATGAGTTTGGAAGAGTCTACTCTCATTTTTTTATGATACCAAAAAGTGATCTTTCAGCATGTACATATTCATGTACACCAATACAACCAATAGTTTTAACTCTGATCCCCATTAATCTTAATAGTGGAAAATAACAAGGGTATGTGGCTACAGGCAAAATTTAATCAGTTAATCAAAACAAAAATGACAATAAAAAATGAAAAATTTAAAAAGTAAATGAAAAATATAACCCTACAAGTGATGGTTCATGAAACTACATTCAAAAGAGCTTCAAGTGCTCTTGTTCAAAATGTCAGCTACAATCATACTTGAGTTTAAAATTACAATGACTATTCCTCAAAAACATATCAGAGAATGTAGAGGGTTGCCAGGAGATAATTATTTCTGAACTACAATTGTGTTTCAGCAATTCTTCCTTCTTTTCCATTTCACTGTCCTCATAATGCCTCATAAGGGCAGGTAGAATTCTGAGGGTCTGAATGATCTTTTTTTTTTTTTTTTTTTAAGAGAAAGTATTCAGGGTAACTCAAATTCTAATTTTTCACATAAATTCATTGTGAAACTGAAATATTAGAATGCTTTTATTAGTGCTAAGCTCATGCTCAGAAATGGCAATCTTGCAGTGATGTTGTTGCAGAACATCTCTGTGGTGATGCACTTGTACCTTTTTAATGGGGTTTTCCTTACATACTCTCTTTGAATATGGAAGATTTTAGTTATTAGTCTCAACTTGTTTGGTTGCTCTGGTTGGCTATATATTTTCAATGGCTAGTTATAGATTTTCAAGTCCTTTCAGGACACAAACATTTTAAATTTGAAATTAGAAAATGTTCTTACATTGCATTGAACTTAATTGTTCCTTGTAGTTTAAATACACTGACAAGATTAATCTATCTTCATTTTTTTCCTAATAATAACAACAAAAAGGGTGTGTGTGGGAGGGGGGCAGGAGACAATAAAAAACCGAGGATAACTTCTTCCTAAGGTAGGAGTGTGTGTGTGATATATGTCTTTATATATACACACGTATTCACCACATATATGTGTACATATAAAATAAAAAGTCCAGCATTTTTTTATTATAATGAGCAAATTGAAAAAAAAAATCATACACAAATAATTGGGAGATGAGTACAAGGGTTATATGTTGGTATTGTCAGAGTAAAAAAATACAAAGTTGATTTGCCCTAATACTACTACTAAAAATTTCAAAGATGCTTGGTGGCTGTAAAAGTAAAACTGACAAAGCTAGATTCAGATGTATTAATTTTTATAAATGATTGTCAATACAGGCAACTTAAGTCATATTGAACTTATGCTTATTATTGTAAATAAGTAGCCAGCTAAGTTTGTGATTTGATACAGAGATATAAACATTGTATTTATTAAAGGAAACATTGCTTTTTAAAATACTCACTTGCAACAATGCGTCTTCCATCTGCTAGAATCATTTCTCCATTTTCTACTAGAGTTTTTAAAATACACGTGACATTTGTTGGGGCTTTGTCGGCCTCATCTACTACCAGAATATGACCCAACTTTACTGCTTTAACCTTTGAAGACAGAAAATTTATCATAAACAATTAAATGAAGACAGCCATTATTAAAACTTTATTACTTACTGCTTTGGACTTATAACAGCTGGCTTTATTTAAGTTACAAGTATACACATAGACACACACACACACACACACACACACACACACACACACACACATCTATAGCAGAGCTGGAAACAAAATTTTGGGATTTCTACCAAAAGCTTCACGTAGTTACTAAACTGCCAACTCTACAGTTATCTTTTTATTTCGTTTTAGTATTAAAATTATTCCCATGGTAGTGATACCCAACAACATCTCACACCCAAGAACAGGAGAGATTTAAAATAAGCATAACAAATAGAGAAAGTGCCATGGGAGTTATGAGGAGTGAGACATCACAATCACTGTGGATATTAGAACATCGAATTTGTTAAAGCTCTTAAAAGAGTATACAATTGTAATAGACCCAAATGGATAGTGCAGAAAAGGTGGTTACTCAAGACAAAGAGAATCAATGGTCAAACTCAAGAAATCCTGGGGCATATCTAGAAATGAGTGACTATGAACAGTCTATGCTGGCTGAATTAGAAGTTAAATGTGAGAAAACGGACTGGAAGGGTAGACTGGGTGTCTACCACTAAGGGTTTAACTGCCAGACCAAGAAATAGGTACTGCCTCATTAAGTAATGGGATGCAATTTAATGGTTATGAGTTCACACATGATAGAAGTGGAGCTTGGAGCTACACTTCAGGATATTTAATCTGGCGACAATATGCAGAATAGTTTGGCCAAAAAGTGGTTTGGGAATCTGATTTGAGGGAGGTATGAAAAAAATGGAAATAAAAGGCATTAGATTGATTTGAAGGTTTTGTAGAGACAGAATCTATAGTCTTGGCAACTGCTTAGGTGGGAAGAGGAAAAAGGAAAAATAAATCGTAGGTTTAAGGTGACTGGGTTGATGGTGACATCATGAAAAGAAAGATGAAAACTAGAGAAAACTCTTAAAAACATTTTTGAGGTGTGGATAAAAGAAGATATCCAATGAATTTAAGTGAAAATCTCAAGATTTTTAAAAAAATAGTAAGAAATATAATGTAAAGTGGACAATATCCTAATTTTTCTCATAGGATGGTATATTTTAAGAAAATACAGATTAAGAAATGGGCATTCCTTCTACCACAATTATTTTAAACCATATTTTTAAAAAACTTATAAGAAATTTCTTTTTTAAATTTTAGAATTTAAAAAAACCTGAATTTAAAAAAAGAAAACATGTAGCTTCTATCCTCAACCCCGTCTTTGTTCAGGGAAAGACAGGCCCAACCTGGGAGAACTCAAACAAGAGATCCTAAAGACTCCACTCCCTGGGGTCTGGACCACAGAGGTTCACATGATGACTTATTTGTGCCATTACTGCAAAGGTGTCATGTGCGCAGAGGGACATGGCTGGCAGGCTGAGATTTCTTTAGGTCTTGTGTAGGAAGTTGAGAACTGGATCTTCCCAGCTGTCTAAAACACTTGGCTAATATTTTATTAATTAGAACCATTTTTAAAAACTTTTCTAGAAACGTTACCTATTTTCAAACTCTATACATTTGAAAATGATAGTAAACTTTAAAAAAAATCTGGAATAGAAAAGAAATCAATAGAGGATTGCTGTCATTCTCTAAATCTCTCACTCTGAAGAGAGAAGAACAAAATAGGAAAACATGTTATCTTCCCAATAATTTGCATATATCCTCTCCTAAAATGAACATGAATGAATGCTTTCCAGTTAGGCTGAAACATATCAGAATCTGATACGGTTTGGCTGTGTCCCCACCCAAATCTCATCTTGAATTGTAGCTCCCATAATTCAAAAGAGGGACCCAGTGGGAGGGACCCGGTGGGAGATAACTGAATCATGGGGGCAGTTTCCCCCATACTGTTCTTGTGGTAATGAATAAGTCTCACAAGATCTGATGGTTTTACAAGGGGAAACCCCTTTGCTTGGTTCTCATTCTCTCTTGCCTGCTGCCATGTGAGACATGCCTCTCACCTTCCACCATGATTGTGAGGCCTCCAGAGCCATGTAGAACTGCGAGTCCGTTAAACCTCTTTTTCTTTATAAATTACCCCATCTCAGGTATGTCTTTATAAGTAAGCAGCATGAAAACAGACTAATACGTAATCCATGAGAGATCCATCCTCCAAAAACTGAAATACAACTATGATACAAAAATACACTTGAAAATATTTCTATGATTAGATTACTAACCAAAGGTGAGTCTTCATACACAATAAGTCCGTCTTTAACCGAAGGCTGAAGCGTAAGAGTTTGTACTGTGGTATCCCTAAAGTAAAACCAATACATTTTATAGTTAGGAAGGAAATAAGCTGATGATTGATCATGATAAAAATACACCACAGGTGCATTTTTTAAAAGATTTTTGTTCATCATCCTGCTTCCTCTCCCCCCACCAAAAAAAAAACAGCAAGTGACATTTATTTGAGTAACAATACTTTGTAGACTTAATACAGTATAAATTACAAAGAATTTGAGAATTAATCCAGACTTATAGATTATCCAGATTCTTTACTTCTGTTTTTCTTTCTGGTAATATCTCTTGTAACCACTTCACACCTCAAAATTACCACCTGAGGGTGAAGACGAGAAACTAAAATATATATATATATATGTATTATATAATATTTATGTTGTTTAAATATAATTTTGATGGCAAGTTTGGTAATGATTGGCATGCTGACATGGACAATTAAAGCAAATCTAGTAATTACACATTCAGGACCAAACTGCCATCACTAGGTGCCAAAGCCAGACTATCACACCGCTTGCCAAGAATACTCAAGAATTACTTTATGGGATTTTGAACATTTCTGCTGGCATTAAGGCAATCCATTATATTTCTTAAATCTACTTTTTACTATTTACTTGACCCTCCTTTAGATCAGGATCTTCAAAAATATTAACAGTTGGCTATCCTGATGTTAACAACCTCCTTACATGATGAGATGTAACATTCACATCAAGTGTGGATATTCTTGCCAAAATGTGTGTAAGGAAGTTGCAGGTGATAGGTAGGGTCTGATATTTTTAAGGCGATCAATTTTGTATCTTCGCCTTCTATCTAAGATTATTTCCCATAGAGAATTAGAACTACTTTAAAAATATGAGGAGCGTCTTTGAAGAGTTCAGTTATTTTTTCAAACTACCCTACTTCTTATTCAAAGTAAAGCATGAAGTTGCAATTGTGTTGTTTTGACTATCTGCTATGTATAAGACACTACTGGACAGTGAACTTCAGACCTCGACATTATACTTGTGAAACGTACACCCAAATGCCAAACTTTACTACAATCTATTAAAATTGTAAAATGTGTATCTGTTTTTTAAAAAGAAATAAATAGCACTTGACAACAAAATACAAGATAAACTTAACATGTCATCAAATAACTGTTTTGCTTTTAGTATAAGAAATATAATAAAAATCAGTTAATTGCTTTGAGAGGCAGCTGTGGAGTAGTGCAAAGACCTTGGAGTCATATCAATCAGGATTCAAATTCTTGTTTTTGCCCCTTATTGGCCATGTGATTGTGGGTAAGTAATAAAACCCACCCAAAAGGATTGCTGATAGAACACTTGGAAAGTGTCTAACGCCATATCTGGCAGATAGCAGGGGTGTAATTATATACCAGCTTTAGATATTTGTTATCATTATTGTTGTTGTTGTGACTGAAAGTTCCTTGCTGCCTACCTTTCACTTCATCTTCAGTTTTTTAGCATAGATGGTACTTCTTGAAAAATCCCTTCCCTGACCTTTTGTAGACCAACTTAGGTGCCCCTGCTATGTGTTCCCCTTGTGACCCATATATCCCCTAATTCAGCCCTTAACACACTATACTGTAAGTACTTATTTTACTATCTTCCCACACAGACTGTAAGATCTAAGAGTACAGAACATGCCCACACTGTCCCTCATTCTGTCCCCCATCTAGAAGATGTCTGGCTCACTGGAGGAATTCTATAAATATTTGTTGAATGAATGAAATAAACAAAATATACGAAAAAGTAAAGGTCAATGATGTAGTTTATAGTGCAGGATAAAATACATGGACTTTCAAATTTATCAGATCATTGGATTTTGTTTTTAAACAGAGAATCTGGAACCTCCTCTAGTAAATGTTGGGTCAGAGTAAGGCTAATTCTCTTACGGGTAAGAAATGGTACATTATGGCTGGGTGCAGTGGCTGAAGCCTGTAATCCCGGCACTTTGTGAGGCTGAGGCAGGCAGATCACGAGGTCAGAAGTTCGAGACCAGCTTGACCAACATGGTGAAACCCCATCTCTACTAAAAATACAAAAATTAGCCAGGAGTGGTGGCACGTGCCTGTAATCCCAGCTACTCAGGAGGCTGAGACAGGAGAATCGCTTGAACCTGGGAGGCGGGGGTTGCAGTGAGCTGAGATAGCACCACGGCACTCCAGCCTGGGTGACAGAGCGAGACTCCGTCTAAAAAAAAAAAAAAAAAAAGAAATGGTGCATTCTAAGGAATGCATCTGTAGGTCTGTATTAGAAAGTATAGTCATGTTGAGAAGGTACGCATGGGATTGACTAGTCAAGGGACTGAGGAGTTGATGGTTTATGTCCAAGATGGAGTTGAACTAGAACTTATGGTTGCGGTGTGTACCTTCCCCACCAGAGTCCTCATTTACGGAGCTTGAACAGGTATGCTGGCAATACAATTATTGACATTTACAATTTGTAGACTATTTGCCTCCAACTTGGAAAGGTTATCCTTCTAACTTGACCAAACAATTTCTTCAGTTAATTCTCTGGGATTCTGGCCTATTGCTGTTCCTGATTCCTAACCAACTCCCATCGTCATAATCCTGACTCTCCTGGGCCGGGCATCTGCCCCCATAATCTACTGCTTCTTATGGCCCTAGCACTACACTTTACAAAGAATCTAATTTTGTTTATCTTCTCTAAAAAACAAATTAAATTGTGTATAAAAATAAAGCCCTGAGAGATGATAGGGAAAGTGAAAAATACATTGTGGCTAGTTATTGGTGATCATAAACCTTTAGTATGAATAAAATGATCCCTATATAACACATGGTTTGTCATATATCTATTTTCTGTATTTATGGGTTTTATAAACTTACTGCAGGGCATATGTTATTTTTTTGCTAACAAATTAATTGTTAAAGTTTTAAACAAATCAAGAACAAAGTTTAATTAAACTTACTTATATTAATTGTTAATATTCTAGCAATACAGAAGGGGGTGGATGAGGAAGGGAAATAGACGTGTTCACATAGATTTTTATAGTAATATAATGAATTTCTCACCTCAGCTTTCACATATTTAATGGGCAACAACATGTCATCTTCCAGTACCAAAAAGAAAAAGGAACCCTTGCATCATTATTAGTAGAAAGGAAATTCAGTTGTTACCTTAATAATTATTGTGCTTCATAGCAGATTAAGAAAAGTAAATTAAACCTGAATTCTAATTTTAAAAAGAAAATGAAGTTGCTCTGTAACACTCGAATTCTGATAGCATACAACTTGCCAAATTAGATTTCTCAAAAGACTTCTGTGCTAGAAATAAAAATCACAGGTTTGAGAAAACAAGCACAAATCAGACGATTTCCAAAGGAGACTAAAATAAGAATAAATGCAAATGGAAAACACGGCTTTTAGCGGAGTAGTATGCGAGAAAGAGAAATTTATAGGATAAATGTGGTTTTGTTCTGCTCTTACAATAAGTCCCTTCATCTAGTACATAAAAAAAAGCAAAGGCTAGTAAAATATGTAAAATAATATTGAACTTAAGAAATTAGTAGGTTTATGTTTCAGTAAGTTACCCTCATTTTGTAAGTGGGAAATAATCCACTATTGTCTGCATAAGACTTAATACAATAAGAAAAAGGCTTGATTTCGAAGATATACTATAAAATTACAAACTTTAAATTATTAAGTAATAAGGTGACTACTGTTGTTACAGGTAGCATAAACTGACTCTTAAAGACAATATAGCATTTCTTTTTCAGAGGGTGCTTGATTAAAATAATTGCTTTGCATTTATGAGCAACTTGGATAAAAAGATTAATTCTCCACACAAACAATGACCCTAAGAGAATATTTTATTTCTTGCAACTTCAATCCTCTTGTGAATTGTTCCTCTCAAAAACAGCTTTGAAATGTAAGCTAATGAAAATTTAGTGTCACAGCAATACTAGGGAGAAGAAAACTTAAAACACATTTTAGTTACATGTTCTTAGCCTAAAGCTTAAAAAAGAGATGTCTTCCTAGTACAAGACATTTATCAGTAATACTTGATGAATTAATTAGAATGTTCAGCTAAGTGTTGACATTTATGTTATCACTGTTCTCACTTTCTACTATCTTACAGACTACAGCATCTATCAACTAAAGCCTGTGTCAATAAAGGGGCTGCTCAAAGAAATATTGTGCTAAACTCTATTCTTAACTTTGGCACTTTAAAGTCTTTTAAAAAATTAGAGTTATATTTCAATAGTAATTTAAAATTATTCCACATGTAATAAAAGCAATTAAATTGTGTAAAGACCAAGTTTTTATCAAAATAAGGAAAGAAAATTGGCCTCTAGAGAGCAAGCACAATCTGTTCTGAAATGTTGCTTATAAAGGTACATTAAGTTAGTATCTTCTAATTTATTGAGGAGCAGAAGATCTCAAAATAGCGATGTTTACTTTAAGGATGATATTTTAATAAGTTGTATCTTAACTGATTTATAGTTAGATTTATTTTAGAAAAACAATAATAGTTAAACTTAAGAGTAAAGGAAGAAAGAAGACACATAAGTTTCAAAGAGCTGCTGATGAAAATCTTCTCTGTCTTTATAGTTCATTAAAATAGAAATGCCTACAGGAATGGTCCACACAATAATAAGAGCCAAACATGAGAAAGGAAAGACAGAATATGGAACAAAGCCAGCACTGAAAAAATGTTTGCTCAATATTTTTTCTTTTTTTTTTGACAGAGTCTCACTTTGTCACCTATGCTGGAGTGCAATGGCATGATCTTGGCTTGCTGCAACCTCCGCTTCCCAGGTTCAAGTGATTCTCCTGCCTCAGCCTCCAGAAGAGGTGGGATTAGAGGCATGCACCACCACACTTGGATGATTTTTGTATTCACCATCTCTACCAGGCCAGGCTGGTCTTGAACTCCCGACCTCAGGTGATCTGCCCATCTCAGCCTCCCAAAATGCTGGGATAAAAGGCGTGAGCCACCATGCCCAGCTGCTCAACATTTCAAACAGAAGTTTAATTATGAAAAGAGAATTAAATGGCAATTTTTACCAGTAAGACATAAGCCTAACATCATTGATTGAGAGAAGTAAATGCTGTCAAAAGATATTTTTCAAGTGAAGATGAGTTCTTGGTATCAAGAACATAACTGTCACAAGACCTATTTTAAAATGAGTAATGAAATAAAGATAAAGAGGACTAAAAAGAATTATCACTAATAAAATAGAGTGATACTTAGAAAAAGGTGATGTAAAGAAGTTTAAGAATCACTTGATGTTTATAGTCTGAGCTGTCCGTAGAATAGTGGCATCCCATCCCCTAGCCCTATCTATAAAAGACAAATTCACTTTGCCATATTAGGCAAGAAACTTCCTTAGCCCCTCAAACAAAAACAGTCACTGTTAAAAGCAGTGTTGCTATCCGATACAACAATAGGAGGGTATAGAATTTTGAACAGGAAGAACATGTTTTCTTCTTCTTTTTGATTTCTATTGTACGACATGGTGAATATTCCTAGTTAATAACAGTGTTGCCTATTTCAAAATTGCTAAGTAAATTTCAAATGTTCTCATCACAAATAATGTTAACTATTTGACGTGTTGGGTATGTTAATTAGCTTGATTTAATTATTTTTGATTGTATTCGTAAGGTATAACATCATTTTGGACTATAAATTTTTTTTCCCCACACAACTCCCTCCTTCACAGAACCCATAAATTTATACAATTATAAACTGTCAATGTACAATTAAAAAAAAAAGAAAAAAGAAGAAGACAAAATGAGCTACGACTACTGCAGTGTTGAAAAGCAGCACCAGACTAAATCTGAGGCCTTTTCTCAGTTTGGTCAATCTCCTAACCTCCTGAAGCCCAACATTACTCATCTCTATAGAAGGAATTAACGTAGAACACTGAAGAAATATGATAGTGTAAAAAGTAAGGAAGACAAAAGAGCAAGAATGAGAGACAGAAAGAATATTATTACACAGTGTTTTGAATATTTTTAACGCTTTGAGGGAAAAGTCCTTTTAGTATGATAAGTAAAATATTTCTGCCAAAGCTGCTGAAAAGACTCTATATCTTAAAATAGTTATTTTGTTGGACAGTTTATTTAGCAGTCAATCACTCATCACTAATATGCTCAGATGCAAAAAATCCTAACTATAAAAGGAAGGAAAACACTAGGGGGATAATATTCATAGAATATTATCTGTGATGAAACACTTTGCTCTTCAGAGGTAGGCTCTTGCTGGGAACTGCTGGTAGCAAAAAGCCACAGCAAAACAGTCACCGGATAGAAACTAAACATTTCAAAATGTGTTTAGTTTACAAAATCTACTTACCTCTACCACGTCTCCTACTACTATGTTAATACTATTTAAAAAGAAATTCTTCAAAAGTCAAAGCCATGCTGATAATCAAGTCTTTTAACTAACTGAAAATTTTCTAAGTTGTCTACTGTTTAGAAATAAAAACAAATCACTAAAATAGTATATAGAAAATTGGATCTTTTATCTGCACTCTGAAAACTAGATTTCCAGCTTGGTAAATTTTAGGCATTCAACATGACCTAATTTCTTTGTAGGAACATCATTTTCCTTTTCCCTGACAAAAAAGAATGACAGTGTGCAGGTCCCTTATTTGAAGAGAAAAACATATTTTCTAATTGTTTTTTTGAAAAAAAAATAGAAGAATGAAATAAGGATAAAAATACAAAGTTGAATGAGTGTACAAAGATGCACACACAGATGCAACCAGCATGTGTGGCTGATGAACACTGTATCCACTGCATAAATCTTTAGCAGTAAATATGGTATACATGATCTTTTTAAAAAGACTTTATCAATTGAGTAACAACATAAAAGTGTGATAAAGAGACAAAATTAGTGAGTGACCACTTTTTCATGTTAGGACTTTCTATGGTCTTTTATTCAACAAATATTTATTGAATACCAATGAGTACTGCTTTAGAGATTGGAGGAGTATCTGTGAACAAAACAGGTAAAAATTCCTTTTCTTGAAGACTTCAAATTCATACTATACTTAAGGGAACTTATCTTACCATACTAATAATGTACCATCTTTAGTACAGTACTCAATTTTGCATGAGATTAAATATCAAAAGACATTTTGTCACAGGCAATTCAAAGAAATAAAGTTAAAATGAATATTTTTGATCATCAAGACAAATAACAAACTAGTCTGGTGCAGTTTAAACCTAACAGGGGAGTCATGTTCTCTATGAAGTTGGTTAGGTATGTCTCTTTTGGTTAATAACCCAAAATACATCTTCACATAATACATGTTATCTAAAACTTACTATATAAGTTGCATTTTGTATATAGCACAATATTATTTGATATACTCTAATCCATGAATTATTTTATTCTCATTTTGGTTGTTCATCAACCAGAAAAAATTCCCAATGCTCTAGTTTCATGTTTATCAGACTTTAACCACCCAGGTCAAACAAAAAATAGTATACAAATAAGCACTATGTTTGGAAAACTCTTACCTTAGAGAAAATCTGTGTTTAAGTTTTCTACCATTTACCTATTTTATTGAGTTTTTATGATAGATATTCGTAAAGGAAGGCACAATTGCATCATAGGAAAAACAATATAGTTTGCATTTTTAGCAACAGAAGTTAAACAATTCATTTCAACCCCCAGCCTATCTTCCAGTATCATTTTTTTTTGTTGTTGTTTTTTTTTTTTTTGAGACAGAGTCTTGCTCTGTCACCCAGGCTGGAGTGCAGTGGCACAATCTCAGCTCACTGCAAGCTCCGCCTCCCAGGTTCATGCCATTCTCCTGCCTCAGCCTCCCGAGTAGCTGGGACTACAGGCACCTGCCACCATGCCCGGCTAATTTTTTGTGTTTTTTTAGTAGAGACGGGGTTTCACCATGTTAGCCAGGATGGTCTCAATCTCCTGACCTCGTGATCTGCCCGCCTCAGCCTCCCAAAGTGCTGGGATTACAGGCGTGAGCCACCACACCCGGTCCCCAGTGTCATTTTAATGGCAGAGGAAAAGGAACAGATACCTCTGAGGAATCAGAGGACAGAAGACTGAAGCAGCTCTCTAAACATATTTTCTTGTCATCTTATGTTTTATCTTAAAATTTGATGTAGATTTTTTAAAAATTTAAAACTTCTTTTACTCTCTAGCCCTATGTCATAGTGATGTAGATTTTGAAAGCTATTCCATAATATACCTAGTTTCTTTCAATACAAAAATATTTAAGCCATCATTAGGAAAATAGCAGCAAGGAGCTGTTGTCCTGAGCCAACGCTTTCAGGAAACTGGGTTGAACTGAAGACGGCTATTGCTGCAGAGCAAGTTAAGCATCCGCACGCATTTTTCTGTTCTAGTATCAATCACATTATAATCTTGGACCTCATTATATCTTGTTATAAATGCAATCGGTTTTTTTACTTTATGAACTGTGTCAGAGTGATCACCATCCAGAGCCTCCAGAATGATGCCAAGAAGGATGTATGTGCAGCATTTTCTGACTCCTGCTGGTAGGCATTTCAACAATGGCACCTTTTAAAGATATCACACAGCTTAGGTCATGTGGGACCAAAAAGTTCTCTCATCTCCTGGGAAATCTACTACTTCAGGATAAACATGAGGATGTGGTTCATTTGTCCCGTTTTCTCATCTGAGTTTAAGTATCACTGCAATTTATTTAAGATTAGCCAAAACATCTTCAAAACCACACCAAAACAAAATACTTAAAAATGGGTCAAATTAGAAAAAAACAGGCATGTTTACAGAGGCAAAACACTGGAAATAGGCTACAGTCCAGTGCTACTCAAATGTCAACCTTCCCAGCGAGGCTCTGCCTGATCAACCTATTAAAACTGTAATCTCTGCTCTGGCCCCCTTCCCTGCTTTGTTTTCCCCCATAACACTTATCACTATCTGATGTACTACATATTTTAATGATCTCATTCTCCCTCTCACCAGCAACTATAGATAAACATGAAGACTGGCCTTTTTAGCACTTGTTCACTGATGTTATCATTCACACTTAGAAAAGTAAACAGCATGTGGTAGGTGTTCTCAATGCTTGCTGAGATGGACGCATTTCAGATACTTCAATCACGTACCATAAGGCCATACTGAGCTATTAGAAATTCCTTACACACCGGGTTTGTGTGCACTTTTCTCCTTTCTGCAGTTTTCTCTTCCCTTTCCGCCACTTTTTATGACAAATGGTTAAGGCCCATTCCTTAAACACTCAGCTCAAATGTCACCGCCTCTTAGAAGCATTCCTTATTTCTCACTGTTATCCTCCCAGCTGAACTATTGTTCTATAGAAAGCACTTTACGGTTAAGAAACTTTTCAGTTGTTCACATGAGTATCTCCTTGACAAGGCATACTGTCTATAGACAAGGGTATAACATTTTTTTACGTATACCTAGTGTCTATCATTATGCCTTCAACATTGTAGGCATGCAAAAAGTGGTTAGCCAAAGAATAAACACAAGAATGTATTAAATACTAATTATAAAACAAATTATATTTATACATTTCCAATGTGCAAAGCAGATTATTAGGCATGAAGGTTTATAAAATGAATAGTTCACAGACCCTAATCCTGGGAAGCTCACATGACAGACAGGGAGATAGATATAAGGCAATTAAATTAAATTCATGTCAAAAGATGACAAGGGCTATAACAGAAATCAAAACAAAGTGCAGTGGGGACACAGAAGAGAAGGCAATTAATCCTGATGGAAAAGAACAGAGTCCTGATTATGGAATTTGATTTTAACTGGCAGGAATGAGTAGAAAGTATGTCTAGGCAGAGGAACAAGCATGTAGAAGTTGGGGGATGCAAGAGAAGTTTAAGGCTACACTTAGTTATCTAGCATGTCTAGGATATAGTTGCATGGAAGGATGTAGAGCTAGATAGGCAGGCTAAGTCCAGAGTGTACACTCTTCATTGCCATTCTGGAGTCTGACTTTCATTTCATGGAACCATCGGAGAACCAATCATCTATCCATTTCAGAGAGAGGATTGGAGAAGATTCTCTAAATGGATGTTCCAAAGATGGATGGAAGGGAAGAGACATTACATTCATTCATTTGTTTAACAAATGTTTATCAAACATCCACCATACTCCAGGCATCATGCTGGAAGTAGGAAGTTCAAAGATATATCCCTGCCCTTAAGATCTCTCTGTTTAGCAAAGGAGACAGAGATGGGAATATGTAATTGTGATAAAAAATGACAGGTACAATACCAGAGCCTATTCTAGGTCAGTGGCTCTAAACTTAACCATCAACAAAAGTTTTTAAGAAGACACATTCTAAAACATACAAAAATAGAAACAAAAAACAATGAGCTAAAGGTGAAAAACAGTACCTTAAAAACACTCTTGGATTTTATTGATTAATAATGCAAAACCCTTTTTGTTCTCATTAAAAATTAAAGAAGGATATTTTGGGAAGAGCAATGTAATCGATACACTTTATTATTTGTGTGATTTAAAGGTCTCCTCCTAAATTCAGTTTACTTTGTTACTTTGTTTCAATGCCTAGCATCTCTGAAAAAGAACTCACAAAGACATGAGATCCAAATGGAAGAAGTGCAATACCGACTGCATTCCCTGTAGTTCAACATGCATTTTTCAATCTCATTTATCAAACATAGAAAGGCTCTTTTGCACCCCACTTTATGCTTATGGTGGCACAAAGAAAGGAACCAACATCTGCTTGTGGAGAAGAAGAGGAAAGGATCTAAGATATTTTCTTAGAGGAAAACTCTTTGATTTTCATTTTGAAGATAAAGTATGAGTTTTCCAGGTAGACTTGACAGGGAATTCCAGGCAGCAAGAGCTGCACGGAACAAGTTGGGGAGTAATAGATATGGTATGTAATACCTGGGAACCACAGGCAGCTCATATGGCTTAAGCATACATGGGAGAGAAAGGTTGATGGAAGACAAGTGAAACAGATAGTGGCAACGGGAGTCATTGCAGGGTTCTGAGCAGAAGAGCAAGTAATCAACTTTATTAGTAGAAACATGTAAGGCATGGAAAGGAGAGATCAGAGGCTGAGTTCTTAACCAGGAGGCTACTAAAATAGTTAAGGCAAGAAAAGATGAGCAATGGACTGGTTCTCACTGCTACAAGCATGCTATCATGAATGATTCTATTCCTCTAGTGAGAGATCTTAACTTGGCTTGGTCCCATTAGCTGTTGGCTGTAGTCCTATTCCAAACTGTCATCTGACCAAATTCTTACAACCCTCTAATTGCTGTAATGTGAGAGGCTGGCTATTACTTCGCTTACAGATCAAATCTGCATTGGGTCAATTCATCCACCAACTCTCCAGAATAGACAAAGTTGCTGAAATGCCAGAATGTCTCACCACAAATAAACTACAATTATGAAATTAATAATTGCTGCCAAACATATCAGCGTTTGAGTTCTCCTCAAGTAGTCTCCCATTTATTCCTTATCACATTACCCTTTAAAAATGTTTATATCATTTTCACTTTATTAATAGCATCGATATTTTCCTGTTTATTAAATTATTTGTTCATTGCCTATCTTCTCACCACTAGAAAGAAAGCTTCATGATAGCAGTGACCTTGTCTGTCATTCTGTTCATTGTTGTATTCTTAAGAACAGTACTACGGACATAAGAACTCAATAAAAGTTTGTTGCGATAGATCTCCTTTACCACCAAATGCAACTATACCCCAGCTACTGTAGCACTGACTTCTGAAAGCTCAAAGTTAAACCTTTCTCCACTCAAAGTTAAACATTTTCTTCCACTAATGGGAGTTACCTCACCCAGAAATGCTTGGGAGGTCACAGGTGCCTGCTTCCCTTTCTCCCTCAGGGGAGCCCTTAATCAATGACTTAGAGATATGAGGGTGAAAAAAGCTGGTGCTCTTGCTTCCAGGTGGGGTAACTCAGTAGTAACATTCACGCTCCAGAACTCCCTGTGAAGAGGCTGAGGCCAGCCTTCAGCTAAACCACCTCTTTTCACTGGCCTTATCCTGAGTCCTTCACTTCCTTACAGATTTCATCTAAAAGCTGTCCCTCTAAATCATTTCCACAAACATTTCCATCTCTGGTTCTGCTGCTAGGGAACCCAACCTAAGATACCCATTGACTGTTCGAATGAATGAAGATAAATGTATAAATAATTCTTAGATCTTCTAGAAATACTTTTAATTCTTCCTGCATAAAACATTATAGATACACCTCAGTTAACAGAAATTAGCTAAGGAAGTTGTGAACTGAACAACCCATAAATAAATAAATCCACTTACTACTAATTTAAGCCCCTCATCCCATCCTCTTCTGCTCATTTGTCACTGTTGCCATCACCTGAAGATTCTGGCTAAAGCAATAAGGAATGGCATTTTTTAAAACTAAAACAAAACAAAACACCATTTTAAATCTAATTGAATAAGAAGAAAGTTGGGAGGTATCTTCTTCACTCTGTCTGCTTACCTAACAACCCTGTAAGAAACCTGCAGCTGGTGCTGACTAGAAAGGTCCAAAGAGAGGAGAGCAGGTTTAAGTGGTTAGGACATGATGTTAAAGATGTTAAGATAATATATGATTGAAACAGTTCTAATATTGACTTGTTTTATTTATTTATTTATTTTTATTTTTATTTTTAGAGATGGAGGAGTCTTGCTCTGTCACCCAGGCCGGAGTGCAGTGGCGCAATCTCGGCTCACTGCAAGCTCCACCTCCTGGGTTCACGCCATTCTCCTGCCTCAGCCTCCCGACTAGCTGGAACTGCAGGTGCCCGCCACCACGTCCAGCTAATTTTTTTTGTATTTTTTTAGTAGAGACGGGGTTTCACCGTGTTAGCCAGGATGGTCTCATCTCCTGACCTCATTATCCACCCGCCTTGGCCTCCCAAAGTACTGAGATTACAGGCATGAGCCACTGCGCCTGGCCTATTTTTTTTTTTTTAATTATACTTTAAGTTCTAGGGTACATGTGCACAACGTGTAGGTTTGTTACATATGTACACATGTGCCATGTTGGTGTGCTGTACCCATTAACTTGTCATTTACATTAGGTATTTCTCCTAATGCTATCCCTCCCACATCCCCCTACCCCATGACAGGTCCCAGTGTGTGATGTTCCCAGCTCTGTGTCCAAGTGTTTTCATTGTTCAATTCCCACCTGTGAGTGAGAACATGTGGTGTTTGGTTTTCTGTCCTTGTGATACATTGCTCACGTACAGAATGGGAGAAAATTTTTGCAATTTACCCGTCTGACAAAGGGCTAATATCCAGCATCTACAAAGAACTTAAATTTACAAGAAAAAATCAAACAACCCTATCAAAAAGTGGGCAAAGGATATGAACAGACACTTCGCAAAAGACGACATTTATGCGGCCAACAGACACATGAAAAAATGCTTATCATCACTGGTCATCACAGAAATGCAAAGAAAAACCACAATGAGATACCATCTCTCACCAGTTAGAATGACGATCACTAAAAAGTCAGTAAACAACAGGTGCTGGAGAGCATGTGGAGAAATAGGAACACTTTTACCCTGTTGGTGGGAGTGTAAACTAGCTCAACCATTGTGGAAGACTGTGTGTCGATCCCTCAAGGATCTAGGACTAGAAATACCATTTGACCCAGAGTTGTTCTTATTTTTATGACAAATAAGGACTAAATTTTTAAAAAATCCCTCTTCCATCAGAATATCACTGATTTTATCATAGAAATAATTATTTTCTTAACAAAATTTTGCTTTACAAGCGAAAAAAAGGATTAAAAAGTTATAAACTAAATTTATAATAGTGATTGACTTGAGGAAGGGGAGACCAGATTGGAAGTGGTGGCTAAAGAAGACCTCAGCTATAATTATAGTGTTTTATTTCTGCAAAAGGAAGAGTAGAATCAAATTTGGAAAAATATGAACAGTTGTTAAATCTGGATGATAAATTTGGATATGTGTTATATATTTGTATTTACATTTTTTGGATTTTTAACGTTTTTCTCAAACTAAAAAAGTAAATAACACTTGAAAGGAATGTAGCTGTTCTCTAGTGGCAAGGGACATACAAAGCTAAGTAGAAAATACACACTGCATCTCAGTGGTTCTCAAGCTCCTTAAGCTTGTGATCTAGAAAATAAAGATGAAGAAACCCATAGAATCCTGTCTCCAGTATTCTTTTCCAAAACAGCCCTGAGCACACCACTTGCTGGCATCTCCAGTTTCAGGAGTCTGTAGCTCTGACTCATCAAATCCATAACCCACAAATTAGATGACAGGATAATGTAACCAGTTGGTGGGTACACTGAAAGAAAGGATATTACTGAGGTACCCAGCTGGGGAGGAACATCATCTAAAAGACCACAGGAATTAATTTGGTAAACGTTTTTATGAATCGCCCAGGTGACGGAACAGAAAACAGGACTATTAAATTTACTGATGACACTCCTCAAAGGAGGTGTGATTGAGCATCAATGTAAGTGTAATAATCCAGCGAAGTGAAATTTAATAAGGATATCACTATTGACAAAAATGGAATTAATATGGAATAACTGGCTGAAAAATGTGGAAAAATACTTTGGGATCAAGCTGAGCAAGGATTAGGAATATGATGCTAGAATTTTAAAAATCAAGTATTATATTATACATAGGCTGAAGTGTAGATTGTAACAATTGGTTTGACCCATAGTCCTATCACATGGATAATACTTTAGTGACATACTTACTGCAGTACTATCCTCACTGAAATACCATGGATTCAGCACAATAAACTCAAGCAGCAGTTTTAGTTACTGTAGCCTTGTAATATAGTTTGAAGTCAGGTAGCGTGATGACTCCAGCTTTGTTCTTTTGGCTTAGGATTGACTTGGCAATGCAGGCTCTTTTTTGGTTCCATATGAACTTTAAAGTCATTTTTTCCAGTTCTGTGAAGAAAGTCATTTTTAGCTTGATGGGGATGACATTGAATCTATAAATTACCTTGGGCACTATGGCCATTTTCACAATATTGATTCTTCCTATCCATGAGCATGGAATGGTCTTCCATTTGTTTGTATCCTCTTTTATTTTGCTGAGCAGTGGTTTGTAGTTCTCCTTGAAGAGGTCCTTCATGTCCCTTGTAAGTTGGATTCCTAGGTATTTTATTCTCTTTGAAGCAATTGTGAATGGGAGTTCACTCATGATTGGGATCTGTGTTTATCTGTTATTGGTGCATAAGAATGCTTTTGATTTTTGCACATTGATTTTGTATCCTGAGACTTTGCTGAAGTTGCCTATCAGCTTAAGGAGACTTTGGGCTGAGACAATGGGGTTTTCTACATATAAAATCATGTCACCTGCAAAAAGGGACAATTTGACTTCCTCTTTTCCTAATTGAATACCCTTTATTTCCTTCTCCTGCCTGATTGCCCTGGCCAAAACTTCCAACACTATGTTGAATAGGAGTGGTGAGACAGGGCATCCCTGTCTTGTGCCAGTTTTCAAAGGGAATGCTTCCAGTTTTTGCCCATTTAGTATGATATTGGCTGTGGGTCTGTCATAAATAGCTCTTATTATTTTGAGATACGTCCCATCAATACCTAATTTATTGAGAGTTTTTAACATGAAGCGTTGTTGAATTATGTCAAAGGCCTTTTCTGCATCTATTGAGATAATCATATGGTTTTTGTCGTTGGTTCTGTTTATATGCTGGATTACGTTTATTGATTTGCGTATGTTGAACCAGTCTTGCATTCCAGGGATGAAGCCCACTTGATCATGGTGGATAAGCTTTTTGATGTGCTGCTGGATTTGGTTTGCCAGTATTTTATTGAGGATTTTTGCATCAATGTTCATCAGGGATATTGGTCTAAAATTCTCTTTTTTTGTTGTGTCTCTGCCAGGCTTTGGTATCAGGATGATGCTGGCCTCATAAAATGAATTAGGGAGGATTCCCTCTTTTTCTATTGATTGGAATAGTTTCAGAAGGAATGGTACCAGCTCCTCCTTGTACCTCTGGTAGAATTTGGCTGTGAATCCATCTGGTCCTGGACTCTTTTTGGTTGGTAAGCTAGTAATTATTGCCTCAATTTCACAGCCTGTTATTGGTCTATTCAGAGATTCAACTTTTTCCTGGTTTAGTCTTGGGAGGGTGTATGTTCGAGGAATTTATCCATTTCTTCTAGATTTTCTAGTTTATTTGCATAGAGGTGTTTATAGTATTCTCTGATGGTAGTTTGTATTTCTGTGGGATCGGTGGTGATATTTCCTTTATCATTTTTTATTGTGTCTATTTGATTGTTCTCTTTTCTTCTTTATTAGTCTTGCTAGCGGTCTATCAATTTTGTTGATCTTTTCAAAAAACTAGCTCCTGGATTCATTGATTTTTTGAAGGGTTTTTTGTGTCTCTATCTCCTTCAGTTCTGCTCTGATCTTAGTTATTTCTTGCCTTCTGATAGTACTGGTACCAAAACAGAGATATAGACCAATGGAACAGAACAGAGCCCTCAGAAATAATGCCACACATCTACAACTATCTGATCTTTGACAAACCTGACAAAAACAAGAAATGGGGAAAGGCTTCCCTATTTAATAAATGGTGCTGGGAAAACTGGCTAGCCACATGTAGAAAGCTGAAACTGGATCCCTTCCTTACACCTTATACAAAAATTAATTCAAGATGGATTAAAGACTTCAATGTTAGACCTAAAACCATAAAAACCCTAGAAGAAAACCTAGGCAATACCATTCAGGACATAGGCATGGACAAGGACTTCATGTCTAAAACACCAAAAGCAATGGCAACAAAAGCCAGAATTGACAAATGGGATCTAATTAAACTAAAGAGCTTCTGTACAGCAAAAGAAACTACCATCAGAGTGAACAGGCAACCTACAGAATAGAAGAAAATTTTTGCAATCTACTCATCTGACAAAGGGCTAATATGCAGAATCTACAAAGAACTCAAACAAATTTACGAGAAAAAAAAAAACAACCCCATTAAAAAGTGGGCGAAGGACATGAACAGACACTTCTCAAAAGAAGATATTTATGCAGCCAAAAGACACATGAAAAAATGCTCATCATCACTGGCCATCAGAGAAATGCAAAGCAAAAACCACAATGAGATACCATCTCACACCAGTTAGAATGGTGATCATTAAAAAGTCAGGAAACAACAGGTGCTGGAGAGGATGTAGAGAAATAGGAACACTTTTACACTGTTGGTGGGACTGTCAACTAGTTCAACCATTGTGGAAGTTAGTGTGGCGATTCCTCAGGGATCTAGAACTAGAAATACCATTTGACCCAGCCATCCCATTACTGGGTATATACCCAAAGGACTATAAATCATGCTGCTATAAAGACACATGCACATGTATGTTTATTGCAGCACCATTCACAATAGGAAAGACTTGGAACCAACCCAAATGTCCAACAATGATAGACTGGATTAAGAAAATGTGGCACATATACACCATGGAATACTATGTCGCCATAAAAAAGGATGAGTTCATGTCCTTTGTAGGACATGGATGAAGCTCAAAACCATCATTCTCAGCAAACTATCACAAGGACAAAAAACCAAACACCGCATGTTCTCACTCATAGGTGGGAAATGAACAATGTGGTGGGAATTCAACAATGAGAACACTTGGACACAGGAAGGGGAACATCACACCCCGCGGCCTGTTGTGGGGTGGGGGGAGCGGGGAGGGATAGCATTAGGAGATATACCTAATGTAAATGACAAGTTAATGGGTGCAGCACACCAACGTGGCACATGTATACATATGTAACAAACCTGCACGTTGTGCACAGGTACCCTAAAACTTAAAGTATATTAACAAAAAAAAAAAATACATTTTATAAGGCCATGGTTGCCATAGATACTGATTCCTCTTACGGATCTGGGCAAAGTCAATTGAAAATCTTCTGGAAAATGTTCACCATTCTAGATCCCATTAAGAACATTTGGCTGGGCACGGTGGCTCACATCTGTAATCCCAGCACTTTGGGAGGCTGAGGCGGGCAGATCACAAGGTCAAGAGATTGAGACCATCCTGGCCAACATGGTGAAACCCTGTCTCTACTAAAAATACAAAAATTAGCTGGGCGTGGTGGCGCGTGCCTGTAGTTCCAGCTACTCGGGAGGCTGAGGCAGAAGAATTGCTTGAACCCGGGAGGTGGAAGTTGCAGTGAGCCAAGATGATGCCACTGGACTCCAGCCTGGTGACAGAGCGAGACTCCATCTAAAACAACAACAACAACAAAAAAAAAAAAAAAAAAAGGAAAAAAAAAGAAAGGAAGGAAGGAAGGAAAACATTTATGATTCACAGAAGGAGGCCGAATTATCAACATTAACAGAAGGTTAAGAGAAATTGAAATCAGCTCTCACAAAATATTTTCAAATGTTCAAGACTTTAGCGTAAGAGCTCACTGCAGATATGCTGGAAATAGCAAGAGAACTAGAATTAGAAACCAAGCCTGAAGATGCAGGTGAATTGCTGCAACCTTGTGCTAAGACTTCATCAGATGAGGAATTGCTTATTGCTAAGACTTCATCAGATGAGGAACTGCTTATTGTGAACAAACAAAGAAAGTGGTTTCTTGAGATGGAATCCACTCTAGGTGAAAATCTTATGAACATTGTTAAAATGACAACGAAGTATGTAGAATGTTACATAAACATATTTGATAAAAAAAAAAAAACAACTCAAGCAGCAGTACAGTACAGTGGTTAGAACACAGGGCTGAAGCCAGAATGTATGAAGCTAGCTGTGTGACCTTGGCCAAATTGTTTAACCTCTCTGTGCCTCAGCAGCCTCATTTGCAAGACAGAGATAGTAATGGTATTGATCTCATAGAGCTGTAGTGAGCAGTAACAAGTCACTGTTTGAAAACAGCTTAGAACAGTGCCTGGCACAGAGTAGCTGCTATGCAAATGTTAAATAAAAAAAAAATACAAAAATTTAAGTCAATTTGGAGATCATCTAGAGGAGTCAAAAATTATTACAAACCTAAAGATCTACATGGAAAAGTAGAGGCACTGCCATAATTCATTTCTTAAAAAATTAAAAAGGGTGGGCAGTAGAAGCCATTATTAATATGGAAACTACTGCCCAATTGCTAATAAAAATGTTTCCAAAACAGCCTTTTTGAATTTATAATGGGAAAGATGAGAAAGAGGGAGCAGCCTGGCTGTTCTGTGCAGGAGCTGACATTGGACAGGGCTCCAGTTCTCTAGTGCTCTTATCAGTGCTAAGAATGTTGTGATGACTCAATAATAATTTTTTCTAGGAGACTTCAGAAAAGCTTTTACGTTTTCTATTTTCTGCCAGTATTTCTATGTGCTCTCTCGGACTTTGTGAATTTCAAAATTTATACTGTCACATTCAGTTTTCTTCAGTTTGAGGAGAGCCTCATATGTTGAATTATGCTGTGCTTTGTAAAGCATGTCATCATTCACTCCAGGATATTTGATTTTAAGAGGGCAGAATTTGCTAAACGGTTTACTTCATTTGGTTTCACAAAGAAAAAAGTATAAAACTATGACAGAGGAAAAGTAAGTGTTTTAATAATAACCATCCAAAATGCAATATTTTAATGACCTCAGTTGGTTAGAGTACTTATACAACAGTTAAAGATCTATTATATACATAGAATTAACCTTAATTCTAAAACAAGCATCAGTGCTCCTCAGTAGGCATGGCTGACCACAGGGGAGCTTGACCTGGAAGTTTCAGATGAAATTAGCACATATCAAGTCATTTAAACAAATACTTACTGGACATCCGCTGTGAATTAAGAACCACACCAAGTACCTGCCTCATGATTGGTAGATCACACACAGGAGTTACTGTTAACTTCTCTTTTCCCCCCACCCTCCGCATAGTTATAAAGGCTAAAATTAGCCCTGTAAACCTATTTCAATATGTCCCTTCTTTCCACTCTCATTGTCAATATGTTTGCTCAGCACCAACAATATGATCTGGATCACTTCCTAGTGTTTTCTGTGATTCAAGTCCTGCCTGTTTTCAATAACCATAATGCTGCTTTCTCTGTGCTCCACTTAGAAAACTCCTACTTACCCCTTAAGACTCAGTTTGAGTGCTACCTTCTCCATATCACCTTCTACCATATCACAGACATGTATTCTGAGAGTTCAGTGTCCCTCCTCAAGGCTCCCATGATACCTGCATATGCTCTATCATAGCTAATATACAATAACTGTACCATAAATGTTGATGCATTTTCACCACTGACAAGCAAGCTGTACTAGGTCAAGATGGATATCATCATCTATACATCATCTAAAACAGACACTGCCAAACAAAATGAATAGATATTAGGCGAATGAATTAACATACAGTGAATAAACCAGGTTCTTGCCCTCAAAAAGTTCCCTACTTAGTTGGAAAGGTATGATTGGGCAAAGAGGAGGGGATGGAAATAAGATATAGAAACTACTACAGTGCAAACCAATATTTGATAAGAAAGTAGGGTATAAGGCAAGAAGCTAACACTTATTATGTTGCCTAAATGTTTAGGTATCTAAAGGTGCCAGATACTGTGGTTGGCCCATTGCACACATTCTCTCATTTATTCCTCACAACAACCCTGCAAGATATTATTATTTCAATTCGATAGGCAGGGAAATTAAGACTCAAGGAATTCAGGGCCCAGAAAGGTTAGTGAAGACTGGATTTGATCTCTAAAACCTATGCCTTTTCTATCACAATGGTACAAATTCAATTCTGTGGAGTGTCAGAGGAGGCAGCTAACAGTTACACCCAGAATGAAGAAAAATCACAAAAGGTTTTATGTAGAATTAACAGTGGACCAAACCTTGAAGGGTTGGGGGAGAAAGGAGCTACATTTTAGATGGAGGAATAAAGAAGGCATGCATACAAATTCAAAACTTGTGAGTAGGACACTGAATAGTCTGGAGTAAATTGAGAATATCTGCAGAAAATCTCACTGAAAGAGAAAGTTGGGGCTATCCTGGGAGACCTGGGAACTCCCAATCCAAACACCACTATTAGAAAAATAACCAAGAGCATAGGTCATGTTAATGATTGGACCTGTGCTGTCCTCTTCAATTATGAAGGATAGCAAATGAAAAAAACTCTGGCAGTATAAGTATTTCAGAGTCCTAAAATAAGTCTGACTTTAATCTTGTCTAAAATTTTAATTTTAGACATGTATTTTTAACCAAGGAGGACATACAGCTATGGAAGTTAACATATTCAAGTGTCCTCTTAATGTCAAATTAACATAACATCATAGAAAAACAAGTAAATAGATTCACTTCACAAATGGGAGCCATATATTCTCTTCTGTTTTAAATGTATACTTTCAAAAGTAATTACTTTCATTAATCTTTTAAATTACCTATATCATTCTCTCCAGACATCTTGATTTTAACTAAATCCATGAATTGCCCAGCTTGCTGGCTTTATGAAATCTGATCATCAAAACATAACATGGCCATATTTAAAAGTACACTGGTTGTGTTTTATTTGTGTATGTTTGCTGACAGTTTTACTTATCAAGACTATGTTCTGAATGGCCCTTATAACTAATTTGTTCAAATGACATTCATAAACTAAGTGTGACTGATTATTTAGATGGTAACATCACAAATCCATTGAAAGGAATTTAAAATAAACAAAGTAAAGATCTTAAATGGATTATCCATAGATTAGAGAAGTCTTAAACATTCTTTATAGACTGCCTTTTTTAGGTCTTTTAGACATATGTTCCTCTTAAGATAATTTTATGAGCTAAAATGTTATAGCAAATGTAGCCCTAAAGCTGTATAGAAAATGTTATGGCAAACGTAGCCCTAAAGCTCTATATAATAAATAAAAAATTCCCCACACTGAAATTAGTAGGAGTGTCAGTCTAGTTAGTGAAAAGTCTTCAATGTATGTATTTTTTATTTTAAATTTTTGTAGGTACTGATATGGTTTGGCTGTGAACCCACCCAAATCTCATCTTGAATTCCCACATGTTGCAGGAGAGACCCAGTGGGAGCTAACTGAATCATGGGGGCAGGTCTTTCCTGTGCTGTTCTTGTGATAGTAAGTCTCAAGAGATCTGATGGTTTTAAAAAGGGGAGTTTCCCTGCACAAGCTCTCTTCTCTTGTCTGCCACCATGTGAGACATGCTGTTTGTCTTCCACCATGATTGTGAGGCCTCCGCAGCCACATGGAACTATAAGTCCAATAAACCTATAAATTGCCCAGTCTTGGGTATGTCTTTATCAGCAGCGTGAAAACAGACTAATACAGGTACATAGTAGGTGTGTATATTTATGGCGTACCTGAGATATTTTGATACAAGCATGCAATGCATAATAATCACATCAGGGTAGATGGGGTATCCATTACCTCAAGCATTTATCCTTTGTGTTACAAACTATCCAATTATACTCTTCTAGTTATTTTTAAATGTACAATTAAATTATTTTTGGATACAATCACCCTGTTGTGTGGGTAAATACTACATCATATGTATTCTATCAAACTATATTTTTCTACTCATTAACCATACCTACTTCCGCAACACCCCACTATTCTTCCTAGCCTCTGGTGACCATGCTTCTGCTCTCTATCTCCATGAGTTCAATTGTTTTAATTTTTAGCTCTTACAAATGAGTGAAAACATGTGAAGTTTGTCTTTCTGTGCCTGGCTTATTTCACTTAACATAATGACCTCCAGTTGCACCCATGTTTTTGCAAATGACAGGATCTCATTTCCTTTTTTATGGCCGAGTAGTACTCTATTGTGTATATATATCACATTTTCTTTTTCCATTCATCTGTTGATGGACCCTTAGGTTGCTTCTTCCAAATCTTGGCTACTGTAAATAATGCTGCAATAAACATAAGAGTGCAGATGTCTCTTCAATATACTGATTTCCTTTCTTGTGGGTATATACCCAACAGTGGGATTGCTGGATCCTATGGTAGCTCAATTTTTAGTTTTTTGAGGAACCTCCAAACCGTTCTTCATAGTGATTGTACTAATTTACATTCCCACTAACAGCATACAAGGGTTCCCTTTTCTCCACATCTTCATCAGCATTTGCTATTGACTGACTTTTGGATACAAGCCGTTTTAACTGGGTAATATATATATTTTAAACAGAAATTGAGACTTTTCACTTCCAACTTTACATAGTAAATAACCAATATTGTTGGAGATACTTAGGACCCTTGTTAAAATGAATAGATATTTTATTTGTAATACTACTATCAATCAATAATATAGTAATGGGTACTACAAAATATAAATATTTAGCTTTGAAATTTTTATTATATTTTCAATTTAGGAATTTTTTTCATAGATAACATATCTATACTTTTATCTAGCCACTTTCAGAATTACTATAGAATATAAATCAGCAGCATGCAAAAATATATAGCTTCAAATGAGCATACTATAAATTAAAGATTGAAAATCAATAATTTAGGCATTCACATCAAAAAGTTTTTAAAAAGAACAACACGTGAAATCGAACGAAAACAAAAGGAAGGGTATAATAAAGATAAAATCAGAAATCATTGAAATAGAAACAAAATATACAAAAGAGAGTTTCAACAATGCCAAAAGTTGGTTCTTTGACCAATAATATTAATAAACCCCTGGCAAAACTGATTGAGAAGGCAAACAGCCAATACCAGGCGTAAAAATGGGAATATCATTACTAAAGACATTAAAATATCATAAGATGATATTCTAAATAATTTTATGCCAATAATTAGAGGGAACATATCCTAAAACAACATTTATCAAAGCTTCTCAGGGTTAATAAACATAATGAATCCACAACTAAAAAGCCTGCTTATAAAGATAATGGTGGTAACATACACCTAGAAATAATTACTAATACTTGTTATATTTCATTGTCTCCTTTTTCCCTGGTTAAGTAATGACCATAATCTAAAATTAGAATTGACTGAGGCAGTTCAGCCTAATATATCTTTCTAAAAATATATTTTGTTGTTCAAAATAAAGGAATGGAGAAACTGCCCTCATGATACGAAGAAACTGTCATGTAATATGACTTTCTTTTTCCTAGGGTATTATCTTGAGAGCTGATTTTAATTTCCAAAGCCATCCCTAAGGAAAAAATTGGTTTTGGCTTTTTTAAAATATTAAATTTAAATTCACTTGTTTTCCCTTGAAGTTGATAGTATATACTTATATGGCATCTGTATATACATCTCCATGGTGAAGCGATTTTCATAAAAAGTGACTTACTCTTTTCTGGAGTATAAATTTCAATGACATTTTCAACTTTTGAAGCCATCTTTAAGAAAAAAGTTTTTTTCCTTATTTTAAAATACTAAATTTAAATTCATTTGTTTTGCTCTAAATTGATACTATACACTTAAGTAGCACCTGTATATACATTAAAACTGTCAAGTAATAAAATATTTTTAAAGAAACCCTCACTCCACAGTAGGAGGTAAACACTATGCAATCAAAACAGCACAAATTCTGCTAAGAATGAACTGCAATGCTCACTTATCATCCTTAAATATAAAATATTGGTCTTGCTATGTGCCCTGTAACTCAAAAGTTGGAATTATGATATGTTACAAATAGAAATTATTCAAGTGAGAACTAGCAAACTAGTTGAAAATTCTGATTCTTTCATTATATTTCCAACTTTATCCATGTGAGAGGAAAAACTAATTGAATAGCTTAAAGGAGAGGAAAAAAAAAGAGAGTGTTTCAGATTCAGGGGAACATAGAAGACTGAAATAATTACAAGTAAGAACAGTATTACAGCTCCTGCAGGATTATGTTTCTTATTTCTTCCTATATCTCCTATAATACACAGCCTTGTAGTTTTAATATGACAAATATTTAAAAATTTTTTGAGTTGAAAGTCCTAGGTTTATATAATACATCATTCATACAAAGAACCATGAGAAGATATAAAAATAGTGTGGTAAAAATTTGGATGAAGCTGGAGTAAAAGAACCAGTATTAGTCTTCTTTTTAAAAAATAATTACAACCTTTATTTTAGATTTAGGGGGTACATGTGCAGGTTTGTTACATGGCTATATTGTGTGATCCTGAGGTTTAGGGTATGACTGATCCTGCCACCTACACAGTAAACATAGTAACCAATTGTTAGTTTTCAATCCTTGCTACCCTCCTTCTCTCTGCCCTTTAGCAGTCCCCACTATCTATTGTTGCCATCTTTATGTCCATGGATACTCAATGTTTAGCTCCCACTTATAAGAGAGAACATGTAAGATCCTATGTTCTTAAAGCACTAGAAAAGGCTAGAAATTTTCTGAAATATGTGGTTGACCTATATAAAATTTGGAAAATGAAATGATGGGCAATAGAAAAAAGAAACATGGAAAGTTGGGAGTGGGAATGTGGGAGACAAGTAATATGACAATGAGAAGAGGGCTTTCTACGGAACAAATTCTTAACATTTAATGCCTACCTATTGAAAAGAATTATATTTAGCTTGGCCAATTCATGGATCTACCTTTGTAATTACAATTCTCTAATATTGGCAGAAATGATGGTAGCAGAAAATCAGGATTAAAAATGTATTGTAAACAACAAAGAAGAATACCTTCTATTTCCAAATAATGTAGAATGAACACTATATAGCAGAGATACTGAGGATATTGAGGGGGATGTTGAGGTAGATGAAGATAAGGGGAAGAAATTACTATGACGGAAGCTCATCATCTCATGAGTATGAAACAGATAACCTTCAGTTCCATTTCAAACAGCCATCAGCAAGTTAGAAGTATTTGAAGAAATAATGGTGTCTGTTGACCTTGTTACACACTATTAACAATAGCAAATTTAAAATTTGCACATATTCTGTTAAATTAATTTATTCCTAAATATATTCTTTATACTACTGTAAATAGTATTTTTAAATTTTTTCCCATTGCTATAGATATATATGGAATATATGGAATATATATATACGGAATACAATTGATTTTTGTATATTATTCTTGTATCTTATGACCTTGCTTAACTTGCTTATTAGTTCTAACACTTTTTTTATATGTTTCTTAAGATTTTTTATATACACATTCATGCAATTGTGTCATCTATAAATAACATGTATGCCATTTATTAAGTTTTCTTGCTTTATTGTGCTAGCTGGCACCTCCAGCATAATATGAGTAGTTAATATTCTTGTCTTTTCTCCTAATCATGAGAAAAACGTTTAGTTTTTCATTTTTAAATATGAAGTTTAGCTATAGGCTTTTTATAGATGCCTCTTATTTGATTGAGGAAGTTTCCTGATATTTGTAGTTTATGTGATATTTTATCATGAATGGATGTTGAATTTTCTCAAATGATTTTTCGGCGGCAATTAGAGGATCATATGGTTTTTTATTTATTCTGTAAATGTGTTATATTATTTGATTTTTAAATGTTAAGCCAGCCTTGCATTCCTGAGATAAAATCTCCTTGGTTATGACATAGTATCCTTTTTATATATTGTTGAATTTGATTTGTTAACATTTGTTAAAATTTTTTGCATCTATGTTCATAGGAAATTCTGAATTGTAATTTTATTTTTTTGTATTATACAGGTCTGCTGATAAAAACCACTCTCAGTTTTTGTCTGAAAATGTCATTATTTTGCCTTCTGAAGAATATTTTTGCCAAATATACTAATTTATACTGATTTTTTTTTCTTCCAGCACTTCAATTGAATTGTGGTTCATATTTATTTCTCAGGAGAAGTCAGCAGTCACTTTTATCATTGTCCCCCTATAGGTAATATGTCTTTTTTCCTCTGGTAATTTTAAAGATTTTTCTCTTGGTTTTTAGCAATTTGATTATATGCCATGTAGTGTTTTTTTGTTTATTCTGCTTGAAGTTCATTGAGCTTCCTGGATTGGTGATGCTATGTTTTTTATCAAATTTGAGAATTTTCCTACCATTATCTCTTCAAATATTTTTCTGTTCCATTTTTTTCTCCTCTCTTTTGAGACTACAATTGTGTGTATGTGAAGCTGCTTTTTTAGGGTTGTCATTTTTACACTAAGAATTTCCAATTATTCCGTCATTATGTTCATTTTTCTCCCTTTAAATGTTTGAATCCATTTATGGCAACTGTTTTATAGTCCTTGTCTGCTAATTCCCTTATCCTGTCATTTTTAGTCTATTTCTATTGACCAATTTTCCTGCTTTTTTCGTATGTCTAGTCATTTCCTATTGAATGCTTGACTCAGTGAATGCTATGTTGCTGAGTGTTTGGATTTTGTGGTCTTCTTGGTTGAGTGTTAAGTTTTGTTCAGGTATGAAGTCAATTTATTGTTGAATCACCTGATTTTTTCAAGGTATTCCTCCCTACCTCCCCAAATACCCATTATTTTTATTTTTAAAGCCATTTTGTACGAGACAAAACTTCCAAAACAATATTAAATAGCAAGCATCCTTCTTTATCAGGGCTTAGTTTTAAAATTTGTAAGGATAGGTATGGAGTAACTCTTACTTTAGGGATAGATCGTCCTACTTCTAAACATAGACTTTATAAGATAAATACCCTTCTGAATACCAGGGGTACTTAATGAAGGAACTCTGGTAGTTGTTCAGCTCAAAGACCCCTGGTAGTTTTTCTTTTCCCAGTGTTTGTGAATTTTGTTCAGTTTTATAGTTTTTATTGTGGTAGGGCTAATCTGGTACCACTATCCTGTCATAGTCAGAGGTATAAATTCCAAAAGGCAGTTTTTCACCATATCTCAGCTTTCCCTGGGTCCTTTCTTCTTTCTCCTTTGACCCACTAACTCTGCCCTTTATTCTCCTACAATTCTCTCTCAAGAACTTGTTTTCTTGAGAAAATCACTTAGTGAAAAGACCCAGACCAGAAACTAACTCTTAAAACTCAATTCAATGCTCTATTATACTACATATTTTTTACTTCCTAGGATTAAAACAATAACAATCTAAGTTAGCTTTAAGTTGTTCATTACTTGATATATTTCTTGACTTATCTATTTTGTTTTTGGTGGATCTGTCATTTATATTTTATTTTTTAAAAATTAGAACAGGTTCACTCATAAAGCTAAAAATGACCCATATTGAGAAAAACTATTTGATTAAAAGCTGAACCAGTATTCTAACCATATAAAATTATCTAAAAAGTAACTTTAAGGAAGGCAAGGAGACAACTAATAACATACTTCTTCCAGATTTCTGGGTTCCTTATCTCATACCTGAGATTCATATAGTTTATTATTTCTCCTTGTGAGCTATTTTAGCTGTTTGTGAGAGAATAGGCTTAGATCCTACATGTTTTTCTTCTAACTTAAGAGCCTTTATGTTGATGAGATCTGTTCCTAGAATGTAATGTTCATCACTCTCTGTCCACAGAATATCTATTAATTGATGTTTATAAAGCATTAGTCACTTTAAAAATAAATTTTGCACAGTTTTATTATCTTTAAAGGAGAGAAGAGATAAGAGCAAGAGGAACAGAAATAAAACTGGTTTATAAAATGGGCATTTAAGAAAGTATTTTTAAATTGTACCAGGAGGGAAACAAATGATTAAATGAGATTTTTAAGAGGTTATGGGTCTAATAGTCTTACCTGTGTAGCTGAATATATTCTCGGGGTCTGTTGAGCAGGTGAAGGAATCTGTCAACAATCTTGTTTTTTCCTACACCCTGTAATTACACAGAAAACATTAAACAAAAAGAGGCTATTTTCTGGAGATAAGCTTATGCCAAACCAGAAGAATCTTTTACCAAAACCTGCTTTCTCACCTTTTTACTGTTTTAGTTTATTGTTCATGAAAACCAAACTGGCAAACATATACGGAATATCTCCTATGATATAAGGGTTTAAAAAATTTATTTCTAAACATACTAGTTCTAAACCATTCTTATTTGAAAGGAAATCCATAAATTAGCCTCCTACATATTGACTTTTCGGTTCTGTAAATTTACACTGAAGTCTAGGCATCACAGCAGATGCCTATAGTATTAACTATTTCAGATTTGAAGAATGTCATCAAAGGTGATCAAGTAAGTATAAAACAACGGTCTTTCTAATCAGTTCTTCAGAATTATGATTTTCAGTTACAGAAAGGTAAATATACTGTACTTTTCTATTCAAATCAAACACTCATTTCTTCTCTTTTTATCCCATTTTCCAGTCCTTTAAAACCTTGGAAACCTAAACTTAAAACCAAGGTGTATTAATAAAACTCAACTATATGTGCTCTTCCTAGAATGCCCTCATTTCCTTACCACTTACTGGTGCTGAGAGTTGCTATCCTTTTTTAGAAGACAGACTGTTAAAAATGGAATCCACCCCCATGCTATTTCCCTATTTCAAAGTTTTCACTTAGAGGTGAAATACAATTAATGGGGTGTAAATCTTTTAACAAGTAGGTTGTGTGGAAAGAGTTATAGTTTAAAAGTTGACTTCATATCATACATGCTAGCAAAAATAACTCTTACTGATTCTTATATGGGTTGAGCATCCCTAATACAAAAATCTGAAACCCAAAATGCTCCAAATTCTGAAACTTTTTGAGCACCAACAAGATGCTCAAAGGTTATGCTCAATAGAAACGCTCATTGGAACACTTCAGATTTTGTATTTTTAGATTAGGGATGCTCAACTGGCATGTATATGCAAATATTCCAAAATGTGAAATGTTTCTGGTCCCAAGCATTTCAGATAAGGGACACTTAACCTATACTGCGCCAGACTGTAGGGTAAGTATTTTCATGGGTTATTTCATTTAATCATCACAACAGTCCCATGAGGTAGGCATTAAAATTATTTCAACCTCACAAATCAAGAAACCAAGGCTCAGAGGTAAGCATTGTGCACACAGTCACACACAGGTAATTCTAGTGAAACCAGGACTCACATCCAGGTAATTCTAGTGAAACCAGGACTCACATCCAGCCCTATATGATTCTGATGCTCATAATTATAGTCCCTGCATTACGGAATATCTTTCTTTCAGTTTGAAATTGATTTTGGTAATCTGGGCCTTAAGTTATCTCCTTCCTCACTTCTAGGTCCATCCTAAAGAAATAATTAGGCAGACTGGGGCAATGCATGGTATACAGCAACAATAGCAGAAGCCCAATAGGGAAGCAGGTATTTTTACTGGTATTTTTACTACATACGCAAACATCTTGTGAAGAAAAGCATTCTACAAGCATCAAGGATAGAAATTCAAATTAATTGAAATGGTATTTATTGAGTGCCACAGGGGGTAGAAACCATGTCTGTTTTGCTTATCACTATATCCCCAGAGCTCAGCACAGTGCCTGAGAGTGCGTTCAATAAATATTTGTCAAGTGAATAAATGAATATAGGGAGTTTGGAAAGTACTGGAAAAGGAGTGAGGATTCTGGTAAAATATAAATGGTGACCATGTTAATAAGGATGCTGAAATTATGGACTTATAAAAGAAAAACAGGCCAGGTGCATGACTCACACCAGTAATCCTAGAGATTTGGGTGGCTTAAGTGGGAGGATCACTTGAGCCCAGGAGTTCCAGATCAGCCTGGGCAACACAGTGAGCCCTCATCTCTATAAAAACAAAACAAAATAAACAAACAAACAAACAAAAAATTAGCCACGCATGGTGGCACATGCCTGTAGTCCTAGCTACTTGGGAGGCTGAGGTAGAAGGATCTCTTGAACCTGGGAATTTGAGGCTGCAGTGAGCTATGATCACACCACTACATTACAGCCTGGTGATGGAGCAAGACTCCACCTGTAAAAATAAATAAATAAATAAAGTGGGATAAATTTTAAAAGTGATTTATTTCACCTACAAAAGATTCAAGGTTATTGGAGCTGAATGTCAAATTGACAAATTCATTGAAGTTAGAACAATGGATCATTTCATCTTCTAGGAATCTTTTCAGTATCTAATTGGATTTAACCCAAAATAGTTTCAAGCCTAGCACAGAAGCACAAAGGAGGAAAATAACATTTGCACATTTGTATGTAAATTACAACTGGTATGTAAACTTTAAATGGCATGTGACCATAAATATAAATTTTTAAATACATAAATTCAGATGAGTAAAATGTCTGTGTTAATATATTAGTTCTGTTAAATTCAGCAATCCTAGAAAAAGCAGACATCACAATTTCCTGGAAGAAATGTCATGAAAACGTGCTATCAGGGAATTCCTCCTCCCTCCCCACCTCTAAAGTTATTAAATAGCCATGCTTATTCAAATTCCTCCCGAGCAAGGCACGATTTAGGAGTCACAAGTCCCATAAATGTAGTTGGAGATGTAGAGTCCCAGCTGCCACTAAGGAGCTCTTTTGCTGTGCCTCTTTAAATGTTGGAGTCTCCAGAACCCCAACCTCAGCTGTCTTACTCCATATGCTCTCTCTCCCATGACCTTAGTCATCACATACAGCTCACAATTCTTTTCTAAGCTTCATTCAATATCCCCTATTCTTAACCGTCAACTGAACTTCTGAAACAGATGCTTATCATCCTTCCACCCAAACCTACTTTTTTCTCTTTTCAACCCCCATAGAACAGCATAGCCATGTACTCAGCTGCTCAATAAAAGAATGCTAGAATATTTTTGATGGCTTCATTTTTTCCCCTCTGCAAAATGTCATTAGGATCTTTGCAGTCCCTACCTGCAAAACTTTTAGTTTTATTCTTTCCCTCCATTCCTTCTGTCTCCTTCATTCCTCTTTCCCTTCCAACATTTTCTCCCTCCCTTACTTCCTTGCCTAACTCATCAATTATTTGAGCACCTAATATTACAGCACTGTACTAGTTGAGCTGGATATAATGGTAAAGAAAACAGCTACAGCCTCTCACCATATTCACAGCTTATAGTCTAGTAGGCAACACAGACAACACATATAATAGATAGTGTCCTCATATGACAATCCAAGATGCTTGAAGTTTAACCTAAGGGCTCAGGAAGGCCGACTGCACAGTTATGTTTAGATTGAGATATCAAGGAACTAGAGAGGTACAGGGAAAGATGAGAAAGGGGAGTGTTACAGATAGAACAGTATGTGTCAAGACTCTTGGGTAACAGTCAGTTGGAGAGCTGGACAGGTATGCAAGAAGTCAGAAGCTAGAGAAAAGCGAGAAAGGGAGTGGTAAGAAACCAGGCTAGAAAGGTAGGTGGGGTTTAAGTCTGGCTAAGCCCTAGAAGCCACTTAAAAGAGTTAGAACTGTTTCCTCAAATCACCAAGAAGCCACTGAAGTAAAGGAATAATATGATCAGATTTTCAGTTTTAGAAAATTGCTCTGATGGAATGGTATGGTGGAGTCTGGTAGAGAGCAGAAGAGAAAGCAAAGGAAAGCAGTTCGAAATTCCTTTAAAATTCAAGCAGGAGATGATGGTGGTCTAAACTACGGGATAGAGAGAAATGAATAGATTTAAGAGATATTTAGGAAAAGGAACCGACAGGACTTAATGGGGGCCTGGAGTTAAGGATGAGGAGATGAAGAAGTCAAAGTTTCTGTCTTGGGCAATCGAGTGGCAGATCACAGAAGAAATAGGGGAGGAGAACTGAATTAGCTGGGTGGGGGAGGGAAGTCTAGTTATAAAAGGCAGTTTAATTTTGGATATGTTTACTTTGAAGTGTCTGCTTCCCACATCTGCTCCTTCCTCTCCAATTCACTGTTTCAGCTCAAGGGTAGCTCATCCCTTCCCCAGACTACTGGAAAGGGCCTAATTTGGTTTGGTTTCCCACCTCCAGATTTACAACAAGACAATCCCCAATTTGTTTAGTTATTTTTCTAAAACAGAGATCTCATCAAGTTGCTTACTACTTCATTTTAAGAAGCTCTGATAATTCCTTCGAGGAAATGCTGAAAGCATCATCTAGGAAAGAATTTCTGTAAACATCCTGAGCAAAATGAAACAGTTATAATGACATGTTCCTTCTA
Organism: Pongo abelii; assembly: GCF_028885655.2. Lineage (NCBI taxonomy): Eukaryota > Metazoa > Chordata > Mammalia > Primates > Hominidae > Pongo > Pongo abelii. The sequence goes on from NC_071999.2 coordinate 46,764,401, forward strand.
ATCACAGTTTTTGCCTAGAATAGAGAATCCTCAGGATTATTTTAATTGAATAAATACATAAATAGTGCCTTATTTTTCCATTATAAAGTTACACGTGCTCATTTTTCTCACTGGGAAACTTAGAAAACAATAATCACCCAATGTCCAGCTGCTTAAAAAATCTGCTAACATTTTCATTTTGTCCCTATACATATTTATCTTTACTTACTAAAAATTCCATTTATATGTAATTTGTATCCTTTAGTAAAAATCAACATGAAATAAATTTTTATATCATTAACTCTTATTGAGAATAATATTTAGTAAGTGAAAATTTGATATAGGAGAAGAAACTTGTGGAATGAGAGCTCCTAAAAACTAAAAATTATCTCATGAGAATGACACTAACATTTATCATTACTCTTCTGCTGGACTGTGCTCTTCATGATGACATACTGGCCAGAAGGATTTTCACAGAAGCAGGAGTAGGGTGGCCCTTTCACTACCGGGTTAGGAGAAGCAGGAATTATGTGAAGCCCCACAGACAGGAGTCAAACCAAGGAGAGGAAGTAAACATGCTTCTAATTTCTGAGAGAAAAGCTCAGGGACCACGACTTAAAGAATTCTGAGGGATTCTGGGACTCTTATAACTTCCTCAGGTTTATTATTTTAGTTACCCTGTTTCCTCAGAGAGTTTAGCAGTAAAATTCTTTACAGCAAAGGGACTTTGGGGCTTTTCTTCCTGGACAAGAAAAAAATACAGAACGTTCAAAACTCTATACATATTCCATCAAAGGAGGAGAGAAAGAAAGAAATAGAGTAGGAGAAAAAAGCTAAAAGGGAATGGAAAACAGGCAAAGAGAAAATTAGTCTAGGAATGGGATTTGGACTAAATGTTGGGACTTGAATGCTGAAGGATTTGTGACAGGCCTTGAGGGATCCCTGCAACAGCAGATAAATTTGCAAGCATGCTCTTCAGCCCTCTGTGAGTCTCACTCAAACAAGTTCCTTTCAGCCACTGTCTCCTAAAAATTACCTTTCCATATCCATGTCTTTGCTTATGTGGTTTCTTTTGACTACAATAGCTCATCCTTGCCCATCTGTCTGTCATCTTCCACTCCCCAGCCTAGCCTTCTGATGAAATGTTCCAACTTCTCTGAAGCTTTGCCTATCTGTCCCGTTGTTTTCTCTCCTTTAACTATCAGCACCAGAATGATTTCCTCCTTTGAGTTCCTAAACCACTCTCTCTCACCAGTATACTCGAGCAATGTGCCAGGTCCTTGGCAGGTAGACAGGCTTGCTCCTTGAGGCCAGGATCATCCCCCTATTCGGGTCTCTTAATGTCATGGAGTCAAAGATCAGTCAGTTTAAGGTTGTAAAATCACATAAAACACGTCTGGAAGCTCCCTGCATGTTATCTAAGGTTCAGAAGGGAGAACAGTGAGGAAGCAAATCCAGATCTTTTCTTCAGCAATTTTAAAAAATGGACTCTAGGTGAGTATTTGCCACTGCCAACGTTCAGCTTTCTTGCATGTTCTCTGAAACTTGTTTACTGTGGGCCTGCCTTTAGTTGCCTCCAATTCTTTAATAATTTTCATAAAGTTAGTTCAGTTTGTATAATAGTGATGTTCTTTCCATAGGGCGCTAATTTCTGTTAGAAAAGTCACCACATTAATGTCATTAACAAATACCAATCACAATAAAAAATAACAAAATAAACTAATATTATGGTAAATCCAGAGAAATAAATTTCAATTGCTTTAAAAAAATCCCATCTAATGCTGAACCTTCAAATTCTTTGCTTAAATGCCTAAAAATACACTACACTATCCCTCTCAGGTGGGAATTTTTACCACCATCTGAGCTTAGATTTGCTCATTTGAATAGAGAGGGCTTAGACAAGCTAATCTCTAAATACTATTTTACAATGATATTCTTTGGTCTTATAACAAAATAAGAGATCATTGCTAATGATCACTGGAAATTTCTTATTTTCCAAATTCTCTCAATACGTATACATTACTTTTGTAATCAGAAAAAAAATTATTAAAACTGAATAGTAAATAATCCTAAACAGTCATACAAATGGGTTCCTTGTAACAGTCAACAAACAGTAGTCAGAAGTCAGATTAGAAAACATACATTTCAATTACATTACTAGTTTGCATGACTCTAAAACACAACCCTTATAAACCTCCCTATCAAAGTCATAACCTCCTTTTCACATGAAAATAATAAAATCTACATCCCTGCATTTTCCCTTTGAAATACTGTGTTGCTATAAATGGCAAAGATCCACTTTTGGGTAGTGTGGTCAGCTACTAGGTATAACCAAAGCAGTCATGACAAATATTGCAGGGGGCAAAAATCAATGTGTCTGCAGGAACAAAATAGAGATTCAAAATAAATTCAAGAAAAAATATTCACTAAGAAACAATGGATAGACAAACTAAATTGGCAGAAAGAATGTGGCAGAATGCCAAAGAATTTCCACACTGTAATTCAGGCAACTTCATTAACTAAGGGGTTTGAGAAGAAACAAAAAATAATTTAAAATAAAAATGAGTTGCCACTGTATTTGATGAAACAAGTATTTCATAGCCTTGGGATCCCCAGGCTGCTGGAGCTATTAGACACTAAGTTATCAAATTCCCTGCTGCCACTACCTGCTGGGGGACACAGGCAAGACAATTTCTGGACAAATGTTCAGTGCTTCTACAGATATTAAACAATTATGCTGTCATAGCAACATGGTATATTTCTGAGGGTGCACAGTAGCAATCTGCCAGGGCTTAGTTCAAATTATTAATTAGCAAAACTCACACATTCTTTAATTTTAGCAATAAAATATTCACAGTATCTCAATATTAAATAATTCAACATTTACTAAAACCTCTATCAGGAGAAAAATAGAATCTCTAATCACATTAAGTTTGTAATTAATAGAATGAGATACAAAGAATTATATAGTTAAAATGTTCATAGAGTCCTGCTTAGTTGGCATTAAATATATGTTTATTGATTTTCAGACTGTATAAAAGACTTAAAAAATCAAATGCTATGAAACGCAGAGAAGAATGAATCATTTCTAGCCTGGAAAAAATTGATATGGCATAATTTCATTGTATAAATTAATCAAGAAATTAAATTGGCCCAGTGAAAGTTACTTCTATAATATTTCCTCAATGGAAGTTCATCAATATTGGTATAATTCTGAATAAAAGGTTTATATTCAAAAATATGAGTTTATACTTCTTAGGATAAAGATGACAGGAGGGTACATCTTTTCTCTTTCAAAGAGACTTAGGAGGCACATCAACTAAATTCAATGACCAGGCTTTGTTTTGATGCTGACTAGAATAAATCAACTATAAAACAATGCTTTTTTTTTTTTTTTTTTTTTTTTTTAGACAGAATCTTGCTTTACTGCCCAAGCTGGAGTTAGTGACCTAATCTTGGCTCACTGCAACCTGCACCTCCTGCGGTCAGGTGATCCTCCAACCTCAGCCTCCTGAGTAGCTGGGACTACAGGTGCATGACACCATGCCCAGATAGTTAATTTTGGTATTTTCCATAGAGACAGTATTTTACTATATTGCCCAGGCTGGTCTGCAGCTTCTGGGATCAAGGCATCCGCCTACCTTGGCCTCCTGAAGTGCTGGGATTACGGGTGTGAGCCATTGTACTCAGTCAAAATAACACTTTGGAGATAACTGGGGAAAACTGAAAACAGCATCAGATCATATGAAGGGATTATTGTTAATTTGTTAGGTGTAATAATAAAATTGTGGTCACATTAGAGATAAATGGTGAAATATCTATAAGAAAAATGATATGCAAAAGAACAATGTATTAAAAGATGACATACAAAAAAGTGTTGGGAGAATAGATAAAGCAAGATGGACAAAATGCTTATTAATCATTGAGGCTGGGTGATGAATACAAGTGGGTTCATTACGTACTACTCTACATTGTGTGGAATATATAAAAAATTTCCCATAACAGAAACATTTTAAATGTCCTTTACTTTGTATGTAAAGTATAGTCTCTGGCCTATTATAAGCACTTAACAAAAGTTAGTTATTATATTATTGTTGTTGTTGTTGTTGTTGTTCTGCCTAATACAGGAATTAGTGTGGTACGACGGAAAAAAGCATGAGCTTTGGAGATCTAATATCTAACTCTGACATTAACTAGCTATGTAATTTTGAGCAAATATTTTTACCTTTCTGAACTGGTCTGCTTATTCGTGAAAGGTGGAAAATAAAATTTTTACCTCAAAAGGTTGATGTAGAACTAAATGAAATTATATAAAAGTACACTGAAAATTATAAGATATACAAATATTACTATTTTTAATCTTAGTTCATAAGAAACTTTTAACCAATTATGGATGAAATCAAACACGGATTGCAACAATTTTAAAAGACAATTGAATCAACATAGTGAGAAAATACTATAAAGTTCAGAAGAAAATAAGATTACTTCTTTTTAGGGAGAGACAAAGAAAGCCTCATAGAGGAAAAACATCTGAACTCTTGAAAGTCGGCAGAATTTTCACAGGCGAAGATGAGAGTGAGAGGCACCACATGAGGCAAACAACATGAAAAATGGGGAAGGGGATATTGCACTAAGGAAGTGTAAGAAACTGTAGTTTGAGCCCAGGCGCGGTGGCTCACGCCTGTAATCCCAGTACTTTGGGAGGCCGAGACTTGTGGATCATGAGGTCAGGAGATCGAGACCATCCTGGCTAACACGGTGAAACCCCATCTCTACTAAAAATACAAAAAAATTAGCCGGGCGTGGTGGCAGGGGCCTGTAGTCCCAGCTACTGGGGAGGATTAGGGAGGAGAATGGCGTGAACCCGGGAGGTGGAGCTTGCAGTGAGCCGAGAACGCGCCACTGCACTACAGCCTGGGCGACAGAGCGAGACTCCGTTTCAAAAAAAAAAAAAGAAAAGAAACTGTCGTTTGAAAGAACTGGAACCATAAAAGGAGTTTGGAGCCAGATTGTGGGTGGTTCTGAGTGTCTCTCTATAAAGGGGATTTTATCTGGTAGACAAGATACAGCCACTTTCACTTTTTAGAATAAATAACATTAAGAGATTCTTTCTAGGATATCCCTCACTGCTGATAGATCAGAAGGTGTCATAGAATTGAAATGAGTACCTACAGACTCAGTAATGTAAAAACATGAAGAAAATGAAAATCAGGGATAGAGAAGCATCCTGTATGAAAATCAGCCAGAATTGGCTTTTTATTTTATAAGAAATATATATAATGTATTGGAGTTTTAGTAAGGGCAAAAAATATGGATGGGAATACAAGAAAAGCTTCAGTATAAAAATTTTACCAGACTGTTATTTTGTAAAGTGATATAAAAAGCTGGCTTAAAATGACAAAATAAAAAGCTGACAAACCCTGGGAAGTGATTTTATTAGACAATATTCATGTAGAAATGATTGTGAATTATTAATTATGCCTCATTAAATATAAATTAACTTTTGATGACTTACTTTGAAATTTTGTCTAATATCAGAAACCAAGTGATGTTATGATACGTAGATCAAATTTTTATTTCTAAAAACAAAACACTAAATATTTAAAAAATAATTCCTTTCTTTTTTTTGAGATGGAGTCTCACTCTATCGCCCAGGCTAGAGTGCAGTGCTGTGATCTCGGCTCACTGCAACCTCCCCCTCCCAGGTTCAAACATTTCTCCCGCCTCAGCTTCCCAAGTAGCTGGGATTACAGACACGTACCACCACATCCGGCTAATTTTTGTATTTTTAGTGGAGACACGGTTCCACCATGTTGGCCAGGCTGGTCTCAAACTCCTGACCTCAGGTGATCCGCCTACCTTGGCCTCCCAAAGGGCTGGGATTACAGGCGTGAGCCACCTCACCCGGCCTAAAAAATAATTCTTATGTAAGGGTACTTGAACATTTCAGAACACAACATTCCTAAAATATGTTTTGCCTTCAAATATCTGATAAAGAGCAACTGTCTCTCAAAACACACGTATTCTTACACAAAAACAGAGACTCAGTCTTAGGGACTTTTTTTTATTTATTTTTTTTATTTTTGAGACAGGATCTTGCTCTGTCACCCAGGCTGGAGTGAAATGGCACAATCTCAGTTCATTGCAACTTCTGCCTCCCGTACTCAAGCAATCCTTCTGCCTAAGCATCCTGAGTAGCTGGGACTACAGATGCACGCCACCATGCCTGGCTAATTTTTTTGTATTTTTTGTAGAGATGGGGTTTTGCCATATTGCCTGTGCTGGTCTCAAACTCTTGGACTCAAGCAATCCACCCACCTCGGCCTCCCAAAATGCTGGGATTATAGGCATGAGCCACTGCACCCAGCAGGGACTTTTTTTTTTGAGACGGAGTTTCACTTTCCTTGCCCAGGCTGGAGTGCAATGGTGCAATCTTGGCTCACCGCAACCTCTGCCTCCTGGGCTCAAGTGATTCTCCCGCCTCAGCCTCCTGAGTAGCTGGGATTACAGGCATGCACCACCACACCTAGCTAATTTTGTATTTTTAGTAGAGACAGGGTTTCTCCATGTTGGTCAGGCTGGTCTCGAACTCCCTACCTCAGGTGATCCGCCCGCCTTGGCCTCCCAAAGTGCTGGGATTACAGGCGTGAGCCACCGTGTCCGGCCTCCGGCAGGGACTTTTTTAAACAAAAAGAAATATGGCACTTATGGCTGATTCTATAGCCCCCAATTTTCACAATAAATATTTTGTATATCAAATTGAATATGACACTATACATCAAAAGAAAACCAGGTATGAGAAGGTGGGGAAGGCAGGAAACTTATTCTTGAGCTACAGCTGGCATAGAAAAAATATCACTGGTTAGAAAATAAATAGCCATCTCTCTTTTTGTTAATTAGAAAGTCATACTGTGACAAAAAACAAAACAAAACAAAACAAAAAACAAACCAGCATGAAGCTCCTAATAGTATGAAAGGTACATATAATGTTATAACTACAGTAGGTAGAAAGTAATGCATGTTACAGCATGCTAAAGTGGTTCTATAATATTCAGCATTATACCCTAAGTGACCCTCAAACATGTATATTTTCACGGTACCCTATCCCACTTGGCAGAAAGGCAGCAATTCTGCTGCACTTACTGGAAAGACTATGTGCTGTGTCATAAAATCTCACACAGAAAATAGAAAGGATTTTTAAAAATCAATTTTATTATAAATAAGGGGCAGGCTACTTTATTTTACTATGACAAGTGGTGCTTGTATTTAGCTTCCCACCAGATGTAAAATCTTTTCTAGTATCATAGATTCTTAGAAAAGATAATATCTGCAAGAAAAAGGTGAAATTGGGTTTAATAAAGATGATAAACCTTCAGATACCTCAAAATCAGCACCCATTCTCTTTAATTTCCTCATTGTAAAAGTTGCCACTGGTAACAGAGCAGTCTTGTAAAACATCTCTAGACATAATTTCCAGTGTTGAAATATTTCTTTCATAGAGTTCAGCCAGTTTCTACTTTGCAAACAGAAGGCTGTGTAGACTGCATATATCTATAGACAATGCTTTAGAAAGAGAAAGAAAGGAGACTGAACAATTGTTACATGTGATTCATTTACTTTAAAAATAAATTATGTGATTAAAATAGGCATTTTCACAGGGGGCTGTCACTTTGCATTTGACTGAAAACACCAGTGACACTACCCCAGGAGAGCTGAGAGTCAATTGTCCTCCACCTATTATCTGCACCTTCATTTGCCTGTCTTGGTCTTCTTTGATTGTCTTGTTTCAGAAGTTGGAAATAAGGGTGAAGGTGAGCAGGTGCATCAAATATGAAAAAAAACATGAAATACCATTGACCAATGAAGCAAGGCATTTTTTAAAACTACCGAAGAAGGACCTGAGTTACTATCCCTGCAAAAATATACATTCCCAAATAAATAACTCTCCTAGATGATCAGCACTCAGAACAGCACAGAGAAAGAGAACACAAACTCTATGCCAGTCCTTAGCAAAGCACAGTTCTGTGGGGTACTGCATTAGCCAAGGAATACTACAGGTGGCTCTGTACTCCCTCGTACCCACCAAACAGAAGCAGCTAAGAGTCTAACCATAGAATCTTGCCCAGATCTTAGCACAGATGTTACCTTATGAAAACACATTAGAAAGGAATTGAAGTTGGCTAAAGGATTCAAAAAGTTCTATTTAGATTTTAACCAGCCGCCTTGGTCCGATTTCCACCCCTTGACCTGGTAAATGCAAGCACGGGCAAAGTTATGTATGATTTAATTAGCTAAATACTAATCAGCACTTTATTATTAGAAATTTAAAAATAATTAGCATTTCATTATTCTGTCTTAGTGATAATGCTGCCAGTCTCTGATCCTGTCATTATAGAACTATATCCAGTTGAATGGGCTACTTAACTATTTACTCTCTTGAGTAGGTAGTCCCTAGATTTTATCTAATTCATTTGTCTCCTTCACTTAAATAGCTGCAAGCTCAGAGAAAAATAAATTTCAATTTGTCTTATAACCCCCTGAAAACAATCCGACTAAGGCTAAATTTTAAATTCATATTACTTCTAAATCATTTTGGCTACTCATTAGGAATTTATTTATTTAATTTTTTTTTTTTTTTTTTTTTTTGAGATGGAGTCTCACTCTATCTCCCAGGCTGGAGTGCAGTGGCACGATCTCGCCTCACTGCAGCCTCCGCCTCCCAGGTTCAAGCAATTCTCCTGTCTCAGCCTCCCAAGTAGATGGGACTGCACCTGGCTAATTTTTGTATTTTTTAAAGTAGAGACAGGGTTTTGCCATGTTTGCCAGGCTGGTCTCAAACTCCTGGCCTCAACTGATCCACTCACCTTGGCCTCCCAAAGTGCTGGGATTACAGGCATGAGCCACTGCGCCCAGCCAGGAATTTATTTCAGATAGTCCTTTAAAACCTACTAATTAACTCAGCAAGTATTTGTTGAATGTCTACGGTATGCAAGGCATCAGGGAGACACAAAAATAATGAAGACTCTTTATCTCTCTTTCATAGAGATGGTGGGTAAATACATAAATCTAACTAAATCCCAAAAGAAATCTGTAAGTGACCTATCACACTTCAGAGAGTGGAGTCAAGCCTTCAAGCCATAGTGTTCACAAGGACTTTATTAAAGAAGCATATTCTAGAATATTACAGCCAGAGAGACCCTAGAAAATATCCGTGCCAAGCCTATAATTTTATAGATAAGAAAAAAGAAAAGGCCCTAATTAGAAGGAATAACTATTTACTCAGTATCACATATCAGTTGATATCATACATATCAATTTACTCAGTAACAATTTACTCAACTATCACAGAGAGTTAAAAAATCTGAAAAGGAAGGAAGGTCTTTGGGTACCCAACTTATTACTTTTCCACGATGCCACATTGCCACTCTGAGGTTAAGAAAATGTGAATAGGCAAAGATAAGAGAAAGAAGAGAGCATGCTGGCAAAGATTAGAGGTTGAAATATAACACTGATAAGAAGGTATGTTTGGGAAACAGAGTATTTAATTTGTCTGAGGAAAAAAAGCATTTATGGGCAGAAACCAGATGCCAGGCTGAAAGCAGAGCAGGATTAGATCATGGAGGACATCAAATGACAGTCCAAGAGAGTTAGACTTTTTCACTATATACTATAATGAACATAGGTAGCAGAATTTACTTCCAAAAAAACATTCCTTCAACATTGGTATTATAACGTAACACTGATGGTCTTAGAGGTTTATAATCAAAGAACAGAAAACTCTTTTGATATGAAAAGGGCCAGCTAAACATAGCAAATTACACTGAATACAATCTCCCTTTGTAATTTCTTCTTTCTCCAAAGTGGAGAGTGGCAGGATAAGAGTACAAGACGGCAAGACAGTGAGATCTGCTGATCACAGATGGCTTTTGCAAAATAACTGATAAATGTAAGTTTGTGCCAACCCATGGCTCCTGCCTTGCTCTTCGTGGGGATCTTCAACTTGAAGGCTCTATCTAGCTGAATCCTGAACCAGTCCTAGACAGGCCTGAAAATCAGTGGGCTTGTCCATCCTTATCAGATGCTAGAGTACAACCATCTACCTATGGAGCTGTAGCTGCCCTTCCCTCCACCCCACTGCCTAGCTCTTTGCTCTAATGCCTTGTTCCTTTCTTTAGGACTGGAAACAAAAGAGAGATAGCATACCAGATTTTATGCCAAGGTTTGTATAGCACCCTAGGACAATTCCAAAACACTTTCACAGTCTCTGCTTCATTCATCATAAAGCAGAAGCAAACCTCTGTTCTACTTCACCCTTCACTCTGAATAGCTCTCCCCAATCCTCCAGAGGTTAGAACATTCTTCCTGTCTCTCTGGTTACTGGCTAGGCATTAACTTCAACCTTTTAAACTAGAAGACCCTTCTGAAACTCTAATCTATTACCTGCTCAATTGCAAGTGCTACCTTTGCCAAGAAACCAACTGCATCCAACCCACCAAACCCTTAGGATAGCAATACCATGACAGAAATTTCAAAACCACTTGGACACCATACCTTGACCTCTAGGGATCTTCCTTTTGAAAACCTGCACCTTAGAAAAATTATTCCTCAAGCCCCAGTTCTGTATAGTCTTGGTCTATTCTCTTCTCCATGCTGGTCTGCTGCTGCTGGGATGCCAACAGCCTCTGTGTCTCAGGCCATTCAGGAGATGGCAGAAGTTCTGAAAAGGACACACTGAGTGCACCAAGATTTAACTTATAAAGAGTTTGTGAAACTCTTATAAAAAATTTACAAAGTACTTTGGGCTATATACAACCTGAATGTCCACAGAGCCATTGTTTTTCAAAGTGCGATGAGAATGTGACTTCCTGGGTTTCAATATCAAGAGCCAAATTCTGACGTTAACTGATCTTTATCTTCCCACTCTGGTATATAGGCTCATCTTTTACTGTTCAGTGAAGAAAAATAGGTAGGACTTTTCAAATAGTGGGAATTAAAGGGTCATAAATAATTTATTGTTCTAGTTTTAATTCTTGTTTTAAAAAATGAAACAAGAGAATATTACTTTTAAACTATACAGTGATACACAGGTATTTAGCTGACAGAACTGAGCACTGTGTGAAGTACTTCCCACGCATTATCTCATGACATCCTTACATTAGCCCAAAGGGACCATACTATTTTTATTCCCAGGTTAGACATCAGGAAACTGAGCCTTAGCAAGATAAGCAATTTGCCCAAAGTCACACAACCATATATGGAAGAGTTGCTGTTGAGCCTTTAGTCATCTAACTTCTAAGCCTATGCACTCAAATCAATAAACCACTCAACTGGCCCATTTTTACTTTTATTTTTTAATCAGTACTTCAAAATGATAAGTTTGAGAGGCTAAATATATAAAGAATATGTATTATTTTTATAAATACAAAAAAGACGAAAAAATAGAAACCAAACTTTAGAAATTTTGTTACCCTTAATTTAAGACCAATTTAAAAAACCAAAAGTGCTATTCATTGTGAGCCTGAAAATTCAATAGAGGAAAATTATCAGGACCCTGTAAACCTAAAATTTTCATACGTTCCTCCATAAACATACATTGAGTGTCTACTATGTAACAGGTACCATGCTAGGAGCTGAGGACAGAGATAAATAAGAAAAACACAGTCCCTGCTCTCAAGGGACATATAGACAAGTTGCAAAGACAGTCATATGGTATGACTAATATGACAAAAGGGAGATAAAAGGGAGTAGAAGCAGGAAAAACCTATTCAGCCAGGGACAAGGGAAGGTCTTCTCTTCCATGAGTTAAAGGGAGGGTATATGGGAAGGGGACAGGAAGTTCTCCCTGCAGAAAGAAGAGCATGTACCGAGGACCACAGCAGAGATAAGTAACTGAATAGATAAGAAACTGCAGAGTGCCTCAAGCCAACACAGTGAGAGAAAGAAGGGGCCATGGCTTAGGAATAGAGGGATGGGCAGAGAGTGAATCCTGTACACTGTACTGAAGACTCAGACTATACCTAACAGAAATGGGGAGGCAATTTCAGCAAAAAAGAGAGGCTCAATCAGATTTTAGTTTTACAAGTATCAATCTGACAACAGATACTACAGAATGGACAGTAGATAAGAATGGGCATAAGGTGGGGATGGAGCTATCATAGGAAAGTACTGCTGTAATCCAGGTGACAGGTGAAGATCACTGGGGCTAGAGTGACAGATGTGGACAAGAAGAGTAGATACTTATAAGACAGAATGGACAGAACTTGATGAGAGACAGAATGGAGGATGATTTAAACCTTGAGGTAATTTTGAAGTTTAGAAGGTAGCAGAGTCTCATCCTTTAATTAAACCAGTCATTTAATAGGAGAAAAAATAACTGATTCCAACAAGAAGAAACTTACTGCTTTTAAATTGTTACTATCATTTTTTCATTGGTACCTAGATTTTAGCCATAACTCACCTGGTTGCCAACCAATAATAAGTGTTCTCCAAGGAGAAAGTCTTTCAGCATATCTTCCATCGCTATCACATGCTACAGAAAAAGAACTAGAGGTTAACTGTTTTGTACAATCAAGGTTAAATAAGAAAGTTAACTATGAAGATATCTTTATAGAATATAAATATCTATTATAATAAACAATAATCAAGCGATTTGATATAACCCAAAATTAAATCTGTGGTTATAAGTAAATTATATAACCATTTAGGTCACTGATACTGAAAACTCGAAATAGTCCACCTGAGCAAAACTAAGCAACTGACCAATATTTCAGAGTTTTTAATAATTCAACTCAAATATTTTTTTACCTATCATACTATGTAGAGTTGGCTTATAATTTAATATAATATTTAAATTGATACTTGCTAATGTAAATACACAAAGGCTTCCTAAAATAACTGTACACTTCTAGGGAACATTTTACATTGACTTGTTCTTAACCATTACCTTTAAAGCTATGGATAGCTTCAGAATTAAAAATATATTATTTACCTTCCACACTTTTTAATTTGAATTATGACACAATATAATAAAAGAACAAGATTAAGGTTATTCACAATAGCCACAAAGGAAATCACATTGCTCTTTTGTATCTTGAAAAATAAGACACCTATAAGTAGGTCATGCAGGTTCTTTGGGGCTGGGAAGAGATCTACACTCCAGCACAATTAATATTCCTATTACTTTCTCTTGGTTTTCTGTATCATATAGCAGCTAAATAAGTACTAAAGTTATTGATGTTCCCTATTTGTAAAAAGGCAAATTAACCTTTTGCATCTAATACATGCTGCAGATATTTTTCTAGTACGTCACTTTTTTTTTTTTTTTTTTTTTTTTTGAGACGGAGTCTCGCTCTGTCGCCCAGGCTGGAGTGCAGTGGCGCGATCTCGGCTCACTGCAAGCTCTGCCTCCTGGGTTAACGCCATTGTCTTGCCTCAGCCTCCCAAGTAGCTGGGACTACAGGTGCCTGCCACCACGCCCAGCTAATTTTTTGCATTTTTAGTAGAGACAGGGTTTCACCGTGTTAGCCAGGATGGTCTCGATCTCCTGACCTCGTGATCTGCCTGCCTCGGCCTCCCAAAGTGCTGGGATTACAGGCGTGAGCCACCATGCCTGGCTGCTTTCTTTTTTCAATTTCGTTTATGGTGCTTTATATGTATACTGTATAATATACATATAAATTATATATAGTATAATATACATATAAATTATATATAATATATAGATATAAAATATATAAATATATATGATATAAATATTAAAAAATATATATATATACATACTCACAGAAATTTTTCTTTTTATTTGTCAAATTTAATAGTATTTTCTTTCAGAGTTTCTTCCTTAGAAGAAAAACTGAGAAAGTGTCTTATCTCCTTCAGGAACAAATGAGTATTCCCTATGTTTACCTTGGTCGTTTTTATTTTCAAAAATGCTTTCAGATACGCCATGGAGCTAGAGTTTTAATAAGGCTTGAAGTGAGGTGAGTATATAATTGTCTATTCTTGAACACTTTTAAATGGATATAAGGTGTATGCTTTTAAGAGTAAAAAGAGATGCTTTTAAGAATAAAAAGAGACACTATTAATAATTATGCTGGGACAACAAGTAGAAGCAGAAACTATGTTAAGCAAACCAAGATATACATCATTTTAAGCTGAGTTCTGGTGGGAATATAGCATGGAGACCTCTTCCTTTTCACTAAGATGAAAAGTCAGTGCCAATTCCAGAAAACACTAAGCTCTTCCAGTAATAAATGGGCTAATCTACGTTGAAAAGTTGGAGTAAGTACCTGAATAGCCAGTTAAAGAAAAAAGCAATGTAAATATCGAAAAATAATCCAAACTATATCTGTGTTCTTCTTTACAATTCTCATGTCCTCCTACTTCATGCCCTCATTATATCTAACTAGATTATTCAAATCAACAAACCTTAGCTAAGGCTAAAGTCACCGCCAACACATTCTCTTCTTAGCCTCTTGACCACTTAGTACTGCAGACAATTTCTTAAAAGTCTCCTCTCCCAGTTACCCATTTCCCCTGATTCCTTCCTACCTCCCTAACAATTTCTCCCATAGTTTTCCGAGCTGGATCTTCCTGTAGCAATTCCTTCTTTCTACCTTCTTACATACTTCTCTTTGTATTCATGGTATGGGGCAGGTCGTGACTATTTGTACCCAGGCACCCACCTGAGGGTTGAGGGAGGGCTGTGTGCAGAGTTGGATACCCACATGTCAACATTCAAAGACCCACCTCTGACCCTGCTCTCCTTAAATCCTCTCATCTATCTCATGGCTTCAATGACCAGCTCTACACCAATCTTCAACAGCAAAACTCCTCCTTAACTACAGCCCTCTATTTCTGAGTGATCAAACCACTTTGTTATTTCCCAGTCACCTAAAATCAACACATTTAAAACTCAACTTATTACTTTCTCCTGAACTTCATTCTTTATCCTGTACCTTTTTCTCCAGTTAATGGCATCATTTTCTATCAGCTGACCAAACTCCTATCATCATCACCCTGCCCTCCTTATTCCTCTCTTATCAACATCCAACTAAACAGCACCTGAATTGTTAAGCCACCAAAAATCAACTGCATCTACCCTTTCTTTTCCATCCCCACAGTTTCAAGGTTTTTATCATCTCTAGCCTAGATTTGTATTAGCTAATTAGCTTCTCTAACTTCAGTCTCTCCTTGAGCCAATGTGTTCTTACAGTACTGACACTTCTTTGTTCAAAATCTTGTCACCTCATTTCTTAAAATTCCTTAAATGACTCCTAATACTTTAGGAACAAAGGTCATTGCTTATATTCTTGATCTAGTTTCAGCCTCATCTCCTACCAATCTCCTTTTATACTGTGTTTCCAACCATGGGCACGATTTAGAATAATGTTCTGTTTACTCTTCTGTTTACTTTTTCACCAGACATTGTGCTCCCTGAGAAAAAATCTCTGCTGTTCATCTAACACAAAGTTCCACTGACTTGATCTCCTAAATAGCCCTGCAATGTGTCCTCTCCACTCTGTCCCCACTGTCACCTCTTTAGTTCAGATCCTTCATAAATGTCATCTGGACTACTGTAATAACCACCTAACTAGTTTCTCTTTGCCTTAGTTCTAACTCCTAGACAATACTAAAGAGTAAAAGCAAAGTTAGCCAAAGTACAAATGTGCTTAAAATCTTTCAATAACTTCCTCATTCTTCTAAACAGAATCCAAATTCCTTAACTACCAAGACTGAAAAGATCTCACTCTTTCCTAATTCACCAGCCTCTTCTCTTGGCACTCTTCCACTTGCAACCTCAGCTTCATACCAGTGACAACAATTTATATATAGCTCCCTAAATGAGCTACTGTCTCATATAACTAAGTCTCTGCTAATACTAGTCTCGTTGCCTGAGAGACTCTCCTAATTGGGTCTGGTTGACCAATTTTCTCTGATCATTCCAATCTGGGGCAATCGACCTCATCAATGCCACCATAAGTAAACTGCACATACTTCCACCACACTGTGTAGTAACTATGTGTACTTACTTGCAGATTAAGAACAATTTGAGCCCTAGAGCTGCAAATACTTGTGTGTGTATTTTAATCTCTGTATCCCAATACCTTAGGACAAGGCCAGACTCATAATGGGTATTTTTAAATTCTTACCCATCTAAAACTCCTTAGGTTTATTAAGAGGCTATTATTTCTCTTTCCTCCAACTTCTCCTCCTTACTGCTGCAAGTGTAATATTCCTTAATGGAAGGCTTAATGAAGTAATACTGTTTATCAAGAACATTCAAAATCTTACTCATTCTTTTATTAATCCACTCAACACATATTTACTTGGCAGTTACTATGTGCCAGGCACTTTACTATTTGCTGGAAATATTAAATAAAGAAAACATAGGGCTGTGCCTTAGTGATATGGAAAACACATTTTAAAAATCCATTTCAACACAATGTGGTAAGGAGACAACAGGGCATAGGACAACAAGATGATACAGAAGCACCTAAATCTGCAAGAGGCACTGACTATGGCTTCAAAGATGAAGTACAGCATAAAAGAAGTAATAATATACATAATGGAAGCAAATTTAATCAAGCTACTGTCCATAGAATTGGTACAGCTAAAAAGTTTTCATTAATGGCTAATTCATAATGCTTTAAGAAGAGAAGGTACGTTTCGAGACAGCTTAAGAAAAGTCCCTCAGGGCCACTGTGTAAAGTTAATGGCAGCCCTGAGTCCTAAATGTCCATGTCACAAACACCATGGCAACAGACATTGTGTTCAAGGGCACAATGGCCTTTGCTGCTACTGTATTTCCTACATTCTTATATCCTGTGAAGTCTTTTCAATCTTTGCCACCATGGAGTTTTTCAAATTGTCATTTATAACGGTTTCCTGGTTATTTGTCTCTTTGTTTCTTTCCACTATATGAATAGAGTTTAATACTATCAGTGCTTGGAAATAGTATATTTTCCTCATAATCATGTTTTTGCCTTTGACAGGTAAGTTTTTTTCTACTTTTGTATAAGTAGCTTTATTTTCTGTTCATTTGTCTACTAATCGTGCAAGAGCATTAATGCTCCAGAAGAAAAATAAAACATTAGTTAATTGGCTATAAAATGAATAAAAATCAAATCAAGGTTATGCTCTTTTCTACGCCATAAAAAATAATTATAGTTTTGACAGATTTCAGAATTTTTAACCAAGATTTTTATTAAGAATAATATGTCTAGATACCTATAAAGTTAATGTAACTTAAAATATATTATAGAAAATTTTAAGTAGGTGTTTTACTATAAAAGTAATACATAGCCACTTGACAGAAAAGTTGGAAGAGAAAACATTTTTATATTATAGGTAATTTTCTCTAAAAAAAATTCTTATTAAACATCTACAATAAAGCTTTCTAGATACAAATTTATATGTCTTAGTGGAAGGTCCATAATTATTGGCTAGTTTACAAGGAGAGAATTCTCTACTCTCCTCCTTTAAAAAAGAAAGGAAAAGGAAAGAAAAGAAAAATACTAGGAACTTGCAGGAAAAAGAAGAGTATGAGAAAAAGGATGCATAGGACATATCCCTCTGAACTACTGAAATCTTTTAACAAGCAAGTAAAAGAGAGGATGATAGCTCTGCTTTGTTTTTAATTTTAAAATGTTTATTTTAATTTAGAAATTGCATATAAAATTACATATATAATTATATGTGTGAGTATGTGTATATTTTTATATATATATATAATTTATTACCCTAATCATAGCAACCATTCCTCCAATTTTTAAGTACCTTTGGAAAAAATTTCTGTTTTCTGTCTTATGTCTTGATAAAAGTTGTTCAGCCAGGCACGGTGGCTCACGCCTGTAATACTAGCACTTTGGGAGGCTGAAGCAGGTGGATCACGAGGTCAGGAGTTTGAGGCCAGCCTGGCCAATATGGTGAAACCCTGTCTCTACTGAAAATACAAAAATTAGCCAGGCATGGTGGCACATGCCTCTAGTCTCAGCTACTCAGGAGGCTGAGATAGAAGAATCGCTTGAACCCAGGAGGCAGAGGTTGCAGTGAGCCGAGATCGTGCCACTGCACTCCAGCCTGGGTGACAAAGTGAGACTCCATCGCAGAAAAAAAAAAAAAAAAAAGATGTTCAGCACTTCATTTTGCATCATCTAAATTAAATTTAGGAAATCACAAAAATAATTACATGTCAATTTCACTTGAATTGGCGTGTACTACCACAATTTAAGTGATTTATCCAAGAACACAAAGCAATACTCTTACCTGAATGTTGTCATAGAAAAGAACATCAGGCACTTTCATTTTCTTGTGTGCATTATAGATCGGTGCACTAACAGCACCAATCCTCAGAGTTCCAGATGTTGCTTCACCTAAACATTTCACACAGGACAGATAATTATTCATAGCACTGTCCTCAGAGATGCCAAGCCACCCAACATAGAATGCAATACAGCTTCAGTAATATCTGTGGATTTTAATTTAACATCTAAAGAAATAAGCTGGAGAGTAGTAATAAAACACCACAGTTCTAGATACAAAATGCTTCAAAAGGTAACAAATTTTCTTTAAAACAATGTAGATAGAAAACAGTATACACATAATTGTGAGAAACTAAAAAAAAACAAAACAAAACCAGAATACAGTCAAGCCACCTTCACAAGCTTGTTTGGTCAGAGACTATAACACATACATAAGTTAAATACCCCTAAATTCAAAAGCTCCAAAGTACCTTGAATATTATCTTTTAGTGTGCACCAATTCAGAAACCCCTTAAGATAATCTCCTATAGCTCCAGTCAAAAATACAGATGAACTAACCTACCACAGAACTCTTAAATTACTATTTTCAGCCAAGTGCAGCAGCACATGCCTGTCACCAGCACTTCAGGAGGCCAAGGCAGAAGGATCACTTGAGCCTAGGGGTTGAAGACCAGCCTGGGCAACACAGAGAGACCCTGTCTCTACAAAAAATTTTAAAAATTAGCCAGGCCTGATGGCATATGTCTGTAGTCCCAGCTTCTCAGGAGACTGAGACAGGAGGATTGCTTGAGCCCGGGATGTTGAGGCTACAGTGAGCCACGATTGCACCACTGTACTCCAGCCTGGGTAACAGAGTGCAATCTTGTCTCTCTCTCTCTTTATACATATACATATATATAGATATATATGTGTATATATATATACACACACTAAAAATAAACATAACAAAATAAATATTTTAAAATTACTATTTTCAAGGTTGGTCCAGGAGGCCTATATTTTCAAATAATTACCCAGGTGATTTTCATACCCAGCCAGATTGGGAACCTCTGTCTTATGCAATTATTTTCTAATAATAATTATTATATTGTTCCTTATTTGCTTTAAATAGGTTGACCTAGAATACATTATTAGTTCCTGGAAGCCAGAAAACTAAGTAATAAAGCTCTTGAAGTCAGGGAACATATCTGCTATGTATTCCCTACAGTAACCAATATGCATGACATATTCACTGACATGTTCCAAGTTCAATAATATTAATAACATTAATAGTAGTAGGTATTTTAGTAATACTAATGATTACACTGATAGAAGCTATCATTTATTAAGGACCTTCTATGTGCCAGATCCCAAGCTAAAGCTTCACCTCATTTTTTTCTCATATGATTTCATGTAATTCAAAGAGGAAAGAACAATGAGAATACTAAGAACATACACTATGTAATTTGCTCAAAATCACCCAGCTAATATAAGTAGAGCTTAAAACAATTTAGTCTAGTCTGACATTCTTTCTACCATATGGGATATATTTAATATTTTGACTCCAAATAACATTGCAACCTGTGGAAATACTTTAGCAAGCAAATACACAACGCCTTAAACAATTCACCCATCTTTTTTTTTTTTTTCTACTTCAAATAAGAAAATTACAGTTTGTTTCTCCACTAGAATGAGACTTTTGTGCTAAGCGTTTTGAAAGACAATGCAGAAAAGCAACTTTTGCTTCTGTGGAGTACTGTGAACAAGTCTGAGCTAAAAATAATTGTCACCCTGTTTAATCGCTGTGGAGTGCTCCACATTTGACACAGCACAGTAGATCTTAACAGTAACTTCGCCCTTCAATAGATCCTTGCCATTTTCCTTTTATTTACAAGTTCTACAGGCAAGGAAAACCATGAGCTGTAACACTGAGAGTTTATTATTTATTTACTACCATTAGGTCTCTGAAATAGACCCAGTATAAAACTGTAAAGGGAAAGAAACAGCAGGGATATGGCAGCGAATCTACTATCTAGTTGCATGTTGAGATGACACACATAATTTCAGATTCAAACAGCATCTGATGCTATCTATGGTTTAGTTTATGGAATACATCCACTCAGCAGATTTACGGCTTAAGGACAAGTTTATTCACTCAACCAATGTTTAGTGTTAAAATGTCAACCTCAAAAAGGGAAATGCACTCAGAGAATGGTGATGCTAGCACTTCTGTGGGAGAAAGTTGGCTAGCTATCTTCTAAGAAACCCACAGAATGGCATTATTTTGGTAAATTTGTCAAGGTTCTCAGCCTAGTAGGCTGTAAACCTGATTTTGTCATCACAACTAAGGGCAAATCTAACTTTCAGGAGAATATCAAAGATACATATTCTGTTTTCTCTATATATATAATGATGTAAAATCAGAATTGCAAAATATTATATGACAACTGTAACTTTCACATGGACTATGATATACTGGTTGCCATAACCAGCATATTAATTGGAGGGAACCTGCGTGGAAAGCCAATTCCTCATCAGAAGGTTGTTGTGTGAACACGGAGAGTTAATTAAATGAATTATTCACAAGAGAGATGGCCTTAAAGATGAATGGAACCAGACAAGTAAAAAGTCTCTTCACTTAGGCTCCTTATCCCCTACATGAGGCTTAGATGGGCACTGCTAACACTAGCCAGTAACCAAGACCAAACAATTGGCAGTCTGAATGACAGTTGTTCTTTGGATATTTAATAGACTCACTCAAATAATATTGAGAATACAATATTATTCCTTCTCTTTGAGTTGACTCTGCGTATCTGTATTCAGATCCCTCAGTATGCTGAGTTTATAATTTGACTCTAAAAAAAATCTTATTTCCTCAATACCAAATTCTTGTCTCAGTGCAGCCCTAATGATTAAAAGCATCTGCTACAAAGAAAGACACAACAGTCCCTTTTAAAGAGTAGTCACACATGGGCTGCTTCCATAAAATAGGTATTTACATTTTTAAAAAATTGAAAATCTTTCATTGTGTTCTAATTGAAGAACAGAAAGCTTTTAAATGAAGAACTAAATCTCCCCAAAACTCAAAATTATATTTATGGCTATCCAGAAGAAAAGTATCACAAAAGACAATACAGGTGGAAATGGAATGAATAAGAGGGCATGCATATTCTGATTATTATTTTAGTTTGTATCAACCTAGGAAAGTTTCTCCAACATATCTTATAGGACATCGCTGACCCTCAAAATGTAAACGTGCAAAGAAAACAGCATTCTAGATTCAATGGTGAAATACATTTGGAAAAAGTATATTTGTCAAAATTAGACAAGTTGATTTACAGCAGGAATTCTCAGAGTATCAATTAGTATCAATTGTGAGTCTTAAGGGTGAGGGGAATTGTATCTAGTATGTACTGAAATGAAGTAAATATTCTAAGATTTTACTTGTGTTTTTCAAACTTAAAAAAATCAGATTCATTTCTTCAAACTAATATATAAAACAAAGTAGATGAAAACCAAAAACATTTTTAACTGGAATTAAAATAAACAGCATCAAATGTTTGTTAATTATTATTTCACTTAAAAAAAAAGAGCCAAATCAAACACTTACATTTGTAATCCTTCAGTTCTGGCTCCAAATTGTCATCAGTATTTATTTCTATTGTAGCATCTGCCAGATTTTTTTCTAATGCTGACCTAGCAAGACTGGGTAAAAACCTGGAGGATGAAGAGGGAGGAAGGGGGAAATGGTTTAACTCAAAGCTTTCTGCGATTCTTAAATACACACACACACACACACACACACACACACTCCTTACTAATTACAACTAATTAAGGAAGCTCAGTCTGGATCTATAAAATCTAAATCAAACAAAATTTTAGAATAAATATAAACTTAAAGTATATGTGAATTATATGTTTGTGGAATCTCCTTTAATAAGTAAAACTTATTTGTAATCAGCAGTACTGATTTATGTACAACACTTTGCAAAATAAAATTTAAAATAATTTGCTTTCTTAAGTACAATTAGTATACTGGCTTATCAAATTTTCTTAAGTAGATTAAACAACAACACTTGGCTGTTCTAGGTTGGCAATCATAAATTCAAACCAGTGGAGATGGATTAATGAGATTTTCTTTACTTTCTAACATAAACTTCTGAATGAATTTAAGATAATCTAGCTTCACTCTTCCTTCTATTAAAAAATATATCTGCTTATCTATTCTATGTGTATGTTGTCAAAACAACAATCTAGTGAATGACAGTTATTCTTCAAACAAACAGATTATGAGCATCATGTGCCTGAAGCATGAAACATAGTTTCCCACCCACACAAATAAAGTTATAGCTAGAATTTATGGTCCCAAGTGAGCCAACGGATATGACTTTTAATCCATGGTACCCATGGTTTAACTATACCACTTTAAATTAACCACTATGTGATATAATGTTCCAAATAAACATACTAAGAACATACCACTTTTAAACAAGTTGGGTTTTTCACAGCTCTAAATCTTTGGTGGTGGTTCCTACAGTCTTGAGTATAATCTCTAATACTGGAAAGAGTGGAGAGCGTGAGGCAGCAAACAGACAAGCATGTAAAGAACTGTCAGGTTTCCTGTCCCTGTAAAATTCCAGTCCATATATCTGACATTATCTCTTACCTCCTGCCTCATTTTGGGCCTAGGCTATGATAGAGGAAATTACATAGCTCTATGCTAGTAACTCCTCAGTTCAGCATGAAGTCAGACTTTGCTGCTCATCTCTGAACTTTCGTCATAGTTCTTAGATCATTGCCTCGTTCAAAAACCAAGCCCTCACCTTATCTCCCAGTCCAATAGCTGGCTTTTGTCCTGTTTCCTGAGCCCTTGTCTTGGCACCCTGCTTAACCTTCCTCTTACCACTATCCCACAAACTAGAGGCTGGCTTGGTAACATTAGGTCCTGCAGCTGCATCCCTATTACTTCCTGTCAGAATACCCTGACTGGCATTGACTATTTTCAGGCTTAGACTTGTTTGCTATTCCCAGGCTTCCCCAACGCGTATATAGTCTGCATGTCAACACATCTTAATGTTGGCCCTGTGTGGAAACATTTCTAGATTACACTCCAAAGCCTGCAGAGGATAGCAAATATGGCACGGATGCCTTCCCTTCACCAATATTGGCAGGCATTGCTTGCTAATAGGACATTCTTTCCTGCTGAGATTGAACACACTTCACCATTATTCTCAATCTAGCACCCAGACAGCAATATCAATCAAGGTACCAAGGAAGTCGAAATACATTTACATCTAGAACATTCTAAGATATTGGCCCATCCAACAAATGAGGAGAATGGAACATATCAGGTGGTTTGAGGCCAATCCTAATTTTTTTCCTAGATTTTAAGGGATTTTTTTTTTTTGAGATGGAGTTTCGCTCTTGTTGCCCAGGCTGGAGTGCAATGGCCCGATCTCAGCTCACTGCAATCCACCTCCCGGGTTCAAGCAATTCTCCTGCCTCAGCCTCCTGAGTAGCTGGGATTACAGGCATGCGCCACCATGACCGGCTAATTTTGTATTTTTAGTAGAGACGGGGTTTCTCCATGTTGGTCAGACTGGTCTTGAACTCCTGACCTCAGGTGATCTGCCTGCCTCGGCCTCCCAAAGTGCCGGGATTACAGGCGTGAGCCACCATGCCCGGCCGGGATTCGTTAACTGTTTCCTTTCCCGTTGCTCACTGATATTTTCTACTTATTTTTTCCCTCTCCTCCCTTGGCCTTGGTAAAATAAGCAAATAAATGAATGAATGAAATATTACTCTTTACTATCCTAGCTTCCCAAAACCAAAGCAAGCACATACCCTGTTGCAAATTTTCCAAGTGTACTTATAACTATTATGAACAGCCTGGTGTCTTTTAAAAGTAATTATTACATTTATCATATTTATTCATTTTACCAACAAAATAATTGGAAAAGCTCTAGTCTCATTAGGTTTTGGTTATAAGAAAAACTAAAGAAAGATTCAGCTACACTCTGGGAAAGTCAAAAAGAGAAGTATAGTAGTTACACTAAGCTAACTCAAATAACTGTCTTTGTCACAGGAGTGGGATAGGATCTTTAGATTAAGGAATAAGATAGGACTTCTCAGGATGGTAGCAAAGAATTCTGTTAAAGGTTGGGGTATTCTCAAATCACCAGCGCTAAGAAGGAGGGGTGTCACTTACAAGAGTGAAAGAAAAAGACTGAGGGGCTCTGTGGATACTAGGCAGTCTTTGACTTCTATTTAGAATGTAATTGATTAATTAATTTGTACTTGTGATTTTAAATCTTAAATTTCCAAATAGTATTGGAATATTTAAGATAATTTATGGTACAGGCTATTTATAAATTTAATTGGCTATATTTGTGCATTAATTACTCAGGAAGGTTTTGTTTGTTCATTGAGACATCCAAAGTATGTAAAAGGAAACAGAATACATAAAATTTATTAACCTTTTCAAACGTTTGAAGGTATTTTATTTAGCCGAGTTTTATAAATGGAACAAGACATTTTTCAAAGGCTTTTCAAAGTGATTGTTAATATCTGCTAGACTTACATAGTTAACCGAATGAATGAACAGAAAAGCCTAAAGAAGGTCTCAATTTTTTAAACTATAACACTACAAAACTGAATGCCAGCTTCTAAAACCAAAAATAAATCCCCAAATAGTCTTTACTGCAAGCAACACAATTCTTCCAGACAACAAAAAAATTCACACCGACAATAATCATTCTAATTTTAACACTGTGTATGATTAGTTAGATCAGACTTGTGATTTTTAAAATTAATTACTAACAGCTTAAACAGTGAAAATTTTATATAGATGTTATTCACTTTGCTTATTTATTTATTTATCCATAGGTGTTGATCTCAAATCATTTTATATCCAAAGGGAATTTCTGACAACTGCATGCAAATTGAGTTTTTGACAAATAGAATAATTTCCTCATTACTTCAATATCAGAAACAGTTAATCTTCATTTCTGATTAAACTCTTACAACTGTGTCTAAAATTTCTGTGCTAAAGGATCAGCATAGAATTGAATTTTCAGGATCACCTCAAAATTTTCCAGAAGTAAATAAATGAATGAAATACCAAACACTTGAATGAAGTAGAACTCTTATTACAGAGACCTCTAATTAATTTTTCTACAATAAAAGTATTTTTGGAATGCAAATTACTTGAGAATTTCCTAATCTTCTAAATTCTTCCCTGTAGTTCCTTAGGTTTACAAATATCTAGAAAATGAATTATGCATCAAGCTCTGAATTGATGTTCACTTTATAGGGTATGAGGATGAGGTACTTAGGGAATTCATCAGATAAAAATTGTTGCAATCTTAATGCCATTGGCATAAATATATGAGTGATATTTTTAAAATTACATTAACAAAAAGAAAAGCCCAACTCATATTTATAAATTCAATGTTTAATAAATTTAGGTTAGATAATTTATTTTGATTTTTGTCTGCTTCATAAAGTTCTTTGTGAAAATAAGTTATATCAATCTTTGTTTTAAAATTTTCCACAAAACCCAATCCCTTTTCACTGATTCAATATAAAATTAGTTTATTTAAAAAAATAAAATAGATAAAGAGAGATAGCGTGGAGGGGAGGAGCCAAGATGGCCGAATAGGAACAGCTCCGGTCTACAGCTCCCAGCGCGAGCGACGCAGAAGACGGGTGATTTCTGCATTTCCATCTGAGGTACCGTGTTCATCTCACTAGGGAGTGCCAGACAGTGGGCGCAGGTCAGTGGGTGAGCGCACTGTGCGCCAGCCGAAGCAGGGGCGAGGCATTGCCTCACTCGGGAAGCGCAAGGGGTCAGGGAGTTCCCCTTACAGGGGTGACAGACGGCACCTGGAAAATCGGGCCACTCCCACCCGAATACTGTGCTTTTCTGACGGGCTTAGGAACCGGTGCCCCAGGAGAGTATAGCCCGCACCTGGCTCAGAGGGTCCTACGCCCACGGAGTCTCGCTGACTGCTAGCACAGCAGTCTGAGACCAAACAGCAAGTCGGCAGCGAGGCTGGGGGAGGGGCGCCCGCCATTGCCCAGGCTCGCTTAGGTAAACAAAGCAGCCTGGAAGCTTGAACTGGGTGGAGCCCACCACAGCTCAAGGAGGCCTGCCTGCCTCTGTAGGCTCCACCTCTGGGGGCAGGGCACAGACAAACAAAAAGACAGCAGTAACCTCTGCAGACTTAAATGTCCCTGTCTGACAGCTGTGAGGAGAGCAGTGGTTCTCCCAGCACGTAGCTGGAGATCTGAGAACCGGCTGACTGCCTCCTCAAGTGGGTTCCTGACCCCTGACCCCCGAGCAGCCTAACTGGGAGGCATCCCCCAGCAGGGGCAGACCGACACCTCACACGGCTGGCCAGGTACTCCAACAGACCTGCAGCTGAGGGTTCTGTCTGTTAGAAGGAAAACTAACAGAAAGGACATCCACACCAAAAACCCATCTGTACATCACCATCATCAAAGACCAAAAGTAGATAAAACCACAAAGATGGGGAAAAAACAGACCAGAAAAACCGGAAACTCTAAAAACCAGAGTACCTCTCCTCCTCCAAAGGAACGCAGTTCCTCACCAGCAACGGAACAAAGCTGGACGGAGAATGACTTTGATGAGCTGAGAGAAGAAGGCTTCAGACGATCAAATTACTCCGAGCTACGGGAGGATATTCAAACCAAAGGCAAAGAAGTTGAAAACTTTGAAAAAAATTTAGAAGAATGTATAACTAGAATAACCAATACAGAGAAGTGCTTAAAGGAGCTGATGGAGCTGAAAACCAAGGCTCGAGAACTACGTGAAGAATGCAGAAGCCTCAGGAGCCGATGGGATCAAATGGAAGAAAGGGTATCAGCCCTGGAAGATGAAATGAATGAAATGAAGCGAGAAGGGAAGTTTAGAGAAAAAAGAATAAAAAGAAACGAGCAAAGCCTCCAAGAAATGTGGGACTATGTGAAAAGACCAAATCTACGTCTGATTGGTGTACCTGAAAGTGACGGGGAGAATGGAAACAAGTTGGAAAACACTCTGCAGGATATTATCCAGGAGAACTTCCCCAATCTAGCAAGGCAGGCCAACATTCAGATTCAGGAAATACAGAGAACGCCACAAAGATACTCCTCGAGGAGAGCAACTCCAAGACACATAATTGTCAGATTCACCAAAGTTGAAATGAAGGAAAAAATGTTAAGGGCAGCCAGAGAGAAAGGTCGGGTTACCATCAAAGGGAAGCCCATCAGACTAACAGCGGATCTCTCGGCAGAAACCCTACAAGCCAGAAGAGAGTGGGGGCCAATATTCAACATTCTTAAAGAAAAGAATTTTCAACCCAGAATTTCATATCCTGCCAAACTAAGCTTCATAAGTGAAGGAGAAATAAAATACTTTACAGACAAGCAAATGCTGAGAGATTTTGTCACCACCAGGCCTGCCCTAAAAGAGCTCCTGAAGGAAGCGCTAAACATGGAAAGGCACAACCGGTACCAGCCACTGCAAAATCATACCGAAATGTAAAGACCATCGAGACTAGGAAGAGACTGCATCAACTAACGAGAAAAATATCCAGCTAACATCATAATGACAGGATCAGATTCACACATAACAATATTAACTTTAAATGTAAATGGACTAAATGCTCCAATTAAAAGACACAGACTGGCAAATTGGATAAAGACTCAAGACCCCTCAGTGTGCTGTATTCAGGAAACCCATCTCACGTGCAGAGACACACATAGACTCAAAATAAAAGGATGGAGGAAGATCTACCAAGCAAATGGAAAACAAAAAAAGGCAGGGGTTGCAATCCTAGTCTCTGATAAAACAGACTTTAAACCAACAAAGATCAAAAGAGACAAAGAAGGCCATTACATAATGGTAAAGGGATTAATTCAACAAGAAGAGCTAACTATCCTAAATATATATGCACCCAATACAGGAGCACCCAGATTCATAAAGCAAGTCCTGAGTGACCTACAAAGAGACTTAGACTCCCACACATTAATAATGGGAGACTTTAACACCCCACTGTCAACATTAGACAGATCAACGAGACAGAAAGTCAACAAGGATACCCAGGAATTGAACTCAGCTCTGCACCAAGCAGACCTAATAGACATCTACAGAACTCTCCACCCCAAATCAACAGAATATACATTTTTTTCAGCACCACACCACACCTATTCCAAAATTGACCATATACTTGGAAGTAAAGCTCTCCTCAATAAATGTAAAAGAACAGAAATTGTAACAAACTGTCTCTCAGATCACAGTGCAATCAAGCTAGAACTCAGGATTAAGAATCTCACTCAAAACCGCTCAACTACGTGGAAACTGAACAACCTGCTCCTGAATGACTACTGGGTACATAACGAAATGAAGGCAGAAATAAAGATGTTCTTTGAAACCAACGAGAACCAAGACACAACATACCAGAATCTCTGGGATGCATTCAAAGCAGTGTGTAGAGGGAAATTTATAGCACTAAATGCCCACAAGAGAAAGCAGGAAACATCCAAAATTGACACCCTAACATCACAATTAAAAGAACTAGAAAAGCAAGAGCAAACACATTCAAAAGCTAGCAGAAGGCAAGAAATAACTAAAATCAGAGCAGAACTGAAGGAAATAGAGACACAAAAAACCCTTCAAAAAATAAATGAATCCAGGAGCTGGTTTTTTGAAAGGATCAACAAAATTGATAGACCGCTAGCAAGATTAATAAAGAAAAAAAGAGAGAAGAATCAAATAGATGCAATAAAAAATGATAAAGGGGATATCACCACCGATCCCACAGAAATACAAACTACCATCAGAGAATATTACAAACACCTCTATGCAAATAAACTAGAAAATCTAGAAGAAATGGATAAATTCCTCAACACATACACCCTCCCAAGACTAAACCAGGAAGAAGTTGAATCTCTGAATAGACCAATAACAGGAGCTGAAATTGTGGCAATAATCAATAGCTTACCAACCAAAAAAAGTCCAGGACCAGTTGGGTTCACAGCCGAATTCTACCAGAGGTACAAGGAGGAGCTGGTACCATTCCTTCTGAAACTATTCCAATCAATAGAAAAAGAGGGAATCCTCCCTAACTCATTTTATGAGGCCAGCATCATCCTGATACCAAAGCCTGGCAGAGACACAACAAAAAAAGAGAATTTTAGACCAATATCCTTGATGAACATTGATGCAAAAATCCTCAATAAGATACTGGCAAACAGAATCCAGCAGCACATCAAAAAGCTTATCCACCATGATCAAGTGGGCTTCATCCCTGGGATGCAAGGCTGGTTCAATATACGCAAATCAATAAATGTAATCCAGCATATAAACAGAACCAAAGACAAAAACCACATGATTATCTCAATAGATGCAGAAAAGGCCTTTGACAAAATTCAACAACCCTTCATGCTAAAAACTCTCAATAAATTAGGAATTGATGGGACGTATCTCAAAATAATAAGAGCTATTTATGACAAACCCACAGCCAATATCATACTGAATGGGCAAAAACTGGAAGCATTCCCTTTGAAAACTGGCACAAGACAAGGATGCCCTCTCTCGCCACTTCTATTCAACATAGTGTTGGAAGTTCTGGCCAGGGCAATTAGGCAGGAGAAGGAAATAAAGGGTATTCAATTAGGAAAAGAGGAAGTCAAATTGTCCTTGTTTGCAGATGACATGATAGTATATCTAGAAAACCCCATTGTCTCAGCCCAAAATCTCCTTAAGCTGATAAGCAACTTCAGCAAAGTCTCAGGATACAAAATCAATGTGCAAAAATCACAAGCATTCTTATACATCAATAACAGACAAACAGAGAGCCAAATCATGAGTGAACTCCCATTCACAATTGCTTCAAAGAGAATAAAATACCTAGGAATCCAACTTACAAGGGATGTGAAAGACCTCTTCAAGGAGAACTACAAACCACTGCTCAAGGAAATAAAAGAGGATACAAACAAATGGAAGAACATTCCATGCTCATGGGTAGGAAGAATCAATATCATGAAAATGGCCATCCTTCCCAAGGTAATTTACAGATTCAATGCCATCCCCATCAAGCTACCAATGACTTTCTTCACAGAATTGGAAAAAACTACTTTAAAGTTCATATGGAACCAAAAAAGAGCCCGCATCGCCAAGTCAATCCTAAGCCAAAAGAACAAATCTGGAGGCATCACGCTACCTGACTTCAAACTATACTACAAGGCTACAGTAACCAAAACAGCATGGTACTGGTACCAAAACAGAGATATAGATCAATGGAACAGAACAGAGCCGTCAGAAATAATGCCACATATCTACAACCATCTGATCTTTGACAAACCTGAGAAAAACAAGAAATGGGGAAAGGATTCCCTATTTAATAAATGGTGCTGGGAAAACTGGCTAGCCATATGTAGAAAGCTGAAACTGGATCCCTTCCTTACACCTTATACAAAAATCAATTCAAGATGGATTAAAGACTTAAATGTTAGACCTAAAACCATAAAAACCCTAGAAGAAAACCTAGGCATTACCATTCAGGACATAGGCATGGGCAAGGACTTCATGTCTAAAATACCAAAAGCAATGGCAACAAAAGCCAAAATTGACAAATGGGATCTAATTAAACTAAAGAGCTTCTGCACAGCAAAGGAAACTACCATCAGAGTGAACAGGCAACCTACAAAATGGGAGAACATTTTCGCAACCAGCTCATCTGACAAAGGGCTAATATCCAGAATCTACAATGAACTCCAACAAATTTACAAGAAAAAAACAAACAACCCCATCAAAAAGTGGGCGAAGGACATGAACAGACACTTCTCAAAAGAAGACATTTATGCAGCCAAAAAACACATGAAAAAATGCTCACCATCACTGGCCATCAGAGAAATGCAAATCAAAACCACAATGAGATACCATCTCACACCAGTTAGAATGGCAATCATTAAAAAGTCAGGAAACAACAGGTGCTGGAGAGGATGTGGAGAAATAGGAACACTTTTACACTGTTGGTGGGACTGTAAACTAGTTCAACCCTTGTGGAAGTCAGTGTGGCGATTCCTCAGGGATCTAGAACTAGAAATTCCATTCGACCCAGCCATCCCATTACTGGGTATATACCCAAAGGACTATAAATCATGCTGCTATAAAGACACATGCACACGTATGTTTATTGCGGCATTATTCACAATAGCAAAGACTTGGAACCAACCCAAATGTCCAACAATGATAGACTGGATTAAGAAAATGTGGCACATATACACCATGGAATACTATGCAGCCATAAAAAATGATGAGTTCACGTCCTTTGTAGGGACATGGATGAAACTGGAAATCATCATTCTCAGTAAACTATCGCAAGAACAAAAAACCAAACACCGCATATTCTCACTCATAGGTGGGAATTGAACAATGAGAACACATGGACACAGGAAGGGGAACATCACACTTCGGGGACTGTTGTGGGGTGGGGGGAGGGGGGAGGGATAGCATTGGGAGCTATACCTAATGCTAGATGACAAGTTGGTGGGTGCAGCGCACCAGCATGGCACATGTATACATATGTAACTTACCTGCACATTGCGCACATGTACCATAAAACCTAAAGTATAATAATGATAATAATAATAATAAAAGAAAAATAAATAAAAAAAATAAAAAATAAAAAAAAATAAATAAATAAAATAAAAAAAATAATAATAAAATAAAATACTTTATGAATCAATAATTTTGGGTTCCTTCCTGCCACTGTGTTATTCTAAAGAGAAGGTTAGTAAGAAGGCTTTTGAGTCTGCAGCCTTGCTAAACTCAACACATGATGCATAAACAAGATAGCTGTTTTCTATTCATTTCTAGTTGAAAGGGTCATGGAGTGATTAGAAAATAGAGTTTTTTGTGGTCAGTTGATAACACTGGAAAAATTAGTCAACTATTTGATTCAGTGAATATGTATGAGAATGAAAAGTAACCAATTTTTGTTTTTCAGTTTTTTAAATTATGAAATATTTCAGTATTTCAGAAAATTAAAGAGATTATAGAAAATTACGAAGACTATTAAACATTCTATTCATCTCTCTCCATCTCTAGAGAGAACTCTAACCTTGAAACTGGTGTGTATTTGTTGTCCATATTTTTATATTTTGCTATGTAAGTGTGTATGAATAAAAAATATATTGTACTATCACATTTAACATTTTGTACAAATCACATCATATACTGAATCTCCTTTTGCAACTTTTTTACTCAATATTAAGGTGTTATGATATGCAACTGTAAATACATGTAATTTACTTCATTTTGACTGTTGTAAATTATTTTATCATACAAATATATCAATTTGTATATTCATTTCCTACTGATGGACAGATGGGTTGTTTCCAATTCTTCATTATTACAGTGATACAGTGAACATTCTTGTATATACCTCCTTATACACACATGTAAGTCTATCTTTAAAGCAGATATCGAGAAGTGGAATTGTCAAATCATAGAGTAATAATATATTTAGGCAAAAAAAAAAGTGTTGAAACTTCCATCCCAACAGCAGTGATGAAATTACATTCCTCTCCATTCATAAAAAATGTTACTACAAGTAAAAAATTTATAGTATAAAATGATAGCTGATTATTATTTTAAATTTCATTTCACTGATTATTAATGAGACTGAGCATGTTTTCAAATGTTTATTGGTCATTTGAATTATTTAAACTTTGCATAAATATCTATTCATTCTTTGCCCATTTGGAGTTAATTCTTTTTCCTTATTAATTTGTAGTTACTTTATAGTCCCCGAATGCCAGTCCTTTTTTAATCAAAAATCATCCAAAACATCTTTCCTAGTTTGTGGGTTATAACTTATAAAGTAGTTTATAGTGTCATATAACTGGATTTTACCTTTTGTGTGGGATAAATTGGAAAATCTTTATTTATAACCATGTATTGACAAGCCCATCCACTCCAACATTGATTTACAATGCTACATCTTATATACTAAGTTCTCACAAATATGTGGGTTTGTTTCTGTGCTCTGTATCTATTCTAATAGTCTATCTGTTTTTCCCTGTACCAACGCATACTATTATAATGAACACAGATTTAGAATTAATATTGATATCTAATAGGTTAAGTATACCCTCATTAATCTTATCAAAATTTCTTGGCTATTAGCAGCCTATTATACTTCCATGCCAATTTTGAGATCAGCTTGTCAAATTCACTATAATCTTGTGGGATTTTGACTAATTATATCTAAATATCAACTTGGGGGGAAACAGTCTTACAATACTAAATCTTCCATTTATTTGTCTTCTTTTATAACTTTGAATAAAGATGTATACTTTTCTCCATTAAAGCATTACATGATATTTATTAGATTATTCTTAGTTGTGCAAAGCTTTCTACTATTATTTTGAATGAAATTTTTAAAAATTATATTTCCTTATTGATTGTTACTGGAGTATAGGAAATGTCATTGATTTGGGAGTATAAATAACCTCACTAAACTCTATTTGTTCTAAATAATTTATTTGTATTTTCTCTTGTATTTTTAATGTAGCTAATCATATAACTTAGGGCAAATGTACTTGCTAAAAGTGCTGAAAGATTATTCTTGTTTTGGTCCTAACTCTAAAGAAAATGTGACAAGTATTTTCCACGAAGAATATTTGCTGTAAATTTCTGGTAGATATTCTTTATCAGATTAAAGAATTTCCTTTCTGCTCATAGTTTACTAAGAATATTCCAGATTTACTAAGTTATATTTGTTTTTGCTTTGGTTTGTTTTTAGGGCTGGCTATTGAATTTTATCAAACACTTATTTAGTAGAATATTTTTTCCTCAACTAATAAGAAGATGAATTAAAAAACAGAATATCAAACCTTGACATTCTTGAGGTAATTCCAAATTGCTCATGAATCTTTAAATATAATATACCTACATTTGAGATAAATAAGAAAGATATGTTTTAATAGATGGAAGTGAAAAGAGGAAATCTCAGAAATAAACATTACCTTTTTCTGACTGATTGAATGTGTCCTCCCTAAGATTCATAGGTTGAAATACTTTTGCCCATAGTAAAATTGTCAATTAAAAATACAAATTTAGGTCGGGCACGGTGGCTCATGCCTGTAATCCCAGCACTTTGGGAGGACAAGGCGGGTGGATCACGAGATCAAGAGATCGAGACCATCCTGGCCAACACGGTGAAACCCCATCTCTACTGAAAATACAAAAAACAATTAGCGGGGCCTGGTGGTGCGCGCCTGTAGCTCCAGCTACTCAGGAGGCTGAGGCAGGAGACTTGCTTGAACATCAGAGGTGGAAGTTGCAGTGAGCCGAGATCGTGCCACTGCACTCCAGCCTGGCGACAGAGCAAGACTCCATCTCAAAAAAAAAAAAAAAAATTAAATTTAAAAGAATATTTGCTGCATGTGGCTAGCCAGTTCTCCCAGCACCATTTATTAAATAGGGAATCCTTTCCCCATTGTTTTCGTAAGGTTTGTCAAAGATCAGGTGGTTGTAGATGTGTGATCTTAGAATTTCTGAGTTCTCTATTCTGTTCCATTGGTCTACATGTCTGTTCTTGTACTAGCACTATGTTGTTTTGGTTACTGTAGCCTTGTAATATAGTTTGAAGTCAGGTAGTGTGTTGTCTCCAGCTTTTTTTTTTTCTTAAGATTGTCTTGGCTATACAGGCTCTTTTTTAGTTTTATATGAATTTTAACATAGTTTTTCCTAATTCTGTGAAGAAAGTCAATGGTAGTTTAATGGGAATAGCACTGAATCTATAAATTACTTTGGGAAGTATGGTCATTTTCATATTGATTCTTCCTATCCATGAGCATGGAATGTTTTTCCATTTGTTTGTGTCCTCTCTAATTTCCATGAGCAGTGGTTTGTAGTTCTCCTTGAAGAGGTCCTTCAATTCCCTTGTTAGCTGTATTTCTAGGTGTTTTGTTCTCTTTGTAGCAATTGTGAATGGGAGTTCATTCATGATTTGGCTCACTGCATGCCTGTTGTTGGTGTATAGAAATGCTAGTGATTTTTACACATTGATTTTGTATCCTGAGACTTTGCTGAAGTTGCTTATCAGCTTAAGAAACTTTTGGGCTGAGACAATGGGATTTTCTAGAAATAGGATCATGTCATCTGTAAACAAAGATAATTTGACCTCCTCTTTTCCTATTTGGCTGTGCTTTATTTCTTTCTCTTGCCTGATTGCCCTGGCCAGAACTTCCAATACTGTGTTGAATAAAAGTGGTGAAAGAGGGCATCCTTGTCTTGTGCCAGTTTTCAAGCAGAATGCTTCCAGATTTTGCCCATTCAGTATGATATTGGCTGTGGACCCCATCCTTATACCTTATACAAAAATTAACTAAAGATGGATTAACAACTTAAATGTAAAACCCAAAACCATAGAAACCCTGGGAGAAAATCTAGGCAATACCATTCAGGACATAGGCACAGGCAAAGATTTCATGAGGAAAACCCAAAAGCAATTGCATCAAAAGAAAAAAATTAACAAAAGAGATCTAATTAAACTAAAGAGCTTCTGCACAGCAAAAGAAACTATCATTGGACTGAACAGATAACATCCAGAATGGGAAAAAATTTTTGCAATCTATCCATCTGACAAAAGTCTAATATCCAGAATCCACAAGAAACTTAAACAAACTTACAAGAAAAAAACCCACCCCATTAAAAAGTGAGCAAAGGACATGAACAGACACTTTTCAAAAGAAGACATTTAGGCAGCCAACGAACATGAAAAAAAGCTCAACATCACTGATCATTAGAGAAATGCAAATCAAAACCACAATGAGGTACCATCTCATGCCAGAAAAATAGCAATTAGTAAAAAGTCAATAAACAATATATGTTGGCTAGGCTGTGGAGAAACAGGAATGCTTTTACACTGTTGGTCGGAGTGTAAATTAGTTCAACCATTGTGGAAGACAATGTGACGATTCCTCAAAGATCTAGAGGCAGAAATACTATTTTACTCAGCAATCCCATTATTGGGTATATGCCCAAAGGAATATAAATCATTCTGTTATAAAGAGATATGCATGCTTATGTTCATTGCAGCACTATTCACAATAGCAAAGACATGGAATCAACCCAAATGCCCATCAGTGATAAACTGGACAAAGAAAATGTGGTACATATACACCATAGAACACTATGTAGCCATAAAGGAATGAGATAATGTCCTTTGCAGGGACATGGATGGAACTGGAAGCCGTTATCCTCCACAAAATAACACAGGAACAGAGATCCAAACACCACATGTTCTCACTTATAAGTGGGAGCTGAATGTTGAGAACACATGGACACATAATGGGAAATAACACACACTGGAGCCTGTTGAGGTGGGCAGAGGGAGGGAGAGCATCAGGAAGAATAGCTAATATAGATCCTGGGCTTAATACCTAGGTGATGGGTTGATCTGTGCAGCAAACCACCATGGCACACCTATGTAACAAACCTGCACCTCCTGCACATGTACCCCAGAACTTAGAAGTTGATGGAAAGAAAAATAAAGAAAAAAATAAATAAAATGCATCTAAAAATGATTCATTCTAGGATCATAATAATGTTACCTTCATAGTAAAAGGTATGATTACTATAAAATTGTTCATAATTTGAAATTACTCATAATTGCTCATGATTTGTTACTATTTTACTTAGAATTTTTGCATCCATTCCATGAGCATTTATAATTGCATAATTTATAATTTTCCTTTCGTAAATTATTCTTATCTGCTTTAGGTGTCTAGGTTATACCAGACTCAAGGTGAATTTCTATGTTTTCACCATTTCTCTATTCTTTGGAAGTTTATTTAAGGCAGGGATTCTAAATTTCTTGACAATTTGGTAAAATTTGACAATAAAACCACTCAAGAATGGTCTTTTTTAAATGAAATTTTTTAACTACCAACTTTATTTCTTTAATGGTTATGGGTCGATTTGAATTTTCTATTAATTCTTGACCAATTTAGGTAATACACATGATTCCAGAAAATTCTCTTTTTTAATACAGTTTTCATAAATATTGACTTTATCTTCAGTTATGCTTTTTCCTTTCCAAAATTACTAAATTACTTATTTGTTCTTCCTCTCTTTTACACTAATTAAATTTACCAAGGCTTTATCTATTAATATTTTCAAAGAACCACCTTTTGGTTGGACTAATCTTTTCTATGATTATTTTGTTTCTTAGTTCATGAATTTATGCCCTTAACTTCATTATTCCATTCCATCTACTTTCTTTGGGTTTAGTCTGTAACTTTTTACTAACTAAAGTTCAATGCCTGGCTCACAAATTTTCTTTCTCTATTATTTTCAAGTGCATGAGTTTAAAACTTAAAAAAAAAAAAAAAGTTACCTTAGGTGTATCATTCAAGTACTGAAATTCAGTTTCGGTCATAGAGTTGTTAATATTTCACAATTTTCATTTTGATTTCTTCTTTTGATGTCTGATTTAAATTTTCCAACTAAATAGGCTTTTAAGTGTATTTTTTGTTATTGTTATGAATTCTGTTGCTTTTTGGTTGGAGAATGTGATCTTCATGACAAATATTCTTTGCTATTTACTGAAAAACCAATTTTTTTTTCTTTTTTTTTTGAGACAGAGTCTTGCTCTGTCATCCAGGCTGGAGTGCAGTGGTGTGATCTTGGCTCACTGTAACCTCCACTGCCTGGGTTCAAGTGATTCTCCTGCATCAGCCTCCCAAGTAGCTGGGATTACAGGCACGTGCCACCACACCCAAGTGTTTTTTGTTGTTGTTGTTGTTTTTTTTTTTGTATTTTTAGTAGACACAAGGTTTCACCATCTTGGCCAAGCTGGTCTTGAACTTCTGACCTCATGATCCACCCACCTCAGCCTCCCAAAGTGCTGGGATTACAGGCATAAGCCACCACGCCTGGCCAAAACTGATTTTTTATCTAGTTTATGGTCAGTTTTTGATACCATGGTACAAATGTCTCATGTGTGCTTGAAAAGAATGCATATTCATTGTCCACTGGGTATAAAGTCCATTATATCAAGTTTGTTAATTGTTTTGGTAAATCTCTATCTTTACTAACTCTTAGAATATACGATCTGTCAGTTTCTGAAAAAAGTGAGTTTTGAAAACTCTCATTATAACTGCTGATTTGTCAACTTCTCCTGTCTTCAATTCTGATTGTTTCTGTCACACAGTGTTCCTTCTTATAGTATAAATGGCTAAGAAGTTCCTTCTTATAGGTATAAATGGCTAAGGAGTATTAAATCTACTAAATGAATTTTTTGTTCATCTTCTTCATCCCCAATCATGCTTTTGGCCTTGAAGTATATTAATAATCATATATTTCTTCCCTTTTGGTTAGTATTTGCCTGTTCTTCTTTTTACACCTTCACCTCTGACCTTTCTATATTATCTTTTAAATGTGACTCTTGTAGCAACATATAATTGGTTTTTGTCTTTTAAAATCTTAATCAGAATCTCTAACTTTTATCTGGAAAGTTTAATCTTGTGTAATATTTGTGCTCACTTCTAACATTATTTCATGTTTACTCTTTATTTTTTCTTTCATTTCCACCTATGTTGTGCTGACAGGTATAACATTCCTATTTGCTTATCTCTACCACCACCGGATTTATTTCCTTTCTTATTTGTGGTTACTCAAAATTTACACACACATACTTGAACTAATGAAGTCTAAAATTATTCAATACTTCTATTCTCTTCTTAAACAACAGAAGAACCTAAGAATGCATTAATCTCTTTTTCCAGTTTCTATAAGTTTTTAGCTTCACCCTGTTGTTAAATACTTCCCTATATTGGTATTCATTTTTATTACGTTGTTTTTCACAATACATTTAAATTTAACAATATATTTGCCTATTTCCTTTCTCACCGTAGTTTCCTGCATGCCAGTCTTTTTCTCTGCATTCAGTCTCCTGCTTGCTGAAATATATCCTTTAGTAGTTCTTTAAGTAGTGCTGAAAAAACTACTAAATGTAGTAAGCTCAGTCTTTAGCTGAAAATGTATTCTGCTAGGCAAAGACTTCTGGCATTGATAGTTATTTTCTCTCAACACTTTCAGGATACTATCCAATCCTGGAATCTACTATTGCTGATGTAAAGTTGTCGGCTTGATATTTTTTCTCTTGTATCTTTTTCCATTATAAGTTTTTCTCTTTGTCTTTAATGCTGTGCAGTATCATCACAATGTATGCAGGTGCTGATTTGTTTTTATTTGTCCTACTTGGGAACCGATATACTTCTTCAATCTGTAGACTCATGTCTTTCTGCTTTCTGTTCTGGAATTCTCCTAACCATTGCCTCTTTGAACAATTATTCTCCCTCAGTCTCTTTATTCTCTCTTCTTAAATTCCTATTAGACATATGTTGGACTTTCTTATCTTATTCTACATGTCTATTAACAACCCTTTCAGGTTTCCTATCTCTTCACTTTGCTGTGCTGCATCCCAGGCTATTTTCCCTCCACTTCATTCTCTTTTCAATAGTCTAATTTACTAATTAAGTGCTTACTGAATTTTGTTTGATGGTTTGTCCATTTGTTTGTTTTCTTTCAATGACTATATTCTTCAATTGAAAAAGTTCTGTTTGTTTGATTTTTCTTTCAGATCTATCAGTTCATTTTCTCCTCTATCATAGTCATCCAGTGTTTAATTCCTCCTAAGTTTTAATAACCTTAAACATATTTATTTGATAGTCTCAAATTGTTCTATTATTTTGAGTTCTTGAAGTTCTATTTCTTCTAAATGTTGTATCTGCCAAATCTCTTATGGTTTTTTTCCCCTAGATATGGTTTATTACTTTTTACAATGACCAAATATTCAGATAGGATATTTAGTGTACTGATCTTGTAAAAGTATTTGCCACAGATTGGTTTTCAAGGTTGGTGTTTTCTACTAAGCCTCCAAGTAACTAAATGATCCTGGATAAGTTTTTCATGTTAACTTAGTACTTTTTTGGTTACTACCTTTACAGACGGCATCAACATGGACCCTCACACCTGCACCTGAGCAATGTGGAGCATTTGATTCCTCATGGTGACAGTTTCTTTCCCACCCCAAGCTCCAGAGAGATGGTAAGCTTTCTCATCATTTCTCTGGGCTTGTGGGCAAACATTTTTTAGTCTATGGGAACAGGGAGCACTTCCAGACTCTATTCTTCATGCAGGAATCTTAATTAAAACCTCTCCACCTCACATATGCCTGCAGCCACATCCGTTGTCCCCAAACAGATATTAAAATCCAGCATTAGACCACTAAGCCCTATTCCTATTTGAAAGCCTCTTTGGCAGCCATGATATCATTGTTATTCTCCTTATTCTGGTATTGCTTTTTACTTCATTTCTTCTTCTTTTTAAGTATTAGCTCTATTGAGATATAATTCAGATATCACATAATTCACCTATTTAAAGTATACAATTCAATGGTTTCTAGTATATTCACAGAGTTGTGCAACCATCACCGCAAGCAATTTTAGAACATTTTTCTTACCTAAAAAAGATCCCCTGTACCCACTAGCAGTCACCCTCCCTTTCTATCCCCAAGTCTACCTGGCTTCAGGCTACTACCAATCTACTCTCTATCTCTATGGATTTGCTCTATTCTGGACATTTCATGTAAATAGAGCCAAACAATATGTGGTCCTGTGTATCTGGCTTCTTTCACTTAACATATTTTCAGGGTTCATCCATGTTGTAACATGTATCAGTACTTCATTTCTTTTTGTTGCTAACATTTCATTGTATGGATAAAACACACTTTACTTATCTGTTGAGCAGTTGATAGTCATTTGTTTCCAGTTTTTCACTATTATGAATAATATTGCTATGAACATTCATGTAGAAGTTTTTGTGTGGACCTGTTTTTGTTTCTCTCGGATAGATTCCTAGGAATGGAACTGTAACCCTAGTCCTGTTTCATTTCTGATAACTCTGATATGCTCTTCCTTTTGAGTTTGGATAAGAGTTAACAGTTACTTATTATATTTTATTCAGAATTTCCAGGTTAAGCAGTGTATGGGGAGGACATCTAGCTCATTCTATTTTGTTCATGTATATCACTAGCTTTTCTATGGCCTTTATTTTCACACATTTAAAAAATATTTGTGGCCAGGCACGGTGACTCACGCCTGTAATTCCAGCACTTTGGGAGGCCGAGGCAAGAGGATCATGAAGTCAGGAGATTGAGACCATCCTGGCTAACATAGTGAAACACTGTCTCTACTAAAAATACAAAAAAAAAAATCAGCCAGGTGTGGCGGTGGGTGCCTGTAGTCCCAGCTACTCGGGAGGCTGAGGCAGGAGAATGGCATGAACCTGGGAGGCAGAGCTTGTAGTGAGCTGAGATGGCACCACTGCACTCCAGCCTGGGCGACAGAGCAAGACTCCATCTCCAAAAAAAAAAACAAAAAAAAAACTGTGTTTTAGAAGAGATCCATTAAATTTCCCACTCCAAATAGCAGAGGAAATATAAAATCACACAAAAATTATTTCCTGTCAATATTGTCTTGAAAATCTATCCTAGGGAGATAATAAAATATATGACAGAAATGCGTCCCTTAATTTTTCTGACCTTTATTAAAAATGTTCTCATGTTTTCTTTGTAGACTGAATTAGTAATAAATTGTAACTGAATTGGTAATAAATTAAACACTGTTAGCTTTCAACATTCTCATATGCTTTATATTTCTCCAAACTTTGATATTTTTAATTTGTTAGATCAACTCTTATTACTTGATTTATTTTTAGTTTTTCAATTTATTTTTATTTATTTTTTTAATAAAGGAAATTAAAAGTTGATTCAACTACCAGGGCTTATCTAACAGTCTGCAGAATGCTTTGAAAGTCCAAAATTTTTATATTTAATAAGATAATCAATATTCTTATTTCCTATACTTATTCATTCTTCAAATAATTACTCTGAAGACACTAAAGAGGAATTTCATTTTAGCTGGATACACACAAGAAGAACAAATTCAAGTTGCAACATAAGGAGCTTAATTTAACTACAAGAAAAACTGTCCACTAAACTGAGAGGTTATAGAGGGCAATAAAGATCTGCTAAACTGAAAATAGATTCTCCTTTAATTCCTTTTATCAAGAAATGAATGGACAACAAGCATAGTCACCATAAAAATAATTACTAGATCATATGAAAAGAGACTAAATCTTTGGGCTTACTGGAAATTGTTCTTAATCTTTTCTTACTATTCTTTAAAATAGCTTCACGTAAACTTAATTCTGTAAGAAAATTCTACAAGCCAATGTTTTATAATCACTAACCAACTGGTATGAAAACAATTAGTACAGACTGAAAAAATGTTAGTTTTGTCGAATTTAGATATGAGCAGTACTGTCAAAAATGAAAAGTTCCAATGCAAATTTTAGAGGCAATAAGTGTAATAGTGCTAAAGAGCCCTAGCTCAGAAGACATATGAACCAGCTTTCAAATCCCAAACCCACTTTTTATAATTATGTGACTTGAGTGACTTAAACAATTTTCTCATTTATAAAATACCTCTGAAAATTATTGAATGTCTAAATAAGATATTAATGGAATGAAAGTAGACCA
This sequence comes from Pongo abelii, assembly GCF_028885655.2. NCBI lineage: Eukaryota > Metazoa > Chordata > Mammalia > Primates > Hominidae > Pongo > Pongo abelii. The sequence goes on from NC_071999.2 coordinate 46,807,245, forward strand.
AGATGGCTGAATAGAACCCTCCAGCAATTGTCCTCCCCTCCACAGGAACACCAAATTAACAATTATCCACATAAGAAAGCACCTTCATAAGAACCAAAAACCAGGTGAGCAATCACAGTACCTGGTTTCAACATCATATGAAGGAAGGAGGCACTGAAGGGAGTAGGAAAGACAGTCTTGAACTGCCTACACCACCTCTTCCCCATCCCCTAGTGGTGCTACATAGCTCGGAGAAAGAATCTGTGTGCTTGGGAGAGAAAGATCACATTGATTGTGGTATTTTGCATTGGAATTCAGTGCTACCCTGTCACAGTGGAGAGCAACAGGGTAGCATTCAGCTGATGTCCATGGAGGGAGCATTTTGATCAGCCCTAGCTAGAGGGGAATAATCATTCATCCCAGTGGTCAGAACCTGAATTCTAACTAGCCTCACCACCACAGGCTAAAGTGCTCTGTGTTCTAAATAAACTTGAAAGGCTGTCTAGGCCACAGGAATACAATTCCTGGGCAAGTCCTGGTGTTATGCTCAGAGTCGGTAGAGTTGGGGTGCATGTGACCCAGTCAGACACCAGTGTGGACAGCCAAGGCAGTGCTTGCACTGTCCCTTCCTCAACTCCAGGCAGCACAGCTTGCAGCTTTGGCAGAGATTCCTCCCACTGGAGGAAAGGAGAGGGGAGAGTAAAGAGAACTTTGTCTTACAATTTGGGTACCAGCTCAGCCAAAGTAAAATAAAGCACTAAGCAGATTGCTAAAGTCCCCAGTTCCAGGACTTAGCTCCTGGATGACATTTTAACACCCACCCTGGGCCAGAAGGGAACCCACTGCCCTGAAGGGAGATTCCTAGGCCTAGCAGGAAGAATCACAACCTGACTAAAGAACATTTGGGCCTTGAATAAACATAAGTGGTAGCCAGACAAAAGTCACCACAAGCCTTGGGCAAGACCCCGTACTGTGCTGGTTTCAAGTCTGAATCAGCACAATCCCAGTGGTGATGGCCATCCCTCTCCCAACTCCAGACAGCTGAGCATGGAGAGAGAGATTCCATTTGTTTGAGGGAAAGTAAGTGAAGAGAGCAAGAGTCTCTGTCTAGCAGTCCAAGGAATTCTCCTGGTTACCCAAGACCACCAATGTGGTATCTCTATGAGTCTGCAAGAATCACAGCATTACAGGGCATGGAGTGTTCCCTAATGCAGGTATGGCTGCAGTGACCAGAATTAGATCACACACTCAATTCTCTTTGAATACTTGGAAATCTTTCCCAAGAAGGACATGTATAAACAAGCCCAGGCAAGGAAGACTACAATAAATACTCAACTCTTCAATGCCCAGACAACAACGAACATCCACAAGCATCAAGACCATCCAGGAAAACATGACCTTACCAAACAATCAAATAAGGCACCAGTGACCAATCTCAGAGAAACAGAGATATATGACTGTATTAGTCCGTTTTCACACTGTTGATAAAGACATACCTGAGACTGGGAAATTTACAAAAGAAAGAGGTTTAATGGACTCACAGTTCCATGTGGCTGGGGAGGCCTCACAATCATGGCAGAAAGTGAAAGCACGTCTCACATAGCAGCAGACTAAAGAAGAGATTTTGTGCAGGGAAACTCCCCTTTATAAAACCACCAGTTCTCGTGAGACTTATTCACTATTACAAGAATTGCATGGGAAAGATCCGCCCCCGTGATTAATTATCTCCTACCAGGTCTCTCCCACAATATGTGGGAATTATGGGAGCTACCATTCAAGATGAGATTTGGGTGGGGACACAGCCAAACCATATCAGTGACCTTAAAGAAAGAGAACTGAAAATAGCTATTTTGAGGAAGCTCAATGAAATTCAAGATAACACAGAGAAGGAATTCAGAATTCTATCAGATAAATGTAACAAAGAAATTGAAATAATTTTTAAAAATCAAGTAAAAATTCTGGAGCTGAAAAATTCAATTGAAATACTGAAGAATACATCAGTCTGTCAATAGCAAAATTGATCAAGCAAAAGAAACAATTAGTAAGCTTGAAGACAGGCTATTTGAAAACACACAGTCAGAGGAGACAAAAGAATAAAAGAATAAAAAAAAATAAAACATGACTACAAGATCTAGAAAATGGCCTGAAAAGGGCAAATCTAATAGTAAATGGCCTTAAAGAGGAGGTAGAGAGAGACCAGGGTAGAAGATTTATTCAAAGGCATAATAACAGAGAACTTCCCAAACCTAGAGAAAGATATCAATATTCCAGTACAACAAGGTTATAGAACACCAGGCAAATTTAACTCAAAAAAGACAACCTCAAGATATCTGAGGTACCTAAAAGCAGGAAGAGAAAAGAAACAAACAACATATAATGGAGCTTCACTAGGTCTGGCAGCTGACTTCTGAGTGGAAACTTTACAGGCCAGTAGAGAGTAGCATGATACATTTAAAGTGCTGAAGGAAAAAGCTTTTATCCTAAAATAGAAAAACCAGCAAAAATATCCTTCAAACATGAAGGAGAAATATAGACTTTCCCAGACAAACAAAAGTGGAGGGATTTAATAAATGTCACACTTGTCCTACAAGGGAAAAAAAAGGAATTAAAAAATTAATTTAAAAATTAAAAAAAAATTAATGAGCAGTAAGAAATATCTGAAGCCTCAAAATTCACTGGTAATAGTAAGTACACAGAAAAAGACAGAATGTCATAACATTTTATTTGTAGTATTGTAAACTACTTATAACTTGAGTATAAAGATTAAAGATGACTGAACAAAAATAATAACTACAACAACTTCTCAAGACATAGATAGTACAATAAGATATAAACAGTAACAACAAAAAGTGAAAAAGTGGGTGGACAAAGTTAAAGTGTAGAGTTTTTATTAATTTTCTCTTTGTTTATTTACGCAATCAGTATTAAGTTGTCATCAGTTTAAAATAATGAGTTATAAGGCATTATACGCAAGCCTCATGGTAACCTCAAACCAAAAAACCCAAATATACAGCAAATGAAAAGCAAGAAATTAAAACACACCACCTGAGAAAATCACTTTCACTAAAGGAAGACAGAAAGTAAGGCAAGAAGAAAGAGAAGACCATAAAACAACCTAAAAACAAACAACAAAATGGCAAGAATAATTCCTTACTCATCAATAACATGGAATGTAAATGGACTAAACTTTCCAGTCAAAAGACAGAGTAGCAAAATGGATTTTTAAAAATGAGACTCAATAATCTGTTGTCTACAAGAAACACACTTCACATATGAAAATACACAGACTAAAAATAAAGGGACAGAAAAAAATATTCCATGCCAAATGAAACAAACAAACAAAAGAAAAACCAGGAGTCACTATACTTATATCAGACAAAATAGATTTCAGGACAAAAACTATAAGAAGAGACTAAGAAGACTGCTATACAATGATAAAATTCAGCAAGAGCATATAACAATTTTAAATATATATGCACCCAACACTAGAGCACCCAAATATATAAAAGCAAATATTTTTGAGCAAAAGAGAGAGATAGACCCCAATACAATAATAGCTGGAGACTTCAACATTGGACAGATCACCCAGACAGAAGATCAACAAAGAAATATTGGACTTGGCCAGGCACGGTGGCTCATGCCTGTAATCCCAGCACTTTGGGAGGCTGAGATGGGCAGATCACCTGAGGTTGGGAGTTTGAGACCAGTCTGACCAACATGGAGAAACCCCGTCTCTACTAAAAATACAAAAATTAGCTGGGCATGGTGGTGCATGCCTGTAATCCCAACTACTCGGGAGGCTGAGGCAGGAGAATCACTTGAACCTGGGAGGCGGAGGTTGCAGTGAGCCAAGATAGCGCCATTGCACTCCAGCCTAGGCAATAAGAGCAAAACTTCATCTCAACAAAAAAGAAAAAGAAAAAAAGAAATGTTGGACTTAATCTGCACTACAGACCAAATGGACCTCCCGATATTTACAGAACATGTGATCCAATGGCTGCAGAATACACATTCTTCTCAGCACATGGATCATTCTCAAGGAGAGACCATATATTAGGCCACAAAACAAGTCTTAAAAAATTCAAAAATAAAAAAAAAAAAAAAAAGAAATGATGTCAAGTATCTTCTCTGACCACAATGGAATAAAACTAGAAATCAATAACTAGAAGAATTTTGGAAACTACACAAATACATGGAAACTAAACAATAGGCTCCTGAATGACCAGTGAGTCAATGAAGAAATTAAGAAGAAAACTGAAAAATTTATTGAAACAAATGAAAATGGAAACACACCAAAACCTATAGGATCTAGCGAAAACAGTATAATAAAAGAAAAGTCTATAGCAATAAGAGCCTACATCAAAAAAGTAGAAAAACTTCAAATAACCTAACAATGTATCTTGGAGAACTAGAAATGCAGGAGCAAACCAAACCCAAAATTAGTACAAGAAAAGAGATAATAAACATCAGAGCAGAAACAAATAAAATTTAAATTAAAACATGCAAAGGATAGGCTGGGCGCAGTGGCTCACACCTGTAATTCCAGCACTTTGGGAGGCTGAGGCCAGCGGATCACGAGGTCAGGAGATCGAGACCATCCTGGCCAATATGGTGAAACCCCATCTCTACTAAAAATGCAAAAAATTAGCTGGGCATGGTGGCACGTGCCTGTAGTCCCAGCTGCTTGGGAGGCTGAGGCAGAAGAATAGCTTAAACCTGGGAGGCAGAGGTTGCAGTGAGCCAAGATCACACCACTGCACTCCAGCCTGGGCAACAGAGCAAGCCTCTGTCTCAAAAAAAAAAAAAAAAAAAAAAAAACTACAAAAATTAGCTGAGTGTGGTGGCACATGCCTGTAATCCCAGCTACTCAGGAGGCAGAGGCAGGAGAATTGCTTGATCCCCAGAGGGGGAGATTGCAGTGAGCTGAGGTCACGCCACTGCACTCCAGTCTGGCAACAGTGTGAGACTCCATCTCAAAAAAAAAAAAAAAGCAAAAGATTAATGAAATGAAAAGATAGTTTTTTGCAAAGATAAAATTGACAAACCTTTATTCCAACTAAGAAAAAAGGAAGATTCAAATAAATAAAATCAGAGATGAAAAAGGAGACGTTAGAACTGTTACCACAGAAATACAAAGGATCATTAGAAGCTACCATGAGCAACTATATGCCAACACATTGGAACACCAAGAAGAAATGGAGAAATTCTTAAACACACACAACCTCCCAAGATTGAACTATGAAGAAATACAAAATGTGAACAAACCAATAACAAGTAACGAGATTGACACCATAACAAAAAGTCTTCAGCAAAGAAAAGCCTGGGCCCTGATCGCTTGCCTGATGAATTTGACCAAACATTTAGAGAAGAACTAATACCAATCCTACTGAAACCATTCTGAAAAATAGAGGAGGAGGGAATATTTCCAAACTTGTTCTACAAGGCCACTATTACCCTGATACCAAAACCAGAGAAGATACATCAAAAAAAGAAAACTACAGGCCAATATCCTTGACAAATGTTGATGCAAAAATCCTCAATAAAATAGTAGCAAGCCAAACTCAACAACACATTATAAAGATCATTCATCATGACCAAGCGGGATTTGTGCCAGGGATGCCAGCATGGTTAAACACATGCATATCAGTCAATGTGATGCATCATATCAACAGAATGAAAAACAAAAACCATGTGATCATTTCAACTGATGCTGAAAAAGAATTTTATAAAATTCAACATCCCTTCATGATGAAAACCCTCCAAATGATGAGGATAGCTGGGCACAGTGGTACATGCCTGTAGTCCCAGCTACTCAGGACACTGAGGCAAGAGAATGGCTCGAGCCCAGGCATTCTGGGTTGTAATGCACTATACTGACTGGGTATCCGCACTAAGTTCAGCATCAATATGGTAATCTCCCAGGAGCGGGAAACCACCAGGTTGCCTAAAGAGGAGTGAACTGGCCTAGGTCAGAAAAAGAGCCAGTCAAAACTCCTGTGTCGATCAGCAGGGAGATAGCGCCTGTGAATAGCCACTGCACTACGATCCGTTGTCTACAACAAGCACACTTCACATATGATGATACACAGACTGAAAATAAGGGGACAGAAAAAAATATTCCATGTCAAATGAAACAAACCAACAAAAAAACAAAAAACAGGAATCACTATACTTATATCAGACAAAACAGACTTCAAGACAAAAACTATACAGCCTGGCAACAAAGTGAGACTCCATATTTAAAATCACTAACAAAATAAAAATAAACTTTTTAAAAAAAACACTGAGTATAGAAGGAACATACCTCAACACAGTAAAAGCCATATATGACAGACCTACAGCTAGTATCATACTTGTGTTAGCCCATTTTTGTACTACTATAAAGAAATATCTGAGATTGAGTAATTTATAAAGAAAAGAACTTTAATTGGCTCATGGTGCTGTACAGGACACATGATGCTGGCATTTTCTTGGCTTATGGGGAAGCTTTAGGAAACTTAAAATCATGGCAGAAGGCAACGGGGGAGCAAGCACTTCACATTGTCAGAGCAGGAGAAAGAGAGAGAGGCAGGGAGGTGCCACAAACTTTTAAACAACCAGATCTCATGAGAACTCATTCACTGTCATGAGACCATCACCAAGGGGGAAATCCACCCCCATGATCCAGTCATCTCCCACCAGGGCCCACCTCCAACATTGGGGATTAGAATTAGACATGAGATTTGGGCAGGGACACAGATCCAACCCATATCAATACTGAATGGGAAAAACTGGAAGCCTTTCCTCTAAGTCTGAAACAAGGCAAAGATACACACTTTCACCTCTGTTATCCAACACAATAGTGAAAAGCCTACCTAGAGCAATTGGATACAAGAGAGAAATGAAGAGCACTCAAACTGGAAAGGAAAAAATTACATTATCCTTGTTTGCAGATAATATGAGCTTATACTTGAAAAAAAAACCTAAAGACTCCAACAGAAACCTATTAGAACTAATCGACAAATTCATTAAAGTTGCAGGACACAAAATCAACATACAAAAATCGGTAGCACTTCTGTATGTCAAAAGTGAACAATGTAAAAAAGTAATCCAATTTACAACAGCTACAAATAAAATAATACATATAAGAATAAACTTAATCAAAGAAGGGAAAGACCCCTACAATGAAAACTATAAAACACTGATGCAGGAAATTGAAGAGGATGCCAAAAAAATGGAAAGATATTCCATGTTTATGGCTTGGAACAATCAATGCTGTTAAAATGTCCATACTACCACAAACAATCTACAGATTAAATGCAATCCCTGTCCTGTCAAAATATTAATGACATTCTTCACAGAAATAGAAAAATAATCCTAAAATTTATATGAAACCACAAAGACCCAGAATAGCCAAAGCCATCCTGAGCAAAAAGAAGAAAACTGAAGCAATCACATTACCTGACTTCAAATTATACTATAGAGCTACGTAACCAAAACAGCATAGTACTAGCATAACAGATACATAGACCAATGGAACAGAATAGAGAACCCAGAAACAAATCCATACACCTACAGTGAACTCATTCTTGACAAAGGTGTCAAGACCATACACTGGGGAAAGGACAGTCTCTTCAATAAATGGTGCTGGGAAAACTGGATATCCATATGCAGAAGAATGAAAGTAGACCCTATCTCTTGCCATATACAAAAATCAAATCAAAATGGATTAAGAATTAAATCTAAGACCTCAAACTATGAAACTACTAAAAGAAAGCATTGGAAAAACTCTCCAAGACATTGGTTAGGACAAATATTTCTTAAGTAATTCCCCACAAGCACAAGCAACCAAAGCAAAAATGGGACAAATAGGATCACATTGAGTTAAAAATCTTCTTGTGCAGCAAAGGAAATTGTCAATGAAGTGAAGAGACAACCCACAGAATGGGAAAAAATATTTGCAAATCATCCATCTGACAAGGGATTGATAAAATATATGAATTCAAACAACTCAGTAGGAAAAAGCCTAATAATCTGATTATACAATGCATGAAAGATCTGAATAGAAATTTCTCAAAAGAAGAGATACAAATGGCACACAGGTATATGAAAAGGTAATCAACACCGCTGATGACTAGAGAAATGCAAATCAAAACTATAATGAGGTATCACCTCACCCCAATTAAAATGGCTTTTATCCAAAAGATAGACAATAACAAATACCAGTAAGTAAGTGAAGAAAAGGGAACCCTTGTACACTGTGGGTGGAAATGTAAATTAGTATAACCACTATAGAGAACTGTATGGAGTTCCTCAAAAAAAGAAGAAAAAAAAATAACTAGAACAACCATATGACACACCAATCCTAGGTATATGCTAGGTATATGCCCAACAGAAAGAAAATCCATATATTGAAGAGAAAGTCTGCGCTACCATGTTTGTTGCAGCACTATTCACAATAGCTAAGATTTGGAGGCAACCTAAGTGTTCATCAACAGACAAATGGATAAGGTTGTACACACACACAATAGAGTACTCTTCAGCCATAAAAAAGAATGAACGAAGTTCTGTCATTTGCAACAACATGGATGGAACTACAGCACATTATTTAAAGTAAAATAAGCCATGCACAGAAAGACAAACTTCACGTTTTCACTCATTTCTAAAAGCTAAAAATTAAAACAATAGAATTCATAAAGAGAGAGTAGAAGGATGGTTACCAGAGGCAGGAAGCGTAGTGAGAAGTGGGGAAGGGAATGGTTAATGCGTACAAAAACATAGATAGAATGAAGATCTAGTATTTGATAGCACAACAAGGTGACTACAGTCAACAATAATTTATTGTTCATTTTTAAGTAACTAAAAGTATAATTGGAATGTTCATAATGCAAAGAAATGATAAGTGCTTAGGGTGATGGATATGGCATTCACCCTGTTGTGATTATTACATATTGTATGCCTGTATCAAAGTATCTCATATACCCCATAAATATATACTGACTATGTACCCATACAAATTAAGGATAAAAATTTATTTTATTTTTTTTTTATGAATAAAAGAGGTTTTATTTTGGCTCATGGTTCTGCAGGCTGTACAGGAAGCACAGTACCAACATCTGCTTCTGGTGATGCTGGGACCAAAAATTAATTTTAAAAGATAATATGTTGTATTAAATAAGTTCTAATCAGTGAAGGCAAGACTGAAATAGCTCTATATTCAGACCAATATATTTTGAAGAATTGGGTATATGCACCATCAGTTAAACTTATCTTATAGTTTTAGTGAAGATCCAGAAACTTACATGTAGTGAGAAAGAATATGTTTACCTGGAAAGGCAGGCTTTAGTAACAGCACTGTGAAGATTTTCATTAGGATACTGTGACAGCCGACGAGAAATTCGCAACAGTTGTCTGGTAGAAAGTGATGCCGCTAACGATTGTGCCTATCAAAAGACAAATACATTGTGTTAAGAGTCTTGTTTCAACTTGCTAAAGTCCCTTTAGATGGATATCACAGCAGAATTCATTATTACTGAAGGGGTAAGGCCAGACTTAAAGTATGTGCTGTTAATTAATTACAAATCAAAATAAACAGAAACCAATTTACACTTAAAACATCCTTGAAGATAGTTTTTAAAAAACCTAAAGTATTTATCAATTAAATTTAATTAATGTATTTTAATTGTGCTAAGTTGGAGATAGGAGGGGCAATGGGGGAAGGATGTTACATAACAAAGGTCACACTGGACTTAGGCTGTATGATTGACTGTTCACTTTTTCTCCTTACACAAAGCCAAGGTGTTAAGATACCATGGAAATGTTTAAAGCTTTAAGCAAATCTGTGGTTTCTAAAATAGCCAAAAAGAGTTGTAAACAATTTAGGCTGTTGGCTACAGAGGTATCAACCAATTTGTCACTTGTGCTGCAGCTTGCTGTTTTGAATCCTTCCCCTATGCTGTCAGAATAATTTCACTTTGTTATATTACATTTCCCAAAATTCCAAGAATAGAGTTGCTAGTATAGAACTCAGGACATGGTAAGTACTCGATAAATATTTGTTGAAATTCTTTTGGCAGGCAGCATAATATAATGGTAAAGTTTATAGGCTTTGGAATCAGATAAGTCAGTATCCTATTTATTAGCTGTGTTACCTTGGCAAATTACTTAACCTTTCCAAGCCTCAGTTCCCTCAACTTTAAAATGACAATAGTAATGCCTTCACCTTTAAGGTCGTTATGAAGGTTAAATTAGAAAATGATTCTAAAGTACTTAGCACATGTCACACACATATGGGTGCTCAACAAATGGCAACAACTGTTATTTAAAAATCAGCCTCTTCAAAATGAAAACAAAAAACCCAGCAGAGAAAGGTGATGGGACCTACATATTAGCATATATTTAGTAAATGAGATTATTACTGGCCTAATTCCTAACTTAGATCAGCAGCATTAGAAGATAGTGATTTTCACTGAAAACCACAGGACAGAAGCACTTTTGAAGCAACTGGACCTTTGGGAGGGCAAGGCAGGTCAGTATGAAATGTCACAGAGGGTGATAAGGGCAGTAAAGTGGCTCTGAGCACTCAAGGGCCTGGAGAAGAGGACTCTATGAAATTAACAAAGGGTTCAGAATGGATGAGGGGAGAATGTCAAAGACACACTGCGCATTTGCTTGTTTTAATGTTCCGCCTAAGGTCATCTCCGTATGTCCCAAAGAAGAAAAAATATAGTTTATTTATCCTTCCTTGTGTATTTCACGTCTCCATGAGATATTGGTCTGCTGTTAGTATTCTATCTCAGCTACAACATTAGTATCATATTTCCTTTGGGAATTAGGTGGGAAGCATGACCACCACATATCCTTTCTTCTATTAAAAAACACATTCTAAGTTTCAAAGAACTCATTTACAAGCAAACATTTGGTCCATTCTTATTTTCAATTAATTTGCATTTCAGACATGGAGACAATATTCAAATATAATAAATCATAAATTACAATTCAAAATAGTATATACTTCAATGCTAAAATAAGTGGAACAGTAGACAGCTGTTATAGGCAGTTAAAATATTCAAATGGGCATGAGAAATCCTCTGATCAAAGGCATGAAAGCAAAAGGAATGGAACCACAAGTAGAACATGAGGAAATCAGACCAGCTTTACTAGAAGGTCCTGCTGGAAGGCTTGCTCTCAAACAACAAAGACCTATGAATGACACTCTGAGGGGTTTGGCTTTATTCTTAAAGGCACTAGGATTCTGCTATGTGTAAAGTCATAATATGATTTTAGAATCAGGTTATTACTAGCCTACTTCCTAATTTAAATCAGCAGCAGTATAGAAAGTATTTGAAGTACAGAGAGAACTGAGACAGGAAACAGAAAGCTACTTCAATAATCTGCCTATAAAAGGAAAAAGTCCTACAGTAAGGTTATGGCAACAAGAATGGAGAGGTAGGATACAACAAACTTGGCAACTGACTTGCTATGAGAAAGAAACATGTATTGAGGATAAAATTCAGGCAATGTGACTGATATCAAAAGTCAAATATAACTCAGAAATTCCCATTTTTAATACCTAGGAGCATGAAAAATTCACATTTTAATCATAAAAAATATTTGACAAATGACTCTAACCAGAGGATTCTTATAAGAGTCCTGTTAAACCATAGGGTATAACATTCTAATCTCATTCTAAGCATGACACTGAATTCAGGCTTCACATTTCATTCCAGTGATCAATAAGGAATGCTCATACATTTGAACACCAATTCTCCGGTTCTTCTAGTTGAAAGCACCAAAATGCTTTGCAATAATAACCAGGGTTGAGAAAATGAGAGATAAGCTTTGTGTTGAGCCATTTAAGTGTTGAATAAAGGGTTTGGTAATCTCTGCTCTCACATTATTATCAATTAAAAATTGAGAGTATACTTTAAAAATTCCTGATGTATTTAACATTTACATCAAATTTCTAACTGCAGTTTTATCTTGCAAAAAAAAAGGGGGGGTGGTGAAGATATGAAGCACATTCCCCTAGTTACCATGGTGATACAGTTTAAGAGTACACCTCGAAGGGTTTGTTCATATTAACATGATTAGTAATACTTCAGCTTAAAAACATAAAGGTTCTCATCAGAAATTATTAAACATTATTTTTCTATTCTTCATTTTTATAAAAGAATGAAAATGTAGCATGTTCTAAAGGAGAGACAACTCTAGGGACAATCTGTTAATAAAATTTTAATTAATCAATTTATTCATTAATTCACCAAAGATTTAAGTGTCTATTATGTGCCAGGCCGCAGGCTGGGAAATGGGAATAAAAGAACAAATAAGACTTAGTCTCAAGGCGTTCAAATAGCAACTGGGGAAATAAAAGTAAATTATAATACAACTGCAATAGGTCAACATCAGAAATATATGTCAAATGTCATGAAAGCAGATTGGAGATATTAGTTACTGCTCCCTAAGGGGGCTGAGAGAGACTTAAGAGAAGAGAGAAACTAAGGGACAACTGGATGGAGGGAAAGCACATTCTAGGCATTATCTAAGGCAGAGACATTTAAGTATAAGCGGTATTAGAAAATAGCAAGAAGCTAAGTGTGGGAAGAGCTGAGGATGCTTCAAGAAGAGTTTGTAGAAACTGAGGCTTGATGAGCAGCTTAGGGTCAGAAGGAACTCAGCAGGCATGTTTAGCAGGCTGTCTTCAGTCTACAGGCAAAGAGAGTCAATCCCTTAACAGTTTTAAACAATGGGAAGAACTTAGGAAATGGATTTGGGAAAGATCATTCCAGGGACAATATGGAAGATTCATCCATCCATTTACTTAACAGATACTTGTGGAATACATTACTAATCTCTAACTTTGTTCTCTGTAGTATTGCCAGCATTTGGAACTTTGCACAGTAGGAACACTGTGCAAATCAGGAATAGCTACTGTGCAAAGTTCCAGATGCTGGGGAGACTACAGGGAACAAAGAAAAAACCCCTGCAACCCTGGAACTGAAATCCGAGTGAAGGAAGATAGACAACAAAAAATTAGTGAGTAAAACATACATTATGTCAAAGAGTAAGAAACCCTATAAAGAATCTTAAAGCAGAAAGAGGGATATAAATAAAATGGAATAGAAATTTGATTCTAGAGTGCTTCAGGAAGGCCTCACAGAAAAGGTGACCACCTGAGCAAATCCCAAAAAGGAAAGTGAGTAAACATGCAGCTATCCAGGGAAGAATAATCTAGGCAGAGGAAAACACCAAGTGGCAAAGTCCTTGGGGCAGGCACTAGTAAGTTCAAGGAACAACAAAGACACCAGTGTAGCTAAAACCAATGGGTAAAGGAGAAAGTATTTGGAATGAGGCCCCAGAGGGGGATTAACAGGGGACCTGTGACAGCCAGAAAGTGACCACCCTTATCCCCAAAAATCCACATCCTAATCTCTGGAAGTTGTCAATGTTACTTTCTACAGCAAAATTGACTTTGCAAATAAAATTAAGATAAGGATTTTGAGATGTGGAGATTATGTTGCACTATGTGTGTGGATCCTAAATGTAATCTTATATATCCTTGTAGCAGGGAGAAAGAGGGAGATTTGACACAAACACAGGGGAGAAGGTAATGTAAAGATGAAGGCAGGATTGATATGGTGAGTCCACTAGTCAAGGAATGCTGGCAGCCACCAAAACCCAGAAGAGGCAAGGAATAGATTCTCCCCTGGAGCCTCCGATGGAGTGCAACCTTGCTGACACTTTGATTCTGGCTCAGTCATACTGATTTCAGACTTGTTGTCCAGACAAAGAAAAAATAAATTTCTCTTATCTTAAGCCATCAATTTATGGTAACTTGTTACAATAGCAACAGGAAATTACTAGAGAGTCATATGATGAATGAATTATTGGTAAAGAAGGCAGTCAAGAGGATATAATATTCCAGGAGAAAGATTATGAAATCCACTACTAGGACAGTTACTGACAATAGATAAGAGAACAGATGAGATATCAAGATGCTTAACTGGTGAGATTTGTTTTCGGATTAAGTAAAGACAGCAGGAAAGCAAGGAATCAACAATGATGTCTAGGTTTCTAATTTACGTAATTTGGCAGCTAGATTATCAACAAAGTCAAGAAATTAAATCAAGAATAGGAACAGATTTAAAATGGAAAGACAGTTTAGTTGTACAAGATATGTGAATTTACAATGATCTCAGTGTGAAAGAAATTAACGTTTAGTAAGCAGTTACTAAGAAGGAGATTCTTGACACACATTTTTATGTTTAATCATTGACACCATTTTATGAGGTAGATGGTACTGTTCCCATTTTACAGATGAGAACACTGAGACTCACAGAGTTAAACAGTGACAGCCCTCTATCTTTCTAACATGCCATCTGGGAATGGAAATACAAGTAAATCAGAAATGAGAAGTTAGAAGCTGAACATAAAGATGTAGGCATTAACTTGTGATAGGTACTTGAAGCCATAAGAATAGATAACACTGCTCAGCATAGGAGACAGAGGGGACAGAGCAGAACCCCCCATGAACATTAAGTACTCTGGAGCTACAAGTTTCTTTCTATAACATCAGCGAGGAGGAGCTGGAAGAAATGTTAAAATCACTGAAATCAGAGTAAACCATATGCATAGAACAAAGGCATAGCATAAGGGATTCCGAAAAATAAAATACCAGCTTAAAAAATAGATTTTAAGTACTGAATTCTAAGAAAAGAAAACCAGCAGCATGTCAACAATAGAAAATCCTGTGGAAAAAGCCTAGACTTACCGTTGGATCCTGTGTTTCTCTGAGTTTGTGTGTAAATGATAATAACTTATCCAGAGCTTCCTGAGGTACATTTGGGACCTATTTTTTGAGAGAGTTGAGGACAAACAGAAGGAATAAATCGGGATATCTGATCAATCAATCAGAAATTATGACTACTTAGCAAATAATATTAGAATTACATTTTTAGAAAAGTCATTCATTGTTGGTTAAATGTTTAACTTATGGATAAAGTTGCTTATTCAACCTCTTAGGAAACACTGAAACCCCTGCTTTCTCTTTAAGAATCAGGTAACTTAAACCAAGACACTCTTCTCCATATACAATTCTATCACCACGATAAAACTGAAGAGAGTCTTTAACACAATTTAAAACTGGCCCATAGTGTACCCATAAAGAACTTTTCATGTATCATCATTTCCTATTTTGTTAGCTTCAGCATGACATTTTAAGTACTAATTAGGTGTTTTTTACTGAAACCAAGTTCCCTTATTTAGCAGCAATCTTACATACATATCTAAGTGACATAAGGTACATTTATTTAAAGAATGGATACTCAAGGTGTCCATTTTTCCAAAAACATGTAAAACACATATTTAAGGGGTATGATCAACATATCAATGAACTCGGAAGAGCAACTGCCCAAGTAACACGTATCGATTGCTTTTAACTATAACAAACTTCAATTAAGTACTTAATTAAGCTATAAGCAATTTTTATTTAAGCAATAACAAATTTAAGGTTTTAATTTTAAAAGATCAAAAAAAGATACTAAAACAATGACTAGGACAGTGTGACAATTTTAGAAGAATACTGCTTAGGGTTTCATTGGTCATTTAAGTAATTAGAATTTTTTTAAATGCTAAGTCCTAGTCCATATATACTTTATTTCATTTATTCTTTAAATCAATCCTATGATGTAATAAATAGTATTATCCCCATTTTTAGATGAGGAAACTATGACTGAGTAATTTACTCAAGATCTGGAAGCTAATAAGTAGTGGATTTCACATTGAGAGCCAAGTCATTAAACTCTAAAACCTATGCCTTTATTTACAACCATGCTTACAAGACCTAAAATTAATAAGTTCATTCAGATGTTTCAAAGGGAATAAATGTATTTAAATAGAAAGTTAATAATTAGTGATCTAGAACAGTACTGTCCAATAGAACCTTCTATGATGATGAGCATTGTATATATGCTGTTTAATATGGTAGCCAAAAGCTCCCATGTGGATACTGAGTACTTGAAAAGTGACTGAGAGTGCAGTGGTGTGATCTCGGCTCACTGCAACCTCCATCTCCCGGGTTCAAGCAGTTCTCCTGTGTCACCCTCCCGAGTAGCTGGGATTACAGGTGTGCACCAACAAGCCCAGCTAATTTTTTGTATTTTAGTAGAGACAAGGTTTCACCATGTTGGCCAGCCTGGTCTCGAACTCCTGACCTCAGGTGATCCACCCGCCTTGGCCTCCCAAAGTGCTGGGATTACAGGCGTGAGCCACCGCACCCGGCCGAATTTTTTAAAAATTAATTTAACATGGTCAGGTGTGGTGGCTCATGCCTGTAGTCCCAGCACTTTGGGAGGCTGAGGCGGGTGGATCAATTGAGGCCAGGAGTTCAAGACCAGCCTGGCCAACATGGTGAAACCCTGTCTCTACTAAAAATAGAAAAATTAGCCAGGAGTGGTGGTACGCACCTGTAGTCTCAGCTACTTGAGAGGCTGAGGCCAGGAGCCTTGAACCCAGGAGGCAGAGGTTTCAGTGAGCCGAGATCACACCACTCCAGCGTGGGCAATAGAGCAAGACTTAGTTTCAAACAAATAATAATAATAATAATAATAATTTAACGTGGCTAGTGCTATTGCATTGAAGAGTGCAGTTCTAAAACTCCAAAAGTGCTAACCATAATGCTTAAGGCACACATTGAAACAATGGATCACACACACTAGAAGTCATCAAAGGACTAATCAGGCAAGTACAGGACACGTTACAGTCTTGAGAGACCAGGACTACTTACTATTTACGTGTCTGGCCTCCTTTTATAGTAGGAACTTAAAATAGTCACTTTTCACTAAACAGAAAAATAAAAGGGATTCGAAAATGGCCTCCACCTGAGGAAAGAGGAGAGACAGGCCACATTCATGGTTCTTAGAGTGTGGTTCCCAGACCAGCAGCATCAGTATCACCTGAGAACTTGTTAGAAATACAAATTTTAATATACCATCCCAGATCTACTAGCTCAAAAACTATGGAGATGGAGCCCAGAAACCTGTGTTTTACCAAGTCCTCCAGATGATGCTGAAAAGTGTGAAAGTTTAAGATCCACTGACCTTCACCACTGTATGAGGAAATTTAGGAGTAAATGGGAACAAAAAACTAAAAATGTCTAACTCTACTTCGGCATATATCAGAGTGCCTTAAAAAGAGATCAGCTGTAGAAAATAGACTAAGATTGGCTTTCTTCTTACCTTTTCCTTAATCACTTGGATTTCTTCGCTTTTCACAAGTGGTTTCATGTAATGGAAAAAGAACATGGTTAAGAATTCTGGTCCCAGCCACTGGTGTGCTGTGCTTCCAATAACAGGGGGTTCTGCCAAGGCAATGATTCTGAAGGAGGGATGGATAGGAAAAATGGATCTAAAATAGGAAAAAAATGAAAAAAACATAACATATCTTTCATGTAAGAAATCAGATCATGGTAACTAAAGTCTAGGCAATGTTAGGGCTATTATGCTGTTAATAATGTCAATGTTATCATCCAAAGGGTTAGCTTTGAAAAAAACAAAGGACATTCTAAGAACCTAAGATCAAAACAATCACCTACTACCACTGCTAGTAAATGCTGTACAATAACCACTCATGAAACTCCAGCCCTGGCACGAACCACTGCTTTTGATATACTGTTATGCCTACAACATATTTTCTCCATAGTGTCTTGAAATAAAATCCCATCCAGTTCACATTCATTATATAGACCATCTTTATTCATTTAAAACCCCTCAGAATCTCCTATCTCACAAGGAACCCACTCTATGTCAGTCAAAAAGACCAAGAGGCACAATTCAGGATAAGGAGACTTTACAGTACAGAAAATGTAAGAAACATAAAGGGTTAGATTGAATTTGAAATTTAGATTGGGAATAAGAACACTTAAGTCTTAAAAAGGCAGAGAAAATAAAACCTTTATAGAATGCACTCTTTTGTCATTTTTATAGGAAATGTTATGATTTTAAAGTGATCTCTTTTAAAACTCTCTGGTAGGGAAACTGAGGAAGCATGTAAATTTTCTAGGACACACAGAGGAGTAAGATAAGACTTTCTTTGGTTTGCGAAATGACTTGAATTATTTTTGGAAGAACTAGAAACCCTGTATCAGAATCTTAATCATGTGGATAATATTGTCCATTTTTATCAATTCTACTAAAAAACCCAGCAGAAATATGCTTTTTGAGGGTAATATAGTTCTTGTTAAGAGAAAGGAGGGATAAAACATAAACACTTGCCAAGAGCTTCAGAAAAACAAAAATATAGGTACATAACTGGCATTTCACCATTAACTATAACATTATATTACAGTCCAAAAGGTAAATGACTAAGCAACTAGAATACCAGGAAGTAGGACACAAGTGGAAAGAATCAGATGAGTACTCTGAAGAGTTAAGACCAAGCACCATCAATACAACAGGCAGGTCTACCAAGTCCCTGACGGCATGATCTGTAATTTTAGAGGCCACATCATCATTTGAAAACAAGGGGAAACCAATTTTTAGAAATTGGTCACATGAAAGGCCTAGATTAAATGAATTCACAAATACTACCAGATGTCATTTCATTTCTCTAGGTAGAAAGAAAAAGACTTATTTGCAGGTGTTTTAGCAGGGCCTGGGGGAGTGATCTGTCCTAGAGTTGTTCTGGAAAAAGAGGGAAGAATAACAACATGGACAGTGCCTGAAAGTCCAGAGGATAGCACAATTACTTAAGATTGCTAGTAATTAGATAGCCACGTGACAGAAACTGGACACAGAAAATCTTGTGAGGGAAAGCCAAAGAGGGAGGTTATTCCATTTTCCACTTCTGCTAAGTGGTTTGCTATAATCCAGAAAACTGCCATAAAGCCCAGCAACAGATGTTGGATGTATCCTTCCTTGATCCTCTTCTCTCCTAGTTAGGACAAAAAAAAGGTAGGAGAGAAAGAGCCTGGTTTGGCTATCCAAAATTAAAGCTGCAGATGTAGTTTCTCACTTAAGATAGTGAAGGATACCAAATCAGGGAATAAACAAAGTCAAAATACAACAGGCAAGCCAAAAGGGGAAGTCTAATTTATATCCTTAAACCAGTAGATCAGGAAGCCAGGTACCACAGTGGAGCTGTAAAATTAGAACTAAAAGAACAATTAAAATGAGAGCATGCTAAATGGTTTACATTTAAAGGTGATGGTCATTTACTGGCGCATATATTGTCGATAGCTTGCTTTTTAGTATTGACTCCAGCAGGGTTCTCAAGTAAGCTGGCCAAATTTGAAGAAGGCAGTTTCTAAGACAGCTGATATGTTAGGCAGAGAAGTGTATAATGATTATAAAAACAGTCACCAAACTACTGAATAACAGGATGAGACGGGCCTTTTTGTTTGCTAGGTTCTCCCTAAAGGCTTCCTTACGTACAAATAGGTTACACGGGAAGTCATTTCCTGATGATGCTAGCTAGGTTCCGCAAGGCTGAAAGACAGCAGAGGACCTGCTGTGTACTTAAGGTGATGTGGTAAACTGGTGGGTAATACAAAGACCGAAGAAGTGATAGATAATGAAAAAATTATAAGATAAGTGCCATTAAAAT
This sequence comes from Pongo abelii, assembly GCF_028885655.2. NCBI lineage: Eukaryota > Metazoa > Chordata > Mammalia > Primates > Hominidae > Pongo > Pongo abelii. Next base: position 46,826,802 of record NC_071999.2, read on the forward strand.
TTAAAATTAAGGTTAGGTTTAATTTTACAAAAATTTTAGCAACAACAAAAAAATAAATGAAACTACAGATATGGCTTAATTTCAGACAAAAAGATATTATTTCCTAAAGATTACAGATTTAGAGAGCAAAAAGATCATTTAAAACAATTTTTAAAACAAAATATTGAAGTCAATATGTTTGTGGGCATAAGTGTGAGTTTTTATAAAGTACTTTCTGATGCTTCTCAGCAGTAAAAAGGAACAAACTATCAATGTACGTAACAACATGGATGATCTCAAAACACTTAAGCTATGTGAAAGAAGCCAGACAAAAAAGAGCACACACTGTGTGATTCCATTTATATAAAACTCTAGAAAATATGAGCTCTATACAATGACCAGAAGCAGAACCCTGGGAATGAGAGAGGAGGGTAAAAGGAGCAGGAGTTGGGGATGACAACGGGTCTGAGGATACTTTGAGAATTATAGATACATTCATTATCTTGATATTGGTGATGGTTTCATGGGTATTTATAAATATTAAAAATTATCAAACTGTACACTTTAAATATGCATAGTTTATTATATGTCAATCATACCTCAACAGAGCTTTTAATAAAACAAAAAAAGACTTCAAAAATCTCCAGTTTTTAAAGGGAATACTATGGTACGTTTTCATTGAATTTGTACATTGGGGAACTTGAAAGAATAATATGGAAGGCTTCTATAAAGACATCAATCATGAACTAGAACAGATTTCATCATTAATTTTCCATACTACAATACTAATGTTCCAATTTAGAACCCAGAGTTATACAGTTCTGTACACAGACCATATTTCCCCTTTTTCCTGTGCAGTGTAGCAAACTGCATGAACACATTGCTTATGCATCTTTTTATCACCCAGGGTCTAGTGTAATACTTGGGGAAGAGAGCAGACGCTAAATAAATAAATGTATACTGCTATTGTTAATGACCATCATTGCTATTAACTTTTTGAAGATCTTTGGTGGGAAGGACAAACAAAGGTAAGTAATAAGAACTGAACTTATGGTGTCCCAGACAAAAGCTAGTCAAACTTGGTCCTGAATAAATATGTAAGAAGAGGTACATTCTCTGAATCAAAAAGACAAACTCAAAACATAAAATAATAAATGATTACATCATTTATAAAGTACTTTCTGATGCTTCTCACCAGTAAAAAGGAACAAACTATCAATGTACATAACAACATGGATGATCTCAAAACACTTAAGCTATGTGAAAGAAGCCAGATAAAAAAGAGCACACACTATGTGATTCCATTTATATAAAACTCTAGAAAATATGAGCTCTATATAATGACCAGAAGCAGAACCCTGGGGATGAGAGAGGAGGGTAAAAGGGGCAGGAGTCGGGGATGACAAGGCAAAGGGTTTCAAATGGTTCCTTGACCATAAAAATGTTCAGAAAAAATTATTTTCAAAATCAGAATTTCCTTAAGGCTTTTTGTTTTCAAAATCAAACACAAAGACTTGAGCATAAAATCCTGGATCTATCTAGAATTTTTTTAAAAAATTTATATGGTCTGATTTGCTTGCAAAGAAATACTAAGGTTTCTAGGAAGCTAGGAGATAGTGCTTAGATCCTGTCTTCAAATATGGGTAAGAGTAAAAGGGTTGAGAGAATATAACCGATCAAGGATTGTGCTCAAATGTCCAGTTATGTTCACCACTAAGACTGAGAGATTATAAACTGTTTTCAGTGTTCAATAGCAACAAATATAAATAAAATATTTAATAAAAATGCAAAAACACTGGAGCATATATATGTAAGTACATCTAAGACTAGGCCACTAATCTTTATTGTTTCCCCAAGATAACCAGAAGCCCTTTCTTGGCAATATAAACTTTTAATAACAGAAACTCTCAAACCCCTCATTTATGGTCTGGCCAACAGCAGGAACAGACATATTTAGCATCCTATAGTATTTATACTCCCCCTTTCCCTAAAGAAGTTTTTCTCATCAAAGGAAGGAGTTCTATTTTGGTCTCTATTTCCTGAGGGAAATACAGGCATAGTATCTGGTATATGTGGCCATCACACTATTTCTAACCACCACGTCCACAGCATTCCTGGTGTCTTGTAATATGAGAAAAGAAGATTCTAACCCTTCTAAGGGCATGTTAGGCATGTGATTACCTGCAGAGAATATAAAAGCCTGTAGAGCACTCCGAGATCATCAAGATGTATAGTCTTGGTGAAGAATTACTATACAATGAAGGTTGGCAAAAGAGCCAAATACAATTGTTTAGAAACTGGGTTTCACACTATAAAGTTGAAAGAGTTGGTAGCCCACTGCTAGAAGCTGTTAATTATGAGACCCTCAGTTAATAGACTTTGTCACTAAAAGGCATCAAAGTATTCCTAATTACTAGGTTCACATAAGGAAACATTGCTAGCTCAGAAGGTCAACTAAAACTGGATTAATAGAGTTATGCTTACCTGAGTTTCCTCTCTGAAAGCAGGACAGGTATCTAAATTTACCAACTGGGTCTAGAAGCAAAGAAGCTCTTAAATCTGTCTTGGTCTTGGAAAGGGCTAGAGGAATGTCAGAGAAGGTTTCACAGAAGACATCATTCTTGAAGGAATAGCAGAAGTTTGCTGTGCTGGTCCTGAGAGGTGAAAGATGAGGCTGGCAAGGCAGGCATGTGTAGATACCAGCCCTAAACACTGTAGGCGATGGAAACCACTGAAGGACTTAAACAGTGATGTGATCAAATTTACAGATTAGACAGTTCAAACTTCTAGCCTATGTGTGCGGAGAGGAAGGGGTTTCATTCACTAAGTTAAGGTAACTTAAGAGGAACAGCAGGTTTGTAGAAATGAGTTCAAAGTTTCTCTAAGACACCTAAGGAGAGACATCTAGTAGTCAGATGGCACTTAGGAGACAAAACTAAATTGTAAAGTGCTTTTAAAGAATGCTCAGTATATTGGATGGGTGCAGTGTCTCATGCCTGTAATCCCAGCATTTTGGGAGGGTGAGGAGGGAGGACTGCTTGAGGCTAGGAGTTCAAGAGCAGCCTGGGCAACATAGAGAGACCCCCATCTCTACAAAAATAAATTTTAAATTAGTCTAGTGTGGTGGTGTGCACCTGTAGTTCCAGCTATTCAAAAGGAAAGCTTGAGCCCAGGAGTTTGAGGTTGCAGTGAACTATGATAGCACTACTGCACCTCAGCCTGGGTGAAAGATGAGACCCTATCGAAAAGAAAAAGAAACAGAAAAAGAAAAAAAAAAAAAAAAGAAAAGAAGGGAAGGGGAGAGGAGGGAAGGGGACCAGAGGGGAGGGGAGAGAATATACTGAGAATGCTCAGTATATCAATGACAGATAAGGATATAAGAGTGACTGACATTGCCCAAGGAAAAGAAAAGGCCAAGGAGAAAACCCTGGGAGCTACCAATTTAAACAATATCTGAAACCTTTTCCAACCTCTCAAGGCACAGTTACTAGTCAATTCATCTTCTGTGTTCCCACAGCATTTTATACAGACCTGCAGTCTAACACTAAAAAACTGCATTGTGTTTATTTATTTACATATCTGTCTTCATGTGTGGTACACCACAGATGGCAACAAGTGTGTCATCTTAGAGCTGGCCCTCAATAAACATTTAACCTGAAGGAAAGAATGAAGTAATGCTAACACTCAATAACAAATACTTATACTCGCCAAATCAGTTATCTCCAATCATCAGTCTATAGATAAGATCATCTGGGTACTATTCTGCGAGCCTAGAGAGTGAATGACTCCATGGATTACCATTATAACATTCATGTTCAAAAACACCATCCAATTGCTATAGTTGGAACAAGAGCTTTAAAGCCAACTCTCAGGAGGCATTATTCTACAAATTAGCAGAAGTTGTCCTAGGAGTACCGATTCCCTGGGGGTAGATTTATTTATTTGTACAAGACTGTAGAAGCTGTTCTTTCTGTTAGGCAACTGCAAGTGATACTCCCTGAGCATCGACCATCCCCAGCCTCCAGAACTCTTCCTGTTAAAAAAGCAAAACAAAAACCTTCCCTGTCTTTCTACCTTTGACCTTTTTCTCTCTCTCAAAATCTTCCACAAAAAAGCTTAATATAAGTAAATAAAATAAATCTGAGTTTCTTTAAAGACTATTAGAAATAATCACTTTGCTAAAATTTAGTTCTGTGATTAAGTACAGAAATGAAAGGACAGACAATGTGGGTCATAAGTTTCTAATGTGGAGTTCAAATGCTACTGCCAAAAGTGATGTATTAGCTATGACCAGCATATAGGATCAACACATGCTAGATAATGGGTCATATTACTTATAAGAACAACTCATGAAATAAAGTAATTTCCTCACTGAGTACAAATTTGCTGCTTTTACACTGTGCTGTATCTTTTAGTCAAGCTGTCAGTCTTCTACTCAATAAACACAGTCCTGAAAGAAGTACTGCCAAGCAGCTTAAGAGAAGAATCTAACCTATTATAACCCTAAAAAAGAACATATTTATTTTCAGAAAGACAAAAATAAGTCACAACATTAAATTAAGGCTAAGGTAAAAAAATTTACCAACAATCCATACTATCAGAGTGAAGCAGATTCTGTAACATGACTGTGTTTAACAACAAAATTAAGAAAATGGTGTGGTTCTCAGAAGAAAAATTACTGATAAGGAAAGGGATTAGGCTTTCAACTGTTAGAAATATTCAGACAACAAAGAAGAACCATTGTTAGGACATCTCACCTCTGAAAAATTAAGGACAGACCAAGATACTGACAGAACATAATAGAGAAAATAAAATAAAAGTAGAAGTTCAGCCCAGGAGGCTCAACATACATCTAAATAATAAAAAGTACAAGAAAAAACACCAGAGGAAACTGAGTAAGTGGGAGTGGAGAGAGATCTAAGATGATGTAGGAGCTACAAGAATAAAGAGCCACAAGCCCAGATTACAGTTCATCAGAATATACCATGAGAGAAACATGAAACTGACAGAAGGGCCAGGAGTGGTGGCTCACACCTATATTGCCAGCACTTTGGGAGGCCAAGGCAGGAGGATCTCTTGAGGCTAGCAGTTTAAGACATGCCTCAGCAACACAGTGAGATTGCTCAAAAAAAAAATGGGAAAAACAAAACAAAATGTGTGGCGATGCGCAACTGTAGTCCCAGCTACTTGGGAGGCTAAGGCGGGAGGATGGTTTGAGCTCAGGAGTTCAAGGCTGCAGTGAGCCGAGATTGTGCCACTGCACTCCAGTCTGGTTGTTAGAAGAAGACCCTATCTCAAAAAAAGACAAAAAAAGAAAAAAAGAAATTGATAGAAGATGGAATTGATAAATATCAGGTGTGCCTGAATGTGCTGAGGGGAGATTTAGACGATAAGGGAAGTGTTTGGTATTAAAAATAAGGCAATATATACATAGAAACAGTCACTGTCTCCTCAATGCTCCCATACAATATTATACAGACCTTTATTCTAACACTTAAAATTACATTGTAATTACTTATTTACATATCTGTCTCTCTTCATATGTAATTATTAACTTGAGGGAAAAAAAGATGTATGCAAGAAAGGAAAATGAGTGTTGTATAGTAAACTGCTTAAGTGGGTACAGCTCTTAGGTTATCATAATAATGTAAGCATTGAATAAAGTTCTAAACAAAATTATTATATAACCCTTTAGGAAGAATAAGGGATAGAAGTGTGCATGTGTAAGGAGACAAGAGGTGGTGAAAAAGCTAAACATTAATTTTCCATGTAGAAATCAACAGATTATTCCTAACACTAAAAATAAATCAAATATCAATGAAAGTATACTGTTTAGTGACATAGAAGTAAATACCAAAAGAAAAACCTAAAGTTTGAAAGTAGTAGCCTCTGGGGAGTAAGATGTGGGAAATGGGAGACTGTCAACTGATCAATCTATGACAGGGGATGGTATTTTTCATAAAATACTTTGAAAAACTATCTGGCTCTAGTTTCATGCATGTTTAACAGTGGTAAAATTTCAAATGAAATTTTTTAAAAAGTAACTGAAGGAAAGAAAGCATTGCTATGATCTCTCTCCACTTTCTCCCAGTGACCTCTGGAAACAGAGCTGAGCCTAGTTTGTATTTATGAGGGAGACATAAATCCATAGTGATGAAGGTGGAAAACTTTGAGAAGAAAGTACTATTAACCACTCTGAGCCAAATTCCTGAAAGTATTTTCATTTGTAAAACTGCCTGTGACCATTAGAGAACTTGGGTACTTTTCATAGAAAAGGGTTGTCATTTCCTGGACATTTGGAGACAAGTAGAATGCTTCTGATGTCCTAAGAGAAACTGCCAGGCAGGCATGCTGTGAGCTATTGCAAAATTGCTTTGATTCATCCCTCTGAAAATATAAACTGTTCCATGACCCGTGATTCACATGCAAATAATGTGCCAAAGCCGACTGCTATAAACCAAAGTTATGATATGCGAAGGATCTCTAACTTGCCTCCCTAAACACTCAACCAACCATTTACCAGTCTAAAAGAATTTGATAATGTATACCTCGGAAGTAAAAGCAGCTGTGTAATCAAGTGAATTTTTAGTGACTTGTAAAGAGACAGGAAGGAATTTAACATTTCCCCTCTTGGAAAAAATTCCAAGAAATTTTTTAACAAATTTCTTCTTAAAATATAAACAACAATAAATACACTTAATTATTTTTTACGGGATTTAAATGTTTTAAATAGGGCAGTAAACCCTTTGAGTGGTGCGACAGCTTCAATTAAACAGAGACAAATTAAGTGATGAGGAGTTCCTCTGTATACCAATGTCTAATTCTGTTAAAATATCCATGGAAATGTAGCAAGATAGAAAATAACATATTTGTCAAACTTCATTCTATATAGTATGCAGCCGAAAGAAGTATTTTCCTTCAAACTTTTTGTTTTGAAATTTTTTTAACTCACAGAAAATGTCAAAAATAGACTACAAATATCCTTCACCTAGATATTGCTAACTGTTAAGATTTTACCACATTTGTGTTCTCACTCTGAGAAAAAAAGAGAAAATGTCTGTTTGTACACACACACATACATGTCTTTTTTTCTGAAATATTTGGAAATTGTAGACTTTTTTTTTACTTTATCCCTTAAGTATCTCAACATGCATCTCGTAAGAATAGGAATATTCTCCTTCATAACCACAATATCATCATACTTAAGGAAATTAATAATTCAATAATATCATATAACATAGTCCATATGTAAACTTTTCTAATTTTTTATAGCCGTTTTTATTTTGTTTCCTCCTCCAGGATCCAGTCAAGTCTCACCATTGCATGTGGTTGTTACATCTCCACAAGAAATGTTTAAATAAGCTACAATGGTTAACCCGATATCAGATGGCATACTCCAACAATACTGATGACCTCCTTGGAGGATGAGCCCAGTTAATTGTGGGCCCAGCTTTAGTTTTGTTGAGAGAATACAAAATATGAGATCAAAACTGAATTGATAGGGCAACAGAGGAAAGATTACCTTCTTAAAACCAATGTTCTTATAAAACATTTAAATGCTTATTTAAAAGTAAGGCTGAAAAGAAAAACCACAACGAAATACCACCTTACTCCTGCAAGAATGGCCATAATTAAAAAGTCAAACAATAATACATGTTGGCATGCATGTGGTGAAAAAGTAACACTTTTACACTGCTGGTGGGAATGTACATTAGTACAACCACTATGGAAAACAGTATGGAGAGTCCTTAAAGAACTAAAAGTAGAACTACTGTTTGATCCAGCAATCCCACTACTAGGTATCTATCCCCCAAAAAAGATGTCATTACATGAAAAAGATACATGCACATTCATGTTTATAGCAACAGAATTCGCAATTGCAAAGATATGGAACCAATCTAAGTGCCTATCAACCAACGAGTGGATAAAGGAAATGTGATACACACACACACACACACACACACACACACACACACACGCACACACCCACCCACCATGGAATACTACTCAGCCATAAAAAGGAATGAAATAATATCTTTTGCAGCAACTTGGATGGAGTTGGAGGCCATTATTCTAAGTGAAGTAATTCAGGAATGGAAAACCAAATATTGCATGTCATCACTTACAAGTGGGAGCTAAGCTATGGAGGACATAAAGGCATAAGAATGATATAATGGACTTTTGGAACTCAGGGGCAGGGAAGACTACAGGGGGCGGTGAGGGATAAAAGACTACATATCGGGTACACTGCTCAGGTGACAGGTATACCAAAATCTCAGAAATCGCCACTGAAGAACTTACCCATGTAACCACAAACCATCTGTGACCCAAAAACTATTGAAATAAAAAATTTTTAAAAAAAAATCACTGTCGGCCAGGCGCAGTGGCTCACGCCTGTAATCCCAGCACTTTGAGAGGCTAAGGCAGGCGGATCATGAGGTCAGGAGATCGAGACCATCCTAGCTAACACAGTGAAACCCCGTCTCTACTAAAAAATACAAAAAATTAGCTGGGTGTGGTGGCAGGCACCTGTATTCCTGGCTACTTGGGAGGCTGAGGCAGGAGAATGGCATGGACCCGGGAGGCGGAGCTTGCAATGAGCCGAGACTGTGCCACCGCACTCCAGCCTGGGTGACAGAGCGAGACTCTGTCTCAAAAAAAAAAAATCACTGTCATATTAACAACAAAAAAGCAAATAAAACAGTTGATTAGGTTTAATAAAAAACAAAAAAGTGAGGCTGAGAGTACAGAGTACACCTTGGAGAGCAACCTCAAGTTTTAAGAAATGCCAAAGTAGTGGCATATCCAGGACACCAAATTATTAAATTGTTCAAAGTTATCTTGGCATTATTCTAGGTTTAGAAAAATCATAAAAAGTATTATTTTTAACTTAACAATAAATTAGCAATGGGAGTAACGGACCCCAAATTACCTCTTCTGTAGCTGTTCATCAGACAGTTGCAGCTCCTCCTTTAAATGCATATACCTGTCTTCTCTCAGCAGCCTAGAACCATCATAGAGGCTTAGCTCTCGATCATGGATTAACCTAACAAGATAAGAAAAGCCTGAAAATAATCTGTTTTGAACACTGAAGTTTTTAGAGGCAGAATCAGTCAGCCAACAGTCTATTATTGCTGGTGATTGAATCTAATAATTTTGTTAGATGGACCTTTCAAAATTTCAAATTGGCTAGTGCTGTTACACTTGGCAAAACTGTTGGTTTCTGTACTGGAGGGCAGTAGTCATAAATACTTGATAGGGATATGAAAGGGGGGAGGAGGAGAAAAAAAGAGGAGGAGGAGGAGGGAGAGCAAAAGAAACAGCTGAATGAGTATCTCAAGATAACTACAAGGTACATATTAATAAACAAGGCAGGTAGCACTTACTCTCTTCAGTCTAAAGTAACTCTGTAAGGGTTGGCATAAAAATATTTCTATCTTTGGAATTACAAGATTTAAAAATACAAAAATCTTTATCATGAAATAACTACATTGCTTTACATATGGCAACTCTGATGGTGACCTAACCATCCACATCACACATAGCATAGTCTTCCAGATGTTGCAATGGCTGAAAAGCACTGTTCTATATCTCACACCAACCCCTAAGTCTCCTAATGCCCACAATAGAGTTAGCCTACATAGCCTCTAGTCTATAAGCACTGAAGGGAGGGGATGCTGTATAATGCAGGGGGTAGGAGCGTGGCCGGTGGAACCAATCAGACCTGGGTTCAACTCCAGCTGTGCACCTTACTAGCTGAATGAGTGGGGAGAAGGAGAATGACTCTATGTCTCTAAACTCTCGTCTTCCATAACATTAAGGCAACAGTCACAACTTCACAATATTAATGTGAAAACTAAACAGCTAATGTAAAATGGATGCTTAATACAGCTGTTCTCAATCTTGACTGTACGTTAGACTCTTCTGGGAAGTGTTTAAAAATGGCAATGTTCAGACCTTGGCCTAGACCAATTACATTAGAAAATTCTGATGGTGAAGCCCAGGCATGAGTTTTTTTTTTTTTTGAGACAGAGTCTCCCTCTTGTCACCCAGGCTGGAGTGCAGTGGCGCGATCTAGGCTCACTGCAACCTCCGCCTCCTGGGTTCAAGCTATTCTCCTGCCTTAGCCTCCTGAGTAGCTGGGATTACAGGTGCATGCCTCCATGCCCAGATAATTTTTGTACTTTTAGTAGAGACGGGGTTTCACCACGTTGACCAGGCTGGTCTCAAACTTCTGACCTCAGGTGATCCGTCCACCTCGGCCTCCCAAAGTGCTGGGACTACAGGTGTGAGCTACTGCACCCGGCCTGCATCAGCATTTTTTTTTTCTTTTTTTTGAGACGGAGTCTCGCTCGGTCACCAGGCTGGAGTGCAGTGGCACCATCTTGGCTCACTGCAACCTCCACCTCCTGGGTTCAAGCAATTCTCCTGCCTCAAGCCTCCTGAGTAGCTGGGACTACAGGCACATGCCACCACGCCCAGCCAATTTTTGTATTTTTAGTAGAGAAAAGGTTTCACCATCTTAGCCAGGATGATCTCAATCTCTTGACCTAGTGATCTGCCCACCTCGGCCTCCCAAAGCGCTGGGATGATAGGAGGGAGGCACCGCACCTGGCCGGCATCGGTATTTTTTAATTGCCATCCTGCAAGGTGATTCCAAGGTTGAGAACCTGAGAAGCACTGGCTTAGCACAATGCACACAGTAGGTACTTAATTAATGGTAGTAGCTTCTTCTATTATTACTACTTGCAAATATGCAAGAGATAGCTAATAAAACGGGACTATTACCATGTCTGCAGTTGTCTGGGAGGAAAAAATATTGTAAATCTATGGAACGTTTATGGTAAATCACTGAAAGTTTGTGACTATTTTTAAATGTTCTAAAATCTAATCAGGATTAACATAATGTATTTAGAATTTTTAATTACATTCAGCATCTGCATCACGTCAAGAAAAAAAAACTTGTTGGATAATGGCTTATTCTACTTATTTAACCTTTCCTAATGAGTCAAAGTTAAAAATCAAATGTCTACAAGTTAGAGAACCAAAATAAATAAAAAATATCAGTATCATTAATCTCCTAAAATGATACAAGATGGGAATATTTTCTACAAAAGTTACACACGAAGAGCCTTCTCTTAACATTAAATTCTAGAGAAGTTTTAGGAATGTGTGGAAATTTTTCCCAACTAAACCAAAATAAGAAAACAGTAGTTATAGAAATGTTCAAGTTTACAACTAAGTGAGCTTTTTTAGTCTATATAAATATAATTTAAAGCTATTATATATTTTACAAACAAAACTACTTTTCTCTCTCTCTCAAAAAAAAAAGATTCCAACAAGACCAACCAATAATTAAGATCTATGATTCATAAGGAGTGTGTAAATACTGAAGCTGTGACTCTGACAAATTATAGAAACTTCAGCAATGTGACATGCTGCATATATAGACCTGTATATATAAAGTTTTTCAAACTTACTACTAAAGCATTTTATTTTTGCAGTGCCTACACACGGAATTTTGCTATGGGAGGGGCTTTTCCCAAAATGTTCATTATTTGGAGCTTTACTGCATTGTGTTTATAACAATAAAAAAGTGCCATTCTACTTGGTATAGAATCATGATTTTTCAGGATCTACATAACCCAGTTTAAAAAAAAGAAAAAGAATGAGATAGTTCCACCTTTACTGCTTAAGTCAGAGTGGGGTGTGTGTGTGTGTGTGTGTGATTTTTGTGACTCACACCCACCTTTGCAATACAGCAAGCGTGCCTGCATTCACCCGGTGAATGCCATCCAGCAGGACCAGCTTGCCTTCCAGAGCAGCATTCACAAGGGGTGAGGACCGCCAGGCAGTGTCTCCATTTGGAAGGGTGTATCTCTGCTGTAGCAGATCACGCGCTGTCATATCCTAAAACAAATCCCCACCACCCACCAAAGAACATGACGAATTAGTTTTTAAGACATGCAAGGTAGCTTACATGGCTTTACAGAGTCACCTCCGTCTGAACTTAACATTCCGTATAATAACAGAGAAGTCATCTTCTCCAATTCCCAAAAAGAAAGCTCTTCAGAAAGCTTTTGTTTTGGTCATTTTAAGATTTTTTTCCATTACTCATTACATTATATAGTAAGAGTGAGAGGTTTTTTTCCCTTCTTTATATTTAGCATTTTCTTCCGCTTTTAAAATGTTCGTTTACATAATGGCAGTAATTTCCACCTGAATAACAGAATTTAACTCAATCAGCTCTATTCCTGTGTTTTCGTATACCAACTTTTATGGTGACCTAACCATCCATGTGTTGACTCAATTTTAAAATGAGAGATCACGCAAACTCAACATGCAGATATGTTTATCAATAATGTGCATTTTCTAGCAGTTGATGAGTTTTCCTGAAAAGCTATGCTAGGACCATCACAATGACTCATTTTATTTAAAGAGGCTTGACAATGGAGGAAATTGAAGAGGACAGTCATCAGATGAGGTACAGGAATTGGGAAACAATAGCATAGCACTTACAAGCAATTTTTAAAAGCGCACACACAATGTGCTAACAATAAAATAGTGTAACAGACTTAAGCAAACTATTAATAGTTGTGGCATATAAAAGTTTATCTACTAAAAAAAAAAAAGTTTATCTACTGTAAAAAACTGGAGCTATATAATATGAACAATTTTTTCTTACATGTGCTAATGTGGATAGTTTCTTTTCTATCACCTTCAGATACATTTTGTGCGACTTATAGCAAACAAAAGTTAAACACATTTACAATCATTTTTATCCAAATATTTAAAGTCTTCTGTAAATTCTTGGCTACACACTCCCAACTTTCAGCAGATACAAAACTAATGAATTTGCTTTATATTCATAATGGCAATGAATCTGTATTGAAACCAAGATTAAAATTTAAGTCTTAATTGTTTCAATCTTCTCACTATCAAGAAAGTACTGACTAAATGGCTGTTATTAAAAATTCAAAAAAAAACAGATGCTGGCAAGGTTCTGTAGAAACAGGAAAATTTTTACACTGTTGGTGGGAGTGTTAATTAGTTCAACCATTGTGGAAGACAGTGTGGCATTTCCTCAAAGACCTAGAGGCAGAAATACCATTCAACCCAGCAATCCCATTACTGAGTATATACCCAAAGGGATATAAATCATTCAATTATAAAGATACATGCATGCGTATGTTCACTGCAGCACTATTCACAAGAGCAAAGACATGGAATCAACCTAAATGCCCATCAATGATAGACTGGATAAAGAAAATGTGGTACATACACACCATGGAATACTATGCAGCCATAAAAAGGAACTAGATCATGTCCTTTGAGGGACATGGATGCAGCTAGAGGCCATTATTCTTAGCAAACTAACCCAAGAACAGAAAACCAAATACCACATGTTCTCACTTATAAGTGGAAGTTGAATGATGAGAACACATGCACGCATGGTGGGGAACAACACACACTGGGGCCTGTCAGAGGGTGAGAGGAGGGAGGAAGGATAGCATCAGGAAGAACAGCTAATGGATGGTGGGCTTAATACCTGGGTGATGGGATGATCTGTGCAGCAAACCACCATGGCACATGTTTACCTATGTAACAAACCTGTACATCCTGCACATGTACCTCTGAACTCAAAATAAAAGTTGGAAATTTTAAAAAAAGAAAGTACTGACTTAGGAAGTATGAATAGGCTCATTTTGAATCATAAAGACCTTTGAAAAACAGTAACATTCAAACTCAGCAAGTTCCCATAAACTTAAAAGGCTGGTTTTGACAACATTGTCAAAATTTGTTCTTTTTAAATAACTTTATTTAATTCTTCAACTATGAATTCTAAATTCTATGCAAATTATATGAGCAATATCACTCTCTTGATGCCAATGACAGTTACAACAACCAAGACTAAACTGATCACCATCATCCATGTTTACTGAGACAGTCACGACATTCCTCATTTTTCCTGGGCCCAAGCAAAAGATTCATTCCCACTCATGCTTATGCTACAGAACACCAAAGGGATCGCTCTCAAGAACAGGACAAATCAAAATAAGTGTCTGTGGGTCATTTTTATAGTCAAACTATGAAAAAAAATCAAATATACGCATATACATGTGCATATAAATATATATGTGTCTGTATATATATGTATGTATACAAATACATACAAACACACAGAATTTTTTTAAGTAAATATAAAAACAGATAAATTTAAAGAAAACTCTTGCTATGAATCATTCCAGAAAAATATTTGCCATAGAGTTACATCACACATTACCTTGGAAAAGTAAACAAAGAAAAAGAAAACACAGTTTAGTGCAGTGGTTCAAAATCAAAGATACATTATCAGAAACAGGTGGGGAACTTTTGAAACATATATAAACTTAAGCTCCACTACCCTGAAGATTCTGATTCATCAGGGCCAACATGGGGCCTACCATCTGTTTTTTATTAAACATTACATAGATGACTCTGATATGCCTCCCAGGTGGGAAACACTGCTTTAAAAGTATTAAATTAAAATTCACTTATCTATACCCTTCCTTGTTCTAATATGATGTGAGATTGCAAAAAGATATACAAAATGCACAACAAAATAACATAAATTAAAAGTAAAGTTAAAAATAATAGAAAAAAAGCGTAGGCTTTGTCTATTTTAAGCATTCCTATTGGAATTCAGAGAGGAGATGGCAGGATGAAGGCATTCAACTAATATCATACTTTCAAAGAAACTGATGGATGTTAATTTTGAAAATCACAGCTTCAGACTGAAAACAGCTGATATCCTGGCCCAATTAAGGTCAGGAGTCTTTTGCTTCGGCCCAGGAAAAGATGAGGAATGTTGTGACTTTAGCAGACATAAGATGCTCAGACTCCTAAAAAGCTGAAGCTAAAAACTGGTAACATTTTTTTTTTAAATTTCAATAGAAAGAATTCCTCATTCTCATACCAACATATCTGAATCACCATTCTGTGCATGATATAAAAAAGCACTATTTCATTTGGTTATGATTCCAAAGTATTTTTATATCTTATTAATTCACAGGATGTGTACAGTACTTACCTTATTCAAGTAAGTAAACATTTATACTAATAGAGATGATGAGAAAGACAACTAGTACATAGGGCTCTTCTTTCACAATCTAGTAGTTGGAGACTCCCTTACATTTGCTAAAGTAAAATGAATGATTATTTTTTGCTACACAATATGCAGCAGCCGATCATGCCAACCAAAGCTATAGACCAGAAATGTTCTTCCTCTTTTCAATCTTCGGAGGGATAGAACATGGGAAATACTTGATATTTCTTAAAAGACTAGCTAAGTTTTATCACCTAAACTCTGTATACCATCATATTAGAAAGAGCCATTCTTCATTTTTAATAAACACACATGTGCAGATTGACAGACAAACAGATGATAGACAGATAGATAGATAGATAGATAGATAGATAGATAGATAGATAGATAGATAGATATTTTTAAAAAATATTTTGTAGAGACAAGTTCTCACTCTGTTGTCCAGTCTGGTCTTGAACTCCTGGCCTCCAGCAATCCTCACACTTCAGCCTCCCAAAGTGGCAAGATTACAGGCATGAGCCACTGTCAATTTCTAATAAACCTTTGCATCAAAATAAAAACCTTCCTAAGAGAAAGAAAAGCACTCCCTTTAATATAAGCTATTGGTTTTCATAATTAAGAACTTCTATTGAAAGACAAACATTTCAGCTTTTCCTTAAAGAGATAGTTGGCCCTACTTTCCCCAATATTAGTTATTATCAGAAGGTATTTTCAATTGTGTGAAAGTGCAAGGACACCAAAGTAAAACTAAACTTTCACAGAACAACTGAATCTAATCAAATCTAATTAACAAAACTTTTTCAGCATAGGCTGAATGGGGAAGTGATATGAACTAATTTCAGGTAATAAGCTAATGTTTAAACCAAAGTAACATCACTTTCAATGGTTTCTGTCTATAGAATATTTGGTTTGTAGTACCATGAAATTATTGTTTTAATATCTTTAACAGACATTGCATCACAGAGTTGTGAAAAATATATATCATTTCCCCATTCTTCCCATCTACATGCACATTGCTATTAGTAAGTAGAAATGCAAATTTCTTTTTAAAAGTGTGCTTATTCCATACGAGCATTTGGGAAACACCCTAATAAAAATCAAGAAAAATCAACATCCTTATTTTTGCATATATTTTTCTCATCCTGAAACTCTTGAACTTAAGAGAATAAAAATAGCACTAATGATATCATAGAGCCTGATCCGCTTCCTCTTTCTGCATTTCCTTAACATTTTTAAAATAACAGGACATGAAATTTAATTCCTTTAGGTCTACCACTGTCTAACCTTGAACACCTCACTTTCATTCAGATCCCTGGAAAACATCCATGTATCTCTTACGATTCCATGTCAATTGGAATTATGTTCTTTTGATTTGTAACTGAGAAACTCCACCGAAAATAAAAACGTCCTGTTAAAATGAGAAGCATAACTCAAGAAATGGATCAGAGAATATAAATTTGAACCTTAAAGCAATGATATGCCTTAAATGTTTTTAGTACCTTTAAATGATCTAAGCTAATTTTTTTGAGAATTCCCTTGAGAAATCCAGATACAGTCAATAGCTCAATAAAATAACTGTACAAAGTGGTTGTGTGTACGGTATCTAGAATAACATTAGAATTATTTTTCCAAGGCATAATGTCATTCAGAAAAAAATCTGAAAATATTATAGTACATTTTTAGTGTATAAAGAAATTTGAGCTACCTCTCTTACTGATACTAAAGTAAAATTTTACATTATAATGCACATATAACTGTCTTATAGGAAATTAAAATGATTGTAGCAAAAGTAGAATATCAAAGTACATATAAAGTATGACTTCAACCAGGTTTAAAAAATACATATTTCCACCACATATATAAACCCAAGAGTTTCAGAAAGTATTTAAGTTGACTTGCAAAAATATGCTTAATATAATATATTATAAAATTAAACATAAGTGGACAAGGAAAACTAAACAAGGAAAGATGAAACTAAGAGGAAAAAATAATATGCAAAATACATCTGAACAGTCTAAAATTTGAATCTAATCTAATATCCAACATAAAGAGTGACACTAAAAAAAAAGTTACAGGTGTTCCTGTATTAGTTTGCTGAGAATGATGGTTTCCAGCTTCATCCATGTCCCTGCAAAGGACATGAACTCATCCTTTTTTATGGCTGCATAGTATTCCATGGTGTTTTTGTGACAAATTTTCTTTATCCAGTCTACCATTGATGGGCATTTGGGTTGCTTCCAAGTCTTTGCTATTGTGAATAGTGCTGCAATAAATATATGTGTGCATGTGTCTTTACAGTAGAATGATTTATAATCCTTTGGTTATATACTCAGTAATGGGATTGCTGGGTCAAAAGGTATTTCTGGTACTAGATCCTTGAGGAATTGCCACACTGTCTTCCACAACGGTTGAACTAATTTATACTCCCACCAACAGTGTTAAAGCATTCCCATTTCTCCACATCCTCTCCAGCATCTGTTGTTTCCTGACTTTTTAATGATCGCCATTCTAACTGGCGTGAGATAGTATCTCATTGTAGTTTTGATTTGCATTTCTGTAATGACCGGTGATGATGAGCTTTTTTTCATATGTCTGTTGGCTGCATAAATGTCTTCTTTTGAAAAGTGACTGTTCATATCCTTCACTCACTGTTTGATGGGGTTTTCTCCTGTAAATTTGTTTAAGTTCCTTGTAGATTCTGGGTATTAGCTCTTTGTCAGGTGGATAGATTGCATAAATGTTCTCCCATTCTGTAGGTTGGCTGTTCACTCTGATGATAGTTTCTTTTGCTGTGCAGAAGCTCTTTAGTTTAATCAGATCCCATTTGTCAATTTTGGCTTTTGTTGCCATTCCTTTTGGTGTTTTAGTCATAAAGTCTTTGCCCATGCCTATGTCCTGAATGGTATTACCGAGGTTTTCTTCCAGGGTTTTAGTTTCTAGTTTTCCTAGCACCATTTATTAAATAGGGAATCCTTTCCCTGTTGTTTGTTTTTGTCAGGTTTGTCAAAGATCAGATGGTTGTACATGTGTGGTGTTATATCTGAGGCATCTGTTCTGTTCCATTGGTCTATATCTCTGTTTTGGTTACTGTAGACATGTAGTACAGTTTGAAGTCAGGTAGCATGATGCCTCCAGCTTTGTTCTTTTTCCTTAGGATTGTCTTGGCTATACGGGCTATTTTTTGGTTCCACATGAAATTTAAAGTAGTTTTTTCTAATTCTGTGAAGAAAGACAATGGTAGCTTGATGGGGATAGCACTGAATCGATAAATTACTTTGGGCAGTATGGCCATTTTCATGATATTGATTTTTCCTATCCACGAGCATGGAATGTTTTTCCATTTGCTTGTGTCCTCTCTGATTTCCTTGAGCAGTGGTTTGTAGCTCTCCTTGAAGAGGTCCTTCACATCCTTTGTAAGTTGTATTCCTAAGTATTTTATTATCTTTGTAGTAATTGTGAATGGGAGTTCACTCATGTTTTGGCTCTCTGTTTGTCTATTATTGGTGTGTAGGAATGCTTGTGATTTTTGCACATTGACTTTGTATCCCAAACACCGCATGTTCTCACTCACAAGTGGAGTTGAATGAGACCACATGGACACAGGGAGGAGAACATCACCCACTGGGGCTTGTCTGGGGATGGCGGGGCTAGAGGAGGAATAGCATTAGGAAAAATACCTAACGTAGGTGATGGGTTGATGGGTGCAGCAAACCACCATGGCACGTGTATACCTATGTAACAAACCTGCACATTCTGCAGATGTATCCCAGAACTTAAAGTATTAAAAAAAAAAAAAAAAAAAAGTTACAGGTGGTAGCTCATGCTTGTAATTCTAGCACTTTGGGAGGCTAAGGTGGGCGGGCTGATTGCTTGAGCTCAGGAGTTCAAGACCAGCCTGGGCAACATGGCGAAACCCCATCTCTACAAAAACTACAAAAAATTTGCCAGGTGTGGTGGAGCACACCTGTAGTCCCAGCTACTTGGGGAGCTGAAGCACAAGGATCACTTGAGGCCGGGAGGTGGAGGCTGCAGTGAGCCAAGATTGCAACATTGTACTCTAGCCTGGGTGACAAAGTAAGACCCTGTCTCAAAAAAAAAAAAAGTTACATAAGTCATAATGATCACAACATCAACACCAAATCAGAAGCAGCACAATTCTTGATAATAAAATTGAGAAAAATTTGTTTCATGGGTCAGGTCATCCTATAGAGAACAACATGCTAAAGAGTTAAAAATAGAAGTAATAATAATTATTACAGCTAATCCTTATGGAAAGCCTAACAAGTGCCAGGTACTTTGCATATATTAACTCATGTAATCCTTATAACCTGAAGAACCATGTACAATTATATTCTTCATTTTACAGAGAAGAAAACTGAGGTATGAAGAGGTCAAACAGTTTACCCAATCAAGGACACACAGCTAGCAGGCAGAGGAGCCAGATTGTCCTCAAGTATATTACAACAACGAACACAGCAATAAATTTCACTAAAAGAAATTCCATAAGGAAAGAGCTGGGTTGGATTAATCAACCCATGAATAGATTGTAGAGTTAATATAGGAATATACCAATAACACACCTCTCAGGCTAGCTTCACAAATTAACTTCTAATAAGTCTCAATCATCTTCTTTGAGAAGAGCTAAAAAGTGTGACTATGATGTTAACCACTCCCCAAACAGACCCCAAATACAGCTAGTCTTTATTGCTGTTTTAAAATTTATTTCAAAACACATAAAAAAGATTGAAATAAAAATGCTTTAGTTAAAAGTAAGTACATCTCTAAGTAGATATGATTCTTCATTCTCATTTCTGAATTAAAAATATAAACAGTAGACATTTAATATTTTTTCAATTGGGGTAAATAAGCACTAATAATGATTTTGTTTTCCAAAGGAAACTAGCTGAATTTCTGTAGGCTTTCCAGGTCTACCTCAAATGAGTTTTACTTATTAAGCAATACTTATTTTACCAGGAAAACACCATACCTGTAGTATAAACCAGAAGAAAATCTGGGATTATGTGAATAAAAGAATATACCAAGAATAAGCCATTGACTTTGCAATACAGTATTAACATGCCCACCCTACTAGTGGCAGCAGAATGCTACATAAATATTGTATAAACATACAATGTTAATAATTTTTAGGTCCTGGAATAGAAATGAAGCCATTATTTCCAGAATCTAAGCATGCTCAGTGAACAGAACACAGGCATGCTGCCAACATTCCTCAGTGTCATTTATGTTTGATCTCAAAAAGGCCCCTCATTTTACATATATTGTAAAATTATTTGTAAACTCTTCCATCCTTCTCCCTCAAGCTCCTCTTTTAAAGAACTATTTTTAACCTGTAGCACATAAAATTAACTTCCTTTTATGTACAGGATGCGATGTTGACATTACAAGCCTACTGTGTTGATTTCAGTTACTCTGCTGTCAATGGGGAAAAGTTGATTTTGCAGTTGTATGCGTGGTAAGCACTGGAATCTATTTCAAGAAGATCTGTTCTAGTTAAAGATTTATACTATGAACATAGAATAAATTTCTCTCATTGAAGATAACCAGAAGTCAAACCCACTATGTTACTAACAACTGCTTCAACTAAAGGACATCTTAATAAAGATGCAAAATTAAATATAAATGTAAGGTCAGTATAGGTGCAGATAATACAGTTATGTTCTCAATCAAGATACACAACCAAATACCCTCATATTATCCTTCTTATACTACAAAGGCTAGAAAACTAGAAACATCATTTCTTAAAGTCTGTGCAGCTAGAGTTCTATTCATGAACCAGGTTCCACCAAGCATTCTCATGTACAAGAGACTGGAAAAATGGCAGTGAACAATGGGAGTAAGGGAGCAGCCAGCACAAAGAAAACTGCTCTTCTAGGGCATCAATGGCTAAATTCCTCCTGGTACTGCCATTCCTTACTGGGTAAAATGTAAATTGCATTCCCTGTTTCTCCCAGAAATTTTGTAAATTAGCTAACACTCTGTAAATAATATCTTTTCATTTTAGAGACTGAGTACTATTGTTCACCAGAAAGCCAGAACTTAAGGATGATATTTAAAACGTAAATCAACTTGTTAAAGATTGTAAAGAAAATGTTGACAGACAACTAAGTACATTAAGAAGGATAAGAAGAGTTTCACATGGCAAGAAGCAGAGATGCAATAGACTAAAACCCCAGCATATACAAACTAAAGAATCATATTTTATTCAAATAGTACACAAACTTTGTTGCATTTTATCACAAATGTTAGACTCCCTTAGAAAAACAGGTGTGAAAGTAGCAATAAATTCTAGTTTAAGTATCTGCAATAAGCTAAACACCTAAATCAAGAAGTTAGAAAAACTTCAAATCAACAATCTAACATCACAGCTAGAGGAACTAGAAAAACAAGAATAACCTTAACTCCAAAGCTAGCAGAAGAAAAGAAATAACTAAAATCAGAGCAGAACTGAATAAAACTGAGACTGAAAAATCCATACAAAGGATCAACTAACCCAAAATTTGGTTATCTGAAAGGATAAACAAGATAGACCACTAGTGAAATTAACAAAAAAAGAGAGAAGATCCAAATAAGCACAATCAGAAATGACAAAGGTAACATTACAACCGATCCTACAGAAATACAGATCATCATCAATGACTATTATGAACACCTCTCTGCACACAACTAGAAAATCTAGAGGAAATGGATAAATTCCTGGAAACACACAACCTCCCAAAACTGAATTGGGAAGAAACTGAAACCCGAAACAGACCAATATCAAGTTCTGAAATTGCATCAGTAATAAAAAACTTACCAAAAAAACACAACCCTGGACCAGATGGATTCACAGCTGAATTCTACCAGACATCAAAAAAGAGCTGGTACAAATTCTACTGAAACTATTCAACACAACTGAGGAATAAGGACTCCTCTCTAACTCGTTCTACAAAGCTAGCATCATTCTGATACCACAATCTGGCAAAGACACAACAAAGAAAGGTAACTATCGGCCAATACCCTTGAGGAACATGGACACAAAAATCCTCAACAAAATACTAGCAAAACATATCCAGTAGCAAATAAAAGTTAATTCACCACGGTCAGGTAGGCTTTATTCCTGGGACACAGAGTGGGCTCAACATATGCAAATCAATAAATATGATCACCACATAAACAGAATTAAAAGCAAAAGCCATTTTGATCATCTGAGTAGACACAGAAAAAGCTTCCGATAAAATCCAACATCCATTTATGATAAAAACCCTCAACAACCTAGGCACTGAAGGAACATACCTCAAAATAATATAATAAGAGCCAGCTATGACAAACCCACAGGCAACATCACACTGAATGGGCAAAAGCTGGAAGCATTCCCCTTAACAACTGAACAAGACAAGGATGCCCACTCTCATAACTCCTATTCAATATAGTACCAGAAGTCCTAGCCAGAGCAATCAGGCAAGACAAAGAAATAAAAGGCATCCAAATAGGAAGATAGGAAGTCAAACTATTTCTCTTCCCACATGATATGATTCTATACCGAAAACCCCACAGACTCCCTCAAAATGCTCCTAGAACAGATGTCAGTAAAATTTCAGGATACAAAACCAATGAACAAAAATCAGTAGCATTCCTACACACCAATAACATTCAACATTGAATGGATACACCAGTAACATTCAACATTTAATGGATACACCAATACATTCAAGCTGAATGTGTCAGGAACACATTCCTATTTACAATAGCTGCAAAAAAAAAAAAAAAAGTAAATAAAATACCTAGGAATACATGTAAAAAAGGAGGTGAAAGATCTCTACAAGGAGAACTATAAAACACTGCTGAAAAAAATCAAAGATGACAAAAACTAATGGAAAAACATTCCATGCTCATGGATTAGAAGAATAAATATTGTTAAAATGGCCGTACTGCCCAAAGCAATTTACAGATTCAGTGCTATTCCTATCAAACTCTCAATGTCATTTGCCACACAAATAGAAAAAATTATTTTAAAATTCATATGGAACCAAAAAAGGCCCAAATAGCCACAGCAATCCTAAGCAAAAAGAACAAAGCCAGAGGCATCACATTACATGACTTCATGAAAAGATACTTCTCAAAAGACATACAAGTGGCCAAAAAATATATGAAAAAATGCTCAACATCACTAATCATTAGAGAAATGCAAATCAAAACAACAATGAGATACCCTCTCACATCAGTTAGAATGGCTATTACCTCTTACATCAGTTAGAACGGCTATTATGAAAAAGTCAAAAAATAACAAATGCTGACAAGACTATGGAAAAAAGGGAACACTTACACACTGTTTGTGGGAATGTTAGTTCAGCCACTGTGGAAAGCAGTTTGAAGATTTCTCAAAGAACTTAGAACTATCTTCATTCGACCCAGCAATCCTATTACTGGGTATATGCCCAAAGGAAAATAAATAGTTCCACCTAAAAGACACATGCACATGTATGTTTACAGCAGTACTATTCACAACAGCAAAGACATGGAAGCAAACTAGATGCACATCAATGGTGAATTGGATAAAGAAAATGTAATACATATACACCATTAAATAATATGCAGCCATAAAATAGAATGAAATCACATCCTCTGCAACAACATGGATGGAGCTGGAGGACATTATAAGCAAACTAACGTAGAAACAGAAAACCAAATACCACATGTTCTCACTCACTCATGTTCTCAGCCACTCAAGTGGGATCTAAACATTGAGTACACACTGACATAGAGGTGGGAACAACAGACAATGGGGACTACAGAGTGGGCGGGAAGAAGTGAAGGGTGAGGGCTGAAAAATAACTGTTGGGTACTATGCTACCTGGGTGATAAGACCATTCATACCCCAAACCACAGCATAACATACCTGCACACATACCTCCTGAATCTAAAATAAAAGTCGAAATTAAAAATAAATTAAATATCTGCAATAATATTTGCCTCATAATAAGCTTTTTAGTTCTTTTTTTTTTTTTTTTTAAAGAGACAGGTCTCCCTACATTGTCCCGGCTGACTATTCATAAGTGCTAATAGTGTACCACAGTGTTGAATTCCTGAGCTCTAGTGATCCATCCACCCAAGTAGGTGGGAATACAGGTGTGTGCCACTGTGCTCAGCTTATAATAAATTAGTTTCTAAAAGCAAGTAACAAAATATGAAATCAAGATTGGTGTAATTATGAATTACCTGTTTGGTATTCAATAAAGATACCTGGAGCAGATACTGCATTTGACCACCCTCAACACCACTCAAATCCCTGTTAGTCAGCCACATGAGGGGTAACACATGTGAAAGGATGGCTACAAAGTGAGGAAGGCTGGGATTCAATTCCAGTTCTGAGACTTCCTTATTGTGTGATAAATGAGTGAAATGAGTAAAATATCTTTAGAATTAAATGAGATAATGCCGGGCACCTAATGGTTATTTAATAAATGACAGCTGAATCTGAATCAAGTGAAGAAACAAACTATAAATATGTTAAAATTTAAATATAACAATAAGTCTCAGTTCACAATTCAGGACAGTAATAGAAGTGATATGACAATGCTGCATACAATTAAATGACAGAAAATTCCTATCTTAGAATTTAAAATAAAGTTAATATTGAAGCAGGTAAAAATAGTAAAGAAAAGCTGACAACAGAGGTCATTTAAAAATAATCTAAAATTTCAGGCTAGGCACAGTGGCTCACGCCTGTAATCCCAGCACTTTGGGAGGCCAAGGTAGGCGGATCACCTGAGGCCAGGAGTTCAAGACCAGCCTGGCCAACATGGTGAAACCCCGTCTCTACTAAAAATTAGCCAGGTATGGTGGTGCACACCTGTAATCCCAGCTACTCGGGAGGCTGAAGCAGGAGAATTGCTTGAACTCTGCAGGTAGAGGTTGCAGTGAGCCGAGATCATGCCACCGCACTCCAGCCTGGGTGACACAGCAAGATTCTGTCTCAAAAAATTAATTAAATAATCTAAAATTTCCACAATTTATTCATTCAAATATATATTGAATATATATATGGAGAGAGAGAGAGAGAGAACCAGCCTACTGCTTGCAAATCACCATTTCAGGTGCTGAGAATTCAGTAGTGAAAAAAATAAACATGGATCTTACACTCCAGTGAGAAGGAACAAAAATAGATAAAGGAAAGGAGACAGGAGGAGAAGGAAGGAATAGAAGGACACAAATAAGAAAATAGCACATAGTAGTTGGTACTACACAGAAAATATCAGGTAATATGACAGCAAATGACTCAGTGCATCAAAAACGCTTTCTCTACAGGTATTCAAGTTGAGATTTCAAAGTCAAGAGGCCACGTGAAGATCAGGCAAGAATATTCCAGTCTGATGACACAGCCTGTGAAAATGCCCCGTAGCAGAAAGAAGCCAGACAGATTTAAGGGATTAAAAGTACCCAGTGAGACTGAAACATATCAGTAGAGGGTCCAGCAGGAAGGGAGAAGGCTGAAGAGATAGGCATGGATTGGGTCACGTAGCGCAGTGGTTCTCAACCCTGGCTGCTGGTTATAATTGAAAAATACTGGTCCCACCTCCCACCAATTACTTTAGACTCTCTGGTGGTAGAGCCTGGACACTGGAAGTTTTTCAAAGATCCTTGAGTGGTTCTAATGGGTAACCTCGTTAATGGAAGACTCGTATGCCAGGGTAAAGTGTCTTTATTTTATTCTAAGTATGATGGGAGGCCACTGACAGATTCTAATCAGGGAAATGAAAAGATCTGATTTACATTCTTAAGAGATCACTCTACAACTTTAGTGAATAGAATATGGAATGCAACATACTCTAACTACGTATCTACAAATGTTCAAATGACAAAACTGATGAGTTCTTAAAAACTCCATAAAGTAAAACTCCATATGCCAAATGCATTTTCCACCAAAGGCTCAATAATGGGCCCAAGGATAGTGGGTTAGAATTTTTGGAAATGTCCCTGGTTACAGTAGATCCTGCAAAAAACAAATGATGGAATATTAACAACTGGCTATGAGGGGTGAGGGTGATGGGGAGAAGGCTAAGAAATGTGCCATGTTCCAGTACTTAACAACTCTCTTGATTGACAATGCATCCCTTTTGGCACCTTCCTCACAAAACTAAAGCTGCCTTTTCTGAATTGCTACTCCATGGAAGACACTGTGCAGCAGGAAGCCAAACATTTGTTCCCTAGCTGGGAAATAGAAAAGAATCCAATGGATTCAGGGAGAGTTACTAAAAAGAAATGAGGAGCCTCTCACTTGAAGCAACATAGAAAAACGCTTGCTAAGATTAAAGAAATGTGCTGGTTGAACTCTCAGGGTGATACGGCTTGGCTGTGTCCCCACCCAAATCTCACCTCGAATTATAATCCCCATAATCCCCATGTGTCATGGGCAGAACCAGGTGGAGATGACTGGATCATGGGGGGTGGTTTCCCCTATGCTGTTCTTGTGATAGTGAGTGAGTTCTCATGATATCTGATGGTTTTATAAGCATCTGGCATTTCCCCTGCTTGCACTCAACTCCCTCCTGCCGCCCTGTGAAGAAGGTGCCTGCTTCTCCTTTGCCTTCTGCCATGATTGTAAGTTTCCTGAGGCTTCCCCAGCAATGTAGATCTGTGAGTCAATTAAACCTCTTTCCTTTAAAACTAACTAGTCTTGGGTATTTCTTCATAGCAGTGTAAGAACAGACTAATACACAGGGCAACCTTCCCACCTACGTGATAGCATAGAGACTACCATTCCTCTCCTGCGGGGGCTCCCTGCCTGCAGCTACCTAAATCTGGGAGAGCTTAAGGGAGGTACTAGAAATAAACGTGAAGCATCAGAGGAGCTAGGCTGGCTAAGGCCCCTCTTTAAATTGTTAACCCTTTAACAGCAGTCAATAGAGTGTAAAATCAGGATTTTAGCAGCTTCTACCAACTCAAATCCCAAGATACTTCAACTCCACATTCCTGGAGGCATGAATTGAGCTCTGTTAAAGACTGCCTTTTCCTTCTCTGTTATTTTTGGCTCTATCTCTATGGTTCTGCCAAATGGCTTCCACTTCAAACAGCCTTGTTTCTAACTATGAGACTGGCTTTAAAATCAGCAATAAAGTTCTACGCATTCAGAAAGTGATATGGATCCTGAAAAACTGGGGTTTTCTTTAATAGGGGAAGAATACAAAACTAAGCATTTAGGAATCATAAAAGGCAACTAGGTCATAAAACTGAAAAGCATATATTTACTTTTCATTTCCAGGAAAAAAAATATGTTCACAAAATATATTCCACTTGCAAATATTTGTAAATTTTAAAATCAAATCAGTTATACCCTTCATTATTTTCTTTTTCAATGTATTTCCCACAAGGATGGATCATAAGGATATACAGATATATCTATAAGATATGTAACTTCATCACTAACGTCACTAACCTTTGGCAAACTCCTCACATTTGCAGTGGTCTTCAATGACTATAAAATCCTGAGGACTCTTAAAAGATTTCCCTAAGACTCCTAATCAAAATTACTGTAAAGTACATTGAAAACAGAAGTACATAGGTCAGGCACGGTGGCTCACGCCTGTAATCCCAGCACTTTGGGAGGCCGAGGCTGGTGGCTCATGAGGTCAGGAGTTCAAGACCAGCCTGACCGATATGGTGAAACCTTGTCCCTACTAAAAATACAAAAATTAGCCGGGCACGGTGGCAGGTGCCTGTAATCCCAGCTATTCGGGAGGCTGAGGCAGGAGAATCGCTTGAACCTGGGTGGCAGAGGTTGCAGTGAGCCAAGATCGCGCCACTGTACTCCAGCCTGGGTGACAGAGTGAGACCCTGTCTCAAAAAAAAAAGAAAAGAAAAAGAAAACAGAAGTGCTGCCTAATGGAGATGATCAAACACAGCAATGTGTTGCTACCAACAGGACTATGACTTCATTACATAATGTCCTTATGTCTGGAGTTACTCCATGCAGAGTTCCCAAATTTGAAGTTTCTTTCCTCTTCAACTTCACAGATCATCAAGAATAGTAAAAGAAATACCTTTCAGACTGGAGTTCCTTATTTGGTGGGATTCCTTGGTCATTTTACTTTTGTTTTCTTTCTCGGACTAATGGATTTGGCTTTACTGTAATGTTTATTTTTATAAACACGCCCAAAGGCCTCCTAGTGTGTTTTTACAAATCTAATAAATACTTCATGATAATTAAGTTTGTTAACACAAAAGATGTTATCCATTACTTAAAAAGTACACTTTAATTAAATAAAGAGCCAAGTACATACTATATAATGTAGTTCCCTGTGGACCCAGTCACCAGGCCCAGCCCAGCAGGCCCTGGTATCAGGCAGCCCCCTAGACTCAGGGACCAGGACCCAGCTCATACCCATGTACCCTGGTTCCAGGACCACCATAGTGCCACACCGGACTCTGAAGACTCAGCCTCAAGGTCTGCCATAGCACCATGTTAGGTCCCATCAACCCAAGTTCAGGCTGTTCTCCATGAACTCAGGCTTCAGAGCCACCCTCAGAGACTTAGCTGATAGGCCCACTCACCTGCAGAGTCAGGCACCAGGCCAGTCCACCTAAGGACTCCAGCAGCAAGCCAAATGAAAGACCCCACCAGATGGTCTGCCCAGAATGTCTGGCTGGGTTGGCTAGTAAAAAGCTTTGCCTATCAAGGCCAGTCTATAAAGACTGGATGTCCACTTCTTCAAATGCACAGACACCAATGCAAGCCCATGAGGATCACTAACAATCAGGAAACCAACACCACCAGAAGAACAAAATAAAGCACCAGAAACTGACACTAAATAAATGGAGACCTACGAACTACCTGACAAAGTATTCAAAATGATGGTCTTAAAGGAACAGTGAGCTAAAGAGAACACAGGCTACTAAATGATATCAGGAAAACAATACACAAACAAAGTGAAAAGCTCAACAAAGAGATAGAAACCATAGTTACATATTTTTTGTGGTAAGAACATTTCAGGTCTACTGTCTTCCAATTTTTAAGTATACAATACAGTATTATCACCTATAATCATTATAATGTACATTAGATCTTGAGAACTTATTCATTCTGCCTAACTGAAACTTTGTACCCTTTGACAAACACTTTCCCCTTTTTCCCATTCCCCAGTCCCTGACAACCAGCACCCTACTTTCTGCAGAGTCAGGCACCAGGCCAGTCCACCTAAGGACTCCAGCAGCAAGCCAAATGAAAGACCCCACCAGATTCTATGAGTTTGATTTTTTAGATTTCACATTTAAGTGAGATAATGTAGTATTTGCTTTTCAGTGGCTGGCTTATTTCACTTAGCATAATGTCCTCCAGGTTTATTCACATTGTTGCAAATGACAGTGATATGGTTTGGCTATGTGCCCATTCAAATCTCAACTTGAATTGTATTTCCCAGATTTCCCACATGTTGTGGGAGGGACCCAGGGAGAAGTAATTGAATCATGGAGCCTGGTCTTTCTTGTGCTGTTCTCGTGGTAGTGAATAAGTCTCATGAGATCTGATGGATTTATCAGGGGTTTCCACTTTCACTTCTTCCTCATTTTCTCTTGCTCCGGTGATGTAAGAAGTGACTTTTGCCTCCCACCATGATTCTGAGACCTCCCCAGTCATGTGGAACTGTAAGTTCAATTAAACCTTTTTCTTCCCAGTCTCAGGTGTGTCTTTATCAGCAGTGTGAAAATGGATTAATACAGACAGGATTTCCTTCTTTTTAAAGGCTGAATAATAATTCATTCTGTATATACTGCATATTTTCTTTATTCATTTGTTAATGAAAACATGTTAGTTACCTATCTTGGCTATTATGAATATGCCACAATGAACATGGGAGCACAGATATTGCTTCAAGGTACTGACTTTATTTCCTTTGTATATATACCCAGAAGTGGGATTGCTGGATCATGTGGTAGTTCTGTTTTTAATTTTTGAAGACCCTCCAAACTATTTTCTATAATGTATGTACTAATTTACATTTCTACCAACAACGTACAAGCATTTTTTCTCCACATGCTTACCAACATTTGTTACCTTTTATCTTTTCGATATTAGCCACTCTAACAGGTGTAAAGCAATATTTAATTGTGGTTTTAATTTGCATTTATCTGATGATGAGTGATGTTGCCCACTTTTTATATATACCTGTTGGCCATTTGTATGTCCAACAAGTATATTTTAAAATGCCTGAGAAATGTCTATTCAGGTTCTTTGCCCATTTTAAAATTGGGTTGTTTTATTGCTACTAAGTTGAGTTCCTTTTACAGTTTAGAAATTAACTCCTTGTCAGCTATGATTTGCAAATATTTTCTCCCATTTTGTAGACTGACTCTTCTCTGTTGATTGTTTCTTTTGCTGCGCAGAAGCTTTTTAAGTTTGATGCATTTATCTCATTTATCTGCATTTATCTCATTTATCTATTTTTGCTTTGGCTGCCTATGCTTTTGGTATCATCTCCAAAATACTGTTACCCAGACCAATATCTGCAAGCTTTTCCCCCTTCTTTTCTTCTAGTAGTTTTATAGTTTCAGTATTACATTTATGTATTTAACCCATTCTTAGTTGATTTTTGTATATGGTATGAGATAAAGGTCTAATATCATTGTTCTGCACGTGGATATACAATTTTCCCAGTACTATTTATTGAAAAGACTATCCTTTCCCCAATGTGTGTTCTAGGCTCCTTTGTTGAAAATTAATTGGCCATTAATAGTATATTATTTCTGGGCTCTCTATTCTGGTTCCATTCATCCATATGTTTGTTTTTAATGTCACTACCGTGTTATTTTGATTACTATTCCTTTGTGGAATATTTTGAAACCAGGTAGTGTGGTGCCTCAAATGTTGTTTCTCAAGATTGCTTTGGCTATTTGAGGTATTTTGTGGTTCCATATGAATTTTAGTATTTTTTTTCCATTTCTGTGAAAAATGTCATTGGAATTTTGGTAGAGATTGATTGCATTGAATCTGTATTGCTTTGGGTGGTATCTTTAGTGTTTTCTATATATAAGATCATGTCATTTGGAAATAGAAAAAAGTTTTACTCCAACTTTTCTGATTTGGGTACATTTTATTTCTTTTTCTTGACTAATTGCTTTAGCTAGGACTTTTAATAGTACATTGAATAGAGTGGTGACAGTGGGCATCCTTGACTTGTTCCAGATCTTAGGGGAAAAACTTTCAGCTTTTTACCACTGAGCATAATGTTAGCTGTGGCCTTGTCATATATCGCCTTTATTATGTTTTATATCTGTGGTCACCAGGGATATTGGTCTGTAATTTTCTTTTCTTGTAGTGTGCTTGTCTGGCTTTGGTATCAGGGTAATAATAATGGTTTCACAAAATGAGTCTGAAAGTATTCCCTCTTTTTCAATTTTTTAAAACAGTTCGAAAAGATCTGGTTTTAGTTCTTCTTCAAATGTTTGGTAGAATTCACAGGTTAAGCCATCACATAATAGGATTGATTTTCTCTCACGGCAGGTTTTTGATTACCAATTCAATTTCCTAACTCATTATTGATTTGTTCTCATTTTTTCATTTTTTCGTGATTCAGTCTTGGTAGGTTATATATTTCTAGGAATTTACCAATTTCTTCTAAGTTATTCAGTTTGTTGATGTATAGTAGTCTCATGATCCTTTGTATTTCTGTGCTATCAGTTGTGATGTTTGTTCTTTTGTTTATAATCTTGTCTCTTCACTTATTCATCTAGCTACAAGTTTGTAAATTTTATCTTTTCAAAAAAATCAACTCTTAGTTACACTGATCTTTTCTGTGGTTTTTCTGTTTTCTATTGTATTTCATTTTTTCAACTAGACATCTATTGTCCATGAAGAAAACAGAGTTGAAAAGCGTGTTGCCCATGCCTTCAAGGAGCTTACAAACGATAGGAGAGACAAACTGCTGTTTCATCAATTCCAAGATATACATGTTTTATATTTTAATAACTCTGAAATCAGGGTGCAGCTTCAATTGATAGAATCTTAACAACAGCTGCTGAAGAGTCAGTTACCATTGTGTACCCATATGTGCACTTGCTTTTGCTTGTTTGTTTGTATGTTTGTTAGCTTGTGGCTTGAAGAAACAACTGTAATCCATCCATGTTTTAGTCAACAAATTACTCTTTTCCATTTGGGAAAAGAATATGAGTTCTAGTTGTTGCCTAAAAACATTTCTGTCAATACCTTCGGTTAAAATTTTAAAAATATCAGTATCAAAACCAGCAGAATGGCTGTCAGTAGCTTGGAAGACAATTCCGGAAACAACAGAAGAGCATTCTGTTCCTGACCAACCAAAGGAACACACAGAGAATATACGTGAAACAACATGAACATCTGCAACTGAATCATAAAGTGCTTTAGAAGAGTCAGACTATGATGGTGCATAAGTTTTAAAAATATTTCAAAATATTATTTTTTATTTTTATATTTATTTATAAATTATATTTATTTTTATTTTATATATATTTTCCTATTTATTATACTCATATTTTCCTTTTTCTTCATGCACGGGAGGTATATAATCTAAATTAAGTCTGGAAGAGTTCTTTAAGAAAAATATGAAAATTCTAAGTGATAAAGTCTTATATCGTAATTTAAGTTGAAGTACTTTTTCTTTCTTAGTGGTGCATCTTACAATTGAGTGCCTCTTGGAGCTAATGGGATACAGTAGTTATTATAGTACAGAATGATAAGTACCATGAAAAAGGCCATTAAGTGATGCTGAAACAAAGAGGGAGTACATATAAATTAAATTCAAGATTTACAGAAATTCAGAGCAGGCAGTGGAGCTAAGTTTTAAAGGTTAGCAAATTGGCCTACAGGCTCTGAGGGGTGGTTCAGCCAGCATGAACAGTGCAAGAAAGCATGGAGTGGTAGGCAGCAAGTCATGTTGGGGAAACTGCAAGTCATCCCTTAGGGCTGGAGTTATAAGGTAAATGTTAGTTGCACAGTTGAGGTCTTACAGGGGCCAGATAAAAAAGAGCACTGTGTGCTAAACAGCATAATTTCAATATTATCCTGCAAACTGTGAGTCGTGATTAAAAAATGTAAAGTAGGGGGAAAATTAGAAAGAACAAAAATCAGTATTGTAAGGATGGATTGGGCAGATCCCAAGCTGGAAATGAGTGGAAAGCTTAGAAAGCTAGTGTTGACAAACTCATTGAGAAGGGCTGAGCACCAGAAATAAAGCTACCGTAGCCCATGGCTTGGCTGTTGGCGGCAGCAAGGTACCCACCCAATGGCCCACCACAGGTTTAAATATATATATATATATATATATATATATATATATATATATATATGAAGTAGAAGAAAGAAGAAATAAAGCTACTGTAGAAGAAACAGAAATACTGATATAAGCATAAATTAAAATGTGATAAGGTAGTCAGCAATTAAAAGGAACAAACTACTGATACATGCAACAACATAGATGACTCTCAAATGTATTATATAAGTGAAAGAAACCAGATGCAAAAGGCACATAGTGTATAATCCCATTAATATGACATTCTGGAAAGGCAAGACTAACGGGGATAGAAAACTGTGGTTGCCAGGGGCTGGGTTTGGGTGGACTACACAAGGGAACAAGGGAATTGTTCAAGGTGATGGAAATGCCCTATATCTCAATTGTGGTACTGGCCCTACTACCAAATGTGTTTGTCAAAATGGACTGAATTTTACTATGTATGAATTATACCTCAGTAAATGTGACTTTAAAAACCCTACCAAAAATGTGATAAGATGGAACACAGCCACACTCATACATTGATGTACTGCCTCTGTCTGCTTTTCTACTATAATAGCAGAGTTGAGAAGTTTTAACAAAGACTGCATGATCCGCAAAGCCTAAAAATATTTTCTATCTGGCACTTTACAGAAAAAGTTTGTCAACCCTGATATATGGTAATATTATCAATTTGTTCTGTTCTCATTCAAAAATCTTACTTGTTGGCAAGGCATAGTGGCTCAAGCCTATAATCTCAGCACTTTGGGAGGCCAAGGTGGGCAGATCACTTGAGGCCAGGAGTTTAAGACCAGCCTGGCTAATATGGTAAAACCCCATCTCTACTAAAAATACAAAAATTGGCCAGGCAGGGTAGCATACATCTGTAATCCCAGCTATTCGGATGGCTAAGATATGAAAATCGTTTGAATCCGGGAGGCAGACACTACAGTGAGCTGAGATCGCACCACTGCACTCTAGTCTGGGTGATAGAGCGAAACTTTGTATCAAAACAAAACAAAAAAAAACTGTTCACAAGAAGACTAGAAAGGCAATAACTGAATGTGCACAAACCGTCTATTCAAACTATTTGTGGTACAGAATGAGTTGTTTTCCAAATATGTCCTGAATTAAGTTTCCAAATGGAAGGAGTATTCAGTTCTCAATAACAGCCATAGATGGTTTTTCTTAGAAAGTTTCACAAGGCTAGGCATGGTGGCTAACGCCTGTAATCCCAACACTTTGGGAGGCCAAGGCGGGAGGACTGCTTGAGCCCAGGAGTTTGAGATCAGCCTGAGCAACATGGCAAAACCCCATCTCTACCAAAAATACAACAAAAATTAGCCAAGCATGGTGGTGTGCACCTGTAGTCCCAGCTACTTGGGAGGCTGAGGTGGGAGGATGGTTTGAGCCTGGGAGGTGGAGGTTGCAGCAAGCTAAGATTGTGCCATTGCACTCCAGCCTGGGTGACATAGCCAGGCCCTGTCTCAAAAAAATGAAAATTAAAAAAAAAAAAAAAAAAAAAAAGAAACTTCCACAAAACCTTCCCATTATAATTGCATCTCCCAATTCAATCTATTGTCTAAATCATCTATTTGTTGGATATCTTTTTTTGTTAGAATAATAGATAGGTGTTTTACTTAAGTGATTAGCTACAATCTGCAAAACTGCTTCTTTATATACTACTGTGTATTTGAGACTTGAAGTATATATTAGATAGACATTATCAACTAGACATCAAGAGGCTTTCAATTGTCTTTTGAAGCTGGAAAATACAGATAACAAAGTTCCTGGCATTTTGACATAAAAATAAAGTATAAGTGCTATAAGATTTTTTAAATGTGATAAGGGAAGAAATTAAGCTAGTTGCCTAGATAAGATTTCTTCATTATATACTAGTTTTACTTATTTCATTATTTATTTTTAAAAATGAAGAATTGTTAAGCGTTAATATACATATGCATCTGCAACAGTTACAATGGTGACTTACAATTAGTTAGGTATAAATTTGAGTTACATTTTCCAGAAATGGCAACGTATTACAGAGAAGCATCCATACTGTATTTTTTCCAATAAAGTACACTAGTGAAGTAACTTAATAAGATAAGGGTTGTAATTTTACAATTTATAAAATTCCCTGTGTGAGCAATTGCCACTTGCTTATTAGTACCCTGATGAAACTTACTAAAGTAACTATTCTATACAATGTATAATATTTATAATTTTACAAGCATGAGTAACACTAAAATTCATTGTAATTTCATTAATTTATTAAATTATGGCAAATAATATTACAAATACTTATGATCCTCTTATAGCATGTTCCCACTATATAGGCAAGAAATTTGAAATGATACTTAATGAAAATGTCACTTCAAATTAGAAACTTTATTCTGCTAACTCTTTAGGCACTGTAATGGTTAATTTTATGTGTCAACTTGACTGGGCTGTGGGATGCTCAGATATTTGGTTAAATAGTATTCTAGGGGTGTTTGTGAAGGTATTTCTGGACAAGATTAGCAGTTGAACTGGTAGATTGAGTAAAGCAGATGGCCTTCCTCAATATGGGTGGGCTTTATCTAATCAGTTGGAGGCCTGAGTAGAACAAAAAGGAGAAAGGCAGTATTTGCTTTCTCTATGTGTTACTGAGCGGGATATTAGTCTTCCTTACTCAGACTGGAACTTATACTATTGGCTCTGTTGGTTCTCAGCCCTTCAGGCTTCTCTTAGAACTACACCACCACACCACCTCTTTCCTGGCTCTCCAGCTTGCAGATGGCAGATCATGGGAGTTCTCAGCCTCCATAATCTCACACATCAATTTTTTACAATAAATCTCTATAGGTTCTGTTTCTCTAGGAAATCCTAACTAAGACAGACACTAAAGTTTATAGTCTGATAGGTTGGAATGTATTTTAAATTTAAAATATTCTACATAAAAGAGGCAGGAGACAAAGCAATATCATTATTAAAGAGAAACTGGGCCAGGAGCAGTGGCTCATGCCTGTAATCCCACCACTTTACGAGGCCAAGGTGGGGGGATCACCTGAGGTCAGGAGTTTGAGACCAGCCTGGCCAGCATGGCAAAACCCTGTCTCTAATAAAAATACAAAAATTAGCCAGGTATGGTGGTGTGGGCCTATAATCCCAGCTACTTGGGAGGCTGAGGCAGGAGAATCACTTGAACCCGGGAGGCGGAGGTTGCAGTGAACCAATATCATGCCACTGCACTTCAGCCTGGGAAAGAGTGAGAGTGAGATTTCATCTCAAAAAAAAAAAAAAGAGAGAGAAACTAAAGAAGATATGAGACAGAAGCCTTGGTAAGCCTGAGATTTGAAAAGCATTGCTAGAGTCAAGCATTTTAAAGTTCTGATGTGATCAACAGTATACATGGTTCTTGAAAAATAAACTTTATAATAAAAGAAATCTGTAGGAGTTGAAGTAAGTAAATTCTTAGATAGATAGCATTGTAAGAGCTATTCTTTGTGGAAAAAAAAAATACTAAGAAGACAGGAAGGATGACAGATTGTAGTAAAATAAAAAAGCAAGAAAACAAGATGAGCTACAGAATCATGTAAAAAATCAGCCCCGGCTGGGCAGGATGCTTCACACTTGTAATCCCAGAGCTTTAGGAGGCTGAGGTGGGAGGATGACTTAAGAACATACGTTTGAAGCTGCAGTGAGCTGTGCCTGCGCCACTGCACTCCAGTCTGGTGGACAGAGCAAAAACCTGTCTCTTAAAAAAAAAAAAAGTTTAAAAAGTCAGCGTCAAAAAAAAAAAAAAAGCCTCCAAGGCCCAAGGTTGAATAAAGAACACTTAAATGAATACAAATGTCTTGAAATCTTCATAAGAGAAAAGCACAAAGTCAAGGCAAAAATAAGGGGCACAGCAATGAATCCAAGACATAGAGCAATAAAAACAAAGGAGAGAGAATAAAAGAATAAAAATATTTCCACTATATTTGGATAAACAAGAAGTGAGGATTGCAGATTAGATGGAAGAGAGGGGAAAGGATTTGGTCTGAGTTTAGCTATAGAAAGAAAAACTTAGCTAAGGAGTCAATGATGATACTAAGATTTCAACATATTTTAGACCATAATTATTTTCACTAAAAGTCCCATAAACTTATGTGCGCTTGAATTTTAGATTAAATTTGACTTGGTGTTTAATCTAACTAGTAATTGATCAGAAGGAAAAGACCTCAGATCTAGTGTATTTATGATGATGTAGAAAGAAATCTGGAAATATGCCCTTATCCGGTTGTGAAGGAAAAGAATAACTTGTATTTCTTCAACACTATGAAATCACTGGTTTCAACCCTAAAAAAAGAATAATCAGTTAAAAGAATCTGACCTAACACTTGAGCCAAATGATTTACGACTTTTATAGCCTATTATAAAACTTACTTTATGTACTGCCTCAAATCTGTGTTAAAGCTCTGTTTTCCTTTTACTTCATATGAAATGCAGTTCTAAAAATAATCAAGTCTAAAAATAAGGCAAAAACCACAGATTAAGTGTAGCTTTATACATGTACAAATAACAGGGAAGTCTCCACATATTCTAGGAAAACAGATGGTGTATCTACTTTTTCCCACTAAATTCTCTATGTTGCATCAAACCTCTGGAACTTTTTCATCAATGTGCACTATATTATTATACAAACCAAATTCATTCTTTAAGTTTATTAATTCCTGTGTCTCACAGAGGAGTCTTATATTTGATCTCAGGAGCTTGGTTTCTATAATAAAAAGCAACTGATTATTTACATGGAAAGAAGCTATATAGCAAAAGAAACAAACTCACCTCCAAAACATATTACTGTTATTATATTTCTCTATCCCTTTCCAAAGTCTATACTTCTAGGAAACTCTTTTCTGTAAAAAATTTTCTCTAAAAGTTAATGAGCAGAAAAGCAAAATGGGAAAAAAGAAAAGGAGTTTTCAGAAAATGTGCTTAGTTTGCTTATCTCTACTGTTTCCCAATCTTTGTAGGACATCTAAAAGGTTGACAGGATATGTACAAAGGATGGGTAAATGTTTTTATGGGAAACTTATTTGCCTTTCAATTATCATCATCTGTATTTTTCAGAGAGAGGACTGATAAGACATAACTAAATGACCTTATTCTGTGACAGAAACTAGAAGACACTGAGTTTGTAACTCAAAAGTGTATCAGGAAATAGAAAGTCCTGCCATTAACTTTAACAGTAGCATCTTCCTACCCTTATTCATCCATGCATTAATAAACTGAACAGGAAACCAAAAAACATTAAAATAAAATAATGTTTTGGTGAGTTTATTGTCACTCTCTAGAAATATAGGAGAAAATCTGTTCTCAGACTCTTAAACTAATTCTTTTACATATCAAGATAGCATCCTCAATGGCAGGATACTTTGGGAAGCCTTCC
The DNA here is from genome assembly GCF_028885655.2 of Pongo abelii. Taxonomy (NCBI): domain Eukaryota; kingdom Metazoa; phylum Chordata; class Mammalia; order Primates; family Hominidae; genus Pongo; species Pongo abelii. The sequence continues at coordinate 46,865,509 of NC_071999.2, forward strand.
AGTGTAGCTACGAGATCTGAATTATTAGATATACACATACTCTTTTGTTTGGTTAATCTTTTAAAAAACAGCAGCATGAAGTGAACATAAATTTCATAGTTCAAACATACAGTATAAAACTAACTATGAAAACCTGATACAGAAACAGTACTGTTTGGAAAAATTGATGACAAATTATTTCCAGTTTTCATTAGAATAAGAGTTTTTATTTTAATGTGAAGAAAATATTCATGTTATACATAATTATATAAATAATATAATAGCAAATGAAGATGGAATCAAAAAGGAAATTAATATTTTTTTCTTCAAGATCTTCTCCATATGATTTCAAAGCAATGGCACATGAAATATTACTACTCGGGAGGCTGAGGCAGGAGAATCACGTGAACCTGGGAGGCGGAGGTTGTCGTTAGCTGAGACTGCACCATTGCACTCCAGCCCGGGTGACAGTACGAGACTCCATCTCAAAAAAAGGAAATCATATATGTGGAGAATGAATTCTATACCCAGAATACATTAAAAGACTCCTACAACTCAACAACAAAAAGTCAATTAAAAAAAATAAAAGCTCAATTAAAACATGGGTAAGGACCATAGCCAACATCATACTGAACAGGAAAATGCTAGAAGCATTCTCTTTAACAACTGGAATAAGACAAGGACGTCCACTCTCTCACCATTCCTATTCAACATAGTACTAGAAGTCCTAGCCAGAGCAATCAGGCAAGACCAAGAAATAAAAATAGGAAAAGGGGAAGTCAAGCTATCTTTCTTCACAGATTATATGATTCTACACCTAAAAAACCCTATAGACTCCACCAAAAGGCTCCTAAAAGTGCTAAGTGACTACAGTAAAGTTTCAGGATACAAAGTCAAGGTACAAAAATCAGTAGCATTTGTATATACCAATAACATCCAAACTGAAAGCCGAATCAAGAACACAAACCCATTTACAACAGCCACAGAAAGAATAAAATACCTAGGAATACAGCTACCCAAGAAAGTAAAAGATCTTTTCTCTGCAACAAGAATTACAAAACACTGCTGAAAGAAATCAGAGATTAGACAAACAAGTGAAAAAAACATGCCATGCTCCTGAGAATTACAATTGTTAAAATGGCCATACTGCCCAAAGCAATTTATAGATTAAATGCTATTCCTATCAAAATTACCAACATTATTTTTCACAGAATTAGAAAAAACTATCTAAATTCATATAGACTCAAAAAACAGCCTGAATCGCCAACACAATCCTTAACAAAAACAACAAAACCTGAGGCATCATGCTACCTGACTTCAAACTATACTACAAAGCCACAGTAACCAAAGCAGCATGATACTGGTACAAAAACAGATACCTAGACCAATGGAATGGGAAGGGGAACCCAGAAATAAAGCCACATACCTACAACCACCAGATCTTTGATAGAGTCAACAATAACACACAACAGGGCAAGGACTCCCTATTCAATAAATGGTGCTGGGATAACTGGCTAGCCATAGGTACAGGATTGAAACTGGAACCGATCCTTTCACCATACACACAAATTGCTTCAAAACAGGTTAGAGACTTTAATCTAACACCTAAAACTATAAAAACCTAGAAGAAAACCTAGGACATACTATTCTGAATACGGGCCTTGGCAACGAATTTATGACTAAGACCACAAAAGAACTTACAACAAAACCAAAAATTGACAAGTGAGACCTAATTAAACTAAAAAGCTTCTCTCTGTACAGCAAAAGAAGGTATCAGCAAAGTAAGCAGACAACCTCCAGAATGGGAGAAAATATTCACAAACTATGCATATGACAAGGGTCTAATAACATAAAGAACAATTCAACAGAGAAAAAACAACCCCATTTAAAAAATTGGCAAAGGGCATGAATAGACATTTCTCAAAAGAAGACACACATGCAGCCAACGAATATATTTTAAAAAGGCTCATCAACACTATCATTAGAGAAATGCAAATCAAAACCACAATGAATACCATCTCACACCAGTCAGAATGGCTATTATTAAAAAGTAAAAAAATAACAGATATTGGTGAGGTTGTGGAGAAAAGGGAACACTTACACAATGCTGGCAGCTATGTAAATTAGTTCAGCCACTGTGGAAAGCAGTTTGGAGACTCCTCAAAGAACTTAAAACAGAACTACCATTTCACCTAGCAATCCCCTTACTAAGTATATACTCAAATGAAAATAAATTGTTCCACACATATGTTCATTGCAGCACTGTGATGGTTAATACTGAGTGTCAACTTGATTAGATTGAAGGATGCAAAGTATTGATCCTGGGTGTGTCTGTGAGGGTGTTGCCAAAGGAGATAAACATTTGAGTCAGTGGGCTGGGGAAGGCAGACCCACCCTTAATCTGGTGGGCACCATCTAATCAGCTGCCAGCGAATATAAAGCAGACAGAAGAACATGAAAAGGCAAGATGGGTCTAGCCTCCCAGCCTACATCTTTCTCGCGTGCTGGATGCTTCCTGCCCTCAAACATCGGAGTCCAAATTCTCCAGTTTTGAGACTTTGAGTGGCTCTCCTTGCTCCTCAAGCTTGCAGACAGCCTATTGTGGGACTTTGTGATGGTGTAAGTTAGTACTTAATAAACTCCTCTTTATATATATATAAAAACTCCTCTTTTTATATATATATATATACATATATATATATATATATACACACACACACTATATATTAGTTCTGTCTATATATATTAGTTCTGTCCCTCTAGGGAACCCTGACTAATACAAACACTATACACAACAGCAAAGACATGGAGTCAACCTAGGTGCCCACCAACAGTGGACTAGATGAAGAAAATGTGGCATAGATACACCATGGAAAACCATGCAGCCATAAAAAGGAACAAAATCATGTCCTTTGCAGCAACATGGATGTAGCTAGAGGACATTATCCTATGTGAACTAACACAGGAACAAAAAGTCAAAACTGCATGTTCTCATAAGTGGGAGCTAAACATTGAGTACACATGGACATAAAGATGGGAAAAACAGACAATAGGGACTACTTGAGAGGGGGCTGTGGGTTGAAAAACTATCAGATACTATGCTCAACTGCCTGGGTGACGGGATCATTTACACACCAAACTTCAGTGACATACAATTTACCCATGTAAATTGTGACCTGCACATGTACCCCCAAATCTAAAATAAAAATCAAGAGAAAAAATAAATAAATAAGTAAGACATGGGTAAGGGTCTCAAATAGGTATTTCTCCAAAGAAGATATACAAATAGCCAGGAAGTACATGAAAAAGACGCTTAGCATCAGTAGTCATTAGGGAACTGCAAATCAAAAACCACAGTGAATTACCACTTCACAGCCATTAGGATGATGATTACAAAAAAAAAGAAAAGTGTTAGGGAGGATGTAGAATAATTGGAACCATTGTGCATTGTTGGTGGGAATGAAAATGGTGCAGCTGCTATGGAAAACAGTTTATTGGCTCCTTAAAAAATTAAACACAGAATTACCATATGATCCAATAATTCCATTCCTAGGTATATACCTTAAAAAACTGAAAGCAGGGACTCAAATACATACTTGTACACCACTGTTCACAGCAGAATTACTTATTATAGCCAAAAGGTTACAATAGTCTAAAGGAAACAACCCCAAGGGTCCATCAACAGACAAATGGAGAAACAAAGAGTAGTATAGACATACAACAGAATATGACTTTGCCCTAAAAAGGAATGAAATTCTGATACATGCAACAACATGGATAAATCTTGAAAACATTATGGTAAGTAAAATAAACTAGACAAGAAGGACAAAAATTACATGATTCCATTTATATGAGGTACCTAGAATAGGCAAATTTATAGGGACAGAAAGTAGAGTTTACCAGGGTCTGAGAGGGAAAGAAAAACTGAGAGCTACTGTTTAACAAGTACAGAGTTTTTGTTTAGGATAATGAAAAAGCTTTGGAAAAAAGGAAGTGGTAATGGTTACACAACATTGTGAATGTACTTATTGCCAGTGAATTGTACATGGTGAAACCCTGTCTCTACTAAAATACAAAAAAATTAGCTAGTCATGGTGACGGGCGCCTGTAATCCCAGCTACTCAGGAGGCTAAGGCAGAAGAATTGCTTGAACCCGGGGTGGGCGGAGGTTGCAGTGAGCCGAGATTGTGCCATTGCACTGCAGCCTGGGCAAAAGAGCGAAACTCCATCTCAAAAAAAAAAAAAAAAAAAGGCTAATGTGGTAAACTTTATGTTATATATATTTTGTCACCATTTTAAAAATAATCTATTCAGTGAATATATAATTAGCTCCCACTGCAGCTGAAACCTATTTTGTTTAAATTTCCAAATTACTAGTAAATGTATTCTGATGGGGACATGCACATAAAATGAATCTCACTTTTTAATTGACACATAATATATGTACATATTTTCAGAGTACATGTGATATTTTGATACATTCATATAATGTGAAATTTAAAAATTAGGGTAATTAAGGTGTCGATTACCTTATACATTTATCTTTTCTTTATGCTGGAACATTTGAATTATTAACTACTAGCTATTTTAAAATATACAATAGATTATTGTCTACTATAGTCATTCTACTTATTTATCAAACAGTAGGTCTTATTTCTCCCACCTACCTGTATTTTTATAACTATTAATCAACCTCTCTTCACTCCTCCTTTCCCCCTACCCTTCCAGGCCTCTGGAAAATAAATATCTTTGAAAAACAGCCCCTGGTATGTTGTGCACATCAGATATCCTAGAATGTACTTTCAAAAGCTCCAAAGAATTATAATTGCACTTTAATCTGAATAATTTTATTACTATTTTGGTTCTTTACCTATATAAAAAAACACAGGTCATAACAAGATATCCATAAATTCTGCTGATGGCCTAAGCATATATGCTTATAGTCCAAGTGCAGCTAAAAATGAACACTGTACCTGATAGAGCATAATAGGTTCTATGTTGTATCCTAAGGTATCGGCAAAGTTCTTAGCGATCACTGTTTTTCCACAACCCTACAAATGGAAACAATTATTCAAGAGGTAGTCAAAATAACCAAAAGCCAGGAAACTGAAAGTCTACAGTGAGACTGTCATTCTTACCTTTCCTCCAATTAAACATATATCTTTAACCATATGAGACTGCATCATTTCAGCCTGTAGCTGCTTATGGCTCAAAGTCTGTATGAAACGGTCTGATGCACAAGGTTGACTTAATGGCCTGGTCCCAGCTGGCACCTATAATTAAAGAGAGGTCAATATAACATGGCCGGGTGTGGTGGCTCACGCCTATAATCCCAACACTTTGGGAGGCCAAGGCGGGCAGATCACTTGAGGTTAGTAGTTCGAGACCAGCCTGGCCAATATGGTGAAACCCTGTCTCTACAAAAATACAAAAAAATTAGCTGGGCATGGTGGTGCGCACCTGTGATCCCAACTACTCAGGGGGCTGAGGTAGGAGAATCACTTGAACCCAAGAGGCGGAGGTTGCAGTGAGCCAAGATTGTGCCACTGCACTGCAGCCTAGGCAACAGAGAGAGACTCTGTCTCAAAAAAAAAAAAAAACACATAAATATATATATATGTGTGTGTGTGTGTGTGTGTATATATGCGTGTGTGTGTGTGTAAAACATGCATATGTTTTTCTCAAAATATCAGTAACTTAAAGCATATAACTGCCACTTAAAAGCCTCCAACTGATAGCTTGCTCAATTTAATTCTTTACTGTTTTTGATATTTCAATAGAGCAGCAACTATTTTTTCATTTAATAGATCTGATGATCACTATTACAAAACTTCCAAATCAATTATTTCCCTAAAATTAAAGTCCCACATTGTCAGACATATTCATAAAAATCATATCATCTTAATGCTGTTTATAACTTATAGTAAAGATGTTACTACTGGAGAATAAATTTTTTTAGTTTCTAGTTGTAAGCACAGAATTTAATGTTAGTCCACTGGAATCTCTAAAGTCACCAATGACCTCCTGATTTCTAAAAGTCAAGTCCACAAATCCTTTTCGGGTTTATCTTAGTTTACCACTGAGAGGCATCTGTTCACAGATTCTCTCTTCCCATCTTTTACACCTACTTCTCCTTTTATTTTTTGTCTTCCCCCTTTATTATTTATCCTCCCCTGTTAGTTCCCAAGGAGCCATGTTCTGATGAGGACTCTGGGCTGGATCATGTTATATATCACATGAACCAAAGAATTCTAAGTTTGGAAGCGACAGGATCAGATTTGCATTTAAGAATTTATCCTGGTATCAACATGGAAAGCTAACTGGAAGAGACTAGAGGCAATGAGGTTAAAAAGCCATTACCAAAAGGAAGCAAATAATGAAGTCTTGTTCATACCTCATGCTTCTGAACATATTGTTTAAACTGCCAAAAATGTCCTATCCACTCCTAAGCCACTGGAAAAATCCTATGTTATTCTTGCAGGCTTAGCTCAAGCTTCAACTTCTCTCTGAAGCTTTCCCTATTCCGTCTCCTGAATCCCAGTATTACTTTCTTCTCCATATCCCCAGTCATTCCAATGCAGTCTTAACTCATCTGCCTCTATCCTAAACTATCAGCTAGATAAGCCATTCATCTGAAGAAAACACAGAGTATAGTGGGGAACTGTCCCTGTCTAGAAATCCCAGCTGTGCCATCTCCTAGCTGGTGTCTCTGTGTGAATCATTAACCTCTTTACATCTCAGTTTCCTAATCTACAAAATGGAGATAATAAAACTTACCTTAATGGGTCTTGCGGGATTTAAATCGCATAATATAAGCAAAGAGACAAATACAGTAACTAGTACACAGTAAACTCATAATATGGAACCTAGCTCATGGTAGATATAATCAATATTCAGTTCAATGAATAAGTACAGTAACATGAATTAATATTAATAATATCAAATATTAAAACAAAAAAGTTTATCATGAGCTGGGCACAGTGGCATGTGCCTGTAGTCCCAGCTACTCAGGAGGCTAAGGCAGGAGTATTGTTTGAGCTCAGGAATTCAAAACAAGCCTGGGCAATATAGTAAGACTCCATAAAATGTGTGTATATATACACATACAGATATATACAGAAGGAGCTGATATATATATAACATATATACATGCAGATGGAGCTCTATGACCAAATATTATTTCCCTCTCTAAAAACAATTCAACCAGAGCAGATCCTTTTTAAACTGTTTCACATAGCTAAGAAAGATTTTACTCAAAAATAGGTCTCTGTAGCAGCTCAAATGTTTGAAAACACTATTTCTTACCAAGGACTCATAGCACAAAATGCTGTCACTAATCAACCTGTGACTTGATTTTCCCACAGGTCAACTTTGAATTTTTGATGAAAGGCTTTCCCTATGTTTCTCCTGAACTTTTCCAGTTTATAAGCACACATGACTCTGGAGACATAGACATATAGATACCGACAGAAGCAGTACTATCAAGAGAGAAGACTTATAAGGAGATCATAAACCCAATTTAGGTCATAAAAACAGGCAGAATAAGGTATATCGTAGAAAGAAGAAACCTGTGATTAATTACCTTAATGGTCACCTCTTTATCTGCGATCCGGATGGTCACAGAAGCTTGGGACACATGGTTTTCTGTCATCTTCTCTACTCTTACAATCTCTTTAGGAAGTAGAGAGCTTCCTGAATCTTGAAGTTCAAAGCGCTGTAAAATTACAAGAAAATCATGCGATTTACTTTTCATTTTAGCATTAACATTGGCTATCTGACAGATTACACCTTAATTACAAGTGAAATCCATTTTATATTATTATATAAAAGTAGAGGTTAGGCCGGGGGCAGTGGCTCAGGCCTGTTAATCCCAGAACTTTGGGAGGCCAAGGCGGGTGGATCACGGGGTCAGGAGATCGAGACCATCCTGGCTAACACGGTGAAACCCCATCTCTACTAAAAAATAGAAAAAAAATTAGCCGGGCGTGGTGGTAGGCACCTGTAGTCCCAGCTACTCGGGAGGCTGAAGCAAGAGAATGGGCGTGAACCCGGGAGGTGGAGCTTGCAGTGAGCCGAGATCACGCCACTGCACTCCAGCATGGGCGACAGAGTAAGACTCCGTCTCAAAAAAAAAAAAAAAAAAAAAAGGAAAAAAAAAAAAATAGAGGTTAAAAAAAGTTAATGAGTATTTTTTTTTCTATTCCTCTACTTACAATAATTATTAAAGATCATATTAAAATAGTCCCTAAAATTTACTAAATGACAAGAAATGGAATCACTGAATTCCTGACCTGGTAGAAGTTCATAGCTTACATTTCTTGACAATCAACTTCCTAGAAAGAGATGATGAGACCCTTCAAAACATGCTGAAATAAAACAAGGCCCATATTGGTTTATTCTTTAAATCAATCGAAGTTAATGTGTTACCTGAAATTCATGAAAACAGAACTTCTTGGACATCATTCTGCTGTCAGCTATGTGAATAGCTTAACTAAAATTATTATAACAATTTTCCACAGCATATGGTACAGTGCATTCTACACTATAGGGGTCTCAATATTTGTTGAACTGGACTTAAAAGGCTAGAACCACCAGGCACAGTAGCTCATGCCTGTAATCCCAGCACTTTGGGATGCCAAGGCAAGCGGATCACCTGAGGTCAGGAGTTCGAGACGAGCCTGGCCAACATGGTAAAACCCTGTCTACTAAAAATACAAAAATTAGCTGGGCATGGTGGCACACACCTGTAGTCCCAGCTACTTGGGAGGCTGAGGCACAAGAATCCCTTGAACCCAGAGACAGAGGTTGCAGTGAGCTGAGATTGTGCCACTGCACTCCAGCCTGGGCAACAGAGCGAAAACTCTGTCTCAAAAAAAAAAAAAAAAGGCTAGAACCATTGATTCTTGATGTGGCCCCAATTATCAATGTTCTAACATTGACTACACCACTTCATTCCAGCTAGTTATATCAAAACTACACAGAAAGAATACAGGTAAGTATGTGAAAGATGAAAATAAATTGAAAATTAAGTTCTATGCCTTACTTATCACAGCATGCTCAATATAAAAAACTGAATTTATTTGTACTATTAAATAGGCAGAAATTAACCCCCAAAATCCTACACTAGTTTTGGAACATTATTACTATAGTGAAAGAGTTGAAACTCAATGAAAGAACAGATCATCATGTATTCAGCAGAATGAAAGAACTCCAGAAAACAGATTTGGGAGGAAGAAAATCATGTTTAACCTCAACATTCTAAACATAACAGCCCAGTTCAAGTCTTCATGTTGATGTCATAAGTACTCAAGACAATCACTAACTCCTTTCCCCAAACCTAAAAAACAACCTGTGAATTTATACTACCATTAAAAAGTTCTATATTTCATACAATTTATATATGCAAATCCCCACAGTATCACATAATTTGACAAGAATTGCTTCCATGTTGTAGACAAATAACAAATATTGACACCTTAATTTCATGAAAAAAAAAAAAAGTTCCACTGTATTTTAAGGAGAACTCAATAGGAAAGGAGCAAGACCTACCCAAGTAATTAAATTCATTAGAATGCAGAACAAATGGCTGGGCACGAAGTCTAATGCCTATAATCCCAGCACTTTGGGAGGCAGAGATGGATCACTTGAGGTCAGGAGTTCAAGACCAGCCTGGGCAACATGGTGAAACCCCGTCTCTACTAAAAATACAAAAATTAGCTGGGCGTGGTGGCACGTGCCTCTAATCCCAGCTACTTGGGAGGCTGGGTCAGGAGAATCACTTGAACCCGGGAAGAAGAGGTTGCAGTGAGCCAAGACGTGCCACTGCACTCTGCTTGGTGACAGAGCAAGACTCTGTCTTAAAAAAAAAAAAAAAAAAAAAAAAAAAAAATTTAGAACGAAGATTCATTAAATTCTAGGAAAACAAATAAATGAACTTAAATGTATGTTTTTACCACAGCTAGAGTAGTGTCAATCTAACTTGATACAGGAGTGATGTCGTCAGAGGACTCATATTCCAGAAATAAACACTAATGTCCTGAGCCACTTGCTATACTGGTTATGTCCTCACAAATAATTAAAGCTAAAATATTTCAGTAAAATAAAAATAGCAGGCCAAAATACGCTAAGATAGTAAAAACCTCAAATTGCAAGGTGAATTATCATTTTCTAGCATGGAAAATTTAGAGGATTGTTAATCAGAAAGGTATTATTCAGAAAGGTACCCCCATACTCTCTATCTCCAACTTCATCATTTAAGTTTCTCAGTCCAAAAGCTTGAAATCACCCTTACCTCTGTCTCAACCCTGCATCCAACCCTTCAGCAAATCATAATGATTCTACCTTCAAACTATAACCCAAATCCAACTACTTCTTATCAACATCACAGCTGGTCAGAAGAACAATAGACATATAATTATTTCAGGTTACTTCCTAGCAAGAAGTAGAAAATAAGAGTTTGTTAACTTACCACTTTATGAGTATTTCCTATGAATTCTTGAATTTCAATTAAACGGTACTAACATTTTCTAATACATTTTCTTTAGAATTAGGTTATTTAAACTGTATAATTAAATAAAATGAAATATAAATCACATTGGATATTGGTCTGTCAGGCTTCCATATTCATCCTTACAATTCCCAATCCTGTCCCATCAGGCCATCTACTTTCTTCATACCTTTTTCTAGATTGTTAAGCACTGAAAGTGAAATTCTGCATACCATGTTGCCTGAACAAATATGTGGCCACAATCTCTCCTGGGCTCTTTTCTCATAGCCCCTCAGCAACAAATACAAACCATTACTACTCTCCTCAGAAGTCAATCTGAGCCCATTTATCACCCTTTCAAGAGGCAATCTAGCTGCCTCCTCCACTCAGAACAGAGCTTTCAGACACATACTCCTCCATACTTTACTAGAATGTAAGCCCCATTAGGGCAATATTAAATGTATCTATTTGGCTCACTCCAAATTTCCAGAACCTAGAATCACACATGGGACACGGTCAATGGTCAACAACGGTTTGTTAAATGAACAAACAAAATTATTTTTCCTTCATCCTCAAAATCATTGATGTTTTAATCAATTCTTGTTATTGTTCCCACTGTTTCAGCAGAAAGGACTTCTGCTTTAACTATGAGTAGACAGAAACCCCTAGAAGTCTTACTATGTCAGATTATGGCAGCTCCATCATTCCAGTTCCTGAGTGGAAAGCATGTTCTTCCATCATTTCAAACCAAGACACAAGGGTGCTCTGAAAATGTCCTTTTCCACCTCAGCTAGGCCACATTTTCCATGCACTCCACATTTTTTGTCCCTTCTGCCTATAAAAATGTTTGTCTCCCCATTCCAGAAACAGCCATTTCTTCATTATACCTCATCCTTAAGTGATCTATCATCTTTTGGCTTTTGTTCACCATCAAACTTGGTTGATACATATGAATTATAATCACTGGGGGTTCAGCTTCATCTCCAATTTAAAATGTAAAACCCTTGATTTTTGGCTTACATTCCCACCACTCTACTAACACTGATCTTGGTAAGTCCATCAATAATATCCTATTTACCAAATTAAATAAATTAGTTTTCTTTCTTTTTCGCTGTTTCCTTCTCAGTCTTTTTTGCAGTTTCTTCTTCATCTTCTTGACCAGTACACAGTAAGGTACTTCAGGAGTGGAACTTTTTATTTTCTATCTACATTCACTTTTTAAATAAGCTCATCACTTGCATGACTTTACAAACCATCATGACCCCAATTTTCTCTCTCCGGTCCAGATCTCTCTCCTGAAATCTTGACTTGTATATGCAACTGCCTCTTTGACATTTTCAGTTGGCTAATAGGCATCTTAAATCAAATATGTCCAATACTCAGGTCTGATATTCCCTCCACCTCCATATTCTCTATCTCCAACTTCATCATTCACGTTTCTCAGTCCAAAAGCTTGAAATCATCCTTAAATCTGTATCAACCCTACATCCAACCCTTCAGCAAATCATAATGATTCTACCTTCAAAATACAACCCAAATCCAACTACTTCTTACCAACATCACAGCTGGTCAAAGCTATAATAGTGTCTCAACTGGATTACTACAACAGTCTATCAACTATTTTTTCCCTGTTTTCATTCATACCCTCCACAGTCTATTCACTACTCAGCAACCAGAATGAGCCTGTTAAAATGATCACTCATATGACACATTCCTCAAAACCCTCTAATGGTGTTCCACCTCACTCAGACTGAAAGCAGAAGTCCTTTCCATGGATTACAGAGCCCTACATGATCTTTCTTTACCTTCTGATTTCTCTCCTAATCACCTCTCCTTCACTCACTCTACCCCAATACACTGTCCTTTGCTATTCCTACTGTTCCCAGGTGTGCTCCTGCCTCAGCGTTTTTACACTGGTTATCCCTTCTGTCTGAAATACTTTCTACCCACAGGACTTCTCTCCTTCAGAAATTTATTCAAATGTCATCTTCTCAGTGACAGTATCCATTCCTCAGTTGATATATGATATACTTATTTACTTACTTGACTGACAGTCGCCCTTCATTGAAAAATAAGCTCCACGAAGGCAGAAACTTCTGTTTTGCGTACATCTCCAGCACAATAGTGCCTGGCTGATTGTTTGGATGGAAGGATGGATGGAATGAATAATCTTTTTTGAGTGACTATTGTAACTCTTCATTCAACAAGGCATCTTTGCAGTATTTGAAACGGTTGCTATTACTTTCTTCTTGAAACAGTTGTTCCCAATGCTCTCTAAGAATACTCTCTGCAGTTCTGCTTCTATCTCTAACCACTCTTCCTCTGCCTAATTTGAAGGTTCTTTCCCTACTTATCCAATCCTGAAATGTTCAATCTGCAGACAGATTTTTCCTCTCATTATACTTGCATTCCTTAAGTTGTTACAACCATCCCCATGAATTCAACTAACACCCACACATTAACGGGTTCCAAGTATTTATCCTTAATGTCAAAATACCTCTAGAACCAGGTCCATATTTTCAAGTCTACTAGATAAAACCACCAGAAAAACCTCAAATTCAAAAGGTTTCTAGTATATGGAATTATTTAGCTCCACTACAAATGTGCTCCTTCTCCCACTTTATCATATTAATTAATAGCAACTATACTCACGTGTCCAAGGTAGGATTTATGGACATTTTTGATTTCTCACTTTCTCTCATATCTCCCTTAACCCACCTCATATTTCATCAGTTAGTAACATGTATCATCCTTCCTCTGAAACATTTCTCATATTCGTTTAATTCCTATTTCACTGGCCTACTTCAGGTCATTACTGCTTTGAGCAGAGCTAGTCATCATTATGCTACACTGCTTAAAAAAAAAAAAAAAAAAAAAAACATATTAAAATAGTTATTTATTGAAATATCTGATGCTCCTCAGACATTAATATTGTAACTTCCTCAGGAGCTGAAATCAGATTGTATCCATTTCTGTGTCACTACATTTCTATATGCAGATAATTTGCCAAAAAATGAATGCTCAATTAGTGTTTGTTGAACTAAATAAAAATACTAAATGTAAGATCCAAGTTTCTTAGAAAAAAACTATGGCTCAGATTACATTATCAACGGATAAGTGGCAGTATATCCTTTCTAAATCACCAAGGGAACTTACCAATTTAACCACTGTTATGATGCAGTCTTAATTAAGTAAAGACCAAGAGCCAAGACACGTTACTAGAAGCCTGGACGTATTTGTTACTAAACTGTAAGAAAGCATACTATTCTCAAAGTATAGCAGATTCAGAATGAGAGGGTTTTCTTTAAGACATCCTTAACTAAAAGCTAGAAATTATTTCATGACTACAGAAACATGTTTTTAGAGTATGAACATCACATGATGAGCACCATCTGGGGAATGAAAGTCATTCCAGCCACTTTTATAGCTTGTTCAGAAAAAAGAAAGGTATTGTGAATTCTATCTGATTGAATTTTCAGTGACTAATAATTTTTCCTTAAAAATACAGTCTAATTAAGTAATTACACTAAAATTTAAATGGATTTCTAATTCGAATGCAACTACACATTAATTTCTATGATAATCTAGGAGAAAAAATAATTATCATTTATCAAGGAAAAGTTAATGTGTATATATACATACCTTCTTAATTTACCATTATAATACATACTTCTATTTCTTAAGTAAACATTTTTTTCTAAATTCAACAATATTTTATTAATTTTTACCTGTTCTAATTCAAAACTATTTGAGCACATATAATATTTCACCCATCTATAAATATTAGCTTAAAATAATGCTTTGAGGTAAATGTGGAAACTTACAATAACAAACAGACCACACAGACTTCCCAGAACAGATGATAAAGAATTATATCAATAAATACTCTTCCACTCTTTTTTTTTTTTGACTCTTCCACTCTTAAGAAAAGCTATTTAAGATGCTAATCTGGTTGTATACATCATTGTGTAATGATCTTACAAAAAGAAAGTACTTCATTAAGATCAGACAAATGAACTTAAGCCCTCCCACTTGACAGTTTACTGAGTTACAACTGTCCATTAACTAGCTCTTCACATAATTAAGGTGAGAAGACAGCCATACTCTTTCTCCTCTTATCTAATTAATACCAATCGCTTTTTCCTTTTTAAAACACTCTACATTCATATTTGAAATCATTTCTGTTCCAATATAAACTCAATCATTTTTCTATGTTCCCTTAGATTATGGTTAAAATAAAGACCAAAAAATGAAGCAACACTAGCTACTTTATTAAGAAAATTCAACTCTTTAAAGATATTCTATAACTTTATAATAAATTTGTATGACTAGTTTTGAAATTACAGACCAAAAAACACATCAAAGTGGTTTCTTGGTAAAGATAAAGACCTTTGTTCATAACTGACTTTTTTAGACACTGAATATCTTCTCTCAGTTTTTTTCACAAAAACATTACATTGCTTCATTTTATCTGAACTTCTCATGAGTTTCTTCCTCCCTGAGGATGTGCCCTTGTTCCCAAGGCACTGCACATTGGGCTGAGGGGCACTAAAGTTCATCTGGAGTCACGACTTTTGATCTTAAACACTAGGTACTCTACTTCGATGACCAATGGCCAATTTAGCTTAGATGTTGATTAAATCAAAGATAAGTTCCAGTTCTCTTTTTCCCCAGCACCTGGAATAAACCTTGAAGTGAACTATATTGTCAGAAGATGGTAATTTCCTGACTCCTTGAGCCTATGAATTAATCTCCCCATTTCCAAATGATTCTTAATATCCACCCTCCTCCTCTTTCTGCTGCTGTTCCTCCTCCTCCTTCTCCTCCTACTCTTCCTCTCTCTCTCTCTCTCATACACACACACACACACACACACACCTTTCTTCTCTTTCATCATTGGTTATTTCACTGCTTCCATTCTCTGCTGTCTCTTCCCTCCTTTGTCTCTTTATTGACCATTATTTTCCCCTTGCTTCTTTTTGCTTCTCTTTTAGATTCTGTCTCTAACTACACCTCTCTTCTCATTATCTATTAGGAACAGCTGTATATTAATTTTACCTTATTATTATTATTGACATAACCAGTCAATGAAAATACTGTTTCTTTGGGTTCTTTGGCTAACTGCTCTGAAAAAAAAAAAAAAATCCCACTTAAGTAATTAGAATCCAATGTTCCACTCTTCTAAGGTCTTCTCATTATTAATAGATACACAGAGGGTGTTGTGTATCCCAAAGACCCTGGGTAGATTTGAAGATCAGGGAGAGAGAAATACCATTCCACATGCTTAAAGTTGTCAAATCCTGGCCTCCAGAAACTGAAAGTTCTATATAGAAAGCCATACAGCTTAGTGGTCACATTCTATTTCTTAGAAATCTGCACCTTGAGCCAAACCATGTAAGAAAAACAAAAACCGTCTTTCATAAGGAGGAATTAATTTTGGTGAGCCAATAAGTCTCTGCCAAGGGTCAACACTTTAAAAATACAGTTATAAGACATTTTAGAGTGTGATTGGCCTTTTGGAAAACACCACTGTTAACTATACAATGAGGAAATTATGCCACACATATTTTAAAAGAAAACTATGCCCCACGTATTATAAACCTCTTATGACAAAAAATTAGACCTTCATTAGTTTAAATGAAAGCTCTATAGCAATTTCCATAGTTTTATATAAAATACTTGCTTTTCAAGTTAATAACCTTCACCCAGTTTCCTCAATGGTTAACATTTTTTTTTAGCACATTTCCCCCTCCCTCCTACTCCCCCTGCCTACTTTATCAGTTATCTTTATCTGAACAATTTGAGAGCAAGCTGCAGATATGATGCCCCTATACCCCTAAACACTCCAGATGATATTTCCTGAAAACAAGAACTGTGGCCAGTGTAATCACCACATAAGCCTCCAAATGAGGAAATCCACTTAATATAACACTATTATCCAATCCACAGACCCTATTCAAGTTTTACCAACAGTGCCAATATTGTCACTTGTTTCTAATGGTCCAGGATTTAATTCAGGAACATATGATGCATTTAGCTATCCAATCTCTTCAGTCTCCTTTAGCCTGGAACATTTCTATGTTTTTCCCTGTCTTTCATGTCTGAACAGTTTTAAAGAATAGAGGCCTATGTTCTATACAATGGCCCTCAACCTAGAACTCTACAATATTTCCTCACGGCCAAACATACATCATGAACTCTCAGCAAAAATTCCCCAGAAATGGGGAATTTGGGAGGCATAAAATGTCAATTTGTCCCACCTGGTCAAGTTGAAGTTTACTGTAAAAATACCACTTTCTTGTTTTGTAGTCAACTGAGTCTTTTGGAGGAAGATATTAAGAGATTATGTCAATACCCTGTGCCTCACAGAAGCTCCACCTGCCAGCTTTAACATCCTTTGATGACTCCTGTCTAAATTAACTGCCACTCTGATGGTTGCCAAATGGTGTTTTTTCTATTTATGTAATTCCTTCTAGATTCACAAGTAGGCATTTTACACTTTAAAAGAGAATTCCCATCTCCATATTTTTTGTTCATTTATATCAGTACGGACTCATGGATTCCTATCTTATGCAACAAGTTAAAACCAATTACCATCATCATTTATTTTTATGCTCAAATTGTCCCAGATTTCAGCCACTTCAACCTGGGAACTCCATCATTTTGACATATCGACATCATTTGTTGAATATTTCCTTACTCTCTGGCACAAAAAGATGGTCCAGGCTCATCTTCTACATTCCCTAACCTGATCCTTTTAGAGAGCACGGTATTTAGAAACCAATGTCCAGGTACTTGGTGTGATCACTGCTACTAGAACATCATAGTTTTTAGGCTGTGTTAGGAGACAGCTGGAAAATATGTGTATGTATACATATACACATACTATCTCTAACTATTTGTTCATATATATTGTTTAAAAAAACCCATGATTCATAATAACACCAATTCCAATCCAATACCTTAGAGTTTTTTCTTGCCTTCCCCCTTTCCATGGTTATAAATCCCTCATCCAACAGTGAGAAACATAGCTCTTATTATCCTCAATATATTCATTCATTTGCTCAATCTGTTTACTTATTTGCTCAACATAACCAATCTCCCAATCACACCAGCCCCTCTGTGTTTGCTGCCCTATTTATCACAGCTGTCTTCTTGTTGGAATGCTGATACCTCCATGCCTGGTAAAGAATGGAGGGAAGGGAAAGGGAAGAAATAAGGATGGGGAGAGAAAAATAGGAAAGGTGGGGAAAGGAGTGAGGGGAAGATGGGAAAAGGCCAGAGAAGGGAAAATGGGAAAAGAAAGGAAAGAAAGGGAAGCAGACACTCACCTTTAAAACACCTTCCACAGCCATCTTCCCTTCATGACCTAGTAAAATACTATATGGATAAAGCCACTGGATTGCATGTTTGATTGGCATCATAGGAAAGGAATCCTATGTAGGGGCAAAAATACATAGGAATGAGCAAAATTCAAAATAATCACAGAAAACATCTGAAATGTACATATGACATTAAAATTGACTTATAAAAGTAACCAATAGGTGTCTGGTATTTTCTGTAAGTCCACAAAAGCAAATATTCATTATTTTCTCTTCTCATTCCTTGCCCTTTCCCTGGGCAAGCTTACCCATTCCCATCTTTCATCTATCTTCTATGTATTGATGGCTCCCACACTTCTATGTCTGGTCCTGACTTCTTTCTTGAGCTCTAAACCTGAATCTTCAATTGTTCATTACATGTGACTATATGAATATCCCATAGACCCCCATTTGAAACAGAATACATGTCTCTACCTTATTCATCCCAAAGTACCTGATCCCTTTTTATTCCTAAGTTAATCTCATCCACACATTCACTTAGCTTCACAGTTATAACTACAAAATTAGAAAGTATTCATTATCCTCAAATCCTTCCTCACATTATCTGCACTGTCAATTCTGTTCACCCCACTTTAAAAGAGTCTATTGACAAGAAAGATTAGTGAAATTTCAATATGAACTATCTATTAGATGATGCTATGGATTACTGTTAACATGATGTGAAGTGTGATAATGTTGTTCTGGTTATGTAGAAGAATGTCCTAATTCTTAGAAGTTGCATACTGATATGGTTTGGCTGTGTCCCCACCCAAATCTCATCTTGAATTGTAGCTCCCACAATCCCCACGTGTCATGGGAGGGACCCAGTGGGAGACAACTGAATCATGGAGGCAGTTAACCTCCATGCTGTTCTCATGATAGTGAGTTCTCATGAGATCTGATGGCTTTATAAAGGACTTTTCCCCTCCTTCACTCTGCACTTTTCTCTCCTGCCACCATGTGAAGAAGGACGTGTTTGCTTCCTCTTCCACCGTGATTGTAAGTTTCCTGAGGCTTCCACACAGCCTTGCGGAACTGTGAGTCAATTAAACCTCTTTCCTTTATAAATTACCCAGTCTCAGGTATTTCCTCATAGCAGCGGCAGAACGAACTAATACACATACTGAAGTATTTAAGAGTACTGACTGCAATTTACTTCCAAATGGTTCAGGAAAAAAAAAAAAGAAAAAAGCACATGCAAACAAATGTGGCAATATATTAATAATGGGTGATTGTAGGTGAGGGGATTATGAATGTTTTACTATTTTTCAACTTCTTTTTACATTTGAGAATTTTCAAAATAAAATGTTCTAAGCAAAACCAAAAAGATTTGATAAGAATTTTCAAAATAAATTTTCTAAGCAAAAACAAAAAGATTTGATAAAAGTATAAGATTTGATAAACAGGAGGAGAAATTCTGTTCTGGATGTATAGAGCAATGTCAACAATACCTAGGCTCCCTGACTCACAGGAAACATACATATATACATACATACATACACACACACACACATACATACATACATACATACATACATTAAAGTTTAAAAATAAGTCTCTTGCCTAAGATAGTATTCCCACTATCTTGGATGGTGCCCTCCTCCACAGGGTCTCACTGAGTGTTACAAAAGCTTCCTAGTCATTCTCTCACTTCCAACAAAGGTGTCTTCCTCCAACATAAGTCTGGTCACCTTCATAGTCCACCTACTTAATATTGTCTGATAAGCCACTTTTTCCACATCATAAAATCCAGGAAACTTCATTCATCATGCAAAACATTTCACAACAGCGGTCTAACTTCTCCCTCTACCACACACACTTGCTTTAGGGATACAACTTATTCTCATTCTCCAAAGATACTAGGCCCTTTTGTGATTAAACACATTTGCCTGTGCTTTGACTTCCTGGGCCTTTCTATCACTCCAGACATGACTGCCATGCCCTTTGTGAAACTGTAGTGGACAATGTCTGTACTCTATCAGATCCCCTCAGATCTGTTTGCATTCTCTCTTGTGCCTCCTAGCTTTCTCTTCCAACAGCAACTGCTGTAGGTCTTTCTAAGAAGACTATCCTTGGGCTCTTGAAGCCACCCTTGCACACATGCTGGGAGAGCAGTTAGTGTCTGGGAATTTGTGTCCCCTGAGACAACCATGACACAGAGACTGATGGAAGCTAGAACACTGTGAAAGCCCTAGCTCCCCTAACTCAGGTAAGGACAGCTCTGAGGCCTAACTCACACTGCAGCACACCTCTTACTTAATCAGGCTAAAGCCTTCCTTCCCTCTGTAGAACTTTACTGAGATTGCATGTCTAGCTCCTACTCCAAAGCTGAAAGCTCTTTAGGGGCTCAGAACATGTCCTTGGTCTCTGTACAGTTTACTGCACTGCACAACAAATTAATCTCAGGCCTTACTTACAATATTTATAGAAGAGTGTGACAAAAGCAAACTGAAGTCATTAATCTCTAATGATTAACTTTCAAAATTTTTAACATATTTGGGTATGCCAGTCATTAATTTATTTTACTTACCAAGATTTGAACTGCAGCTGCTAAACTATCTAAAGGAAAATCTGGAAGTCCAAGAGTAGAAGATTCTTGGGAACACAAAGTTGTGGCAAAGGACAAGAGCTGAGAAACTCTAGGGGAAAAATGATATTAAATTTCAATAGTTTTAAAATATAAAATGTGTAAGTTGTTAAATATAAAATACAGGGGCCAATTTAATTAATCTAAAAAGATGATCCCTAATATTAATTCTTAAGGAACACTGGTTCTGCATCATAATATCCTACTTAAAACTCAGAAGCTGATTAGATGCAAATATATTCCTAAATTCATCACAATATTTGAGGTTTTTCACCACCTGGTCCAAATCTACCCTGCCAGCCTCATCTCTCACATTTCATAATCCCAAACCTAAACTCTAGCCTCCAAGAGTTTTTTATGGCCCTAAGAACAAGGCATAAACTCTCACATTCCATGCTTCAAAAAAAAAAAAACTTGTTGTGTTTGAATTTCTTGATTCCATTCTTTATCTGGCAAAAACTTGCTCACTATTTAGGACGCATTTCAAACACCAATGCTTTTATGAAGCCCTTATAAAGTCTCAACTAATACCCCCAAATATTTTGAAATTATGGCACTTACTATACCATGTTAACCAAAGCTATTCACATATCTTTCAACTCTATTAGATCTTGAGTTTCTTGCCAAAGATATCTTATTAATTTTATCACCAAACATCCTAATACTGAAAAATTCTTATAAGAATTCTAGTTGTTGCATGACTGAATTAATTAATCAATCAATCAATGAACAGGCAAAACAAATTCAATATTCAGTGTCCAGATATTTATAAAAATATACTTACTTCTCAGCAGAAACATTGGCTCCAATTGAATATAACAACTTAAGTTGGTCCTAAAGTAATACAGAAACATATTAAATTAATTAACAAGAAATGTAATGGATTAAATGCAAATGTTTTATAGACACAATCCAACCTTTTAATTAAGCAGACACTAAATATTTAATAGCAAAAAATCATTTATTGATACATTTCATTTTCTAAAAGAAAAGCCAGCCTTTTAAAAAAATCCTTCAAATAATGTCATAATAATTTTTCTTCCTAGTTTCCAGAGATTTTCTCTACTCTTTATTCTCATGTTTCCATGACCTACTGAGGAAGACATTCAAAACTGCAGTAACATTTTTATAGCATTGAAGTTCTTGTTATAAATAGAAAAACTATTTAACAAATAAATTATCCTTGGTCATACTTACCTTGAAGGGTAAATAATAAATATCCCTGGCTTGAAATCGAGAACGAAGAGGGGGGTCTAATGGATTCCCAGAATACCTTGGCACTGGCAAGCCCAAGGCAATCACTCGGAAATTTTCACTAACGCGGACAATTTTCCAAGAATCCAACTCTTTTTTGGTATGATCCTATAAAAGTAAGAGATCCAGAAGCTATAGCATAAATGATACAGATCACAATTGTAAGAGCTGCCAAGTCCAGGGACTTAGGACTTGACTGTTGAGAAAACTGTATTGGAGAACACTCTCAAAACCATATTGTCAAGGAAGGCAGCAAAGTGAAATCAGGTTCAGGATGCCAGGGCAGGCTCACAACATGACTGGGGTGTTTGAAAGGAAAAGCAGTTAACACACCAAGGAATAAAGGAGACTTGGGTCAGATCTCCAAGCCTTAGTCAGTAACACAGAGGAAAACAGTCAGGGATAAGGAAAATACATGACTAGAGGTTGTAACAAAGGTAGTCCCCGATGGGCAGATCACCAGCAAAGCTGTGATTGATTACCAGTGGACCTTAAATAGATAATTATGTTTATGGGTATTCCTAGCAAAGCATATTACTAGTAATAACTGACATGTTTTGGAAACTTACTATGTGGTAAGCACATTCCATGGATTTTTCTCATTTAACTTTCACCAGAATCCAACATAGACCATCTCCTTTTTATATGAATGAATGAACCAAAGTTCAAAGGAGTTATATAACTTGCCCATGGTCCTGCAACTAGTATACAGTGGAGCTTAGAGAATGGAAACAGTACGGGTTTTAGAGTCACAAATCCTGGCTCAACTGCTTGATGTACACTTTTACTAAATGTTAGCGTATGCATGTTATTATACCTTTGGAACCTTAGCCTTCTTAGTAGGAAAAATATCACCTACATTATTGTGACTGCTTGGAAAACTAAATGTGAAAATGTATGTGCAAACAAGTGGCCCAAAGCAGGCACCTGTTAAATCTCATATCCTTCGTTCTCTGCCTAACTCTATCAATGGCTCTTCACATTCTTCAGCAGCAGGATCTACAGTATTGACTAAATATGTGTGAATGCACATTTGTACGCTCTGAGAGAAACGTCCACAGCTTTCAGCAATTCTTCATAGCCCAAATGACAATATAGAAACTCTTAAGATGGCACTTAAGGCCTTTCCTGGCAGAAGCACTGATTCTCTCAGTCTCAGCAACCAGTACACGCCCGTCCCCTTGACCCTCCTTCTGTGACCCTGTGCTCCAATCCATCTCCCAACTGCAGCTCTCCAAACACATGATGCTGCTTCACCAACACCACTCCATCTTCTTGGAAAAACACCCTTTTCACTTTGCACACCATAAACACAAGGGTCAGTCAAAGCTCAGCACAAAAAACATCTTCATAAAACTCAGATCCCCTTCCCTCATCAGAACCATTTTTGTACCCTTTTACTTTATCTTATGCAAGCTTCTATCATTATTTATTTGTGCATTTGCTTCTATACATGACTGCCTCATGCTAGCTCCACACTCTTGAAAGGACTTATTACCTCTAGTGTATAACAGGACAAATGTCTGTTGACTGATTGCATGAACTAATTTTAAAAATAATAAATAATTATTTCAATCATATTTTGGTATGAATCAAAATCAGAAATCATACATCTAATTAACACACTGACACTATGTCATATACACTAGAAAGTGAGAGTCTGGATCTAGCCCTGTCTAAGAAACCAAAAGTAGAATCTTCAGAGAGCTAACTAAAGATTTCTCTTTTACATTTACCCAAAAATGTTAAATAAAATATAAAGTTCATACAAACTGAACTTTGTATCTCCTTGCATAATAACAGAATTCTACTAAAATCACCTTTATGAAACCAATAACATTTTTGAGATATTAAATTTAGAATATCAAAGCTACCTAGAAATAAATGGGGCTTAAGTTATGGTGTTAGAACCTTTTTACCATAAAAGTTGTCTTAAGATGATAGTGCTTTGTGAAGGGATCTTGCCTATATGCTGTGAGGTTCTCATGAGACAGATTCTATGAACACAGAAATAACATTTACCGAAAAAAATTATGTATTTATACTGATATTTACTTTGGGAGAAAAATGTAGTAGACCCTTCTCACTTAATAATAAGCATTCTTTGCGTACTAAGCCTCTTTTTTTTTTTTTTTTTTTTTTCGACAGAGTCTCGCTCCCTCACCCAGGCTGGAGTGCAGTGGTGCAATCTTGGCTCACCACAACCTCAGCCTCCCGGGTTCAAGCGATTCTCCTGCCTCAGCCTCCTGAGTAGCTGGGATTACAGGTGCATGCCACCACGCCCAGCTAATTTTTGTATTTTTAGTAGAAACGAGGTTTTACCATGTTGGCCAGGCTGATCTTGAACTCCTGACCTCAGGTAATCTGCCTGCCTTAGCCTCCCAAAGTGCTAGGGTTACAGGCGTGAGCCACTGCACCCAGCCACCAAACCTCTTTTGACTCACATATCCTGAATTCCTATCCAAAGTAATATATTCAATAACTTTGCACAGAATTCTACTATAAAGATAAAGAATATATCAAACTTTTTGTTGTGAAGTAACTCCTATACTTAAAAAAAAATGATTCCATATTCTGAGTATTTTTTTTCCAAATTATTTACTAAAAATTTTCCAAATTATTTACACTAATGTAATCTCTAGTGGCAAGTAGTTATTTTGTAATTAGAAAGCATCTAAAGAGAAAGCATTCTGCATAACAGCCTTTTAAAAAATAAATTTAAAAGCTTTCATTTTGGTAAATTAACAACATGAATAAATGAATTTAACTTTTTCTACTTGATTAAATCCTGATTATCTCCTTCTGATTATATCAGAACAAGATGTTCCATGAATAGATCCAGAGGAAAATGACTGTACTACACAAGAAAGCATCATCTAGAAACTCCCACAAACAGTAAAGAAACAGACTGCTTCTGGTCCTGCCGGCCATGCAACATCAGTTCAATCAGACCCTCTGGCATTCATTATTTAGGGCCTAGTGTGTTCTGGGCTCATATTAGCACCCTGGGAGCAAGATCAAGAAGTATGAGACACAGATCTTGCTCCTGATCAATTTGCAACCAACCTGGGGTAGTAAGATTAGCACATATGTATCTCTACAGAACAGGTATGAGAGAGACTCTAGGTCCTAGAATGTACAGGCAGAGCATTCAGTCACAGAAGGCTGGGTTAGCCACAGAGAGATCCAGCGTAGTACAGCTTGAGCTGGATGAACACGGGCTAAATGTCTTCTTGTCATTTGTGACATTACATGAACCCACCTCCCAAGCCTTTGATGAGTCCCCACATTCCCTAGTTGTTGCCCTCTTTATATGCATGTTTATCACAGCATTTAATCATTCTATGGTACTTATTCATTCATTCAACAAATAGTTTTTAGGCACCTACCATGTGCCAGCCATTGATCTAGGAACTTGAGACAATACCAGTTACAAAAATCCCTGCCCTTGTGAAACTTATATTCTAGAAGAGGGAAGCAGACAGCAAAGGGCACTGTATTGCATTGTAAAAACTTTGAATTTTACTCTGAGTGGAACAAGAAGCTATCAGGGTTAGAGCATAGGAATGCCCCCAAATGGACGCATTGTTAAGGCGATCACTGACTGCTGTGTTGAGACCAGTGTCAGGAAGGAAGGATGGAAGCAGGGAGTGCAGTTAGGAGGTTCCTATAGCAACCTTGGCATGTGATGCTGGTGGCTTGGGTCATCAGAACAGGATATCCTTTAAATATTTTATTCATTTCTGTCAATACCTACTGGACCTTGAGCTTCCTGAAGCTAAAAACTGGACTTTCTTCAGCTTTGTATCCCTGGTGACTAGCACTATCTAGAAGTCATTAGCCTTTTATTAAATAGTTGTTAAGAGAAAGAAAGAAGGGGGAAAAAAGAAGATGGGAAAAGAGGAAGAAAGAGAAGAAGAAAAAATAGGAAAAAAACATGGAAAAGAGAATAGTTATTAGACTGACCAAAAAAAAAAAAAAAGACAGTAAAAATCTGGGAGGTCTTTTGACAAGGTCTAAAACAGAAGAGCATTGTAAAACTGTAAATTCATGACTCTAGCAATTTACCCAAGATAAGGGCCATCTGAACATCTGTCCTGATTCCAATAGGGCCATGTCATATACAATAAAATGGCACTGCCCATAGCTTGACAGCAAAGACAAAGCAACAGGATTTCTTTTCTTACTTGGAGAAGTTTGTCGTAACGCTCAGCAGACATCAGGAAGCGTCCATCTTCAAGCTGCATCTCTCTGTTTTCCAGCAAGTTGTTCAAAACAGGCAAAACATTCCTCTCTGCCTTTTCCAAACCTTCCAAAATCAGAGTTCTGCCTTCTGTGGCTGCACGAACTGCACACTATTTCCAAAAAACATAAAAGCAAAATGAGAATACTGAAGTTGCAGAGCTTGGCCTAACATTACTTTTAATGCAAATTTAAATTGCAGTTCTTGTTATAGGGACCAGAAATCAATAAAGCTGAGTTCCAGATCTTGTTTTGCTTTTTCTGCCTATATGATCTTAGGAAAGTGATTACCTCTTTGGGCCTGTTTATTCGTTTGTAAAATAAAGAGATTGAAAAAGAGGATCTCTGAAGTTCCTTTCAGCCTTGACATTTTAGATTATATAACCAATGAAATAAAAAACTAACAGCTATCTA
Organism: Pongo abelii; assembly: GCF_028885655.2. Classification (NCBI taxonomy): domain Eukaryota; kingdom Metazoa; phylum Chordata; class Mammalia; order Primates; family Hominidae; genus Pongo; species Pongo abelii. The sequence goes on from NC_071999.2 coordinate 46,891,832, forward strand.
TGAACAAGGAACATAATTAAACAAGGGCACAGATTCCACAACTGGAAAAGAAAAATGAAGATAGTTATCTGCCCTACTTATCCCACAAGCTTCTTGTGAGGATCAAAAAAGCTAGCTGAGAAGGCCTGGAGACTGTAACATTTGTAAACATAAGTCATCATCAAAATAAATTGAGGTTTAGTGTGATGATGCTGACAACATTACACACTTAGAAACAGAAAAAGAATCAGATTTTACATTGGCCAACAGCAGACTGACTTAACCAGTACTACAAGTGTTCCAATAAATTTTAAGAAAATTAGTAATGGAGAAAAGTAGGAAATAAAGTAAACTGTAATACAAAAAATTACTAGAGATATGAAAAAAATATTTTCGTTTAACTATAGGTCCTTAATAACATAGAAAACTACTTTTCGTCAAAATCCTTCATATTCTGCTAAAAAAGGAAAACCTGTCATGTTTCTTCTGCACATTCAACCACAGACAGAGGATTAATGGTGCTAAATTTATACTGTTATTCCCTCCCTTAAAACTCGCCTTCATTAGTCTCCATGGCACTGCATTGTCCTAGGAAAATTGTTTTGTCTTCTCTGCCTGTCCATTAAATGTGGATGATGCCCAGAATTACATCCTTAACACACAGCTCTTCTTACCCTACTAGGACCTCCCTGAAAATCTTATTCAATCACATAGTTCCAACTACCACCTTTATGCTAATGACCCCCCAGAATCTTGGGGTTCTGAAACTCCCCCAAGTTTCAGAACCATGTAGTCTCATTAGTACCTCATATGGGGTCCCTCAGACCCCATGAGCACCTCAGGTCCCTTGTACAACACTGAAAATATCCTATTTTCTCCAAACCTGCTTCTCTTCTTTATCTTCTATCTGGGGTGTGAGCACCATTGACCCATGCCAGAGCCCTTGATGTTTCTTGAACTCATCCCTTTCTACCCCTTCCCTAGTTCAGGCTCTCCTTACCTCTCAGATCGCCTCCCAGTAGTCCAGCTCCTTAATTTGGCATATCAGCCTATCACAATGCGGCATCTACCTACCTCTCCAACACCATCTCCTGATATTAGTTGCCTCACATGTGGTATTTCTGTGACAATAAACTGGTTATCTCCTTCTACGTATATACATACCATACTGCTTTACCAGAAAAATCTGTCTTTACTTATACTGACCCCTCACTTAAAATTTAATTTTCCCTATAGTAATTGTCCAAAAAAAAAGATCTAAATGTTTGATGAGGGGAAAACATCTCTCTATTTTTTTAAGACTTAATATCCAAATAAATTTCTGGAGTAGCAATGTACTGATTTTCCAAGTGTAGAAAAGAGGCATTGCTTAATCAAGCTTGCATACTATCCTCTTTAAATAAACTGTTGAATTTTGCACTGTATAGTAGAGCTTAGTTTATTTCAAGTGTCTACATAATGTTGTAAAACGATAAACTTTATGAAAGCCGTATTAGACTCAAGAGAATCATCCATTTTAAGATCAATTCAGAATAATCCCCAAATATATCATTACTGCAATACTTTAATTCTCTTCTGCCAGAGTAGCCATCTTGTTCTAGAAGCTTTATTTAAAAAAAAAAAAAAAAACACGGGTAGATGTGACTTAGTAGTTTCTAAAGAACAACAACAAAAAAAGAATCTCATTTTTGCTAGCTGTATAAAGGACAAAGCCATAGAAATAGTTTCTCGGATATTAAAAGTCAAAATATTGGCCGGGCTCAGTGGCTCACGCCTGTAATCTCAGCATTTTGGGAGGCCGAGGAGGGTGGATCACAAGGTCAGAAGTTCAAGACCAGCCTGGCCAATACTGTGAAACCCCGTCTCTACTAAAAATACAAAAATTAGCCGAGTGTGGTGGCACGTGCCTGTAATCCTAGCTACATGGGAGGCTGAGGCAGGAGAATGACTTGAACCCGGGAGGCAGAGGTTGCAATGAGCCAAGATCGCGCCCCTACACTCCAGCCTGGGCGACAGAGCAAGAATACAAACTACTTCTTATAAAAATTCACATTTCAGTTAAGGTTTCAATTAAGCTTTTGTTCACAAAAATATATTTACTTCAAGAAAGCATAGCTCAGAACAAAAAAGAAATTAATTGTTATCATAATCTAGGGTAATATTATTTTTAAAAATCTAAAACTTTCAGCAATCTTTCTTATACGACAGACTAAATATTGCATTTGACTTTTTAAAAACTCCATAGGGATGAAAACCCACATTCTTTGAGATAAAACTAGAAATATACAGATCAAAATGTAATGGTTCACCATCTATGGGCCACAAAAAGCAAACTCTTGACAACACAGGACAACAACAAACACTGCAGCTCCACTTTCATTCACCTCAAGTGTACTGTGGTGTGCTATGCATTGAATCTCTTCAAAGGAATTCAGAATAAGCTATGCAGAGAGATCAAAAACAGAAGCCAAATACGCAAGGTTTTCTTTCCATCTACTCTAATGGCAGTACTGTGACCACAAAGTTGAAAAAGTAGGGATAGATGGAAAAAAGATAATACCATTTAATGATCTCTTGAAAATCTGGTCAATGCTGCAACTTTTCTCCACAGTCAAATGCATACAGGTATATGTATAGAGCAGAGACCTCAATTTAAGAATATCTACTACTAACGAATGATAGAAATAGAAAATCATCAATTTCACAAACACCACAGTAGTAACTGCTGCAGTCAAGAATCCAAAATGGATGGTAAAATTAGTGGGTAAGTATATGATGAGAAACAGGATATTTGTATATACTCAAATATCTCCTCACAAAATATTTTAAAATGACAAAGTGAAAAATAATACAACACTGGAGAAACCTAGCAGATACCACCTTAATTAACCAAGTGATCAGAGTCAATGTGACCAGTAATGAGCTATATCAATCTCACATACCAGACTTCTAATATGATACCCTGAGATGGGCACAACATCACTTTTATATTATTCTTGCTAAAAACGCATCATTTCAATCAAATCATAAGGAAACATCAGACAAAGCTAAATTGAGCAACATTTTGCAAAATAATTGGCCATGAGGAGGAAAAAGGAGATGGCTGCTGCAGGGACTTGGTTGGGGATAGTGGGGGAGACAGCAGTCTTTTTTTTTTTAATGATTCAAAAACGTGAGCGTGTTTAAATGATGAAGAGGAGCTAGTAGAGGAATACAGAAAAGAGAATGTATAATTATTGAAATAAAACTAAAAGAGTTGCTACTAGATGTTGGAGATAGTTTGGTCTATTTACTGAGTGGGAACATGGTAGGGCCTACAAGTTTATAACTGATACATATCAGGCGCTTCCAAGTATACTATTTAATTTAACCCTATGACAGTCCTCTGAGGTACACAATATTTTACCCAATTTACTGGAAGAGAGGTTATATAATTTGAAAATTGCATGGCTAAAATTTTAGCCTGCCCTTAAATTGAGAGAAAACGAGTAGATGAAGAACTAAAAAAAGTCAGTAAATAATCACATCTAGAGGTTATTAGTAATCTCAGAGAGTCTGGTTTTACTAGGCATAGGAATTTGCTGTGTTATCTATGCAGAGAAACGAAACCAAACACACACAAAACATCTCTACACACACAAAATACTCAGTTCAACATAGAGCAGACATGGTCATATAGCAATGCAATCTACCTCAAAGTCTTCTAGAGATAACTACAATCACATTTCCCCAAATCAACATTGTTTTTCAAATCATCATCAACTCAGCAATGAAACTAACCACCTGCCTAAAAATATCTGAAAAGAGAGGTAGTTAACAGAAAAGGCTCATTAGTCTTTTAAATCAACGTAACCCACTAATTGTGCTATTATCCTCATGTGACTTAATTAAGAACTGTGATAGTCCTGTTTGCTAAATTGTTTTCAAGATATAACAAACTTCAGTTTAAGTCTCTCTTTTCATCTGTTTTACTTGCAAATTTTCTTTTTTTTTTTTTTAGTTTTTCTTACAAAAACATTTACCAAAGCTCTTTCTTTCTCCTAAAAAATCTTAATGTAAGAAAAACCAATTAGGCAAAGATCCAGTTTCTGACAGTGGCTTCTAAATGTCTCTAATTTTCCCTTAATAATCCATTAGACCAATTGCCAGGAAAATTCTGTAAAAGAAGAGCAATTAGGAGTGAGTTTAATTTAGGAATAGAAAGAACCATGACTAGATAGGCAAATCAATAAAACAGAATTTAAGAAGGTATGCTAGTCTCTCTAGAAATGTAATGTATGAACAAGAAACTCTTGTAAATAAAAGAGGTTAGAGAGATTTGATATAACCCTCTTGCACTGTTGGAAAAAAAATTTTTTTTGCTATTATTACATGTATTACCTTTCCTATATAAGGAAACTAGTTAATAAAAATGATTAAACATTTTAAAATATAAGAAAAGTACACTTCAAATTAGTAGAAATTAGGAATTCGGAAAAGAAATCCAAATGAATTTAAAAATTTAATGATAAAAGTAAAATCATGTAATTACTGGATAATCATATAAGTGACTTTTTGAAAATAATCTTGAATTGGGGAAAATCTTTCCAATAACTCAAAGGCAGATACCATTAAGAAAAAGATTAATGGATATGACTACATTCAAATTTGTCTATACAGCAAAAAATATCTCAAACTAAAAGACTGAAAACTTGGAAGATGTTTGTAACATATACAATAAAGACCACATAAATATCTTTAGTATAAATTGAATTTTTATAGATTATTAAGAAAATTAACAATACCCCTATAAAATGCAAATTAGCACCATAAAAATATATATTCAACTTCACTGGTTATTAGAGAGCTAAAGGTAAAACATGATATTTTTAGACTTTCAAATTGGCAAGGATTAAAAAAGAATGATAATATCCAGTGTCAGTAAGGTTAAGATGAAACCAGAACTCTCATTCATGGTTGGTCGGAGTGCAAAATGATAAGCTTATGGAGAGTAATTTAGAAAGATATATAAAAATGTAAATGGCTATGTTATTAACCCAGAAATTCTACTTCAATAAATTTATCTAAAGGAAATGATAAGATTAGTGTACAATGATGTGTATTATCCAGTCATCAAAACACTGTTTTATAATTACAAATGAACCAAAAAACCCCAAATGCCAATCTGTGGAGGATTGGCAAAAAATTGTGGTAATTCAGTATGATGGACTTCTACACAGATATTAAAAATAATGATATAGCTCCATCTTTACCTGTGAAAAGGTCCACAATATGTTGTTTACTCTAAAAGCTATAACTCCCTTTCCAGGACTAAGCGAATAAGGAAAGAGAATAAGAGGACAAATATTGAGAATATACAAGGAACTCAACTCAATTGCAAAAAAAAAAAAGGTAAGATTTAAAAATGGGTAAAGGATCTGAACAGACATTTCTCAAAAGAAAACGTACAGATGGCCAGTAAGGAAATGCCCAGAATCACTAATCACCAGAGAAATGCAATGAAAACCACAATGAGACCTCTCTCACCCCAGTTAGAATGGCTATTGTGAAAAAGAGAAAAAGTAACAGATGTTGATGAGGATGCGGAGAAAAGAGAAGTATTACACACTGTTGATGGAAATGTAAATTAGTATAGCCATTATAAAAAACAATTTGGAGGTTCTTCAAAAGTTAAAAGAGGAGCTATCATCTGATCCAGCAATATATGGACTGAATACATGTATTAAAGTATCACTCTATATCCAGTGAAAATGGACTATTGTCAACTAAAAAGAAAAACTAATAAATGAAAAATCTTCCCAATCTTTTTTCTGATTAATTCAATATAAATTATTTATTAATTTTACACACTATCTAAATGGCAACAAGAATGGATGTTTTATAGTGCAACTGAATCCAGAGGCAAAAATATTATAAGGGGATTGCAAATGTGTAAGGGTGGTATAATTTTTAGAAAACAAATTAAAAGACAAAAATGAATCGCCCAAGATTTTAAAATTTTCTCCCTATTTGCCCTTTGGTTACACAGTTGTAGACCCAGAACATATGAAAATTAAACTTTAAAAATATAAATAAGAATACTAGCCAAAAGGAGAAAATCTTGAGAAGATGCTCTTTGGTAACAAAATCTGAAATGCTCAATTTTCAGAACTAATACTAGTTAGTTACTATTTCAGTATCACCTTGCTTCCTGGTTCTTCCTTAAAATAGCCTATAAAATCATTAAAATACTTAATCAGTACTATCAAAAAGTACTATCAAACTTTATAGATATGACTACATTTGTAAAGAATAAATTTAAAAAATAAGCAACTGAATAGAACAAATGGCAAGTCCATTAAGTAATATAGCAACAACATACTGTGCCATACCATATATCTCAGACTCAACTGGAGAGAAAAAAGTAAATGTTACAAGTTTTCTGCCCAATAGAGGCCCCAAGCATCTTAACCTCCTTACATCAATACCTACTTTGCCTTATCTGCATAGCATGTAAGTGTGGGGGTACAATCTCGAAGTATTCTTGTTCTTTCATACCTACGTTTCATCTCCCCAGTGGACTCTCAGCTCTATGAAGGGTGAGAACCCTGTCTTTTATGGCATACTGGTACAAAACTGGCTCACAGCAGGCTATTAGCATTTATGGAATAAACTTGCAACCACTCAGTTAAAAGATGCTGTTATGTAAGGTTAGGAAGAATTTTTGTAGGAAGGATGATAGTTATCTATGCCTACACTTGTTATGAAAACAGAATAGAACAAGTTTATCAGCACGAGAGATTTAGGCTAGATAGTTGGAAGATTTTTCTATACAGGTTGTAACATAAAATAATTGTAGTATAATTTTTTTGAAATCTTTTTTAAAAAGGAGCAATATACGTATGTTTTTAATGTGGAATGACTAGTTGTAATCATTCCTCAAAGTAGAAATTAGACCATCTATAAGGAGCTCTTCTTGTCCTTCAAGCTACAGAACTTCCAGAGACCTAATTTTCTCAAATAGAATTCAGAAAAAAATGCAGCAGGATCCTTCTGGCCCAGCCATCTCCTATCACAGCTTTAACCACTCAACACATGGACATGAAAGATTTCAAGATAAAAGTAGGTGTGTGACCTAAAATCAAAAAGTATCTAAGTCACTGTTCTAGATTTGCTTCTGATTTGATAGAAGACCTTAGGCAAACAATTAATCTGGATGTCTTTGTCCTCATTTACAAAATAAGAATATCCTCAAGGGGTATTATACAGTATACCAGTTTAAGAGTCAAAGCAGTACTGCAAAAAAAAAATTTAAAGTAATTGAACCTACTAAAATATAAACTATTATTAATGTAGTCATTATTTAATAAAAATAGAGTCCATAAAGCTTCAAATTTACTCAAAGTAGCTACGGTGTAAAAGTACTGAGGAAGCTAAAGAAAAATTTTTTAAGTTACATTTCAAGTTCTTCATTTTAACATATCAGAATAGAATCGGATTGATTTTTGGTTGCCCTACCATTTACTTATTACAGGTTACTTAGATTACTCACTGAGCCTCCATTTCTCTCTAAAACTAGGCTCATTTTGGTGCTCATCTCATAGACTGTGTTGCAGATTAAATCAGATAACTTTGGGCACACAGTAAACCTTAAAAAACAATTAGTTGCTGTTACTGTTATGAATACAATCATCGTCACTGTCATCATGATCATCACTTTTTTTTTTTTTTTTTACAAGCAGAGTCTCACTTTGTTACCCAGGCTGGATTGCAATGACTCAATCATAGCTCACTGTAACCTTGAACTCCTGGCCTCAAGTGATCCACCCACCTGGCCTCCTCAAGGGTTGGAATTACAGGCATGAGCCACTGCACTCAGCTCATCATCACTTTTTTAGAGAAGTAGCATAATACGGTAAAAGAACCTGAGCTTTGTAATTGGACAGAACTTGGATCAAATTTTACCTCTGCTATTTATCAGTTGTACAACCATCACCTTCTAAGCCCCTGTTACTTAATCTGTAAGATGGAAAAGTCATCTTCCTCCTAAGGATGTTCTGAGAATTAAATGCAATAATACGAAGCACCTAGCACAATGTAGGTCTCCCAATAAAAGTTTCCTTTTCATCTCTCTCTTTTTTTTTCAAAACAAATTACATGCATCTGTCAAACAGTTAACACTATACAACTAGGCCGGTCGCAGTGGCTCACGCCTGTTATCCCAGCACGTTGGGAGGCCGAGGTAGGCGGATCACCTGAGGTCAGTTCGAAACCAGCCTGGCCAACATGGCAAAACCACATCTCCATGAAAAAATACAAAAATTACCCAAACGTGGTGGTGTGCACCTGTAGTCCCAGCTACTCGGGAGGCTGAGGCACGAGAATTACTTGTATCCAGGAGGCAGAGGTTGCAGTGAGCCGAGATCATGCCACTGCACTCCAGCCTGGGTGACAGAACAAGACTCCATCTCAAAAAAAAATATATATATATATATATACACATACATATATATATACACATACATATATATATGCAAATAGAAAGGAGTTGTTCTGAGTACGATAGCAACATAACAAGGAGCAAACACTTGAGTTCTAACACAGAGGCCACAGTAAACAGAGAGATCTTCCCCGACTGTCCAAGTGCAAATTAGGATGTATTTTTAAATAATGATGTGGTTATTTGTACTAGTGAAAAGTGAGAAAGAATCTGAATGACCAATAATATAAAAAGGTAGAAAAAATAGGAATGTTAAATAAATAACAGCATACCTATCTGATGAAATATTGTACGGATACTAAAAATCATATCTTTGAGTAACATCTAATGTCAAAAGGAGATGCTCCTGATAAAATGCCAGATTTTTAAAAAACACTATAAACTTTATATACATGGTATACCATTTTTGTAAAAATTATAATATACATTATAAAGATATGCACATAGAAAGAAATACAGAAAATATTCATACTGCTGGTCTTGAAGAGGAATACAGCAAGTAATTTTTCAGTTCTTTTCTATGCTTTTTAGTATTTACTCTATTATGCTATCCTTCTTTACTGTTTGGTTTCCCCAACTAAAACATAAGCTCTATAACAACAGAGATTTTTGGTTTATTTGTTCATTGCATCTGGATAGTGCCTTGCACATATCAATCATTCAATACATATTTGTTAATAAATACAAATATATATATGCATTTATATCTATCAAATGAGCATTTATGACTTGCATAATCAGAAAAAATAAACTTTACTTTGAAAACAATATAAATTCCCTATTACATATTATTATTAACCTAATTCTCGCCTTCAAAGGTAGCAGTTGAGTTTAACCTCCTGCTTTATCATCAATCATCCTTAGTCTTAGGTGAGAATTAGTGAAGAGCTTAATGGCCATGACCAACAACTCAGGATTTGGGAGTTTCCAGCTGATATGTCAATTCGTAATAACCTGGATATCAGTCATAGGTGCGTACAAAGGGAATGATACCGAAAATCCCAAACTTTCTCCCAATACCCACCAGAGAGCCACAGGTACTTTTTCACCTATATTGGGCCATCAAGTTACAGGGATCACCTAACAGTGAATAAAAATACTGCCCGTCCCTTCAGCCCAAACATCAAATTCAATGGTTAAGAACACTGAATAAATAAAAAGGAATTTTTAAATAAAATAAATATAAAGGCCTTTCAGTGTAACAAATATATGTCTAGCTGGTAGTCAACTGGAAAATTCATCTATCTAGAATTCAAATGGAAATTATCCATTGTGATGACTCAAAATAGATGTCAAAAAGGCAAATACCCATAGAAAACCCACCTGGTGTTTTCATGAATAAATTAAGGCCAGAGCCTACTTATTCTTAATTTAGTTAAAATTGTAATAAGGTTGATTACCCAAAGAAGAAATCTACCATCAATATATGTGTCACTTATGTTCCAGACAGTTTTTAGGTGCCTGAGATGAGCAAGATAGATAGTTATATTCTAGTGGGGGAGGAGAGACAACAAACATGGGAGCAGGGAAATAGGTAAGTTCAGAGAGTGCTAAGTGCTCTGGAGATTATATCATGTACAATGACAGCCTGGTGCAGCATGGTATATTTGGAAAGGGGGTAAGCATGGCCAGTGGCTACTTTAGCTAAGAAATTTATAACCTGAATTACAAGGAGGCAAGAATATAAAGTACAAAGAGAAACTCACACCAAGCAGAGGAAACACCAAGTACAAAGGAAGGCAACTGCAGCTGCAGGCTGTAAGGCAAGGGGTAAAAAGAAAGGTGGTAGACAAATATTCGATCCTATAGAGTGATGTAGGCCATATTACAGGGTTTGGATCTTACAGTGGGTGTAATGGGACATTACTGCATGGCTTTAAGCAGCAAGGAACTGATAGGATCTGATTATGAACAGCACAGTAAGGAATACTAACTGCAAGGAAATAAGATAAAATAAAAATATGAAAATCGGATAAGACCTCAAAAAGTCATCTGAAGCAATTTAAAGAAAGGATTAACATTCTTGCACCTCAATCACGGGCTCTGAAAGTATCAGTGGGATTAGAGCACAGTAAATAACTGATGCTTATCAGAATGAGTAGGATTCACCAACAAAACATAAGAGTATAAAACGCTGCCATGATAAGACACTTAAAATATTTTATAAACTTTATAAACTAAAATATATATCATCTAAAGATATTCTTTTTAGAAGGGCCAAAGGACTGTATAACTTCAGAAAGTTTCATCTAAATAATTTACTATAATGGTCCAACAAATAAATCTTTAGATAATCGATAAATTTAGTTTCCTAAAACAACTCAATTTCTAAAAAGCTAAAGTGTTAAGCTCTCCTTAAAATAATAAACACATTTAAAAATCCATTTTCTCTTCCTTACTATTTGCAAGTTATAAAATTCATTTTAAAAATATATTTTTAAATCCATACTCTACCAAACAAAGCCAGTTCTTTCACCATTATTTAAATATATTCCTGACTCCTCACCTCTACTTAGGCGTTGTTTCAGCTTCTAATCCCTTTACCCAGCTCCTCACTACTCCAGCTCAAATCCCATCCCTCACTCTTATCTTCTCTGAGTATAGAAAACAAATTGGGCTCCTTTAAAATTTGTTTATGTGCTTTGTCTGTGAAGGATTACTTTTTAATTATGGGAAATCTGAACTTCTCAGACATTCCCACTAGATGATGCTAAATTTTTTTGAAAGCCATCATTTAAGGTAGTGTCTGCCAAATCTCTCCATTTTAAGTGCATTTTTTTCTTTTGTAATTAATAAGTAACACATGAGGCCATGTGAATATCCTATTCCTCAAAAACTTTCCACTCAGTGATTTTTTACAATTACAGTCTTTTAATTATAACGTAACAGTGTGCCCATGCTAAAGCTTCAAATGTAAAGAACTACGAAAGTCTCTTCCTTATCCTACTCCAGACTCCAACTCACACTTCTGTAACATACTTTATGTACACTCTGTTAACTGCTCCTTGTGCATCCTTCTGGAAGTTTTCAATGTATAAACAAACATATATGCATTTCTTGTCTTCTTTTTACCACAAATGGGATCACAGTACACATATTGTCTTATAAATTTATTTTTTTCACTTAATTTATCCTACACATCTTTCCTATCAGTACGTACACATTCATCTCATTCTTTTTAATAACTAAAGAGTATTCTACTTACCATTATTTCATTAGTCTCTTTAAGTATACATCACTCTGTTCATTCACAGTTTTATACAATTTCAAACAATGTTACATTAAACATCCTTGTACATATAACTTTTCATGTTTTATGTGAACACACTTGAGTAAAATTTCTAGAAACATAACTGTTGGGTCCAAATGCATGTGTAATTTCTTTTCTCTTGATAAATATTGCCAAACTTTCTTTTTAAATTGCATTAATTTCTGCTGTCATCAACAGCAATGCTGTTTCCTCATCTCTTCTTCCTCATTAATACTGGATATTAGCAAATTCTTTAATCTTTGCCAATCTGAGAGGTAAAAGAAAAATAGCAGCTGACAGTCTTTTAATTTTTATTTTTGTAAATAAAAAAGTCAAGCATCTTTTCATGAAATTATTGAACAATTGAAATATTTTCTCTATGAATTGCTTATTTACAGGCTCTATCCTTTTTCTATTAAATACTCCTAAGAACAATATTTAAAACAATGTATTTGAAGAAGTGTAAAACAAGTTTCATTATAATGTTCATAAAACATTATGTTAGTTGGTAATCTGTACCTAAGATACTCTCCCACCAGAGAAAAAGCTATAGTTTCTGGAAGTGTATACTCTCACTACCTTTAATACCCCTTTACCCAAGTGACCTATAGATTGAAAATACTTTAATAAACATGCTAGAGAATTTCCTATATCAAATCTCCTTAATTCATTTTTTAATAAATTAAATTTCTATAGGTAAGTAGTAGGAAACAATTTAAAATTATGACATCAGCATATTGATCTTTAATGTTTTAGAACCATTAATTTCATCTAGGATTTCTCATTTAGTACAAAACCAAGAAGACATTTCCAAGAACAGTGAAACTAAAAATCTAAATTAAATCTGTCTAGAGAGAGCACAATAGAACTATCTTTTACTGTTATATAAGCTACTCTCTTTCTACTTTAAAAATCAATCTTGTATAGACCTGGAGTACACAGTCATGGGCTAGAGTGTGATAGAACTTGCCTGATCGATGTAAAAGGCTGTGCCTGCACGGATCTCTCGTCGCTGTTTGAGATCAGTTTCAGTGGTGTCCCTTGACAGGGCAATGTATTCGACCTCCCGTTTGGTCAGCTCCTGTAGAGAAGAGAATGAAATTATTCCAAAAGTAAAATCAAATTTCCAGCATATGATTTGGAACTAGTTATCTGACAATGCCATTGCCCATGAGAAGTGCATTGTTAAACCTAATTCTGGATTGAAACTTGTTGAATCTAAGTTTGAGAAAAAAGAAATAAATTGAACTTTAATCAAAATATCTATATATCTCCTCAGAGCTCTTCTTCTATGGCACTCAATCCTACTACTTAAGCAATAATAATCAAAATCCAATTTTACAAACCTTAATTTTTCCTGTAGAATTATTTCCAAATATAATGAGCAATAATTTGACAGTATTATTATTTGGTTTGCCCACAAACTATAGCCATTTCTGTAAGTAATGTTCATCTTTTATAAAGGGGTGATTTAGATTAATTTATTCCATGGATCAATGTTTGCCAAGTGTATACAGTATGTTAGGTACTTTACCAAATGTGAAAACAAGGTAAAAATCCCAATAATGAGCTGGGCGCTGTGGCTCACACCTGTAATCCCAGCACTTTGGGAGGCCGAAGTGGGCGGATCACTTGAGGTCAGAAGTTCGAGACCAGCCTGGCCAATGTGGTAAAACCCTGTCTCTACTAAAAATACAAAAATTAGCCGGGTATGGTGGTGCATGCCTATAGTCCCTGCTACTCGGGAGGCTGAGGCAGGAGAATCACTTGAACCCAGGAGGTGGAGGTTGAGGTTGCAGTAAGCCGAGATCTCACCATTGCACTCCAGCCTGGGCAACAAAGCAAGACTCCATCTCAAGGGAAAAAACAAAACAAAACAAAACAAAACAAAACAATAATCAGGTAAACAGAAGATAAATACACACGCACAGCTGTAGGAGAAGTAAAAGGAGATTTAAAAAAGGAGAGGAAGGAGGTGATGAAAAAGGAGGAGGAAAAGGAAGGAGGAGAAGGAGTAGAAGGAGGAGAAAAAAATAATCAAAAAAATCATGAGATTTGAAGGGGAAACTATGCAGAATTCATCTGTTTCAAGATAATTTATCCATCCTTAAAAGTCTTTTGCCCTATAATCATGTACAAAAAGTTTTTAACATTATCTTTGGTTTTACAACATTGAAGTAAAAACAATGACATTCTCCAATCAAATAAGGCACACAATAAGTTTTTACTAAACATGAGGAACAAACTGAGTTACTTAAGTGTAATGAAAAATGGGAATGAACATGCCATTAACGGCAAAAAGGGATACTGCCATACAAGGGGATTTTTTCTCCATACGCTACTGATAAAAACATATTATTGCTGTAATTTAGGTCTCCTTTAATGTGCTTGTCCCCATGTTACATAACTTTATGTACGTAAAGGAGGAAAAAAAAAATTTTTTTTTTTTTTTTTTTTTTTTTTTTTTGAGATAGTCTCACTCTGTCACCCAGGCTGTTGTACAGTGGTGCAATCTCAGCTCACTGCAACCTCTGCTTCCCAGGTTCAAGCAATTCTTGTGCCTCAGCCTCCAGAGTGGCTGGGACTACAGGCATGTGCCACCATGCCTGGCTAATTTTTGTATTTTTTAGTACAGACGGGATTTCACCATGTCGGCCAGACTGATCTCAAACTCCTGACCTCAAGTGATCTGCCCACCTCGGCCTCCCAAAGTGTTGGGATCATAGGCATGAGCCATTGCACCCAGCCTAAAAGGAGGAAAAATTTTTAAATAGAGAAAATACAGACTAGTGGCAAAGATGTGGTGATACCAAAGGATATTTCCCTAAAAACAAATGAATTGGCTGACAGAGCACAATTTTGGAGTAAAGTAGCAATTTCCCCTGTTGGCAGGTATTTACTTCTTGCTTCTGGAACACATCACTAGTATCTTCATGTCTGCTTCATTGACTGGCTGGATGTGATCTCCCTCAGTGAAAAACCCTGTCGTTTATAATAAGCTTCCATTGGTTGACAAAGTTATATATGCCTCTTATTGTTAAATTGCACAGAGTTACATCCTGAACTGCTACAGGATCATTATGCTCAGCTTCCTTTGCTCTTCATTGGCTGTGACAAGCACCAAAGTCTCCTCAGGTGCTGATTCACGAAAGAGGCATGAGTACATTCACAAAACAGCCCCAGGAGCAGCAGATGGAGGAGGCAGCAGTGGTATGATTTTTTTGAACAAACTACAAAAGTCCTTTTATATGAGTTAAGTATAAAATAAACACAAGTATGAAATTATTCCTATTTATTTTCTCATGGTTTACCATGCTTGCCCCAGATTTTCTGCCTTTAAAGATCTCATCCACTCTGGCTATCACTACACATAGGCTGTTATTCTTAGGGGCAACAGTACTCACTGCAAAGTGTGCAAGGAGGCTTAAGCTAGTATTAAGTTTCCTTATGTGTATCCACAGCCTATGGTTGCCTCAGCTCCATTCCACAATTTAAAGTTGAGGGTGTTGTTGGTTTCTTTTTTAAAGATACAGGTTTCACACTTACAAACCTATGTTGCATTTTTGAACCAACAAGGCTTCTCATAATCTCTTAGCCCCTCTCATTTCACATTCTCAGCAAGCTTCAAAGCCTTGCCAAAAACAAAATCTCAGTGAGATATTGTGGTCTTTGAAATAAGCAAGGTAGCAAGTGCTACCTTAAAATTTTAATCTTAAAATTAAAAAGGCTTGGCCAGGCACAGTGGCTGTAATCCCAGCACTCTGGGAGGCCGAGGCAGACGGATCACAAGGTCAGGAGTTGGACCAGCCTGCCCAATATGGTGAAACCCATTTCTACTAAAAACATGAAAAATTAGCCCGGTGTGGTGGCATGCATCAGTAGTCCCAGCTAATGAGAAGCTGAGGCAGGAGAAGCACTTGAACCCAGGAGGCAAAGGCTGCAGTGAGCGAAGATCAAGCCACTGCATTCCAGCCTGGGCGACAAAGTGGGACTCCATCACAAAAAAAAAAAAAAAAAAAAAAAATGGCTCTAGCTCTGTAATTCTCAGTAGCTGACTCCGCATTCTTAGATAAGACACTTTTACCTTACATATTAATAAAGTGAGGATGGCTCTACAGTGGCACGTTTTACCTCACAAACTAGTTCTAGAAATAAATAAAAGATAAATGAGCTGGTGCGAGTTAGGCTCTGATTTATTCATGTATTTATTATTTCTGCCCCACATGATTTTTGAAGTACCAAAGAAGATTCACCACTGAAATAAAAGAGTGTGCAAGGTAGATTTCAGTAGCATTGAAATCAATCATTTCATAGCAAATAATACAAAGAAACTTCAAATAAGGTTTTTCTCTTCATCCTAAAAAATGTCTTCAGAACACAGCTTCATCTGGTGGCATTCTTTCATTAATCATTAGGGTAATGCCTACTAATACTGACAAAATAGTGGAAAACATTTGTACATTTTCTTGGGTTTTTTTTGTTTTGTTTTTTTTGTTTGTTTGTTTGTTTGTTTTTGAGACAGAGTCTCACTTTGTCGCCCAGGCTGGAGTGCAGTGGCACGATCTTGGCTCACTGCAACTTCCACCTCTCAACTTCAAGCAATTCTCCTGCCCCAGCCTCCCGAGTAGCTGGGACTACAGGCGCCCAGCACCATACCCTGCTAATTTTTTTATTTTTAGTAGAGCCGAGGTTTCACCATGTTGGCCAGGCTGGTCTGGAACTCCTGACCTCAGGTGATCCACCTACCTCAGCCTCCCAAAGTGCTGGGATTACAGGTGTGAGCCACTGTGCCTGGCCAAGACTTGTAAATTTTCTTATTTGGGTTGAGATTTGAGCTTCAGTTCACTTAACAACAGTTCTCAAAGAACTGCAAATGTTTAAGAGGACAACATGTCAGAAAGGGGAAACATGGGATTTCAACTCTAGCTCTATTATTTACCAGCTGGATAAAGCTTGAGTGAGTTATTTAACGTCTGTGAACTTGTTTTCTCATCTATTTAAAGAAAAAACAAGGAGATATATAACACAGAAGAGATACTCTACAGACCTTAGGCTTCCTTTAAAGACTGCATAACTTCCAAAAGTCAAGGGAATTGTTTGGCTTTTTAAAATGTGAGCCTGAGATAAGGGAATGTTCACTGAGCAGTATAATACCAAGTTTTGCTTTGTAATTTCAGACTTGCTGATTCTATCTGCTACTCATTGCCTGAATTTATCTCTCTTTCTACTGGAAGGGGGGGACTTTCTAGTTACAGCAAAAAATTTGCTAAAGCTATGAAAATTTGCTGAAGCTATACATTTGACTCCCAAATAACTTATGCCAAACATTTTGTAAACAAATCACCCTTTGATGTCAGCATTTGTTTCAAATAATGACTAATTCTGATATTTTTTATAAATTCTTAATCTTATTTTATTTCATAGCTTACAAAGTTAAGACCCTTAGAAATTGACAAGAATTAACTGCTCACCAAGTACTGCATAGCAATAGAGCGTCGAAGAGGCCCAGGAGGTCCTATTAGAAAAACATCTTGCCCCAAAAGATCCTTCTGCATTATCCATCTTAGATGCTGAACTACAGATTGAGCCAGAGAGTCTGAAACTATAAAAAAAAAAAAGAGAAAATGAAGTGCAAATTTAAGTATTACTTATAATATAAATCTCCAAGTAATGTGGACATATTTATATATATATAAAATGTATAAAAAATATGTGTTTATCTGTGTATGTATTTATAAACATATGTATATAAATATATATAAACATATGCATATGTTTATCTGGACAAACATGTAGACATCTGGTGAATTTTCACATAGTTTTACAATAAAACCATTATTGTCGATGCTAAAACAAGATTAAGTTTATAATATCACAAAGAATTACATATTCCTTACTTGAAAGCTTTCCATAACATTTGAATAATAACCTATAACTGTTCCTAAAGAAATAAAAGTGATTTTCAAGGATGATTTGAGGAACTGATTTGATTAATCACAATTTTATAGTCCAATCTTTTTGTTCTAAAAGAGAGATATGATCAAATCATCCCAGGTAGTTAATGATTATCATAGTCTTAAAAAATCTGAGAAAAGTATACTACAGCTTAAGTTGGTAATAGGTTGTAAGATCATGGTTAGAAAATTAATGTAGACTTAAAACTACTTCTTTAGAATTAACTATTTAAGTCTATTCTTCTATACCAAATTCTTTTGTGAACAGAAGACCACCCCATGCAATGCCCTTCCAGGTCTACTATTAAATCACCCCATCAATGTGCTCATCTTCTAACTCAGCATTTTCTAAAATGTTTAAATTAATACAATTAGTTTGTTTTTGCTCATATGCAAATCACCCAGCGAGTCCATTCCTGGGTATAAAAGAAAAACTCATAACCTTGTACATCAGGAGACACGTATAATACTCAGAGCAGAATTGTCCAAAATAAAACTGGAGACAGGACAATGAATAAATACACAGAATGAAATATTATACAGCAACAAAAACAGAATAAAAGACCCCCACTTCCAATGATATGCTTAACCCTTAAAGGTATAATATTGAGTGAAAAAAAATAAGAATAAATCATGTATAATACCATTTTAATAAATCTCAGTAAACTAGCAAATGAATTCTTTAGAAATAGATACACATGTGATAAAACAGTACTTGAAAAAGCAAAACAGCAGGGGAATGGTAAGTTGATGATAACTGGATACCTGGGGGTAAGGAGTGGCCATGGAATCAAAGAGATTCTTATGTATAGCTTCAAGGATATTGGTAATATTCTAGTTCTTACATTAGATGTGGGTTACAGTGTTTGTTTTATTATGTTGTATTTTATACAGACAGACACAGATATCTATATTACATAACGTCTCTTGTATGTAGTAAATATTCCATACATGCTAAACTTTGTTTAATCACCCCACTGAGGTCACGGATTAGTTCAAAGATCCAACTAAGAAAGCCTAGGACTAAATATCTAGTGCTTCTAGTGCTTCTCCTCCTCTGACAGCACAATATTGTTAGGGTAGTCTCTCCTGTACTCCCCTGCCCCAAAGAAAGCAAATATTTAATCACTGGAAAAGATAATTTTCTGATTTTCATTATTCTGGTAGGAAGATCAAGGACAAGGTTTTGGGCAAATTGTTTGGTTTATCATGTCACTGGAGTCACACTAAAGCATATTATAATCTCCCCAAAACAAATGCCCATATGTCTGAGACTCATTACTCAGGTAGAACTGTTTGGTTTCTCTCTTGTTTTTACAAATCCTCTAAGACATGCATCCCTAGCAGGATAAAATCCCTAAGACATGCATCCCTAGCGGGATAAAAGTTGGTTCCTGGAAGGGGGACTTGAAAAAAATGTTTAGATGTTACAATAGTTTGTGGTCCTCGGCCAGGCATAGTGGCTCACGCCTGTAATCCCAGCACTTTGGGAGGCCAAGGCAGGTGGATCACCTGAGGTCAGGAGTTGAAGACCAGCCCAGCCAACATGGCGAAGCCTGTAGTCCCAGCTACTCAGGAGGCTGAGGCTGAAGAATCACTTGAACCAGGGAGGCGGAGGTTACAGTGAGCTAAGATCACGCCACTGCACTCCAGCCTGGGAGACAAAGTGAGACTCCATCTCTAAAAGGACACAGTACATAAGCAGATATATAACATATCTATGGTATTCAAATTTCTTGGGGTTGGGAAGGAATAATTACAGGGAGAAAATATCCACAGGAGAGTAATAAAGAAAAATAGATTGAAAAATACTGCTCTAAGACCTATACTTTTTAGCAATCTATTAGGTAGTTTCATGATGCTAGCATGCAACTGGCCTGAGTCTAGAGAGTTAATCTTATTTATAACTATCACATGCCCTTTTACCTATTTTCTTTTCTACTTGAAGCTTAAATCAATCTTTATAATATACTGTCTACTCTTTCTTGCTTCAAGACAAGTCAGCCTCCTTGCTGTTTAAGGATGAAACAAAATAAGAGTTAAGACGCCTTAACTTCTTTATTAGTAAAACTACACAATGTTCCCTATGCTGCAAATCTATTACCTCTTCCTACTCCGATATCAAACATATAATTAAAAACTTAAACACTTTGGGTTTTTTCTTTACATTTTCATAAATCTCAGCTTAATTTGGCCACAGGCATGCTCTATAGTACTCTCACAGTTTTGTGTCACTTTGTATTCAACTTTGGCAATGTGCCTGACCTTCCATTATCTGGACTTGATAATTTAAAATCCAAAATTTGTAAAGTTCTAGAAGTTAAAGCCAAGTTGGTTTCTTTAACTTCCTCCCACCTTTTATTATTTATAACTATTGGTAACTATTTATAATTATGGAGTCTCAATTTAGTTCTATACTTCCAGTTCGTTTTGAATGTTTTGACCTTGGAACCATATTCATTTTCAAGATTTTTTTAAAATCTAAGGTAGCAGTTCCTAATCAAATGTGAGGCCTGCCCCTCATAAATTGTCTGTATAATAAAGTGCTGATGTTTAGGAATAACTTTTCATTTTTTGAAGCAAACTGGAGCAGAATTGAGGTTATAGCCATAACAGAGCCATTTGTACACCAGTGTACTTTCTTAAGTAGAAGAGAAAAGCATGGAGTTATTTAAAGCTAGAGCCCTGGGAATTATGCATAATCCTGTTTATGCTCATGGGAGTGTCTTCCACTTCAGCATGATGCACATGTACTGAGAAACACTGCCTTAAGGCACATCTGACTAGTCTCAGTCCTTCCTTTACTCTTACCACTCAACGGTGGTTCTCAAATGGTGACCATACTGCTACCATTCTAGGCCTGCCAGGAGGCATTTGGAAAATGTCTGGGAGTACTTTGGGTTGTTGTAAAGCTTTGGGAAATGAGAAATAATTTGGTACACCACTGATATTTTGTGATGGTAAATGCAATGACCAAGACGGTCTCATCCTGCCCAGTATGTCAATGGCACCATAGTTGAGAAATACTGTGTAGTCATTATTTTTTCTCAAGGCCTCTGTTGCCTGCACACCACTAATGAGTTTGTCACAATTAAGCTCAGAGAAAGAGTTTCTCTCTATTTCCTTTACCTTCTGAAAGATAAAACTTTTAGGGAGGAAATCAGTAGAGAATAAGTTCTACCTTTAGAGTAAGCCTGTAGGAGATGTCAGGATATCTAAGGCTCTCATCATCACATTCCAATTTAACATAAGTTTCTTAATACATATAAGCTACTTCTGAATCCCATGGCTGGCCTTGTAGTCTATGGCATACCTTCACAAAGAACATATATTTTCCCTGCTTTTATTCTCCCCCAATAACAATACTAATAATGGTCATAATTTATTGCATTCCTATCAGGTACCAGGTAAACATACAAATGATTTTTCATATAGGATCTCATAACAATTCCAGAAAGCAGCATACCTATTGTATAAGGACACAGATTCAAGACAGATTGGCTGGGTTCAAATTCCAACTCTACTATTTACTAGCTATGTAACCTTAATCAAGTTATTTAACCTCTCTGTTCAGTTTCCTCATCTGTATAATAGATATAATTGTAGTTACTTATAAGTTGTTATGAGGATTATATTAAGCACTTAGAACAGTGTCTAATAATAGTAAATGCTGTGTTTGTTAAATACTCATTACTCCCATTTTACAATAAGAAAATCAAAATTGGAAATATAGTATCATTTGTCTATAGCTGGTAAGTCCATAAACCAAGATTCATACCTAAGTTGTTTAAGTCCAAAACTTGTATTTCGGTCATTATGTTATACAGCCCCTCCAAAAGCTTTTCAACAGGTATCCAGCTTCAGGTGCAAGACTTTCCCTACAAGTATGGACCTCTCAGGGCTACATCAAATTTAGCAGACTTGCTGTTCCAGCCATTAGTTCTACTTCTTTTTGGTGGTATCAATGATATGTTTTATTCCTTTTATTAAAATTTCAAAGTTATTTTGTAATGAATATTATGTTACCAGAGGATCTACTTCTCAAAGAAAATCCAACTTTCACTTATTCATGTTTTAGTATAGTGTATTTTACCAAAAAGCATGTCTATATTTAATTTGTCAGGAAATTGCATTAAACTACTGAAAGAAAGCATCATGCAGTGCTATGTGGTATCTGTGGTATATTTTACATTAATGCTTGAAACTAGTTGTATTTTTAGAATGGCCTCAAGAAAACATGAGTCATACTTAAAAGCATGCCAGAAATAGAAACAAGATTTAAGACTGTACATTACGAACATCTGCAAAACAAAGTGCCAAACTGCCATGCATAACCTAATATAAACATAGCACAGTACACGAGAGAAATCCCCAACTTCAATGTTTTCAGGCACAAGATGCTACCTTCCAGGAGTCCACATAATAATAAACTGATGTCAAAATAATCCCAAAGAGCTTGATCCTATATTCTAAGATTCCTTTTCTATGTAAAGATAAAAACCTGTAGTTCATATTGGCCTAAACCCCTGATTCAATTCCTAACCAGTATTTGTTTTCAAAAAATATGTACTACTTTTTGCCCGGCCATATTCAAAGGCTTTAAAGTAATTTTATCATAGTTACCTAAATTATAATTTTCTCCCTTCATGAACTCAAATTTTCATATATATAAAAAATTAAAATTCTAGAAAATTAAGCATAGGTCAGATTCTATTATAATAAATCCTTCAAAACTGTTGATGTTTTCTTAGTATCCCAAAAAGCAGCATCATATAATGGAGGGGAAAAAAAAGCCTTTGAAGCCAGACAGACCTATTGCGATTTTTCATCCTGTCTTTCATCCATGTCCTTAGACAAGCATTTTGACTCTTTCAGGTCTGTTTCCTTATTTTCTTTTTTAAATTTATTTTTATTATACTTTAAGTTCTGAGATACATGTGCAGAACATGCAGATTTGTAGTTTCCTTATTTTCAAAATAAAGATAATAATACTTATTGAGTATGGTTTGTGAGGATTATAGGTAAAGCACCGTGCCCAGTCCCTCAGCCAATGAGAACTAGGTACGGGAGAATTATTCAAGTCTCATCCTCACCTGCAAACTCCTATCTCTGCTGTGTACCCTGGACACCAGGCTGTATAGTGTGGACTTGGTGGATATGAATAGGCTCCTGAGTTTACACTCAAATTACCTGCTGGGCCTAGAGGCAAATCTGAAGAATAAGGGAGAAAGGAACCCAGTACTTACTACATCCTCACTGGTTAGAGTACTTTCACTTGACATTTCGTTACCATTTCATTTCATCACCCCACAAAATAGCTCAGAAAGAATCTACATCTAGGACTATAACACTCCCCTGAATTTGATTTTTCTACCACATCACAACGCAAGATTTCAAAAGAAGCATGACTAACCTCCTCACTGCAACTACGTGCTCATCTGCTAAACTTTCCCCTATTTACCATGTAACATTCTGTAGTTAGATATAACGGACATGAAGGGTGAAAATATTTAGCACCAAAGTCCTCATTATTTACAACACGAACTAACTGAACTAAAAAATTAATTTATTCACACAGCTATATTTATTAAGGACCTACTATATGCTCAGAACCAAGAATACAAAGATGAATAAAATAAGGTTCTTTGAAGACATCAAAAGAAATAATACATATATAAAACATCAGCTTATGTAGCTTATATAAAGCCAATCATTTATAAAGTGGGCTGATGTTTCTGTGATCCAATATAGCTGTTATCAAAACTAAATCTATAGCATTGGCCAGCACAGTACTCAGCACAGAGAAGATATTCAGCTTTTCTTAAAACTGGAAAAATTCATCGATATGTATTAAATAATTATATATATCCATATTCAATGACTAAGTGTTATGTTGTTCACTTTTTGTATAAGGGTACAAAAATAAGAGTATACATGTATATTTGCTTGTGTTTGTATAGAAAAATGCAAGACAGATTCCCCTGAAACTAATACTGTGAGAATTAACATGAATGAGAATAGGGGTGAATATATAATTTCTCAATGTCTATCTTTTTATATTGTTTTGATTTCTGAACCACAAAAATATATCAGTTCTGCAAAAAAGTTATTTTTTTAAAGTCATGCTTTAGAAAAGATTTTACATAAGAAAATGTCCACAATATGTTGCTTTATGAAAATGGTCTGTACATACAAAAGTATGGTCTGTAAATAAAAAAAGGTAAGAAAATATTCTGTATATACAAAATAGTATATACAGTACATACTATTATTTTCTTAAATGATACACATATACATAGTCATTTTTTAAAACATTAGATACGTTTCACAAAGATTCAAGCCATATAAAGTGTGTTCTCTGACCAAAACTAAATTAAATTAGAAATTAGTAACAGAAAGATCTTTGGAAAATCTCCAAATATTTAGAGACGTTTTAAACAGCATAATTCTACATAGCACATGGGATCATTGCTAAGTGGTATCAGTAAGATGGCTGACTAGAAGTTCCTAGCACTCCTCTCCCGTAAAAAAACCAAGCCAAACAAATAAAAAAACTACATTTCCACCAAAATAAATAAAGGAGAGCCCTGGAGAACTGCAAAGGAGTAGGAGAAATCCTGTAGAGCACAGAAACCCAGGATGGCCACATAGAGAAGGAAAGGAAACTGCCTCTGCCAAGGACGATCTCAGCCCCTATTTGGGGATCAGCTTGTACCCAGGAGGTATTTCTCTCTGCAGGAAAAAGGTAAGCAGAAGGACACTACCAGCTCCCATCACTACTATGGATACCTGCAGTCTTTGCTACCAGAGATTTCTGCAGTCCTCACAGGCTCTGAGCCCAGCTGAGGGAGCTCCCCAGAGTACACATTCTGTGCTACTCCCAGAGAAGAAACCGACACTGTGCCTTACCCCAGTCCCCTGCCTGAGCTGCTACTGTGTTGTAACCAGAGCCGCTGCTCCAGTGCATCCTGTTCCAGGGATGGGTAGTCATTGCACCCCTCCATCCTGCAGGCTTTGCCATCACTGCAGCACAGCTACCTGGTAGCCCCCAATCCCTGAATTTAGCTACTGCTATGCTCCAAGTTACCCTGAAGCTGCTCCATCCCCTGCATCCCAGACATTGGTGTACCCTGCCCTTCAAGGCCTAAGCTGAAGTGATTCTCTCACTGGGGACCCACAGCATCAAACTATCCCCAGACACCACACCAATGCAAAATCCTATCCTCCTGGATGCCCCAACCCTCCAGCACACCAGAGCAGATGTCCTACCCAGTGCCATAGCCGACACTGGACCCTGCCTCTCAGGGACCTAGCACCTCCTCCAACCCATGTAGCTGTATATTTTAGGGCCAGGCTGATATGGCATCTTACTTCCAGGGAATCAAAGCCTTGGATGAGCTGTGCCTCTGCCCTACAGGTCAAATGGCCAAAGGGCCTTTCCTCCCTAGAACAGGACTAGGAACTCAGAATTTGAGCGGCTGAGGAGCTCCACCTCCCCAGGCGGTAGACTAAGGCTGTACTGTTCCCTGTTCCCTGGGCCGTATCTGTGCCTTGCCATTTCTGGGTTCTTGACAGTGCTGCACCTGGCTGCACAGAACCTGGGCTATTGCTGAGTGTCACCATCCCAGCATCAAGAGTAATTAGTGTGTGACATCTCATCTCCCAGGGCTCAAGTTGCCACTGTGCCCTGTTGATTCTAGGTCCCAAATTGTAGCTGTTCTGGCCCTATTCCCTGGGGCCGGAAACTTTGAGGCTCCCCTTCTTCCCTGGAGCCATGCCAGTTCTGCACCCTGCCCTCCAGGGTCAGAGCCACAGCTATATTCCTGCCCCCTGGGTGCAAGCTGTTAGAAAGTGCTTCAGAGGCAAGAGCAAACACATTCAAAAGCTAGGAGAAGGGAAGAAATAACTAAGATCAGAGCAGAACTGAAGGAGATAGAGACACAAAAAAAACTTCAAAAAAATCAATGAATCCAGAAGCTGGTTTTTTGAAAAGATCAACAAAATTGATAGACCGCTAGCAAGACTAATAAAGAAGAAAAGAGAGAAGAATCAAATAGACGAAATAAAAATGATAAAGGGGATATTACCACCGATCCCACATAAATACAAACTACCATCAGAGAATACTATAAACACCTCTGCACAAATGAACTAGAAAATCTAGAAGAAATGGATAAATTCCTTGATACATACACCCTCCCAAGACTAAACCAGGAAGAAGTTGAATCCCTGAAAAGACCAATAACAAGCTCTGAAATTGAGGCAATAATTAATAGCCTACCAACAAAAAAAGTCCAGGACTAGAAAGATTCACAGCCGAATTCTACCAGAGGTACAAAGAGGAGTTGATACCATTCCTTCTGAAACTATTCCAAACAATAGAAAAAGAGGGAATCCTCCCTAACTCATTTTTTGAGGCCAGCATCATCCTGATACCAAAGCCTGGCAGAGAACACAAGAAAAAAAGAGAATTTTAGACCAATATCCTTGATGAACATCAATACAAAAATCCTCAATAAAATACTGGCAAACCGAATCCAGCAGCACATCAAAAAGCTTATCTGACACGATCAAGTTGGGTTCATCCCTGGGATGCAAGGCTGGTTCAACATACGCAAATCAATAAATGTAATCCAGCATATAAACAGAACCAAAGACAAAAACCACATGATTATCTCAATAGATGCAGAAAAGGCCTTTGACAAAATTCAACAGCCCTTCATGCTAAAAACTCTCAATAAATTAGGTATTGATGGGACGTATCTCAAAATAATAAGAGCTATTTATGACAAACCCACAGCCAACATCATACTGAATGGGCAAAAACTGGAAGCATTCCCTTTGAAAACTGGCACAAGACAGGGATGCTCTCTCTCACCACTCCTATTCAACATAGTGTTGGAAGTTCTGGCCAGGGAAATCAGGCAGGAGAAAGAAATTAAGGGTATTCGATTAGGAAAAGAGGAAGTCAAATTGTCCCTGTTGGCAGATGACATGATTGTATATCTAGAAAACCCCATCATCTCAGCCCAAAATTTCCTTAAGCTGATAAGCAACTTCAGCAAAGTCTCAGGATACAAAATCAATGTGCGAACATTACAAGCATTCTGATACACCAATAACAGACAAACAGAGAACCAAATCATGAGTGAACTCCCATTCACAACTGCTTCAAAGAGAATAAAATACCTAGGAATCTAACTTACAAGGGATGTGAAGGACCTCCTCAAGGAGAACTACAAACCATTCCTCAACTAAATAAAAGAGGACACAAACAAATGGAAGAACATTCCATGCTCATGGACAGGAAGAATCAACATCATGAAAATGGCCATACTGCCCAAGGTAATTTATAGATTCAATGTCATCCCCATCAAGCTACCAATGACTTTCTTCACAGAATTGGAAAAGACTACTTTAAAGTTCATATGGAACCAAAAAAGAGCCCGCATTGCCAAGTCAATCCTAAGCCAAAAGAACAAAGCTGGAGGCATCACACTACCTGACTTCAAACTATACTACAAGGCTACAGTAACCAAAACAGCATGGTACTGGTATCAAAACAGAGATATAGACCAATGGAACAGAACAGAGCCCTCAGAAATAATACCACACATCTACAACCGTCTGATCTTTGACAAACCTGACAAAAACAAGAAATGGGGAAAGGATTCCCTATTTAATAAATGGTGCTGGGAAAACTGGCTAGCCATATGTAGAAAGCTGAAACTGGATCCCTTCCTTACACCTTATACAAAAATTAATTCAAGATGGATTAAAGACTTAAATGTTAGACCTAAAACCATAAAAACCCTAGAAGAAAACCTAGGCATTACCATTCAGGACATAGGCATGGGCAAGGACTTCATGTCTAAAACACCAAAAGCAATGGCAACAAAAGCCAAAATTGACAAATGGGATCTAATTAAACCAAAGAGCTTCTGCACAGCAAAAGAAACTACCATCAGAGTGAACAGGCAACCTGCAGAATGGGAGAAAATTTTTACAATCTACCCATCTGACAAAGGGCTAATATCCAGAATCTAAAAAGAACTTAAACAAAATTACAAGAAAAAAACAACCCCATCAAAAAGTGGGCGAAGGATATGAACAGACACTTCTCAAAAGAAGACGTTTATGCAGCCAAAAGACACATGAAAAAATGCTCATCATCACTGGCCATCAGAGAAATGCAAATCAAAACCACAATGATATACCATCTCACACCAGTTAGAATGGCAATCATTAAAAAGTCAGGAAACAACAGGTGCTGGAGAGGATGTGGAGAAATAGGAATACTTTTACACTGTTGGTGGGACTGTAAACTAGTTCAACCATTGTGGAAGACAGTGTGGCAATTCCTCAAGGATCTAGAACTAGAAATACCACTTGACCCAGCCATCCCATTACTGGGTATATACCCAAAGGATTACAAATCATGCTGCTATAAAGACACATGCACATATATGTTTACTGCGGCATTATTCACAATAGCAAAGACTTGGAACCAACCCAAATGTCCATCAATGATAGACTGGATTAAGAAAATGTGGCACATAAACACCATGGAATACTATGCAGCCATAAAAAAGGATGAGTTCATGTCCTTTATAGGGACATGGATGAAGCTGGAAACCATCATTCTGAGCAAACTATCACAAGGACAGAAAAACAAACACCGCATGTTCTTACTCATAGGTGGGAAATTAACAATGAGAACACTTGGACACAGGGTGGGGAGCATCACACACTGGGGCCTGCTGTGGGGTGGGGGAAGGGGGGAGGGATAGCATTTGGGGGTATACCTAATGTAAATGATGAGTTAATGGGTGCAGCACACCAACATGGCACATGTATACATATGTAACTAACCTGCACGTTGTGCACAGGTACCCTCGAACTTAAAGTATAATTAAAAAAAAAAAAAAGAAAGTGCTTCAGAGAAACAGACCTCAGCTTTGTGGGAGAACTGTATCCACTTTTGCCTTGGAAAGTGAACCAACACCTCAAGTCATAGTGTTTCAGTAATTTTGTAAGACCCCGGGCCTAGGAATTCCGGACCTGTGACCCAGATCCCCATGCTGCTGCATCTGCCTGTGGGCTGTGTCAGACCAGACATCAAGAGAGATACCCTCATCTAAGACTCTCCATTGTGGGAAAGACAAGAACAGGAGGATCCCTGGAGCTTTGGCCACTGAGGACCCTAACAACCTATGCTGCCACCATCACTGACACAAACTCCTGCAGCCTAGACCACCAAGACACTTGTAGTCATTGCTGAAATTGATCACAACTAAAGAAGCTGTAGCTGCACAGAGACTACACCACTGCTCCAACGTGCCCAACCAGTATCTTCAGGCCCATCTGCAGGTGAAAGTCTTCCCCTACAAAAGCCACTCTGTAAAGTTTGGAAGAGGTGACTGCTCTATCAAATGCACAGAAATCAGCATCAGAACACAAACAAACACAAACACACACACAAATGAAAAAGCAAAGAAACATGACACCACCAAAAGAACATAATAATTCCCCAGTAACTGACCCCAAAGAAATGGATATTTACAAATGGCCTAAAAAGGAACTCGAAAAAACAATCTTAAGGAAATTCTGCAAGATATAAGAGAATACAGATAGAAAATTCAATGAAATCAGGAAAACAATTTATAACCTCAGAGATTCAACAAACAGATAGATATCATAAAAAAGAACCAAATAGAAATCTTGGAACTGGAGAATGCAGTCAATGAAATAAAAAATACAAGACAGAGCTTCAAAAACAGACGAGATCAAGCAAAACCAAAAATATCTGAACTTGAAGATAGCTCTTCTGAAATTACCCAGTCAAAAGAAACAGAAACAGGAGGAGAGGAGAGAGGAGGGGAAGGGAGGGGAGGGGAGGAGAGGAGAGGAAGGAAGGAAAAGCAGGGGGAAGGGAGGAAGGAAGAAAGGAAAAGAAAAAAGAAAGAAAAAGAAAACAGAGTGAAAAAGAGTGAAGACAGCCCATGGGACTTATGGGACACTACTAAGTGAACAAATACATTATGGGATATTCAGATGGAGAGGAGACAAAGACAGGGACAGAAAGCTTATTTAACGAAATAAATGCTGAAATTTCCTAAGTATTGGAAGATATATGGACATCAGATTCATGAAGCTTAAGTCTCCAAACAGATTTAATCCAATGAGGTATTCTCTGACGTACATTATAATTAGTCTGTCAGTCAAAGACAGAGAGTTTTAAAAGCAGCAAAAGAAAAGCATCAAGTCACATATAAGGGAATCCCCATTAGACTATTAGATTTCTCCATAGAAACCATGCAGGCCAGAAGAGAATGGAATAATATATTCAAAGTACTGAAAGAAAAAAACTGCCAGTCAAAAATACTACACCCAGAAAAACTGTCCTTCAGAAATTAAGGAGAAATAAAGTATTTCCCAGACAAGCAAAGACTGAGAGAATTCATCATCACTGGACCTGCCTTACAAGAAATGCTTCAGGGAGTTCTTCAAGTGGAAATAAAAGAATGGTCATTAATATTATGAGTACATATTGAAGTATAAAACTCACTGGTAAATACATAATCAAATCCAGAATACTCCAATACTGTAAACAGTGTGTAAATCACACATATCTCTACTATGAAGGTTAAAAGTCAATTCAGTCAAAAATAACTAAAGCTAAAATAAGTTGTTAAGGAACACACAATATAAAAAGATGTAAATCTGAGGAGTGCGTAAAAGTCTAGAGTTTTTGTATGTGGCAGAAGTTAAGTTGTTAGCAGCTTAAAATAGTCAATTATAAGATGGACTTTTGGGTGGAGACTTCTGTAAAGGTGGCAGTGGTACAGGGGGCTGAGGTGAAAGTGGATGGTAGCAAGCCAAAACTGAGCAAGAATGAGCTGAAGAGATCCCTGAAAGCCAAGAAGGAAGTGGCAGAGGAGGAGGCCAAGCAGAAAGAACTCAGTGAGAAATAGCTAAACCAGGCCACAGCTGCTGTCACCAACCATACCACTGACAGTGGTGTGGGTACTGAGGAGAAGAGCTTTGACCCAAATCAATACTACAAGATCCACAGTCAGGCAGTTTATCAACTGAATGTCAATGGGGAACACCCATACCCACACAAGTTCCATGCAGACATCTCACTCAATGACTTCATCCAAGAATATAGTCACTAGCAGCCTGGGGGTCACCTGAATGATGTCACCTTAAAGGTTGCAGGTAGGATCCATGCTAAAAGAGCTTCTGAGGGAAAGTTCATCTTCTATGACCTTCAAGGAGAGGGGGTCAAGTTGCAAGTCATGGTGAATCCCAGAAATTATAAATCATTAGAATTTATTCATATTAATAACAAACTGCATCAAGGAGACATAATTAGTTCAGGGGAACCCCGGGAAAACCAAGAAGGGTGAGCTGAGCATCATTCCTTATGAGATCACACTGCTGTCTCCCCGCATGCATATGTTACCTCATCTTCACTGTGGCCTCAAAGACCAGGAAACCAGGTATCGTCAGAAATACTTGGACTTGATACTAAATGATTTTGTGAAGCAGAAATTTATCATCTGCTCTAAGACCATCACACGTATAAGAAGTTTCTTGGATGAACTGGGATTCCTAGAGATTGAAACTCCCATGATGAATATCATCCCAGGGGGAGTTGTGGCCAAGCTTTTCATCACTTATGACAATGAGCTGGACATGAGAATTGCTCCAGAACTCTATCATAGGATGCTAGTGGTTGGTGGCACCAAGCAGATTTATGAAACTGGACGCCAGTTCCAGAATGAAGGGATTGATTTGAGGCACAATCCTGAGTTCACCACCTGTGAGTTCTACATGGCCTATGCAGACTACTACAATCTCTTGGAAATCACAGAGAAGATGGTTTCAGGGATGGTAAAGCATATTACAGGCAGTTACAAGGTCAGCTACCACCCAGATGGCCCATAGGGCCAGGCCTATGATAACTGACTTCACCCCACCCTTCCAGAGAATCAGCATGGTAGAACTTGAGAAAGCCCTGGGGGTAAAGCTGCCAGAAACTAACCTCTTTGAAACTGATGAAACTTGCAAACTTCTTAATGATATCTGTGTGGCAAAAGCTGTTGAATGCCCTCTACCTTGGACCACAGCCAGGCTCCTTGACAAGCTTGTAGGGGAGTTCCTGGAAGTGATTTGCGTCAATCCTACATTAATCTGTGATCATCCACAGATAATGAGCACTATGGCAAATGGCACTGCTCTAAAGAGAATCTGTCCAAGCACTCTGAGCTGCTTGTCATGAAGAAAGAGATATGCGATGCCTAAACTAAGCTGAATGATCCTGTGCCACAGCAGCGGGTTTTTGAAGAACAGGCCAAAGCCAAGGCCACAGGTGAGGATGAGGCTATTTCATAGATGAAAACTTCTGTACCGCCCTGGAATACGTACGGGCATGGGCATTGACTGAGTCACCATTTTTCTCAAAAGATTCCAACAACATCAAGGAAGTACTTCTATTTCCTGCTATGAAACCCAAAGACAAGGAGAATGTAGCAACCACTGATACGCTGGAAAGCACAACAGCTGGCACTTCTGTCTAGAAAATAATAATTGCAAGTTGTATAAGTCAAGCATCTTTGCACATCTGCAAAAGATCAAGGTCTGCAAGGGAATTCTTGTGTGTTGCTTTCCATTTGACTACCACAGTTCCATTCAGCCATCAGAAGAGAGACAAAGAATTAAGAATTTCTTTTTATTCCTTGTTACCAAATAAACCATTTGTCTCTTCTCAAAAAAAAAAAAACAAAACATAATAAGATGTTTTATGTAAAAATTTATGTAAAATTTATGTAAAAATTACATAAAACATAATAAGATGTTTTCTGTAAGCCTCATCGTACCTGCAAAACAAAAAAGTATAGCAGATACAAAAACAATACAGAGAAAAAAATCAAAGCATAGTGCTATAGAAAATTATCAAATCACAGAGAGTAACAACAGAGAAAGAAAGGAACAAAGGATCTACAAAACAGCCAGAAAACAAATAACACAATGGAAACAGTGAGTCCTTACCCATCAATAATTATCTTGAATGTAAATAAATTATCTAAGAGTGGCTGCATGGATTTAAAAAAAAGAGGGGAATTCAATTATATGCTGCCTACAAGAGACTCACTTTAGCTTTAAGGACAGACAGGCCAAATGTAAAGGGATGGAAGAAGATAAGATATTGTATGGAAATGGTAACCAAAAGAAAGCATGAATGGCTATACTAATATCTAATAAAAGAGACTTCACGTCAAATTCTGTCACAAGAGACAAAGAAGGTCATTATTTAATAATAAAGGAGTAAATTCTTCAAGAGAACATAACAATTATAAATATATATTCACCCAACATTGTAGCACCTAAATACATTAAAGCAAATATTAATGGACATGAAGAGATAAATAGAGAGCAGTATAATAATCATAGAGGACTTCAATTCTCAATTTTCAACAAAGGATATATCAACCAGACAGAAAATTAATAAGGAAATACTGAGTTTGAATTGAACCTTAGACCAAATAAACCTAACAGACATATTTGAAATTTTTCATCCAACATCAGCAGGATACACATTTATCTCTAGCACACATGAAATGGTCTCCAAAATTGTCCATGTTAGCCCAGAAAACAAGTCTTAACAAATTTAGAAAACTGAAATCATATCTAGTATCATTTCAGATCATAATGATATGAAACTAGAAAACAGTAACAGGAAGAATCCTGGAAAATTTACAAATATGTGAAAATTAAACAACATGCTCTTGAACAACCACTGGGCCAAGAAGAAACCAAAAGGAAAATTTTAAAATTTTAAAATATTTTGAGACAAATGACAATGGAAACACAGCATGCCAAAACCTGTGGGATGCAGCAAAAGCAGTTCTAAGAGTGAAGTTTATAGCAATAGATGCCTACATTAAAAAGATTCTGAATAGTTTAACATTTTGCCTCAAGAACTCGAAAAAAAGAACTAAACCCAAAGTTAGCAGAAGAAAGGAAATAAAGATCATTACAGAAATAAATCAAATAGAAAACAGAAAAACCATAGACAGAATCAACAAAACTAAGAGGTTTTTTGAAAAAATAAAACTGATAAACCTTCAGCTTGTCTAAGAAAAAAAAAAAAAGACTCAAATAAATAAAAAGTGAAAGTAAAGACATTACAACAGATGCCTCAGGAATAAAAAGGAACATAAGGGACACAAATAAATGGAAAATATCCCATGTCCATTAATATTGTGAAGATGTATATACTATCCAAAGCAGTATACAGATTCCATGCAATACCTTTCAAAATCCCAATGGCATTCTTCACAGATAGAAAAAACAATCCTAAAATATGTATAAAAATACAAAAGATCTCAAATAGCCAACATTTCTGAGAAAGAAAAACAAACTTGGAAACATCACATTTCTTGACTTTAAATTTTTTTTTTTTTTTTTTTTTTTGAGATAGGGTCTTGCTCTGTCACTCAGGCTGGAGTGCAGTGGCACAATCATAGCTCACTGCAGTCTCAACCTCCCAGGCTTAAGCAATCCTCCCACCTCAGTCTCCCAAGTAGCTGGGGCTACAGGTGTGTGCCACCACATCCGGCTAATTAATTTTTTTATAGAGACAGGGCCTCACCATGTTGCCATGGCTGATCTTGAACTCCTGGGCTAGAGCAATGCTCCTGCCTTGGCCTCCCAAGGTACTGGGATTACAGGCACGATCCACTGCGCTCAGCCCTGTGTTACAAATTATGTGTGTATCAAAATATCACACTTACCCTAGAAATATGTGCAACCAGTATGTATCAGTTTTTAAAAAGGTATGACACTGGCAAAAAAAAAAAACAAAAAACAAACAAACAAAAAAACAGATACATAGACCAGTATAACAGAATAAAGAGCCTAGAAATAAATTCAAACATAAACAGTCGACCAATTTTTGACAAGGGCATCAAGGACACAATAGGGAAAGGATAGTCTCTTCAATAAATGGTGCTGAGAAAACTGGATTTCCACATGCAAAAGAATGAAATCAGACCTTTATCCTATACCATATACAAAAATCAACTCTAAATGTAAGACCTGAAATATAAAACTCCTTGGAAAAAAGCTCCTGGACGTTGGCCTTGGCAATGATTTTTTTTTGATATCTCAACCAAAAGCTCAAACTACAAAAGCAAAAACAAATAAGTGAGACTACATTAAACTAAAAGTCTTTTGCACAGCATAGAAAACAATCAACAAAATGAAAAGGTAACCTATCAATTAGGAAAAAAACATTTGCAATCCATATATCTGGTGAGGGGCTAATATCCAAATTATAAATTTGGAATTTATATAATTTGGAATTCATATAATTCAATAGTACAAAAACAACCCAATTTAAAAATGAGCAAAGGATTTGAATTCTCCAAAGAAGGTATAAAAATGTCCAACAGGTATATGAAAAGGTGCTCAACATCATTAAATCAGGAGTCAGGGAAATACAAATCAAAACCACAATGAGATACCACCTCACACTTGTTAGTACGGCTATTATCAAAAAATCAAAAGATAAATGTTGGCAAGGGTGTGGAGAAAAGAGTGCATACTGTTGGTAGACATGTAAATTGGTACAGCCATAATGGAAAACAATGTGGCCATTTCTAAAGAAATTAAAACTAGAAATACTATATGACTCAGCAATTCTTCTGGATATATACCCAAAGGAAATAAAATCACCTAATAAAGATATCTGTACTCCATGTTCGTTGAAGCACTATTCACAATAGCAAAGATACGGAAACAACCAAAATGTCAATGGATAAATGAATAAAGAAACCATGATACAGGTTGAGCAGCCCTAATCCCAAAATCATTAATCAAAATACTCTAAAATCTGAAATGTTCTGAGTGTCAACATGACACCACAGGTGAAAAATTCCACACATCTGACTGCATGTGATAGGTCGCAGTCAAAAAGCAGGCATTCAACACCCAATTTACTCAGCATCCCCAAGGGAAAAATAGAACTACCTTCAGGCTACGTGTATAAGATATACATAAAACACAACTGGACTTTGTGTTTAGAGTTAGGTCCCATCCCCGCAATGTCTCATTATGTATAAGCAAATATTCAAAAATTTTTTAAAATCTGATATCCAAAATAACTCTGGTCCCAAGCATTTCAGATAAGGGATGGTCAGCTTGTATATCTATACAATAGAATATTTAGGCCAGGCGCGGTGGCTCACGCCTGTAATCCCAGCACTTTGAGAGGCCGAGGTGGGCGGATCACGAGGTCAAGAGATTGAGACCATCCTGGCCAACGTGGTGAAACCCCGTCTCTACTAAAAATACAAAAATTAGATGGGCGTGGTGGTGCATGCCTGTAGTCCCAGCTACTCAGGAGGCTGAGGCAGGAGAATCGCTTGAACCCAGGAGGCAAAGGTTGCAGTGAGCCGAGATTGCGCCACTGCACTCCAGCCTGGGAGACAGAGCGAGACTCCGTCTCAGGGGGGAAAAAAAAAGAATATTTATTATTGAGCCTTTAAAAAGAAGGAAATCCTACCACTTGCCACAACATGAATGAAGTTGGAGGACGTTATGCTAAGAGAAATAAACCAGACCCAGGGTAAAAAAAAAAAAAAAAAACCCTACATGAGCTCACTTACATGTGGAATCTGGTTGGGGTGGTGGGGTGCAGGGGGAGTCAAAAATACAGAGATATAGGAAAAAAACATTGGTTACCAGGGGTAGGGGTGGGTAGGAAATGGGGAGATACAGGTCAGAGTATTTAAATAGCAGATATGTAAGATGACCAAGTCTAGAGATCTAATGTACAATATGAGGACTATAATAAAATTGTACTCTGAAATTGTACTGAAATTCCTCCTAAATGAGTAGTTTTTAGCTGCTTTTGCCATACCAAAAAAAAATGAGTAACTATGTGAGATGATGGATATGTTAATTTGCTTCACTATAGTAACCATTTTACTATCTATATATATCCCATAACATCATGTTATATGTTACATATACAAAATTAAAAAAAAAAAAAACTAACACATGGGCAAAGAAGAAATTAAAAGGGAAATTACAAAGCTTTCTGAACTGAATGAAAGTGAAAACAATGTATCAAAAATTTTAGCATTCCACTAAACCTGTACTTGGGGAAAATTTTACAGCACTAATTGCCTATCCTGAGAAAACTGAAGTGTTTCCAGTTAATGGCTTCAGCTTCTGCCTTAAGAGACTAGAAAAAGAAGAGAAAATGAGATCCAAAGAAAGAAAATAATATTCATCATAGCTTAAAAATCAATGCAATAGAAAACAAAAACACAAAGAAAAATGAATGAAACCAAAAGCTTGTTCTCTGAGACTAACAATAAAATTGACAAACCTCTGGTCAGACTATTAAGAGAGAGAAGACACAATTCACCAACATCATGAATGAGAGAGAGACAGACAGACAGAAAATACAGATACTTCAGATATTAAAAGGATAAGTGGATATTGTTAAAAAACAAAACAAAACAAAACACTTATGCTAATGTATTCCACAACTTAGAAGAAATGAACAAAGTCCTTAAAAGAGTCAGCTCCTTTTTTAGTTGACACAATTAGGGATAACTTGAATGACTATATCTATGAAAGAAACTGAATTTACAGTTAATAACCTCCCGAAAAGAAAACCCTGGGCCAAGATGGCTTCACTGATGAATTCTACCAAACATTTAAGAAAAAACATCAATTTTATACAAATTCACTCAGAAAATTGAAGAGGAGGAAATTATTCCCAATTCATTGTATGAGGTCAGTATTACCCTCATATCAAAATCTGACAAAGACATGACAAGTAAGGAAAGCTGCAGATCAATATCCCTCATAGAAATGTACAAATCCTAAACAAAATGTTCACACACTGAGTCCAATAATATATAAAAAGACTCACACATTGTTACCAAGAGGGTCTTATCCCAGGAATGAGAAGTTGAAAAGTTAGCTTAACATCTGAAAATCAATCAATGTAATTCACCACATTAATAAACAAAAAAAAAAAAAAAAGAAAGAAAAAGAAAAAAACACAAGATCATATCAAAAGACACGGAAAAAGCACTTAATGACATCCAACATCTCTTCCAGATTAAAAACTCTAAGCAAACTATGAATAGAAGAAAACTTCCTTAACTTGATAAAGAACATCTAAACCTTTACCTAACCTACTTAAAAATGAAAGACTAAAAGTCCTTTCCCCCGACATCCGGAATAAGACGTTCTCTCTCATAACTTCTATTCAACATATTTTAATGTTTTACACAATAAATTACATATTAAAGAGATTTTAGCAAGTGCAATAAGGTAAACACATAAAAGAAATCACAAGCATCCAGACTGGAAAGGAAAAAGTAGAGCTGTCTTTATTTATAGACATGATTGTTTATATAGAAAATGTGATGCAATCTACAAAAACAAGGTCTAGAACTAATAAGTGAGTTTTGCACGGCCTGAAGATTCAAGATTAGTATACAAAAATCAACTGTACTTCTATGTTTAAGTTAAAAAGACAATATCATTTACAATAACACCAAAAAGTATGAAATACTCAGCATAAAGCTGACAAAACATATGCAAGACCTGTACACTGAAAACAATACAACATTGCTGAGAGAAATTAAAGATCTAAATAGAGAAATATATCTTGTTGATGAGTTGGAAGTTTCAATAATATTAACATAGTAATTATCTCTAAAATGATCTACAGATTTAATGCAATCCCCATTAAAAATCCCAGCAGGCTTTTTTGTTGTTTTATAAATTGACAAGTTGATTACAAATCACATATAGATGCAAAGAACTTAGAATAACCAAAACAACTTTTTAAAAGAACAAAGATGGAGAATTAACATTATCTGATTTCCAGACTAATTGTAAAGCTACAGTAGTCAAAACAGTGAGGCACTGATGTCAAGACAGAAAAATAGATCAATGAACAGAACAGAGTCTAAAAACAGACTCACAATACACAAAGACATCAGACTTCTGACATAACTACAAAGGCAATTCAGTAAAGAAAGGATAGTCTTGTCAGCAAATGGAGCTGAAATAACTGGATTTCCATATGCAAAAAATAAACTTTGACCGATACCCTATGCCACATACAAGAATTAACTCAGAAAAGGATGACGGACACAAATGTAAAATGCACAAGTACAACAACATCTAGAAAAAAATGAGAAAAGAAGTCTTTGTGACCCTCGGTTAAACAAAGATTTTTTGGGATTTCTTAGGTGACACCAAAAGCACAATCCATAAAAGTAAAAACTTAATAAGTTGGACTTCATTAAAATTTAAAACTCTTGCTCTTCAGAGAACACTATTAGGAGAAAAAAAGATAAGTCATAGACTAGAATAAAATATTTGCAAATCTTATATCTGATAAAGTCCTTATATCCAGAATATATAAAGAAAAAGCAACTCAAAAAAAAAAAAAAACAAAACCACAAACAGCCCACCCAAAATGTAGGCAAAGATTTGACCAGATACTGTACCAAAGATATAAAAATGATAAATAAACACACAAACAGATGCCTAACATCTTTAGTCACTAGGAAATGCAATTTAAAATCACTGTGAGATACTACTACATAACTATTTTAATGGTTAAAATTCAAAAGTCTGACCACACCAAGAGCTGGCAAGAATACAGAGGAACTGGAACTCTGATACACTGCTGGTGGAAATGTAAAATGATAAAACCACTGTGGAAAACAGAATGGCATTTCTTAAAAAGTTAAACACCTACCGCATGATGTAGGTATTTACACAAGAAAAAAGAAAGCCTATGTCCATACAAAGACTTGTACATCAATGTTGAGAGCAGCTTTATTTCTAAGAGCCTACAACAACCCAAATGTCTACCAACATGCGGATATAGAAACAAATTGTAATATATCCATACAATGGAATACCACTCAGAAAGAAAAAAACTCAAAATAATTATGCTGAGTGATAAAAGCTAGACAGAAAAGTATATATGTTGTATGACTCCATTTATATAAAATTCTAGAAAATCCAAATAAATCTACAAAGCAGATTAATGATTCCTAGGCAATGGAGGCACCAGGAAACATTACAAAGAGGCACAAGTAAGTTTTTGGGGAGATAAATTTGATCAGTATTTTGATTATAGTAATGTTTCCTGGTTATATACATATGTAAAAACATCAAATTATACATTCTAAATATGTGCAGTGTATTGCATGTCAGTTATACCTAATAATACTGTTTTTAAAAATTAGAATTACATATATTATAATATTAATAGTGTCTATTTAGGCTTACGGACAATTCTGGTTTTATCTTTTGTGTTTTTCAATGTTTTCCAAGTTTTTTATGTTGATTATGTTTTATATATGTAACAGGAACAAAAAGTTATACTTCTTATGTTTTGAAAAACCATACTGCAAAGTAATAACAGCCATACTGGAAGCAAAGAACTGACACGCACAGAAAGGAGCAATATGATGGGTGACATACCTCAGGATAGTGTGGCTGGTCAATAGATCACAATTTAATATCCAAAGTTCAACTTGCAGCTCAGCCTCCTAAAGTGCTTATGTATTAGGCATTGCTAAATTATAATTTGCTGAAGGCACCTTTGTTAGGCTTAGTATAGCTAGTCATATTTATGACAATGACAACCACAAACATAAAATAAAACCAAGGAATGGTACCATAAAACCTAAAGTATAATAATAATAATAATAAAAGAAAAAAAAAACAAAAAAAACCAAGGAATGACCTTTTGTTATGAGCACATCTCAAAAGAACCAAGAATTTTCAGGTCCTATAAAATGAGTCCAAATTTCTTAAACATAAAGCATGAACTTATTTTTGTGGGTCAGGTCATAGAAAAAGTGGTTAGAACTTATAATAGATGCATTCTTTATTTTAATAAAAGTTGCGTTTAAACATGAGGTTTTTATTAGCTATTTTAAAAATTACAAATGTAATACATGCTTACTATAATTTTAAAAATTCAAAAATGTAAAAAGAAAAATATATAAATGGTCTTTTTCAAGCCCCACTCTTAACCCAATGCCCTACAAGGAAGTCAAAGTTAAGAGCCTGCAGTGCTCCTCCCACACTTCTCTCTAAACAGACAGACATGTAATAGACCTGTAAAGGTGTTTCAAATTGTTTCAGGTTTTTTTTTTTAACAATAGTGGTATCATATCTTATATGCCACTCTGAAATCTGTACTATTTTGCTTAACTATAACACTCTCTGGGTACAAAGATGTAAGTCTAATTTATTCTTTTTTAATAGCCACAGAAGATTCCACAATGTGGGTACACAATAATTTATTCAACGGCTCCTCCACTGATAGACTCAGGTTGCTTCTGGTTTTTGTCTCTACCACAAACACCAAAATGCTGTAATACATAATGTGTACATTTATCCCTTTTTAGGTACTGATTTTTTTTCTTAATGGATAGAGCATAAAAAAGAAACGTCAGAAGATGTACTTTTTATTTTAATCGCTACTCCAATATTACTTTCTAAAGAAGTCATATGAACTCATATTTCTCTAAGCAATGTATGAAAATGCCATTTCCCTGAAACTATATAGGTATTGGACATTACGATATTTTTAAATTTTGGCCCAAGTGATGTATGAAAGTCTACTATCTTGCTATATAATTTCCATCTCTCTAGCTATTAAGCAGGGTTAGAACACACGTTCACATGTTTATTGGTCATTTGAATTTCCTCTTTTATGTTGTGCCTGTTTAAATCCTTCATTTATTTTCTACTGGATCACATGGTTTTTCTCATCAATTTACAAGAGATACTTGTATATTAAGTGTGTTATTTCTCTATCATTTGTGTTATATAGGCATTAAAAATGTGATTTTTAAGTTAGGGGTTTACTATTTGAATTCATTTTCTCATTTAAACAATGTCTTTAATGGTGACTAAATTGCCACATGGATCCACAGAAGCCTATTTAGCACATTACATAGCTCGAAAATTGTACATCTGGGAGTAGAGGGCATTGGGGAGATGTTGGTTGAAGGATACAAAATTTCAGTTAGGAGAAATAACTTCAGAAGATCTATTGTACAATATAGTGACTATAGTTATTAACAATGCATTGCATACTTGAAAATGGCTAAGACAATAGATTTTAAATGTTCTCACCACAAAAAAGATAACTATGTGAGGTAACAGACATGTTAATTAGCTTGATTTAGCCCTTCCATAATATATACATATATCAAAACATGTTGTACGCCATAAATACAGTCATGCACCACATAATGACGTTCCAGGCAATGATGGATTGCATATTAGATGATGGTCCCATAAGATTATACTGGAATTGAAACATTTCTATCACCTAGTGATGTCATAGTGTCATAACACTGTAGTTAATGCATTACCTTTTCAATGTTTCAATACACAAATACCTACCATTGTGTAACAATTGTGTTATAACTGTCTACAGTATTCAGTACAGTAACATGCTGTATAGGTTTGTACCCTAGGAACAACAGGCTGTACCATATAGCCTAAGTGTTTAGTAGGCTATACTAGCAGTCACCAACCTTTTTGATACCAGGGAAGATAATTTTTCCACAGACTGGGGGGAGGGGAATGGTTTCAGAATGATTCAAATGCATTACATTTATTGTGCACTTTATTCTCTTATTATTACATCGCAATATATAATTAAATAATTATACAACTCATCATAATGTAGAATCAGTGGGAGCTCTGAGCTTGTTTTCTTGCAACTAGACAGTCCCATCTGGGGGTGATGGGAGACAGTGAGAGATCATCAGGCATTAGGTTCTCATAAGGAGCGCACAACCTAGATCCATTGCATGCACAGTTCCCAGTAGGGTTTGTCCTCCTATAAGAATCTAATGTCACCACTGATCTGACAGGAGGCAGATCTCAGGTGGTAATGCAAGCAAGGGGGAGCAGCTGTAAATACAGATGAAGCTTTGCTCACTTGCCTGCTTCTCACGTCCTGTTGTGCAGCCTTGTTTCTAATAGGCCACAGACCAGTACTGGACCCCTCAGTTATACCATGTAGGTTTGTGTAAGTACACACTGTGATGTTACAAGGATCAACGAAATCACTTAATGATGCATTTCTCAGAAGAAAACCCTGTTGTTAAACAACACATAACTGTATATACAATTTTTGTCAATTAAAAAATAAATTAATTTTTAAAATTATACATCTGCAGTGAAAGTTGCAGAAAGCAACAAGAGGAAGTAAGCAGAAAATAAAAAGTAATAAAATGCAGCCAGCCATGGTGGCTCACGCGTGTAATCCCAGCACTTTGGGACAACAAGGTGGGCAGATCACCTGAGGTCACGAGTTTGAGATCAGCCTGGCCAACACGGTGAAACCCTGACTCTACTAAAAATACAAAAATTAGCCGGACATGGTGGCACACGTCTGTAATCCCAGCTACTGGGGAGGCTGAGGCAGGAGAGTCACTTGAATCTGGGAGACAGAGGTTGCAGTGAGCTGAGATCGCCACTGCACTCCAGCCTGGGTGACAAGGTGAGACTCGGTCTCTTTCAAAAAAAAAAAAAAAAAAGGTAATAAAATGCATCAAAAATATTGAATCCTTCTTGAATATGGTGCCTGGGAAAAAGAAGATAAAAGAACAAGTAGGCACACTGGATAAAGATTGCTATAGAGACTCTACAGGATACTTCAGAACATGTTCAAGGGCTTTAAACGTTGATGAGCCTCCACCTTTTAAGGACTCTATTCTTAAAAATACACCTAGGCCAGGTGCGGTGGCTCACGCCTGCAATCCCAACACTTTGGGAGGCCAAGGCGGGCAGATCATGAGGTCAGGAGTTTGAGACCAGCCTGGCCAACATGGTGAAACCCCATCTCTACTAAAATTACAAAAAGTAGCCAGGCGTAGTGGCACGCACCTGTAGTCCCAGCTACTCAGGAGGCTGAGGCAGGAGGATCCCTTGAACCCAGGAGGCGGAGGTTGCAGTGAGCCGAGATTGTGCCACCGCACTCCAGCCTGAGTGACAGAGTGAGACTCCGTCTCAAAAAA
Source organism: Pongo abelii (assembly GCF_028885655.2). Lineage (NCBI taxonomy): Eukaryota > Metazoa > Chordata > Mammalia > Primates > Hominidae > Pongo > Pongo abelii. Next base: position 46,935,602 of record NC_071999.2, read on the forward strand.
AAATACATCTAAAGAAATCTCAAAGGTAACCCTTTTCTCAAAGAAAATTCTTTCATAATGAGAGGCAATTAGTCCAACTATTGAAAATAAGGCAGATCTTAAGTAGCGGCAGCCCTGCATCTTTGATTTTTTTCCCAAGCCCTAACTCTATTAAGTAGGGGACTCTTAGGTAACACTTTCCCAGTGAAGTTTTGTGTAATTTTTGTCACTAATTCACTAAAATTGACAAATAGCTGCAATGATGTTCTATATTATCTATATTTACACAAAAATCAGTTTTTCCATGCTATCATTTATGACACTGATGAATTTCTCAAACCTCAAAACTATTTACAAACTAAAGGAAAAAATTCTCTCCTCCTGTGGATTTTATGTCAAAACTCACCATTTAAAAGCACAATGTTGTAATTCTTACAGAAATCTTTGTGGGCCCTAATTGCTTGGGTAAGAGTTCAGTGTGTCCAGTAAACCTTAAATGGCCTCATGTATAATTGGTCTACCAACTGCAACAAGATTATGTAAGCAAGCAGAAATATAACTCTGAGGTCAGGTTGAAGTTATCTATTGAAAACTTGCTATGCTGGAGCACAACCTCATAAGGCAAACCCTGGAAGAAATACCATTTTTGATACACTATAGTTTAACTTCAAGCACAAAAGCATGAAAGAATCCCTTTTTGAAAACTGCCAAATTCATCTAAGCCTTAAGATTCCGTTTTCACACAGAAAAGTAAAAAAGCATTTATCCACTTCAACACTTACAGGTGAGAGACTCGGGACTAAGATGATAAATGGAAGTTATAATGATCAAGGCAGGAGGTAACAAGACCCAGATCATAAAAAAAAAAACTGAAGAGTAATCCAACTCTCATGTCTGTGATGTGCCAGGTGCTAGATGCTGCCATGGGGAAGATGTCCTGCTGTGCCCAATGCTGTGAAGACAGAAGCAATTCAAAAGAGAAGTTGACAGCTACCTGCAGACTATAAATATTTATTATTTCAGGTGGTCAATGAATTAAGAAATTTTACTTCGATAATACTGCTTTTGTGTAGTTTTGCACTGAAGTTTAGATTTCCAGCTAAGAATATTTCTAGTCTTAAGCATCAGCCACTTAGCAGGATTTCTACCATTCTATTAAATTTTAAATATGAATATCAGGGTTCACACTTCAACATGGTGATTTTTATTATTTCTTCATTACTGTAAGATAATAGTGATTCTCAGTGCTCTAAACAATAAATTTGATAAAGATAGAAATAAAATAGCACTGTCATGCCTCAAGTAACTCATTACTTTTCAATAATCTTTCACACTTTTAAATTCCAAAAGAATTTTCTAACACACTGTTCTTCTCATTCCAGGACTTATTCTCAGGAAAATCAAGAGTAGCTAGTAAATAGCTAGAGACATTGTGGCAGATTGCAAAAGGAAAACCAAACTGAAGTCAGGAAATCTGGGCTTTGCTACTAATTAATCAGTCTTCTGACCTCCTTCTCTGGTCCTACTTTCCTGGCTATGAACTGAAAGTTTCAGAGAGGATAATAATTGCTCAAGTCCCTTTCTTCAATGAAAGTCTATCATTTTATGTTTCACTTGAAAATATTAAATATCTAAAAAGCAATAATCTTTTTAGAATTAGGTAAATCAAAGCATAAATACAAGAAGAAAAGTAAGAGGGTATCAAACTTCAACAAAACACCATTGCCAAAGTACTTTAAAATACTTTTTAAACTCGAAAAGAGACAAAAAAAAAGTCCATCAAAATTCTCTCATAATCCAAAGCCATAATCTCTAATCAATCAAGTAACAGCCACAGTGAAGCCAAAGAACTATAATTCACTCATTTTGGAAACAGTCCCTGAGAGAGGAAGAAAAAGTTGAACAAATACAATATTTGAAAACAATACAGTAAATGAATGCACAAAAACATGTTGTATTATGCGGGACAATTTATCTGTCTAATCAATATGTAGCAACTGCATAATGCATGTGTGGCTAAAGATTTTGGTTGATGTAGCTCAGTCACTTCTCTTATTTCAAGTTCATCAAACCTTTAGCCGACTTTTTCTTACAAATGGACACAGTTGCTCATAATAAGATTAGTAGAAACAATGCAACAATTTACTACTGGATAAAACATACAGTAACATCATCATCTTGATGTACAAAGGTTAACAGATGAGGAATACATATATTGTGATTATGGTAGGAATAATGATGAATGAATAGCAAGAATAGAAAATGCAAATTGGGTCTACAGGCTATTCAACTGCTTTCAATATTAACTCTTCAGGTAAATTTCAAAGAGCAAACTACTAATAACAAAAAACAAACAAAAAGTTTTGATTACCTAAAGGATGAATGAAAACTAAAATAAAAGTATGTAAACAAGAAAATGTGGTGATTTTTGGAGGTTTTTTGATGACTTGCTCTCAGCCAGCCACTGTATTGCCCCTCAGTCATTTGCAAAACACTAAAATACATTCACTCAAAGCCTATGCTTTTAAAGTGTGTATTATTGCTACAATCTATTAAATCCTTAAAGCTAATATAGATAATACTGTGAATTCTCTCACTTAAGAGGATTCCCAATATAATTCAGCATTTGTGACTATGACAAGTACTTCAGCTGACCCCAGATATAATACGGCACCTTAGAAGCTAAAAGAAGGAATGGCTAATGCTATCCTCTGTTGAATGCTATCAGGCAATGACAATGCTTCACGTCTAGGTGAGACTGAAAATGCCAACATTCTTGCTACACTGCAAACACAGTATATTTGATCTCTGAAGGAAATCGAAGCTTATTTGAAAAGCCTACAGCCATTTGAAATCCTGCAAACAACCTAAATTAAAAATCAAATTTAGATGAAATGTACACAGAATTTATTTATTAAGAACAAGACTAAATGAAGACTAAAATATTTTTAGCATATCTCTTAAGCATAATCATAACAGCCCCTAGTAATCCCCATACTCAACAGTGTCACAGGCATTGAATAATGGAAAACGAAAAGGAACAAGAATCAGGAGACTGGAAGAATGGTTGTGTGGACAACCACATTTATTGAGCACTAAGCACCAGGCAGTATCCTACACATTTCACATATGCTATTTGATTTAATCATTATAACATATCTGTGAAGTTGAAACAATCACCCCTATATAGTCAAGGAGGCTCAGCGCAGTGAAATAACCTGCAGAAACTGGCACTGCTAGAAAGTAGTACAGCCGAAATTTTAAACATAATTTCCACCCCAGCAATCATTTTCCTACAGAACTCAAATTACATAAAAGTTTTCCTATTGTCTGTCAAGATTGGATATTATCCCTTGCCTCTCAAGTTTATTGTAAAACATTAGCTACACTCATAATAAGAGAAGACCCAGAAAGCAGGAAAAGTGCCCTTTTTCCCCCAATTATCATGTGTCCATGGCATGTAAGTTATTATACATCTATTTTGTTAATTTTTCTCCAGACAAGTATAACAACTTGTTGAAGAACTTATGTCATTAGTCTTACCTCTGGAAAAGAAAACCTATTAAAATAATACACTTAAGCATAACCATTAAATAATGAATATTAAAAATAAATATTCCCAACTCCCACTTCTAGTTAGGATGAGTTCCAAGAGAATTTTATTTCCAAACTAACAACCAGAATAAACCAGCTAATCTATAAAAATCACAGTTTCCTGAAACTCATCATACAGCTAAGAAAACAAAGAAGCCTATGTGAACTAAATTCTAGAAAAGACTGAGCCTTTTCAAGGAAAGAATAGACCCGCAGCTAACTTCACCCCTGGTAGAATGGCAGGAGGAGAAACAATCTGCCATAGATGTGTCAGGAGAAACAAACTGAACTTTCAGCAAACTTACAATGGCCACGCATGGGCAGACATCATGTACTGAGAAGTCCCAGCCACAGAGAAAACCTGCATCCACCCACCTACTCCTTCCCAACAGTCCTTACAAGCACACAGGGATGGCCACTACAGACCAAATACAGGGCAGGAGCTAAGACATATTCTTCTGGAAGCATGCTGGACCTTTCCCTAGTGCAAGGCAACATCCCACTAAAAGGCCAGTGGTAGGAGAGAAGAGGTGACAGAGATTCCTCCTAGGCACTCCAGGTCTTTATCCAGTGCAAGACAGCAGTTCCTTAAGGATCGTACTGGGGCCAGATAGCTGAGATAAATCCCTCAGAAGCACTCTCCACCTTCACTGAAGTAGCCTCTGGAGGCTGAGGGCAGTACAAGACAAGAGACAGCTGAGTTGCAGCAAGCAGAATACAAGACTGAATAGCAAAGAGAATTCCCCAGCATTCCAAAAATCCGGCAGCTATACAGCAAAGAGATTTTCACAGACCTCTTTGGCCCCAGGATTGCCATAGTTTGTGAAGCTGGCGTTAGAAGAGGAATTAAAATAAAAATAAATAAGTATTAATGCTTGGAAATAAATGAAATAACAAATGGACAAGCAACAGAAAAAATCAATAGTCAAAAGCTGTTTCCTTGAAAAGTTATTAACACTGATAAACCCACAGAAAGACTAATTAAAAAGAAAAGGAAAAAACACAAATACAAATTTCCAGTATCAGGAACAAAATAGAGAATTATCACTATAGATTCTACAGATATCACTCATCACTACAGATTCTCAGATATTTAACTAATAAAGGCTATATTATGAAAAAATGGTGCCGATGAATTTAGAAGCAGAGATGTAATAGACCTATCCTTTTAAAACAAAGCAGAACTATAAAATTCTTAGGAAAAAACACAGAATGTCTTTACAATCTTGGTGTAGGCCAAGATTTCTGACACAATGAGCACTAACTTTAAAAAATAAATAATCAATAAATTACGTGTAATCAAACTTTCTGCCAACCAAAAGATATCAACGAGAAAATGACTAAGCAAATAGATTGAGAAAAAGTATTCATAATACTTATACATGACAAAGTACTTGGATCCATAATACATAAAAAAACTTTTGCAACTCAATAATAAAAAGGCAGACAACTCAATTTTTTTAGTGGGCAACTGACTTTACCATATACTTCACAAAAGTAGAAATACAAATGGCCAATAAGCACAGAAAAATATCTTGAACATCACTGTTCATCAGAGAAATGCAAATTTAAACCACAGTGAGGCTGGGTGCAGTGGCTCATGCCCATAATACCAGCACTTTCGGAGGCCAAGGTGGGTGGATCACCTGAGGTCAGGAGTTCAAGACCAGCTTGGGCCAACAGGGTAAAACCCTGTCTCTACTAAAAAAATTCAAAAATTAGCTGGGCAATGTGGAGTGAGCCTGTAATCCCAGCTACTCGGGAGGCTGAGGTAAGAGAATCGTTTGAACCTGGGAGGCAGAGGCTGCAGTGAGCCAAGACTGAGCCATTGCACTCCAGCCTGGGAGACAGAGCAAGACTCTGTCTCAAAAAAAAATAAAATAAAATAAAATAATAATAATAATAATAATAATAAATAAACCACAGTGAGAAGACAGGCATTACTGGAATAGAGTAAGGACCTCTGAAAATTCATTCCTTCTTAAAAAAAACAATAATAATGGCATAAATTGTCAAACTCAACTTCTTCAGAACTCTGGAAATCAAAAAGTTTTCAACAATCTCACATGCATTTATGTAAGAAAAAGGGTTAATTTGCCCTAACCCCATCCCCATGTCCCTAGCTCTGTGATTATCTTTGCTTTTCTTTTTTCTTTTATTGAGACAGGGTCTCACTCTGTTGTTCAGGCAGGAGGCATGCAATTGCACAATCACGGCTCACTGCAGCCTCAATCACAATAAAAAACAATATTTTATTTTATTTTTTTGTAGAAACAGGGTCTTAGTGTCTCACTATGTTGCCCAAGCTGGTCTCAAACTCCTGGCCTCAAGCAATCCTCCCACCTTAGCCTCCCAAAGTGCTAGGATTACAGGCGTGAGCCCAGTTGTTTTACAACAAACTGTCCATAATCATGGTGAAAACCAGCAGCCTGGAAGTCACCGAAGTGAACAGAACTATACAGAAGCTCCTCAAAAGCCTCATCCCCAGAAAATTATCCCTACTTGACCTGTCTGGCAGCTCCCTGAAATGCTCCATTTTTAGAATTTGTCTTTATTTGATGTACTCAGAGCTACTGTATGCAAACAGCACTAACTCGGGGCATTTGTCAAAAAAAATCAACAACAATTGTTTAACATCACAGCTGCCTGAGGCAGTAAAACCAGTTGGAGCTAACAAGAGGACAACCAAAAAACTTTAAAGACAAAAACAAAAACTGAAAATGAGATGTTCGCAGAAGGCTTTGAAAAGCTTCAGTGTATGCCTAGGAATCTGGAAGGCCACGCATATATTCAGGAAAATCCTGAGAAGAGCGTGTAATCTCTCACCTTCCACTAACCTTGAGGGTCCATACAAGCAGAAAGAAAAGGTTAAGACACAATGGTAAGCTACCTATGGAGCACTGAAATCATGCCCAACTTGCACACACAGACTCTCAACAAAAGCCAAGAGACTTATTGATTCAAGGCATTAAAGAAATCTCCATTCAAACATTAGCTGACCACTAAGCTAACAAGGCATGACAAAGAACACAGACTTTAAAGAAATAGACTAGGAACATCACTAAAAAAAAGCAGCAACTCAAGGAGCAACCACAAAGCCTGGGAAGGAGAGATTATACTATTTAAAACGTCCACTTTCAATAACAACAAAATTATAAGAAATAAAGAAATAGGAGAGTATGGTTCATACATACAGAAAAAAGGAGTCAATAAAAACTATCTCTGAGTAAGCCAGACATTTGACTAAGTAGAAAAACACTTTAAATCAGCTACCACAAATACATTCAAAGAATTAAAAGAAATCATGTCTAAAGAAGTAAAGTATGACAACAATGTCTCATGAAACAGAGTACCAATAAAGAGAAATTATAAAACAAGATCCAAATAAAAATTCTGAACTTGAAAACTCTGATTAAATTAACCAGAGGGGCTCAACAACAGATGTGAGCAGGCAGAGGAAAGAACCAGCAAACTTAAAGATTAGTCAGTTGAGATGATCCAATCTAAGGAACAGAAAGAAGAAATTATAAAGAAAAATGAACTGAGTCTCACAGACTTGTAAGGCACCATCAAATCTATCAAATATAATGGGAGCCCTAGAAGGAGAGAGAGAAAAGAGAATAAATAAATAATAATGAAAAATAATAGCCAAAATTTTGCCAACTTCGATGAAAAACATTAATTTGCACATCCCATCCAAGAAGCTCAACTAACTCAAAACAGGGTAAATTCAAAGAAATCTGTGCTTAGATACATCCACAGTCAAACTATCAAAAAGCTGAAGAGAGTATCTTGGAAGACAGTATCTTGATAGCAGAGAAAAACTGACTTATCATATAAAAAGGATCCTTGCTAAGATTGATAACTGACTTGTTTTCAAAAACTAGGAAGTCCACAAACAGTAAGAAGACATATTCAAAGTGCTGAAAAAAAAAAAAGCCTGTCAACCAAGAATTCTATTCCCAGTAAAATTATTCTTCAAAATACAAAGGAGAAATGAAGACATTTCCAAATTTAAAAAAAAAAAAAGTGATAATTCACCACTAGCAAACCTGCCATCTAGAAGATACTTACTAAAGGGAATCCTTCCTTTAAGCTGAAATGAAAGCACGCTAGACAGTAACTCAAATCCACATGAAGAAATAAAGATTATCAGTAAAGGGAACTACATAGATAAATAATAATGACAATGTAAGCCTATTTTTGTTTGTAACTCTTTTCTTCTACCTGATTTTAAAAACTTCATAAAGCAATAATTATAAAACTGTGCTGATAAACTTTTAATGTGTAAAGATATAGTTTGTATGACAATAATAGCACAAAGGAGGTGGAAGGGAACAGAGCTACATTGGAGTAGTTTATATACTATTGAAACTAAGTTACCATTAATCTAAACAAGATTGTTTTAGGTTAAAGTGTTAGAATCCCTAGGATGACCACTAACAAAATAATTCAAAAAAAAAACAAAAAACAAGAGTAGTAAAAGAAAAGTGGGCCAGAGTGGAAAGGACAGATTGCAGAGGCATTTAGGGGGTAGAGTCAACGGAACCTTGGGTTAGATGAAAGTGACATATTCTCCCTCATGAAGCTGACAAAGATTGTCTTCTTGACCAAACTTTAGTCAGGTTTCTAAACCTTTTCCTAGACACACTTGTGTACTTCCTTGTAAAATCCAGTTGTAGCAAAAGAACGCCATTAAAACAATTTATCCAGAACCCGCCCATCCTCATAATCTAATCACCCTTGATATCTGATCAGAGTCCTCATCTTCCACAATCCCCCAGGTGATGTCTGATCACTCCCGCCTGTCGTCAGCAAGAATTTTGTTAGGTTGGCTTAGCCAGAATCTCCCTTAACCCTGACATTTCCTCTTAACAATTTTCTATCCACCAACTCCCACACTGCTCCTTTGGCTATAAACTACCACTTGCCCATGCTGCATTGGGAGTTGAGCCCAATCTCTCTCCCCAACTGCAAGACTCATAGTGACAGTCCTGAATAAAGTCTTCCTTACCCGGCTTTAACACATATCATTGATTTATTTTTTCTTTAACAGAGCACATAGTCTAGTGGAAGAATCTGAAGAGTGAACAAAAAGCTATTCTATATCATGACCAATGACTGGAACAAAGAATAGGAGAGGAGAGTGGCATGCGATGAGGCTAAGATTAGATCAAGAAATTAATAGCTAAGGATGGACCTTTGTTCCCAAAACACTAAAAACTCATTTAAAGAATTTTGAGAAAAGAAGTGACATGATTTTGGGCAAATAATGATTTTAAGTCATTAGGGAAATACAAATCAGAACCACAATGAGATGTCGCTTCACATGTCTGACTATGGCTGTAATAAAAAAGACAAACAATAACAAGTGTTAGTGAGGACGTGGAAAAACTAGAATCCTTACACAATGCTAGTTAGAATGTAACATGGTGTAGGTGATTTGAAAACCATATTGGTGGCCGGGCATGGTGGCTCATGCCAGTAAACCCAGCACTTTGGGAGGCTGAGGTGGGCGGATCACATGAGGACAGGAGTTTGAGACCAGCCTGATCAATGTGGTGAAACCCCATCTCTACCAAAAAATACAAAAGTTGCTGGGCGTGGTAACCTGCACCTATAGTCCCAGCTACTGGAGAGGCTGAGGACCTGGAGGTTGAACCTGAGAGGGGGAGGTTGCAGTGAGCCGACATTGCGCCACTGCACCCCAGCCTGGGCCACAAAGTGAGGCCCTGTCTCAAAAAAAAAAAAAAAAAAAAAAAAACCATTTTGGTAATTCCTTGAAATGTTAAACATAGAGTTACCATGTGACCTAGCAATTTATCTTCTAGGTAAAACCCAAGAAAGTTGAAAATATGTCCATATAAAAACTTGTACATGGATGCTTGGAGTGGCAATATTCACAACAGTCCCAAAGTGGAAACAATCCAAATGTCCATCAACTGATGAAAGGGCAAGCAAAATGTGGAATATCCACACAATGGAATATAATTTAGCCATAAAAAGCAATGAACTACAGAATCAATAAACCTTGAAAACATTATGCTAAGATAAGCAAGATACAATGGCTACATATTATATGATCCCATTTATATAAAATGTCCAAAATAGACAAATCTATAGAAACAGAAAGTATATTAGTGGTTGCTAAAGGCTGGGAGGGTGGCAGGGGAGAGAGAAGAAAGAAAATGGGAAATGACTATTAATGAGTATAAAGTTTCTTCATGGAGCGATGAAAACGTTAGATAACAGTATGGTTGTACAACTCTGAATAAACTAAAATTACTGAATTGTACAATATGGAAAGGTGAACTTTATGGTATATGAATTATATCTCAATAAAACTGTTATAAGCCAAAAACCATGATGAGTTACTTTTTCACACCCGGTAGACTAAGATTAAAAAGACTATGCTGACAAGGATGTAGAAAATCACTGTTGGTCAAAGGTAAAATGGTACAACTGCTTTGGAGAATTGTTTGGCAGTGTGTTAAAAAGTTAAACAGCCATCTATAGTATGACATATCAATTCAACTCCTAGTTTTTTACCCAAGAGAAGTAAAAACTGATAACTATAAGAATTGTACAGGAATGTTCACAGCAGGATTAAAATGAAAGCCATCCAAATGTCTATCAATAGGAGAATGGATAAACAAACTGTGGTATGTTTATACAATGGAACATTATTCAGGAATTAAAAACAAACTGATAGGTACAGCAACATAGATGAATCTCAAATTAATGCTCTTCATGAGAAAAAAATACATACACACATATAACCATACCATGTGATTCTATTTATATATAGCTAAAGAACAAGCAAAACTAATCTACCATCATAAAAAAAAAAAAAAAGAACAGTGATTTCCAGGGCAGGGTAAAGGGGTAGGAACACAAGAGAACATTTAGGATGATTAATGTAATCTTGGTGGTTATACAGGTTTATAAAATTGTCAAAACCAACCAAAATAAATACTTAAGATCTGTGCATCTGTTCATGATAGCAAAGAGTTGGAATCAACCCAAATGCCCATCAATGATAGACTGGATAAGGAAAATGTGGCACATATACACCATGGAATACTATGTAGCCATAAAAAATGATGAGTTCATGTCCTTTGCAGGGACATGGATGAAACTGGAAACTATCATTCTCAGAAAACTAACACAGGCACAGAAAACCAAACACTGTATGTTCTCACTCATAAGTGGGAGTTGAACAATGAGAACACATGGACACAGGGAGGGGAACAACACACACTGGGGCCTGTCAAGGGGTGGGGGGCTAGGGGAGGAATAGCATTAGGAGAAGTATCTAATGTAGATGACTGGTTGATGCGTGCAGCAAACCACCATGGCACGTGTATACCTATGTAACAAACCTGCATGCACTGCACATGTATCCCAGAGCTTAAAGTATAATTTTAAAAAAAAAGTTCTGTGCATTATATGTAAATCTTATTCCAGGTAAAAAAAGAAACAGTAGGATGTGAGAAAAATAAATGTTTCTACTGAGATATTGATGGGTGAAGTAATAGGATGTCTGGGATAGGTTTTAAATACTCCAGAAAAAAAATCAGTTAAAAGAAGATTGGCATAATATTGATAAATGTTGAAGCTGGATGATAAAATCATTAGGTTTATACTATTCTCTCTACCTTTATGTAACTTTGAAAATTCCTATAATGAAAAGTTAAAAGTTATTCATTCATATATTAATAAATATTTCTTACTGTAGTTCTGTGGCACAAGTTCTGGATTCTTAGGAATTTTCAACTTGTAGGATACATCTCCAATATTAACTGTATCACCTAAAAAGAGATTTTAAAAACAGAATAATTATAAGAGACAAATGAGAGAACCATAGACTATGCAACAATGCTTGTCCTGACCTAGAGAGGGATGTTACAGAAATGTACTACACAGCTGTCTATATGTCAAGCACTATGCTCTAAAACTTCTATCCAAAGGATATATGTATAAAGGAGAAGTGAGGCATCAGTGAAATTCACATTTTAAATGCTATGTTAGCAAACAAACAAAAACCATGATAAAATACATCAACAAGCTTTATTTCATGAATAGCAACATTAATATAGGCAAAAGCAATACAGAAGAATGCATTTTGTTTAAGATCAAAGTATCTATAGAGTAAAATCTTTTTTTTTTTTTTTTTCTGAGACGGAGTCTCACTCTGTGGCCTAGGCTGGAGTGCAGCGGTGCAAGCTCAGCTCACTGCATGCTCCGCCTCCCGGGTTCACGCCATTCTCCTGCCTCAGCCTCCAGAGTAGCTGGGATTACAGGCGCCTGCCACCACGCCCGGCTAGCTTTTTGTATTTTCAGTAGAGACGGGGTTTCACCATGTTAGCCAGGATGATCTCGATCTCCTGACCTCATGATCTGCCCACCTCGGCCTCCCAAAATGCTGGGATTACAGGCGTGAGCCACCACACTCAGCCTTTTTTTTTTTTTTTTTTTTTTTTAAGATGGACTCTTATTCTGCCGCCCAGGCTGGAGTGCAGTGATGCGATCTTGGCTCACGGCAACTTCCGCCTCCTGGGTTCAAGTGATTCTCCTGCCTCAGCCTCCTGAGTAGCTGGGATTACAGGCATGTGCCATCACATCCGGCTAATTTTTGTATTTTTAGTAGAGATGAGGTTTCACCATGTTGGCCAGGCTGGTCTTGAACTCCTGACCTCAAGTGATCCACCCACCTCGGCCTCCCAAAGTGCTGGGATTATAGGTGTGAGCCTCCACACCCAGCCCACAGAGTGTTATCTTTAACACACATCCTCAACCTTTTTACATATCTTTGTACACCCTTATTTTTACTACATACAATTTCAAATTATCCAGCAACATATCCTCAAACTTCAATATTTCTAGGTGCATAAAAGGAATAAAGCCCCAGTGGCATAAATGCCAAGAACTGGCCAGGTGCAGTGGCTCACGTCTATAATCCTAGCACTTTGGGAGGCCAAGGCAGGCGGATCACTTGAGGTCAGGAGTTAGAGACCAGCCTGACTAACACGGTAAAACCCCATCTCTACTAAAAATACAAAAATTAGATGGGCGTGGTGGTACGTGCCTGTAATCCCAGCTACTTGGGAGGCTGAGACAGGAGAATCGCTTGAAGCCAGGAGGCGGAGGTTGCAGCAAGCCAAGATTATGCCACTGCACTCCAGCCTGGGCAACGGTGTGACACTCTGTCTCAAATAAATAAAAAATGAAAGCCAAGAATTCCTACATGAAATAAGCAAAAGCAGGCAAAAGTTTTCAGTAAGTTCTACACAGTTCTATTTTTTAATGTAACCTTAATTTCCCAGTGATCTTCTAAAGCCGAGGACTAAACTGAATAATCTCTCTCTGCTTTGCTCTCTCTAACAGCAAAATAGGCATGGTGATAACATTTGCATCTAGAACTTCATTTGGAAAGGGCTCAGAGACACTCCAAAAAAGTAGTCATGCAAAACTCATCTTTCAGCACTGCCAGTTTAAAGCTAGCAAGATACCTTGAACACTAAGACCTTAAATCATGGTACTAATAACAATAGCCAACATTTATTGAATGCTTACTACCTTCTAAGTATTTTTTGCATTCTCAAAATAATCCTATGAGACAGAAACTTTACAAATGAGAAAATTTGTAAATCCATAAAAGAGTTTTTAATAGATAAAGAACTTTATTACAGGTGTGTGGTAAATTGAGAGAGGAAGATAAGGACTACACACAAAGTTAAATCCTTGCTAGGTCCAAAACTGGCAGCCAGAAAAAGGCAAGGCAAAAGATGATGAGGACCAAAATTCAAAAGCCTGCAAAGCTCCTCCATAACCCATGCACCCCTCCCTTCTCCTCTCCTGTCCAATTAACTCTTTGTTTTCATGCAATCTATCACAGAGATTCTCAAAGCATCAATATCACCTGGGAACTTGTAAGTCATACAAATCTTCAGGCCCCACCCCAGACCTACTGAATTAGAAACCCTAAGGTCCAGCAATCTGTGTTACAATGAGCCCTCCAGATGATCTCTAATGCATGTTTGAGATCATCTGGTCGTTTAAGTTCTAACGCCCTCAAAAAACAGGTGGTCAGCAGTGCCTCGTATAATACAATCTTAGTTACTGCCAGGTATTGGTTGACTGGTCATCTCACCCTATTTTCCTTAACTCAGGAAAGAACCTATAAATTAGCTACTTTCTACAGTAGGTTTTCTTTTAAAAGATAAGCTTGCTTACAAATACAAGTGATATTATCTACTGGCTTTTATTACAGAGTAGTTTAAAGAATTATAGTTACAGTATTTTCAAATAAGATGTCTTTACAAATGTTATTTCACTTCCTGAAAAGACTATAATTATTTGGCCTCCTGACAAAATGATACTGAGTAATTAACCTGAACATAAGAAAAACGTTTTCAGGCACAGGTTCTCATTACAAACATTCCCTGAGTGTTAGGGCTGACAGACATCATCCTTCTAATAAATAATCTAGAAAAAGGGCAGACTATACAAATTCATGGTAACTTGACAATTGGCTGTCCATTTATTTTTTTTAAAAAGTAAAATTCATACCTCACATTTCTGACAGACGGTACATTCAAACTGAGTAACTGAGGACAGTACAATAAGGCAACTATTCACAAAGGTATAGCAGAGTTTACGGAAACCAAAAAAGATGGTGCAGTATCCTAGGACTAGCAATAACAGAAAGCCATTACCGCCCCTAGGCCTGAAGGGGCAAGGGGAGAGAGCAAGCAGAGAGGGTCACTGTGTTAGGAAGCCTCTTTTTGGGGAACACAGCAAACCTATAATGGTGACCTGGCAGGGAGGGAGCTGGGAAATAAACATGAAGCAAAAACGGACAGAACTAAAAGTGGAAGTAGAAAAATGCACAATCACATCTAGATATTAATAGCTTTAAGTAGCTCTCTCGGTAAATAATGGAAGACGTAGGTAAAAATAAAGAAGGATACAGCATAAGGATAATTGCTTCTCAGCCTTCTGGCAAAGACCAAGTATAGACGTAAAGAAAGAGAAGATTGGAAAACATAATTAACCACTTGGCCTAAATGACATTTATGGAACGCTACACCCAACAACAGAATGCATATTCTATTTATTATTTATTTAAGTATTACTGCAAGTATGTTTTTATTTTCTCAACCTATCAACTGAATATTGTATTTTATAAAGAACTTTTTAGTATTGTAATTGGTTCCTCATGATCAGAATGCATATCCTTTTTAAATGCACATGGAACATTCACCAAAATAGATTATAGGCTGGACCACAAAGCAAGTCTCAAGGCATTTAAAGATGAGACCAGGCACAGTGGCTGGTGCCTGTAATCCCAGCACTTTGGGAGGCCGAGGTGGGTGGATCACCTGAGCCCAGGAGTTCGAGACCAGCCGGACCAACATAGTGAAACCCCATCTCTACTAAAAATACAAAATTAGCTGAGCATGGTGGCTGGCACATGCCTGTAATCCTAGCTACTTGGGAGACTGAAGCAGGAGAATTGCTTGAACCAGGGAGGCGGAGGTTGCAGTGAGCCGAGATCGCACCATTGCACTCCAGCTTGGGCAACAAGAGTGAAACTCTGTCTCAAAAAAAACAAAAAAAGAAAATTAAACGATGGAAGTCATACAGATTATGTTTTCTTACCACAGTGGAATTAAACTGGAAATCAGTAACAAAAAGGTAACTGGAAAATCCCCAAACATTTGGAAATCAAGCAACAGGCTTCTAAAAAAATCCAAAACATAAATCACAATGGAAATTGTACCCATTGGGAAACAGGGTGGTGATCAATGAGCCACATCTGCAATAGACAAAAGGCAAAAGTTATGACATTCATATGGACCAGGCATCTGCCATCCCTGCCTTAAACATTGATGTTCTTGGCCATCTTCTATTACCACACTACACTTTCCTCAGTCATTTAATCCATACCAATGTCCCAACTCTGACCTCTATACAACCCTTTTTTTTTTTTTTTTTTTCAGTTAAGGGTACTCTTCAAACACCATATACAACTAACTCTTTAAATGTCTATTTTGGCTCAGATCTCTCTCCTGAGTTTCATACCTGCCAGTAGCCTACTGGACACTTTACCTAGATATTCCAGAGACAACTCAACAAACATACAGAAACAGAATTCTATGTTGTCCATTGTGTGCGCCCAACTCTAACCAGCTCCACCTCTTGTATTCCTATCTCAGTGACTAACACTTTATCTCCTCAGCCTAGAAGGCCTTCCACATCTCTTTCACACCACTTGCCCTCTACACAACTACTACTGAAATATCTTCATCTCCCCATTGAACCTTCCCTAACTTTTCCTCTAGCACAAATTGATCACTCCATTCATCTTTCTGCTAGCACAGGATCTGATCTATGCTTTTGTAATGGAAATACAAATTCAAGGAGATAAGAGACATTTTCTAACAATTAAAGAAGAGCTTTTTATCTACTTCCAAAATAGAGATAGGATATTCTATTTCCACTTAAAAGATACACTCAGAATTTGTACTAAATTGCTAGAATATTCTGTTTCCACTTAAAAGACACACTCAGAATTTGTAATATTTTTTCTTTTAAATGCCAATATTTACAACGTACTGGAAATGTCACCCTTTGCAACTATTTAAACTTACCAGGCAAACTTTAGCTATTAACCTAAAAATGTTCAAAGGGATACATATTTTTAAAATCCTCCTAGCAGATAAATAAGAAAAATTTTTGAAGACTACTGTTTAGTCTACAAGACTCTTTTTTTCTTGGTGCAAGGCCTAAGTTTTAATCATCATTTTATCCCCAATACCTGAAACCTACCAGATATTCAATAAATGTTTGACAAATGAATAATTATAATTTTAAATTAAATATTTTCTTAAGTATTGTTTTTAAGCTGTAATGATTTTCTCCTTTGAAAACATCCCACCTACTAATGTGCTTATAAGGCAAGCCATTTGTAATGATTTCTTTAAGTGAGGTAGTTTACTCTCTAAAGGGGAATAAGAATACTTAAAGACAACAGGTAACATAATTTAGGCAAAAGAAGCTAATGTACGCCTTTCTTCAAGTAAACTGTGGGTTTACTTGAACTAGACTCAAATACTATTGAAGTATCTATAGTGCCTGAACCTTGCTGGATTTCTGATTGGTTCAGTTCATAGGGGCTCCTGTTAAGAAGTACACTTAAGTCTTTATTGTTGTCCTGAGATTCTTCATAATAGCCCTTCTGGTGCACCATATCCTCTCAAGTCTTAAATGTTTGTATGCAGCCATTCATTGAGCATTCAATGGTCTCACTTTGACCAGAACAGCAAGAACATAAAGAATTATTCAACTGATGTGACATCATGGCTTGTAAATTCCATAGTGAGACGAAGTAAGTCCACTAAGTTGGTGACAGAGAGTGGCAACAACGCCCAAAGTTTCAGTGAATCTGACAAAATTGAGAAGCTAACCAAAGGGGCAAATTGTTAAATTAAACCAAATTTGGTCTAAGGATGCCTCCGTACTTGGAGTTCTTATGTAATGAATTGCAACATAACTTTGTATGTAAATTAACTGAAACCGGAACTTAGGAGTATACTTTGGTAACAAATAGATGAGTCTTAGCCAATCTGAGCAGCTGAGCTTGGGTCAACCACAGGCTGCCAACTGATGAGACCGTGTTCAAGTAAGGCAAACACTGAGTTATAACCAAGTAAGCTGTTTCCGTACCTCACTTCCATTTTCTGTCCATAAATGCTGCCTGCTCACGTTTCAGAATGGAGCTCTCTGAGCTTATTCTGGTTCTGAGGACTGCCCAATTCACAAATGGTTCTGTGCTTAAATTCTGTTAAGTTTAGTGAGTCTAAAGTTTCTAACAGTAGCTTTGACAAAGAAGTTGGTTTCATGAGGGTTTTTCAACAGGGGCACTATGAACATTTTGGGCCAGATAATTTTTTGTTGTGAGGGGCTGTCCTGTGTGTCATGGCCTGTTTAGCAGCATCACTGGCCTCTACCCACTAGATGCCAGTAGCACCCCTCCCTCCTGGTTCTGACAACCAAAAAGAAACATCTCCAGACATTGCCAAATGTCCCCTGAGGGGGGAGAAATCACCTTCGGTTGAGAACTACTGGGTTAGTGTCATCATTTTTATATATACTAAACTTAGACCCAAGAGAAAACTAAATATATCAGCAATTCCCACACTAGTCTATGTGCTCCTAATGCGGATCTGCCTAATGATTTATAAGCTTACCATTGTTCTGAGCCTTTCTGTTAAATTCTTGAATACACAATGGGGTCAGAATATCCTCAGGGTCAAAATAACCTGCTGCAGGTTTAAAGTAGTTAATAATTTCCCCAAGGTTCAATACCTGATAAATACAAAACTTAGACCAAAACCACAGTATAGTTCTTTCCTCTTTACACTGTATTTCTCAGTTGAAGCCACAGTTCTATATTTCCCCTCCTCAAAGTTATTTCTATCTAATCCTATTGTGGCCCAAGGATATAATCTTAAAATAAAAAAAATTCATGTAGATGGATGTTTATTGCATTGTTTATAGATTTTAGACAACGTGAATGTCCAAGAATGAGACATTAGTAAAATAAATTATATGGACAAACGTATAAACTTAATAACTATTTTAAACAATCATGTACAATGATATTTATTACCATGTTAATATGTTCACAATAATGGATGTAATAATTATAAAACATACATGATCCCATTTCTTTAAAAAAACATGTATCTGCATAAATATACATATCGTCCAGGCACAGTGGCTCAAGTCTGTAATCCCAGCACTTTGGGAGGCAAAGGTGGGCAGATCGCTTGAGGTCAGGAGTTCGAGACCAGCCTGGCCAACATGGTGAAACCCCATCTCTACCAAAAATACAAAAATTAGCTGGGGTGGCTCATATGGTTTGCCTGTGTCCAACCCAAATCTTATCTTGAATTGTAGCTCCCATAATCCCCATGTGTCGTGGGAGGGACTCAGTGGGAGGTAATTGAATCATGGGGGCAGGTTTTTCCTGTGCTGTTCTCGTGGTAGCGAATAAGTCTCACGAGGTCTGATGGTTCTATAAAGGGGAGTTTCTGTACACAAGCTCTCTTGCTTGCCGCTACGTAAGACGTGACTTTTCTCTTCTTCACCTTCCACCATGATTGTGAGGCCTACCCAGCCATGCGAAACTGTTGAGCCCATGAAACCTTTTTCTTCATAAATTACCCAGTCTTTGGTATGTCCTTATAGCAGTGTGAGAACAGACTAACACAGTGGTGCACACCTGTAGTCCCAGCTATTTGGGAGGCTGAGGCAGGAGAATCGCTTGAACCCAGGAGGTGGAGGTTGCAGTAAGCCAAGACCGCTCCACTGCACTCCAGCCTGGGTGACAGGGCAAGACTCCATCTCAAAAATAAATAAACAAATAATTATACATATATATGTAATCTGACAGGATTAATGCTAAAAAGTTGATAATTATAAATTTGGGTGGGAGGATTATGTTTTAGGGAATCTGTATTTAGCATTCTTCTACAATAAACATAGATTGCTGTGTAAAAGTATTTTAGAGTATTTCTATAAACAAATTTACTTCATATACAAGAGTCATAAAGAAAAAACTGTGAATCCCTTGAATAATAATGGTGTTAAACGAGAGCACCAAAATGTCATGATATATTTAACAGTTATGTTTCTAGGTTTATCATTTGATCTATAGTATATTTGAATCCATTTAACATCAGAGTCCCACTGAAACAACTTGCTTGGCTCCATCTGTAAAAACACTACAATAATCTTTATTGAACTCTCTGCAGTAGATATCCTTGTTAACCTTGTTAACCTCTTTGCTCTTAAAACCAAGAGACAGTAATTTTAATGGAAGTATAAAGAGTTATAAAGAATTTACAATTATAGATACTTATACTATCTGACAGCAAAGGATAAAAAGCAGTGGGTTTGGGTTGAGTTTATTTGCTTGTTTTGTTTTTAACATAAATGACCTATTTTCCTTTTTTTTCTGCTTATCAGGCTTAACAAAGGTCCTCTCTTGAGAGCAAACAAGGCAATTCCAGCCTCTCCTGCTCCTTCTCTGTATGAACTTTCACAAAATAAGCCACTGAATGCTTACTAGGTACAAAGTGTTGGCAGGCACCAAAGGAATATATAGATAAATAAAACAAATACTCCAGGAGAAATAACACCAGTATATAACTTAAATATATTATTTATGAACTTTGTTGTTCTTTTTTCAAACTATTAGGAAGCAATGTCAATTACAGAGAGAGGAGATAATCAGTTACTGGTCACATGTATGAATGCAGCTGAGAGCATCTTCCCAACATAAGATGTAATCCATTATGGCCTATTGCTATTTGTAGTTTTACACTTGTCCGTGTAAGATCTCTGATTCAAAATGGGACACTTCCATCTTGATAGCCTTACTCTCAGGCCTCAGAGTAGTCAAAAGTGTGCTGTCCATTTACCTGGCTCACAATTGCTCTTACTCGAGTCCAGATCTCTGGTGGGTTCCCAGCTGCATTCAGTTAACAGTCCTCACACCCTCAAAAAATACCTCTTGTGGTCTGATCCTGCCAGAGTGAATGACTGATTTAAAGAGGATAATATGTTCTCTGTAATATGTCCATGACTCTCACATTTAAAGCAAAGCCTATACTTTGATTTGTTGGCTATAACAAAATTTGAGGACATTTACAACTTATCTACCAATACGTGTATAATACAGACTTTAAAAACTCACACCCACATGTGTTTTTACAATCAACATGTATTATCCATGTACAAAGAACAATTGTTTTTAAAAAGTTCAAGTCAATTCGCTCTGCTAAATCTGCCTACCCAGATAGTCTGGACAGTCCTGAATCTAAACAAACCTGGTTTCATGTCTCCTAAAGGCAAGGAAACAGAATAATTCTCAAATAGCTAAAACTGTACATACTAAGAATAAAAAAGCTAACTTTTATTGAGCATTAATATGTGCCACAGATTATATTAATTAATAAATCCTCACAACCACCATAATAGATATATTCTTCTTATCCTTTTACAGTTAGGAAAACTAGGACACAAAGTAACCTACCCTCAACGACCCATGGTTAGATAGTGCATAAGTGGATTCCAACACAGATTGTTTAACTCCAAAACCCAACCTATAGTTTATGCTATACTTCCACCTTTGACCTCTGCCTTCTAGAGCAAAGGAGCAAAAAACAAATAAAGAACACACAAAAAACGTAAAAAACAAATGAATAAACAGCCTAGAAGTGAGAGTAATTGAGAAAAAGCAAAAAAAAAAGCAAAATTTGAAATTGCAACACTATGGTGGGGGACGGGGTGGGTGTATGTCTTGAATGAATAAAATGAAATGCATGGGACCGAAATATGCTTTTTTTTTTTTTTTTTTGAGATGGAGTCTTGCTCTGTTGCCCAGGCTGGAGTGCAGTGGCTCGATCTCCGCTCACTGCAAGCTCCGCCTCCCGGGTTCACGCCATTCTTCTGCCTCAGCCTCTGAAGTAGCTGGGATTACAGGGGGCCGCCACCACGCTCGGCTAATTTTTCTGTTTTTTTTTTTTTTTTTTTTTTTTTTTTAGTAGAGACGGGGTTTCACCGTGTTAGCCAGGATGGTCTCGATCTCCTGACCCCGTGATCCGCCCGCCTCAGCCTCCCAAAGTGCTGGGATTACAGGCGTGAGCCACCGCGCCCGGCCCATATGCACATTTCTTGGCAAGGAAAACTGGGGGTTGCGGGGAAAATGCAAGAGGACAACGAAACCTACAATTTCGTAGTGAAAACCTGTTATTCCAAGTAGCACTGACATTGACAAAATCTTGTCTGGAATCACTTCACCATTCAAGGGTAGCAACAACAGATATCCTTTCCTTAACCATCACAGTAACTCTAACTCCACCAACACACAAGAAAAAGAATTCCTAAAACCAGCTCAAGCAGAGCCAAAAAATACTAAGCTTAGAAATCAAAGCATGTGATTCTAGCAGTCATTAGTTGTGTACTCTCCAGCGAATCACTTTTCCCTTCTGGGTTTTAATTACCTCAATTGTAGAGGCAAGTGTTTTAACTAAATTAAGGTGTAACTGTCAGCTCTAAGAATTAAGTGAAACTTTAAGGAAAACTCCTGTAAAACTTGGAAAGGCTCGGGGATGCATTTAAAACACAGTGAACTATGGGTTCTTTAGCGAGAATGTTCCCTTCTAAGCCGCCACAAGCCCTGGCTGGAACATGACACAGACCGGCTTCCAGGCCCTTGAGGCTCAGAGAGCAAGGTCAAATCCAGCTTTCAATAATTCCATAGGGCTGAGGCATTAACCTCTATGAGTATTATAATCTAAGTCAGAATTCTGGGGGTAAAGGCAGCGGCAGGGGAAGGAGAAATCACTCTTCTAGGTCATCAGAAACCTTAGTCCAGACCCCTCGGGTTGCAGAATCAGGCACAGAGAGGGCGAGCGCCCTGCCCCACGTTACACAGCAGTTAGCGCCGAGGTCGGGCCTAGAACCTCGATCTTTCAGCTCCCCGCTCGGCAAACGGTCCTTCCAAGCGCAGCGAAGCAGCAGAGAGGAGGGGCGGGGGCGCGCGGGGGCCGGGTACGGAGCGCAGGGGCACCAGGGAGGACAGGGGCGCACCCCGAGTTACCTGTGTCGGCCCCCGAGCCGGCGTGTAGCAGTCTGACCTCCGGCCGCTGCCTGTCGCCACCCGGCCTGCGCTGCACCACCTGCCGCAGGAGCAGCCGCATGCGCCGCGAGGCCGGGCCGCCGTGGCCTCCGGGTGCCCCGAGGAGTAGGAGCCGGGATTGCATGGGGCCGGGGGCGCTGCCGGGGACGGCGAGGGGGCCCGGGCGTCGAGCTGCGTCCCGGGCAGGCACCGTGAGGCAGCGCGGAGAAGGGGACAGGAAGCGGCGCCTAGCCGAGTCCGCCGGAAACTCCTTCCCCCCCGGCGCGGCCGGCTCAGTAGACTCGGCCCGGCCCTGCATGGCCCAGGCGGGCGTAAAGAGCCTGCGGAGCTCCAGCCCAAAGAGCTGGCACCGTCCCGGAACGGCCCGCGCCGCGGGAGTGCTCCGAGCTGCGGCGCTGGGCTCTGGTGGGCGCCTCGCAGTCCCTGAGGCTGTCTGTTCACCTGGATGCACCAGGCCTTCACCTGCCGTTTCCCTGCGATCCCACAGAATCTCAGGAGTTCAGTAAATGCCAAGGGTTTTAGGAGCATTTGTCGGTGTGACTCTTCAGATGCTTGCACCAAGTCTTCGTTTCTTAGTTAAAGGCCTAGTAAGTATAGGGAGCTTTCCCTGTACTTGGCTTCAGATTTCGGAAATGGAGAAAACATGCACAAGATGATGGGAACTTTCACAACTGTCTTGATTCATTGTGACCACACTAGTGTTTCCAAACCGTACGTGAAAGCTTTACCCTTTGTCCTTTTGGTGGTGGTTGGTTGTTTCTGTGTTTTATTACCGCTTCCTAAATTCTAAGGAAAAAATTCACATCTTAGTGATAGATGGAAATTGCTTAAATATCAGAAAGGATCCAGATCAAGCACTTTTCCAGTCATGCTGTAATACAAGGGTTATATAAAGATAATTTATGTCTTTAGTAAAGGAAAAAGTAGGACACTGGCTAAGGCTGCCTCCCTCTCGTACATTTCAACATCGGAAACGGTCCTACCACAAAGCAAACTAAGCCTAATGTAATTAGACTGCATCCCCAAAATGTCACAGTGAATTGACAAAGGCAAAATATTTGAGACAAGTTATACAAGCAAACATCAAAAAGAAGGCAGAAGACCTCACTTTCAGCTAAAGACCTTGCTAATTCTAGAGCTGCCACCGTCTAAATACTTAGCACCTACCCTGCGCCTAACCCTGTGATGAGTGCTGAGAAGAGAGTGATAGAGTGGAGACTGTAAAAGTCAAACAAGGCTAGGTAAGGAAGGCTTTGGGCATCCAGCGGAAGAACTTGACTTGAGGAATGAAGGCTGAACCAGGATTCTAACCTAGATGAGAAGACAGTGAAAATAAAGGTAATAAGTAGTTACACAATATATTATGACATCGTTTCATGTGTATCTTCTCATTGAATCCTCATAGCAACCCTAAGACATAAATCTAGGATGTAAGTTTATAAAATGCTTTTCCTACTTTGAGCACATCCTATGCATCAAGATTTTAATGAATTATCCCATTTCACATAAAAATGCTTTGAGGTACTATTATTATCCTCCATTTTACAGATGAAGAAACTAAGGCTAGAAGAATTGAATACCTTGGTTAAGATATCTCCATTTAATCTCACTGGAACTCAGTAGACACTTGAAAGAATGGGAGAACAACCTAAGGCAATTTTGCAAAATGGTTGATATAAGCACTAAGAGCTCTTGGAGTTAAGACAATGGAGAGTTCGACACAAGTTAGAGCATTCAACAACATTTTTTGCCTAGTTTTATTTTTTTTAGAGACAAAGTCTCACTCTGTTGCCCAGGCTGGGGTGCAGTGGCAGTATTATAGCTCATTGCAACCTCGAACTCCTGGGCTCAAGTGATCCTCCTGCTTCAGCCTCTCTAGTAGCTGAGACTACAGGTATGCACCACTGTGCCTGGCTAATTTTTGTGTTTTTGTTTTTGTAGCAGTGGAGTCTTGTTATGTTGCCCAGGCTGGTCTCAAGCTCCTGGCCTCAAGTGATCCTCCTGCCTCAGCCTCCCAACGACAACATTTATTGAGTAACTGCTGTATAAACAGTACTCTGCTAGATACTGTGAATCAATGGGCTCACATTAGGTATTGATGATAAATATACAAATAAAGAATTGCCATACAGTGAGACACGTGTCAGAGATTTAGGTTCAACATACTGCGGAGTGGATTGCTGCACCTGGAGTCTTCACAGAGAAGGTAGTGTTTGAAATGATTCATGTAGGACATATTATACAAGAGTTTGCCAGGCTGAGACAAGTCAAATCTGGCAGACAGATCATCTACAGAGAGAGAAAGAAACAGCTGAAAGTGCAGGGCATGATTGAGAACCAGAGAGTGATTCAGTGTGTCTAGAGGTCAAGTATATACAACAGTTTGTAAGAATAAGACCAGAAAGAGAATCTGGGGCCATGTTGTATGCCAAGAGAAGGAGTTTGCACATTAACCTCCAGGAAATGGAAAAATGGTGAAGGTTTTTTAGAGTGACAAAGCTACAATGGGGAGGAAAACTTTAAGCCTGAGAAAAGGCAGCACCTGAGCTTAACTTTGAATGCCATTTAGGACTGGATACACAGAGAAGAGGGGTATAGAGCCTAAGTAGAGGCTTGGAGTCCTGACAGAGTTCAGTTATAGGGGCCATGAGACCAGCCAGATGAGGAGGTTAATCTTTAGAAAGTAGTAGAAGGTGTTGGCAGAGCAGGAGGAGAAGGTTACAGAGTGAAGAATCTTGAGTAGCTGGATGAAGCTGGACTTCATCCGATGAGCAAACTGGGCAGCTACTGGACTTTTTGATCATGTTTTAGGTGGTGACATACTATGAATTGAATTAGGAAGACAGGAAGCATCAAGTGCTAGCTATGTGACAGTAAAAATAGTCTCTACTTGAAATGATGAACAGTGCTGATGGCAATGAGACTGAATGGGAAAGAATGGACCTTCACAATGTTCTTAAAGATGAACCAAAGGTGTTTTGTTTTAAAAGATGTTCATCACAATCTGTGTAAAGTCTCTCAAACTCTCACTAAAATATCTGATCGCATGCTTATTAAAAAACAAGCTACCAGCCGGGCACAGTGGCTCACACCTATAATCCCAGCACTTTGGGAAGCCGAGATGGGTGGATCACCTGAGGTCAGGAGTTGAGACCAGCCTGGCCAACATGGCAAAACCCCGTCTCTACTAAAAATACAAAAATTAGCCAGGCGTGATGGTGGGTGCCTGTAATCCCAGCTACTCGGGAGGCAGGGGCAGGAGAATCGCTTGAACCCGGGAAGCAGAGGTTGCAGTGAGCTGAGATCGCACCACTGCATTCCAGCCTGGGCAACAGAGTGAGACTCTGTCTCAAAAAAAGAAGAAAAAAGAAAATCACACTACCAAAAGCTAGTATTGACTGTCAAGCTCTTTCCAGAGTTTGGGAGGAATATTTTTTACACACCACATTAATGTAACTTGATGAAAAATGCAACTAATAATCTTTCCATGCTATGTCTGACTGAAAAAAGGTGGGTGCTCCACTCCTCCCTACTGTCTACCCCAGCTAAGAAATCAAAGGTTCATACCAGTGGTTCCCAGACTTTTGTGTGCATGCTAATTACCTGGAGATCTTATTAAAATGCAGATTATAGGGTTTCGTTCCTCCCTGCACCCAGAGATTGAGTCAATAGGTCTGAAAGGGCCCAAGAATATTAATCTTTAGTAATATCTATAGGAGATCACCCATGTGCCACACATTTCAGTCATGAAGCTGGACAAGTGTTCTTTATAGGGAGGGGGGGAAAAAGGAAAATCATGGCCAGGCGCAGTGGCTCACGCCTGTAATCCTAGCACTTTGGGAGGCCGAGGCAGGCGGATCACCTGAGGTCAGGAGTTCGAGACCAGCCTGGCTAACATGGAGAAACCCCATTTCTACTAAAAATACAAAAAATTAGCTGGGTGCGGTGATGTGCACCTGTAATCCCAGCTACTCGGTAAGCTGAGGCAGGAGAATCGCTTGAACCCAGGAGGCAGAGATTGCAGTGACCTGAGATCGTACCATTGCACTCCAACTTGGGCAACAAGAGTAAAACTCTGTCTCAAAAAAAACAAAACCAAAACAAAACCAAACCAAAACAAAACAAACGAAAGTCACTGGTTCTTTGGTACTCCAAGACTGACCTCTTATTGCTCTTTTTTCCATTTTTTTGAGACAGGATCCGGCTCTGTCACCCAGGCTGGAGTGCAGTGGCATGATTACAGCTCATTGCAGCTGCTACCTCCTGAGCTCAAGCGATTCTCCCACTTTAGCCTCCCTAGTAGCTGGGACTACAGGCATGTACCACCATGCCTAGCTAATTTTTTTGTTTTTTTTGTAGTGACAAGGTTTCACTATGTTTCCCAGGCTGGTCTTAAACTCCTGGGCTCAAGTAATCTCCCTGCCTCTGCCTCCCAAAGTGCTGGGATTACAGGCATGAGCCACCATTCCCAGCCTCTTTCATTTGATGTATGCCTGCTGCAGAGCTGGAGAAGACAGGTGGGAGACAGGGGCTAAGGGGACTAGTTTGGAGAGAGAGAAAGGGCTGACCAGATAGATGGGTGTTTTTATTTTTATCCCTTTGATTACCAGTACGGATAAACATTTTTTCATAAGTAATTTGTGTTTTTAGTTATTATTTATCTAATTCTCCTTTGTGTATTTTAAAAATATTTTTCTAACTAATTTTAAGAGCTTTCTGCATACTAAGAATATTGACACTTTCTAGTAGGTTGCCAACTTACATTACTTTTTCCCTCCACCACACTTAGGCAGCTCAAATCCATGTGAGCAAATAGATTTAAGTAAGGAAGAAATACGAAGAAGACTATGGGCTTTTGAACCAGGCAAATCTGGGCTTCAATCATACTTCATCACTTCTAGTTGTATGACATTAGCCAAATTGCTATCTTTTCTGCACCTCAATATTTTCATCTGTAAAACAGATATGGCCGGGCTTGGTGGCTCACGCCTGTAATTCAGCACTTTGGGAGGCCGAGGCGGGTGGTCACGAGGTCAGGAGATCGAGACCATCCTGGCCAACATAGTGAAACCCTGTCTTTACCAAAAATACAAAAATTAGCTGGGCGTGGTGGCACGTGCCTGTAATCCCAGCTACTCGGGAGGCTGAGGCAGGATAATCACTTGAACCAAGGAGTCGAGGTTGCAGTGAGCCAAGATCGCTCTACCGCACTCCAGCCTGGCAACAGAGCCGAGACCCTGTCTCAAAAAAAAAAAGATATGATAGTACTTAATAGAGTGTTGTGAGGCTTCAATAACAGATGTAAAGTGTCTAGCAAAACACCTGGCACACAGTAGGTATTCAGGAAATGTTAACAATTCGAGTAACCAATCTTTAGAAGTTAGGCAACTCCATAATTTAAAATATTTTGAATGGGCATTAAATGTAAATTCAGTGTTTCTACATTCTTAAAAAATCTTGAGAAATTAGCAAAGGGGGGTGATGACCGCCATAACTCCCACCAATACCATCTTTCGTCACACAAATCATAGATAATGAGGTTGATGGATAATAAAAGACAGTTATGCTATTACATTTGGTTATTGTCATCACAGCTAACTTTGGTATGTTTAATATATAAGATAGTTGTTTTTATATTTTTAAAAAATTATGGTACAATATATACAATATAAAAATTACTACCTTAACCATTTTCAAATGTACAGTTTAGTGGCATTAAGTGCTGACACATTGTTGTGCTACCGTCAGTACCCTCCAACCACAGAACTCTTTTCATCTTGCAAAACAGAAACTCTGTGCCTATTAAATAATAATTCCTCATTCACCCCACTCCCAGCCCCTGCCCACCACCATTCTACACTTTGTCTCTACAAATTTGATTACTCTGATTACTCAAATACATTAGGGCTCTCCAGAGAAACAGGGTTTCTCCAGAGTCAGGGTTCTCCAGAGAAACAGAATCAACAGAATGTGATTTCAGAGAGAGAGAGAGAGACTTAGAAAGTATTGGCTCACACAGTTATGGAGGCTGACAAGTTCTGAGATCTGCACTTGACAAACTGGAGACCCAAGAAAGCCAATGGTATAAGTTCCAGTCTGAAAGCCAGCAGGCTCCAGACCCCTTCAAATCTGAAGTCAGGAAAAATG
The DNA here is from genome assembly GCF_028885655.2 of Pongo abelii. Taxonomy (NCBI): domain Eukaryota; kingdom Metazoa; phylum Chordata; class Mammalia; order Primates; family Hominidae; genus Pongo; species Pongo abelii. Next base: position 46,964,037 of record NC_071999.2, read on the forward strand.
TGCTGTGCCAGCTGAAGCAGCCAGGCAGGAGAAGCTTCCTCTTACTGGAGGGAGAGTCAGCCTTTCTGTTCTATTCAGGCCTTCAGCTGAGTGGATGAGGCCCACCCACATTAGGAAGGGCCATCTGCTTTACTCAGTCTACGGATTCACATGTTAATCTCATCCAAAAACATCCACACAGGCATACCTAGAATAACGTTTGACCAAATATCTGGGTGCCCCGTAGCCCAGTCAACTTGACACATAAAATTGACCATCACATCATATAAATTAAGTCATACAGTATTTGTCCTTTTGTGACTGGCTTATTTCACTTAACATAGTGTCCTCAAGATTCTTCCATGTTGTAGCACATGTCAGAATTTCCTTCCTTTTTAAGGCTGAATAATATTTCATTTATGTGTATACTGCAATTTGTTTATCCATTCATATGTTGATGGACACTTGGGTTACAAACATTTTGGCTATTGTCAATAATGCTGCTATGAACAAGGGTGTACAAATATCTCTTTTAGCTTCTGCTTTTAATTCTTTTGGGTACATACCCAGAAGTAGAATTGCTGTATCATATGGTAATACTATTTTTAACTGTTTTAGGACTGCACCATACTGTTTTCCATAGCAGCTGCACCATTTTACTTTCCTACCATCAGCATGTGAGGGTTCTAATTTCTCCACACCCTCACCAACATTTGTTATTTTCTGTTTTTTTTTTAATCGCAGACTTTCCTAATGCATGTGAGGTGGTTATTAGTTTCTCTTGCACTTAAATGTTAGTCATTTTCTGTCACTTTCTGTCCATTTTTGTCACGTACTAGGCTTGTCACTTACTTTATGACCATAGATCCAGGTACTAGAGATGATGCTTGATACGGTAGGTAACTAGTTAGTACTAATTAGTGGTAATTTTCAAAACACAATATGGTAAATAGAGATTAGTGAAGAAATAGGAAGTGGTAGGCCTGGGGAAAACAGGCCAAAATAGGTGGCAAAGAGGAAATAGTCATGGTTGTGGGCAGTATGCTACAAAGAGATCTTTTTCTTGGAAACAAATGGTTACAATAAACAGTCATTTATATTTTTAGTTGAGAGTGGGAAGCAAGAGGGAGGAAAAGAAAGAGTGTAGTTCCTCATTATCTAATATGACTTCATGCCAAACACAGTGACCATCACTGGAGAAATAGAAATGTTAGCAAATGTATTTAGTATTAAAATGTAAATCTACCTCTGAGAACACAGATGACTCTTAACTCTTTTTCTAAACTACTGATTCTACACACACTCAACCTTTATAGCCTTTTCTCTATTACACAAGGGACCCTAAAATTTAATGGTAAATGATTTTCTAAATTCGTCATTGTGAACTATTTGTGTTACGACCAAATTGTGTGTGATATCTGTTTTCTTTTAAATTACTGAAACATGTTAAGTAAATCATTCTTTGGGCATCATGCATTGTGATTATTCATAAAGAAGGATTACTTTGTTTACGAGCATTTACCAAATCTTTAGTCAGAATATACAGAGGCCTCCAGGAGCCTAGATTAGATATAGGGAAGGGAAAACATATATTGGTGCTCACAGTAACTAGGAAAAGGGTCCTAGACAACATATGATTGAATTTAAGGAAATTGTTCCATACGATATTATTGAGTGCTTGCTATATGCCCTGTACTGCACTATTCACTGGGAAACCATAGTAAATAAGACAGTTTCCTATGGAACTTAGGACCTATTTAGTCTCCTTTATATTTAGAAGTTTGAGTTTGCCCTATTGGTTAGTGGTTTTCAAACTCTGCTTTGAAGCCTGTCATATAATCAATAATTTGTCTGGTCTTTGTCCTGGGTTCCTGGCACAAATAGGAGTCTCTTTATTATTCATGAGCCTTTGGGAACCTCTTCAGTTTGTGCTAATGAGGTGATTCATGGTGGAACCTAGATAGCTTCAGGGTGGATGCTGATCATTCCAGAAAGATCAACCATGTGATTAAAGAGTTGAGGCTTTGAACCATATGATATCAGCCAAGCCTCCTGACCTTCAGGAAGGGGAGGGGGATTGGAAATAGATCTCACTCATGTGGCCAAAACCCCAAAAAACTCTGGATGCCAAAGCTCAGTGGAACTTCCTGGTTGATGAACACCTCAACACACCAGAATGCAGAGTGGCAGAGAGTGTAGAATCTCTACATTTGGAACGCTCCAAGACGTCACCCTTTGCATCTCTACATTTGGCTGTTCCTGCCTAGTACCCTTTATAATAAAACTGTTATTGTAAATATAGCACTTTCCTGAGTTATGTGAGTCATTTTAGTGAATTATTGTGAGACCCATCCCCCTTTGGATTTGTAGACAGTCTGAAGTGAGAGCTGTTTTGCTTTGGACCAATGCCCTTTAACTGGTGGGGTCTGCACTGACTCCAGGTTGTTAGTGCCAGAATTGGAATGCACTATACCAGCTGATGTCAGAATAGAGCCCCTTCTTCAGTGGCTGCAAAGGAGGGGATTGGGAAAAACGTTTCATACTAGTTGTAAATTCTGTTCTCCATAATGGCCTCCTGGCTAGCCTTTGTTGAGTGATTACTAAGTATCAGAGCTGTTATTTCTGTTTTGCAAATGGGAACACCTAGGCTTACAGGGCATAAATAACTTCCCCATATATACATGTAAAGTAACTAGGGACTTGATTGTTGTGAAGAGAAGGTTAAATTCAAGAGCCATTGTGGAATAATTATCAAGTGGCTAATTACGTGTGAAAATCAAAAGAGAAAGACATCCAAAGCTAAAGTAAGATTGTGACAAAGGAAACCAGATTTTAGAGATATCGGTAACCACAAAAGACAAGGGATGCCGTTTTGAGAAAAAGTGGTGACTTTACGTAAAAAGAAAACAAAAATCTTTGAAGTTTAAAATGTGAGTGGAAAAGCAGGAGTAAGAAAAGAAGTATAATCCAGCAAGGTTAACTTGATGTTAGTGAAAGCCTTTGTTTCCTTAGTTTTATTGTTTTAATGCCAATAAAATGTGGATAACGACATCTAGCTCAGACAACTAGCAATCATAAGGATTCCAAGCTAGTTGCCCAGCATCATCTTTGACATATTTCACGTTCCTCACAAACAACGACTCCCTTTCCTTCTCCTTAGTATGCACTGTTAGAGCAGGAAGAAAATATGATCTGTGACCCAAAATAGAGACTCAACCATACCTGCCTGTTCAAAATCTACATGACTTATTAAGACCCTTTCACAAATCCAGTGAAATCCCAAAAATAAGGCAGAAATGCCATGATGTGTTTCATACTCCCTAGCTAAAAGTTGAGGGTTGCTGGAAAATCACAACCCATAACCACTGCAGAATAAAATTCAGTGCATATTAGAACATTGCAAACAATTTTTGTATGCATATTTAATAGTTATACACAGATAAACATTAAAATGAAATTATAAAATAAATAAAATAAAAATATATTTCTATTTAAAACATAGGTGCAGGTTTCTCCCTCACGTGACTGTGCACAAGAACACTGAATAACTGCGTCAGTCAAGTTCTATAATGAGGGTTCACTTAGGCACTGAAGGTTGTCTATTATCCCTGGTGCCTGACCATTAAATGCTAGGAATGGCACCCTGTCATTGTGAGACCCCCCACCACCAGATTTCTCAACTTCACCCTAGCCCCTGGTACTATTCCACCTGAGAACTTTTGCCCCAGAGCCTCCTTGCTGGGTACAGAGAGGGTGTTTCGGGCAAAGAACAAAAGTCTCCTTATTTACCTGGGCACAATATGATTCTTTCCCTTCCCAGTTACTTGTCACAATTTCTATTAGGTTGGTGCAAAAATAATTGAGGTTTCTGCTATTTATTGAAAGTAATGACAAAACCGCAATTACTTTTGCTCCAACCTAACAGCTAAATTATAGTCCTCACTATTCTCTGTGTGGCCACTGTGCAAATGTGAGCTCCACAAGGGCTGTAGGCCCAAGTTTGTCAGAGACCCTTCTCTGCACAGTTTCCTGAGTGGACCACCCAACTCTTGCTGGCCCTCTTTTCGCGGCCCTGCTCCTGCCTCCTGTGGCACATCCCACAGCCTTTGCTGCTGGGGTTGCCCTCCGGGGAAACAGCTGCAGGACTCTAGTTTGCCTGCATGCAACACAATATGCCCCTGACTAACAGGGAACTCCAGCACCTTGCTGAGCTTGGGGAAATGGCTGTGCCACTGCTAGACCCAACCCCTGTGCTTCCCTTGGGACCGTCCCCCTTCACTTGGCTTTGGGGATGAGAGGGACAGCATGCATGAGAAAAATGTCTTTTCTCTCCTCTTGAGACCTACAATCAGAGTAATGGCTCGTTTCCTCTCTCGCCTCCCCAGCACTTCTCCTTATACACTACAGAGTTTTAGATGGGGTGCCTGCTAGTGGTAGGAAGGCAATTCTGCCTGATTTACTAAACTCTGGGGAAGATGTCCAGTCCCGAATGTTGGCAGGACTCTTTAGAATGCAAAGTCATTGTGCCTCTCTGTCCTTAGCACTGGGCCCTATTTTCCACTTCCAGGGAGAAAGGAAAAACTCCTTCTTCATGTCTTGTTACTCTACATAGTGAGTTCCCTTTGGGGAGGGTACTGAGAGTCTGGGTTGGGAGGCAAACAAATATTTCACTGTATTCTCTTGTAGTGTTTGACTTTGTATCATGTGCATTTATTACTTTATTCAATTAAGAGTTGTCTATTTTTAAAAGAGAGAAGGAATAAGTTAGTCTATGTGCATTGACTTAAAATGATGTACACGATGTATTGTTAAGTTAGCAAAACAAGCTGGAGGGTAATGAACATAATAGTAATCATAGCAATCACAATAGGCATAATAGTAAGAGGAAAATGAATGCACAGTTCCAGCTACATACTTTTTTTTTTTTTTTTTGAGACGGAGTCTTGCCCTGTCACCCAGGCTGGAGTGCAGAGCGATCTCGACTCACTGCAACCTCTGCCTCCCAGGTTAAAGCGATTCTCCTTCCTTAGCCTCCCAAGTAGCTGAGACTACAGGTGTGTGCCACCACAAATACAAAATACAAAAAATACAAATTTTGTGTTTTTAGTAGAGATGGGGTTTCACCATGTTAGCCAGCATGGTCTGGATCTCCTCACCTGGTGATCTGCCCATCTTGGCCTCCCAAAGTGCTGGGATTACAGGCGTGACCCACCGCACCCAGCCCACGCTATGTACTTTTGTTGATATGTGTTGTGTAAGTGTGAGGAAAGGTGTGGAGGGTCACATACCAGTCTGTTAACATGGTTACTTTGGAGGGATAATGATGGGGTAAGGGAAAAACTTTTATTTCCTTTGGTATTATTTTAAGATACAAAAAACCCCACATGCTTGTTGTAACAAATGCACGTTCAAACAAGCATGTGTTATTTCTGTAACTTAGGAAGGGAAGGGAGCAAAGGTAGACGAGAACAAAGAATGTGTTACACCACCATGCCCACAAGCACAGCCCCAATCAACTAATCAACAAAACAAACTCGCAGCTCTCATATACAGGTTTGCCTGACATGCTGAGGCAGGGTTTTTGACTCCCTTCCCTTCATTCTGAAGTTCGGATTTCAGAAATAGATAACACACTGGCATTGGCCACACTCTCTCAGGACCAGCTTACGAAGTCTTTCAGGACAGAGGTTTTGTCTTAACGCTCAAAGATCTGCAGGACCCTGTATGGTAGAAGAAACATATCATTGTGTGTAAGTAAAACAAACAAAACATAATTTAAATGTGCATCGATGATTAAGGAATTTAGCCTTACCCGTATCTATTCAATCCTTTCATGAGAGCAAAATAAGATCCAGAGTAAAAAGCATAAAAGAGCTGGGGCCCCCAAGGCGGGGTGGTTATGGGAGGCAACCAGGCATAAGGGAGGGGGTGCTGGGAACCCCCTTCATAGCCTTCCCCAAGGTGACCAGGCCTGGGCTTCCCTGAGTAGCAATTCGGCCTGAGTGTTTTCCTTCCCTCTGTAACAATGCACAGTGCACCCCTTAAAAATGCCTAATAGCTGCTGGGCGTGGTGGCTCACGCCTGTAATCCCAGCACTTTGGGAGGCCAAGGCAGGCAGATCATGAGGTCAGGAGATAGAGACCATCCTGGCCAACATGGTGAAACCCTGTCTCTACTAAAATACAAAAATTAACTGGGTGTGGTGGCACGTGCCTGCAATCCCAGCTACTCGGGAGGCTGAGACAGGGGAATCACTTGAACCCAGGAGGCGGAGGTTGCAGTGAGCCAAGATCAGGCCACTGCACTCCAGCCTGACGACAGAGTGAGGCTCAGTCTCAAAAACAAGAAAAAAAAAAAAGGAAAAAAGAAAAAAAAAAAGCCTAATAGCACAAACCTTATTGCTCAACTTAAGGTGAAAAAAAAAATTATGCATATCAGATAGGCAATGATTTTTTTTAAAAACAACAACAACAAAAAACCCTTGATAATAAAGATAAGAATGGAGTAAGAGAGTAAGAAATCGGAAATAAGAATGGGGTAGGAGAATCCTCTTATATATTCCTGTGGGTGTGTAAAGTGGTACAGTTATTCTGGGATGCAATATGACAACATGTCAGGGAGCTAGAAACATTTTATACCCCTCTAGGACTCTAGCTTGAGGAAATAAACAGAGACGTTATCAAAGATTTGGTATGAGGATGTTTTGTGCAGTATTATTAATAATACTGAGATATTGAAAACTATTCAATAAGAATGGCTAACTAAATTATAATTATAATTTACGCAGTTGTAAAATCTTTGTAACATAATATTTAAAAGGCTAGGAAACAAAACTATATATCCAACATGATTCTAATTTGTAACAAATATATAATAAATATACAAAACTATAGAGTACATTTGAATGATTGATTCAAAAATAATTATAAATTTTTATTTATCCTTCTTATGTTTCAAAAATTTCTATTATAAACATATGTTCATCTTAGTATTGGGAGAAGTAAAGTGAAGGGAAAAAACATTAGCTTAGTCCTCCACAGAGAGAATGAATTCTTCTTGACACATTTAAATCCATAAATTTAGAACAACCTATTTCTGACCAATGTCACGTAATTGAACGGTCCATTTCTGAATTCATAGATTTCCCTGTGGTCCTGAAGTATGTACCTATTTAGCTACTATGGAGCCATTACTCCCAGGAAAAAAGAAATCCCCAAAATAAAAATAAAATCTTTTTTTTTCTCACTTTTTTTTTTAAGGGAGACTTCTCTATACATACAGGAATTTGACAACAGTTTGTGCCGCTTATGGATTTAAAGAACTGGCACCTTGAATGGGATTCTGAATAGAATTCGTACAGATGGAATGTAAATATCACCCTGAACTGAATTGGCCCTCATCCTGTCCAGCCAATCTGGAAATGTCTGGTAAGCTGTTTATCACACGAGTCTAGAGCTCAGGAGAACGTGTGGGCTGAGATGCAAATATGAGTATCATTAGCATATGCGTGGCAGCTGAAACCATGGGAGCAACCTCTAACTAAATCACTGATTCTCAACTGGAAGTGATTTTGTCCCCCAGGGAACAGTTGGCAATGTCTGAAGGTAGACATTTTATATTTTTATAACTGGGGGTAGGGTACTACCTGCATGTACTGGGTCGAGGCCAGGGCTGCCGCTAAACATTCTGCAATGAACAAGACAACCGCTTGCAACAAAGAATGATCTGGCGCAAAATGTCAATAGTGCCTAAATCGCATAATCCTACTCTAAAGGATTCACAGATACCTTAAACTCAAAACTGAACTCATCCTTTTTTCCCTTAAAATCTGTTTCTCCTCTTATGTCCCTACCCCAGTCATAGTAAGTCTTTTTAATGTTAACCAAATTAGAAACCACAGGTCCTCCTTAAACTTTCTCATAGCTTTACTTCTCATATCCAAATGAGAACCAAATCCCAATAAATTGACCTCTGTCTCACTCTCTTTTTTTTTTTTAAAGAGGGAGAGACAGGGTCTCACTCTGCCACCCAGTCTCACTGCTCCCTCAAACTCTTGGGTTTAAGAGATTCTCCCTCTCCCTCTCCCTCTCCCTCTCCCTCTCCCTCTCCCTCTCCCTCTCCCTCTCCCTCTCCCTCTCCCTCTCCCTCTCCCTCTCCCTCTCCCTCTCCCTCTCCCTCTCCCTCTCCCTCTCCCTCTCCCTCTCCCTCTCCCTCTCCCTCTCCCTCTCCCTCTCCCTCTCCCTCTCCCTCTCCCTCTCCCTCTCCCTCTCTCCCTCTCCCTCTCCCTCTCCCTCTCCCTCTCCCTCTCCCTCTCCCTCTCCCTCTCCCCTCTTTTTTCGGTCTCCCTCTCCTTCTTTTTTCGGTCTCCCTCTGTTGCCGAAGCTGGACTGTACTGCCGGGATCTCGGCTTGCTGCAACCTCCCTGCCTCGGGCTCCTGTGACTCTCCTGCCTTGGCCTGCCCAGTGCCTGGGATTGCAGGCGCGCGCCGCCACGCCTGAATGGTTTTTGTATTTTTGGTGGAGACGGGGTTTCGCCGTGTTGACCGGGCTGATCTCCAGCTCCTGGCCTCGAGTGATCTGCCTGCCGTGGCCTCCCGAGGTGCTGGGACTGCAGACGGAGTCTCGCTAACTCAATGCTCAATGGTGCTCAGGCTGGAGTGCAGTGGTGTGATCTCGGCTCTCTGCAACCTCCACCTACCAGCCTCCTGCCTTGGCCTCTTAAAGTGCTAAGATTACAGCCTCTGCCCCACCGCCACCCCGTCTAGGAAGTGAGGAGCCCCTCTGCCCGGCCACCCTATCTGGGAAGTGAGGAGCGCCTCTGCCCGGCCGCCCATCATCTGGGATGTGAGGAGTGCCTCTGCCCGGCTGCCACCCCGTCTGGGAGGAAGTGAGGAGCGCCTCTGCCCGGCTGCCCCGTCTGGGAGATGAGGAGCACCTCTGCCCGGCCGCCCCGTCTGGGAGGAAGTGAGGAGCGCCTCTGCCCTGTTGCCCTATCTGGGAAGTGAGGAGCGCCTCTGCCTGGCCGCCACCCCGTCTGGGAAGTGAGGAGCGCCTCTGCCCGGCTGCCACCCCATATGGGAAGTGAGGAGCGCCTCTGCCCAGCCGCCCCTTCTGGGAGGTGAGGAGCGCCTCTGCCCAGCCGCCCCGTCTGGGAGGTGAGGAGCGCCTCTGCCTGGCCGCCACCCCGTCTGGGAGGAAGTGAGGAGCACCTCTGCCCAGCTGCCCCATCTGGGAAGTGAGGAGCGCCTCTGCCCGGCTGCCACCCCCTATGGGAAGTGAGGAGCGCCTCTGCCCGGCCGCCCACTCTGGGAAGTGAGGAGCGCCTCTGTCCGGCCGCCCACTCTGGGAGGTGAGGAGTGCCTCTGCCCGGCCGCCCCGTCTGGGAGGTGAGGAGCGCCTCTGCCTGGCCGCCACCCCCTCTGGGAGGAAATGAGGAGCGCCTCTGCCTGGCCGCCACCCCGTCTGGGAGGAAGTGAGGAGCACCTCTGCCCGGCCGCCCACTCTGGGAGGTGAGGAGCGCCTCTGCCTGGCCACTCCGTCTGGGAAGGGAGGAGCGCCTCTGCCCGGCCACCCCGTCTGGGAGGTGAGGAGCGCCTCTGCCCGGCTGCCACCCCGTCTGGGAGGAAGTGAGGAGCACCTCTGCCCGGCTGCCCCATCTGGGAAGTGAGGAGCGCCTCTGCCCGGCCGCCACCCCATATGGGAAGTGAGGAGCGCCTCTGCCTGACCACTCCGTCTGGGAGGTGAGGATCGCCTCTGCCCGGCCGCCCCGTCTGGGAGGTGAGGAGTGCCTCTGCCCGGCCGTCACCCCGTCTGGGAGGAAGTGAGGAGCACCTCTGCCCGGCCGCCCCGTCTGGGAGATGAGGAGCACCTCTGCCCGGCCGTCCCGTCTGGGAGGTGAGGAGTGCCTCTGCCCGGCTGCCACCCCGTCTGGGAGGAAGTGAGGAGCACCTCTGCCCGGCCGCCCCCTCTGGGAAGTGAGGAGCGCCTCTGCCTGGCCGCCACCCCGTCTGGGAGGAAGTGAGGAGCGCCTCTGCCTGGCTGCCCCATCTGGGAAGGGAGGAGCACCTCTGCCCGGCCGCCACACCGTCTGGGAAGTGAGGAGCGCCTCTGCCTGGCTGCCCCATCTGGGAAGGGAGGAACACCTCTGCCCGGCCGCCACACCGTCTGGGAAGTGAGGAGCGCCTCTGCCTGGCTGCCCCATCTGGGAAGGGAGGAGCACCTCTGCCCAGCCGCCACACCATCTGGGAAGTGAGGAGCGCCTCTGCCTGGTCGCCCCGTCTAGGAGGTGAGGAGCGCCTCTGCCCGGCCGCCCAGTCTGGGAAGTGAGGAGCGCCTCTGCTCGGCCGCCCCCTCTGGGAAGTGAGGAGCGCCTCTGCTCGGCCGCCCCGTCGGGGAAGTGAGGAGCGCCTCTGCCCGGCCGCCCCGTCTGGGAGGTGAGGAGCGCCTCTGCCCGGCTGCCACCCGGTCTGGGAGGAACTGAGGAGCGCCTCTTCCCCGGGCGGCCCCGTCTGGGAAGCGAGGAGCGCCTCTGCCCGGGCGGCCCCATCGGGGAAGTGAGGAGCGCCTCTGCCCGGCCGCCCCGTCTGGGAGGAGAGGAGCGCCTCTGCCCGGGCGGCCCCGTCTGGGAAGCGAGGGGCGCCTCTGCCCAGCCGCCCTGTCTGGGAGGTGAGGAGCGCCTCTGCCCGGCTGCCCTGTCTGGGAGGTGTACCCAACAGCTCCGAAGAGACAGCGACCATCGGGAGCGGGCCATGAGGACGATGGCGGTTTTGTTGAAGAGAAGGGGAGGAAGTGTGGGGAAAGGAAGGAGAGATCAGATTGTTGCTGTGTCTGTGTAGAGAGGGGTGGGCATAGGAGACTCCATTTTGTTCTGACTAGGAGAAATTCTTCTGCCTTGGGATGCTGTTGATCTATGGCCTTTCCCCCAGCCCCCTGCTCTCTGAAACATGTGCTGTGTCAACTCAGGGTTAAATGGATTAAGGGTGGTGCAAGATGTGCTTTGTTAAACAGATGCTTGAAGGCAGCATGCTCTTTAAGAGTCATCACCACTCCCTAATCTCAAGTACTCAGGGGCACAAACACTGCAGAAGGCCGCAGGGTCCTCTGCCTAGGAAAACCAGAGACCTTTGTTCATGTGTTTATCTCCTGACCTTCTCTCCACTATTATCCTATGACCCTGCCATATCCCCCTCTCCGAGAAACACCCAAGAATGATCAATAAATACTTCAGAAATTAAAAAAAAAAAAAAAAAAAAAAAAAAAAGAGATTCTCCTGCATCACTGGAATTACAGGAGTGAGCCACCGCTTATCCATCTAATCCTTTGCTTCATCTCGAGCTCTTTCTGCCATTGCCCTGTTTCAGGCCTAAATCATAACTTGTTGGTTTGCTGCAGGAACTTCCTAATAATTTTCTTTCTCCAATATTGTCACCCTCTAATCTCCTCCCCATCATTTCCAGGATGATCTTTCTAAAATGCAAATCTAACTATGTCACTTCATTATATAAAATCTTTGACTGATTTTCCTTTACTCTCAAGATTAATTCAAAACTCTTTACCAATCTCCTAAGCCCCTTATGATCCAGCCTTCTCCCACAACTCACTGCTATACTATCAACAATCTTCTATTAAAGTTCTGTCTCCCTCAGTAGACTATGGGCACCCTGAGGGCAGGATCAGTGTCTTTTATCTCTGGACCGCACCCCCTCCCCATCGACCCCAGTAGCTAGCAAAATTCCAAATTCGTTTTGTTGAACTAATGAAGGAGACACTCTGACCTCCTCAGTGTGTGATCACTCTGCAGTGTGTAGGAGTGAGAACAGAGAACGTAGGACGGAATCCTGAAAAGCACATGTTAGGATAGGCAGATGAACTCAGGAGACTAGAAAGCAGCAAGAGATGCAGAACCCAGGAGATCACAGTGTCAACAAAGCTGAGAGTCGAGTAGATCATCTTCAGGAAAACAGGGCCATCAAACACCTCAAACAGAAGTCAGCTAAGATGAAAACTAAAAATAGTACAACATATCAGAAAACATGGTAGCTGGTTGCAGTCTTGAATAGAGTCATTTGAATGCTCGGTGGGCCTCTAGTCAAGTACTTGGTGCTGGATTTGGGGTCATTACTTGTCAGTAGGACCAGCAGCTGGGAAGATTAGCTGGACACAGAACAGGAGAATGAGAACAAAGTGAAACTTGCTAGTTACTACAGCATGTCTGACCACAGCCTTTCAAGAGTAATGGCTTCTGCTTTATTTCTGCTTTCCAGATCTCAGGCAAGGTTTTCTTTTGGTCAACTCTAACTTAGAACCAAGGGGAAAAGGATTCCAGAAAATGTAGCCTCCAAAAGGAGTGGGGGTCCCAAATTGACCAGACACAATTCAGCGTACATCCCCTTGCTTAAAATTTTCAAGAAATGAAAATACTTGTTTATATTTACCCACATGTTTACCATTCTCAGTGTGTACCATTCCATCCTATAGATCTGAATTTCCATCTGGCAATATTTTCCTTCAGCATGAAGAACTTCATTTAGCATTTCTGATAGTGCAAGTCTGCTGGCAATGACTCTCTCAATTCTTATATAGCTGGAATGTTTTAATGTCTTCTTCCTTTCTGAAGGACATTTTCAGTGAATGGAGAATTCTAGTTGAATTTTTTTTCTTTTAGCCCTTTAAAGGGTGTCATCCTACTATATTCTGGAATCCATTTATTCTTATAATTGTGTGTGTATGTGTGTGTGAGAGAGATAATGTCTTTTTTCTTTTAGCTGCTTTTAACATTGTTCTCTTTATCTTTGGTTTTCAGAAGTTTGGCCATAATGTTAGTAGGTATGTTTTTCTTTGTATTTGTTCTGCTTAGAGTTTGCTGAAATTCCTGATCTGTGGATTGTTTTATTAAAAAATCAAATGTGGAAAATTTTTGGTATGTGAATATAAACATATACATACATATATACGTCTCCTATCCATTATTCTAATTCCAGCCCAATATTCTTTTCCTTAGGGAAGTTGTTCATGACTTTTCCGACTAAGTCAATTTCCCAGTTATTTTATAGAAGCATCTATTTCTCCTTTATAGCATTAAGCACCACATCAATTTCACATTTGTTTTTGTGATTATTTGATTAATGTCTCTTTCCACTAAAGTCTAAAGTATGAACTCCATGAGGGTAGGGACTACATTCTTGTAGTCGTATTACACTACATTCCCAGGACTGACCACAGTGACTGCTGCATAGTAGGAACTCAGTAAACATTTGTTGAATGAGTGAATGCCTGAATAAAATAAATAAGATAATACTGATTTGCAGTAAGCCATTAGCAAATCTTAACTGTTATTTATAATGAAAATTCACAAATTCAATTACCTTAAAATTGCTTTTTTATACCATGGAACTATTGTTCCTCAGATGCTTTGGAAAATATAGGTAGAGACTACGTTTTGAGGATTTTGGCTGTGAAAGAAAAGAGGCAGGGAGTAGCTAGACAAGGATTCAGGTCAATGAAGCGTTTTGCTTTTGACAGAAAAGGCTTGGGGTGTTATGACAGGGAAGCTCAGAAATATTTCACCAAATTATTTCCTTTTTACATGAACTTTTTTTGTAATAAACAAATTACACATTATAACACCTTAAAGGCAATGCACAGTCTCTTAAAGTTCCATTGGCTTGAGGAATGTTATGAGAGTTTCTGTCAAAATCCTCCCCTTAGGTGGATGAGTACTTGACCCTAATCATCAGGAGGAGTCAGAGTTTCTGCTACACGTTGTGGGCCGAGTAGAATATGTTTGGCGCAGGGATAATCCATGGGAGCATCTCTTGTTTCTCAGTTGCTCGGTTTTAATGGTAAATCAACAACTACAGAAGCTGCAGGATCATGGTAGCCAAGGGCTCCAACCCTACAGGAATGAGCTTCTGGGTCATTGTACTAGACAAGCCACCTAGACTAGCATAGGTCCTAGCTGAGGTTAAAGGGAATCGAAAAAAATGGGTAAAGGAAGAGGTGGATATTAAGTATCAGTTACAGCCTCTAATCAACTGCAGCAGTACGGGCTAAATTGAGTTCTTCCCAGTTACCTTCTCTTATAAGTTCCACAGGAGGCTGGGCACAGTGGCTCACACCTGTGATCCCAGCACTGTGGGAGGCCAAGGCGGGTGAATCACCTGAGGTCAGGAGTTCAACACTAGCCTGGGCAACAAGGTGAAACCCTCTGTCTACTAAAAATACAAAAATTAGCCAGGCGTGGTGGTGGGGGCCTGTAATCCCAGCTACTCGAGAGGCTGAGGCAGGAAAATCGCTTGAACCCGGTAGGTGGAGGTTGCAGCAAGCTGAGATGGTGCCACTGCACTCCAGCCTGGGTGACAGAGCAAGACTCCGCCTCAAAAAGAAAAAAAAAAAACCAAGTTCCACAGGAAACAAGACCAACCAGAATCCTGCAGATGAAGTAAACTTACTATGAAAAGGCATGTGGATATGACTGGTGCAGAGCTGACTGTGGTAGATACTGTAGTATTCTGCTCAGGTAGCCTCTTCGGGTCCTAACACCCATACCTCAGATGCTGGGAATATCAACTGCTGATGGCTCAGAGCTGTGTCCCTCATGGGAAAATACCCTTCACCACAGGGAACTGTCCCTCTTCTGGAGAACACCCTGTAGCAATGACTGGCTCCTGCAAGGTACAAAGGCCCAGCCAGCTTGCCTCAATAGGGGACAACACTGGAAGGCCATTCTCAAGATTTGGCCACAGGACTACTTGGGCCCTTGGCCTCTCTCTCTCTGTGCTCAGTCTGTCTTCTTTCCTTCCTTTCTTACAGGTGTGTCTCCTGGGAGCACTCCCCAAAGAACCTTCTACACACAGTTCTCCAACTCAAAGTCTGTTTTCAGGGAATCCAATTCAAGACAGGGATAGTTGGAAGACACAACCGTTCCATGGACTTTGATGTTCTTGATATTCATTCTTGGTATTGGCATCATGAATTGTGACACTAGGAGGCATCTCCAAGTGACTTTGAAATGAGAAGACAGGAACAAAGAGGTGTCATACATCCCTCACAGATGGTCAGAAATATCTAAAGAGTTTTTGCCAAAGAGATAGGGTCCTGAATGGGCAGCAGGGTTAACAGAAAAATGTGTAGTTATTAATGTTAATGAGACATCCTTTGCTACAAGATGATGGTGAGGTCTCAAGGAGATCTAGGTTATATTTATAAGGGATCACTCCAATTACTACATGTGTGTCTCTTCTAAAATTAGACTTTATTGTGCTCTATTAAAATAGCTTCATCTTTAGAAGAGAGTTTCTCAAAATGTGATTTGGGGACCACCTGCATCAGGAACACTTGAGAATTTGTTAAAGTTGCAGATTCTAGAGCCCCATCTCATGCTTACTGAACCAGAATCTCTGGGAATCTGCATGTTTATTTAACAAGTTTTTCAAAGCTTGCATGTTTAGCCAGCTTTTAAAGTAAAAGTTTTCAACTGCTTTAGTGGGTAAAGGGTTTCTTTTGCCGATGATGAAAATCTTCTGGAATTAGATAGAGGTGATGGCTTCACAACATTGTGAATATATTAAAAACCACTGAAATGATTTCGGTTAAAATGGTCAATTTTATGTTTTTTGAATTTATCTCAATTAAAAAAATAAAACTAGAGGGACAGAAATTACATCGCCAGAGGCTGCAGCTAGGAGGAGGGAATGGAATGCAAAAGATCACAAGGTAATTTGGGGGGAGTGAGGAAAATGTTTTAAATATTGATTGTGATGATGGTTACACATATAATGGCCAATCTCATGGAACTATATACCCCAAAAGGTAAATTTTACTACATAGAAGTTATTTCTCAGTAAACCTGGCTATAAATAAACACATAAATAAATAACCTCCAAGAGATTCTTAGAAACCCTAAAGCTTAAGAACTACTGCTTTTAAGTCGTGGTCTCCAAAGTGAGGACTCACTTCTCCAGGGTTCTGGAAGACAAGACGCTGGGGTACAGGAAGAATATAATTGAAATCCTATTTATATTTTTAAAAATGTTAACATGAGAAAGAAATTACATTTTCCTAACATTTGGAAATCCACTTGGAAGGCTTGACTCATATTTATATATAGAATGACATTGTTGCCCCCATCCCGTCTGTGTCACGTCAGGTACACAAGATGTCCTGGGGGAAAGACTGAGCATTGCATAATGACCTTGTTGACCTCTGCGATCTCATTCATTCACTTGCTTGTAGCACAATGCCACATACTGCAGTTTACACGGATTTATGACTTATAATGTCTAGTTTTAAAAAACTAATCCTTAAACCAAAAACAAATGATTTTTAAATATCTCTGCAAAGAAGCTCCTGATTGAAGATGATACCAATAATGCAAGCCAAGGGAATATGAAATGGTAAGAACTGACTTTCTAGTAAGAGCTCTGCCATCAGCCACATTATGAGGGGAAACAATAATAATCTAATTAGATCTGAACAGAAGTCAGCTAATGAGTGAGCAATTGATTAATTACTCTTCAAAAGAAACTGAGTTATGAAGAGAACATTTTAAAAACAGAGATTTGGCAGTGCTCCCATTGTTAAGTGATTTTGTTGCCTAATCAATGTAAACATGACACATACTAAAACCGTCATATCTCCATAACTAAAGAACTTGGGAAAAAGACTTCTTTTCTATCTAATTTTAAAATCTTCCAAATGAAGAGTTTCCGTGGGTTTTGATCCATTTGTTAAAAATTTTAAAATACAATGCCTTCCAATTAATTTGCGAGGACCTCTCATTGATATCAGGGAAAGCAGAAATCGACCATCTGGGTTTCAACAAAAACTTCTGCATAATCAATGTATGTGATAGAAACCTGAGTACTGTTATTTAGTGCCACCAATGATGCACTTCCATTTAATTCTGCATGTCTTTGTACTTTACCATTAAAACAAAGTGTAGCCATAAATCAAATTAGAAATAGACACTTAGATCAATGTATCACAAAATGTCAAGCCAAAATATTGTAAAATAATGCAGCACATTTGATCTCATTGCTTTCACTAAAAAAGTGACTGCAGTGGTTTAATGTAGTCATTCTTTGATATTCATTTTTAGTTTCTTCTTTCTTTTCTCTCCTCCCACTTCATTTCTCTTGCCCTTGCAGCTTTAGCTGCCATCTATAAAGACCTCCAAGTTCAAGTTCTTTGCTCTTAGTCTTGTATTTCCAACTCTTGAATTAGCAGCTCTATCTGGTTCTTCTACAGGTCTTTCAAACATGGTATGTTCAAAACAGCATGGTCTCCCTCTTCTCTACGCCTGTTCTTCTGGGTTAGTGTTCCTTATCCGGGTTAGTGGCGCCACCTTTTACTGAGATTCAAAACATCTGCATTTTTCTTCTCATCTGTCTCTTCTCACAACTCACTGTCAACTGCCAAGGCTTCATCCTTCTACCCTCCTGTTCTCTGCTTTTGTTTTCCTCTGTTTTTTCATTTGTATATTGAGTTCCTTGTGGCTATCTATCTCTGGAGCTTTTTTTCTCATTTTATTCCCCTTTCTATATCCTTCCTCATTCTTCCTTATTTTCTGCTTTCCTTGTCACCAAAAGAAAGAACAAACTTTTTTTTGTTTGCTGAATTTATTAAATATTTATTGTACTAAAGCACAAAATGGAACACTTTCTCTTTTTAAAGCCTATATTAAGTTACATATTTTCATAGGCCTTGATTGATTTTGTTGTTACTGTTTTTTCCCCCCATGGGTCAGCCTGTTTGGATAGAAAAAAAAAAGAAGAATATCCACTTCAGAATTAGTAAAGTAGTGTTTCCCTGTGGCCTGACATAGTGTATGCATGGTCACCTTCAACTCCTAATGAAGAAAAATGTTTAGGCAAGCATTTGTGTTACCAGGGATCTGAGGTTAATTTTGTTGCTCTTGTCAAAAGCGTTATTTTTAAGGACAAAATTTGGTATTTTCTCTCCTACCACTTCATTTCTCTTGCTCTTGCAGCTTTAGTTGCCATCTCTAAGAGGAAGACCTCCAAGTTCAAGTTCTTTGCTCTTAGTCTTGTATTTCCAACTCTTGAATTAGCAGTTCTATCTGGTTCTTCTACAGGTCTTTCAAATATGGTATGTTCAAAACAGCATGGTCTCCCTCTTCTCTACCCCTGTTCTTCTGGGTTAGCTGGGTTAGCTGGGAGGAAAAGCTTTGTAGATTGAAGGCAGCCCTCCCAATGTAAAAGGGATTCTTAATTTATACTGCGTGTTAATCACTATTCAGCACGATTTGTTTCAGAATGTACATCATATATATAATATATACACAGTATATGTATATCATTACATATATAATATATACATAATACATGTATATATTATATATAAAATATATTTAAATTAGCCAAGTATTAGATGAAGTTTCCTTCACAAAAATTGAATTGCCAAGATTTTTTAGAGCAAATTATATATTTAGCAGTCATTTCTAATGGCACTTACAAAACTAAAGCATTAGAACCATGACACTGATTTTTAGCATTTGTTTTTGTTTATGTTGTGATATATTAAACAAGGGTATAGAAAGTTCCTGGTTTAGTTGTGCCCAGCTTAGCTCATTTCTCTTGCCTGAGCTCTAATGGTGCTGCTGTAAAAGTGTCCCTTTCTTGCATCGGCTAAGAATTTTCCTCCTGACTTGGGATCCCTCTCCCTCATGCTAATGCAGAGCCTCTGCTACCCAGAACGGCACATCTCTTTCACATGTTCTCTTGTTTCTTACCCCTCATCACTCCTGGTCAGGAGTCCCTGCCTCGTTCTAGCAGGGACTCTCTCTACTTGTCACTGTGCCCAAAACTGGTAAGGGAGTGGACTTTTTAATTCTGCAGAATTGCGCTACAGAAAAAAGACTTAATGTCTGCTTTCAAGGTGCTCAGAGTCTGGATAAATGGAAGAAAGTTACTAAAAATGCTAAGTTAAAGCTATATGCTGAGGGAACGCTGAAGGAGACCTCAACCCAGGCTGAGGATCTAGGAAGGAATCAGTCAGATGGAATGGATGGAGGGCTGGCAAAGAGATGAGGCTCGAGAGGAGATAGGAGCCAAATAAAGGGAATTTAAATTTAATCCCCCCAAATATTGGTGTCCTCAATTAGGAGAGTAACATGATTAGATTTGTCTTACTTATAGCATGGAGAATGGATGGGAGGCATAAGGGTACAGGCAGAGAGAAACATTTGGGCTGCAGGTGAGACATGGTGAGAGCCTGAATCCAGGCAATGGCCATGGGATGGGGGGAATTTAAGAAACTAGGGAGGAATTTAAAGGCCAAAACAATATCACATAAGGAATGTTGGGGCATATGGCTCAGGGAAGAATAGAAAAGGCATTTGAGAGAAAAGAGGGAGAGAGGATAGAGGGAAACAACAGAGGAAAAAATGGAGAGGAGAGATGGAACTGGAAGAAACGAGGAAAGAGGAAGAGAAAAAAGCAGGGAAATTTTCATTACTGCTCTTTCCACCATGTCCACCAGCTGGTTGTGTGCTTCTAAGGCAATTGAGAGGGACCAGGGAAACTAAGAAATGGTGAAAAACAGAAAAATCAAAATTGAAAATGAGAAGTGGGGAAACTTATTCAGCCTTATTTTTCATATCCATCCTCCAAGCCCTTGGTCCCTTCCTCCTTTATGACAGCTTCTGTTTCCATTGTTGGGTTTTTTTATATTTTAAGTAACCATGTTGAATAGTATTGTGAAGGGAGGTGAATAATCCGTTTACTTAAAAATGTGTTGCTATGCATTATATCTCTAAGTATATTTTATAGTAGAAGAAAAGGTAACTTCTTACAGTTCCAGGTACTTGAACTTTACCTTCACCCAGAAAAGTAAAGTGTCATTATTTCAATGGGAATATGGACTGAGTTCCAAACAAATGTCTTATAATTAACTTTTGGGGAAAAAAATCTGTCTTTGAGCCTAGTACTAACCATATTAAATATATACACTATGAAGAAGAAAATCAGGAAGTGCTTTAAATGCTCTCTTAACTTTGGCTTGTTCCTGCTGATTACTCACTATTTGAAAGTACATGATAGTTTTATTTAAAAGAAAAGTGAGAAATTCAGTCAAGAATGTTTTCATACACCCATAAATATTTGGCACTATATGGATAATTTCTTGCATTGACATAGAAAGGGACTCTCAAAGCCCTTTTACATCTAATAAGGCATCACTGGATGCAACTAGGTTCCAAGGTTATAACCCCTTTGAAAAGAAGAGACTGATAAACATCTTTACTGAGTTTGGCAGACTGCCCTTTGGATTAGCTGTTGATATGCCACATGTGGTACTTCTCAAAACATAACAACTCATGTTTGAGGAATATATCAGTATTAGAATTTTGTGTAATTGTTTTATGAGGGCTGTAGGCCATGTACCCTCTGTGGGTGGCATTAGGGTTTCCTCTGAATGGCATGGACATTCTCATGGTGAGTCATCGTGGGGAGAGGGAGAGGTCAGTATTGGAGGAAGACTTGAGGATACAAAAATCAGGCCTCAGACTTTCTTGTTTTGGGTCAGGGGTCAGTTTGGCTGAAATGGTGGGGCAAAGTGATGCTGAGGCATGTCTGATGATTTGGAGTGAATACCTGGAGGCATTGAACTGTGTGGCAGACATGGGAATGTGTAGCATTCAGAACTCCAGTCAAGGAAGACTCATGCCCAGCTACGAGGAATGTGGTTAGCTGACAACCTCCAACTATTCAGTTCTGCAGGTCCACCTCAGCTTTTGAGTCAAGGTCATGCACTTCTTTCTCTTCTCTAGGTAGCCTTAGCCCATGACTAAGCAAGACTGTGGTCCAAGGGTCTAGCCCTTTCTGCCCAAAGGTGGGCTCCTCTCAAGACAAGCTTTGATCTGGAGTTCCTGCTGGGCAGAAGAGACTTTGTCAGGTCTGCATCTCAGTAAGATGGCTCTCCTAGCCAATCCCAGCTCTTCCCTTTTATTCCCACAGGTCTTATTCTCCAGTAAATCTTTTGCACTCTCAACTTCCTACGTCTGCTTCCCTGAGGACCCAACTGATGACACACCCTGTCACAAGGAGGCAGGCAAGGAGAGAGGTTGGGAGTGGTCACTCCCAGAGGATCCGCCCACCTTGGCCTCCCAAAGTGCTGGGATTACAGGTGTGAACCACCGCGCCCGGCCTGCACTCTTTTTTGATTCATGTAACTCTTCTTCTACTATCTGGGCTTTCTCCTCCAAATCAATATTTCCTACAACAAATATTTTCTTACATGTACGTATTTTTTTTTATTTTTTTCCCCTCTGATCAATTTGTAATGAGTACTGCTGCATTTGTCTGTTATTTTTAATTACTTTGCATGACTATGATAACTTTTCTTTCTAACTTCATCTTACTATTTCTATTTTTGTTGTGCATTTTAACATACATGGTGAATCTCCTTCTAAGCCATGGAAATGATCTGTAGTAGCTCACACTCTGTTTGTTTTTGTATCTTCTTTTCTTTCTTATTGAGTCCCTTAATTTTTATTTTTTCCTGTCCCCAGATATTTCTTATGCAAAAATGAAAATAAATTTAAAACACTTACTAATTTTTGCTTTTGTTTCAACCAGTCAATGCTTCCCATGAGAATAAAATAATCAGAAATCCTTATTTTGTATTTTATTTATTTTTTTTTGTGAGACAGACTCTCACTCTGTCACCCAGGCTGGAGTGCAATGGTGCGATCTAGGCTCACTGCAACCTTTGCCTCCCAAGTTCTAGCAATTCTCCTGCCTCAGCCTCCCAAGTAGCTGGGATTACAGGTGCCTGCCACTAAGCCCAGCTAATTTTTTTTATTTTTAATAGAGACGGGGTTTCACCATGTTGGCCAGGCTGGTCTCGAACGCCTGACCTCAGGTGATCCACCTGCCTCGGCCTCCCAAAGTGCTGGGATTACACACATGAGCCGCCACGCCCAGCCAAAATTCCTTATTATTCCTTCATCTGGTATAAATTCTCAGCTGCCCTGGGCAAGTGACTGAGTGCTTATTGCTAAGCCAGCTTTATAGTAGTAGGAATAATTATCCTTGGATTTCTTTTTCATGTTCAATTTTCTCTTGGACATTATTTCTAGGCTTCGTATATTTTCTAAGGGAAATGAACAATGATTTTGCTGGCCTTTTTTGTGCTTCAAGCTCTTCACATTAAGCTCTGTGTCTGAAGGAATTTTTCTTTTATTCTCTGTACCACGGGCCAGGAAATAGTTTAACCAATGTTTTCTAGAAATTGTATTCTCTGGCTATTATGCTGTGTGAACAATTTAGCAATTTCCTTCTACCTGTCATAACCACAGAAGGAGAATGGAGTGATATTGCTCTGTGAAGATATTTGGATCTAACCTCTACAGCTGAAAGAGAAAAACTGAAGTTAAATGGGCAAGATTCATGTTTATTTTTGTTTGAGTTATTTATTAACACATGATAGGAACAGTTGTACTATGAAATGCTTCGTTATTAGTTATGTAACATTGTTTTTACTGGGATACTAAAACCTTTATACTTTCTTAGTTTAGAGCAGTATTTCTAGAATGGTTTCTACCAATTTTTTCCCTTGAAATAGTTACTTTGTAATATAACTTAACATGACTATTCAAAATTCTAACAGCTTAAGTGATTAAAAAAACCTTGTATATTGACCAACGCTATCTTTTTTGAAAATGTGTAATGTAATAGAAGCATAGAATTTAGACACAAGGGCCAGGCGTAGTGGCTCATACCTGTAATCCCAGCTCTTTGCGCAGCCGAGGCGGGTGGATCACTTGGGGTCAGGAGTTTGAGACCAGCCTGGCCAACAGGGTAAAACCCCATCTCTAAAAATACAACAATTAGCCAGGCATGGTGGCGGGTGCCTGTAATCCCAGCTACTCGGGAGGC
The DNA here is from genome assembly GCF_028885655.2 of Pongo abelii. NCBI lineage: Eukaryota > Metazoa > Chordata > Mammalia > Primates > Hominidae > Pongo > Pongo abelii. The sequence goes on from NC_071999.2 coordinate 46,986,914, forward strand.
TGAAGCAGGAGAATTGCTTGAACCCGGGAGGTGGAGGTTGTAGTGAGAAGAGATCATACCACTGCACTCTAGCCTGGGCAACAGAGGGAGACCCCACCTCAAGAAAAAAAAAAAAAAAGAATTTAGACAGAAGGAAAATCAGGAGATTGTCTAGTTTAACTTCCTATAGAGTGCAGATTCTCTCCAGCCACATTGTTGAGATATATAATTTGGTTTTTGCATTTAGTTTTTGCTTGAATGCTTCTATTGTAGAGAGCTCTTATGAAAGCTCCCTTTCACTTAAAAAAAAAAAAAAAGCAACCCTAAGATTAAGAAAATCACTTAATTTGAATCCAAATCTGCTCTAGAACTTCCATTTGGTACCAGTTTTCCCTTTTGGAGTCACTCATATCATGCCTTCTCTGTTCTGCTTGGCAGCGCTTTATATTTAAATATCGAGGTACATATCTCCTTACTTTTCTCCTTTCCAGGTTAAACACTGACACTCTCATTAGCCATTTTTTATGGCTTTCAACTTTTTCTCCACCTCACCTAATTCATGAATGATGATACTCTTAAATGTGATGTGTAAAGTTATACTCAATTCTTGCTTTAAAATATACCTGTAAGAAAGTGAAAAGACAACCAACACAATGGGAGAATATATTTGTAAATCCCATGTCCACTAAGATACTTGCATCCAGAATATAGGAAGAGTTCTTACAACTTAAGGTCAAAAAAAAAAATCCAATTTAAAAATGGACAAAGAACTTGAATTGACATTTCTCCAAAACAAAAAAAAAGACCTAAGGTCAATAAACATGAAAAGACACTCAACAACATTAGTCATTAGGGAAATGTAAATCAAAGCCATATTGAGATACCACTTCATATTAATAGAATGGCTATAATAAAAAAGATGACAGGCCGGGTGTGGTGGCTCCTGCCTGTAATCCCAGCACTTTGGGAGGACAAGGTGGGAGGATCACCTGAGGTCAGGAGTTTGAGATCAGCCTGCCCAACATGGCGAAACCCCGCACCTACTAAAAATACAAAAAATTAGCTGGGTGTAGTGGCAGGCGCCTGTAATCCCAGCTACTCAGGAGGCTGAGGCAGGAGAATCGCTTGACCCAGGAGGTGGAGGTTGCAGTGAGCTGAGATCATGCCACTGTACTCCAGCCTGGGCAACAAGAGCGAAACTCCATTGAAAAAAAAAAAAAAAAAGACAATAACAAGTCTTGGCTGGAATGAACTTTTTTATATCACTGGTAGAAATGCAAAATGGTACAACTACTTTGGAAAAATAGGTTGACCATTCATCAAAAGGGCCAACAGAGCCACCCCATTGACTGGGGAAGACATAGTGGCTGCAGCTCCGAGGAAAGGATTGGGAGAAGGGTGCTTCTTCTTACTTCTATCTGGCAAGTAAAATGTGTCTTTTAAAATCAGTGATCATATGTGGATTCTAGACATAGACATCTGCTAAAGGAAAAAGGAAAGCTATTATTTAGTGGACTGAAAAACGCAGATTTCATTTTATTTCTGGGCAGAAACATTTTTTAAATACTTAAACAACTAAATTCATTTCCATTTTCCAATCTAACTTCTCCTCATCAGCTCCAGTTACCCTCCTGAAGCAGAATAAAGGGTTTTGTGTCCTACGTGTGCTCTCTGGGGAGCTCCATTCAAACAGAGAGAAGCCCACCCTCCTGCCAGGGCTGCCATCCCAGTAGAGTTGGTAAATGTCATCAGATGTATAAGAAGGTCTTGTGTGTGTGTCAACAAATAGACTAAGACGGGAAGCTTCCCTCTATCCTTCTCCTCCTCCCCACTTTTTACTTCCATAAAATATTTAAAAGCACCCAAAGTGAAATATTGGAAAAAACAGGACAAAGAGGTCCTCCTTGTCTTCTTTTAGCCACTTGAATCCCCTACTTAGGAGCAAACCACTCTCTATTATCCTTGACTCCCAGCTGCAGGCCTCAACCATCTTCTCTATTTATTCCCTTCTCCAAGAGCATCCTGGGGAGCTTATGCCCTCTGCTCCCACTTTAGTCAGGAGCAACTGCAAATTTTCAACTCTACCTTTTCATCTGGGGCAAGCTCAGACTTGTGAGCCCTTTCTAACTACACACAGCACATAAGTGTAAATAGGGTCTTCTATTCACTACCATTGTTGCTACCAGTGAATTTTTACTGAGCACCTACTATGTTTTAGGGATTCTGCTATATTATGTTAACCCTCAAATTACTTGGGAGACAGGATCTGTTTGTATATCCATTTTACAGACACTAACATGCAGCTTTTTAAGATTTTTTTATTTTTATTTTTATACAGTGTCTCACTCTGTCATCCAGCATGGAGTACAGCGGTGTGATCACAGCTCACTGCAGCTTCAACCTCCCTGGCTCAAGCAATCCTTCCAGCTCAGCCTCTCAAGTAGCTAGGACTACAGGTTCATACCACTACGCCCAGCTATTTTTTGTATTTTTTTGTAGAGACAGGGTCTTGCCATGTTGCCCAGGCTGCTTTTGAACTCCTGGGCTCAAGCAATCCACCCACCTCAGCTTCCCAAAGTGCTGGGATTACAGGTGTGAGCCACCACACCCAGCCTATGTAGCTTTGATAAGCTTCTTCACATAGCTAAATGATGGAAGACCCTGGACCCAATTCTGTGTATTTCCACAGCCCTGGCTCATAGCTATCATACTATTATTGCTTTTACATGTTAGAAATTTTGAAATGTTGAGTTCTGAACTAGTATTTCTGAGGGGTCTTAAAATATGGGCTTGGCAAAGTGGCTCATGCCTGTAATCCCAGCACTTTGGGAGGCTGAGGCAGGCAGATTGCCTGAGCTCAGGAGTTCACCATTAGCCTGGGCAACACGGTGAAACCCCATCTCTACTAAAACACAAAAAAATTAGCCGGGTGTGGCGGCATGCACCTGTAGTCCCAGCTACTTGAGAGGCTGAGGCAGGAGAATTGCTTGAACCCGGGAGGCAGAGGTTGCAGTGAGCAGAGATTGTGCCACTGCGCTCCAGCCTGGGTGACAGAGTGACACTCTGCCAAAAAAAAAAAAAAAAATGCATAACATAAAATTTACCATTTTAACCATTGTTAAGTGTATAATTCAGTGTCATAAGTGCATTCACAATGTTGCATGGTCATCACCACTATCCATTTCCAGAGTTTTCATTGTCCCAGACAGAAACTCTGCATCCATTAAACATTAACTTTCCATTTCCCCCTCACCCCAGCCCCTGGTCACCTCTATGCCACTTTCTGTCTCGATTAATTTGCCTAGTCTAGGTAGCTCATATATGTGAAATCATACAATATTTGTTCTCTTCTTGAACCAATACGTTCTTTGCAGAATAAAAATATGATTGATTCCACCCTGCTTAAGACACCCCTGCCCTTCACTCAATGTGTAGCCTTCCTGAGTCTCAATATCCAGCTCATCCTTCCAATCCTGAGCATTTCTCTGGCCTCAGCCATGGTCTTTCTGATCATGATCCCTGCCAGAATCACCTAGCAGTACTCTAAATTCTGGCCTCTTCTACACACTCTGTTCAGATGCTACCATACTCTGCACATATAATACAGGCAAAACATCCACGCAGCACTTTACTGTTTACAAAGTGATCTATTGTGCATATATCTTATTTGTTCCTCACAATATCCTTATGAAGTAGATAGTACAGCATTTGACAAATGAGGGAACTAAGAATTAAAGACAGGGTGACTTACCCACATTTAGGCAGCTAGCAAATGCAGGACCAAGAGTCTCAAGGTCCTGGGCTTCTCTTTATAGCTCTTGGTCTTCCCACCAAGTCTGTCCCCTTCCCTCCTTTTAAAGAGGCTCAACTCCTGAGTTGGGCAGAGGAATGCTCAGGAATGGCTTCTGTGTGTGGGTTGGGGGCAGGTAGGAGGAGGGATCGGAAGGAGGGAGAAATCAATTGCAGTTTTTCTCCCTTTAGATTCTGAGTTTATATTATTGTTTCCCCAATAATTTAGATTAGGTAAATCCGAATCCTGTCTATTGCTTATTGCTGTACTATGGTTTACAAGAAATAAAATGCACGGAGTTATTCTAGCCAAACACACACTTTCCTATAGTTTCCTTCTTGCATCTTTGTCTGCTTTCCTATCCTGTTGCAATGGACTGGAGAACACAGATACCTTCAGAGGCAGTGTATGTCTTCCTAAGCCTGTGACCAGCTCTAAACAGCCAACATCTAAATCCCACTCTCTTTGGCCTTACTCTATTTCCTCTTAAAATTCTAGAATCAAAGATATTGCCTAAGATGGCACATACAGCCTGTGCCCTATGCTGCAACACAGAAAGTATAGAGAATGCACATGAGAGTAGAAGATGCTTCTGAAGTTCTGTCACAAGTCCAGCTAAGTGTTTTAGCTCTTGGCCCTGAAGATCCCTTCCCAGTGGATGCTGGTATGAAAGGGCAGAAGCTGAGTGTGTGGCTAACACTTCTGCACATTCTGTATCATAAATTACCATAGGCCTGTAGGTATCAATGGGGTTATGTTAATAGCAGTTACCCAACTCCTTTGGATAAATGAACTTCTGCCCCAATAGGCTTTCCCCCTGCAAAGGTTCCTTCAGATACTTCTGGGAGTCCTCAGAGAATGTCTTTTATGCCCTTGCAAACCTTTCTCCACTGGGTACCACCACCTCATACTTGGCATCCACCAGCTTCCTGGGGCTTCAGCACCTCCCAAGACAGCTGATGCACAGAGTTTTTGAGGTGCCAAAAGTTTATACTGTTCTGTTACAAAGCAGGGGCTTCTTATATGTAACACTCTTAGAGGAGGTGGAAAGCCGACCTAGTCCTGTGACTTATACAAAGTTAAGTATCTCCTTTAATATTTCCTTTACAGACCCCCTCTTCTTAATTACCTAATATAAGTCCAGTGGGTTCTGTCTGGGTCAGGAAACAAATTTGAATATTAGGACTTGACATTTAATATTGATATCAATGTTGTTTCCATAACATCCCCTCCTCCTCCAACTACCAACATTTTCTTACTGAGTCCAGCTCTTATAACGTCTAGCATCCGCCTTCTCCAGGATGAGTTTTCTCCAAGAGGCATTTCAGGGCTTAGGAAAATGTGCCTCTGGAAAGTTCATCCACTGTTTTGCCAAAAAAATGTTTAGACACATCTGATTTCAGTCTATCTGCTACACAGGTGTATTATTTCCACAGTGGCCCTTTCCCAAGCAAGACAGAATGTTGATACAGTCAGGAAGGTGTCCCAGCTGCAAATAACATGAAGTTTGACTAATAGACTTTTAGGGTGTCCCCACCCCAAAATGGGCTACACATCTTCATGTCTCACCTGCCTTTATCTAAATAATGGCATGAAGGCCAGGGGTGGTGGCTCACACCTGTAATCCTAGTGCTTTGGGAGGCCAAGGTGGGAGGATTGCTTGAGGCCAGGAGTTTGAGGTTGTAGTGAGCTATGATCATGTCACTCCACTCCGGTCTGTTGCACTCCAGGGCAATAGAGTGAGACCCTGTCTTTATCTAAATAATGGCATGAAGGCCAGGGGTGGTGGCTCACACCTGTAATCCTAGTGCTTTGGGAGGCCAAGGTGGGAGGATTGCTTGAGGCCAGGAGTTTGAGGTTGCAGTGAGCTATGATCACGCCACTCCACTCCAGCCTGTTGCACTTCAGGGCAATAGAGCGAGACCTTGTCTCTAATAAATAAATAAATAATGACATGAAGCTAACTAATTAAATGGACAGTTTAGGACCTCAAGACTTTTTACAAAGTTTTTCAGCAGGACCCCTAGAAAGCCACTAAAAAATTTTAGGAAATTGCATCAACTAATTTATACCATGTCAGACTATTCTCTAGGTCAAGAGTTCCTCTGGTATTTCAGTATTTCTCCAAGTGTGTTTTAAAGAATACCAGTCCTATCAGATTTTCTGAAACACACACACACGCTGGAGATGTTGCATGCTATATCTGACTCTTAGAGCTCCACAGTGCACACTGGCATTTGAAAGGTTCTTAAAAGTCATACTGTAAATAAGCTTGTTTACTTTAAATCACTGCTTCCCAAATTTTTTGAATAAAAGAACATTTTGAGGCATAATGCCTGTGAATATCTTATGGAACTGGGGTTCTATGGCATATATATTTTGGGAAAGGTTGACCTACTCTATTTCTTTTTCTTTCTTTCTTTCTTTTTGAGATGGAGTCTTGCTCTGTTGCCCAGGCTGGAGTGCAGATCTTGGCTCACTGCAACCTCCACCTCCTGGGTTCAAGCAATTCTTCTGCCTCAGCCTTCCGAGTAGCTGGTGCTACAGGCATGCACCACCACGCCAGGCTAACTTTTGTATTTTTAGTAGAGATGGGGTTTCACCATGTTGGTGAGGCTGGTCTTGAACTCCTGACCTCGTGATCCACCCACCTTGGCCTCCCAAAGTGCTGGGATTACAGGCACGAGCCACCGCACGTGGCTGACCTATTCTATTTCTTACTTAAACTAGCTGTGTTATCCAACCAACTTATCAGGTTGAGTTGTCAAGCATGAACTGCTGATAATATAATACATATGATGTCATGCTAGCAGTTTAACATGCTTCCAAATGGTTCCTTTTACCTTTGAAATTTATTAATAGAAACACTTTCCCTTTAATAAGATCATAATGTAATTTCTTATTCACATAGATTAAGAAAAATAATGTTTTAGTTTAATATATGGCAGAGTTTTTTGAAATAAGTAACAGTTTGGCTTCTTAAAACAGAAACATATCTAAGGAAAAATAATATTATTTAAAAAGTTAAACTTAGTAGCAAATAGAAAATATTAAAGAGAAGAATTTTGTTAAAAAAAAAAAAGCATTCCACAATCAGGCAGGAAATAACTAGACTATAATATTATGGTTACCAATAAGAACTAAAATGAAATCAGTATCTTAGACATGTACCAAGGAGGAAAAAAATAAGAAAAAAGAAACTATTGAATTGTAACTGCTAACAACCTTCCACAAAGGTAAGCAATTCTGAGGAGCCAAATAATTGAACAGAACCCAAGTTCAGGTTATATGCTTCATTAAAATTTGTGGTCAGTGAACAGAACATTCTCAAGTGCCTCATGCCTGGACTAATTTTCTGTCACGTCCACACAGACACATGCAGAGTCATGGTGATCAAACACCCAGCAGAGATAACAGCCAAATATGGCCAGCCTCACGATAATGTTGGAGAAGCAGTGCAGACTGTGGCCTGGAAACCCACAAGGTAGACCCGTGGGTGGTGACAAATTGGGCCTCTGGTAGTGCTGTTAGCATTTTGCAATTAACTACGATATCATACTTCACTCATAGACGGCAGTCTTTCTGACTTAAGGGTGGATAATCAGTAGCTTCTACAGCTACAGCAGGATTAGACATGAGCCTACATAATTATCAGAAAATATATGTCTCTAAATGCCCGCCTCAGAAACAAACAAGTGTCATCATTTATATATGTATTGGATCTTATGTAAACTTTTAATTTACTTTTAGTAGATATTTTAGATCTGGATTCCCAAAGGAAGAGTGCAAAATTTTACTTGTGTCTTTCTCGGATCTGCTCATGATTTGAAAAAAAAATACTGGTGCTATTTTGTTACTGTTATAAAAAAAAAACACAGAGGTTATTGTAGAGCACATGTAACCCAATGAAATGAGATTCTTGACTGAAAAACCTTTCAGAGTGTTGTAAAGATGAATGTGGGAAGCACAGTAAAGGGAATCTCTATATGTGTAATTTGATGGCTTCTGGAAGAATGAAACCTCAAATACTATATACTCACATGAATTTTAAAAGTTGCTTTGGAGATAAAAATCTTCAAAACTAATATTACATATGAGAATTTAAGCAATAAGGGTTTAGAAAAAGAAGAGATTAATCTACAGTTTAGAAATAGACTGTAAAATAGAGGCTCTTCTAGAAGTGAAAAAATCACAGCATTGTAGGTGCAACAGTATTTGGATTCCGAATATGTTTGACATTCAGCTCTTGCCACATTCTATATGTAGAACAAGGCAAACCCAGGGCCTAGTCATGAACATGGAGGTAGATGGAATTTGACATTCTGGTATTAATATTAATTTATTTGGACATTTATTTTAGAAGATGAATGGGTTCTATCATAGATAACCTATTATCACTCTGTGAAGACTTGCCTGTTGAAAACAAGTCCTGGTGATTGCGTTTTCTTTCTGTATCACAATCTAGTCAAGTGGTTAATAATCTGTACCAAACAAATAAAATAAAATAAACACATTTATTAAAATATGTTGTATTCTAAAAGCTAAGCTCATTTCCAGCATGTGGCCTATCACTGAAGCTCTGAGTTCTTAAAACCATTGAGTTGAGAAATTTCTTTCTGTGAAAGTGCTTTAACTCTATGAGGACACAGTAGGACTCTCCAAGGAAAGAAACTTACTAGGGAACTCTCATACCTTTACATTGATACAATCTCCCTTTTAAAAATCGTTTTAATTGTGGTAAGATTCACTTAACATAAAATTGACCATCTTAACCATGTTTAAGTGTATTGTGTCAAAGGCATTAAGTACATTCATATTATTGTGTAACCATCATCAACATCCACCTCCAGAACTTTTCATCTTGCAAAACTGTAACTCTTCACCCATTAAACAACAACTCCACTTCTCCCTTCTTCCAGGCCCTGGCAGCCATCATTTCTGCTTTCTGTGTCTGTGAATTTGACTACTCTAGGTACTTCATATGAATAGAATCATACAATATTTGCCCTTTTTTGACAGGCTTATTTCACTTAGCATAATGTCTTCAAGGTTGGTTCCTGTCGTAGCATGACTCTACAATCTCCTGTTTCAGTGGGTAAACAAAAAAGCAGCCCTAGTCACTTAATCTTTTTATATCAATTTATAATATTTTATGTCAACTTACTTCAACGGGACTCTATAAAGTTTGCCTGAGTTGTGATTTGAGTCCCCTTTAAGAGAAACCCATAATAACAAAGCAGTGGTAATGGAGGTGATGGCAGTAGTGGCGGTAGGTTGACTACATAATAAACAGGAGGAGGCATGAAGAGAAGAGGCAGTTTTGACTCTTCATTAAAGACCACCTGCTCTACTCCCAGAGATTCTGGATCCACAGATCTGGGTGAGGTTCAAGAATTAATATTAAAAAAAACACAAAGAATGTGGAAAATTCAAATTCTTCTCTGTATAGCACTGTACTGGCTCTATTTGTGACTTCTGCTCACCCGCAGCTGCTACATAGATAAATCAAATCCATCCTCCTTGTCACTTTCAAAATTTGAATTTGTCTCCTTTGCTTGAGGCAAAACACCTCAGTTTTGCTTAAGTAACAGACTTCATTTTATGTAGTTTTTAGTCCTTTAACATAGTTTTCTTTCTTGTAGATATCCATTAAGTGTCAACATCTATTCAAAATGAGGCATCCAAAACTGCTCCTTGTTCAGCATCATTACCCAAAAGTCTGCCTGTGGTAGGCAGAATTCTAAGATGGCAGGTGGAATTAAGTTTGCTGATCAGTTGACAGTAAGAAAGGAAGATTATCCAGGTTAGCCTAACCTAATCACATGGGCCTCTTAAAACCAGAGAGTTTTCTCCTGCTGGTTGCAGAAGTCAAAGGATTCAAATCGAGAGAGGGATCCACTGAAAGGACTCTTCTCCACTGCTGAACTGGAGGGAGCCACATGGCAAGGACCTGAGAGCGACCTCTCTGAGCTGGGAGTAGTTCCCTGCTGAGAGCCAGCAAGAACACCAGACCTCAGTCCTACAGCCACAAGTCCTACAACTGCCAACAACCAATGGTGCTTGGAAACAAGATTTCTCCCTAGCTGAGGCTCCAAGAGAGGATGCTAATGTCTTGATTTTAGCCTTATGAGACCCTCAGTGGAGGACCCAGTTAAAACATGCCAGGCTCCCGAGTCACAGAAACTGTGATGTTTTAAGCCACTAAATATGTGGTAATTTGTTTTACAAATATAGATAACGAATATACTGCCCCTTCTATTTTACATTTCAACAATACTTATCTATGTGCAGTTTCTGAACTTAGTTGCTCCCTTGGTCTTGCATAGCTCTGTTCTCGACATTTCCTTGCCTGGAGTATTCCCTTTTATCTGATCAGACGTCAGATGGACAAACTCTCAACTCTTGATGTTCAAGACACATCTCAGGCATTACTGCCACCAGAAAATGCCGCTGCCTTCCCCAGGCAGACTTCCTGTGTTTATTAGTCCCTTCTGCCTATAGGAATTAGAGACCCCTGAAAAACTACAGGCAGGAGAATTTTCAGTTAGCAACTTCACGATTTTATGGAAAAACTAAGATGTTGAGGACTGAAATTGGGAATTAATGTATGAAAGTCCTCACAGATATTTTTATATTCCTTTAAATAATACAAGCAGTTTACCACGTAACAATAGGAACAATGACGTTCTATGTATCACATTGGCAACAATTGGCGGTCTGCTTTTTGCATTTACCACTTTTTGCTAAATAGATACTTTTAAGGATTTCCTTCCTCTGAAGTTTCAGTGAGATGCTTGTGAATGCCTCCTGTTTTGTTCCAGAGGCATGTGACAGTGTAACTGGAGTTATTGGCATGGGGAACAGGAGCCAACCTCAGTATCTCAGAGTACCAAGAGGCTATAATAACCTTCCTGGTAACTTCATACCAAACCTCAGACCCTCCTATACTCTATCCTCCACATCATTCGAGCTGTCCCTTTCCTCTGGCTCTAGTACAAGAAAGCAGGATGCAAACACCATGAATTTCATCTACTTGATCTTGAGAATTGCAGAAACTCTATCTCTGCACTCCTCTTTACTTCCTTTTTCTATCCTAATCCTTAATTCCATTTTCTAATTAAAGTATATTCTGCATGCACAAGGACTACATCCCCTAATCTTTGATAATTCCCAGATGCACAAGTACATCATGGCAAGGAGCAAGCCCCTATCATAAGACAGAGCCCCTAAGGCTACAAAGAAGAATAATATGCAATTCTGTCTGTTTTCAAGAAGTTCATCTACAGATACAAGCAATCCAATTCAACAGATAAAGCGCTATGCAGAAATTCGGGCAACAAATTGAAGTTGATATAGATGGTATCAATGAGATTCAGTATTTATTAACAGGTATCCAATATGCAAAGCATGGAAATTGGAATTTAGGTACAGAAATATTTCAATATGGAAGCAGACATCAGGGAAGTCTGCTAGGAGGTGGCAAGGTAGGAAGCAGGGTACTTGGAAGGAGGTTCAGATACAGGATTTTAGTCTCTGGTAAGAAACTAACAAGAGCAAAGCCAAGTCTCAGTTCTTTGGGGGATTGGAGTACTGATAAACGAAGGGCAAGGACTCCCAAATGGAAAGTCAAATCTGTGACCCAATTACCAGAAGGAGGCCACAAACCAGGGGCTTCTTCTTGAATACAGTTTTTAAAACTGGAGCAAGCCAGAAACTCCGTGTCATTCTAGAAATCTACTTGAACAAGTATGCAAACTTATACGTGCAAAGCTGTTCACTGCAGCGTTGTTGGTAATAGCAAAAAACTCAGAAACAATTGAATGCTCACCTGTGGAGTCTTGGTTATATAAATGATGGGATATCCAAACAGGGAAATATTTTGCATCTCTTAGAATCAATGAGGAAGCTAGCTCATATGAACTGATATGGAAAGATTTCCAAAATGTACTATTAATTGAAAAAAATTGAGACACAGGATCATATGAACAGTCTGATATCACCAATGCAAAAAGGAAAGGATACACAGTACCTGGACAAGATACACTTATGTAAACACATACACCCGTGCTCACACACACACGCACCCCTGTGTATATGTATTATCAGTGTCCATTCCAGAAAACAAAAACCATGCTAAGTATTTCAAACAGATAGAATTTAATACAAGAATTGGTTAAAAATTGTTACTGATCCAAAGGGGGAAGGGAAGGGAAGGGAAGTCTACCCAAAGGTGAACAACGTTAGGGAACCAATAACACCTAGTGGAGCAAAAGGGAACATTATTTAAGCAAGAATCCACAATTGCTGTGGTGCTGAAGCTGCTGGAAGAATGTCTAGGATCAATCCTAAATACTCCACATTCCAGCCATGACATCCCGTTTATGTGCTTTCTTTTGGGTCCCCATTAGGCTGAGGGAAGGTCTTAAATGGCAGTCTACTGGTTATATTATTAGTCATTTTATAGAATTAATCAATTGTGTCAAGGGCAGGGATCTTATATTAATCCTTTTGGCCTTTTCTTTGTTATTAGATACACTCCTCCTGTTTTGTAAATGTGGGATGACTTAAGGCTTTGCTTAACTCGTTATGGCAGAGCTGGTGGGGAGATTGGAGAGGAAGCCTCATATATTATTAAAGACAACTAAAGCCAAGATATTTATGACAATAATCTACAAATGATTTTATTTTAGCCTCTCTGAAAAGAGCTTGTTTAAAACTGAGTGAGGAAAGTGTTGGGATTTTTTAGATTAACTTTCCAAACAGAAATGTGTAGTATATTTTTAAAGGAGACAAGTGTATTACTTCTTTATGAGTCAGTTGAACCAATTTCATCATGAAGGTCTCTGTGTGTGATGTTTCTTGGGCACCTGTTGAAACTCTCCCAGCCTCTCCTGTCTCTTATTCCAGCTCCTACTGTGGCTACCAGTTCTGTGTGGGCACCAGTTTCCTGCAATCACAATCAGACAGTGCCTGGCCTCTGCACATGGCCATCTACGGCTCTCCAGCCCGGGCTTCTCTGTCGACACTGAGGGCTGCAACAATCTGCAAAGGCAGGGCCAAACCCTTGATGAGATAAATGCTTTTTCCACTTTCCCCTGGTTGGGCAGCCCTGAGTTGCACAAGGCAGTCCAGCGGTCCTGTGAGAGGGAGTGAGCAAACAGGAGTGCATCTTTGTATTAGCTCTCCCCCGTCATTCCTCCTTCCTGAATCACACTCCTCAGTAAAGTACTTCAAGTTAAGTACAGTATTTGTTTCAGGCTCTGCTTTAAGGGGAACCCAGGCTATGACAGTCTCCAATATACAATACTATGGCTCTGATGATGGTCCAATTTGGTGATGGCTGGCAGAAAAATGCACTGAAAATATGATCACCATATGCTACATGGCCAAGACTTGATCCTGATTATTTTGTTATAATTTTCATGGAAAATAGTAAAATGGAAAAAATCCACAGACAGGAGGAACAACTGGAACCAGAGACTCAAATGCTCTCAGGATTTTCTCTACAACTCTCATTTGCTTTGTTTCTCCCTCTGTCTTTCTGTTTTTCTGTTTCCCTGTCTCTGCAGTTTCATCTGCTTCTCTGGTTCACATGGTAAGAAAGTATCAAGGTTGGGCAGAGGGGACTCTTCCCCCTTTCCCCCCTACTTCCAAGTGCAGGCACTTCTATCAAGGCACACCCTCTGCTTTCTCTGCAGCCCTACACCTCAACCTCTCCCCAGGGAAGGAGTGATTTAGCTGATTTGTGAGTTTGGAGAAAGAGACGGAATATATGTGGCTGAGATGCATCCTTCCTTCTCTCTGTTTGGGAAATGAGTATTTGTTTTTCTGGGGTTTTTGTTTGTTTGTTTGTTTGTTTTGTTTTTGAGACGGGGTTTTGCTCTTGTTGCCCAGGCTGGAGTGCAATGGTGTGATCTCGGATCACTGCACCCTTCACCTCTTGGGTTCAAGCGATTCTTCTGCCTAAGCCTCCTGAGTAGCTGGGATTACAGGCACCCGCCACCACGCCTGGCTAATTTTTGTATTTTTAGTAGAGACGAGGTTTCACCATGTTAGCCAGGCTGGTCTCGAACTCCTGACCTCAGGTGATCCACCCTCCTCGGCCTCCCAAAGTGCTGGGATTACAGACATGAACCACGACACCCGGCCCATGCAATGAGTTTTAAAGAGTCAGACCCCTACTGGGAGAGCCAGCACTAGTGCAGCTGTGCCTATGACTGGGTGAGTAATTCTCTTTAATTCAGGGGTGGAACAAAAGTAGGTCAATATATCATATTCTCTCCTACCATCTCCAGGCTTGTTTGACATTTATTAAATATGACATCTTGATCTCCAATGGTCTGAGTCTTGCATCTATCTCTCAGTTGGTTCTGAGCTTGGATGTATATTAATATGTGTTATTATAATACATATTAATGTGAAATGTATTAGTATACATCAATAAATATAGCAGGGGTTTTATATATTGATCCTCCTAAGACCTTCCAGTCACCAACATCCTCCATCTTTATATCTTACAATTTTTTACACAAGAAGAGAGATGATTTTCTTTTCACTTCTACTTCCAAATTTCCTGGGGAGGGACTCTAGTTAGTGCAGAATAAACCCTGACTTGGGAGGCAAGAAAATAGGATTGGCTAAGTTTGGATCAGATGCCCACTGATGAACCAAACATCTATGATCAGAAGGGTAAGTCAATTTCTAACACAGCATCTCTGCCCGACCACAGCTGTGCTGCTACCATGAACACAAGCCATGTACAGCCCATTAAGCTGGCCAGTGATACCAAGGTTCTGGGCAGGACTGACTAGCAGGGACAGTGCACACAGGTGCATGTGGAATTCATGGACTTCCTGAGCTACTCCATAATCAAGAACATGAAAGGCCACAGGTGGGAGGGAGATGTGCTCACCCTATTAGGGTCAGAGCTAGAGGCTTGCAGGCTACATGGAACCTGCTACTTGGTCTTGGATAGGTCAACCACTTGGCCCACATGGAATATCTGTTGCTCTTAAATAAAGTGTTTATATTGCATGAGGAGAAAATTGGAACATGGGTGATCCAACTGCATCTGGGTAGATGGCATGGGAGGAGAGACAGTTCTTAAAAGCAGACAAGCTTTGAGGCCCCAGATTTAGAGATGTCCACTTCTTCCCCCAGCAATTATTCTGAAATTTCACCTCTGCCCTCAGTTTCTCTATCATAACTTCACGTTGCCCTACTTTGCCTCAGAAAAGGAACTCAAAGGCCAGGCACAGTGGCTCATGCCTGTAATCCCAGTACTTTGGGAAGCTGAGGTGGGCACATCACTTGAGGCAGGGAGTTCGAGACCAGCCTGGCCAACAAGGTGACATCCCGTCTCTACTAAAAATACAAAAATTAGCTGGGCGTGGTAACACATGCCTGTAATCTCAGCTACTCAGGAGGCTGAGGGAGGAGAATCACTTCAACTCGGGAGGTGGAGGTTGCAGTGAGCTGAAATTGCACCATTGCACTCCAGCCTGGGCAACAGAGTGAGTGACACTTGTCTCAAGCAAACAAACAAACACAAACAAACAAACAAACAGAAAAGGAACTCGAAGTCTTAACAGAGAAAATAGAGGCTGACACGAATTGCACAAATTTCCTCCACTCCCACACAGCCGGTATCTGCCTTCACATGTCCCTTACCTTCTTCCCTCCTGTCTCCATGGAAAAGATATTCTTCTTCCTGGTGTGGCATCTATGAGGTATTATAGTTGCTATAGACTGAATGTTTAAGTCCCCTCCAACACTGTACCCAGAATTCATGTGTTGAAACGTAATCCCTAATGCAAGGGTTTTTGAAGGTGGGGCCTTTGGGAGATTATTAGATCATGACGGTGAAGCCCTCACAAAATGGTTCTGTGTCCTTATTAAAGAGATCTAATGACTTCTCTCACCCCTTCCACCATGTGAGGACACAGTGGAAAGTGGCCATACATAAACCAGAAAGCAGGCTCTTTTTTTTTTTTTGAGATGGAGTCTTGCTCTGTCACCCAGGCTGGAGTGCAGTGGCGTGATCTCAGCTCACTGCAAGCTCCGCCTCCCGAAGTCACGCCATTCTCCTGCCTCAGCCTCCTGAGTAGCTGGGACTACAGGCGCCTGCCACCATGCCCGGCTAATTTTTTTGTATTTTTTTTTTCGTAGAGACGGGGTTTCACCGTGTTAGCCAGGATGGTCTCGATCTCCTGACCTCATGATCCGCCAGCCTCGGCCTCCCAAAGTGCTGAGATTACAGGCGTAAGCCACTGCACCCGGCCACCAGAGAGCACGCTCTTATCAGACACCAAATCTGCTGACACCTTGATGTTGGACTTCCCAAACTCCAGAATTGTGAGAAATAAATTCCTGTAGTTTATAAGCTACCCAGTTTATGGTATTTCATTATAGTAGCCCAAATGGACTAAGACAATAATGTAATGTTGGGTTTAGAAATTGGATGGCCTGGCTGTCAACCCTGGCGATACCATTTCCTAAACTAGTGACATAATCTTTCTGTGTCTTGCACCCCTCATGTGTCACACTCTGCACAGAATAGTGGCAACAACTCAGAGGGCTGGCTTGAGGATTCCGTGAAAGAATGGACACAAAGCACCTAGCCCACGGCCTGGTGTGGCATCGCAGCAGCAACTTTCACTATGCTGTGATCCCCAACCAATTCTCCATCACTAAACCCAAAAGATAGTTTTCACTTTTAATTTCCTTGACCTCTGTATGGTGGCTGGCATTGTTGTCCTCTCTCCCTGGCATTCTCACTGCCCTTGGTTCACATTTTATTACTTTCTCATGATTTTCCTTCTACTCCTTCAACCACAGGTTCTCAATATCCATCTTGGAGTTCTCTTTCTTTACTTGCCATTTAAACATCAAGGCTCTGTCATCAACTCTCTTCTCTCCTCATTGTACATATTCTGCATAATCTCACTTACACCTACATCCTTGATAACTCCTTAGGATGGGTTTAGATACATCTGTGTTTCTAGACCTCACCTCTCCCCTCAGTTCACAGACAGTTAATGCACGGCCAGATGCACCCAGTGCTTAAATAGGTTCAGAGTGCTTTTATAAATCGAATAAAGGCAGGTATCTAATGGAGTCATGTTTCAGACATCTAATTATAAGATGTTACCACCTGTACATTCTATAGGCACCATAGACATTTAATGAGCAAAGCTGAACTTGCCATATTCCTCATCCCATAAACAAGTTTTCTATCCTTCCCTCTGTATCCACCTACTCTACCGCCATAACCAGAAACTTCTTTCTCCCCTTTTCTCCCATTAAAACACCATTTGCCTTTCACAAGTCTTGTCAGTCAACTTCCTAAATTTCTTTTGGATTCATCTCTTTCTCTCTATTCTTGCACATTATCCCTACCTAAATATTCGCACTTCTCCAAGTGTGCTCCCTCTTTTGCTCAAGCTCCTCTGTATATTAGAAGGCCTTTTCTCCTTTGCCCACTCCTCTTTGAGGTTTAGCTTCAGGCTTGTTTACTCTGTGGAACCTCCTCTCCCTTCTCCAAAATAAAATTAGGAGCCCCTTAATACTCTTTGTAGCCAATGCTTGTGATGCTCTGTGCCACAGCTTCTTGGCCTCCCTGGGAAGGGGCTCATGTGCTTTGCCCACTCCCCTCTTCCAGTCCTCTCTGAAGCTTCCCTCTGCTTTGTTGCCTCTGGGCTTTCTCTGAATCCATAGGAAGCTGCTCAGCTTGGTTACAGAAGCAACATAGAAGTGTGGGGGACGCTAATACACCCCAGAGGCAACCGCCAATTAGTAGGGGGCTGGAATCAGTGGATCCTCCAGGGAAATGATTCTGAGGCTTGTTCTACCCAGTTCTTCAGAGGGACTCCAGTGGGGTTGTGCCCCTGATGCCCACATCCTTTACCAGCTTTTTTTATCCCCTCTCTCACTCTCCACACTCTCACCTCTGTTTCTTGGAATGATCACCTAAGTAAACACTCATACATCATATTTTTCTTAGGCTCCAATTTAGGTGGGTGGGGGTACCCAAACTAAGATATGCTCTAATAGCCTCTAGTTTATACTATGAGCATAGCATTTATTATATTGAATTATCATTGCTACTTTACTTTATTCATCTTTGAATATTTAATACCCAGTGCTTTGATATAGGGCCTGGATTAAAATAGACATTGTGTAAAATATGTAAAAGCAGGTAGAAAGAGAGAGAGAGAAAAAGACTTTTTTTTTTTTTTTTTTTTTTTTGAGACAGGGTCTCACTCTGTCACCCAGGCTGGAGTGGTGCAGTGGCACAATCAGAGCTCTATGCAGCCTCAGCCT
Source organism: Pongo abelii (assembly GCF_028885655.2). NCBI lineage: Eukaryota > Metazoa > Chordata > Mammalia > Primates > Hominidae > Pongo > Pongo abelii. The sequence continues at coordinate 47,005,005 of NC_071999.2, forward strand.
CCAGGGCTCAAGTGATCCTCCCACCTCAGCCTCCCAAGTAGCTGGGACTACAGACATGTGTCACCCTACCTAGCTAGTTTATTTTGTATTTTTAGTAGAGACAGGGTTTTGCCATGTTGCCCAGGATGGTCTCAAACTCCTGGGCTCAAGCGATCTGCCTGCCTTGGCCTCCCAAAGTGCTGGGATTACAGGCCTGAGCCACCACACCTGGCCGAGAAGGAGACTTTTGGCCAATATCACTTGTGCTTAGTGCTGGCTATTCCTACTGCTGTACTTTTCACTTTGTGAAAGTATAAAATTTAAATAATGCAATGCAAATAAAGAATATTATTGGAAAATCGTCTCAAAGTAAAACACAGGCACAGGGTGGGTTTTTGCTTGTTCATTCATGATAAGGGGACTATGAGACTGAGCTGCATCCCATTGTTACATCACTTTGTAAATTACATCACATCTTAATTGTATGCACAGTCGCAGATTCCGTGTGAACATTTGGTTGATAATTTAACAGAACAGTGGTTCTTTGGGAGATGCCATTAGAACAAAATACCTGTGATGGAGACAATAATAAAGACTGAGTCAACAGAGGCACCGCCATTGAACTTTCAACTTCCTCAAGAAGTTTGGAAGCAAGATTGGGTATCAGTGATGGGGGCTTGGGGGATATTAAAAAAGTGATACATCTTTTACTGGAATTTCACAGATGAGTTCTTCGAAACAACTTTAGACAGGAATATGCCTCACTAGTGAATAATAACAAAATCTAGGACATAATTATTTATAAAGTTCTCACCCCAGTAGCACCTAAACACTTCAGAGATATTTGATGTATGGTCTAGATTCACCCAGAGCTTTCTTAGACTCAGGGTGCATTCATAAATGTAATAAAGGTAAATGTCTAATGGATTCATGGTGGAAAAGAGAGAGAGAGAGAAAGAAAACAGAAACAACAATTCATTGCCAAGGCATTTGCAAATGTTTGATTGTTCCACACTACCCAAATACCAACCTCAGGAGAAATACTTGTAATGGAGCATAAATAAGTGAGATAAAACTTCTTGGCCTCGGAAGGAGATTAGTGCCAGGAAATAAAAGAGTAACTTAGGAGAAGTAAAAATTAGTCATAGTAGACTCTTATATCTCCCTTTTGATTTATTTCTTTTTTCTTCCATTTTAATGTTTTTTATCCTGCTGTTTTTCCCCAGAAGTTCTTTTGTTTATATTCAGAAAATCCAGATAGCCAGGAATCCTTGGTGCAAATCATTTCCTTTCAAAGAGATTTGTGCAGTTACTGATATTCCTTTCCTAGTCTATTTCACTAAGGCCAAGACTATCTATAGAGATGGATTTTCACACAAAATGGATGTTTTAAAAACTTAAAACACAGCTATATTTGGATCTGTGAACTATAAACAGCAGGAAACCTGCAAGATTCTAAAACTTGTTATTTCCCTCTTATTATCTCTATTTTACAAAGCTCTGTGTATTCCATCTTCAGAAGCTACCTCCATTCTTCCAGTTCAAGAAAATTTACCTTAACATATTGCTAAGGCTTTAGATTTTTCTGACTTTACCCCCAGATGTCACCCCAGAAATGATGCATACCACTCAGTACAATTTGCATTATTACACAAAAGGGACTCTCCTTGGAAACCTTTTATGCACTTCTAAAACATAATAACATTAAAAGAAATGTGTTCCTTTTAAGATAATAACTGCTGTTAACTCCCCCACTAGAGCTTGCTGAAGCATTTGACAATTAACCCAGCTTACTACTGGCTTGAAATGATTTGACAATGGTTTAACTCTTTTGGGAAATGCTTTTTCCATTTTTTTTCCTTTTTAGTGCATTTTAACACATTTAAATTTCATCCCTATTCTTCCTCTACACTTATCCCTTAACACATGACTATATTTTTGGTTATATGCGTTTGTGGTTATTAAAAACATATAGAATCATTGTGTTGTGGGGTGAATGATGTGTCCCAAAATTCATATGTTGAAGTGCTAACCTCTAGCACCTGAGAATGCTACTGTATTTGGAGACAGAGCCTTGAAAAAGGTGATCAAGTTAAAATGAGCCTGTTAGGGTGGGCCCAAATCCAATATCATTGGTGTCCTTATAAGAAGAGCATATTTGGACATACAGAGACACACTAAGGATGCATGTGCACATGTGAGGGCACAGGAAGTAGGTGGCCATCTGCCAGCCACAGAGACCAATCCTGCTAGCACCTTAACCCCCAGAACTGTGAGAAAATCAGTTTCTGTCGTTTAAGCCACCCAGTCTACAGTATTCTATTATGGCAGCCCTAGCAGACTAATACACCTAGATTCTCTCTGCTGCATCCCATCCACGGAGTCGTATCAGCCTTCACTTGAATAGTTAGTGGGGCCACTCCACACTATTTCACTTAGGGCAGTCCTTTGCACAAGCATTTCCTTCTGTTCTGAGTTACTAGGATTTCCTACAGTAATTCCACTGCCTGAAATGACATCACGATATGTACAGAGATGTCCTTTGATTTTTATAGAAACCCAGTGCTTTCAAAATTGGCCAGGCACGGTGGCTCACACCTGTAATCCCAGCATTTTGGGAGGCCGAGGTGGGTGGATCACTTGAGGTCAGGAGTTGGAGACCAGCCTGGCCAACATGGTGAAAATCCCACCTCTACTAAAAAAAAAAAAAAAAAAAATTAGCCAGGCACAGTGGCACGCACCTGTAATCCCAGCTATTCAGGAGGCTGAGGCAGGAGAATCTCTTGAACCCAGGAGGCAGAGGTTGCAGTGAGTCAAGATCGCACCACTGCGCTCCAGCCTGGGTGACAGATCGAGACTTCACTAAAAAAAAAAAAAAAAAAAAGAAGCCCAGGGCTTTTAAAATAAAATCAATAAGTTGATTACAAATATCCCTAAATGATTGAATGTCCAGGCAGTGCCTCTGAACTCTGTTGCACTATCCACATACACTTAATTGCTAAACCCAGATTTTTCTGCCTCCATCACAAGATTCAAGACTTGCTGTTCCCTTCTTATTCTGTTAGTCAATGTGGTCTTAACTGTCATCTTGCTGGTTTTTCTGCCTCTAACTTTCGGTAGTTCCTACTAAAAAGAGATAGTCTTACGAACACTGGAGGGGTAGAACATGCTGTGGCTGATCACCCACTTTTCACCATCCTATTTTTATTTGATGAGATTGAACTATACTGAACAACAAAGCGTGCCTTTTTAAAGAAGGAAAATGATACCCAGAGGCAGTATAGATGCTCCATACGAGGAACACAAACTCTGCCTTGTATACAGTGTGTGTTACACCAGCTGCCTAACAAGGTTCCATGTTTCTGTCCTTGTACCACTACAATCCACTGAAATCCGAGTAGCTCAAGGATGATTTTAAATTCTAAATCATATCCGCACAGACCCCCCTGCCCCCAACCCACTCCCTTGGCTTTCCATCTCACTCAGGGTAAAACCTGAGTCCTCACGATGGCCTGTTAGGGTTTCATGCCTGGGCTCCCTGTGATGTCTCTGACATCTACCACTGACTTGGGCTCTGCTGTCGTCAAACACTCCTGACTTCCTCACTGTGGCCTTTTCTCCTGTTATTCCTTCAGCTTGGAATTCTTTTCCACCAGCTATCTGTCAGAACCTTGCTCAAATGACATTTTTCCTTTTTTCAGCCTCTCCCAATCCCACCAATAATAAGAATATTGATGACAATAACAGTAGTAATAGTAACAAAAACATGGTCTTTTCTACCCTTGTTTAAGGTTTTTGTCAAGGGTCTCTCCAATCAGTCCTCTGGGAAGAGGCACAATTTAAACAGTGTAAGTGCCAAAGATGAGGATGTAGATGTTCTCTACTATCTCACAGGTACCTCCCTGGGAACTCACATGCTAAAAAGTAATGTTAAGGATATTGATCAATATTGTGGTACTCATTTGCAAAGCTAGTTTTAATTACATTTTTTAAAAACATATTTGCAAGATTAATATAAAGTAGTGAGTGAATTAATACAATTGTATTGCTTGATGTCCATTTCTTTTCTTCCTACATCTAGGTCGAAAATTTAATTGCTAGCTTTGTGGTTTTTTCCTAAAAAATGGTCATTTGTATTCCAGAATCAACCTCTCCTCACCGATCAAGTCCTCGGGGGACATCTGAAATAATCCTAATGGAGGGTGCTGTCAGCCGCCACTGCACCTGCTAAATGTCTTGAGATCCGCAAAGGCTCACCTGAATGCTTTGCACAGTTGCCTCTGAGGAACATGTGTCTTGCCTCATTTGCACTTCTTTGGACATTTAATTGCAGTATGCATCACACTCCACTGCAAGTATTTCTTTAGCTGTCTGCCTGAATTCATATCCTCTGAGCTCTTTAAGGACAGGGTCTTTAGTAATCATGCTGAAAAACCCAAACAGTTCACAAGCAGAAAGTTCCTCATGACCCTAATCCTTCACTTCTACTCCCAGAGAGATCCCCTGTTAAATCTCTGAAATACCTTCCTGAATTTCCCTATGTATAAACGAGCACGTATCTATACATAGCAGGCGTGATTATTTTCAGGACATCACATTCAGGAGTGGAAAATGTAACTTTTTAAAAATAACATTTTAATCTCTGTTTTGAGCACCAGTTCTCTCAAGAAGCAGAACATGTTATGTTTGTCAATTCAGAGGAAACTCAGGCATTTCAGGAGTTCTCAGTCGCTGGAAGAGCTTCCTCTCTGTTCTTCCGCCCTGGATTATTGTCATTCTTGCTGTTGTTCTAGATTCTGGGGGTGGGGCGTTGTGGAGGTGGCCAGCTATCGGTCAGATCTAAACACACTAGCATCTACCTTGGTGCCCACTGCCCACATCTGGCTCTGGGCTACTGCTGTCTATTCACCCTCCACCGTGGCATCAGGTACAGACCAGGTGGCTGAAGCTGCATCTGCTAATGGGGTTGCCTAACGCCCACCCAGAGCTCCCAGCTGGCTGTGGATTCTTTCCATGAAATCGGAGTCTGCTTCCTGGACCCCAGCCAGTGAAGGTGCCCCAGGCCCATCGGCCTGGCACACCTTCTACCTGTCTCTCTCTGTGCTCCTGTGTCACGACAGCAAAGAGAACGTCCTTGTTCTCTTGCTCCCCTACCTTCTCTGCGGCCAGCCCAAGGTGGGCGGGGCTCTGGTCCTCTGCGCGATGTTACTCCCATCAGCTCTCCTCTGTCCCCTGCTCCCTTCTCTCCTGGAGTATTTTTATCTCGTCTAAAGCAGGAAAGCTGGCTCTTGGATCAACAGTCATTCTTTCCAACGCTATTTGTTTAACCCATTGTCTCTGACAGTAGTTTCAAAAGTCTATTTTGAAATTAAAAAGCTGAGAATTAATTCTTTTATTCTCTGTTCAGTTGTGGCCCTGCTTCCCTGAGGCCCAGAAGGCCCTCATTGCTTCCTGCAGTGGGTGTTGGGGTACAGAGGTAATGGCAATGATGGTGATGGCGGTGGGGAGGAGGACTCAGTAAACAAAGGATTCTCCCACCACATTTATAGAATTTTTTTTTTTTTTTGGCCCAAAAGTGTAATCCTTCTGTACCCACTATTCTATAGTTTGCTTTTTTAACTTAATAAAATATCCGGGCTATCTTTACAAATCAGTACTTATATATCTAGCTCATTCCTTTTCACATTTTCATAATATATCTTTGTCTTGATATACTATTTTTATTAACCAGTCCACTGGTGATGGAAATTTGAGTAGTTTCAGGTTTGGCTTTCCAAACAAAGCAACAATGTGCATCCTTATAAACACATATTGGCTTCTTTATAATGGGATATCCATAGTACAGTTTGCTAGAAATTGAATTGCTAGATCACACAGTATATCCACTTTACATTTTGGTTCATATTGGCACACCATTTTTAAAAATGTGTACCAGTTTACACTCCCAGCAAAAGGATATAAGAACATCAATTTCCTACAGCATTTACCAACACTAGACATTTGTCAAGCTAGAAATTGTACTTGGTTCTTTTGGGGTTCTTATTTTTTATTATTTTATTTTTGAAACAGGGTCTTGCTCTGTCACTCAGGCTGCAGTGCAGTGATGCAGTCTCAGTTCACTGCAGCCTCAAACTCCTGGGCTCAAAGCCATCTTCCTACCTCAACCTCCCAAGTAGCTGGGGCTACAGGCGTGTGCCACCACACCTGGCCTGGGGGTATTTTTTCATGTAAATTGATCACTCATTTTCTCAGACCAGTTTATTTCTACTAAACATTTGTGTTTCTTATTGATTTATAAAAGGCCTTTATATGTGAAGGAAATTCTACCTTTGAGTACTTTTCTTAATTTGCTTTATTTTTAACTTCAAGAATGCCTTTTTGCTGTGTAAAAGTTTAAATGTTGTATGGAGTAACATATGTGAAATCTATTCTGCCTTTGCTAAGACACCCAGGAAAAACTTACCTCATTTAAATAATAAATGAATATTAATTTATATTTTATTATCATGCTCTTTTGTTTTTCTATTTCACACCTTATTGAAATTTATTCAGGGTAAAGTATAAGGTGGGGATATAATGTTATATTTTTCCAAATATTTCAAATACCTTTTATTGAATATTCTTTCTATGGAGTACTTTTAAGGCAAAAGTATTACATTTAGCTCTATGATATAATCTTAACAATCTGGGGATTATCCAAGACAGGGGCTTTTCTCACTCCTCTTTCCCCAGTCACTTCTTCCTTAAAGTAGGCCAGTGAGGCATATTTTTACCTTTATGTGGATCTAGTGAAGAGAGGAGACCAAGGCAAATGTTCCCAGTTAGCTCTTCTCCCTTCCAAAGGACAGGAGCTACTACTGCAAAGGGATCCGAAAGAACACTCCGCGGAGGCATCCGAAAGAACACTCCGCGGAGGCATCCGAAAGAACACTCCGCGGAGGCATCCGAAAGAACACTCCGCGGAGGCATCCGAAAGAACACTCCGCGGAGGCATCCGAAAGAACACTCCGCGGAGGGATCCCAAAGAACACTCCACAGAGAAGCTGAGCTTGTTAGAGGCACAGTATTTCTGCTAGTAGTGTTGGACTCCTTGCTGAAGGTAAGTCTAGGTGCTAGCAGTGACTCAGCAGACTGTTCTCTTGGAAGGTGACTTGCGCACAACCCTGAGCAAGTCATAGCCACCATGCCTGCTCTGAAAATGCAGAAAATGAAGATTGGAGTCCTGAGCCTAATGTGTATTCCTTCCTCTTTTGCTGCCATTCTCTGTTTTTTATTTTTAATTAGTTCTTTGTTTTTGTTTTACAGACAGGGTCTCTCTGTGTTGTCCAGGCTGGAGTGCAGTGGCAATTCACAGATGGGATCATGATGCACTACAGTCTTGAACTCCTGGGCTCAAGGGTTCCTCTTGCCTCAGCCTGTGTGAAGGTCCTAAGGTGGGGCGTGCCTGGCATGGTAAAGGTCCAGCGAGAAGCTCTGCATGAGTGAAAGAAAGAAGAGGGTAAAAGGCCAGAGAAGTGAGTGGGGTGGGACCTCCAGGGCCTACTTGCAAATTGGTAAAATCATACCTCATTTTCATTGGCTTTTTTCTTCGGAGTGCAAATGGCTAAATATTAAAAGTTAATCCAAATAGCACCAAAATAACTCATTTAAGCAACTTATGCAGTCAATCAAATTGGCAGTTAATGTTTTCCAATACAGAATAGGCTATGTATTTGTGGCAAAATAATTCAATGTTATATGGTAATAAAACATACAGTTATATATACATTATGTAACATATAACAGTTATATTATAAACTTAGCTAAAGTCACATGAATATGTTTGTTATAAACATAATTCAAATGAATTTATATAAATAGAATTCAATACAATAGAATTCCAATGAATAATTTTGTCATATTATAAATTCATTAAGTTAAACCTACTTAAATGAAAACTGCTTTTCAAATTCTAAACATGTTATTGGGGTGGAGGACAGAAATGGACAAAATAGAAATATGCATATTATATATGGCTTTTTCCTAACTTCTTTCTCACAGAACAAACAAACAAATAAGCAAATTAAAACAGAAACAAGGAAATGAAAAGAAACAATGCCTACTGATATTTTGTCACTTCCCCGGGAATTTTTATTTGCCTGTTATTCGAAGAGGCACTATTGTCTCAGACCAGCTCTCAGAACCAGGACTCAGAGTTGAGCTTATATAAATGCCACTGGATCTTTGATTTTAACTCACTGGGTAGCTTAAATGCATGACTTCACTTCCAGTCCTGGGTTTCCTTTTCAGGAAAACAGAATAACAATATTGAATGAACTCTCCGGGATAAAGTGCTTAAATGTTGATAATCTAAATTTTTTTTGGTGACAGATCAGAGAAAAATAAGAAAAATGATAGTTTATGTCAAATTGCAAATTTTTCTGATAATCAATGCTAAAGTAGTTTATTCAGTAAATATTTATCATGTGATAAGTTAGGTAGGAAAGCTTGCAAAGAGCCTACGAGGGTGTGTTTGGACAGGTAGGGAAATAAAAAAGTGTCAGAGAAGCTTATCCGGGACAGTTTCAGGAGGAAGCAAATGTCCAATGGCTTTAAATATCGCAAAGAAATTAGGTGTGTCCCGTGCAGTTGGCATTTAGGAGTTCATTGGCAATTTTAATGACTATGGTTTCTATTGTGTGTGGTGTTTTAGAACATATCAAGCAGTCTCACATGCATTTTATTCTTTTATTATGTCTGCTGAATTATGAGAGTTGTTTCTGTGTTCTGGATTGGACTCTAACTAACACACAGGGCCTATCAGCCAGATCATGGAGGAAATTTAAATTTGTTGGGTAGGTGGAGTTATGTGGTACTTACTGTCCCTGCGCACCCCTACCTACATCACTGATATATATGACAGCCAGGAGCCTCCTGGGGGAAAAATATCTTACTTCCTCCCGAGTTGTAGACATAGATACGCACATATGGAGAACTGACATATGGGTGCGTTTTAAGAGTAGGAGTTGTGATGAGACGTGATAAATTACTAGAAGAATATGGACCCTCTGACAGAGAGACCTCCATAAAAGGAGTTAGATACAATGATAAAGAGTTAAACAAAACAGCCTGTGGCCACAATGTGGTGGCCCCAGTATGAACCAGTTGCAACCAAGACAGATAGTTTGTGCACTGAGGGGAAAAAGCTCTGTGTGAACTGAAAGAAGAACCTTAATAAGCTCTGGGACACCTCTCCAACCAGATAATCTTGCTATGGGATTCCTCTAACAGACCATTACTCAGGTGGAACAGAGCTACTCACTTGTGTATGCCAATTTGTCATGATGCCCTGAGCTTCAAGAAGATCTGCACCTTGGAAGAGCAAGAGTATTGCCATCAGCACAGCCTCAGCTCAGTGGAGATGTGTGACCACCCTGGACACAAAGCCTGGCAACAAGCAAAGGCCACAACAACTTGTACTAATTGTGAATTCACAGGAGTCCATTCTAGGGACCCGCAAAACTTTGAGAGAGCCAGGTAATACTTTGGCTGAAGTTTCTGACAGGTTGGATGAGGCCTCAGTGTAATTAACGTTACAAAGAGAAAACAATGTAATTGACTATTGTTCAAACTTATAAGGAGAAAAAGATTTTCTGAGATTTGCAGCAATAGAATTCTCAAGTTTTGTTTCATGTTTCTATGATGTTATATTTGAAATTTTCATTTAGATTTAAAATTTAGTGTATAAATTGTACGTGATTGTTTCTAATCACTTTTTCATATTAGTTATTATAGACCATTCCTTATTTTGGATTTTTAAGTTTGATTTCTCTGTCTTTTGGCCCAGTTATGCTTGGGATCAAACAGTTTCGGTAACACAAAAAACCAGGTCTTGCTCCAGCTTGACAATAAAACTGATAAGTTTCCAATATATAGCTGTCTTTATTTTTTATAAAGTCTAGTTTTTTCCATCTCTCCTTTATTTTTTGATGTTTTTCCAAATTATTTTGATATAGAGAAGGAAGGAAATAAATGTTTATTGAGTTCCCTATTGAGTATAAAGTGTTAATGTAAATTAAGATTTGTTTATCTCTTAGTATTATATTCAAACTTTAAATTTTGTTCAGAAACAATTTTCATAGTGTTAACTTTTTGTGTCCTACATTTCATGACAATAATATTTAAGGTACTTCTATGTCTTTGCTGTTATAGTCATACAAATCACTTAAACTTATTGTCTCCCTCTATAGCCCCAATCTTTTATAGTTCTTTTTGTAGATGTAGAGTGTGTTGAAATATTCTTTTAGGTTCTATATTTGCAAAAGACCCTTCTGCCTTAAACACAAACAAACAACAACCAAAACAAAACAAGTACTATCCAAAAAACCAGTGAAATGGCATTATGATGAGTTTGTAGTGAGAATAAAGTATTTTTAAAAGTTCTATGATAATTTTATCCTTAGGACTTGCTTATGTTCCCTCTTGAATGAATTTAATCTTATAGTCAGCCGAGCGCGGTGGCTCACGCCTGTAATCCCAGCACTTTGGGAGGCTGAAGCGGGCAGATCACAAGGTCAAGAGATTGAGACCCTCCTGGCCAACATGGTGAAACTTCATCTCTACTGAAAATACAAAAATTAGCTGGGTGTGGTGGCGTGTGCCTGTAGTCCCAGCTACTTAGGAGGCTGAGGCAGGAGAATTGCTTGAATCCAGGACATGGAGGTTGCAGCGAGCAGAGATTGCCCTCTGCACTCCAGTCTGGTGACAGAGCGAGACTCAGTCTCAAAAACAAACAAACAAAACAAACAAAAACAAAAACTTATAGTCATTGAATCTCTGAATGATAGCTCTCTCTCTTCTCTTCATCTATTTCCATTAAATATCCCATGTCTTTATAGTTCAAGAATTTGACAAGTAGGTATTCAGAATAGTCCTCTAGATATTCAAGAAAGATTTGTTGTTCTTAACTGAAGACAAATTGTTTTCAATGATTTCTATCAGTGTGCTTTCTAGTATATTTTTATTCTCTTTTTCTCTGGCAATACAATTCACAGATAGAATTAGAGAGATCTGTTATTTTAGGTCTATACGGGTATTTTTAAAAGAAAAAATCCTTTAAATTTTAAACCATCTTTCTTGGATTTAATTTTCTATGGTTGTTGAACTTTTAAAGATACTTGCAACTCTCTCAGTGGGCTTAAGATAGAAGAGGCACCTCACATTGTTTATTTCTTCTTTAAAAGCTAATTCAGTGGAGCTCATAAGGCCAGGTGACAGTCTCAACTTTTATGTCAATAGAAGAAGCATTGTTATAGACTTCAGAGGAATTATTACTGCCTTGAGGACTATGTCCTTAAACCAGCAGAGCCTGAAGTTGTAGGATGAGAAGCAAATATTTGTGAGTGAGTTCTTACATGTAGTAGTGAGAGGAATGACTTCTGCTTCCACACCTCAATGTTATATACAGCTTTTTCCTAACTTCTTTCTCACAGAACAAACAAACAAGCAAATTAAAATAGAAGGTAGTATTCTGGCTGTAGGAGAAACACCACCATATATTGGTCACTTTAGTCACTAGTTCAAAGAATGTATTTCTTATTCAACCACAAAATATTGTTCAACCATAAAAAAACAAGTAAATCCTGCCATCTTTGACAACATAGATGAACTAGGAGGAAAATATGATAAACGAATAAGCCAGACACAGAAAGACAAATGCTGTATGATATTACTTATGTGTGGAATCTAAAATAGTCAAACTTACAGAAGTAGAGAGTAGAGAGAAGTTGTTGCCAGGGGCTGGGGAGGTGGGAGAAATGGGGAGATGGTCAAAGGACATAAATGTTCAGTTATAAGATGAACAATTTCTGAAGAGCTAATGTATAGTATGGTGACTATAGTTAATAACACTAAGCCTGGCGTGGCAACACATGCCTGTAATTCCAGCTACTCAGGAAACTGAGGCAGGAGAATCACTTGAGCTCAGGAGTTTCAGACCAGGTTGGGCAACATAGTGAGTCCATCTCAAAAAAAAATAATAATGCTAACATCATATTGTTTACATGAAATTTGCTAAAAGAGTAGATCCTAAGTGTCTTCACCCCTCATCCCCACTACACACACAAAATGGTAACTGTGGGCTGGGCGCAGTGGCTCACGCCTGTAATCCCAGCACTTTGGGAGGCTGAGGTGGGTGGATCACTCATGGTTAGGAACTCAAGACCAGCCTGGCCAACGTGGTGAAACCCTGTCTCTACTAAAAATATGAAAATCAGCCGGGGTTGGTGGCACGCATCTGTAGTCCCAGCTACTTGGGAGGCCATAGCAGGAGGATTGCTTGAGCCCAGGAAGTGGAGGTTGTAGTGAGTGGAGATGGCACCACTGCACACCAGCCTGGGCAACAGGAGAGAAATCCTGTCTCAAAAAAAACAAAAACAAAATGGTGACTGTGTAGTGATGGATGTGTTAATTTAATTGTATTAATCATGTACAATGTATATGTACATGAGATTATGCCCTTGTAAATCCTGAATATATTTAATACTTATTTGTAAATTATTCTGCAATAAAACTGGAAAAAATTTTTAAAAATAAATGTTCACTTATGTCAGAGAAAATGACCTAACTTATGTTCAGTCCCATTTCTTCTTTGTCTTCACGTCAAAACAAAACAAAAATAATAAAGGAGATGACAAAGAAGATGATGTTCTGATTGTTTTTATCATTATGACAATGATGGTCTTTTTTCCAATTAGTAGCCTAAAACTTACTTGTTTGCCTATGATGTATTAGATTAGCTAAATAATCCTCAAAATATTCGAAAAGTACAAACTTTAAAATAAAAGAAATTCTTAAGCAGCTTCCACTTTTCTATATATTATGAAATGAGGATTGGATAAATTTGAATACATGATATTTTGAATCAATATTTGAATCAATATTTGGTTATATTGACAATTATATAAGTATTATAAATAATTACACAGATTATGTATAGATATATAGATGTGGTTACATTGATTATATTGATATAGATGTTATAATTATTTTTTTCAATTAATCAAACCGTGCAAATAGTTTACTGTGTAACCTTCCAAACCTTTTTATATGCATGTATATATGAACACACACAGTTTTTTTGTTTGTTTTTAATATGGCATCCTACTGCACATATTATCTTATAACTTGCTTTTAAAGATATTAGAGACATCTATGGATGGATGTAATCACTGCAGTTTTAGGGATTACATTGATTTGATAGCTTAATTTGGGGAAATTTTATGTATGTATAATATTAAATCTTTCTATCTAGGAATAAGGTATATATTTTGAATGCCCTTTAGCAAAGTTTTACAGTTTTCTTCATGTAGGTCTTATATTTCTATTTAACGAAGGTATTTTATATTTTCGTTGCTATTATGAATAGCATTTTTAAAAAGTAAAACTTGTTGCTATTGCTTCTTATAAAAATAATCTGTAGCAGTAATAAAAGGCGTTTGTGTTGTCTCCTCAGTTTTAATGGACAAATGTTAAGGACCATATTTGCTGCTGGTTCTGGTTAATACTCCTTTTCAACTTGGGAAATTGTCTCTCTTTTCCTAGCTTATGCATAGCTTTTATTGAGAATAAGTGTTGAACTTTATTACATGCTTTTTGAGGGTATCTATTGAGCTGATTCTTGGAATATTCTTCTGAAGGAAGTCCAAAACCAGATTCAATCATCATCTTCTGGATCTTCATACCTGGATTAGTGGCATGAAATTATCAGTTGTATAAAATTGTTATATTTGTTGAAGATGGCCTTTAAAGTCACTTCAATAAATCTTAAAATTAGAGTTAGTTATGTATGAATAACACCTGTTGGCAAACTGTACCTATTAAGTTAATTTATTGAATTGACATACAGAAGTCAAACAGAATAGAAAACGTAGTAAAATGGAGTTAAGACAGATTGTTTTTGTGTTTCTTCCAACAACTGGTAAAACCACTTATGCATTCACATACAAATTAAGAACAGTTTTATTATCTTTACAGAGCCTCTTCCAAAGTAAATTATAAATACCTCAATTAAACTTTGAAATTTTATGTAAAATGCCATATTATGCACTACGGTTGACAAAGATTTATGCACTACGGTTGACAAAACCTTTAAGACTCTAAACTAGATATAAATAAAGTTCAAGCTCCTAACTATAACCCCCAGGGGGATGGGACAAAAGGAGGTATGGCACGTGTAGAGAATAGTTAGGAGAACTGGATGAGGTGATCTCAAATTCCTCTTCATAGACTAAAGCCATTTCAACCCTCACCCACAACATCCATCTGATATAGGTTTATCTGAGTCTGGGAACCACATTATTTATTCAAATAATAATCTAAAAAGTGAGCATGGGCCGGGCACGGTGGCTCATGCCTGTAATCCCAGCACTTTGGGAGGCTGAGGCAGGTGGATCATGAGGTCAGAAGATCGAGACCACCCTGGCTAACATGGTGAAACCCCGTCTCTACTAAAAATACAAAAAAATTAGCCGAGCGTGGTGGCAGGTGCCTGTAGTCCCAGCTACTCAGGAGGCTAAGGCAGGACAATGGCGTGAATCCGGGAGGCGGAGGTTGCAGTAAGCTGAGATCATGCCACTGCACTCCAGCCTGGGCCACAGAGCGAGACTCCATCTCAAAAATAAATAAATAAATAAAAAAGGGAAGTTAAATTATTGAGGACCTTGGATATCCATGTTGAAGAGTTTGAACTTGATTCTGTATGCAGAGGCGTGTTCTTGAAGGAACAGGAGACTATCATAGAAGTACATATTTATACCTAGACCTCTTCTGCTGTGAAGATGGAATGGGAAGTAATGCTATATACTTCCATAGACAAAATTAAAACTCTATCCTCTAGTCATTCTTTTTCCTTCTCTATCTAGGCTTATCTGTCTTGCTTTCACTTTACCTACTGCTGGTCATCTGCGATGGTGGTGAAGATCATGCTAGAAAGAGCACTGTGAATAAAAAAGAAATAACAGCAACAACAAAACAGTGGTGACACACAACATAGTTACTGTAGGCTATCCTGAGATAAACAGTGTCATCATGTGTGAATTCTGTTTTTTCATTCTTAGTGCCATATTCTTCTAGATTTATTGCCCCAGATCACGCTTTTTTTTTTTTTTTTTTTTTTGAGATGGAGTCTCACTCTGTTGCCCAGGCTGGAGTGCAGTGGTGCAATCTCGGCTCACTGCCACCTCCGCCTCCCGGGTTCACACCATTCTCCTGTCTTAGCCTCCCGAGTAGCTGGGACTACAGGCACCTGCCATCATGCTCGGCTAATTTTTTTGTATTTTTTAGTAGAGACGGGGTTTCACCGTGTTAGCCAGGATGGTCTCGATCTCCTGACCTCGTGGTCTGCCCACCTCAGCCTCCCAAAGTGCTGGGATTACAGGGATGAGCCATCGCGCCGAGCTGATCATGCTCATTTTAAAAAATACTTCTGTTTTCCTGTCTTTGCCAACATCTTAGAGCCAATCTACAATTAAAAATGGATCCAAGGTAGTATTCCACTGTGAGAATGCCCGTGGCCTGTTCACAGTCCCTCTGGACTCTGCCATAGGCTCCCAGGTTGATTCCAGTTACAGACCACTGCTGTCTATAAGCCAGCAGGGAAGATAGAAAGGTAAGCAAAAAGGCTAGTCATAGTGGTCTGTGAGGTTTGACAGCAGGCCTCGTAGAGGTCCCCATGGATGCTAGAGAAGCCTAGATTGTGGCTAGGGATGTCAGAGTCCCAGAGTAGTGAAGTCCATCAGTGAACAGATACAAAGGCACAGGTGGATCTGCCATAATTTCTTCTTGGGCAGAGGTAAGACTAAATTAGATCATCCAAAATCCAAACATCAACAACATTGCTAAAGAAAAACTCTGTACCAGAAAGGCCTTGGCTTATCAGGTTGGTACAGAAACAGGGGATATCTGGTTGGCCAGCAGAGCAACACAGGGCATTACAAATGCAGACAGCAGTTGCCCAGGAAACAGTCTTAGCTTTAGACTGGACCACAGAAGCTGAAAGTGAGAGAGATGGCTTGAGATCTTAGAGGTCAGGAAAGAGCCATGTGCATCCACATCTAATTGCTTTTCACAATGAGGACTGGAAATAGCAGGAGGGTTTAATATTCCATAGTCAGGGCTAGGGACTGGACTCAACGTGGTTAACAGAGGCAGAGGGAAGAGCCCTGATAATAAAGTATAATATCTGTTGACAACATATCCTCGGTCTTGGGAAGGATGAAAAGGATTCCCTGAACACTGTGGCTAGAGGGACATAACAAAATCATCTGGGGACCTCAACGCATTGAGCTTCCCTGCTATGGTCTGAATGTTTGTGTTCCTCTGAAATTCATATGCTTAAATTTATTCACCAATGTGACAGTATAAGGAGATGGGGCTGTTGGGAGGTGATTAGGTCATGAAGGTGGAGCTCTCATGAATGAGATTAGTGCCCTTATAAAAGAGGCCCGAGTGAGCTCTGTTGCTCCTTTGCCATATGAAGAAGTGGGCTCTCACCAACACCGAATTTTCTGGTACTTTGGTCTTGGACTTCCTATCCTCCACAGCTGTGAGAAATAAATTTCTGTTGTTTAGAAGCCACCAAGTTTATGGTATTTTGTTACAGCAGCCCAAATGGACTAAGGCACCCCCATGCCATTGGTCCTGAAAGGACCCTCAAGGGTTGAAGGTACTGCTAGGCCCCAGCCTCTTGAAAGCATAGGCAGGGCTCTTCTTATGTTGCACTGATCTCCTCCCTTCCGATTGACCATTGTGGTGGCTAATCAAAAACCAGAGGAATGCTGGCCCTTGTTCTCCTTTCTTCCTCTGCTCTCTGGGGGTGTGGTGTGGTGGGGATGAACACACACACACTCACACACACTCAGGATGTGTTATTAAAGCACAATTAGAGTGGTTGGAGCATTCTACCAAGACAAGCAAAAGCCATAGGTCTAACTAACCAAACCCAGATGGGTTGTTTTTTAACACAGTCTTAGGCTCTTTCTGCTCCCCCTTGGGATTCTCTTTCTCTTGTCAGTATTCAGGTTGACAGGCCTGAGGATCCTTTCCTGACCCAGGAAGGACAAAGATGGGCAGCTCAAACTAAGCAGTTAATATAGTATTGAAAAGCATGGACTTTAGGGCTAGGCTGCCTAGGTTGAAATTCCAACCCTGCCATTTACTGGGTGTGTAGCCTCTCAGTGCTGCATTTTCCTCACCTGTAAAATACACAAACAATAATACCAAGCTCCAGGGTTCCTTTGAGATTGAAATAAAGGAAAATGTGTAAAGTTCTTATAACAGTCTTTGGCTTATGGTAGATGTTACATAAATGTTAGCTTTTAGACACTGGGCCAAAGTACTTATGCCACAATAATTTATTGAGCATCTACTATGTTTCAGGCACTTAAGTCCTGGTAATAAAGCAGTGAATAAGATCAGGTCCCTGCATATATGATGCTTACCTTCTATCATGAAGGCCATTAGTAAACCAACGAACAAGTAAAAAGAGAAGATAAGAGACAGTGATAAGTGCTATGAAGAGTATAAAACAGGTTGAAGTGATGGAGAATTACTGGGGGGCTACTGTAGTTTGAATGCAGAGACAGCCTCTTCGGGGAGATGACACTGAGAGAAACGGAGCCAGCCATGCAGAGATCAGTGAAGGAGCATCACAGGCAAAGAGAACAGCTTGTGCAAAGTCTCCAAGGCTGGAAGACACTCAATATATTTGGGAACATCAAGGACAATGTGGCTGGAGTATAGAGAATGGAGAGTGGTATGACATGAGATCAAGGAAGTAGGCAGAGGACAGATCGTAAAGGACCTTAAGAATTTTAGAATGTCTGCAAGAATTTCAGATATCCTCCGAGTGGTATATGAAGTCATTAGTAAATGTTAAGAAGACAACTGACAGGGTCTGTTTTATGCTTTGCAAAAATCACTTGGTCTGCCATGGTAAACATGGATTGTACAGGAGGGGCAATAGTGGAAGCAGGAAGACCAGTTAGGAGATTGGTGCAATAGTCCAGGTAAGAGATCATGGTGATTTGCACTAAGGTGGAAGTAGAGAGAGCTACAGGTGGATAGATACACTTTGGATGCAAAGTGTATGGATTTGATTTTGCTAATGGATGGGATATGGGGGTTTAGGATAAAAGGGAACTCATTCTAGGTCTTTGACTTGAGCTTCTGTGTAAATATTGATATTTTTATTGGTATAGGGAAACAGAGAGGCAGGTTGTAGGGAAAATCTATTTAGAATATATTAAGCTTAAGATAAGTTTAAGAGGGCAAATGGAGATGTCAAGTATGCAGGTGGATACATGAGAATGGAGTGTAAAGGAACATTCAGGTTTGGAAATATAAATACAGATGTCATTGTGCAGGGCAGGAAAGCCCCAAAATGGAACTTAGCCCATGAAGATTCTTGGCTTTGCCCAGGAAAGAATTTAAGGGCAAGCCAGAGGTAGAAGAAAACAGTTTTACTGAAGCAGCAGTGTTACACCTCGGACATGTTACAGCTCTATGACTGCTCCTGGAGAATAGGGATACCCCCTAGACAGAAAGTAGCAGCTTGGGGAAGTTTTGCAGTCATATATATACTCACTTTTAATTGCATGTACATTAAGGGGTGGTTTATGCAGAAATTTCTAGGGAAGGGGTAGTAACTTTTTGGTCATTGCTATGGAAAGGGGCAGTAACACTCAGGTGTTGCCACGGCATTGGTAAATTGACACAGCACACTGATGGGCATGTCTGATTGAAAACTCCTTTTGCCCTGGTCCAGTTTTGGCTAGTTCTCCATCTGGTCCAGTGTCTGAGCCCTGCCTCTGGAGTCAGGTCCTGCCTCCTACCTCATCATCAGCATCTATTTGGAAGAGAAATCCATGAAATTGACTGAGAGCACCTGGGAGGAAGGTATAGATAGAGAAGAAAAAAGGCCCTGAAATTGAGCTCTGGGACACATCAACAGTCAGAGGTTGGGCAGAAGAGGAGAGGCCAGCAAAGGAGTCTGAGGCGTGGCCAGTGAGGTGGGAAGAAAACTCAAGGAGTGTAATAGCATGGCTCTTTGTAAACACAGAAGCCAAAAGAAGGAAGAATTTCAAAAAGTAGGGAATGGTCAACTGTGTTGAAAGGTCAACTATTGTAGAAAGGTTAAGTTAGATGAGGACTGAAAATTGTCCATTGGATTTGGTAACATGGAGGATGCTGGTGACCTTGGCCAGAGAGGTTTCTATGATGGGGGAGGAACAGAAGCTGGATTATAAGTGACTCCTGCAGAGGGTGGGGAGTGGGGAAGTGGAATCAGTGACTGTATTTTTTGGACTGCTCTTTCCTCACCATTAGCGTAAGTAGTAAGGAAAGAAGGCAAGGAAAGGCCAGTTTGTTTTTCAAGGGAAAATGGGTAAGAAAGACCTGCCTCTAGCCTAGCTCAGCTCAGCAAGGGACTGCATCAGAGGCACACTGCTTCTTCCTTTTTTTTTTTTTTTTTTGAGTTTAAACATTTAGGTTTATTCAGAAAATTTGCTAATCCACTCCCTGAAGACTGATTTATCATCAAATCTAAGTGAATTCATTCTTTATCATATTGCTAGAAATAAATCAACAATTCTAATTTCCATATAATCTTATGCAGGGAGGAGCAAAAGTGTTCTTGTTTAAATAATATTTGCATAAGAATCATACTTGAAGTTTGCAATTTCAAAACACCCTTTTTTTTAGTATTTTTTTTCTGTTGCTTCCTCTGAGTCCTTCACATTGCCTTTTTCTGTTTGCACTTTCTTTATCTCTGAAGAACCTTCGGGCAGGGCTGCCCATGGCAGGGTACCACCCAAGTTTTTTGTCACAATCTGTTTTTCTCTGTATTCACTAAGAAAATTAAGTTATAGTTATCTTTAACACTGACAAGAAACTATTAGACTATTAATTTCATAAATCACTTCATTTCTTTTTTTGGTATAGGTGTTTAATGCTAATGACCCTTTACCTTCAATCTTAGTTTTTGGAAAGCTTTTAATCTTGTTAATCATATGCTTAAACAAATTAAACAACATGACTAAGTCTGTGATCTAGTCGCTGGCTGATTCCAACAGGAAATTTCTCTTTAGGAAAGTTCACTCTGCAGGTACATTCATCTGATGTCTAGTCATAGATAGCGCGTGTTTCAGACTGTGAGGCAAGAATATAATATTCTAATAATAGGCCAGTTGAACCCATAAAATTGTTTATTCACTTTGATTTCTTGTGTGTGTGTGTGTGTGAGAGAGAGAGAAAGAGAGACAGGCTCTTGCTTCGTTGCCCAGGCTGGAGTGCAGTGGTGTGATCTTGGGTCACTGCAGTCTCCACCTCCCGGGCTTAAGCAATCCTCCCACCTCAGCCTCCTGAGTAGCTGGGACCACAGGTGCCCTCTACCATGCCCAACTCATTTCTGTATTTTTAGTGGAGACAGAGTTTTGCCATGTTGCCCAGGCTGGTCTTGAACTCCTGACTTCCAGCGATCTGCCCACCTCGGCCTCCCAGAGTGCTGGGATTGCAAGTGTGAGCCACCGTTCCTGGCCCACTTTGATTTCTTTATCCAAAGCAGTGCTTTAAACCCTAAATGGTTAAGAAACTTGTGTTTGAAATAGGTTTCCAACCCACACCCCCACCCTGTCCTGAAGGCTAAAGCCTGCTCCAGCTTGTATTCTTTGCTCCACCCTGGAGGAAACTGTTCATTTCTAGATCTTTTAAGATGCCAAACTGGTTAGTCAGAGGATTTCTAAGCTCATTCAAAATTCATCCTTCTATTCAATCATCACTCTTAAGCTTACCCACTCCACTCCAAAAAAAAAGAAAGAGGAGAAAAGTCGATCTTTTAAAGTGGCACCTGTGCTCTCTAGTTTTGAAGGCATAATATCAGGGTATTAACGATGGAAGATAATAAGTTGTTATAATCGAAACTCTCTTGCCTTCTGGGAGTTATAAGGATTAATTAATTAATTAATCAATCAAATGATGAGCTCACTGCTTGCTATTATTATTATGTTAAAATATGTGAACACAGAAAGTCTTTGCTGCTGTATTAAGCCCTTAATGATCCATTCTTTGTTCATTTCTTCAGTCTCATCTCTTATTCCTCAGGTCATACTGTAGTTAACAATTATATCACAATTCTTTTCAAAACCTGAAAGAACCAGGAGAGCTCTCTTTTGTTTCTTGGCCTTAATAAAGAATTAGTTTTTTTTCCCCCAGGAATACTTTTCTTCCTCCATTCCTTTCCCTAGGCATCTTGGTCTAGTTAATGAATGAGAGTTAGGTCTCACTATAGATGTCAGTTCCTCCGGGAAGCCTTCCTAACTATCCAAGGTTGGCTTAGATATCCCTCTTCCATGCCCCGGTACTCCCTAAATCACAGCACTTATAACACCCTGTTGTAAAAGTACAGCTGCTGGTGCACATGTCTCCCTGGTACCAAACCTCAGGTATAGTAGTTACTCAATACATATTTATTGAATGAATACATTGAATAATATGATTTTGTAAATAATAAATTAAAAACACACTTCCCTTTAACACATTTTTACAAATTACAGTAAGAAGTAAAACATTAAATTAACTTTATGAATATTAAATAAAATATTAAATAAACTGAAATTTAACTTCAGTTTGACAGTTTGTAAAGTTCTAAAAGTTCCATGTCTTGTGACCAGAGACACCAAGCTTATGAGGACTGTTTAATAAGATTTCTGCACAAGGCAAAGTTAATGATTACACAGAGTAGGTTTTTTTTTATTGGTAAAGAAATTAAACTTTCAGATGTTGAGGTACTTTCTTGATGACAAAAAGCATACGTATACTGAAATGGTTTTCACATCCAAGTTGGCAGCACCATAGTGTCCTCTGTGACACTGCAGTGCACTTTCTACCATGAAGATGAAACCCAAACAACCCCACCCCTCTAGCCCTCACATTCTTCACTGCCTTCTCCAGCAGCCACTGATGGGACCCCCAGTCTGCCATCAGCCTCATTGGGTGCACGATCTGTGTGAGCACCCACGGGTTGGGGGCTGCATAAGGGACAGGCAGGACTGGGCAGACAGAATGGCATGCAGTTTGTTCTGGGCTCAGGTACAGCTGGAACCCATTTGTGGCACAGGCATGACACAGGAGGTAACACCAGCCAGGCCAGGCCAAGCTCCTGAAGTCCTAGCCCGTCATCTGCTTGTGGCCTTCCAGGCTCCTTCTGGGCTAAAAAGGCAGAGAGATGGAGGAGAGAAAGGGGCACCTCAGGATGATTAGCTGGGTCCCCGGTGGGTGAGAAGGTGCAGGAAGCAGGGTCAAAAAAAAGCAAACGAAGGAGAGTGTCTAGGAAAGAGGTGTCATGTATGCAAGAGGCTGGTAAAAGGGAGGGACAGACTGGACCCAGCCTGTTTAAGACCTTTGTACTGAGGGCAGCTGCTGTATCCTGGGGCAACGGGAAAGAAAACACACTTTAGCACTGGATTCCAGTCCAGGTCATAACAACAGTTAACATTTGCAGTGCGTTTCTCTTCCTTGTGTCCTTTATTCTTGGCTCTGAAAAGACAGAGTTCTCCAAGTCTTATTCCACAACCTGCACGCCAGACCTTTTCCCATCGATTAGTCCTCTCTCTCTGGAATGTCTTTCTATTCCCCTACTAGCTCCTTTACACTTGCCTTAACACATGTTTGTTTCTCTCTGTTGCAAGACAGTAATAACCTCCCTCCACAACTTCACCACCCGAGTTCCTGAAGTGTAGTCCATTCTCCTTCCCACTCCTCCCTTTGCACCGCGATTTCCTGATTCGTCTTCTACCCCTTTTTATTGGTCAAAAAATTAAACTGTGAGGGGACTTCTGTGCGCTCAGAACTCCACATCTTAGCTCCATTTCCTAACAGTGCTCTGACCTTGGACAAATTGTTTAATTCCTGAACCTTGGTCTCCTCATCTATAAAATGGGGATAATGATAATCTCCTCATATGGTTGTTCTGATGATTAAAACTAAAGTGTCATGCATTTAAAAGAGAGCTTTAAAAACCTGTTATGTGCAAAATGTTTTAAAACCTATGGTTTTCTAATTCTAGTAGCCACTAAAAGTATATGACTTCCTGCATTAATAATGAGAGGCAATGCTCCCCAAGTAATTTGTGTGACATAAAAGTAATAATCCTCCCATTTCTTTTCCTTTTCAGCTGGGGCTTTTATGCGTGTAAAGAACCCATATCATGCCAGACATTTTTAGTACAGTCTTTCATTTCACCCTCCAAGGGTACTAAGAAATTGGTATTATAATGCTTGTTTTAAAATGGGAGAAACAACTGGGTGGGGTGGCTGATTCCTGTAATCCCAGCACTTTGGGAGGCCAAGGCGGGTGGATCACCTGAGGTCAAGAGTTTGAGACCAAGAGTTTCTGTATTTAGGGATTTAGTAGAGATGGTGAAACCCCATCTCTACTAAAAATACAAAAATTAGCCGGGTATGGTGGTGCATGCCTATAGTCCCGGCTATTTGGGAGGCTGAGGCAGGAGAATCGCTTGAACCCAGAAGGCGGAGGTTGCAGTGAGCTGAGATCACGCCACTGCACTCCAGCCTGGGTGACAGAGCGAGACTCTGTCTCAAAAAATAAAAATAAAATAAATAAAAAATGAAATAAAATAAAATAAAATGGGAGAAACAACTTGCCCAAAGTCCCGAGGTTAATAAGCAGAAGAGCAGGCGTTCCAGCACTGTTCTCTTTAACAGCAAATTCCATGCTCTTTTCACTAAGCGCTAGTGTACCTAGTGTACCTTGGTGACAAAGTGCCAACCCTCACTCTTCTTGCCATGATTCCTTCCTTGCATAGTTTTCCAAAAGAAAAGTGTCCCCAACCTTCCTTGAGAAAACCACTGCATAAACGTTGCTGCATTTCTTGCTTCAGGGTAGTCCCTTAACCTGGCGTGGTTTTGCTGAAGTCCCCTGCCCCTGGTGTCAAAGGCCAACAACTGGCCACGGCTCCCACTGTGCTCTCCAGCCTCCTTGACTCCCGATTCCTTTTCTGCTGATGGGCACACAGCTTGGTCCTGAGCCGCCTGCCTTGGCACTTACTTCATCCCCACTGCCCCAATTCTCAGCACTTCACCTGGGCTTGATTCATGCTATTCAGTTCTTGACAGCCCCCTCACTACAATCTAGAACTCAGTCCTTTAAAGCGGCTGGGGCCTTGCCACTGCCCAGATGAAGTCGCTGAATGTATTCTTAGGGATCACGAGAGCTACATTCCTCATCCTTTGCTCTGCTTGCTTGGTGGGAACCCTGTTTTTTTTTTTTTTTTAGACACAGTCTTGCTCTGTTGCCTAGGCTGGAGTGTAGTGGCATGATCTCGGCTCACTGCAGCCTCTGCCTCCTGGGGTCAAGCAATTCTCCTGCCTCAGCCTCCAGAGTAGCTGGGATTACAGGTGCCCACCATCACACCCAGCTAATTTTTGTATTTTTAGTAGAGATGGGGTGTCACCATGTTGCCCAGGCTGGTCTCGAACTCCTGATCTTGAGTGATCCGCCTGCCTCAGCCTCCCAAAGTGCTGGGATTACAGGCGTGAGCCAATCGTGCCCGGCTGTAACCCCCTGCGGTAACCCAACATTTTGCTGTTGTTTGAATCACAACGAAACCTGTCACATTGTATCTTAATCCTAGATCCAATTTTGCACCCTTGCCCAGCCTAGAACAGAGGTCCCCCACCCCCGGGTTGCTGACGGGTATTGGTCCATGACCTATTAGAAACTGAGCTGCACAGCAGGAGGTGTTGGAGGGGTGCCAGTGCAAGCATTACCACCTGAGCTCTGCCTCCTGTCAGATCAGCCGCAGCATTCGATTCTCATAGGAGCGCAAACCCTATTGTGAACTGTGCACGTGAGGGATCTAGTTGCACACTCCTTATGAGAACCTAAGGCTTGATGATCTGAGATAGAAGAGTTTCATCCCAAAACCATCCCCCACACCATTGTCTGTGGAAAACTTGTGGAAAAACTGTCTTCCATGAAACCGGTCCCTGGTGCCAAAAAGATTGGGGACTGCTGCCCTAGCGGACAGAACCCTATGCCCTTGTTATTTTGCCTTCTCCTCTGCTCCATTGCTACCTCATTCTTAGGCCCCAAATACATTTTTTTCTGTATTTAGGGATTTATATTTTCATAATTGCGTTCTACATTGATTTTTTTGTTAACCTAATTATGAGCAATTATTAATAATTTTCTTCTCTCATAAGCAAAAAATGCTTATTGTGGGAAAACAAAGAATATAAAAAATCCTACCACGTCAAACAAAAACAAGAAAGGAAAAAAACGCATGAGGATTACGTAATCCTACTGTCCATCACTAATCACTAACCACTTTTCCAAGCTGCAGTGTAGTGGCGCCATCAGGGCTCACTGCAGCTTCAACCTGCTGGGCTTAAGTGATCCTCCTGCCTCAGCCTCCCAAGTAGCTGGGACTGAAGCCACCTGCCACCACGCTTCACTAATTTTTAAACATTTTTAGTAGAGAGGAGGTTTCGCTACACTGCCAAGACTGGTGAACTCCTGGCCTCAAGCAATCCTCTCACCTTGGCCTCCCAAAGTGCTGGGATTACAGGTGTGAGCCACTGCCCAGGTGGCCAATATATTTTAAATAATTTTTAAGTTTTTTTGTCTCTTTATATTGTATGGGATGAGGGCAGGAGAGAAAGATAAGATCATTTGTAGAATTTGCACACCTGAGTTGTGGTCTATAAGAAATCGAGAATATCACTGCACACTTGGCTACATGAAGAACCGTGAAGGCCATTCTCACTAAAGACAGCAGGGATAATCTAGCCAATGAGACTAGAGAATAGTTTGGTTTGTTATGAATCCTCTTTTTGTGTGTTTCAGATTACTTTCATAAAGTAAAATGGGGGCTGAAATTTCCATCTCTTGCTTCAGGTGCGTTATTACTGAGATGCCATCTGCTTATGAACCTGCTTCAAGTGTAATCCTCAATGAGAAAGTCTTTATCAGATTATTTCTATGAGAAGGTTTGTTAGACTCCAATGTATGCTCCATAAAAGCTCTGGCTGGGCAGTGGAATGCTGCAGCTCTTTGCTTTTCCAGTGTGAGGACTCTATGCCTATATTTTAGTAGGTTACATTCCCCATTGAAGAGAATCCATGGTCTCCAGGTGTTGTGTCAGAGGGAAGGAATATCCTTCTATGCTTGCAGGCTATGCTGATAATGGACCTCTGAGTCCCCAGGAGCATCAACACCAAAACCTACTGAGATACACCAATGCCGTATTGGATTATTCCAAAGATGACACCACAAGCATACATAGCTCATTCCACATGTACTTCTTACAATGTTCCTGACTTCTCCCCCGATAGGTGAGAGTCTATGTTCTATACTCTTCAATCTGGACAAGGTCTTTTTCTTTTCTTTTTTTTTTTTTTTTACAGTTCCAACCAATTCATTTGGTGGAAGTGATGCTATGTGACTTCTGAGGTGACTTCATAAAAAGGATAGAGCTTTCACCTAGCTCTCACTCTTGACATACACCATAGGAATCCTGATCCTACATGTAAGAAGTCAGTTCAGCTACTTCAAAGCTATGATGCTGGGAGGAGTTGTGGGGAGGGCTCTTGGAGATAGGGAGAGATACCCAAGGATTCCCAGTTATGATAGCCCTCAGCTGTTTTGAGTCTTCCAGCATCAGCTGCCAGAATATGAGTGAGCCAAGTAAACCTATAGATTTCTGGCAGAGTCAAAAGTAAGACCCCTCTAGATAGGTGGCTCCATAAGGCATGCATTACTTCCATGGAGAACAAGTCCCACTGAAGAGAAGCTCACAGAAAACATAAAGCTTGCAAGGAAACAAGCCACTGCAAATATGAGTCAGCAAAGGCAATAAATGCGAGAATTTACACACCAGCAACTCTAGATAATAGAACAACTTGAAACCCACTTCTAAATAAATGTGTTTAAAATGTTTAAAAAGACAAAGAAAGACTAGAGTCTAAGAGAAAGTTAGATATTATGAAAAAAGAATGTGTAAATTTGAAAAATGAACACTCTAGAAATGTAAATAAAAAGTGAATGGACATATTATAGACTGAATATAATTGCAAAGAGAATTAGAGAATCAGATAATAAATTTGAGGAAATTACCCAAGACTAGCAAAGAGAAGTAAAAAGATGGAAAATCCTAAAGAAAAATTAAGACATGGAGGATAAAATGAGAAACTCCAGCCCATATCTAATAGGAGCTCTAGAAGGATAAAACGGAGGAAAATGCATAGAGTAGGAGGTGGGGTAAGTAATATTTGAATACATAAGGGCTGAAACATTTCCAGAATTGAAGGATTTGGGTCTTCAGGTTAAAATGCACATCAAGTCCTGAACAAGATATACAAAAACAAAACCCACCTTGAAACAGTGCAATAATGCAAATATCAAGTGATAAAAGAAAATGTTAACTAGAAAGAAAAAAAAATCTGTAAGTGATAATGAGACTGACTGCAGACTTCTAATCAACAGCAGCAGATGACAAAAGATAATGGAATAGTCACTTTGAAATGTTAGTGTCAATAATGTCAATTTAGAATTCCCTAGCTGATAAAATTATTACTCAAAAGCATAAGGGAAATGGAGTGAGAGTGATATACAAAGTTGTAGAAAATTTTACCCACAGACCTTTGGTGAAAGAACTCCTAAAGAATGTGCTTCCTCAAGACAGAAATTAAGCCCAAAAGGAAAGCATGAGATACAAAAAACAAGCAATAAGAGAAAACATTGGTAAAATATGTTGGTAAATTGAATTAGATAATAACTATAAAAGCAGTAACAATGATGACTAATCAGTAGAGAATTTAAAATAAGAGGGAATTTAAAAATACTAGACAGTAATACATAGTTTATAGGAGGGGAATTTGAGAGTTAAAATGTTTTCTTTTGTTTAAGATCTTGAAAAGAAGGGGGAGATATTAACTAATCTTTGATATTAAGTATAAATGTTAACATTTTAAGGGTAATCACTAAGAATTGAAACAGAAGGTATACATTTTAAATCAGTAGAAGTGTTTAGAACAGTGAGTAAACTAAAGAAAATTCAATCAATTCAATCAATAAAACGGAAGGCAAGAAAGGAGAAAAAAAGAAGCAAAGAAAAAGAAAGTGAAATAAATACAAAATGAGAATGTGGTAATAAATCCAAAGATAGTCATCATAATTTAACAGAGAGTGCTAGTTTTCAGCAAAATCTGTTAAGTCTTCAGTAGTCATAGAATGGCGGTTGGGATACAGCTGTCCAGCTAGTGACCTCATTTTCCTGCTCCTTTGCTGCTAGCTACAGTCATGAAACTAAGTTCTGGCCATTGGGATATGAGCAGGTGAGAAGTGGGTCACTCACTTCTGGGTCTGGGCCTTAAGCAGTTGGGTTTGTGCTCCTTTATGCTCTCTTCTTCCTTCCTTAAACAGGGTCTCCCTAATCAGCTTTCACCCTGTAGATAAAGGCAATGCTCTAGAAATTGGAACGGCAATGTGGAGCAAAGGAGCCACCCCCAACAACCTGACCACTAATCCTGGCACTGTTCCATGAGAGAAAGCAACACTGTGTGTCTGGTGAGGCAGGGGGAAGGATCTTTCTTATAACAACTTTTTATTCTAATTAATAGACATGATAAATGAAAACAGATGAAAATAGATTACTAAAAGGCAGACTCTCAGAATGGGTCAAATATAAAAATTCAAGTGTTATTTACAAGACACACTTAAAACGTAATGACTCAGACTGGTTTAAAATAAAAAGATGGAGAGATATTCTTGGCAACCACTAACAAAAATCTACAAAATAGAATCACACAAAACAGAATTTAAGGAGAAAAACAATGGATAGCTGTCATAGTCTGTTTCGGCTGCTATAACAACATACCATAGATTGGGTGGCTAATAACAGAAATGTATTTCTTACAGCTCTGGAGGCTGGGAAGTCCAAGATGCAGATGTGTTGTCTGGTGAGGGCCCGTTTCCTCATGGTTAGCCATCTGTTCACTTTAACCTTACATGGCAGAAGGAGTGAGAAGTCTCTCTCTGGACCTCTTTTATAAGGGCACTAATCCCATTTATGAGGGCTCAACCCTCATGACCAAATAGTCTTCCAAAATCCCCACTTCCTAATACCATCACCCTGGGAATGAGGATTTCAACATATGAATTTTGGGAGACATAAACATTCAGACCATAGAAACAGGCAAACATATAATGAACTGAACTGGGCAAACTGAGTTTGAGTCCTGGCTCTGAAGTTTATACAGTAGAACCTTGGGCAGATTGCTTTATTCCTTTGTAGCTTCAGTTTCCATTTCTATAAAAGGTGATAATGATATATCTTTTGCAGAACTGTCAGAGTGAAATGAGATAACACATAGGAAAACGATTTTCTATAAGCCACAAACATACAATAACTCAAGGTACATCACATAATTAATTCATTCCACAAACACTGAGCACCTACTGATGTCAGGAACTGTACTGGGAACTAAGAAGACGAAAGTAAGTCTGTCGTAATACTTGCCATCAGGAAGACTACACATAAAAACTGAGTTTAATAAAGTCTTCTAAAGCATTATAATTGGGGGGGAGAGAGAGAGAGGTATTTAGTGTAGAGAAAGCGCAGTGAAATCAGTTCTAATCTGCAGCAGGGTCAGAAATGATTTCATAAGGAATGTGACTCTTAGGGTGAATCTTGAAAGAGCAGATAAACAGGCTGTGTAAGAGAAAGGACACTCCACGTGAGGGCACAGCATAAAAGTAGGTGGCCCAACAGGGAATGGTGGTGCAAGAAACTCAGTGTTTAAAGAGACTGGAGACTTAGGCCCTGGCTAAGATATCGGGACTTTACCCTGCAGGCTATGGGGAGCCATTGGCAGGGCTGATGTGGGGAATGACTTGGTCAAAAATTTGTATTTTAGAAGGCTTACTTCGGTCACAACGTGAGATGGCAAGGGTGGAGGTGCAACAAACTTAGAGGCAGTGAGACTAATAAGGAGAGTAATGTAGTGTTTCAGGGTCTTGAAACAAGAAACCTGAAACTAGGCAAAAAGCAGTGGAATGGAGGGAAGGTGATAGACAGAAATGATAGGTGCTGGATGGGCAGACAGCAGATGAGAGAAGGAAAAGCCTGGGATAATTTCCAGATTTCTCCTTTGGGTGACTAAGTGGATTGTGGTGACATTTACTGAGAATGAGACTAGAGAGAAAAGCCAGCTGGCAGGAAAGTTGAGTTCTGTTTTAGTCAAGTTGAGTTTAAGGCCGATGGGACATCTGGGTAGGGATTTCTGGTAAAAAGTTCGTTTTATAGAATTGGAGATGTGGGACAGAAATGGAAATTTATGAGTTATCAGCACATGGTTGGTAATTGAAGCCATGTGCCTAGGCAGCATTAGAGACAGACTAAGGGCAAGACCATTTAGACGCTCCAACATGTAAGAGGTGGCTGAGCAACAAAAGGTTAGGAAACACGGAGACCGAGGTGTCACAGAGCCAATGGAAGGGATGGTTTCAAGAATAAAAATCGGGGCCAGGCGCACTGGCTCACTCCTGTAATCCCAGCATTTTGGGAGGCCCAGACCAAAGGATCGCTTGAGGCCAGCTTGGGTAACATAGTGAGTTCCCCCTCGTCTCTACTAACAATAAAACAATTAGTTGGGCTTTGTGGCGCCCGCCTGTAGTCCCAGTACTGGAGAGGCTGAGGCGGGAGCATCGCTTGAGCCCAGGAGGTCGAGGATACAGGGAGCCATGATCGCGCCACTGCACTCCAGCTTGGGCGACAGAGCGAGATCCTGTCTGAAAATAAATAAATAAATAAATATCTGATCAACAATGCAAACGCTGCAAATAGGTCAAGTAAGGCGGGCATTGGAAAATATCCAATGGTTTAGGGGATTTTCAAAACCACGAAGTGACTTTTGTCAGTGCAGTCCCCGTGGAACAGCAGGCACAGAAGTCAGTTTGCAGGATCCTGAAGAATTAGAGGGCTGGGGACGGGCTAGATTAATTACGTGTTTTTAACTTGCCGATTTGTTTTTAAAATTTGTGAATGCATTTGACATGATGGCATGATTGAGTGCCCTGAAAAGATGCTGAAAGAACGAACCTGAAAGTCCAGGAGGGGGAATAACCTGTGTAAAGCCAGTCACACTTGGACTGGAACTAGATGAAAATCGCTTACAATGCCAAGATGATCCGAAACGCTATCTGAAACGCTTTTTCAAAGGGCAGGAGGAGACTTGCTGTTTACTGAGCGCTCAA
The DNA here is from genome assembly GCF_028885655.2 of Pongo abelii. NCBI lineage: Eukaryota > Metazoa > Chordata > Mammalia > Primates > Hominidae > Pongo > Pongo abelii. The sequence continues at coordinate 47,036,292 of NC_071999.2, forward strand.
TGAGAGCCAGCCCATGTCCTAATTTGAGTCTAGGGATAAAACTGGAAGACAGATCGACTCCTTTGCCGGTTCTTTCCATGAAAACGTTGATAATTAATTTAAAAAGCACTCCCTCAAGTTTAACCTCTCCCGTAGTTGGTAACCCATCTGCATTCTTTTGAACGTCACAAGGAAGAAACCGTTGCCGGCGCAGCTTGCCCTGGAGCGTAGCTGGAGTGCGGCTGAGTTTTCGCTCCGCTGAAGCCGGTTACTGTCCAGTGGGATTTCGCTCAAGCCTCAGCACCCCCAGGAAGGGAGGCGCCTGCAGCGCGGGCCGCCAGCGTTTGGAGGGAGGCGGGCGCGGGCTGCACCGGGAGACGGCGAGAGCGAGACAGGGGCGCTGGGAGGCGTCTCCCGGGACCCGCGTCTGCTCCCGTCGCCAGCGCGGTGGCCAGCCTAGCCCAGCCCAGGCTTTCCTCGCCGCTCTCCGCGCGCCCGGCCCCGGGGGAGGCCGCTCCTCTCCGCGCGGCCGCCCGGTGCCCGTGACCACCCGGCGGCCGCTTTCGGTTCCGCGCCTTATAAGGCCTGACAGGGGGGTCACGTGCGTCCCGGGCCGCCCGCCGGGAGGAGGGGGCGGCGGGGGGGAGGGGCGGGTAGCGGGGAGGAAAAGGGGAGGGCGCCGGGGGCGGAGGAAGGAGCGAGGGGCGGATTCTGCGCCCGTGGGAGGCGGCGGCGGCGGCGGGGAGCGGACCGCTTGGAGCCGCGCAGGGGAGCGGGACCGTGGAGAAGGAGGAGGCGGCGGAGGAGGAAGGGACCGGCGCGGGGGCGGGAGAGCGCGGCGGAAGCCGGAGACGGCGGGTGGGCCGGTGGCTGGCCCCGGGCGGGGAGCCGGGGCGGCGGCTGCGGCCGAGAGGGACCGCGGCGAGGGAAGCGCATCCAGCAGCCCCGGCGCAGCGGCGGCGGCGGGGACCCGGGTCTGCGCGCCCGGGCGGACGGCGGGCGCGGGCCGGCGCGATGGAGCCGCAGCACGTGCGCCCCGCGCCTGGCGCCCGCAGCCCAGCGTGGGAGGAACCGGTGGGTACCGCGCCCGCGCCCACCCCCTCCCGCTTCTCCTCTGCTCCCCCCGCCAGGGCCGGGTTCCGTTCAGGAAATGGCCCGGGATGAGGTCCCCAGCTGCTTCCCAGCCGGGGCAGCGCTTCCTCCGCCGCCCGGGCTCCTCCTCGCGCGCCGCCTGGAGCGCCTTTGTCCGGCTGATCGAGGCTCTCCCCGAGGAACCGCTGGCAAACCGCTGGCGACGGCCCTGCGAGGACCGTTTCCCGGCTTCACCGACTCCTCAACTTTTCACTTGCTTTGAGACCGTGGAATGTAGGCGGGGGAGAGGAGAAGCCAGGCTGCGCGGTCGGCGTGGGGAGTCGGAGGAGCACGGTTTTCCCTGTCGAGACCGCGCCCTGGTCGTCACCTGGGCGCGCAGGTTCCCGGGGACCCGCGCCTGGAGAGGCTGAGCGCGGCGCGGAACCTAGAACCACGCCTCCGACTCCTGCCCGCCGCTAAAGCTTGGGCGTCTGGAGGGTGCAACGGGTTTTGCTGGGGACGAAGTAGAAAGCTGACTTCGCTTTCGCCTGGGATTTCGCTGCACACGCAACGCGGAGGTTGAGTAATTTTAGAAGCCAAGAGTAGTGTGTGTGCGTGTCTTATGTGTGCGAGGATAAGGAGGAAGAGACCGGGGGGCTTTGGATTTGTTCCCTCAAACTCCCTCAACTTCCTTCTTTCTTCCGATTCAAACAGAACCGTCTCCAGGGATTCCACCCCGGAATCCCCCTCTCCCTCAGAGCTCTGGAAGCCTGTGTCGGCTGCCTTTTCCCTGGCGTCGAATTTTGGCTCTCCACGCCCTGCCTCGATATTTGCTACTCCTTCTTGGTTGACATTCTGAGCCAGTCTGAAAAGCCCCGTCCGAAATTTCTGGCCTCACCCGTGTTCCAGTTAACGTGTTCGGATGCTGTTTTCCCAGGGAATCTCCGAGTCTGCTCAGGCCGGCTCTCTGCCTGTTGAGAGCCGCTAGGTCAGGTGCCAGGGTTGGCTGTCCTTTTTCTTTTCTAGTATGTACGCTCTCAGCTCCTTTGCCCAGAGTACCTCCTTTGCCCAGAGTACGTTTCTCGGCCTGATTCCTGACCTTTCAGAAGCGTCCTTCGACTCTGATCCCTCTGCATCTGCAGCTGTCTTTGCTTTCGTGAATTTGAACATGTCGTCAGGTTGCCCATCTGCTCTTGTTTCTTCCATTGTGGTTATCACGGGGGCTTAAGCTAGTCTCCAAATTAAAAATACAATCCAGTTTTGAAGTTTAAATCAAAGATCATTGAGAACTAAATTCAGTGACTTTACTTTTAAACTTTCCTGTAGGAACCTGGATACTTTAAGCCAACACCAATCACAATGGAAATATCCGGGTGTATGTGTTTTCCTTTAGGCTGCTGCTGTCAGAACTACTTGACATTTAGAAAATTAGAGAATTTTTTTTTTTTTTGCTTCTCAAAAGTGACAAGTAAAATGCTCATTTATTTTCCACAGAAAATATTCAGTTTCCAGCCTTAGCACTGGAGCTTTTAAAACTAGAGCCCTAACATAAATGTGTGAATGAACTGCAATACTTTATTCAGACTGCAGAACCATCTTTTAAAAATTAGGTTTATTTTCTTTAAACACTGAAGGCCTTTTCATTTGCTCTGCACCGATTTTCATTCCGCACCTATTATGTTCCAGGACTGTTGGATAGCAGTTACCAACAACAGAGAAACAGATCCTTGACCTCAGAAAGCTAACGTTCTTAACTAAACAGAATGTCTTGTTTCATATATGTTAATGGTTTACAATCAGAAAGTCACAAAAAATACATTCAGAGATCATGGGTATGTGGCATAAAATAATACTTTTTACAAGCGACTTTATTCTAAACCCTGTGGTCATACAGATGTGACCAAGTCCATCGAAGAACTAATGAAGGGAATTTTCATTTAACTTCTTAAGACAATTTATCCAAATTACTAAAAAGTGGCATATAAAGATAAATGTGGGATACATTAGGGAAAAAAGTAGTGTTTAAATGTTAAACTTTTCGGGCATTTGGAGCAAGGGGAAAAGGGTGGAGAGACAGTTTAAATATGTTTTGAAGGGACACAAAATCCATCAAAATTGGAGATTTGTGACCTTTTTTGGGGTCAGCAATCCCTTTAAGACTCTGATCAAAGCTATGGACCCTCTTTCTCTCAAACGTGCACTTATGTGACATATATGTTACGTACATATGTTTATATATGTATTTATGTGTGTGTGTATACATATGTAAAACATTTTAATACAGTTTCAAGAGTACCACAGATTTCTTTAAGACCAATCTGTGGATCCTCAAAGACCTCAGGTTAGGAATACCTGCTTTGACTTGGACTCCATTTCAAAGTTTTTTTTTTTCTATTTAAAAACTTTTTTTTTTTTTTTTTGAGACAGGGGCTTGCTCTGTTGCCCAGGCTGGAGTACAGTGGTATGATCGTAGCTCACTGCAGCCAGGAGGGATCCTCCCGTCTCAGCCTCCTGAGTAGCTAGGACTACAGGCACATGCCACCATGCTGGGCTCATTTTGGATTTTTTTTGTAGAGGTGGGATCTGCCCAGGCTGGTCTCAAACTTGTGGCCTTAAGGGATCCTCCTGACATGGCATCCCAAAGAGCTAGGATTACAGGTCGGAGTTACGTAAAATTTGCTTTTTAAATTCAAATATAGGCAACTGAATGCTTTACCATAAAAGTATGCTCATTTACATTTATGAAAAGGAATGTTCAATACTGAACAATATTGAATACGCTTAATATTCATTCTGTTCAATAATGAACAGATCCTGTTGCATTATCCCTTATGGGATAACATAAGGGCATGTACATATCACAATAGCATGCATGTAACCATTTACTCTCCTCATTGTTTGAGGCAGTGTCTCACTGTGTCACCCAGGCTGGAGTGCAGGGGCCTGATTCTCAGCTCACTGCAACCTTTGCCTCCTGGGCTCAAGCAGTTCTCCTACCTCAGCCTCCCGAGTAGCTGGGAGTATAGGTGCTTGCCACCATGCCGGGCTAATTTTGGCATTTTCTTGTATAGATGGGCGTGGTGGTGTGCACCTATAGTCCTAGCTATGTTGCCCAGACTGGCCTTGAACTCCTGTGCTCAAGTGATCTGCCCGCCTCAGCCTCCTAATGTGCTGGGATTACTGGCATGAGCCACTGCACCTGGCCTCTCCTTATTCATTTTTGATGGAAACTAAAACATGATGGCGTGATTCTGCGTGGAACTAATCAGGCAGAAGAGTAAACAGTATCAGGAATTGATGCTGACAAACAGTAAAGAGAATAGCACTTCTTTCTTTTTTTTCTTTTTCTTCTTTTTTTTTTTTTTTGAGACAGTCTCACTCTATTGCCCAGGCTGGAGTGCAGTGGCGCCATCTTGGCTCACTGCAACCTCCGCCTCCTGGATTCAAGCGATTCTCCTGCCTCAGCCTCCTGAGTAGCTGGGATTACAGGCGCGTGCCACCATGCCTGGCTAATTTTTTGTATTTTTAGTAGAGACGGGGTTTCACCTTGTTAGCCAGGATGGTCTCCATCTCCTGACCTCGTGATCCGCTCGCCTTGGCCTCCCGAAGTTTTGGGATTACAGGAGTGAGCCACTGCGCCGGGCCCAGCACTTCTTTCTTAAAACGCAGCCATGTTGAGCTGTTGCTGAACTTTAGGACACGATTGGGAGATGAACTGAATGAAGTTAGTTAAGCGAACCATTTAAATAAACAATCAGCCTTATCATTCCGGCTAAGTCATTGGGCCTAAAGAAGATAAATTTTAGCTTTCTAAGTTTCTGTGTATTTTCTTTAATGCTAGCTTTGAAATGCAATCAAATTTCAGTGGAAATAGAGGCATAACCTAAATTTCTAATCAATTAAAAAATACTTTAGTGGTGGGCATGGGTGGGTAGAAAGATATTTAGCCAAACAAGCTTTACTGGGGGGGAAAATAGGTAGTTAGAATTCTAGACAACACTTCAAAAATGTGGAAGTATTTACAAAGTAGTCCTTGGTTGGGGGATGCTAGAGTACACTTATTAAAATTTGCTTTTGGTGCTGTGGCTCATGCCTGTAATCCCAACACTTTGCGAGGCCAAAGTGGGAGGATCTCTTGAGGCCAGGAGTTTGAGACCATCCTGGGGAAGATGACCAGACCCTGTGTCTAAAAAAAAACAACAACAACAAAACTAGCCAGGACTGTTGATGCATGTCTGTAGTCCCAGCTATCTTGTGACTACCCTGGGAGGCTGATGCCAGAGGAGCCTTTTTAGCCCAGAGTTTAAGGACGCAGTGAGCTGTGATTGGCTATTGCACTCCAGCCTGGGCAAGAGAGCAAGACTTTGTCTCTAAAAAAAGAAAAAAAATTTGCTTTATTTTGAAATGGTTTTATACTAGTTAGCGCTGATAAAACTATCCAGGTCGAAAGGAAAAAAGAGTTTCAAAGGATAGGGCCAAAATGTAAATGAGAGGTTATAAACATCTTTGCATTAGGTCTAGATGATGAAAGGTTTTTGCCTCAGGTACAAGGATGACCATATATATATGCAGTTAATATCACAATTAATCCCCAAATCTTTTTCATTCAGGTAACAACTAAGGATATGGTAATAGGTTAAAAGTTTTGAATGTCAGATTCTTAATATGTAGCAAATAGCGTGTTCTTAAGTTTTAATTAAGGCAGCTTCTCAATGCCTGTACTTGGTCAACCTGCAGTATTCTTTGATTGGTTCCTTATTGATTAGGAACACAAGTCCTAGAACATTTTGAGCTCTTCAGGATATAAAATGTAGCATTCTGCATATTTATGGTATAATATTTAAGATAAAACCATAGAATATGTGAGATTTGAAAGTTGCCAATGGGTATAAAACCCCTTTTGTTATGAGTAGTGATCAGTAAAAATATAATTCAAAATACCTCTGTAGAAAATAATACACTAATATTCATAAAGTTGGCATGAAATTTGGCTGTGACTTACACATCTTCAGTCTAATAGGTGTTCCTTGTTTTAATGGGCCAGGATCTCTATTAAGTAAAAACCTAATTTAGGGGTAGCTACCACCTATTTCCATTTCATCCTAAATGCAGTGTCTACACAGCTTATGTTGAAGTCTTTAATAGTGTATTTGTCATATGTTCTGAACAGAGATTTCAAAGTAACAATAAAAATGTAAGATGCATCTAAGCAATTATTGAAAAATCTGAAATCACTAAGGAAAAGATCAAGGAATTCTTATAAATCAAATAAATAATGTAAGATACCACGTATTTGAAATTGTTTCAGTTGCTATTTTGAGCTACATGGTTGAAATTATTGGAAAGATTGAGACCTTGACCTTGTAATACTTTTAAGGAAGGTGAAGTACATTGCAGGTACACAGTGCACAAATTAGATATTCATTCTAAAAACTTCTAATTTACAGATAAGACCGAGAAGAGGCTAGTAAGTCAGGTATCTTAAATAATGGATTCGTTGAAACTGGCTCTTCAGAAGAGGTGATTGCAGAAGTGCAAAGCTGGCTCTGAGGTTAAATCTTTATGAGAAAGGAATACCTTTACTTTGAGGTATTAATGGCTCAGCTCTGGGATATGAAACTTTTTAAGTATCTTTAAGCAATCAGTGTTTGAATCAAAGAATGAGATGTGTAATCTGACCTGTTAAAATCACAAAATCAGGCTGGGCATTAGATAATGCCTTTCAGTTTAATCACTCGCTGCCTGGATTCTGGAAAATGTTGCTGTATAAAACGCATAACGTATGAATAGAAGTATATGGTCACTGACAGACTTTAGTTATACAGTGTGATAAAGTGAATAGAACATTAGAATAGTAACTGCATGATTTTGACTTTAGTCCCAGTTTGTCATTTGGGGCCTTAGTTTCTTTACATTAAAAGAGAGGACTAAACTAAGTTTATTCTTTCAAAAGACCCTTTACTAGGTGTCCTTGTCTACATTTCCAAAATATTGGACTTGTCCATGACCAAACAGGTGGGAATGAAGGCCATTATTTTGATTATTTTTCTCTTTTAAGAATTTCCAGAAATATGTTCTTTGTAAAGAATTACATATTTGTGGAGCTCTAAGCGCTCTTAAAATTCATTTTGCCCAACTCCTTCCTTTCCTAAAGGAGACAACAGAAGCTGCAGAAATAGCCTGTTATTATTACATAGCAGCAGTCTCCTGTCTTTAAATATTTGAACTAAACACATTTTACATTTTAATGAATTTAATTTACAATGTGATGTCCAGTATTGGGATTGCATACTATTTCTTAAAACTTCTTAGAACTGTTAGCTCTAATAAATCAAATTTCTTGTTGGGAGTAAGACTGCAAGTTAAAAAAAAAATAGAACCTTAGTTTGGAGGAACCTTAAAGGTCATGTCAACTGAAAAAATACGAAAGGAATGGGTACTGAAAGACATGAACATGATAACAGAGATTGAATGCTTTCTCCAGGTGGAGAGACTCCACAGTCTGGCAGGGACTTTTTGTCCTATTTAAAAATATAGCTAACACCAGTTTGGTGTTCTCTTTGGATGACAAGAGGGATCTGTCGTTTTAATGTCTTCTCTCGCAGCCCTCTCACACCTGTGAGGCTTCTTTGACGTTAAGCGTGCACAACCCGCTGCCAGTCCGCGGTTCCCAAGTGCCCGCGCAGCCAGCTTGCAGGGGAGTTGTGCGCGGTGGCTACAGCCTGTTGATCCCATTTCCTCTTGCTCTAGTCCGGGCTAGGGAGTGGCTCTGCCAGGACTTCCAAGGCTTTTTGTCTCGGGTACTGGTGTTCGCATGGCTCGAGTGTATTGTTTTCTTCCAGGCAATCTCGGTTAGCGCTTCAGCTTAGACACTTCTTGTGCGTTCTGTCGTCTTGGGCTGCGAGTAGTCTCTTGTTTCTGCGCTTTCTCCACGCCCTTCCCAGTTTCCTGTTAGCCGAAGGGGATCGCTCTTTCTGAACGAAAAGTTCTCAGAGCGGAGCTGAACCTCCCGGAAAATGCTCTTCTCTTCCGTGTGCGCCGGATGGGGGTGGGGGTGGGCCAGAAACTGAACGCCGCAGTCAGGAGAGCTGAGAGGACCCGACAGCCCTGGCGGAGGCGGGAGAGGTACCGTCCTCGGAGTGGGGCTGGGGGTCGGGAGACCAACGAGGGGCAGCGCCAGACTATCTTGGTGGCAAAGGGGACTTTTATTCAGCTGGAACCGCGCGGCGAGGCCCAAGTGTCTCTGGAGAGATTCGGGGTCCAGGAGGTGGCGGGTGCACCCAAGGGTGCCGGGAGGAAGCTCCAGGTTTCCATTCTTCCCCAGGGATCGGTGTTGCCCCTGCTGTCCAGAAGTGAGAGGGGGTGTGCGGGCATCGCTACTGCGGGGTGGGCTGCAGAGGTTTCCTGCCTCCCCCACCCTCCTGTCCATCCTGGGGACCCCAGACCGTAGAGGGAGTGGAAGAGATGTTGCTCCAAACCCTGTCACCCCATCCTCTCTACCCGCGCTGGTCCTATCCGAGGCTGGGTGCGCAGGGGTCCCAGGCGGGCGGGGGTCCGTGACCCCTGCGCCCCACCGCGGCCGCCGCTCGGGCGGGAACCGGTCAGAGGAGCCGGGTGGACCCCTGCCTGGAAGGCGCCTGCCCCGGGCGACCCTTACCCCGCGGGGGTAGCTGGGGAAACGGAAGATGGCGGCGGCGGCCGGGCATGGGGTTCCGGGCTCCTCTCGGGCAGAGCCCACCCGCTGACCGCCGCCGCCGCCCCCGCCGGGCGGTGCTGTGTCCCCGCAGGAGTCGGAGAGGATGGCAGGGGCCGGAGGCCAGCACCACCCTCCGGGCGCCGCTGGAGGAGCGGCCGCCGGAGCCAGCGCCGCGGTCACCTCCGCCGCTGCCTCGGCGGGGCCGGGAGAGGATTCGTCTGACAGCGAAGCGGAGCAAGAGGGACCCCAGAAACTGATCCGCAAAGTGTCCACCTCGGGGCAGATCCGGACCAAGGTAGGGCGGAGGAGGCGGGCCTGAGGGCCGCGTGGAAAGCGGGAGGTGGAGAGGGCGCGGGGGCGCTGGAACGCGCCGGGCGATCCCGGGAAGGCGGGGAAGGTGGGGATGGCGGGGCGGGGCCTGGGGCGCGGGCGGGGCGGGGCGGGGTGGGGCGGGGCCCGGGGGCGCTGGACCGCGGTGCTGCGGGACGGATTCCCGGCGGCCGCGCGGGAGGTTGCGAGCCTGGGCTCCCAGGGAGTTCGGCTGGCAGAGGCGGGTGCAGGGAACCCGCGGCTCGGCGGGAGCGTGGGAAAAAGCTGACGCGCAGTCGCGAGTTCCTACTTAGGGAACTTAAAAGGAGAGTTTCAATTTTTCTTCCCTGCCGTTCGGGGGAGCGTGCGCGTGTGCTGGCCAACCAGCCTGCGCTGCAGTGAGCCCTGCTGCTTTCCCCCTTAGGCCCACTCAGAGGGTGGGTGGAAGGTGACACCGGTCAGCCTTTCCTGCCCCTCTGCCTCCTGCTGCGGTTTGGGAGGCAGAAGCCCCGAGGCAGGCAAGTGGGACATGGTGTTCGTGGCTTAACCGCACCCTGCGTGGCTCCAAGTGTTGGCCAGGCTTTCGTGTCGCAGGTTCCCGCCAAGTGCAGGGTTCTGAACCATGCGTCCATGGTTCTTTTTAATAATGAAAAGTTACCTCTGTGCTGTGTGGACATTAGGATGGTGTGTTACGCTTGTTAATGGAGCTTGTGCTGTCGACCTGTGAGGTCTCAAAGTTAATTTTTAATTTGATCATGAACATACATAAAGCAAATGCTTATGGATATTAAAGGATTTTTATGTATTCTAATTTTCATCGTAGTTTAAAAATCTTCACAGAGAGTGTGTTATCAGTAGGGAAATTTAACGAGGAATTTGAAAACGGAACAAAAAAATCATTGGCTTGGGGTACCGTTTTAAAAAATAAATTTGCAAAAAATTCATTCTACACCTATTTTTATGAAAAATTTTCTCTAAGGTCAATGAACTCCTATTTGGAAACATAATTTTTATTCAGTGCCTGTGGTGGCCGGGCACGGTGGCTCATGCCTGTAATCCCAGCACTTTGGGAGGCCGAGGCAGGCAGATGACTTGAGGCCAGGAGTTCCAGACCAGCCTGGCCAACATGGTGAAACCCTATCTCTATTAAAAATACAAAAATTAGCTGCGCTTTGGGGTGCGCACCTGTGATCCCAGCTCCTCGGGAGGCTGAGGCAGGAGAATCGCTTGAACCCGGGAGGCGGAGGTTGCGGCGAGCAGAGATTGCGCCACTGCACTCCAGCCTGAGCGACAAAAAAAAAAAAGCTAGTGGATTAATGTTTGTAGTAGCCTGCCTCCTTATTTTCTGAAATAAATATGTGTAAGAACAACACACAAGAACAACTGTTGACAGGATGCACATACTAAAGAGTTAGGGATTCAGTCACTTTAGTTAAGAGTACATCTTGTAACTCCTTTTAATAGTGACGTTTTTGAGTTTGTAGTAAATTAGGAATATGGCATTTAATGTGTTTTTGTGAGATTAAGGCTTTTAAAAAGTTAGGGACTTTCCTAAAAGTGTTTTTAATATTTCAAATCTTAATTCTGAAAAAAGTTCATAAACTGTGTTAATGATGGGCAAAATGGCAGGTTAAAAAAAAAAATTGTATAGAGGCTGGGCATGGTGGCTCACGCCTGTAATCCCAGCACTTTGGGAGATCACTTGAGGATCACTTGAGCCCAGGAGTTCAAGGCTGCAGTGAAATGAGATCGTGCCATTGCACTCCAACCTGGGCAATGAAGCGAGACTCTGTCTCTTAAACAAACAAGCAAACAAACAAACGTGTATGTTACATATTTATATGAAATGGTCAAAATTCCATGCATACTTGTATCAGGATTAACGAGTAGATTTATACTGTTCGAAAGAAAACTTACAGATGGCTCTAAATTGAATTGAATCACATCAAACAACAAATTTGTTGGGAGTACCACGATATTTTATAGGTTTCATGCGCTCGTTGTAATAGCTAAGATTATATGCTTATGGAGACTACAAGTAAATTTAAAAAGCACATTATTTGTGATTTTCTATCTGACTTTCTAATAAAAACATTTAGCACATACATTTTGCCACGAGAGATCATTTTTGATTATGAAATGAAATATTGCTTGAATTTCAAAAGTGTATTGAATGTCAGAAATTCAGTATTTTACACTTTCTCATATGTTAGAGTGCATGTAAGTTCATCAACATTTTCATATATGAACACTTGAGATCAGGGTATAAGATTTCTGAGACCAGTGAGCTTCAACCTCATACCCCTCCTCCTGCAATTGGACTGTTCATGTATGTCACAGACTTCATCATTTATGTCTTTTATCACATATACTGATTCTTTGGAAGAAAGTGAGAGCAATTGGGGGAATTTATAGAATGAGAACTACTAAATTTAACGTTGGTTCCCAGTCTTCAATTATGATTCAGATGAGAATTAAGGGAAGGATCTTTAGAAAAAGACAAATACTTTCTGTGTCCCCACACAGATGTGTAAGATGGGAGCACCTGGAGAAGAGGTAGGCCCTAAGATTAGCTCAAAGCCCAGTCTTTTTTTTTTTTTTTTTTTTTTGAGATGGAGTTTAACTCTTGTTGCCCAGGCTGGAGTGCAATGCCATGATCTCAGCTCACCGCAGCCTCCGCCTCCCAGGTTCAAGCGATTCTCCTGCCCCTGCCTCAGCCTCCCGAGTAGCTGGGACTACAGGCATGCGCCGCCACACCCAGCTAATTTTTTATTTTTAGTAAAGATGGGGTTTCTCCATGTTGGTCAGGCTGATCGCGAACTCCTGACCTCAGGTGATCCGCCCGCCTCGGCCTCCCAAAGTGCTAGGATTACAGGGGTGAGCCACGGCCTCGGCCCCAGTCATTTTTAAGACAGCACAAGCAGTTCTTGCTCATCTATCCTGCTTTGTCAGTAGGTCAAAACTGGTTGAATATGGAATGCTTCATATGGTTCAACCTAATATGTCATCATTTAACCAGTTTTTTGCAGAAGTAAATATGGGTTGTTTTAGGACAATGCACTAATCTTAGCTTTTTCATAGTGGATTTGATGATTTTTAAGTAAAGAATGGAATTGGTATGCTTTTGAAATCAGTGTGGCTTAATAAAATCCTCATGTGTATTTTAGCACCCTCATCATAACTCCATACAGTATACTTTTTGTTCCCCTTTTCATTTTCCATTTATTCCTGGTTTCTTTGTATGTCTATGCTGTCCTCTCTACTATTTTCCTCTTTCTCTGTTTTGAACTTTTTCTTTTTTTTTTTTTTTAGGAGCTATTTGAGTACTTTATTTTTTTTTTTTTTGCCCCAATACTATATTTTTTATTTTTATTTTTTATTATCATTATACTTTTAAGTTTTAGGGTACATTTCTCTGAATAACCTAAGTGGAATTTCAGGTGGTCTCATCTAGCCACTCAGGTGCTAAACATTAAATGATTTTATGGCTGCCTTTATTTCCCAAAGACAAAAAGTCACTTAAGTACAAAAGTGAAAGTGATGCTGATGTAGGAAAGCCAAAATGGAGTCCTAACACTTGTCGTATCTCTTCCTCCTCTTAGTACCTTCTTGAGTTTTTGGATTTGCATTCAGACATACTGTTGCAGAGAATTTCACAGGTATTTACTGAGAATAAGACATTTTTGAAACAACGCTAATACAGATTCAGACAAATTGGGTTTTGAGGATGAATGTGAAAGAAGCCTTGCGTGTTTTTTGTTGGCCCATGAATACTGCAACCTTTCATTTTATGGGAATGGCTGGAAGAAACTTGGTCAGGCTTACAGCCTAGGATTGTTCAACAATCATAAACCAAACAGTATAAACAAATGGGAACCATCTCAATGACTTTTTCTGCCCTTGGGTCATCTCGGCTAAGGTTGTGAAGCTACATGTGTCAAAAATACTTCTGATGAGGTTTATTGTGTTCTCATTTATTATTTTTTTTGACATTTATATGTCTTCTTACAGCTAATGGCCACAAATGAGTCTCTAAATTTAGGTAAAACATACCTAAACACTAAAAAGATATTCAGAATTTTGCATCAACATTTTATCTAGGCTGAGGGCGGTGGCTCATGCCTGTAATCCTACCACTTTGAGAGGCCAAGGTAGGACAATCAGTTGAACCCAAGAATTCAAGACTAGCTTGGGCAACAGTGAGACTCCATCTCAAAGGAAAAAACAAACCCAAAACAAGACCAAAAAACACACCAGTATTCTATCTGGATTAAGATATATTTTTGGTGCAGCAAACCACCATGGCACATGTATACCAATGTAACAAACCTGCAGGTTCTGCACGTGTAACCCAGAATTTAAAGTAAAATAAAAAAAGAAATAAAATAAATCTTACTACTACTACTAATTATATATATAACTATATATGTAACTGTATATATATAACTATATATGTAACTCTATATATAGCTATATTTAACTATATATATAACTATATGTATAACTATATAGAACTATATGTATATAACTGTAACTATATGTACATAACTATATATATAACTATATACATAACTATATATGTATATATAACTATATATAACTATATATAACTATATATAACTATATAACTATATATATAACTATATATATAACTCTATATATAACTATATATAACTCTATATATATAACTCTATAATTCTATATATATAACTCTCCATATAACTATATATAACTATATATAACTCTATATAACTATATATAACTCTCTATATAACTATATATATAAAACTATATATAACTATATATAAAACTATATATAACAATATATATAAAACTACATATATATATATATATATTTTTTTTTTTTTTTGTGACGGAGTCTTACTCTGTTGCCAGGCTGGAGTGCAGTGGCGCGATCTCGGCTCACTGCAACCTCCGCCTCCTGGGTTCAAGCGATTCTCCTGCCTCAGCCTCCCGAGTAGCTGGGACTACAGGCGCATGCCACCACGCCCAGCTAATTTTTTTGTATTTTTAGTAGAGACGGGGTTTCACCATGTTGGCCAGGGTGGTCTTGATCTCTTGACCTCGTGATGCACCTGCCTTGGCCTCCCAAAGTGCTGGGATTACAGGCGTGAGCCACCACGCCCGGCCAGAAACATGTATTTTTAAGCACAGTAAGGATAATGATGACATTCTTCAATTGATATCTTGGTTTTAATTTACTATGAAGGATGTATAAATAAACTCTTGTTCCTTTATGGTAAGGCAGTATATGAAAATATTGATGTGCATTTTTCACTGCCTTACAAAATACAATTTGTGCCATTAAAACATTATCTTTCATCACAAACCCTAGATGAAGTATACTGGGGAAGACTTGCTCTGTGTTTTTGAAATTGTAGGTGGCAGCCCATTACTGGGTCATATGGTTCATGGCCAGCATTTAAAAGAGAAGCAGAATAAATTAGGAAATATTATTTAAAACTTTTAGCTAGAGTTCTGTGTGGAAACATGGGAATCATAATGATCCAAATAGATGGGAAACAGAAACATGGCCATAAGAATATTAGGAAATGAGAATAAAGTGATACTGACAGCTTTATTGCTCTGAAACTCAATATGAAATGAGAAGTGAGTAGGAACTTTTACATTTTGATAGGTGATGAGCAGAAAGATATCTCAAGCAATTAACACACATCCAGGTCAGAAGTTGGCTAACTTTTCCCGTAAAGGGCCAGATAGTAAATAGTTTAAATACTGTGGGCCGTAAGATGTCTGCTGAAATTATTTAACTCAGAGAATGGAGGTTACTAAGAAGAGGAGGGTGCTGGGGAAAACTGGAGAACTCCAGAATAATTCTGGAGAATAAATTCTTATTCTGGAGAATAGAATAAATTCTTTTGTACAGCAAGGTGACTGTAGTAATAATAAAGCGTTGTATACTTGAAAATTGCTAAGAGTAAATCTTAAATGTTCTCACCCACAATAAATTAAATATGTGAGGTGATGGATATATTAATTCGCTTGATTTAATCATTTCACAATGTATACATACATGAAAAATCACTCCATGTGCCAGAAATATGTACAATTTTTGTCAATTATACCTTAGTAAAGAAAAAGAAAAAAAATTACTCCACTTTGCCATTGTAGCATAAAACAGCCATAGACAATACTTTAAGTGTTGCTGTGTTCCAACAAAACTTTATTTAAGGACACTGAAGTTTGAATTTCGTGTAATTTTCATGTGCTAAGAAATATTATTATTCCTCTTTTTAAGAAATCAATTTGAACATGTGAAAACCTTCTTAGCTTGTTGACTATATAAAATCAGGCGGCCGGCAGGATACGGCCCATGGATATAATCTGTGGGCTGTAGTTTGCTGGCACCTATGTTAGAAAATGGAAGGTAGTATAGTTAGGTTTGCCAAGCATTGCAAAGTTAAGGTGCTGTTAAATATGATCCACATTTAAGGGACCAAATAAAGCTAGATTTCAGTCCATTTAAAAAATCTCATCTTTGTAGAACATTTTATTTTTAGCTTGGTTTGCGTCTTTGCTTCCATTTTAATGTGAACTAAATATAGACTGGAAATTCTGACTCTCAGTACAGTAATATATGGTATAACAGCTTTCTTTCCATTTTGATTACAAGTTAAACATGATATCCCATTATTAAAGATAAGAGACATAATAAATAATTTACTAAACCTTTACATATAACTTAAAGATGCCATATTTTAAAGTATCTAAATTTAGAACTCTTTCACTTAGTTTAACTTTGCTTGTTTGCTATTGTGGTAAAGAGGCAAAAGGTTATATGAAACTACCATTATAAAGGACGTGGGGCCCCTTTCTGTTTCCAGGGTACAGTGTTTTTCACTCATATTGGATTTGTTAGGCTTTACTTACTCGGGAAATGTGTTTATAAGCAAAGGTTTTAATTAAAGAGAGTTTGTTTTACATCTAAGAATAGACCTTTGAAAAAGGCCATAACGTGTTAGTACATTACAGTTTCCCTTGGCAAATTTGTTTGGTTTTGTTGGATATTGAGTATTTTACTCTATGACTATTTAGTCACTGGAAACACATCTGTAGTTGGGCACCGTGGCTCATGCCTGTAATCCCAGCAATTTGGGAGGCTGAGCTGGTAAGGTTGCTTAATGCCAAGAGTCTGAGACAAACTTTAGCAAAACAGGGAGACCCCATCTCTATAAAATATTAAAAAATAAGAAAGTTAGCTGGGCGTGGTGGCACCTGTGGTCCCAGCTACTTGGAACCACTGCTCTCCAGCCTGGGTGACAGAGCAAGACCTTGCCTCTAAAACAAAAGAAATAAACATTTGTATTTTTGAGTTGGTTAAATGATTTTAAAGTGGTCAACAGCTATTGGTGGTAGTAGTTTTAAATTAGGAGTCAATGTGCGTCATTCCTATTTTATATAGTTCCTTATTTTTTTTTCAAATGATCATATGCGGTAATAATTCTCTCCCTCCTGCTTTTTGTTATGAGGCTATGGGAGACTGTTAGGCTTCTGTTTTATATGAGGAAGTATGGGTAACTTTGTCATGTGTAGAGCTGGAATCTCTGACCTTCTCACTGTGTCATTTGAGTATCAGCACTTTTTCAGACCACCAGAATGTAATTTAGCATAATAGATCTTTTTAAATACAAGCTTGTGCATTTAATTCAGAAATTTAAAAATACTTTTCTATTTAGCATTTTATTGGTTACAGAGCAGTTTTCTATACATGATCTTATGGAACAGTTGTGTACAGTTACCTAAATTTTATAAATGATTATACAAAAGTTTGAATATCTGCTGAGTAACGGACAAAGCTGGAACTCAAAAGCAGTTCCTTCTGATGATTGTACCCATATCCCTTTCACAGTGGATTAAAATGGGTGGGTTCCAGATGCCTTGCTTTCAGTAGCCCCATAGCTTCTTGGGCAGTGAAACTTTAATCTACAGCCTGCAAGCATGTGTGTGTGCAGGCAGGCAGGCTCCTTACTTCTCTTGGCCTCTCTGTCCTTCTCCTTCCCTTTGCTCTTTTCTCTCTCCCTTAAATTCCTCTTTTCCTCTCCCTTATTTCCCCCTTCCTGCTCCAGCCTTTATTCATTTGTTTAATCCATGAGCATATCTCTCATCAATGTTTTAGGTTTCATCATGCCGTTTTGCATTTGGATCCTATGTTTTTAGGGACAGATATATGACTGCACATTTGAAAAGTAAATTTTGAAATAAAAAATTCCAGCTGAAATTTATATTCATTTGAATTAAACTTAACAAAAATTATTGAGACTTTTTTTACATACTTTTAAAAGGATTATTTTAGAAAAAAATGCTTCTAGGTACGTAACTCTTCAAATAGGTTTTCAAAGAAAACTGTTAGTTTCACTTCTATAAGGTAAGATGCCATTTTTGAAAGGTCATGGTATAGTGTTAAAAAGAATCATGTGAAGTAGTTTTCCACATGGCCTATTAAAACATATTTGAGGAAAAAATATTAGTAAAATTTATTTTTACCTAGCTAGAGAATGAAAACGACATGAATTTTTTGGCCTACTTTTCTCCATCTCACTATTTTATGTAGGTAATAAAAAGTGCAAGAGTTTATATCTGAGCAAGCATGGTGATTTGAGTTGTACTGTTCATCTACACTCTTGTAGTACTTTAAAATTATATGATATTATAATATTTGATATTTATAAGAATATATAATATCTCTGTAGTTTGTGAAGCACTGTGGTAAAATGAACACCCGTGAATCCAGCTTCAGAATGGGAACATTTTCAATATCATGCATCTTCCTGTGTGCTCCTTCTCAGTTTACTCCTTTGTTGCTCCTCAATTCATGCATTCAAAGAAACATCTATGGTGTTCCAAGTACTGTTGTAGGTACCAGGGATAGAGCAGTAAGCAAAAATATACAAAAACCTCTGCCCTCATGGAGCTCACATTTTAATGCAAGGAGAATTTATGAACTTGTAAATACGTGAAACGCATAGTATATGAGAAGGTGAGAAGTGCTATGGAGAGAAATAAAGCATGGCTGTGAGTGGAGGTGGAGTGGGAAGGGATTTTTAGGCAATGAGCCATGTGGACCTCTGGGTAAAGAGCAGGCTAAGTAGAAGGAACAGTAGCTGCAAAGAGGGAGGTCAGTGGGGCTGAAGGGGGTTGGGGGGAACCAAGTAGAAAGTTGAAAGTGAGTTAACAGTATCCAAAGTAAGGTACTACAGAGAAAAGTTCTTAGCCTGGGTTCATGCATCCCTGGTTTGGTTGGGTTTTAGAGGGCTCTCCACCAAAGTTTATGTCTATGTGTATGCCCCTCAGAAGGTTAAAACCATTGATTTGTGAAGGGGAACTGCAGGTCAGAAAATAGAGATAGATGAAAAAAATACATTTATATATATAGTAAGTCCTTACTTAACATCGTTGATAGATTCATGGAAACTGACTTTTAAGTGAAATGACATATAACAAAACCAATTTTCTTTCTCATTAATGTTATAATGAAATGATGTTGCATGAAAAAGTGTTATTCTAGGATCTACTGTACATAATTTCACTTAACATCACAGTTTCTGAGAACCTATTGATGTTGTTAAGTGAGGACTTACTGGATACACAATATAATTCCACAGTAATATTGAACTCTTGAATATAAATCAGCTGTTGTCATTTTCATTTGGAGAAACGTTAAATTTGCTGCTGGGTTCAATGAAATGGAGTGAGCCAGCGGCATAGAATGGCAAGGTTCCTGGAGAAGTTAGATAGTGTTGGGTTTGATTCTCAGCTTGTCGTGTACTATATTAGATGACCTCAGACATGTTACTTAAGGGGGCAGAGAATGCTGTGCCCACTGGTAACTGTGTTTTTCTATTCTTCTTGGCCCACCATTAGACTTCTTTTTCCCCTTGCAGATAGATGGAGCTATGTAACTGACTTCTGGCTGGTGAAATACAGGTGAGAGTGATGTCTGTACTTGGCCTTTCAAGCTGTTTGTAGGACTCTCCATGCCTTGTGTTTTCCCTCACCTGCCAGGTAGATACAGATTATCCAGTGGAAGGAGGCTGGATCCCTGAATGACTTCATGGAGAAGAGCCCTTTGTGCTCCTCCCTGAATCCCATTAGCCACATTGGATTGTGACATGAGGGGGAAATAGAGCTTTATTGTGTTAAGTCCCTGAGATTTGGGCATTGTTTGCTATAGCGGTTAGCATACCCTGAGCAATACACATCATCACTCTGAATTGAGGATTTCTCCATTTCCAAATTGGACATAGTATTCCTACCTTGTAAGGTAGTAATGGTGATTAAATAAATATAAAATATGTTTTTGTATCTGTAATTATTATAATTATTTTTAAAAATTGGTATTAAAATTCTGATAATTCCTCCTATGTGTGTCTTTTACATAATTTAATCAGTGGTGTATATAGGCCACTGTCTTTTGTTGACGATTTTTCAAGTGTCTTTTTTCTTTTTTTTTTAAGATGGAATCTTGCTCTGTCGCCTAGGCTGGAGTGCAGTGGCACAATCTCAGCTCACTGCAACCTCTGCCTCTGGGGTTTAAGCGATTCTCCTGCCTCAGCCTCCCGAGTAGCTGGGATTACAGGTGTGTGCCACCGTGTCCTGCTACTTATTGTATTTTTAGTAGACACGGGGTTTCTGTATGTTGACCAGGCTGTCCTTGAACTCTTAACTTCAAGTGATCTGCCCATGTTGGCCTCCCAGAGTGCTAGGATTACAGGTGTGAGCCACCGTGCCTGGCCTTCAAGTGTCTTATGAAAAAATATTTTAATAAGAATGAATGACCACTTGGAGGTGGTAGTGGAAATAATTGGCAGGTTGGCTTTTAGGTGTTTCTATGGCCAGTTCTACTTAATCTTGAAATATCTTTCTGAGAGCCTGCTTATCTGCCCTTCTTCAGCTTCTATTTACTCTTCATTCTACTGCAGCTCTTTCATGAAACTTATTTTGCAAAGGCCCTTAATAATTTTAATTGCTAAAATCGAGTGGTCTCTAGTTTTCAATCAACTGCTTCTTGCCAATTTGGATGCTATTGACCACATCTTCTCACATCTTCTCTTCTTTTGCTTTCAGAGTTTAAGTTCTCTCTCTCTTTTTTCTTTTCTTTTTTTTTTTTTTATATATAGAGTCTCACTCTGTCACTCAGGCTGCAGTACAGTGGCACAATCTTGGCTCACTGCAACCTCCGCCTCCCAGGTTGAAGTGATTCTCCTGCTTCAGCCTTATGAGCAGCTGGGATTACAGGTGCATGCCACCATGCCTGGCTAATTTTTGTATTTTTAGTAGAGATGGGGTTTTGCCGTGTTGTCCAGGCTGGTCTCGAACTCCTGACCTCAGGTGATCCACCCGCCTCGGCCTCCCAAAGTGTTGGGATTACAGGCGTGAGCCACTGGGCACAGCCAAGTTCTCTTATCTTTCTTACTATCTTTTCAGTGCCTCTTAGCCTCTATCCCTGATTCCTTTATCTATTGTCAAATGTTTTTGTTTCCTAGAAGTCTTATTTCTGTTTGCCCCTTCCTAAGTTAATTTGATCAATTAGATTAGGCTTTGACCACCACCTCTATTGGTCTTTTTCTAGCCTGTACTTCTGAGATCTGGGCCTCTAGTTCCTTTGCCTACCAGACATTTCCTGTAGGGGGTCCCCTAGCCATCTCAGTCTCCATATTCTCAAACTGAACATATTTGTGTAGTCTACCAACTCCCGGCCAAATTTTGCTCCACAGCTTTTATGTCCTGTAGAATAAATTGCCTCGTATAGAAGGTATTGACTTTTTGTCTTGCCAATCAATTCATTTGCTTTCATCAAATACCCATTTAGTGCCTGCTATGGCCAGGCATAGTGTTAGGTGCTGGTGATTTAGAAGTGTATGAAAGAGACACATCCCCACCCACAAGGACCTCACTCATAGCCAGCGGTCACCAAATTTGGTCATTTCTGTATATCTTAGATCTTATTTAATCCTCATAGTAAAACTATGAGGTAGGTAAGTACAATTATTCTCTCCTTTTTAGAAATAAGAAAAGCAAAGATTAGATAAGTAACATGCCCCAGGTCACACATGTCAAGTGACTTGTTTGATGCCTGATTTAACTGTTATTGAAGTGGCTACGTTGTCTGGGGTATATATCCTGGGGTTCATTGTCACACTCCAGGAAACCTTAGGACATGGACACACAGGAGGAGTTTAGGAGCGGGGGTTTAATAGGTAGAATAGAAGAGAAAGGGAAACAACTTCCTCCATAGAGGAGGGGGTCTCCGAGCAGAAAGGACTGGCTGATGGCAAATCCACTGAGTTTTATAGTCCAGTTTGAGGAGGCCATGTCTGATTTACATAGGGCTCACAGATTGGTTCAATCAGGTATGATGTTTACATAGCACGTGTGGAAGGCTGGTTGCCCCACCCTAATCTTCTTATGCAACTGGGCTTTCCCGTTGATCTGCGCCATCTTGTCTGCTCCTTACAATACACGTAGCTGGCAGAGAAGGGAAGATGGAACTCCCATCTTGAAAATGTCTAGTCCTTAGTTCCTGCGGGCATTCACCTATGCAAGCTTCCAGCTTGTAGGCCGCTGTCTGTTAGAAAATGATTTGGGGCTGCTTTTTATTAAAAAGAAAAGCCTTACCAAGGACTCCCATACTCTTGCTATCTAAGTAATTCCTTCTTAACACCTATATCATTATGATATACTGTCCCTTTGCTGCATGAATCGCTCATGAATTCATTTCTCCCTTTCCATTTGCTGCTTACCCTAACTTCATTTAACCTTTATTACCTGTCATTTGGATTTTTGCCATATATTTCCTCTCTTCTCCATTCTCTACTCCAGTGCCAGAGTTATCTTTGTAAAAGAGAAATATGATACATAATACATTTTGCATAAGCTCTTAGACTTTGCCCATTACTGGTGGGATAAAGTCTAAATTAGTCTTTCCTAATTTGATACTAAACGACCTTTCTATTGATTCAACCAATTTTTATTGAGTTCTATTCTAGGTGCTGAGATGGTAAAAGAACATAAAAGCCCTGCTGTTATAGAGCTTATAGTCTATCAAGGGAGAAGTTAATTAGCATATACACAGACACAGTTCTATCATATAGCTGGTGTTCATAAGCATAATGAAGGAAGATAAAGCAGAGTAAAGGGAGAAAGAAAGATGGAGAGGGGGTGTGTGTGTGTGTGTGTGTGTGTAAAATATTTGGGTTCAATTGACCAGGATAGACTCTCTTTGATAAGGTAATATTTGAACAGAGATCTTAGTGAAGTGACAGAAGCTATGTATGCAGCTATCTGGGCTCCAAGCACCCTAGGCAGAGCCAATGCCATGGTATTCCAGTTGTGCTTTCTGTCACTGTCATCCTCTGTACAGTCATGCAAACTCTTCTGTTTTCAAAGGCAGGCATTTTCATCCATCCAAGTGTTACAGGTATCTCCCTTTTCCTATTTCTCTGTTTGATTTTTTATTTATATACCATTATTTCCACATATTTTTCAAAATATTCAAAATGGTTTATATTCCACACTGTGTATTAAGCTTAGGTAAAATAGGGCTAGAGGACTATGAGATTAGGAGGAAGGTTAGAAGGCTAATATATAGAGTGAGGTGTCTTGCACAGCTAGAGATGAGTTGTAAATTTGATCCCAGGTAGCCAGAGCAACAAGACCAGTTATAAAGTTGTACTACCAGTGGGAAAAAAAGCCCTCTAGATTTTAAGGGGGAAAAGCTTTTCTAGCTTTCCTTGGCGGAACCAAAGAAATATGTTCTATCAGTCTTTGATGTGGGTGGGAGTGAGGTCTGCAATATGTTCCCCTCACCTACATCCATCCACTTGGGAGGTGTCCTTATGATGTCCTCCCTTGTGAGGTCCGGACATAATCCAGACTTCAACTTTGTGTGACAGTAGTTCTGTAGGAGATTTAATTAAGGCAGTTTTAGTTATGGCCAACTCCAGGCATAAAATCCAAATTATTTTTGAAGATTGAATAAACGGCATGTACTTTAAACAGTTCTTGGGTTAAGCCAGGTATCTGCTGAAATACTTTCAAAGTGTAGAATCTCAGGTTATCTGCTGTTTTTATCTATCTATTCACGTGTAGTTGATACCAGGGGATGGAGTGATATGTTCTTAGATATTATGGGAAGAAAAATCTGGTATT
This sequence comes from Pongo abelii, assembly GCF_028885655.2. Classification (NCBI taxonomy): domain Eukaryota; kingdom Metazoa; phylum Chordata; class Mammalia; order Primates; family Hominidae; genus Pongo; species Pongo abelii. The sequence continues at coordinate 47,059,537 of NC_071999.2, forward strand.
TCTTGGTGGCTCTCATAAAAACTGATAAAATGGTTCTACATTCAGGTTTAAAAAATGTTCTTTGGAGCTTTATGAGTGCATTGCAGAATATTCAAAGCTGTGTATATTTTAGGATTATTGTGAAAATAGTGTTGACTTCATGGACCCTTGAAAAAGGTCTTGGGAACACTTGAAAATCCTGCTAGGGCAATGTATCTGGACCTATTTTTTTTTTTTTTTTAAAGAGAGTGCCATGAGGATATCTGGAGGAAGAGCAGAGCGAGCTGAAAGAACAAAAAATGCAAAGGTTTTGAGGAAGAGACACACCTGACACATTCCAAGGATGAGCATTCCCGAACAGCTGACACATTCCAGCTGGTGGGAAGGGAGTGAGGGGAAAGTGAGTAGCAGGAAAAAAAGTCAGACATCAGGGGAGCAGTAGAGAGGTTGCTGTGACAATTTCCTTGGCAATTTAGCACAGTGGTTAGCACATAATTAGCACTTAATAGATGCTAGTTACCATATTAATATTAAAAGAATACCATTGCCGATCCATTAGCAAGTTTGATCTTTAAAATCAGCATCTAAAACAAACCCTTTAAACAAGAGGAGGGAAAAAATGAAGCAGTGGCTGGAGAGGGATGTTGGGGTCAAGCTACAGCTTTTTTAAAAAAGTGAAATGACTTTTTTAGGAGAAAGACTGTGGGCTGGCTGGATGTGGTGGCTCACGTCTGTCATCCCAGCACTTTGGGAAGCCGAGGCGGGCAGATCACCTGAGGTCGGGAGTTCGAGACCAGCCTGACCAACATGGAGAAACCCCGTCTCTATTAAAAATACAAAATTAGCCGGGCTTGTTGGCGCGCATGCATGTAATCCCAGCTAGTTGGGAGGCTGAGGCAAGAGAATCTCTTGAACCTGGAAGGCAGAGGTTGTGGTGAGCTGAGATCGTGCCATTGCACTCCAGCCTGGGCAACAAGAGCACAACTCCGTCTCGAAAAAAAAAAAAAAAAAAGTGGGCTGAGGAGAATAATCTAGCTGAGAGAAAAGATTAAATGATGCAAAAAAAGAGAGAATTACTGGAGCAATGTCCTTATATATGCGAGACGGGGTGGGATGGCGTGAGGAGCTGGGCTTCTCTCAGAGCAGGTCAGTTTATCCATACAAGCCACTTTATCCATAAAATGCAGTAGGGGCAGAGGTTGGCACTTCTAGAAATTATTTTCTGATTATTTTGATTTTCCCAGTGGAATATGAAGTTAGGTCGTCAGCTGAGAATCAAGATGGAGAGGCTATGGAGGTCTGAGGCTAGAGGAAAGGTATGAAATGCTAGAACAGGGGCGTGGGAAAGGGAACGGACTAGAGAAATGCAGCAGTGTAAATATCAAGTTGCATTTAGGGCACACCTGAGCTGGGTGACCAGGACTCTAAGCGCTGTCAGCCTGGTGTGGGATCATGTTCAGCTGCTTGGGTGCAGTAAGTGAAGTGGAGGACAGGGTCAAACCACTGTTGCAGTTTGTCTGTGTGTGCCAGGAAAAGCGTGGGTGGATACAGTAACAAGCTCTGGAAATGATGTTGGATGAAGAGTGAGGGCTTGGGTCAGGTCCTAGGGAGTAACCATGGGACTGAGCAGCTGAGGTAGGAAGGAAGAGAAGACTGTTGGCAGAGGTTAAGTCCAAGAATTAAACTTTAATCATTCAAATTTAAAAAAGGAAAGAAAGAAAAGAAAGAGTACTAAAAGAAACTGTATAATTTTAATGATTTTTTTTTTTCAAACTATTTATTTATTTATTTTTTTTTGTATTTTACTTTTTTTTTTTTTTTATTTCTGAAGTATTTATTGATCATTCTTGGGTGTTTCTCGGAGAGGGGGATATGGCAGGGTCATAGGATAATAGTGGAGAGAAGGTCAGGAGATAAACACATGAACAAAGGTCTCTGGTTTTCCTAGGCAGAGGACCCTGCGGCCTTCTGCAGTGTTTGTGCCCCTGAGTACTTGAGATTAGGGAGTGGTGATGACTCTTAAAGAGCATGCTGCCTTCAAGCATCTGTTTAACAAAGCACATCTTGCACCACCCTTAATCCATTTAACCCTGAGTTGACACAGCACATGTTTCAGAGAGCAGGGGGCTGGGGGAAAGGCCATAGATCAACAGCATCCCAAGGCAGAAGAATTTCTCCTAGTCAGAACAAAATGGAGTCTCCTATGCCCACCTCTTTCTACACAGACACAGCAACAATCTGATCTCTCCTTCCTTTCCCCACACTTCCTCCCCTTCTCTTCAACAAAACCGCCATCGTCCTCATGGCCCGCTCCCGATGGTCGCTGTCTCTTCGGAGCTGTTGGGTACACCTCCCAGACAGGGCAGCCGGGCAGAGGCGCTCCTCACCTCCCAGACAGGGCGGCTGGGCAGAGGCGCCCCTCGCTTCCCAGACGGGGCCGCCCGGGCAGAGGCGCTCCTCTCCTCCCAGACGGGGCGGCCGGGCGGAGGCGCTCCTCACTTCCCCGACGGGGCCGCCCGGGCAGAGGCGCTCCTCACTTCCCAGACGGGGCCGCCCGGGCAGAGGCGCTCCTCAGTTCCTCCCAGACCGGGTGGCAGCCGGGCAGAGGCGCTCCTCACCTCCCAGACGGGGCGGCCGGGCAGAGGCGCTCCTCACTTCCCCGACGGGGCGGCCGAGCAGAGGCGCTCCTCACTTCCCAGAGGGGGCGGCCGGGCAGAGGCGCTCCTCACTTCCCAGACGGGGCGGCCGGGCAGAGATGCTCCTCACTTCCTCCCAGATGGGGTGGCGGCCAGGCAGAGGCGCTCCTCACTTCCCAGACTGGGCGGCCGGGCAGAGGCGCTCCTCACCTCCTAGACGGGGCGACCAGGCAGAGGCGCTCCTCACTTCCCAGACGGTGTGGCAGCTGGGCAGAGGTGCTCCTCCCTTCCCAGATGGGGCAGCCAGGCAGAGGCGCTCCTCACTTCCCAGATGGTGTGGCGGCCGGGCAGAGTTGCTCCTCCCTTCCCAGATGGGGCAGCCAGGCAGAGGCGCTCCTCACTTCCTCCCAGACGGGGTGGCAGCCAGGCAGAGGCGCTCCTCACTTCCCAGAGGGGGCGGCCGGGCAGAGGTGCTCCTCACTTCCTCCCAGATGGGGTGGCAGCCGGGCAGAGGCACTCCTCACCTCCCAGACGGGGCGGCCGGGCAGAGGTGCTCCTCATCTCCCAGACGGGGCAGCCGGGCAGAGGTGCTCCTCATCTCCCAGACGGGGTGACGGCCGGGCAGAGGCGCTCCTCACCTCCCAGACGGGGCGGCCGGGCAGAGGCGCTCCTCACCTCCCAGACGGAGTGGTCAGGCAGAGGCGCTCCTCACTTCCCATATGGGGTGGCGGCCGGGCAGAGGCGCTCCTCACTTCCCAGATGGGGCAGCCGGGCAGAGGTGCTCCTCACTTCCTCCCAGACGGGGTGGCAGCCGGGCAGAGGCGCTCCTCACCTCCCAGACGGGGTGGCCGGGCAGAGGCGCTCCTCCCTTCCCAGACGGAGTGGCCAGGCAGAGGCGCTCCTCACCTCCCAGAGTGGGCGGCCGGGCAGAGGTGCTCCTCACTTCCTCCCAGACGGGGTGGCGGCCAGGCAGAGGTGCTCCTCACCTCCCAGACGGGGCGGCCGGGCAGAGGCACTCCTCACCTCCCAGAGTGGGCGGCCGGGCAGAGGCGCTCCTCACTTCCCAGAGTGGGCGGCCGGGCAGAGGCGCTCCTCACTTCCCATAGGGGGTGGCAGCCGGGCAGAGGCGCTCCTCACTTCCCAGATGGGGCAGCTGGGCAGAGGTGCTCCTCACTTCCTCCCAGACGGGGTGGCGGCCAGGCAGAGGCGCTCCTCACCTCCCAGACGGGGCGGCCGGGCAGAGGCACTCCTCACCTCCCAGACGGGGCGGCTGGGCAGAGGCGCTCCTCACCTCCCAGAAGGGGCGGCTGGGCAGAGGCGCTCCTCACTTCCCATATGGGGTGGCAGCCGGGCAGAGGCGCTCCTCACTTCCCAGACGGGGTGGCGGCCAGGCAGAGGCGCTCCTCACTTCCCAGATAGGGCAACAGGGCAGAGGCGCTCCTCACTTCCTCCCAGACGGGGCGGCCGGGCAGAGGTGCTCCTCATCTCCCAGACGGGGCAGCCGGGCAGAGGCGCTCCTCACTTGCTCCCAGACGGGGTGGCAGCCGGGCAGAGGCGCTCCTCACATCCCAGATGATGGGCGGCCGGGCAGAGACGCTCCTCACTTCCTAGATGGGGTGGCGGTGGGGCAGAGGCTGTAATCTTAGCACTTTAAGAGGCCAAGGCAGGAGGCTGGTAGGTGGAGGTTGCAGAGAGCCGAGATCACACCGCTGCACTCCAGCCTGAGCACCATTGAGCATTGAGTTAGCGAGACTCCGTCTGCAATCCCAGCACCTCGGGAGGCCGAGGCAGGCAGATCACTCGAGGCCAGGAGCTGGAGACCAGCCCGGTCAACACGGCGAAACCCCGTCTCCACCAAAAATACAAAAACCATTCAGGCGTGGCGGCGCGCGACTGCAATCCCAGGCACTCGGCAGGCCGAGGCAGGAGAGTCACAGGAGCCCGAGGCAGGGAGGTTGCAGCGAGCCGAGATCCCGGCAGTACAGTCCAGCTTCGGCAACAGAGGGAGACCGAAAAAAGAAGGAGAGGGAGACCGAAAAAAGAGGGGGAGGGGGAGGGGGAGGGGGAGGGGGAGGGGGAGGGGGAGAGGGAGAGCTTTAATGATTTTTATATATGCATTAGAGATGTGTTAATAGCAGGTTTTGCTGGGGAAAATCTCTAGCTCATGTATGCACAGCTGGGGGCCCTCTTTAGTAAAATACAAAGACTATTTTACTTAGAACACAAAAAGAAAGTATCCTAAAGAAATCAATCTGATTTGGATTTTTTTTTTTTTAATTTACAAATCAAACCCTGAAATGCATTGTAGAACACGAATCCCAGTTTGAGTTCCTATTAGGCAAGTTACATAACCTCTTCAAACCTTACTTTTCCTCATATGTAAACGTTCGTAAGGATATTCTGAGGATTAAGGAGATAAAGCCTTCAGCCTGGCATACAGTAAGTGCTAGTAAATGCCAACTATGTATTCAGGAATCTTGACGTGAAGGGCACTTTTTCCAATAGGGCACCTCTGAACGTCAGAAGGGTGTGAGTGAATGAGGAGCTAGTGAAATCTTCCAGTCACAGGGAAAGAATTCTCAAGCTTGTTCTGCCTTGGACAAGCCAGAAACCAGAACTGTTTGTAAACCTTTTTGTAGATTGAGTATCATCTAAGTAGACAGAGCTTTTTATCATAGATCTAGTTAAGATTCCACAGTAGGAAGGGAAGAATGTTGAAGGAAATTCAACCTTCCCTTGGTAATAAACAGTTCTACCTTATCATCATTCATGGATGTCACAACAATTCTAAATTATTACCGTTTAAGTATTTGTGGTCTTACTCTTTCTCCTCTTAAAGAGGCAGCACCCTAGCCTGTTGGATCAACTCCTTCATTGTCCTTTGCTATGGAACAAGAGAGGGATATAATGAAGGGAGAGGAGAGAATCACTTTATGGCATTGCCTTAAGGCCCCAGGGTGTGTGGAGTAATTGAGGGTCTGGAGTGAACAGGTGAGTCACAGCAACTTTACTTTCCTGTACAATGGTGGACTGGGGGTAGTTGAAGGGAGAGGCAAATATGAGCGTATGTGAGATATTCTCTAGGAAATATTTGGGTGAGGAAGGAGGCTGGGGTCCCATCTGGGTAAGTAAGGGAAATAGCCAGTAGTAAAATGTGGATTGTTGTCATCATTATAACCCCATGTTTATCTGTGGGCTGATAAAGCTTAGGGAGCTTGATGTACTCTTTAATTAGCCACAAGCAATGTGATCATATGATATATAAAACATTAAAATTATTATTATTTTTTGAGACAGGGTCTCCTTCTGTGGTCTAGGCTGGAGTGCAGTGGTGTGATGTTGGCTCACTGCAACCTCCGCCTCCCGGGTTCAAGCAATTCTCCTGCCTCAGCCTCCTGAGTAGCTGGGATTACAGTCATGCACCACAATGCCTGACTAATTTTCTTGTATTTTTATTGGAGACGGGGTTTCATCATGTTGGCCAGGCTGGTCACTTCTGAGCTCAAGTGATCCGCCCACCTCGGCCTCCCACAAGTGCTGGGATTACAGGTGTGAGCCATCGCGCCCAGCCGAAAACAATAAAATTGTGAAGCCATTCTACACCATGTTCATAGCAGTGTTATTCATAGGAGCCAAAAAGTGGAAGCAACCCAAATGTTCACTGATGGATGAATGGATAAACAAAATGTGGCACACACATGTAATAATGGGACATTATTCAGCCTTGAACTGGAGGGAAATTCTGACAGGTCACTGAGAGGTGAAAGGTCGCATTTTCAGGTGTCAGGCAATCTTTACTGCAATTTGCTGACATTATTGAACACAGCACCACATTTAGCATATTTTCACATAACAAAAAACACTACGTGTATGTACTTAACATTTTATAGGGTCGATCTTCCTTATTCATGGTTTCAGTATTTGTTAATTTGCCTACTCACTAACATTCATTTGTGACTCCAAAATCAATACTTGTATGTAATTTTTCACATGTGAAAAATTGGAGTTGCCCAGTGTGCACATTCGCAGCTAAGGTTGAACCTGGCTGTGCTCTTTTCTTCTTGTTTTAGCTCTCATGCAATAAACAAGCACCCTTTCATGACATGGTTTTGCATTTTTGTACTTTTTGTTGATGATCTCACTGTTTACAGTGGCCCCCTGTGCGGAAGTGCTGTCTGGTTTTCCTAAAAGTAAAATGTTATGATGTGCATTATTGAAAAAATATGTGTAATAGACAGGCTTCCTTCAGGCATGAGCTATAGTGCTGTTGGCCCTGAGTTCAGTGTTAATGAATCAAGTATACTTACATTTTGTTTAAAGAATGTATGTATATGTTTTATTAAGAATATGACATGTAACGTGATGTTATATGTGTCATATATTGTTAATATATATGTATATACACATATTCTATAAACAGAAGCACACATAAAATGAAATTATATGTTGATTAATTGACAAAGATGTTGTGACCAGAGGTTTGCAGGAACCTAAACCTAGTATTTCCCATAGGGTCAGTGGTTCAATATCTGTTAATCTAGAGTTGTAGTGACTTTATTGAACATAACTGCTGCAAATAATGAGAATCAAATGCGTGTTAAACTATTTTAAGGGAAAAATATTATTAATTTTTGTGCTTTTCAAGGAAAACCAATATTTGAGTTGAAATCCATCAGTTTAGAACCTATCAAATGAGAATAGTATATCAAATCAGAATAGTATACCCAAAAATCTCTTCTGTAAAAATAGATACTAGTTTATGCTTTAATTTTTGACACACTTAAAAAAGAATTTTGAAGGTAGAACATAGAATTACTTATTTCATTTAAGAAGACCATTTTTCTCTCCTCACCAAGCACATATCTGGCTTTGAGATAATTTGTTCATGTCATAGAAAAATGTCTTTTATTCTGGAAAGATCATAAAGGCTTGAAATGACAAATAGATACCATTGTGTGTGCTAACGCCAACATTTTATATTACCTCTTAATCTTTAGTTTTAATTATTAATTATTGCCACAACTGATCTAGCAATTAATAGTACATTTCTTGCTTTTATATAGTTGACTTAATTAATTAATTATTTTTTTTTTTTGCTGGCCATGTTTTATTTGTCCTTTTACTTCAAACAGGATAACCAAAGATATAGACAATATTCAATAAAATAAAATAGATGAAACAAATTCCAAGAGACTGTGACGCCACATGCTACATTTAACCTAATTTTATTCATGCTTGCCTTGGGATGAGGAATATATCATTCAGTAAAAACAAAATGTCTTATCATGTACAACTTTTAAACTATAATAATGATGTACCTTAATTACTTCCATGCACACAATTCTAACATTCATTTTTTTAAAAAAAATAAACACAATTAAGACTTCTAGAGCATTTTATAATAAAGTAATTCCTAATTAATTTTTCTTTGTAGCTAGATCAAGCACCTCCAAAATACAAATTCCTATACACAGTGAGCACGTTACTTAAAATGAGTATGTGGACAGCCTTAGGATAAACTGACATAGATTCAGCTAGGTAGGCAACAAACCATAGTACCAAATGGAAAAAGTGTATTTGCAAATAAATTTTAAAAACTAAGTTAATTTTTATAATTAAATACAGAAAATATACTGATTTGCTAAAATAAGTAAGATGTGATGTATTAACACTTTACTATAAAGAATGAATACCAGAACATTTATAAACAGTGAATGAGTCCTATTAAGAATAGTTTACTACAATACACACTGGCTAAATAGAAGTGCGTTTTGTGAAGCGCTATGGGTGGTATATGTTTTGCCACATATTTTTGTTACTTTGAGGTAGATAACACACATATACCAAATTCAGCATTCATTTTCAGTTGCTTCTGGTATCATGTGTTTTACGAAATGTGTACAGTATGAAAAACTTGAAACTACTCATGAATGAAAAATGTCTTAGGATAAAAATAGATATTTTCATGCAATTATGTACAGTCTCACTGTAAATTTCAAGGCAAAATTTGTTTCCTGTAAAACAGATCATTGTTCTATGAGAGGATGTTCTTTACTTGTCTTAGTACATTTCTTTTGTCTCCTGCATTGCATTATTTTGCTCTATTCATTATTTTTGTGTGCAAATGACATGTCAGTTAAAAGGAAAACTATCTCACATGTAGAAAAAGAAAGTCTGGATTTTAAAAACCAAGTACTCATAAAATCCTTACTAAATGACACCATGTGATTCAAGTAAAAAATGACTTAAACTCTAGTAATAAAAAAGACAAAATATATTTCATAAGAATACAAAGATAAATGTCTGCTGAGTGTTTTAGTTCAGATGTACAGAATGCCGCTGTATGTTCGATGAGGAATTTGAGGGGAAGATTTCATAGCAGAAGCTGTTAATGTGGTCTGTATTGACTTAAGTGGTGACCCAACTGGACTGTGAAACTGCGGGATGCCTAGGGGCTCGAGCTGCTTGTTAAAGAGGAACTCCCCACTGTTGTTCAGAAATCCTTCCTCATTTCTCTCTCCCCAAGCTTCCCATCCTCTACTGGCTCAGTTTCTAGCATTTCAGGATCTTCTTTCCTGCTGAAGAACTTGTCTAAGTAACTAGTATGTTTTCCTTTTTAACTTGTTCATCCTTTCTTACTTCACAAAACTGATTTATGAGAAAACAGTTCTCCCCATCACTCACAAACTGGCTGTCCCTAGAAGATGGGTACAAAGTTTCTAATTGAGCCAGATTTGCCATTCCTTTTTCCTGTTTTTCTTGGCTTACTGACTTTGATATCAAACTTTTCAATTCTAGTTGGGATACTGAGCTATTCAAGTCATTTAATTTATCAACAACATCAGTAGGCTCATGTTGGAAACTAAATTGAATAGTTCCTGCAATAAAGGAATGAAAACCAAATCCCTGATTCTTTTCCCTTTCTTTTCCAGCCAGTTGCTGTGGTGCTTCCTCTAGTGCTATCTGGGCTTTAACCAATCCATTCCTTTCACATTTTGATTTGCTTTCCTTATCAGATTTTTCTTTGCTTTGTTCTTTCCAATTGGAAAGATCTGTAATAAGCTTGGGTTCATAGTAACGGTTAACTTCATTCTCTCTCCAAACTAAGTTATCTAAATATGATCATGACCTCGTTTTGTAATTACAAGTATGGCTACACTCCAGATCACAATATTTGTTTTCATGATGATCTGGGTACTGCCAACAAGGCTCAGCAGAGTAATTGGTATCAAAAGCAGGATCCCCCAGATACCTTTCTCGATCTCCATCCAAATATTTTCAGGGATCAACTTGTACTTCTTCATCAGTGACATCAGAGAGAGCTCTTGGATCAAGCTGAACTTCATCAATATCAAAGTTGTTATGTATAGGCCAATCATGCTCTGAAAACTGACAATCATGGTACCTTTCCCAGTTATAAATGTGACTGTGAGTTTCATCCATAAGCAAAATATTATGAGCTTCATCTTCAATATGAAAAGGATGGCTTGAAATTGGCGTATCCATTGGAAAAGAATATATGCTCATGTAAGGATGGGAGAGTGCTTCTTCTGCTATTAACTGATACATGGGGCTAAATGTCAAAATTTGTTCCAGGAAATTCAGTGCTTCTCAACTAATTCCTGGAAGTAGCTGAGTTAGAGGTTTGTGTGGCTCAGTCATGTGATTTCTAATGTAAACTGGAATTACGCTGAGAAGCTCCTGACGATCTTCCTCATGTACAACAGGAATAGATTCTAAAGTCAGCTGCATCTGTTCAAGTTCATGTGCACCTGCAAAAAGGGTTTTACAAAACAGTCAGCATTTCAGCAGAGATGCAGCCTGCAGCCCACATGTCAATGGGTTCAGTATAATTATTAGGAGAAAGTAAAAGACATGGAGATCTGTACCATTTAGTAACCAGTCCTTCAAAAGATGACTCTTATATGAGGATCCATGATCCATGCAAGACCAAAGTCACCTATCTTCGGCACCAAGTCTTCAGTATTAATGAAAAGATTAGCTGGTTTGAGATCTCTGTGCAGTACATTTGCAGAGTGAATATACTTGAGCCCCCGTAGCAGCTGATACATGAAAAGCCTGGCATGCTCTTCCAGTAAAGGGCCCTGCTCCAGCACTTTAGACAAGTCTGTCTTCATGTACTCCTGAACAATATAAACACTGTTCAGTTCCGTAAGAGAGCCTACATGATCTGTTAATTGGCTCCCACTGGGACCAGGAATTTCACAATGTTATCATGGTCAAGTCTTCTAATAATTTTGATTTCACATAGAGCATGTTTGACACTCTGGGGATTGGTAAGGACAATTTTCTTGATGGCTACTCTTTTGTCACAATCATTGTCTACAGCAGAAAAAAACCAAGTAATTGCCTCCACAACCCAGTGGTTTTAAGTCCATATACCTAGAATCCAGATCAAAACCATGAATGTTCATGAGACTTTCAAATTTCTCTGCCACTTTGAAACCCTTACGATTGCCTTTTCCTTTGGAATTGTTGAACTTGTGTAAACAAGGAAGAAAACTGGCATCAAAAGGAAAGATCTTTCAAAAAGGGAGAAGAAAAATAATTATGCTTCCACAGCAAGATGGTTTCTTGATGTTCATTGCTTATGCCAAACAGACCTGTTGATTTCTCAGTAGATTTAAAGCTCAAAAAGCTCTACTCATGTTGAGAATTTAAAAGATTGCAGTACTCATAGTTCAAGAAAGGGGCAGCAACTCTGCAGACATTTAAAGAAAACACTCAAGAAACTTACACAGAATGAAATGACATACTATGCACTCAGATTACTGTGCTAAACGATTTAACATTTAACAAAAATGTGAATAAATATGCACACAAAAGGCTTCTATGAACATTCTCCTCACAGTGCAGATACATTCAGTGTTGGACTGGTCCTGAGCAGCATCATTCTAAGGTGCTGGTAAGCACTATTTGTGTTTTGCTTCTTTTCTTCCTTTGTTGCTATATATTTCAACAGGAAGCCCTGGCGGCTGTTGGTTAACAGAAGATGTCCTTTGTTAATGATCAGGTGGCTCCAGCTTACCACAATTAAAATCAAAGCTACTGTCCATCTTACTCTGATACAACGGGACTTCTCTGACTCATCAAGAGAGTGCAGGCCCCGCGGACAGCCCCCAGTGTCAGCTCAGGTCTCCGGCTGTGCTGGCGGCAGTGGTGTCTCTGAGGCCCTCGCTTTGCTGCAGTCAGCGCCATGTAACACCGACTCGTGAGAGAGGGCCGTGTTGGTTTAATTTAACAGGAACAACCCTGAGACTAGAGACATTCTTAGAGACAGAAGGATGTGGTTTACTTTTATCAGTACATTTTATTTCCTTTTCCCTATCGTAATGACCCCTGGCATCACTACTTAGTGTTTATGTAATAGATTCCCAAGATGGTCTTTAAAAACAGGAGCTGTATTTTGCTCCTATGAGTTCATATTGCTTAATGTTTGAGTTAGAAGAAAAAACTTTTGTTAGGAGGTCACTTTCTTATTAAGTTTATATTTGAACAGTTAGTAAGCAGGCATATTGAAATGCTGTATGACATAACTGCTCTTATCTTTGAGGCAATGCAGTGTTGTGGTTAAGATCATGGACTTTGTGTTTTGAGAAAGGCCTGGTCTTAAATCCCAGTTGTCCTATTTACCCTTTAAGTGACTTCGGGTAAGTTACTTAATCTCTGTAACCCAGCCCTATCTCTGAAATCTGGACAATAAATGTACCTACCTCATAGAGTTGTTGTGATGATTTGCATGAGATAATTTGAGTATTTAGAACTGTGGCTGGAACATAATTGGTTCTTAAAAGAGATAAATTATTGTATTGATGTTAAAAGAATATAGATGATGTTCCACAGTAAGTAAATAAAATAAGCATCTAAAACAAACTTGAATTGTGATGATCAAGAAAAAAAATGTTTACCTTGCAAAGAAATACAGATCTGCCCACTGTCATGAGACAGTGGCTTCCCATTAGCTCTGTTTTAGATCTTTTCTAAATTTACTAGACTGTGAAATCTCGTTATGAAAGCCTAGACAGGGTGATGTATGTGGAGTTCTGTTTATAATTAACACCTTATAGAATGTCATGTTTTTAACCAATGAGTTTTTAAACAAAAGAAAAAGGGATTTTCAACTAATAAAAGTCCCTCCCTCACCTCAGAGGTCACCTTCTCAGTGCGACCTGCCCTGGTGATGCTATCCAGCATTGCAGTCCCCACCCCCAACCTGGCATGCCCCAACTTCCTTTCCTTCTTAACTTCTCCCCTTAGCACTGATCACCACTGAATACACTAGATAGTACCATTTTCTCTAAATCCATCTTCTAATATTAGAATATAAACTCCATGGGGGCAGGGATATTTGTCTGTGTTTTTCTCTGCCCTGTCTCCTGTGCCCAGAACAGTGCCTGTTACATAGTCATTGCTTAAACGATATTTGTTGAATGAAAAAGGGAATGGTTCTAGTTTTGAGAAATTCTTTTATATATTTTAGCTGTTATGATAATATTCATCCTTCTCTTTGCTATCTATTTGGTAAGAGGAATGAAATTTTAGAGCAGTGTCCTGCTCGATATACCCTCAAGATTTTAGAGCAGGGTATGCAGTGTATTAATTCTTTGTTTTCTTTGCCATTTATTAAAATAGTGTGTATTTTGTGCAGGAGATCAACAATTAGTAGAATGCAGTCCTTTCTTACAGTGGGGGAGACAGCTATATGTACAGATATACAGATGGTCTTTGATTTTTGATGGTTTAACTTAAGATTTTTCAAATTTATGGTGGCAAAAGCAATACATATTTAGTGGAAATCATACTTCGAATGCCCATACAACTATTCTGTATTTCACTTTCAGTACAGTACTCAATAAATTATATGAGATATCCAACACTGTATTATAAAATAGGCTTCGTGTTAGATGATTTTGTCCAACTGTAGACAAAATGTGAATATTCTGAGCACATGTAAAGTAGGCTAAGCTAAGCCATGATGTTTGGCAGGTTAGGTGTATTAAATGCATTTTCAGCTTATGATATTTTTAGCTTTCTATGGGTTTAAGAGGATGTAATGCCATTGTAAGTTGAGGAGCATCTGTATATGGTATACAGCCATGCATGCAAATATATATGGTAATGGATACATGCTGTCACAGAAACAAACATAGTGGGCACTCTTGAGCAGATATGGAAGACTTCCAGAGAAGATCACATTGAGTTGAGTCTTGAAGTGTGGTTAATGACAGTCGTGCACCAGGAAAAGGGTAGCATTCTAGCAGGACTGAACTGCATGATGGCTTTGGCGTTTCCTCCTAGTACTCTGCTATGAAGCGTCCACTGAATTCATGGAACTTAGTTCTCATAGAAATTATCATGATGTTTTTGTTAGACTGTCTACAACAGGAAAGATGAATTAGAAAATTTACTGAGTTCTGTTTATACTCTTATTATGATGAAATAAGTGTTTTTGAATTAAATATATATAAAATTAGAGTCATTATTGTCTTAAGATACTTAGTAGAAAACTCAATAATAGTTGAAGGAAGCTGATTTGTTTGCATTGCTGTGTTTTGACATAGAGAATTATTACTGGGGTAACGTGTATTTTGTTTTAAAGAGTAATTTGGCTTAGGTATTCTTATTCTTCAGAATATGATTTTTGCCATTTTTAAACCCTATTATTCTTACAGCTTTATGTCTTCTGTCAGGTCTTCACATCATTTATCAAAATTTCCATCCTGAGGATGATAAAAGTTCAGGTATCTCATTCCACATTGGTTGTGAAAATCACCTAGATTTCATTTTCCTGTTTTCCTTCAAATAAATTAAGGAAATATTTGCAAACTTTTTATTTATCAGTGACATAGTAAAATAACTATTAAGATATGATTTGAAAGAATCCACATGGAAGGGCCTACCTTGGCATACAGGCTATAACGTACCTGTTTATTTCCTAACCCAGACGATGTATCAAAACAGGCCACTGTCTGTATCCATCCATCCATCCATGCATCCACTCATCCCCTAACAACTTGAATATAGATCCTATTTATGTGCTGGACTTACAAAGACTAATGAAACATGTCTACATTTTAGCTGTTCACTATCTAGTGTGGTTATCTAATGTTGAAGAAAAGCTAGAGACATGCTTCTAATAAATGCATAATTTAATTTAGCAAAACAGTTTTTGGAAAAATAAAATTGGAATTTGAAAGTGTGTGCCACTCATGAAATAAGGATTACGTGGGGCTTTGTTTCACATGGAGCATGAGAGTGGCAATGTGTAGTAATGGAGATGAAGTTAGTACAGCAAACAGGCCCTTATGCCTTTTATACTTACTAATTGTGTGATAATAAAGGAGTTATGTAACATATTAAAACCTCAGTTTCCTAATTTTAAAATTGAGATACATTCATGTGGTTGGATTGTTAGACAGATTAAACGGATAGCTGCAAGTGAGCTTTGATTTACTTCTTGTTTTTTCATACTTTTTCCTGCGTTAGTTGTGTTTCTGCAGTTTGTTAAATTCATGTGTAAATTTTCTAGTGGTGTTTGAAGGTGTAATAATCCTTCCAATTTGTTAATACATTTAGAATAGTGCTTTGGGGCTAGAAGATTGGTGGTGACCATGCTGTTACATTGTTTCTCACTGTTCTAAAGTGAAAGAACTTTATAATGAAAATATTTATTTCATCATGAAAGTGTGTCTCTTGGGACCCAGGACATCAATGAATATGAGATCTAAGTGTAAAAGTGCACTAAGGACTTGGCTCAACTTCCACTATCATTTTTGCACCATTGTTAATCTGCATATAAAATAACTTTTTCTTCCCTTAAATCTTTCAGAAGCCCCTTTGAAACTTAGCCCTTAACAGATTTGTCAACTCATGCCTGTTGCTGCTGCTAGCTTATTTAGTCTACTGAAAGGTTATTTATTAATGTCTGCAGGTTGCTGGAGCCACTAACTGAAACTTAAGATAAGGTGCAGGTGGGGACTCTTTTAAGCCTCATGCCATGATGGATGTTCATCCTGTCATCATGGTTACCATGGCAAGCACTGGCTGCTACCTGTTTCAGCAGCTTCCTCCTACTCTTTCCTATTTTCGGGCTGCTGTCTACATTTTACAAGCTCATTGTCACCTTGTTTCTGCCAGTGTTACCTAATTCCATCCTTGATTTCTACGCTTCTAATTGAACTTTCCTATTTTTATTTTTAAAGGTACCAAATCTCTAGAACAGTCTTAAACAATGTTATAATACTGTAAGCTTTAAGTATCATACAATAATAGCCTTTTCCTTTTTAATATAGCCCACTTTCAATGCGATTCTACTTTCCATTTGGGATTGTTGCGTGTAATCCTCTTATAGCCTTTTTCTGGAAATTCCAGATGGTGTTTGTAAATATTGTGCAAGTGTATTTTGTAAATAAATTCCTCAGAATTTAGTCTATGATTTTTTTAAAAAACCCAAGTCTGTAGGCACCAAGACACCAACTTAAGTTTTTAAAAATTACTTAACAAGTAAAATCATTTCTCATGTTGTTTGCAGCCTGTGTAACAGACTGCTGTGTTTGTTGGATAGGAGACAGCTCAATTCTTTATTGGTGTAAAGAATAAAAGAATTATTATATATAGAGGAATTCCATGTATGCTATATTTGTATGTGCAGCTGATCTAAAGTAGTGATTCATTTTCTATTACCTGTCATATTCTTGTCATGCAAACTTTCTGTACTGGCCTTTTGGATAATGGCCAATTGAAGAGAGAAAAGAAAATCAACCCCCAACATAGAGCTGGAAGGAGAAAGATACGGTATTTATATCAGGAGAGTGTTGTGTAAGAAAACATCGTAACCCTCTTTTTTATTGCCCATTTTCCAGAAATCTTACTGCTATTCAAGTTTAGGTTAACCACTTTTTGTCTGCAGTTGGGTCTATTTTTACTTTGTTTCTATTTCTTGTGACCATAATGTTTTAACATATAATGTTGGGAATGTAATTATTTTATCACAAATAATTTATGGCTCTTTGCCAAGAATATATAAGCAACAGAATATTGGTTTAAAAAAAGTACTGTTTAGATTTTTTTTTTCTACAGATGTGACAGTGTAATTCATCCAAGGGAAGCTGCGTGAATCTGCTAATTAAAATGACTTGTTGTAGCTCCAATTTCTGTAGGATGAGAAAGAAGTTATAAGTTATTGGAAGTTATGGGTTCTTATTTCTTAAACATGCTGTAAAATGTGTCTGTGTGTAATTTTTTTCTTTCGGTAGTTCATAGCTGAGATTTTTATCCTGTTAAATGAAAGCCCTCAAAGCTTTTCTTCATCACCTTTTATAGAATATAGAATTATGCATCACTTTCTCTTCATAATGTTTACTTACTTTCTTTTGGCAGTTTGGTTTAGATATTCTTCTTGGTACTTTCAAATTGCTTATATTTGTACTAATTCTTCCACTAGACCATTAATAAATTCTGTAACGTAGCTCCTGAGAGACTGGATAGTGTGTAGAAAGACTAAAGGCTGCTTTATTATTCTGCCCATATTATGAATTTAACAACATTTGTAAAAATAACAATATGTTCTCCTGATGTGGTTTAGAGCTCCACTTTATTAATACTTAAAATACGTAATATATTAATACTTAAAATACTTAAACATGAGTTGCAAACTTCAGAGCAGAAAAACATCATTAGAGAAAGTCTGGTATCAGAACCTTGGAAAGCTTCATGAAGCTTTACTATTGATTATTACTGGTGACACTACCTTAATGTTTCAATAGCAAGAAAGAATAAAGTCATTTACCCAAGAAATAAAAAAAGAATCAACAGTATGTTCATACAAGGAATGACAAACAGTTTTCTGAATATTATCCATCTGAAGCAGAATGGAAGTTGGAAAATAACTTTTACTATCCTTGGCCCTGGCCTTGAACTTTTATCTGGTTAATGGAAAAGTTAGAGTGATTTAGGTCAGCCTATTTAGAAACATCTTAGATTGGTTTGTCTTTGGTTGAAGCCATTCATATTCTCTTCTGTCTAAAGAAAATAAAAGAGACAGCTGAACATCCAGATTTAAAGGCTGTCTACTTCCATTTCAACCAAATAGAATTAGGATAAAAATATCCAGCTATAATGTGAGCTGCAAGGGTAGTTTGGGGTTATTTCATCAGCAATCTAAGTGATTTTTCTGATTCCAGCCCTGCTTCCCCCTAGTTCTTTCTCTACAGTTAAAATGATCTGTTTATTTCTTTAAAAGAGAAATATTTGGGGGAAAATTAATGGAAAAGTAAAAAGAAGATAATAGTCTTTCATAGTCCCACCATCCAGAATTAAATAGCATGAACATCTTGTTATATAGTTGCTCCTATTCTTTTTTTTATTTTCTGGAACTAAAATTACTCTGTTCTTTTTGCAAATATAAATATGATACATGCAATTGTAAAGAATCAAAAGAAGTGTAGTAAGTACCGCATCAGTGAGCTTTCAATGTTGGAAGCAAAATGTTTTAGGTGTTTTAAGCAGAAAGGGATTTAATTCAGGGAATTGCGTTCTTAAAAAATTCCTGAGAGGTCAGGATGTGTGAAAATCAGAGGGTGCCACTGGACTGTAAGTGTTAAGTTGCCATCTAGAGGTCAGGAGGCTGCTCCTATTACTGGTAGCACTGCTGCCACTGCCATAGTTGTCTCATACCTACAGGGCTGGTGACTAGATGCCAGAATATGGATTCTGGTCACTGCAAACACATGCTTCAGTTGGACCTTGTTTTCTGGCTACCTGTTAACAGCTAAAAGATGGCCTTTACTTCACTTTCACCTTCCAAATCTAGTGCATCTGATTGGCAGAACTCAAATTACATCCAGAACCTATGGGAGTCTGGGAAATGGAGTTTTTAGCTTTCCTGCCCATGTGCTCTGAGGGGTTGGGCAGGGCACACGGGGGATGCACATGGATGCCAGATGACAACAGATAACACCAAACCGAAGCATAAAAGCGAAAACTGTAAAAAAACCTTGAAATTCCACTTGCCAGAAATAACTCTAATTAACATTAGGGGTACTTCATTCCAGACATACTTTCTATGCATATAGATGGACAAAAATACTTTAAGAAATAGGTTCATACAATAGATATTTTTAAAGTAATTCATTTTACTTTAACATACTGACAGAATGATTGAATTTCAAATACATTACTTTCCTCTCTTAAAGAGGTATATTCTCTCTCTCTTTTTTTTTTTTTTGAGGTGGAGTCTGTCTCTGTTGCCCAGAGTGCAGTGGCATGATCTTGGCTCACTGCAACCTCCGCCTTCCGGGTTCAAGTGATTTGCCTGCCTCAGCCTCCCGAGTAGCTGGGATTTACAGGCACCCACCATCACGCCCAGCTAATTTTTTATGTAATTTTTAGTAGAGATGGGGTTTTGCCATGTTGCCCGGGCTGGTCTTGAACTACTGACCTCAGGTAATCCACCTGCCTCGGCCTCCCAAAGTGCTGGGATTACAGGTGTGAGCCACCACGCCCGGCCCAAGAGGCATATTCTTTAAAAATATATGTACATGTACATATATGTAAAAATATGTGGGGTATATGTACAAAGTTATTTGTATATTTAAAAAAAAATACAAAGTTATGGGTATATGTACAAAGTTACGGGGTATATGTGCAATTTCATTACATGCACAGATTGCATAGTGATCAACTCAGGGCTTTTAGGGTATCCATCACCCAGATAATGTACAGTGTACCCACTAACCAATCTCTCATCATCCATTCCCCTCCTACCCTCTCGCCCTTCCAAGCCTCCATTGTCTCATTTCACTAAAAGAGGGATGTTCTTAAAGAACCCTCTAGGTTTAAGAAAAGAGTAAAAAAATGATTTCAGTTGCTTTGGTCAGTGGGTTTTTTTGCTCTTCACCCCCATTCCAGTTTAGGTGTGCTCCCTTGACCTCCTAGGAAAGATGAACTATTCTAACTCACAGAGTTCATCCCTGTCCCCTCCCACCACCTCCTAACTTTGTATGATCATGTCGACCTTTTGTTTTGTAACCATAATGCTAACTTTAAAAATTATTTTTATTTGAATGCATTCAGCACTCACCATAAGTCATTTTACCACACTTTGTGTACTTCTGAGTTCTTTATTTTTGACTCTGTTCTTAATTACTTGTATTTCATTGTTAAGTAGTACTTCCAAGAATGGTGCATGGGTATTTTTTGAGTTCTTTGAGGTTTGAAAATGTCTGCTTGTTGTTTTTAATACACGAATAACTTGGCTAAATATGATACTCTTTGGTCCCATTTTCCTTCCACTTTCTTTTGACTTTTTTATCGTGGAAAAACCTGAGGTCAGCCTGATTTTCTCACATTGCTTTTTCTATCAGGATACCTGAAAAATTCTTTCTTTATCCTTGAAGTTCAATAATTTAATGTCTTCATTTTCACTATACCCAAATACAAAATTAAATTGCTACTTAACATGGTAATTTAGATTTCTTCCTCATCTGTTGGTGCCCTTTTTATTGTATGCTTTTTGATGTAGTGCATTCTACAGAGTAGTTAATGTTTATCAGATCAAATGTAAGAGTGTTAGAGAAGGCATTTAACTGCACAGTTCCAGATTCACTCTATACTTTATGAGGTGCTGAGTTTCGTACCGTATAGGTGGATGAGCACTTGTGGTTATGAGATGGATTTCTGCCCCCTGGGGTAGAAGTTCCTTCCCAGCTCTGGTATTCCTTAATGAGTATATTATGACTTCCAGTATAAGCTCATACCTAGGCAGTATTCTAGTGAAATTTTTTGAGTGGTCATTATGTTTGGTGTAATGAAATGAATGAACTGTTTCCATTTCTTGATCATAATCTCTTGAAAACTAACTTCTGAATTCATTTTACAGGAATCTTCCCCTAAGAGTTTTAGATGCGGAAAAGGCTACTAAATATGACAGTTGTAGATGAAGGAAAAATCAAGTCTACAATATTATATTAGATTATAACAAATCATCTTTGTAACTTATTTATTTTCCTGTCCTACTTTTTTTTTTCTTGAAATCTGTAAGTTCCAGGTTTCCAGGCATTTTCTGATAAGTATACCAATTTTAACTGTTATTTAAGTTTTCCTCAGAAGATTTTTATCTCATTATTTTTCTGAGTTTTATATATTACAGCTTTTTATAAGATTTTATTTGAAAAAAGAGGCTTTATTGAATTTAATAGTTTAGAACTATGAATCTAAGTTCATATCACTTTACAGGTGAGGAAACTAAGAATCAGAGAAGTAAGTGACCTAGCCCAGCCCAGCCAGTAAGTCACAGAGCCTGACTCCTAATTTTTATGCTTCTTTAGCCAAACAATACTGGGAAATGAAAGCTTGGATTATTCTTTGTTCAAAATTTACCATGCTGTATACATATTTTTTAATACTAGAGATATATTTTATTTTGAAATAATTACTATCATGGTTGCCAAATGAATTTTCCAGTTTTATCGTTCTTTATTTTCATCACTCTTTTCTCTATTTAGGTTGCCATGCTACTAAGAAAAATCTTTCTCTCCTATTTTTTTTTTTTCCTGGAGATGGGTTCTCGCTCTGTTGCCCAGGCTGGAGTGCAGCGGCATGATGTTGGCTCACTGCAACTTCTGCCTCCTGGGTTCAAGCGATTCTTCTACCTCAGCCTCCCAAGTAGCTGGGACTACAGGTGTGCACCACCACGCCTGGCTAACTTTTGTGTTTTTAACAGAGACAGGGTTTCACCATGTAGGCCAGGCTGGTCCTGAACTCCTGACCTCAAGTGATCCACCTGCCTTGGCTTCCCAAAGTGCTGAGATTACACGTGTGAGCTACTGCGCCTGGCCTTTTTCTCCTATTTTTAAAATTATCTTTGTATATATCAGTTTGAACTTAAACAGCTCCATGTTTTATTCAATGTATATAAGCCATTAGAATTATTATTTCTTTGGATGCCTGAATTGTCTCAGATTATAACAGTAGGAGCTATTTTCTCAATTCTTCTGATATGTCCCCAGCATTCTTAAGCACTTAATTTTCTGGCATAATGAGATATCCAGAGTTCATCTTGCTCTCTCTTTGCCCCAGCTTTGAAATCAGCTCTTTCTCCAAGGATTCCTGCTTCCTTTCAGTGAAGAATAGTACTTAGAAACCAAGATCTGAGCCTTAGGTGTGCTCATTGGTATTGAGGTGTCACTGTTCCCAGGCACTCTCAGTGGACAGAGTTACATCTTATTTATTTTTGTATCAATTAATATTGAAAACAATGAGTTCACAGAGGAACCTTTGATTCCAGTCCACCCCACAAAGTTCATTCACATTTTTTTCCTTAGACAGTGAGAAACGTGGCTCTCCTTATCCTCAATATATTTAACCTATCAGATCAATCCTCATTGCTATCCTCATTCCATGTAGGCTCTCACACCTCCTGTTGGGCTGCACACGTACCCTTCTTGCTCTGCCTGGACTCTGACACTGGCACTGGCCCATGAGGAGACCTGCATTACCCTTCTGGGCATTTGACACCCCACACTTGTCTACCTTGCTCAGTCTCACCTAATGGCTTTTGGGTTGAGTTATTAAAGAAGGAAAAACATCTTACATGTTTATTGATATTAATAATAGCAAAAGTAAAGCTATTTTAAAAGAATATTTTTCTAGACCTTACAATTGTATTTTTAATGACCTTCTTTATGTTCTTAGGATTTTCATATTCTTTACTTAGTGTTTATTCTCATGTTGTTTGCCTTATTATCCCAAATTATATTCAGCCATCAATTTCTATTATAGGATTTTTCCCTCCCCAGAGTTTATACATTTCCAAGACAAAGACCCATTTTCTTTTGAACTTTAGTTTATGGTACAGTGATTTTGCTTGAGGTCATGGATGATTGGATCTCACTGCTTGTCCTGCAGTAGAAATAATGTTTGTAAAATAATGCTAGCTTGCTCCAAGTAGTCAGTATTTTCAAGTCACCATTTTCACCAGGTTCTAGAATGCTGTCTAAATTTATTAAGAGAGAGGCACTCCATATTGACATTTCTTGTAGAAGGTTAGATGCCCCTTCTGAGGACATCAGTAATACTCTGTATTTCCCTTTTCTTTGCATGTACAAATTGCATTGTCAATTTATATTTGTTTCCCCACTAAAGCCTCCAAACCTTGCTTGTTTGGTTTAAGTATCCCTGGGGCTCATCACAGGGCCTGTTGAAGTTCTTTTGAAATGAATTGAAGAATGTGAATAATAGTTCTAGTTCTTCGCGATAATGGAAAGCTAATAAGGTTTATGCTAGAGGCTCTTACTGCTGGGACTCTCTTCCTGTTTTTGGTTTTTAGGAAAAAAGCTAGAAAATCCAACTTCAGCTAGAGTAACAGTAGTAACTGACTTGAAAGTATGTCAAAACAAAAACTGTTAAGGTCATGAGGATTTTAAAAGATTAGTGAATATAAATGAAGATGTTTAAAGATGACACTGTTAGTAAATATGCTGCCAGTGGTCAGCATTTTAAAATGTGTGTGAAGCAAAAAACAAAAACAAAAACACAAAAAAAGAGGGAGAGAGATTTCCTTCGTGCTTCAAGGAACTTGCAACTTAAATGATGAGAAATCCAGAGGGGTGGTGATGGAGGATGTGGTGATACTGTAAGTAGCGGTATGACATCGGAAGGTCATTGAAACTCTTTTTTCCGCTTGTAAAATGGTGACATGCTCTCCTCTCTTTCTGTTTTATTCAGATGCGAGACTCAATTGGAGAACTTTTAAAAACCATAGTTATACAAATGCAAGTTTGGGTTATTTTACCGTTTGGTAATGCAGGAAGTTCTGGCGGGGTTCCTGGCGCCATTTTATCTAGCGCTGCCGCTGCAGGCAGGGAAGTACCTTCCCTGCCCTGGGATACAGCGGAAGTTGGGATGCGGCCTGAACTGGGCTTCGGGTTGGACTGGGCTTCTATGGCTTCCCTGAGCAACTCGTTGCTTCTTGAGGACCTATGTCTGGCTCACTAACCCACCCACAAATCTTTTCCCTTTAGGGAGCCCAAGCTACTAGGACAGACAACTTAACCTCTGTCTTTAAAAGCTTTTAAAGAAATATTGAAAAAATGAAACAGGCTAAATAAAAAGAGAGAGAAGAGGAAAAGTACCCCTGGAAACCAACGATATTTTCTCAAGTATTGTACTTTGTAAGAAATAAAAGTGGAATTAGTGTTAAACCCACTTTCAAGAAGCATGAACGACACGGGAATGGGCAGCATTCCAGCCCGTCTCTACCTGGAATGCAGGTAGAGACAGCGACCAAAAGTGACCTTTTACAGGTAGAGACAGCGACCAAAATATGAGAGCAAATTATGGTGAAGCCATAACTAGAAATTGATCACTAACCTTTAATCACAATCTAGACATAATTATTGATATAAAAGAACTCCTGGTCATCCATATTCATGTAAATATATTTAATATAAAAGACAATAGACATTTATACATATATGTCTTGCACCATAGTTTGTATACGCTTACAGATGCTTGCACCATAAAGTTATTTTTAAAAATCACTTAAAAATTTTTTTTTGCTATGTTTATTCACAGGTATCTCTTGGAAGTTCTTTGCTGTTCATCTTATTGCTGTCCAAATAGAAATAGTACAATCTGTTTTCTTTTTCTTTGATACTACATCTTAGGAAATGATCCCATCTGCTGTTCAGTGTTGTATATAAGAGTGCTTGTGTGTTTTTAGTTTAGGTGTAAATATTTAAAACTACCAGATTTTTTTTTAAAGGAAGTTATTCACAATAGCCTCATTCATCTTAAAGAGTTTTATAATTAAAAATTTTAGGTAACTAGATCTATGTTTATATAGAGTTAACCTTAGTTATATGTATTTCAATGTATTGCGTATTTTTAAACAAATGTTAAAATAACTTTGATGGCTATGTTTTATTTAACCTTTGTATTTTTAGAGTATTTACAGTTAACAATATTCTTTATAGGTTGCTACAGCTAAGGATTAGACTTTTTTTTTTCCAGGCTAGTAGTATAAACGTGCTACTAGTTTATATACCCTTAATAATTTGGGTTGGTAGTGTCTGGCAAAATGACAAGGACTTTAATGCCACCTAGGTTCTAACCGTAACTAAGATGTATAGCAATTTGGAAAACAGATGTTAGTGGTTAATTTAATCTTGCTTTATTAACCTAGTGAAAAGTTTCATAATGATTGTTCTTAGTAAAAAAAAAAAAAAATTAATCCTATAAATAGATATGTATGCATTCTGGATTTCTGTTTTTGCTCATGATACTTTACATTGCTATTTTTATTCCTACTTTTAAACATGAAGCAGTTGTCCATTTTGAGTTACCCATTTTATGAATTGGCATATGATATAACATAAGAAAAAATTTAAATTTAGGTTATGTTAATGCAGATGATATAAAAACATTAGCTGAGACATGCTAGATCATTACCTGAATTAATAGCTGGGGGATACTGACCAAGGCAGTCTTTATAGCGCATGCGAAACCTCTTAGAATATAACTGAATATGTAAATCATAATTAATGTTACATTTCATGCTGGTGAAATGTAGGTGGGCAAAATGGTTTATGGATTCCCTTTCTCCCTTCCCCCTATGCTTCTCTCTCCCCAAAATGGCCATCCTGCCTGTGAACCTCTCTAGAAGCTGCCCAGAAATGCCATGGTTCCATGGAATACACTCTGAGATACATTGTTGTAAAGGGAAAAGCACAGTGATTGTGATTTGGAGTTTGTGGCAATAGGTAATTTGAAGGTTCTGACCATTCTCAAAATATGAGCAATAAGGCTGCTATGATATGGCAGACCTACACTGTGAAATGTTAAAAGAAATGATTTCAGATGGTAGGTTTACAGCAGAGTAAGCCTATTACGTGGATGGAAAGGATTGTTTTTGGGGAAAAATGTAAAGTAGAAATAACATTTAATGAGAACAAAAAAACCAGCCAGAGTTTGATTCTAAGACATAATCTTGTGCTTTTTACTTGAAGCTAATGTAACCAGAATATTTAAGTTGAAATAATTGTTTTTTAAAAAATTATTCAACTCTTGGAAAATCCAGGTGTGTTTAAAGTCCGTAGTCTGAGTGATCTCTTTCCTCTATGAATTTCTGTAACACTTAAGAAATACTTTTCCAAAGATAATTACTACATACTGATGTTCATGCATGATGTCTATATTTTTATCTAACCTATTAAACTAAGTTTTTTTTATTGAGACAGAGTCTTACTCTATTGCCTAGGCTGGAGTGCAGTGGTACAGTCACGGCTCACTGCAACCTCTGCCTCTGGGTTCAAGCGATTCTCGTGCCTCAGCCCCTGAGTAGATGGGATTACAGGCATGCACCACTACGCCCACCTAATTTTTGTATTTTTAGTAAAGATGGGGTTTCATCATGTTGTCCAGGCTGGTCTTGAACTCCTGACCTCAAGTAATCTGCCCACCTTTGTTTCCCAAAATGTTGGGATTACAGGTGTGAGCGCCCATGCCCAGCAAACCTTAAATTTCTTATAAAAGCAATAAAAACAGGGATTTTTCACTCATCTTTGTATCAACCTTGTTGCCTAAAGTGTTGCTTTAGATATAATCAGATTCAGTAAATGTTTATTATGAATGAAGAAGTGAGCAAATTTCCTTGCCATTTCTCTTACTTTGCTGTCTCTACAATATTGGTATAAGGACAAGCCTGAAAGCTATAACAACGTTATTGCTACGTGGTTAACCTGAAAATTTTACATTTTTATGGTTTTGTATACTGAGGAAAAAATTACTCTAACATATATCTTTCCAACTATAATTTTTCTTAAGCAAACAACAAAAATCAGTTATAATATGTTCTTTTAAAATTGATTTTATACAAATGGATTTTTAGAGAAAGGAAACAGTTTTAATTAATAACAAAATAATTTGTCTTTGGCAATGATAGAGTAACAGGGACTTTCTGCCTTAAAGAACTATTCTAAACAATGGTCTGTTTTCAGACCACAGGCAGCACATGACCGTGATCACTTAGAGAAAGAGGGAAAAGCAATGTAAGAAACAAACCTGGGTGTGAGCCCTCTGATTGTCCCAACTTGCTGCCCAGAGTTTTCAGACCACAATGCTGGAGGGGAAACCCAAAGAATGCCCTATGGTCTTGTTGAGTTGAAGCAGCAGAGTTCAGTTTGAGGAGGCTAGGATTTGTGGGGAAAAATGTGAGACAGTTGGGAACTACACAGAAAGAAAGCTCTAGAGATCTACTGTGTTGGTCTGAGTCTGTGGCCAAGAACTATTCTGTGCGTTAATGGGAGAAAATTGTTGGAGGAAAGAAATGCCAGAAGGAAAACACACACACACACACACACGCGCGCACACACACACACACACACCAGAACGGAGTAGGCAAAACAATCCTTGGAGCTCATACAGAGCTAGGAGTCGTTCATATTCCCACTGGACAGAGTGGACAGGCCTCATAATACACAGAGATCCTGTAGAAGCCTCAGAGGTGCCTTGCCTCAGTAATGGGACAGATTAGCCTTAGACTAAAGGCTGCTCTGGACATGCCATAACAGAACTTAAAAAGTAAGCCTGAAATGAATTTAAGTGTATCCCACTACAAAGCCTGACAATATTTAAAGGAATACAACAAAATCCAGATCCCAACAATGTAACATTAATAATGTTGAATATTCATTAGAGAATCATCACACATACAAAAGCTGGAAAATTCAACCCAGAAATAGGAGAAAATGTAACCAATAGAAAATGGGTTAGAAATGAAAGAGATGATAGAATTGGTTAACAAGTTCATTCAAACAACTACTATAAGTATACTTCGTTTGTTCAAGGAGGTAAAAAAAAACATGAACACAAGAAGAGGATTCATAAAGGACTCAGATTCAGCTTCTAGTGATGAAAAGTGCAATATCTGAAATGAAAATACTCTGAATGGGATTAACAGATACTAGAGAAGTAAAGAAAAGTCAATTTGAAGACACAGAATTTAAAAATACACAATATAAAACAGAATAAAAGGTTGATGCACTGCTCATTTTTTTTTTTTTTGTTTTGCAATGAGCTGTGGGACAGTATCATGCTTCTTACATATGCGTATTTGGAGTTCCAAAAGGAGAAGAGAGAGACAGAAAAAGCATTTGAAGAAGTAATGGCCACAATTTCCCTACATTTGATGAAAATTATAAATGCACAAAATCCAAGAAGCTTCATCAGCTTCAATCAGAAGAATCATGAACAAAACAACCTGATAGCACATCAGAATCAACCTGCAGGAAACCAGGAGTAAGGAGAAAATCCTAAAAGCAGCCAGAGGAACAAAGACAGATTATATATAGAACAAAGATTAAAAATTAATAGCAGATTTCTCAACAGAAACTATGACAGATAGAAGACAATAGAGCGACAGTTTTAAATGGCTGAAAGAAAAAACCATCAACCTAGAATTATATGCTCAGTGAAAAGTATCTTTGAAAAGTGAAGGCAAAATAAAGAATTTTGGACAAAGAAAAACTGTGAGAATTTATCACCAGGAGACCTTTACTGGAAGAAATATTAAAGGAAGCTATCTAGGCCAAATAAAAATAGTATCAGATGAAAATTTGCAAGTTCAGAGAGGAATGAAGAGCACTAGAAATAATTAGAATATGGGTAAATACGAAAGACATTTTCTGATTATTTTCCAAATTAGAGGATAATCAACTTTTTAAAGTAAAACTAATAATGTGTTCTGGGGCTTATAAACTTGTGAAATAACAGTAGAACAAAGGAGGGGAGTTTGAGGAAATGGAAGTTTACCATTGTAAGAGTCTCATACTGTAACCGAAGAGAAAATATTATTTGAATGCACATTGTGATAAATTAAAGGTGGATATAGTAAACCTTAGAGAAACCACTTTAAAAAATAGAAACACTGAAAAAAAAGAGGCACGAGTAATAAGCCAATAATGTTGATAAATTGAATCCTAGAAAATACTGAGTTAATCCAAAAGAAGGCGAGAAAAAAGAAAGAACAGATGAGACCAATATTAAACAGCAGAATTGTAGATTTAAACCTAATTATATTGATAATCACATTAATTGTAAGTGTTCTAAACACTTCCTTTTGAATGCCTTGTTGGGCTGGATAAATTAATACAATCCAATTATTTGCTCTACAAGAATCTCACTTTAAATACAAAGATACAAATGTTTTAAAAGTAAAATGATAGGAAAAGATATACCATGCAAATATAAATCAAAAGGAAAAACTAGAGTTGTTATATTAATATCAGACAAAATAGACTTCAGAACAAGAACCATTATTAGGGATAGTGAGGGATATTACATATGACAAAGGGGTAAATTCATCAAGAAGATCTAATATCCTAAATGTGCATGCAGCCCATAACAGCTTTAAAATGTATGAAGCAAAGATTGATGAATCTGAAAGGAGAAATGGACAAATTCCCAATTATATTTGGAAATTTCAGCACCCTTTTTCAATAACTGATAGAACAAGTAGACAAAAATCAGTAAGGATGTTAAGACTGGAACATCATTAACTAACTTGACCTAATTAATATTTGCAGAGCATTCAATCCAACAGCAGCAGACTATACATTCTTTTCAAATATATTTCCTAAGATAGACCATATTCTAGATAATGAAGTCTTAATAAATTTAATGTTTTCATTTTTTATGGCTATGGTGACAAATGACCACAAACTTACTGGCTTAATACAATACAAATTTATTATCTTACAGTTCTGGAGGTCTGAAGACCAGAATGGGTCTCAGCTGAAATCAAGGTATTAGCAAAGCTGTGTTCTTTCTGGAGGCTCTGGGAAGAGAATCTATTTCTTTGCCTTTTCCAAGTGCTGGAGACCACTAACATTCTTGGCTTGCAGTTCCATTCCTCTCTCTCCAACAGCAGCAATATCTAGTTTTTCCTCACACCACCATCTCTGCGTCTCTGCCTTCTGCTGCCTTCTTCTACTTATAAGGATCCTTGTGATTTCATTGGGCCCCCTTGGGTAATCCAGAATAACCTCCATCTCTCAAGATCAGCTGATTAGCAAACTTAACTTCATCTGGAAACTTAATCCCCCTTTGCCACATAAAGTGAAGTATGCCCAGGTTCTGGGGATTAGGACATGGACTCTTTGTGGAGGGACATTATTCTGCCTACTACATTTTAAATGGTTGAAATCATGTCAAATATATTCTCAGATTACAAAAAAATTAAATTAGAAAAAAAACAAACCCCAGAAAGGTATTTGGAAAATTCTCAAATATTTGGAAACCAAATAATACACTTCCAAATAACCCATGGATCAAAGAATAAATCACAACCCTAATTATAATATATTTGGAAAAGTAGGGTGAAATCCCAGAGGAGCTGATTGGAAAAAAGGTGAAGATGGGGCTACTGGAGTGGGACACTCTGATTTTGTGGAGCAACAGTCCTGGCATCTGAGGAGGGAAAACAGCACTTAAAATAGTATCAAAATGAAATATCTATGAATAAATTTTAAAAAACTGTATGCAAAATTGTGAACTAAATATTATAAAACATGCATAAAATAGATATCTTGGGTTTATATATTGGGAGGAATTAATATTGTTAAAATGTCAGTACTCTCCAAAGTGACCTACAGATTCAGTATAATCCCTATGAAAATCTCAGTGGCATTTTTTTCATAAATAGAAAAATACATTCTAAATTTCATATAGAATCTCAAGGGACCCCAAATAGACAAAACAAATCTTGGAAAAGAACAAAGTTGGATGTCTCACACTGCCTGATTTCAAAACTTATAAACTACAGTAATGCAAAGAGTGGTAATGGCATAAAGAGAGACATATAGACGAGTGGAATAGAATAGAGAGCCTAGAAATCAACCTGTACACATATGGTCTAATGATTTTCCATGACGATGCTAAGATCTTTCACTAGGGAAAGGACAATTTTTTAACACATTGTTTTGGGAGAACTAGATATCTGTATTGCAAAAGCATGAAGTTAGACCCTTACTGCTATGATCTGCATGTTTTCGTCTCCTCCAAAATTCACGTTGAAACTTAATTGCAAGTGTGAAGGTATTAAGAGGTAGGGCTTTAAAGAGGTGATTGAGCCATGGGGACAGAGCCCCCATGGATAGCATTAGGGTGCTTATGATAGGGTTTGAGGGAATGGGTGTGCTTCTCTTCCGCTCTTCTGCCGGTGAGGAGACAGCGTTCCTCCTCTCTGGAGGATGCAGCAACAAGAAGCCACCTTGGAAGCAGAGAGAGCAGCCCTCACCAACACTGAACCTGCAGGTGACTGATCATGGACTTCCCAGTGTTCAGAACTGTGAGAAATACATTTCTGTTGTTTATAAATTACTAATTTCGTGGTATTTTGTTATAGCAGCACAAATAGAGTAAGACATTTACCTTACATTATATGCAAAAATTATCTCAAAAGTGATCAAAGACATAAACATAAGAGCTAAAACTAGAAGAACATAGATATGCTCATAGAAGAAAACATAGAAGAAAAGCTTCATGAAGAGTTTCATTGGATTTAGCAATGACTTCTTGGATATGACACCAAAACATAGATAATAGAAGAAAAAATAAATAAATTGAACCACATTAAAATTAAAAACTTCTGTGCATCAAAGGACACGATCAAGGTTGAAAAGGTATCCTAAGAATGGGTGAAAATATTTGCAAATCATATTTCTGATAAGCAGTTAATATCCAGAAAATGAAAAGAACTCCTACAATTCAACAAAAATACAAACAACCCAATTAAAAAAATGAGCAAAGGACTTGAATAGACGTTTCTCCAATGATATACAAATCATTTTGTGTAAGGCACAAGCAACAAAAGCATAAATAGACAAATAGCATTACATGGAGCTGCAAAGCTCTGCACAGCAAAGGAAACAATGAAGTGAAGAGACAGCGTACAGAATGGGAGGAAATATTTGCAAACTATTCATCTGACAAGAGATTAATAGCCAGAATATGGAAGGAACTCAAACAACTCAATAACAACAACAACAAATCTGATTTAAAAATGGGCAAAATACTTGAATAGACATTTCTTAAAAGAAGACATACAAATGACCAACAGGTATATGAAAAAATGGTCAACATCACCAATCATCAGGGAAATGCAAATCAAAACCACAATGAGCTATCATTTTACACCTGTTAGAATGGCTATTACCAAAAAGGCAAAAAATAATAAATGCTGGGATTGTTGGATCATATGGTAGTTCTTTTTTAGTTTTTTGAGGAACCTCCACACTGTTTTCTGTAATTGGCTGTACTACTTTATAGTCTTACCAGCACTGTATGAGTGTTCGTTTCACTTCAGTCAGAATGGCTATTATCAAAAGACAAAAGATAACAAGTTTTGGCAAGGATGTAAGGGGAACCCTTACACAATATTGGTAGGAATAGAAAGTAGTAAAGTAGTGCAGCCATTATGGAAAGTAGTAGAAGGTTCCTCTACAAACTAAAAATAGATCTACTATACGATCCAACAATCCCACTGCCGGCTATATATCCAAAAGAAAGGTATCAGTATACTGAAGAAATATCTGTACTCCCAAGTTTATTGCCCACTATTCACAATAGTCAAGATATGGAATCAACCAAAGTATTCATCAATGGATGGGTGGATAAAAAATGTGGTATATATACAAAATAAAATATTCAGCCATGAAAAGAATGAAATTCTGTCATTTTCTGCAACATGGATGGAACTGGAGGTCATTATATGAAGGGAAATAAACCAAGCACAGAAAGACAAATATTGCATGTTCTCACTCATATGTGAGAGCTTAAAAAAAGGTGAATCTCATAGAGATAGAGAGTGGAATGGTGGTTACTAGAGGCTGGGAAGGGAAACGGGGAGGGAGAGGAAGAAAGAGGCTGGTTAATGGTACAAAAATACAGTTAGATAGAAGGAATAAGTTGTAGTGTCTGATAGTATAAAATGGAAATTATAGTTAATTATTGTGTATTTCAAGAAAGTTAGAAAAAAAGAATCGTAATGTTACAAGCACAAAGAAAAGGTAAATGTTTAAGGTGATGGATATCCCAATTAACCTGATTTCATCATTACACGTTGTATATGAGTATCAAAAACAGCATGTGTACACCTAAAATGTTACAATTATGATACAACAATGCAAAAGTACAAAAAAATTTAAAAAGAAGGTATACAAATCATCAGCAAGCACACAAAAAGATGCTCAACATTGGCCGGGCACAGTGGCTCACACCTAAAATCCCAGCACTTTTGGGAGGCGCAGGTGGGCAGATTGCTTGATTTCCAGGAGTTCAAGACCAGCCAGGGCAACATCGTGAAGCCCTATCTCTACTAAAAATGCAAAAATTAGCCAGGCATGGTGGCACGCACTTGTAGTCCCAGCTACTTGGGAGGCTGAGGTGGGAGGATTACCTGAGCCCAGAAGATGGAGGTTGCAGTGAGCTGAGATCATGCTACTGCACTCCAGCCTGGGTGTCAGAGCGAGACTCTGTCTCCAAAAAAAAAAAAAAAGATGCTCAACATCAGTAATCAGTTGGGAAATGCGATCAAAACTACAATGAGATACCACCTTACACCCACTAGGATGGCTGCTCTTAAAAAAAAAAAAGATAAAAAGAAAATAGCAATGTTGGCAAGAATGTAGAGAAAGTGGGACCCTTCTGCATTGATGTATAATTGTGTAGCCTTGGTGGAAAACAGTATGATGGCTCTTTAAAAAATTAAAATAGAATTACCTTATGATCCAGCGATTTCACTTCTGGTAATGTACTCAAAAGAATTGAAAGCAGGGTCTTCAAAGTGATATTTATATATCCATGTTCATAGCAGTATTATTCCTAATAGCCAAAAGGTATAAACAACCCAAGTGCCAATAAACAGACGAATGGGTAAAGAAAATGTGGTGTATACATACAGTGGAGTATTTTTCAGCCTTAAACAGGAAGGGAATTCTGACATGTTCTACAGCATGGATGAACCTTGAGGGCCTTATGCTAAGTGAAATAAGCCAGTCACAAAGGGATATTTCTGTATGATTCCACTTATATGAGGTACCTCGAGTAGTCGAACTTACAAAGACAGAAAGTAGGATGGTGGTTGCCAGGGGCTGAGAAGAGGGGGAGTGGGGAGTTGTTCCATGGGTGTAGAGTTTTGCTTTTGCAAGGCGAAGAGTTCTGGAGATTGGTTGCACAATACTGTGAATGTACTTAACAGCACTGAACTGTACACTTAAAAATGGTTAAGATGGTAAATTTTGTCATGTGTATCTTCCCTCAATAAAAAAAACTTGCAGAAACTGTATAAAAATGATGTCAAATTGAACAATGAGAACACATGGACACAGGAAGGGGAACATCACACACTGGGGCCTGTTGTGGGGTGGGGGGGGGAGGGATAGCATTAGGAGATATACCTAATGTTAAATGATGAGTTAATGGGTGCAGCACACCGACATGGCACATGTATACATATGTAACTAACCTGCACGTTGTGCACCTGTACCCTAAAACTTAAAGTATAATAATAAAAAAAAAAATGTCAAAATAGTGTTTCTGATCTAACAATTGATCAGCTCTGATGATACTTTTAAATTTTAAGAGGCTTTAAAAGTCAAACTTTGACTCAAACTTGTTAGTACAGTTTTCATCTTTAAATATACATTTTTTCAATCATAAATTAGAGTTGGGCTTGGGGGAAATATTAGAATTTAGTGTGAGTCTTTGAGAAGCATCACGAAGTTCAAAGAAGTCTGTCTTGGTATCTCTGTGGTAATGCTTTGTTTGAATGTTGATGTTTCACAAAGGGTTTACATTTTATCTTCCTATTTCTCACAGGCCTAGGTCTGTGTAGTGAATTGAGCGTCCTCAGTTGGATGGAGTTAAGAGCCAAACGTACAACATTGTACCATTTACAAGTTTTACTTCAAAAGGAGATTTAAATTTTTATACAGTCAAATTTCTGCCAAAAGAGAGATTCCAAATTAATTTTTGTTTATGCAAAGCCCATATGTTGTTTTCCACAGTCTCCAAAAGAGTGCAAATTGACAGATTCCTACATCTGTATCTCACAGGATACATATGTATCATTGCTACCACTCACTTATTTCCTGCCAGATTTTTAGCAATTGTATTTTAAAAGAAAACCTGTAGAAAGGTAGCAGAAAACAAATGGGTAGTGGGGATGTGTGTCAGCTAGTTCCCTAACTGTAGAAACCCTTGAAATAAGGCAAAAAACTTGTGTTAAGCTGGGAAGGGAAGGAAAAATTGGGCAGCAGGATATGAAGCGGCCATGGAAGGAGCGGTGGGCCCTCCTGAGACGCTTTCCTGCTTTATAATTTTTTCCATTTTGACTGTGGGAGATACTACTGTAATACTTTCCTAGATATAGCAGCCGCTTAATAAATGTTGACTCCTTTTTTTTTTTTTTTTGAGACAGAGTCTCCCTCTGTTGCCCAGGCTGGAATGCAGTGGTGCGATCTTGGCTCCTGCAACCTCTGCCTCCCAGGTTCAAGTGATTCTCCTGCCTCAGCCTCCTGAGTAACTGGGATTACAGGCACCTGCCACCATGCCTGGCTAATTTTTATATTTTTTGTAGAGATGGGATTTCACCATGTTGGCCAGGCTGGTCTTGAACACCTGAACTCAAGTGATCCCCCTGCCTCAGCCTCCCCAAGTGCTGGGATTACAGGCATGAGCCACTGCACCCGGCCAAATGTTGACTACTTTTAATGAGTGCTTAATACCTATTGGTAGAAGAAATTACATGTTGGAGTTAGGAGTTGTGTTTTTAGCCTTTTAACTTGAATCAGACACTGATGATTAGCAATTTTTTGTTCCTCCCAATTTTCTTCTATATTCCCTCTCCTTCAAAGAAAAGCAAAAGAAACTTGTTCCTCCTGTTTTTCTTAAACTGAATTTAAAATTTTACCATCTCTATATATCTATGTGAATATATATTTTTATGCCCCACTTCTATAAAGCAGTATTTGATTTGGTACCTATGGATAACCATTAGCCTAATACTGCCATAATTACAGTTCAATTAAGTTTATAACCTGACTTGTTCACTAATTGGGAAGTAACTATGCATTTGTTGGCATTCTGGCTTAAAAACTTTGCATTTGCTTGAACCAATCTGTCTAAATTTATAGAACAGAGTACTTAACAAATGTCTAATTGTTTATTTTAAAGTTATATTGTTTCTATGTCATTGCTTGTTATTTCTTAATAGAATTGAAAACTTTTTTGATTTTATGAATACTTATATTTTGATTTTTGTAAATTCAATAGTTTTAGGTCACAACAAGTAATGTTTTGTCTTTCAAATTTAATTTGATTTTCGTTTTATTTTAAACTTTTATATTCAGGGGGGTCCATGTGCAGGTTTGTTACCTGGGTATATTGTGGGATGCTGAGGTTTGGAGTATGAGTGATCCTGTCACCCAGGTACTGAACACAGTACCCAACAGTTAATTTTTTAACCCCTCCCCACCTGCCCATCTAGTAGTCCTTAGTGTCTGTTGTTCCCATCTTTGTGTTCATGAGTACCCAATGTTTAGCTCCCACTTATAAATGAGAACAGGCAGTATTTGGTTTTCTGTTCCTGCGTTAATTTGCTTAGGATAATGGCCTCCAGCTGCATCCATATTGCTGCAAAGGACGTCATTTCATTCTTGTTTATGGCTGCATAGTATTCCGTGGTATATATGTACCACATTTTCTTTAATCCACCATTGATGGGCACCTGGCATGATTCCATGTTTTTGACATATGACAAGTAATTTTTGAGAGACTTCAAATTTAATTCAGATCCCATTTATGTGGTAAGCTTTTCAGTCACTCCAGACTTGCCTGTTCTCTCCTGGCAATAAATTTCAATGACTTTTACCCAATAATGTCATGCACTGCACATTCTGCAAGGTTTAGTGGAGTTGGCAAAGATGAATAAAATTGCTACCCTACTGGAAGCTAATGTTCCTGTTACCTGACTGAGGACCCTTTCAAGATGGAGGTATCATCATTTGAGGTGGGGTTGAGGGAACCACATGAGAAAGGAAAATGTACAAAGATTATTCAGGGACCAATGAGTTTGATCATATGGGAAGAAAAAGTCCTGCACACGTGGGTTTCCGTGTCTGAAGATGGTTCCATTTTTCTTTAACACAAGACTGGTGGTTCATCTGGGTTTAGAATTCTAGGTGGGAAGCCATTTATCTCTCAGAACATTGAAGGCATTGTTCCACTGCCTTCTAGCCTCCAGAACTGGGAAATCCTTTACAAGCTGGATCTTTGTATAATAGCTTTTCCCCAGCCTTTCCCTCTGGGGCTTTCAGGATCTTCTCTTTTCCTTGGGAATCTGAAACTTCACAGTGAAATTCGTGTGGGTTTATTTTCATCCATTGTGTGGGCTTTTTGTATTCCCTTTCAGTTTTCAGTTCTGGGAAATTGTCTTGAATTAGCTCTCCTTCTGTTTTCTCTGGTCTTTCTTTTTGGAATCACTATTATTTGGATGTTGGATCTCTTCCACTTATCGTGTAATTTTCCTATCCCCCTATCTCCCCCATTTTTCATCTTTTTGTCTTTTCATTCACACACACAAGAGAACACGAATACCCTTGAAGCCGACTGGAATCTCTGTGTTGGTTCAGTGGGGGGACTTGTCACCTGTGTCTGTCACTGTTTAATCAAACTAGTTATTTTGTTGGGTTATCAGCATTTTTTAAGTCTTTTCTCTCAACTTTGTCAGATCCCCAAATAAGACTCATCCAGTGGAAAGTTGTAGCCCCAGATGCCGGCAACTGCAAGCCCAATAAACAGGAAATCCAGGGAACTCTCAATATTTAATATGTAAAATTTGTGTAACCCTCCTGTTTTCAATAATATATTCTTGCCCTCAGTTATTTTTGGGTCTTCTATTCCAGATATTCTCTGCTGGACCCTCTCCAGAATAAACCTCCAGCCTTATTCCTGTGTCAGGGAGGCAGTTGTAGCTATCCAGAGGTGAAGAAATAGGGAGTGAGGTGCAGGGGGTGTGTAAGTGGAGGAAGGAGCACTTAGTGATTCTAAAATACATTTTCACCCAATCCTTTTTAGCTTCATCTTATCCTGGCATCCAGAGGTACATGGTACTGCCAGTTTTTGAGACATTTGAGGATTGTTTGTTCTAGTGAGTTGATTTTCAACCCTATATCTATCTTCTGGTTGTGCTAAGTCAATTCTCAGCCATCCATCTGCTTTATATCTTACAAAATCTTCCAGTTCTTGTCTTCTCTCCCATTTTGTTTTCCTTATAGTCTTACACTTTTTTAGAAGTCTCTTTTTTATTGGGAATGAGTACAGCTAAAAGCCTACACTCATTAAGGTGTTTTTAATTATGAATTTGAGAAATTAAAACTTTACACAGGTGAAAAAATAATTAATATTATAAATTGAAAATTAGGCTAGGGCATGGTGCCTCATGCCTGTAATCCCAGTATTTTGGGAGGCCAAGGTGAGCGGATCACCAGCCTGGCCAACATGGCAAAACCCTGTCTCTACTAAAAATACAAAAATTAGCTGGGCATGGTGGCACATGCCTGTGGTCCCACCTACTGGGGAGGCTGAGGCATGAGAATTGCTTGAACTCGGGAGGCAGAGGTTCCAGCGAGCCAAGATCATGCCACTGCACTTCAGCCTGGGCAACAGAGTGAGACTCTGTCTCAAAAAAAATAATAAATTAATACTTAAAAGTTTGTTAATGTGTAGTGGCATTTATATATTTTAGGAGCCATTCCTTTTGATGACACTTCCAAAATCAATCAGAAGATTCTTAAGTATATGATTCCTCAAGTTTTTATTTTCTTTACATTCTTAATGTCATGCTGGTCTCTTTGTGATCTAAATGAAGCAGTGAATATTTCATAAATACAAATAATTTAATCTTAAGTTTGTTAGTAGTATTTATAAAGTGAATTTTATTAAAAATCCACTAACAACTGTTTGAGTGCATCTTTGTGCTAATGCTATGAGGTCATTATATTCTTAAGCTAAAGTCAGCACTTCCGAATTACTCTTAGTTGAGAAAAATAATTTTTAATATGAAAGGACACATTCTGGAAGTATACTGGAGTGCATAAGGAGTTACCAAAGAGTTTTCTTGTTGGAAAAATTACAAATTCATAGGAAACATGATTAAATGCCAAATTCTATATTAGACTTAATTGCGATAGAAGGTCAGAGAAAGAGAAACCAGTGTGGGCCAGGGTAGCAAGAGGATGCTTCATCCCTGCTTGTGTAGCCTTTTGTCAAAAATGCACCTTTAAAACTGGACTCCTCATCTTCTCGCCCACACTAATTCATAGAGTCAGGTTTGTGAGTAACCTTAAAGGTGCTCAGTTCACTGGCACTTTCTGGCTGATTTCATCCCGTCCTGCTTGTGTTTCTTTGCCTTATTCCACATTATCAAGGCTTGTTGATTCTTCCTTTGTAACAGGTCTCAGTTTGTCCATTCAATCTAGTGCCTCAACATGTTTATTTAAGCATCTACTATGTGCTAGATGTTGTGCAGAGTGTGGGGCTGAATAAGGGCCCTGAAGGAGCCTGCATCCCTTCATGTGTGCAGTGGACACAGACAATTTCAGGAAAAATGTGGGGTGTGTTAGGAAAGTGTTCACACTGGGTCTCTGGCAGCATGGAGGATTGATGCTGAAGCCACCTGGGAGAAGACCTGAGAGAGCAGGGAGTATTTGGGCATAGTTCAGTGTCTCTGAAGTGTGAATGGTGGGGCTGAGGCCATCTTCACTGCAGGCGAAGCAGCACTGGTAGTAAGCAAGGGTAAAGGCTTGAAAGGTGTGTTACCCATTCAGCAAATATTTATTGTGTGCCAACTATGAGCTAGGCAACTATTTTGCAACTGAATGCAACAGTGAAGAAAACATGAAAATCATAAGTATGATAAATAAGTTGACTGGGTAGCGCGTGTGAAGGTGAAATGTGTTGTCAAAAATGATAAAGCAAGATGATGGAGTTGGGGACTTTGGGCCCTAAGCTGGGGTTGAAGGATGTTTACACTGTACTCCACAGAACTTTGGGGGCTGCAGAGGTGCTTCTGGGGTCTATAAAATTGTTCTAAATTTTGTTTTAAAATGTGCCTTAAAACATTTCAAAAACGGTAATGAAGAACAGCATGAGCAAACAGATACATTATTGTGAAAATTTACACATTAGATCAGGGGTCCTCACCCCCTGGGCCACCAGTCTGTGGCCTGTTAGGAACCAGGCCACACGGTAGGAGGTGAGTGGGGGACAAGTGAGTGAAGCTTCATCTGTATTTACAGCTGCTCCCCATTGCTCGCATTACCACCTGAGCTCCACCTCCTGTCAGATCTGCAGCGGCATTAGATTCTCATAGGAGTGCAAACCCTGTTGGGAACAGTGCATGCAAGGGATCTAGGTTGTGCGCCTCTTAGGAGAATCTAACTAATGCCTGATGATCTGTCACTGTCTCCCATCAGCCCCAGATGGGACTGTCTAGTTGCAAGAAAACAAGCTCAGGGCTCCCACTGATTCTACATTATGGTGAGTTGAATTATTTTATTATATATTACAATGTAGTAATAATAAAAATAAAGTGCACAATAAATGTAATGTGCTTGAATCATCCTGAAACCACCCCCGCCACCCCCGATCCATGGAAAAATTGTCTTTCACGAAACCGGTCCCTGGTGCTAAAAAGGTTGGGGACTGCTGCATTAGATACCACCAGCGCATTAACTGGTGCCGCCATGGTTGGAAAAATGCATGGATTTTAAAACAATTTTTTTTATTAATTGACTTCATAATGTATAATTTTGCCCATTTAAACCTCAAGTTGAATTTACATTAATAAAACATCTCATTTACATATTTTGTATAAAGAGAATCTACTGCTGAAATTATTGGACATTCACCTTACAGGAATTCAACCCGCCTTACTCTTAGATTATCATAGTTGCCCTCAGCACCTTCAAATTTTCTCCCTTCTAATCTCTTTTGCATACGATTGCTAGAGTTAATTTTCTTAAATCACTAAATCTTTTAATTAAATGCTTGAAACTCAAACTCTGTGGTGGGGGCAAGTAGACTTACTAGTTACAGTTCTGCCACAACATGCTCTGTGACCTTAAGCAAGTCTTTGTTTTCTCATCTGTAAGAATCTTTTTTTCTCTCAGATTTTACTCCCATAACTCCTCACTAGCTGTTGATGATCTTTGTGATCTGTGCTAGCTTATCCATCCAGCATCCGCTCCCCCACTAATCTCTACATTTATCCTCTGCTCTAGCATGGCCATTCTCTTCATTCCTGTCTCTTTCCTTCCGCAATGCACACACCACTTGCTGATTAATTATGCTCTGCATATATTGATGTTATTTCCCCAGCCCAGACTGGTCTCTTTAGTTCATTAACTTACATTCTGCATATCCTTTAAAAATAGTCTTCTAGAACTATGGTTAAAGAAAATTTATTGGAAGAACAATAACAGCACCAAATGATACAGCATTAAGGCAGATTGAGAACTAGGAATAAACTGTTTGATCTGTTGAAAGCTGTGCTGTCTAGTACAGTAGCCACTAGCTACATTTGGCTATTTAAATTAAAATCAATTAAAATTTCACACAATGAAAAACTCAGTTTCTCAGTCTTACCAGTCACAGTTCAGTGGTTCCATTTGGCTAGTGGCTACGCTATCAGACAGTGCAGATAGTGAACATTTCCATCTTTGCAGAAAGGTTTGTTGGACAGTGCTGGTCATGGGTGGCTTGAAAGTTTTGTTTCAGGGACTTCTGGAGGAGAAATAATATATTTACAGATGGTCCAGAAGGAAATGTTTGATAAAGAAATGGAGGTGAGGAGTATAGACAGTTGATTCTAGAGGTCTGACAGTGGCAAGAAAGAGGGACGGGGAACAGGTAACGTCCAAGTTAAAAGAGGTGTGTGTGTGTGTGTGTGTGTGTGAGAGAGAGAGAGAGAGAAAGAGAGAGAGAGAGAGAAGAACATTTTTTAAAGGCAAAGAAAGTTGTGGCAATGGAAAGACTGGATCTGTTGTAGACATTGGAAGAAGAGTGTGTAGGAAGAGGTAGGCATATTGGATGTCAGGAAAACAAGTGAAACAGGATGTTGAGATAGGTTTCATTCTGTCTCAGTTTTGGCTGAGGGCCCAAAACATTACCAAGAAAACAATAAGTGGCAATGACATCACATTCCTTAGTGAAGGTTTCTAACCCTCAGCCCAGCATCTTGATGGTGTGATTGAAGTCCAAGAGATCAAGGCCGGGGCTGGGAAGGCAGAAAGGAAAGGGATGATTCCGTCTCACCTCAAGCTGAGTGAGGGAGTTGCAAGGAGACTGCTTGGCTCTCTTGACTTGCTCTGTGTCCTCTGGAGGCTGTGGAGACACTAAACCTACTAACCCTGAACTAGAGAAGTTTAGAGGTCAAACACCTGCTGGAGCTACACCTGCCTGGCTGGCTGCAGAGCAAAGAGGCAGCTGCACTGGGAGCCAGCTGTGCTTTTGCTAATAAAGCAGCAGGATCTGCTGTCCAGGGGCCAGGAGAAGTCTGGTGGCTTTTTAAAAAGTGGCCCCACCCAAAAGTCCTTCCTGCCAATGGACAATGTGGCCTTGGCAGTGGAGGCTGGAGGTATGCCCCGCAGACGCAGATGTTGGAGTGTAGGCAGCATTCTAAGTGACCACCTGCTTGGACCCTGGGAGCTGCAGAAGGCTCCTTCCAGCAGGATAACCTCTGCAGAATGAATGAAGAAGCCCCATTTGAGTAGCAGACACTCTGCCTAGTGAATTAAAGGAAGGAGCCGACTGATTCAGGAGAATCCTGCTGTGCCTGGAATAGCCCAGATTGGGGAGACGAGAGAATTAACTTTGAGTAGAGTTTGGAATTGGGGCCTGGACGTTTTCCCTACTGAAATGTAACATGTTTTTGTGACTAGAGGTGACCAGAGAACTTCGAATTTTTTATGAAATACTGGGAAAGCCTTGGAACAGAGTTCATTCAGGACAAGAAATGAATACGCTTCTGAATAACTTTAGGTGCCTGGAGAAAGGATGGCTTTTTGCTGCTTGCACTCTGTAGGGTCCTACTTATTTGGGACAATGACTATACTGATTTGGTGTTTGATGAGAGTACAGAATGTTTAGAAAAGCTCTGAGAGGTGTTGAGAATTAAGAAGTAAGTGAATAATAACCTGCAAGAGGCCTGATTGAAGAGAAGCAGCAGGAATTAAGTGGACTGCTCAAATGAGATTTTTTACCTCCCTTTCCAGGAGAAGTCTGCAGTCTGGGATCAGGAGATTGTTGTATATTTATTTGGGCTTATAGTGTGGGTAATTGGAAGCCTCGTGGTTTTGTGGAGTGTCATTTTGAAGGAAGCATAAGGTAAATGGAGAATGCTACTTTAATGCAGCTGGGTTTTCTTCTGCATGTGGTGGTGCAGGAGCCCTTTGATGTTATTAGGGTGGTAGTAATTAAACACGTTTCTCCCATATGAAATGATTGGGATAGGAAGTAGTATAATATTTCTGTTTCTAGCATGGTTTATTTATTATCTAAATTATATGGGGACTCTTGTTGTATTTTATTTGTTAGGATGTTGCAGTTAACAAAAAACCCCACATTATGTTGGCGAAGCACCTGGAGACAGGGCCGGCTCTGACTCACTTCCCTCTGTGATTCCCAAGTGTCTGCTCTCCCGCATGAGTGGTATCCTTAGCAAAGTGCCTGAATCAATTCCAGGTGTCACATCCAGGCAGCAGACAGAAAAAAGGTTCTCTCTTGCTGTGCACCAAATGCAGTCCCCCATGACACCTCCACTTACCTCTGATTGGCTGGAACTGGGTCACATCTCACCTCTGAACTAATTACTAATGGCAAGGGGAAAGGAATCCTCATAAGCAATTTATTAAACTAATTAGTATGTACTTGCTAAAGCCAGGAATAGAGTCAGCGTTCCCTAAGCACATGACTTGGAGAGAAGGAGTGGATACCTAAACCAAATTGGAGTTTGGTTAGGAAGGAGGAAAGGGGAAATGGATGTTGGGTAGTCTTGCACCTCTTCCTAGAATTATATAGAATGATTAATATAACTAATCAAAAATGAGTGATTACAGATTAGATGGTAGGAACATATTAATAGTATATGTAGACTAACAAGCTGTGGCAAATGTCGGAAATGCAATGGCTCAAATAACATCAAAGTTTATTTCTCTCTCACCAGTAACAGTTCAGAGGTATGTGGTCCTAAGCTGGTGGGGAGCCTCTAATATAGCTTAAATATTAGAGTTGTAGAGTTGTAATAACAAATAAATCCCCCAAATTCAGGAACTTAGGGAACAAAGACATTTCTCTCTTATATCCCAGTCCAAGGAAAGCTGCTGAAGTGAGTATCTCTGTTGCATGGGACCATTCAAGGGCCCAGGTTCCTCCCATGTTGTTTCTCTGCCATCTCTCCCCAGGGAATTATCTTTGCTCTGGGGCTAAAACTGGGTCACCACTTCCAGGTT
The DNA here is from genome assembly GCF_028885655.2 of Pongo abelii. Classification (NCBI taxonomy): domain Eukaryota; kingdom Metazoa; phylum Chordata; class Mammalia; order Primates; family Hominidae; genus Pongo; species Pongo abelii. The sequence continues at coordinate 47,103,740 of NC_071999.2, forward strand.
CCAGCTAGAAAGTGGAAAAGGAGAACATGAATGAGATAGACCAGTTTATAAAGGCCTAGGCCAAAGTGGCACCCGTGACTATTGCTCGCATTTCATTGGCAAGATCTTAGTGACATGGGATATGTCACTAAGATCTATGTTCAAATAGCCTGGGATATGTAGTCTCACAGGGCAGTTTTCAGTGTTGCTTGAGTCATCCCTATTTCTGGCCAGTAGAAAGAAATAGGACCAGGTGTCTTTAAGAGGATGAATCTTAAGTTGCATCCCTCATTTCCGCTCATGTCCTGTTGGCCTAAAGTTGTTCACATGGCCAGATGCAAGAGAGGTCAGGAAATGGAGTTTGTAGCTGGGAGGGTAAGTACTGGGAGAAAGAATGGATTATGGTAGACCATTAGCTGTTTCTCTCGCACAAAAATTTCTCTCTGCTCTGCATAGGATCTTTCTATCTGGAGACCTGACTTATTAAATGTTAAAGAAAATTTTATCTAATGCCTAGAGCTGGTAATTACTCATCATTGTTTGGCTGAATTTGGTAACTTGCCATTCTTCTACCATAGGAAAGACTGATATTAATAGTAAAGCAATATTAGTAGACATTACAAAAAAATTTTTCCAAAATGCTTTTAACAAAATATATGAACTTGGCCTTCTAAAACAACTTGTATAGTTCTATCATGTATTTATGTACATACATATGTATGTATGTATTTATGTACATACATATGTATGTATGTACATACATATGTATGTATGTATGTATGTGTGTGTAGTTTTAAACTTTTATGACTGTCTTAGTCTGTTTAGTGCTGCTATAATAGAATACCTGAGATTGGGTAATTTATAATGAACAGAAATTGACTGGCTCACAGTTCCAGAGGCTGGGAAGCCCAGTATCCAGGGGCTGGCATCTTGTAAGGACCTTCTTGCTGTGACATCCCATGGCTGAAGGCAGAAGGGCAAGAGAGGGCCAGAGAGAGAGAGAGAGAAAGAGAGAGGCAATGAGAGGAAGTGCACGAGGGGGTTAAACTCGTCCTTTTATAAGGAACCCCCTCTATGATAACAACATTAATTCATTCATGAGGGCAGAGCCCCCATGACCCAGACAGCTCTAATTAGGCCCCACCTCCCAACACCACCACACTGGGGATCAAGTTTTCAACACATGAACTGTGGGAGATACATTCAAACCATAGCAATGACCTAAGATTGTATGTTTGATTTTTTTTAAAAGGCATCCTTTTGGAGATGAGCAGTGAATTATCTTCTCAAAGTCTGTTTGGACTTTGATTCTGCTACTTTGATGTGGACTCCTGCTTTCTCATCTGGAAAAGTATTCTCTGAGTTGTCATAGGATGTTGTCCTAAACTTTGATATTTATTCTTCCACATGCTAGCTCAGGTTTTCTTTGGTCATACCTACTAACTAGTAAGCTTTATAAGTAGATAAGGAGATTAAACAAACCTTTTATATGTAGGTAAATGAAATTAGGTGTCAGAAATCCTTTCTAGATCTTAAGTATGGCCTTCAATATATGGTTAGCTCCCTGCAGGCAGGCATTTTTCTTTGTTTTGTTTACTGCTGTATCTCCAGCACTCTCAGCACTTCCTGGCATGCAGTAGGCACTCAGTAACTGTGTTTAATGAATGAATAGATCTGTGAAAACAATGTATTTCCTATGTGAATAATTAAACCTGATTTTTACCTTGGAACTTAAGGAATGTGGTTTTTTTTAAATTTTTTTAATTTTTTTTTTTATTTTGAGACAGAGTCTTGCTCTGTCACCCAGGCTGGAGTGCAGCGGCACAATCTCGGCTCACTGCAACCTTCGCCTCCCTGGTTCAAGTGATGGTCCTGCCTCAGCCTCCTGAGTAGATGGAATTACAGGTGTGCACCACCATGCCTGGCTAGTTTTTGTATTTTTAGTAGAGATGGGGTTTCACAATGTTGGCCAGGCTGGTCTTCAACTCCTGACCTCAGGTGATCCACCCACCTTGGCCTCCCAAAGTGCTGGGATTACAGGCATGAGCCACCGTGCCTGGCCTCAGGAATGTGTGTTTCTTAGGCATCTGGATGAAGTCATCTTTATTTGCCATGCCTTCCAAGTGGAAAGCGCAGCAAGCCTTCGAGTCCTGCTTGGCTCTGCATACCCTCAGCAGAGGACGACTGCATGCGTGCAGAGCAGCATAGACAATGAGAGTAACATGTGATATGGCCTCACATCCAGGACGTAGGAAAGGAAATGCTTCACTTCATCCCAACAATGAAAAAAGTCCACTCTTTTCAAGACAGCTATTGTCAAGTAGAGTGGAGTGTGGGTAGGATGAAGAAATAAAGTAATTTGGATGCTGGAATGACTTTTGGGGGTTAGGGAGATAAAGTTAGACTATCTTCTGAAGATTGAGTGGATAAACTTGTCCTGTTTTATGATTTACCTTCTCCTCATACTGTAATACGGATTTCAGAATTCATATACCACTGAAAATATTGAAAAAAGAGGCTGGGCACGGTGGCTCACGCCTGTAATCTCAGCACTTTGGAAGGCCGAGGTGGGTGGATCACAAGTCAGGAGTTCAAGACCAGCGTGGCTAAGATGGTGAAACCCAGTCTCTACTAAAAATACAAAAAAAGTGGCCAGGCACAGTGACAGGTGCCTGTAATCACAGCTACTCGGGAGGTTGAGGCGGGAGAATCACTTGAACCTGGGCAGCAGAGGTTGCAGTGAGCTGAGATCGCACCACTGCACTCCAGCCTGGGCAACAGAGTGAGACTCTGTCTCAAAAAAAAAAAAAAAAAAAAAAAGAGAGAAAAGATAATTTTGTGCATCACACTCCTGTGTGAATCTATTGCAATTTACAAATATGGCTCTGTGAGGACTGACAACATAGAATTGCAAATGAGTGAGCTCTGCTTGAGTGACATTTGGAGGAGCGGTTATTTAAGTCCAGCATTTAAGGGTGAGTCATGAGAGGAAAGGTCCAGGGCGGGGGTGTGCATTCTGCACCTGCAGAAAGCCACCCATATGAAGAACCCAAGGTGGGAGGAAGATGAGTGTTTTGTTTGGCCAATGGCAGGTAGACCAGAATGCCAGGAGCAGACACTGCAGGGGGCGGGGAGTGGGGATGGAAGTGATGTTTCAAGAGGGTGAAGCTATGAAGATGAAACCAGTGGGAGGCCTTCCATGCAGAATTAAAGGGCTTTGCCTTGTTCTGTAGTTGATGAACAACCAATAAAGATTTTGAGCGGGGAAGTGACCAGATGAGATCTGCCTTAAGGAAACAATTCTGGAGGGAGGGAGTATGGAGGATTAATTAGACAGGGGGCTAGTTCAGTGTAAGGCAATACATCTGTTTTTCATGTTTCTGTCCATGTGATTGTCTTGTGAACAGTGGGGGACTTTTGTGGGACTGTGGTGTTCAACTGAGGCCTGCCCGGGTAAGGCAGCCCCGCTGTCAGTACAGGAACAAGAACTGCAAGGACAGATCGTAGACAGGCAAGCAGGAGGGCTCGGCTTCTTAGCTTTGGTGTGGAGACCTTGAGTGTGCTGTCTCTCTGAGCTTGTGCTCCTTGGCCTTAGGGGACCCCTGGTATGCCCCTGATGGGGGAGCTGAGACAGAAGCGTCCTAGAGTCTCTCTTTGGGCTCAGAGGCATGGAGGACAAAAGGGATTTTGTCGTATTGTCTAAAATGGTACTTTCTGTCTACTTCCCTTTTATTAATGTCAACCTTTAGAAAAGTCTTGTTTGAGTGTTGTGTGTCACCTCCGCTTTATTACAAGTCCTTAAAAGAAGAGTCATTTTTCACACTCGGGCCAAACTTCAAGGGGAACCAAATGAAGAGTTAGTGTTGTGACAGGCAGGTGGTGGTTCCAGCCCTGCTCACCATCAGGAGGTTCTTCGTGCTGTGCTGGTCTTGGAAGCATTTCTTCATAGGGGGTCATTGCTATAGTCTAGGTGAGAATAATAAAATCACAAGCATTAGGTCACTGGGCGCAGGAGCAAAAAGGAAGACCAGTTTTCAGAAACCTTTTGATGGCAGATTAATTTAAGGGTGAGGGAAAATAAATTTAAGGGTGAGGGAAAATAAAAGATAGGTTGGGAGTTCTGGGGTTGTGTGCTTAGGAAAATGACACTGCTGCTAACAGATGAGGTCGTAGGAAGAGGAGCAGAATTGCCATGGGAAGGTGCTGAATTCATTTGGAATTCCATATAGAGTGACTTTTACCCAGTGCCATGTAGTTAGCTGCTGGCAATTTTGAAATTAGAATCTAGGTTTTCTGAAGCCAGGCCAGTGTCTTTTCTATTATACTAAGACGTGTTACGTGAAATAAAATGTACTTGAGTTTCAGGTGGTGATGGCATCTCTAAGTGGAGATGTCAGGCAGGCAGTTGTAAATGGAGCTGGAGTGAAAATGAGAATAAATACAGAAATTTATTTTAGGAGTTATGTATATATTTAGAGGAGATAATTGGAACTATGGGAAGAAGTTCATTCAGAGAGATTTGGCATGTAGGCTGTAATTGGAAATAGCCAAGGGGTAGATTTCCTGAAAAGGAGGGAATGGAAGCTATAATGCATGCAGTAAGGCTGAAGGAAAGGAAAGGACAGAGGCAGCGAGAGGATTCTAATTTTTTAAAGCAGTTTTGTAGTAATGGAGAGGAAGGCATAGCTTGGAAGCTGGGACATAATCAAGAGGTGGAAAAAGTTGTTATTTTTAAAAATCAGATATGCCAACGGGAAGGGATGGATGGAGAGAGAACGATTAGAGATGAAAGACAGAGGGACTAGTTCAATTTAGTTTAACAAACAAATTGTAAGTACCACTGAGGTGATAGGCATAGTGCTGGGTGCTAAGGAGACAAAGATAAAGTAAACATGAATCTGACTTGGGGACATTTACTGTCTAATAAAGGACAGGAGTGAGAGTAACACAAGACCAGCTGGTATTTACTGAGCACCGTGTGTCAGGAACCGTTGCAGATACTTTACATGCATTGACTCACTGAGTCCTCACAACACCCCTATGGCTTAGTTATTGTTATTATCCATAAAGAAGCAGAAACTCAGGCACAGAAACATTAAGTAATTTGCTCAAAGTCTTTAACAACTAGTCAGCCGTGGAGCCAAGGTTTGAACCCAGGCCGTACCTCTGCACCTCTGTGCATGATGGAGATGGACGATTACACCACAACGCAAAGGTGGAAGTAAGAACAATAAACAGAAGTAGCCTGAGGGAGAGAGGGCTTAGATTTTTTTGGCAAATGATAGAGAAATATAGAAAGATCTCAAAGGAAGAATAAATGGAAGACGGGATGGATCCAGGTGAAGGGACGCAGGAAAATGCTGTCAAGACCAAAGTAGAGAACCCATGTGCAGCTGTGTGTGCGTGCGTGCGTGCGTGTGTGTGCGCACGTGTGTGTGCGGGTGCATGTGCGTGTGTGTTGCTGTTTTTTCTAGTAATTTGCACAGCCTTCATCTCTGACCATTTCTTGGTTCCATGCTAATCACAGAGGACACTCACATTTGATTCTCTTCATTTCTGTGAACAATTATTAATAAGATATTTTAAAAAAATCTACTAGAACTGGGTTATCCTTTTTAGGGGTTATCAGTCTTGTCCATCAAAATCATCATTGGAGTAGAGTTTATGATATTAAATATAACATATATCTGTGTGTATCTATCTATCCATATCTATCTATCTATCTATCTATCTATCTATCTATCTGTCTAATCTGTCTATCCATCCAGAGAACTGACAGATTTCTAACTGATTTCTGATTTCCTATGTAGTTGGGACTCAGATATTCTTTGGGGAAAGAACCAGAGAATTTCAGAGGCAGATTATTGAAGATGCAATTGAAATTCCAGAAAATAAGCAGATCTTTTGCATGAAATGCTGAGTATCTCTTTCTGAGATAACTGTATGTGGTAGATATGAGACTCCTGATTGTCTGTGGCTCATCAGTCAGATGCCTGCACTTCACCCTGTTTCCCATCCCACCCTTGACCTTACTACTGACCCCCAGCTCCTCCTGAGCCACAAACTGCATTCCAGGATAGGGGACATTGTAAGCGCAGCAGTCCTGTGAGACTCAGGTATGGTGTGAGGCTCTCTAATTTGCACATTAGTTATTAGTTAAAAAAACAAACGTGATGTCTAGTGGTTTATTTTAGACCACATCAGAATGTCCCCACATCAAAATAGTTGCATCATGGTGGCCATGGGGGAAAGTGGTTACATCAAAATGTCATGTGTGGGCAAAGGGATTATTCTTGGATGTGAATAGGGGCATTTGATAAGGAAGAAGTAAATTCAGAATTTGAAGGATAATATTCATTCATTCATTCATTGTTTTACCCATTTACAACACAGTTACACGTACGACATTCAGGCATTCACCAGTTACGGGAAGGATTTGTGCAACTGAAAAAAAGCCCATCTGTATTCATATTTGAGAAAGAAAATCCTGATCATTAGCATAGCACCACTGCCACCTTGTGGTAATGCACAGTAGTTCATTATATTTTATGAAAAAACTGTATGTCTGGTATTTATACAGCATGTACATTTTGTACCTTCTCCATGTACCAGTACGTTATAAAGCCATATATTTTTACCTAATATTAATTTAAAAATACACTCAGTGGGGGGAGGAAGAGCATTAGGAAAAATAGCTAATGACTGCTGGGCTTAACACCTAGGTGATGGGTTGATAGGTACAGCAAACCACTATGGCACATGTTTACCTATGTAACAAACCTGCACATCCTGCACATGTACCCTGGAACTTAAAATAAAAATTAAAAAAAGAAAAATACATTCAGAAACTGCTCTAAAGAAGGTACATATTAAAAAAGGAGAGACAGCTTAATTTTAGAAATTAATACATAAATGTTCACAAAGTAACTACAGTCTCAAGGAGGTAATTATATCATTATAGATATTCTCAAGAAAATTATAAGCCATTGCAAGGGACAAAGTACATTAGCAATCACTAGATGGTTTACTGATACAGAGGGTGATTAGAATATGTTGGATAGGCCAGGCACAGTGGCTTATGCCTGTAATCCCAGTACTTTGGGAGGCGAGGTGAGCAGATCTCTTGAGGTCAGGAGTTTGAGACCAGCCTCGGCAACATGGTGAAACCCCGTCTCTACTAAAAATACAAAAATTAGCTGGGCGTGGTGGCGTGCGCCTGTAGTCCCAGCTACTTGGGAGGTTGAGGTACGAGAATTGCTTGAACCTGGGAGGCGAAGGTTGCAGTGAGCTGAGAGTGCACCACTGCACTGCAGCCTGGGCAACAGAGTAAGAATCCATCTCAAAAAAAAATATGTTGGATAATCTTCATTATTTTGCTTTAGAATGCATTAATTTATATTTAAATGCAAATGTCCCAAATATTAGAGTTTATAGTATTTCAAACAAAATAATAAAGATATTTGAATATATCCAGAGGTATTGGAATACTTCACTAGACGGGGAAGCTTGCTTCTTTGCATTCCTGGGGCATACATTCCCTCAATTAGGTCTCGAGGGGCAGACATAACCACTGCTCGGGTTTGCACAGGCTGCAGCATAATTGGCTTTTGACAGGTTGAATTTCTTCCTTTCTGGACAGGGAAAAGGGCACAGGAATTGTGGTGGAAAGCCATTTTTTTATCCCTGGGTTGAGCATGGCGGGATGGAATACTGCAGACAGACCCACTGAAGAGCGAGCGCTTCACTGGGCTTCACCTTGGCACGCCCTGCACAGGGAATGAATGTTGCCAGCACATGCTACACTGTGGCCAGACTACAGCTTTCTGTCACATGGACGTCTCAGACAACCAGAATCAGAACATGTGTGTGTTTTATATGTAAAAGTAAACAATTACTTCTAGTAAAATTAAAAACAAAAACAAAAGTCATGTATGGTTTTTGTAAATAAAAACAAGACTATTGTACAAACCTCTAGAATATTAAATGTCAAGGTTTTATGTAATGTTAAATGTCATTATAGTCAATGCATACCATCTAGCCTTGTGGCGTTTTTTTGTTTGTTTGTTTGTTTGTTTGTTTTGACTTAGTCTCGTTCTGTTGCCCAGGCTGGAGTGCAGTGGTGCAATCATAGCTCACTGCAGCCTTGACATCCTGGGCTCAAGCGATCCTCTGGCCTTGGCCTCCTGAGTAGGTGGGACTACAGGAGTGAGCCACGATGCCTGGCCCCATGTGGCTTTGGAACTCTGTTTCACAGAGCCATAGAATTCCTCAGAGACATCCCGGAATGGGGAGGCTGAGCTGCTTAGATTCTGGATGGCCTGTCCAAAGTGCCTGGTCACATGTATTTGGGAAAAGCTCAGATGATCCTGATACACCAAACTGCTTGAGGACAACTGCTCCTGGTGGCAGTTTATAAAAAGGGAAATGTTTTGTGATATTGTAAATGACAAATCACCCTCATCATCTGATTGCATTGTCATTAAATGTTGGTCCCAGAAACACCCCTCACAGCCATTCTCCTGTAAGCGGGTACATCATTCTCCGAAGCATCCCTTGTTCCCGCTGCAGTTCTTCCACCAGCATTTGCTTTCCTGGCGAGGTCAGCGTGACAGTGCGGGGATGGACATATCACAAAATGGGGCATACAGCAGCTGGGGCCATTCTTCTCTGCCCGCATCCAGAAATTTCCCAGCACACAGGGTTGAGTCCAGTACCCATGTAGCTCTTACTCCCTCGTTGGAGGTCATATTCCAGTCCTCATCTGCAGTTGGATCTGGCTTTTGTTCGGATCATAGTTGAGTGTAGCTTGGTTTCTTATGGGTGGCTAGCCCTGAAGAGCTACAGTGAGCATGCTCAGTGATTAAACCTAAATTAGCTTCTGCTCCTACTCCTGGGTGGGGGCAGAGCTTCCTAAAAATGTGTTTTAGGAAGATTTTGACACCAGATTTTTAAAATGCACAGAGCCAGATAAAAGTAAGTGGTTACAGTTAATGATATTAGTTAAAGGTGCATGGGAAAAGGAACAAAAGTGCTGAATTATACCTTTTTAAAGGGTTTATGCAAATTATTATATGTACAATAGTCTTTTAAGCCTGATAATTCCAATCACCAAAAGAGATTTTAGTATGTGTAGGTTTAGTATGTGTAGTATGTGTAGGCCCTACTCTAAACCAATTGAATCAAAGTGCATTAATGTTTATAAAGGTCTCCAAGTAATGATCAGCCAGACTTTAGAGTAACTGGCTTATTTAATAGAGCTTAGTGTCATGTGTGTATCCTTATTTAAATACAGAGGCTTACATTTACTTTTAAGAAAGTAGGAAATTCATGGTGGGACAAAATTCACAAGGGGAAAGGAGGATACCAGCACAAAGCCAAGAGTCTGGAGTCAAAAGGAGCTGATGGGAAAGTTTGGAGGCTGATAGGAAAGCCAGGCTTGAAGCAGTTTCACAGGTGGCTGATGAAGGAGGTTGACAGACGGAATCAGAGTAAAATGAAATGACTTCCCTTCCAGACCCACGAGAGGAGGAGCAGTCATTGCTGAGATATGAGTTCTGGCATGGCTGTGGGGAAAAATAGTTCTTATTTTGTAATCACATAAAAATATTTAGAAGGGCAAATAAAAGGAAAAAGCAATGTTATGATAGGAGACACAATACATTGAATATATTGAATATATTGTGGTGAAGATAGGCTTTAGGATAGGGTAAAATGTGGGTCTGTGTGGTTTGTGTTTGGCCACCTTTCAAGCTAAATTATGCTAAGTTTAGCTGTTGGATAAAATATGGAAGGATAGAAAATCTACTATCTTTTAATTTCACTATCTACAAATAGTAGTTCATTTACACATTTTGTAGGTATATCTCTTCTGTATACCCGTCCCCTCCACGAAGATAATATTAATGTGGACAAGATAGATAGCTTCCCCTAATAACAATGAAATGATAGTGGATAAAAGCAGAATGGCTTTTAATTTGGGGGAAAAAAGTCCAGAATAGACAACAGCTAATTGCTTGTATTTGCCACGGGACATTTGCAAGTGAGGAGATGACCCGCCACAAAATAGGCACCTCTGGCTAGAATTCTCACAGTGCTGCTGGGTTCCTGCCAAGGGTCTGCCTGAAGAGCTCCTAAAGATAGGCTTCTGTGCAAGTTTCCCCCAAAAGCCATCTCAGCTACTTTATCTGAATGTCAGTGTTCATTCATTCATTTGTTCAGTGAATCATTACTAAGAGCTATTATCTGTGCCAGGAACTCTGGTAAGCGCCAGGGCTCCAGTGGTGACTGAGGTGGACGTGGGCTCTGCTCTCACTGAGCATGCAGGCTACTCAGGGAGACAGACATATTAGTTTGGGCCTTATTGAATTTTGAAGAGCCAGTGGCATCCAAGTGGAGTTATCCAGCAGCAATTCTAATCATTTCCTAATTTTCACTGGTAAACAACATAAGATCGGTGTTCTAAGAAGTAAAATAATATTACATAGCTTGTTATAAACCATGCTCCATTATTATATTAAATAAAATTTCATGATTGATTTTTGCTTTTATGCTTAAGATTTAGAAAACTTTAGACATTTTCTTTATGTGGTTAAATTAGGGTTTTGTGCAATAATTTATCAAAATAGAAGCATGAGGCCCTTGTCCAGGATTGTCTCTTTATGTACTTTGTATCAGTCCCGCTAAAAACACCTTTTTCCCCAAAGTGTGACCTACTCAAATAGTACCTTACTTCTGATATTTCATAGCATTTCGGAGTTTACAAGATATATTTGCTTATCATTTTGTTTCTTCCTGACAAGTCTGAGGAATACAGGGCAGGTGATGTTTATTTATTTACAGATGGGGAAACTTAGGTACATAGATTTGATTACTTATGTGAAGTCACAGAGCTAGTAAATGGTGGAGGGAGAAGTGGAACCCAGCCTGGGGCTCTTTTACAGGAGTCAGGTCTATTTTTGTTTTATGCTTCCTGCCAGTATAGTGACTTGCTGGAAAGAAAAATTGAATTGTCTTTTTCTACTGAATTCCTCCAATTGTTATCAAAGAAAAAAAGTTTTAATCGTTTAATTTCTTTTTGTTTCCTGATTCTTCAACAAATTAGTTAACATGTATTAATTATTTTCTTCATATCAAATACTTGGCTATATGTGGGATAGAAAAATAAATAAGATACAGTTTTTGTCACTGAGAAACTCAGTCCTATAGGAGAGACCCAGGCATTAAAAAAAATCCCTATGCAGCATGATTAATGCTGTAAGTAATGCATGAGCATAGAGCTGTGGGTATACCAAGGATGTGACAGTGGCCAGAGCTTTGAAGGAGGATGGGATGGGGTGGGAGGTTTAGCAGAGGTAGTGGAGGACGATATTGAGTAGAAGGGAGAGCTGGTGAAAAAGCTTGGACACAGGAAAGCATGGTGTATTTGGGGATTACCAAGTACTTCTCTTTTACTTTACTATTAGGGGACCTTAGGAGGATTGCTGAAGATGGGGCTGTTAAGGAAGGTGGGGCACTTGTGGACAAAAGAGTCTTGTATGCCCAGCTAAGAGGTCTGGAATTATGCGGGTGATGGGCACACCTTGAACATATTGAACCAGAGTTCGGCAGGATTTCAGAGATAGTTTTGTCCACAGTGGAAAGAATGGCCTAGTGGTGGGAAAAATTGATAGCATGGAGAGCACCTAGTAAACTATTGAGTCCAAGAGAATTAGAGGAGCCCAAACTAAGGCAATAGCAAGAGGGGTGGAAAGGGATGGATTTAAGGAACAAAAACTTTTCCATAATAAATAATGCTTAGGATGAGGACTGTTATGATGATAATATCTTGACATGCCATGTTTTTAAAGAATTATGTATTATTTTGAATCCATTGCCTCACATACCATCATAGCACATAGTGATATGCAGGCATTATTTCCATTTCAGAGGTGAAAGTCTGTTAACTATAGAGGCTTAGTTTGACCATTAAAGATGGTCAGATAGATTCATGATGTTACAGGTTTTGTACAGACACCCAAGAAAGCATAACACAGCTTTCCTTGAATTTATATGACAAATGAATAAGGAAATATATAGGCCAAAGAAAAATTGTTTGAGAGGACACGATAGATAGTAGTTAGAAGAGACAGGAAAGAAGTGACACAAATAAAATGTAGAGTATTGAAATCTCCCCTGATCCATCTCTCCCATGACGCCAAATTCCATTCCTTAGATGAGAAGTGGAGGTCATGCTGGGACATGACTGCTAGAAGCTAGAGGTTCTTCTGGAATTCTTGAAGGCATCTGTAAAAGACATGCATTCTCACTGACCTTTGCACTTTACACACCTGTTTAACGCTCCTCTAAAAGCCAGCATCGCATATGAAAGTGTATACCTACTGGATAAATCGGGCAGTGCCTGATTTTTCAAGGATTCTTAGCTTTACAAAAGGCTCATCAAAGGGCTGTTTTTAAGGTTGCATTCTCCTTGGGGCATTAAAGTGGTTTTCCATCTAAGGAGCTTCCACTTGTGACACAGAGGCGATTCTGAAAATTTAGGTGACATCCTGGAGCATCCATGTGTGTATATAGTTTAAAAGAGAAATTACTTTTATTTTCTTTAAGCAAAGGGCATGAAATGAGCAATTCTGCAGCTTTAAGACATTGGACTAAAAACAGTTTCAGAAAGCCAGCTACATAAGAATTTATTCAACTTGCAATGCTTTTATTTTTGGAAAATGATTTTTCAAAGTCAGGTTCATTGATCTTTTTGCTTTTAATTTTTTTAAACTAGGTTATTGGATTCCAGTTGGAATCTATATGGCTTTACTGATTTTCCATGAGGGTCAGGTAGTACTAAACCATTAATTGCCAGATTATATGACTAAATGGCAGTTAATACAAATGTTTCTAAGCCCTTTTTGGGAGGAGGGGGGAGTTAATGCCTCATCCTAGAATTTGTGAACAAAGTAAAACTAAAACATACTTGCTTTTAACAGATTCTTAACCATAACTCTGATTATAACTATTTCTTATATTTGTTACTAACTTTGTTATTTTGGTTGAACATTAATATCGAATATAATAGCATGATTTTAAAAAAAATGATTCTTTGTTTCTTCACTTGGTATACTCATTATTTTGAAATATTTGGAGCCACTTGCTTTTTTCTTAACCACACTTTGATTGTATGATTATATTTGCTAGAGCTGTTACAAATTAATCACTTTTTGGTTATGCTTGTTCTTTTATAAGAAGCGTTTGTTTAGCCGTACATAAACAGAAGTTTATTTTGAGGATTAACTTTCATGTGAATAACTGCCTCCCAGCTAAATCTTTTTAATCACATCTTTTAGAGGAAGGCAAGAATGTTTTTTCCTTTTCTTTTTTTTTTTCATGGATTTAAAATTAGCTGTTTGTATATTGTAACACAGAGAGGTTTGTAGCTTCATGAAGGCAACGACTATATTTTATACATCTTTATATATACACCACAGCCTCACGCATCGCAGATTAATCCATGCTTATGTAAGATTTGAAGAATGTAATAATTCTATAGAAAAAACATAAATTATTTGCTTTGAAAATGACTCTATAAGGAACATCTCTAAATGCACAATATTCTCATAAAAAATCAGGATAGACATTTTCTGCCCCTCCAGACGTATGCCTTTGAGCATTGTGTCCATTTTCATACACGTGAAAAGAAACAGCCTCAAATCTGCTGAACCCTGGAAACCATAAAAGCATTTCCGGCCGGTTGCGGTGGCTCACACCTGTAATCCCAGCACTTTGGGAGGCCGAGGCGGGCGGATCACGAGGTCATGAGATCGAGACCATCTTGGCTAACATGGTGAAACCCCGTCTCTACTAAAAAGACAAAAAATTAGCCGGGCGTGTTGGCGGGCGCCTGTAGTCCCAGCTACTCGGGAGGCTGAGGTAGGAGAATGGCGTGAACCCGGGAGGCGGAGCTTGCAGTGAGCCGAGATCGCACCACTGCACTCCAGCCTGGGCGAGAGAGAGACTCCGTCTCAAAAAAAAAAAAAAGCATTTCCGGACAGTGTTTCTTGTTTACTCATTGATACCATTTCCCCTCAATCAGGGGCCCAGGGCTTTCCCGTTTTCTAATTTTTTGTCTTTGTTTTAAAATACACAGTTACCTTACATACCATTTTATACTCTTGGTAAAAGTTGTTTAGGTCAACTCAACCAACATTTATTTATGGAGGCCGTATGATGTGTTACCTAATGCCATAGATGGTGATGTTACAAAAATGGGTAGGTTGCTGTCTTTGCCCTCTTAAAGGCCGCGACCTGGTGGGACCATAAATATGTGGATGGACACTGTTCAGTGTCATAGGTGCTGTTACACAGACAGGATAAGGATGTATTAGAGACCCGAGGGTGGGAGTGGTGGCTTCTTCCTACCCCTACGGGGTCAAGGAAGCCTTCCCAGGGCTAATGGTGCTGGAGGAATGTTGAGATGAATAGATTTCAAGACAGACAAATGGAGCAGAGGATATTTAGGGCAGAGGAAGGAGCTTAGGAGGGGTAGGCCACACATTTGGAGGGCTGTGTAGGGGCCTTCTATGGTACATGTAGGAGCTTGGACTTCATGTGGCAGGCAGAAGAGAACTAATGAAGGGCTTGAAGCAGTGGCGTAATTTAACTAGATTTTCATTTTAGAAAATTACCCGCAAAACCATGGGAGAATGAAGTAGGTTATTTACATTTCCTTAAAACAGTACTTTTAGAACATAAATAGACCAAACATTAACTTTTCTTCCCCATTGCCTTAAACAGAACTTTACAAAAATCTGAATACACCCACTTCTGCCATTTGAATTTCCAAATGATTTATTCTTTGGCCAAGATGTATTTTTATAGCACTTTAATGTTCTGTGTTTGGGTTTAGGAATTATGGGCTGCCTACCTTGGGTGACACCAGATGCTACAGTGATGCAGCTCACCATATAACTCTCCCGAATCCTCCTTGGCAGTGGCTACAGGCTTCCCGTATTTCTCCTCAAAGCATCTTGAAATAGGACTGTATTGAATGGGCATGACTGGACTACATATTTTAGGCATTTTCAGGAAAAGAAATAATTTGTATGTGAATAAATCTGAGCAAGCATCTGAAAGAAGAGGAATGGATTTAGAGTAACAAAAGACTAGCATGATGTCACATGACAAAGTTCAGAGACTCTCCTCTTAGCCGAGGTGGCTTCCCATGGTGTTACTGGTCATCTGCAGTCTGGTCCAAAAAGCAGTCCTGTGGTCAGTGCTAGGCCATAAGTCTTCAGTTCTGAACTCGATGAGATAGCTCTTCCATGACATTCAGTGTAGTTTCTTTCTCCTTCTCTGACTAACTTTGTTAGACTAGAAGCTACATTATCCTCTTAAAAGTTTTTAGCTCTTATCCCAAGGACTTTCTGGGATATTTAAGAGTGTTGTAATCTCTTTTTTTTTAAAAAATTATTTACATTATGGTAAAAATTTTATCACATAAAAATTTTATAACATAAGATTTACCATCTTAATCATTTCTAAATGTGCATTTCAGTAGCTTTAAGTATATTCACATTGTTGTGCCATGTAATCTGTATGTTTTTAAATGAATACTTCATATTCCTTTCTGATCAGGTTAATGATTATTTAACATACTATTAAGTCTTGATTTCTATACCTCTTATTTTTTGCACATTCTCTTTTTAATCATAAATGCTGAATCAATGTTATTTTTTTGAAGAATAACTCTCTAAAATACTGATAATACAGCCTTTGATACTTCCTTTCCACTGTGGTTATATTTTCCCCATATTATCTTTTGACTTCTCTCTATGGTAGTGTCCTTTTATGAGTCACAAGTGCACACTTTATGCAGCAGTAAACCATGAAACTGGATAGGACATTAAAGACTCTGAACCGTTGTTTGGTTATTTCAGGTTATTGAGGTGTGGGTGCTAATTGAGCTTTCCTAGTCTAAAGTGAAAATAATGTGTTACCCAGAGGTTCCACATCTCCAATCTTGGTTTGAAAATAAACTAAGACTGAAAACATGGAATGAAAATATATTCTTTTGTGTTTTGAAGGAATGAATATTTGAATTCAAATTAATTTTTCTTAGGGTAAGCTTTTCATTTTTATAAAATAATGTTTAATGATCTTGGGAAGAACAGCTATGTAGTATATCTTCAAAAATAAATTTTCAAATTGAATAAATAAGTCTATTTCAAACTTTCGAATTAGGAAATGCCTGGATATTTTAGGATTTGTTTGGTTATGTAATTATTAACTACTGCTGAAAATGCAACAGAAAATTGGAACTCAAAATTTTTCAGTTATTGCTCTCTAACCTCAAGTAATATCAAATTACGCTGTTTCAAATGGTATAGGAGACCATTAAGCTAACTGAAGAGAAAGTTTAAAAGAATTAATATTTGTTACCCATAACCATATTAAGGACTGATTTATTTAAAAAACAACAACCAAAAAACTAATCCAATTATTTAAAAAACAACCACCAAAACACTAATCCAATTTACTGTTATATGGAGGCTGTAATTTTTAGTTATGGTGGATCTCGAAAGTTCATGAACCCTCTAAAATTGTATGTAATTTTTAGTGTGTGTATTGTGTGTGTATGTGCACGCATGCATGCATGTTTCTGGAGAGATAGTATTCACAACTTTCAACAGATTCTGAAAAGGCATCTTGATCCAACCAAAGTTATGAACCACTGTCACAGAGGTTACTTTGCCCATTTTCCTTTTTACTTACAGATCCCAACTCACAACTAGATTTTGTTCCAGAAGTAGTTTGTTTTTGAACTGGTTGTTTGGAACTTAGACCACATTTTTCTATGAAAGTAATACTATATATTATACACACACACACACACATGACACGCACACACACACACAAGACATTCCCTGACTTATAGTGGTTCAACTTAATGATTTTCCAATTTTCTGATATGAAAGCAGTATGAATTCAGTACAAAACGTACTTTGAGTTCTCATGCAACCATTCTGTTTTCACTTTCAGTGTGGTATTCAATTACATGAGATATTCAATACTTTATTAGAAAATAGGCTTTTTATTAGATGATTTTGCCCACCTGTAGGCTAACGTAGGTGTTCTGAGCACGTTTAAGGTAGATTAGGCTAAGCTGTGATGTTCAGTAGGCTAGGTATATGAAATGCATTTTTGACTTACAATATTTTCAACTTATGATGAGTTTATTAGTATGTTCATTGTAACTTAAGGAGCATCTGTACTTACATAAATTATAGAACCTTCACAATGGTGATACAAAAACAAATGAGATAGGCCTCCTGGACTCCAAGTAGTTTATAATCCAGGCCAGTGCAAAAGGCAGGTAAAACCTATCCTCAGTTGAGATTGACCTCCTAATTTGCCAGTGACCTTCCTGTTCATTTTTCTGCAGCTGTGTCAGGATTCATTCCTTCTCACCACTACACCCATAGAAGTATTAGGCAACTGGTATCCTTGGGATTCAGACACATGAGAGAATAGCATGGGGACTTAAGCATTAAGGCAAATTTATGACATGGTTTCTATGGAAAGATGTACTCCTAGTTCTAACTTGGAACCCAGGTTCCTGGGACACAGAAAGTCCTTCACTTGGAGCCTCATTAGTGGATACTGTCTGTGTGATGAATGAAGAGTACACCTCACCTCCACCATGGAGTCTCTCCCTCAAGAGTCTTTTACACAGTTAGCCAGAATAAGGACCTTCTCATTACTAATGACCATTTGTGTTTGAAATATTCGTAAGTCAGACTTTTCTTTCTAAGAGGTGTGGCATGAAAAATTTTCCCCACTACCCCAATTAGGTTCTTGATGAGGGACATGATAGTTCTTTGTAGCTAGACTACATAATTTCTGGTGGAACTTTTACAATATATGTTGGTTGTTGACCAAAGGGAGAAGCTAAAGGGCAAAAGAAGGCAGAAAGAGAAAGTGGAATGAGAGGGCATGAGTGCTTCATGATGTCATCACAAGATTTAGCTTCTCATTATGCCTCATAAAGAGTGGCAGTTTCTTAGTTCATTTTTGTTGCTTAGAACACCTGAGGCTGGGTGATTTATCAGGAAAATAAATTTATTTCTTACAGTTCTGGAGGCTGGGAAGTCCAAGGGCATAGCTGGGCATCTGGTGAGTGCCTTCTTCCTGGCGGGGACTCTCTGCAGAGTCCCAGAGTTACACAGAGTATCACATGGCAAGGGGGCTGAGCATGCTAATGTGCTAGCTCAGATCTTTCTTTCTTCTCTTGTAAAGCCATCAGTTCCACTCTCATGTTAGCCCATTGATCCATTAACCATTAATCTATGTATGGATTAATCCATTCATGCAGGCAGAGCACTCATGACCCAATAGCTTCTTGAAGGCTCTAGGTCTCAACACTGCCATATTGAGGATTGTATTTCAACGTAAGTTTCAGAGGGGACATCAAATTATAATAGACAGTGTCAGTCTTTTTTCATAATTCTTAATGTTTTCTACAGGTCCTGGGAAAGCTTTTTAGATTAGGCTGTTAGCATATCATGTCATTGCATATGATGTGTGCACATATTTTGAAACGTGGATCAAGAAGACATGCTCCACCTGTATAGATGAATAGGAGGAAATTTTGTCTTCAGAGAATACAACATAGGCATGTTTTGGAATTAAACATGAATTTACACTAAGAATTATAATTACTTTAGCCAAATAATTTTGCAAGACGTTCTTTGATTTGACCAAAAAATGTGTATGATCCAAGACCACAATAATTTTTAGCATTATAAAAAGATGTGACTAACTTTAGAAAAGTCAGATTTGGATTAGCTTATACATTCACCATTTGCTACCAAAAAGCCAACGTAGAGGACTGTGGTCTATTTCTTAGTTACATATTAGCTACATTAAGTCACTAATTCCTCAAATATGGAGGTGCCTCTTTATGGATATGCAAAATGTATATTATAAATTTCAAAAGTTATACATTTTATGATGTTCCTCTAATAGTCTATCTACAGGGTAATTGCTACAAACCAGTATTTTAGATAATTATACCTGTTCATATTTTCTAAAAAAAAAAAAGCAATGTAGACAGGAAATTAGTAACAGAGCAACTGAAAATTGGAATGACTAGATTCTATGTTGAGATTAATAGTCATGCATGTACAAATAATGTTTTCCCATAGAAGATAATCTTTGTGACTTTGGGTTAGACAAAGGTGTCTTAGATTTGACATGATTCATAAAAGAAAAAAATTGATAAATAGGACTTCATCAAATTCAGGATCCTCTGCTCTTCAAAAGATGCCATTAATACAATGGAAAAAAACAAGTCACAGACTGGGAAGAAATATTTGCAAATCACATGTTAGATAAATATCTTGCATCCAGAATATGTAAAGGGCATTTAAGATGCAAAAATAGGAAAAGAGACAGTTCAATTTTAAAAATGGACTAAAGATTCAAACAGACATTTCACCAGTGAAGATGTGCACATGAAAAATAAGCAAAGGAAAATGCTCAAAATCAGTAGTCATTAGGGAAACGCACATTAAAACCACAATGAGATACTATATACCTATTAGAATGCCTAAAATTAAAGTGACTGACTGAATGTTGGTGAGGATGTAAAGCAACTGTTGGCAGCAGACCAGTGGTTGCCTGGGGACAGGTAGTGATTATAAAGGGATGCAAGGAAAGTTTTGAGTGTGGTGAATATGTTCAGTGTCTTGACTATGGTAGTGGTTTCATGGCCATATTTGTATGTCAAAACATATCAAATTGTATACTTTATGTGCAGTTTCTAATATGATCATGATATCTCAATAAAGTTGTAAATTTTTTTCCTGTAATGTTGCTTCCTTTGGTTTGTATTTCTAACTTAATTGGTGATAACATAGATTTTATTTCAGGGGTAAATTCTCAAGATATATGACATTTAAAATATACAAAATAATTAGATGATAAATATGGATTTTTAGTCTTTCTGGTATAAATGTCACATAATAAATTTGAATATTTCTGATAATTTTGACATGTAGCTAATACTGATATGCACTTACTAACACTCTCAGCCTCAATAGATTTAAATTATATTAATTTGACTTATTTAGAAATTTATATCATTATTTATGTTTTTCCCCTTTTTAAAACTACCTTTGTTATGAATATGTTTTAATTTTTATTGTTATAAGCAAAACTTTAGTGTGATTTATGGAGTAAAAAGGTAGTTATAGAATATAAGTCAGTGTGAATTGCTGGTACATGTTATTTCCTTTCTGTATTGGGATTCCATGTTATGAAATATTGCTAAAAATAAGTAGGCTTTGGGGTGAGACTTGGGGACCTTTTAATTCCTGCTACAGTCAGTGGTGGTAACAGTGTATTTGGTGATGGGGTTTGCCCTGTGTTTACATGAGTCCTGGGCTCTGGTGATGGGAGAGATGATAGAAGATAACCTATTCCCATCCCTGTATATTAAGCTGGTACCATGTGGTAGGACATTAAAATGGTGGTTTACACTATAAAAAATGAGTTGCAATTATAAAAACAAAGGCGGAGGAGGGAGGCCTTAGAATGCTGGCATTAAATCTTATTTTTCTTAAGAGTTTGTGCAAAATGGGGCCTGGAGTTTCACTCCAGGAGCACTTTTAGCTGCTGCCACATGAAGCTTATTAAGGGCAAGATTTGTCTCCTGACACCTGGCCTTTCTCACTGCCTCCTCTCAGGAGGCCTCTCTTACCATTGCTTCTGTGTGGACTCCAACAGCTATAACTGGTTTAGATGTGCAGCTAGACCCTACCCTAGTCTGAGGCAGTGGTTTTCCACCGTGGCTGCCATTCGAATCACCACCTCCTTTCTCACCCATTTCCCCATTTTCACTTTCCTGCCTTAAACATTTCACTAGCTTTTTGCACTTAGAAGAAAAAGCACACTCCCTGTTGTGTCCAGCATATTCTGACTCTTGTCTCCTATAACCTCCTCTCTTGATACAGTCCTACTCCAGCTGTTATTTGTCCTGACAGTGGCTGCAAACACTTATTTACTTCTTACAAGAAGCTCTTATAATTTGATGCCTGGCAAACACTCCCTGGACTTAATAGCATAATGATATCATAATAATAACACTTTCTGCCATCTATTGAATGTTTTCTCTAACCCAGACAGTGTGCTAAGTGCTCTACAGGCATTATCTTATAATTAAGTTAGATGCAACAAGCTTGTGAAGTTGGTATTGTTATTTCCGATTTTTAGGAGAGAAAACTGAGGCATAGAGTTGGAGTAATTTGTCCAGGTTCATACTGTTATTGTATGCTGGAGCCTGGCTTGAAATCTGTCTGTCTGACTCTAAATTGGCTCTTTGGTACTGACTTTCAAAAGTGTTTTGTTGACGATTAAATTGTAATGATTCCATAACAGTTCCAGGAAGACAGTCTTAGAGCAAGCTGTAGAGTAAAATTCTTATTGAAATTCAAAGTAAATATTAACGCAACTTAACTGTCTTATTGGAGACAACAAACTTTTCTCAATATATTATGTCTTTATGGTAGTAAGAAATAGTGTCATGTAAAAGTTGGAAATGAACTGTGGAATCAAACAGACAGAGAGATGATCTCAGCACCTGCCATTTATTCATATAGATCTCACTATCATATGTACCAGATAATGTTCTAGGCACTGGAGATATTGTCAGTGTGCAATCCAGTGGGATGATTTAAAATTTTGGTTCTACAAGCTGTTTTTGTCTTGGAGGCTCACTATAGCACGGTAACTCTTTATTGAATGCTATATAAATGTGATCCATCTTGGACCCTATCCGAAAGGGGGTCTATTTGAGCCAGTGTTGTGACATGGCCTCTAAGGTAATCCTATAGAAAGCCTCTGGTGTAGTTTGCTTTCTTTTTTCCTTTCTTTCCATCCAATTAAAATGAAACATTAAATTTAACTTTTTTAGATATAATAAACTCAGGGACCTTATATTCTAATAGGGGTAGCACAATAAATGTAGTAAATTACATTATGTGTCAGGAGATGGGAAGTACTTCGTGGGGTGGATAATAAGATCAGGATGGGGGAAAATATGGTGAGCAAGCACAAGTTTTAGTGTGAAACACGCAGTTACTCAGGTGGGTGTCATTGAGATGGTCAAGACCTGAAGGAGGTGAAGGGGTCAGCCAGAGGGATATCTGAGGGAGGAGAGGGGAGGTAGTGCCAGCCTACAGCAGGAGTATTTAGGCCCACTGCGGAAGAATGCAGCCATTGTGATGCAGGAAATCAAGAGAGGGAAACGCTAGATGAGGTCAGAGAGGTTCAAAGTATTTTGCTGGTGAAAACGAAATGAACTAGCATACCTAAGGCACTTAACCAGAGCCTGGCCCAGGGCCACAGAGTCCCTGCCTACCTCTTCCAGCTGCATCTCCCTCTGCTGCCTCTTGCAAACTCTTCACTGCATTTATAGCAGAAAGCTCTTCGAAGATGTCCCAAATATCCATGTTGTCTTAACCTTTCTACTTTTGCACACACCTAAAATGCCCTTCCCCCATCTCTTGTCATAAACTCCTTCAAGACCCACCTTGGGCCCTTGTCTGAGAACATTGCTTTGACTCCCTCTGAGGTGAGTTGATGCTTCCTTCTCTGGACCACCTGCATAGTACTGTGTATATGTTAGAAATAACACCTGGCTGATGGTAACTAACATTTAATGAGCACATACTATGCACCATGCACTAAGTCCTTTAACGTGTTTTTCATTTATTTCTCACAACAACCCTATAAGGTATGTCCTATTGTCATCCCCATTTTACAGATGAATAAATAAAGCCATGAAGAAGTTTAGTAACTTGCCTGAGATCATCCAACTACTAAGTGGTGGCACCAGGAGGTGAACCCAAGGTTTCTGGCTCCAGGACCTCTGCTCTTTCGTAATCATATTATACTGCACCTCCACCATACTTAGAATATATACAAGGCAGTGTGCACATAACACTGTATTGCAAGTATTAGTGTATGTGCATGTGTCTTGCCTATTATTCGTGAATTCTTTGAGGACAGGGAACCATGTCAAATTCACTTTTGCTCTTTGGGGCTTTGCATATATGCAAAGCTGTGGTGAGAGTAAAATATTCTCTTGTAATTTGTAAGACATGAGAAATATTATTCAAAATGTTAATGTAAATGCACCATTGGTTCTGAATTTCATTTGGTTTTGAATTTCATTTTAATCGTGTCATTGTGCTTCTGCTTCTCTCTAGACCAGTATTAAAGAGGGACAGCTATTGAAGCAAACCAGTTCTTTCCAAAGGTGGAAAAAGCGATACTTCAAACTTCGAGGCCGCACCCTTTACTATGCGAAGGACTCAAAGGTAACTCGCGAGAATACTAGTTTCAAGCATTTGAGGCTGTGGATGGATGTAAAATTTTGGTTCTGTAAGCTGTTTTTGTCTTGGAAGCGCACTATAGCATTATGCTTTTATATGAATTCAATATAAATGTGATCCATCGGGGACCCCATCCCAAGTGGGTCTATTTGAGTCAGTCCCATAACATGTCCCTAAGAATAATCTTTAAGGAAGGCTCTAGTGTAGTTTCATTTCTTTCTTCCTTTCTTCTTTCTTTCCAATTAAAATAAAACATTAAATGTAACCTTATTAGATGTAATAAACGCAACATTCTGGGTTTCCACCTTTTATCTTGTAAATCTTTCCCTGACCATGAGAGAGAGAGAGAGAGAGGGAGAGAGAGAGCTGCTGTAGTTGCTAAGAATTCATGCTCTGTGTTCAGAGAAGAGCTCATATCCCACTTCCAGCATATTCCAATGGAGTGGCTGTGGACAGCATGTGTTGCTGAGAGGAGGCTTAAAGGAGAAAATACACATCAAGAGCTTCCACAGTACCTGATATAAAACAATCACTCCAGTATGCTAGCAATTAGGAATACAAATCATATTGAAATCAAATCAAGACTTAAAAAATTTTTTATATAACAGTTGAATCAAATAATAATAATATAGTTTTGGGAGAAGCAATTTGTAAAAACTCGTATTTTAGTATTCAAAAATAAATTAAGATTTCTGGCTACTGTGCCAGTTGAATAATTAATTATTTTCATTTTTATAAATGTATGCTCGTGATATAATTGGTAGAGTTGTACACCAGGAGGTAAAAACAAGCAAACAAACCTAATTCTAAGTTTATGTATCTATAGAAGTAATAACCATGTAAAATAATCTTATTTTACAAGTCATTATGTTCAAAATTGTCCCTGATCTGGCTCCATCCTGATTTTTCACATTTATCTCTAGACAGCATTGGCTATTTGACAGCCTCCAGTTTGGGCTCATGCTACCATCACTGGGATGACTTTTCCTTTTCCATCTGCACTTGACAAAGTTCCCTGTTTTCTTCAAGATCCCCTCAAATAGTCCTTATTCCATGATTCACGAGAGAGAGAGTTCAGTTTTCTGCTGGATAAATCACCTGTGACCTTCTATAGCATTTCATTGTATTTCTTCTCTTTTAGTTGTCTATCTTACCTTAAAGTCAGTTGTGTCTATTTAATCTCCTGTGCTAGACTGTAGATTCCTGCCAGTCAATGAACAAGTCTTATAGTCACATTGGTTGAATTGAAGTAGACTAGTTCTACAGTCTACTTCAGTTTCAAGTCCAGCTGTCAACTACTTCAAGTTCTAGTTTCCGCAGTTCTCGCGGTGCACCGTTATGCCTGCCTTGCTGGAAGAACGCTGAATGAGTATGAACAATGAGTGACTAAAAGTGGGAAGCCTACATTTATTGACTAAGATTTCCTACTTGCTACCTTGGATGTTAAGAGTATACAAAAAAGGTCATCTGCTACTTGCAAAGCAAATTCATTACCTCATTTGAACGCATAGTTATAGATGAGGAAAATAAGGTTCAGAAGGTTCGTGAGCTAAGCCAGGACTAGTTCTCAACTCTTAGGTTGCAAACCTGGAAACAATGATATTTCCTCTGCCTCCCTGGCAGAGCTGTTACAAGCTTCAGAGAGATTGCATTGTGCATGTGTATGCCACACACTCAGCAGGTTCCCCAGAAGTGGTAGCTGTTACGCTTCCAGAGAGCACAGAACATTTGCATTGAAACAGTGTTCCCAGGGCGTCTTTAAAGTCCTTTTCAGTTGGGGATTTATGGATTAGTTGTAGTTTATGCTTTTATTTTTCCTTTATAGGAAGAAATTGCAGAGAGTACAACCAACTTAACTTTTTTTTCCCCCATTTTCTATTCCTAATTCCTGTATTGAAAAAATGTATTGAAGAGCATTGAGTTAGGTTTTCTTCTAATGTATTTGTATGTTTTTTTCATTAACAGTCTCTGATATTTGATGAAGTTGACCTCTCAGATGCTAGTGTAGCTGAAGCAAGCACGAAAAATGCTAACAACAGCTTCACGGTATGGTTATATTCTGCTAACTCCCTTCTCAAAAGTTATAGAATGACCTTTCTTAAGCGTGTACAGAATGCCCTGTTCAATTATAAACTGTTGCTAACTTATGCGTGTTGGAGTTCCTACCAACACAATCAACTTGAAATACACTGTATATTCTAACACCCAGTACCAGTTATGACTCAGTTAACCTGAGGTTAAATATACTTTTTAAAAATTTTATCATTTTTCTCTTTTAATTTTAGTGCTTTATTTTTCACCTCCTTTAAATTAGTACTTCAATTAATTCCATTGTTCTTGAATATTTAAAAAGTTTATTTACCTTCAGTCTTAAAAATAAAATTTTCTCCATGTAGCCTACTTTCACTCCATTTCACCCCAGTTGCCATCGTTCAGGCAGTTGCCATAGTTCAGGGCTTCACTTCTCACTTAGGTAATTCATTCAGCAGCTCTGTTCCAGTTTCTTCTTTTCTGATCACAGATCACATTGCTTAAAAAGACCTCACTGGTTCCACATTGCCTGCAAATGGCATCCCCAACTCAGTCTTCAGATCTTGTAAGATCATGCCTCAGCATTCTAGTATTACCAGACAATTAATTTGTCCTTCTCTGTCCCACCAGTGCAGCAATTCTACCCATGCCTGTGCTTTTCCTGTTCCCTCTGACTTCAGTGATTCCTCCCCCATCTATCACTGTGGGAATCCTACCAATTCTTCAAAGCTTATTTCAGATAACCCATTTTTTTCCAGCTTCTTTCATTCACAAAGTATGGATTGAGTTCCCACCATGTGTTAAGCACAAGAAATTCAGAGGTGAATGTGTATGTATATAATTTCCCTCAAGATATTCCTGATGTTGTTCAGCCCAATTTCATGTGGGCTACTTTTTATAACTACATACTTCCTAGGTCTTCAAAGGTGCATTGTTCTTGCTGTGTTGTCACTCCCATCCACACTCCCAGTCCTCCCTGGAAAGCTACCACTCCTGACAGCAGCGTGCAGTGTCCATCCCCTAGGCATGCCAGGGCAGGGGAGACAGACTGCTAAACAGGTGTACAGCAGTGCCTTGATAGAGGTGAGCACTGGTAGGGGTTGGGGGAAGAGAGGACACAAATGAATTCAGATGTTGCCTTATTGATTTATAGGCATGTGAGATAATTCATAGTGTAAATATTCCTCCCCATCTCCCCTGATCCCCAGGGAGAGTTTAGTTTGAGAAGAGGAAAGCCAAGAATAGAGTCCTGGGAAAATATTAAAATTCAAGGTTTAACCAATAAAGACTGAGAGCATTCTTAAGTAAAGGAGAATCAGGAGTCAGTGATGTTATAAAAACCAAGCAGAAGAGAGTTTCAAAACAGATCCTTTGACACGTCCTATACTGTAGAGAGGCCAAGTCAAAGAAGAATTGAAAAGTGATGGTTCAATTTGTTAACTTGGAGGTCATTTGGTCCCATTGATGTGAGTAGTTTCAGTGTGGGGCAGGCTGGGGGCCGGCATTAGGCTGTACTGTGAATGCAAAGTGAAAGGCAGGCAGAGACAAGGTAGGTAACTGTTTTCTAAAAGCTTGGCTGTTAAAAGGAGAACAGAGATCGCTAGTAAAATGTTTCAGCCAGAAGAGAATTTTATGTTTTGTTGTTGTTCTTTTGCTGTGTTCTAAAAATGATTTTGAATGCATTTATATGAAGAGAGGAGGAATAGTTAGAACCGAAAGTTGAAGACTTAGGAGAGAGAGGGAATGACTGATGAAGCATGATTGCTGAGTAAGCTGACGGGTGTAGGAATCAGAGCGCAGGTTAAGAGATCAGCGTTGAACGGGAGACAGAAAGCTTACAGAGGCAGGTGTGACCAGGAAGTTTATATATTTCAAAACCAAATACTGTTTTCTCATTGAAATTGAAGGATAAGGTTATTTGCTGTGAGTGAAAGTTGAGGATGGTTAATAGTGGCTTCTGTAGAAAAAGATAATCGAAGCTGAACAGGGACCTATAGATGATTACTAAGTAGTGAGTGGTGTCTACCAAAGATTGGAGATCAAGTTTAGTAATGTCATTACTCCCTGTGCTTATAACATTTTCTTTAAGTGGGAGTAGAGAACAAACAAATGAATTGATCCAGGGTTGGTGGTTTATAGGGCATATTGGACAGAAAGAGAAAGAGAGAGATTGCTAGATATTTGAGGGATTGAAACTCATCCATCTCCCTGCTCTTCTCAGTTTTTGAGACTACAATACAAAGAGTAAGGGACAGCTTTGGCTGAACAGGATCCAACAACCACTAAATACAGAGCTTCTGATGAATTGTTGGAGACCTAAGGCCAAAACCTTGCTCATTCCTTCTTTCTTCCACTTGAAGGTGGGGTAGGGTGAGATAGAAAGAATTTCACCAGTCCTACTAGTAGGATTAGCCACTTGCTTTTCCCTAGGCAATGAAGAATAATCCTCTCTCTGCTGGAGCCTCATGGAGGGTGAATAAGGTTTCCCACCAATCAACATTTATTTGTTTTTTAATGCTTTTTATTTTTTTAATGACACATAATGATGGTACATATTTATAGGATACATAGTGATGTTTCGATATATGCAATGTACAGTGATCAGATCAAGGTAATTAGGATATCCACCATCTCAAACATCAACCATTTCTTTGTGTTGCACACATTCAATATTCTCCTGTGTCTGTTTGAAGCTATATAATATATTATTGTTAACTGTAGTCATCCTATGGTGCTATAGAACACTAAAAATTATTCTTCCTATTTAGCTAGAATTTTGTATCCTTTAAGAGTTTAATCTGAAAGAAGGTTTCAGAATTTAAGATTTGAAGCATCCATTAATTTCAGGTGAAGACAAGGTCTAGGGTTTTGGAGTAGGAAATTATTCAAATCCTTATACAGGTCTTTCTTGGCCCTTCAACTGGGCATGTGATCTCTCCTGTAGTGTCTTTCTTACAGAATTTAGCATATGCTGCCTTATACTTAGTTAAGTATTTATTTTTGACCAGGCACAGTGGCTCACACCTGTAATCCCAACACTTTGAGAGGCTGAGGCAGGAGGATTACTTGAGGCCAGGAGTTTGAGACCAGCCTGGGGAACATAGATTCCCATCTCTACAACAAATACAAAAATTAGCTGGATATGGTGGCGTGCACCTATAGTCCCAGCCACTCAGGAGGCTAATTGCTTGAGGAGTTCGAGGCTCTAGTGAGCTATGATCCCAGCCTGGGCAACAGAGTGAGACCCTGTCTAAAAATTTTTTTTTGGCCGGGCATGATGGCTCACGCCTGTAATCCCAGCACTTTGGGAGGCTGAGGTGTGCAGATCATGAGGTCAGGAGATCGAGACCATCCTGGGTAACATGGTGAAACCCCATCTCTACTAAAAAAAATACAAAAAATTAGTCGGGCATGGGGGCACATGCCTGTAGTCCCAGCTACTCGGGTGGCTGAAGCAGGAGAATTGCTTGAACCCAGGAGGTGGAGGTTGCAGTGAGCCGAGATTGCGCCACTGCACTCCAGCCTGGGCGACAGAGCAAGACTTTGTCTCAAAAAAAAAAAAAATTTTTTTTTTTTTCACTATTTATTTTTATTATAACCTCCTTGAGGATAGGGACTGTGTCATACCTTTTTAATCTCATGGTGCCTTATCCATAAGTGTTTGTTGATTTTAACTAATAAGATGAAAGTTTATTTTAGGCGTGAGAAGACTTTTTGTTGAAATATTTTCAAGAAATTTCTTTATTCAACCAAATACTATTTTTTTAGTTTACTGAACTAGAAATATAGGGGATGGTTGGGCACAGTGGCTCATGCCTATAATGCCAGCATTTTGGGAGGCTGGTGGTAGGATCTCATGAAGCCAGGAGTTTGAGACCAGCCTGGGGAACATAGTGAGACCCCACTTCTCTACAAAAAAATATCCAAAAATTAGCCAGGTGTACTGGTGCATGCCTGTAGTGCCAGCTATTCTGGAGGCTGAGATGGGAGGATCGCTTGAGCTCTGGAGTTTGAGGTTGCAGTGAGCTATGATTGCACCACTGCTCTCCAGCCTGGACAACAAAGTGATTCCCTGTCTCTAAAAACAAAACAAAATAAAAGAACAAAGAACAAAGAAACAAAAACAAATGTAGGGACTAAAAAGTTAGGCAGATTGCTTAGGGTTTTAGAGCAAATGAATTTGGTAGAACTTTCCAGGGTATAAAATGGAGCAAGAGACATGTTTTCAACCAGTAATTGACAAACCTTCCTCTCTTTAAATATTTAAATATCTTACCTTCTTCAATTATTGTGACTGCTACTGATGCTGTTATTGTGGCTGGTTTGTGTCAGAGGCTAATGGTGTAGTTTGATGCATTATGGCTGGAGGATCCAGGAATGGCCAAATTCTACTCATTTCACCCATCCCTCCTCTTGCTGAAGTTTCTAAGG
Source organism: Pongo abelii (assembly GCF_028885655.2). Taxonomy (NCBI): domain Eukaryota; kingdom Metazoa; phylum Chordata; class Mammalia; order Primates; family Hominidae; genus Pongo; species Pongo abelii. The sequence continues at coordinate 47,133,562 of NC_071999.2, forward strand.
GTGATATATTGACAAAGTACAATAGTGGATGGAAACTACATACATGATAAATGGAAAATGGAAAACCTGTGCTTTGCCTGAAAACCCAGTGCTGAACTCTCTGGTAAAATGGGTTCTAGAGATCAGGGCAGTGATTTGACCTAGCCTGGGAAGTTCCTCAGTGTCATTTCCGCGACGGTTCAGTTGGTATTCAATTGGTATGAATGAGTCACTCAGGCTGGCCAGGCTTCGAGGGGGGCCACAGACATTAAGACAGTCGTGTCAAAGGATTTGGGACATGATTAAAAACCTATACACAGTATGATTACTCTTCCTTTCTTGTGCAGTCTCTCACTCCCATCTCTGGAGTTAATAACTTTGTTTTTTTAGTTATCTAAATTGCCTCAGGTATTCTATTAGTTTTCTATTGCTGTATAACAACCAACCACAAACTTAGTGGCTTAAAAAAACAATGCCCATTTATCTCAGTTTTTATAGGCCACACAGTATTGCTAGATTCTTCTGCTCCAGGTCTTACAATATAAATAAGTAGATATGGGTTGGGCAGGGTGGCTCATGTCTGTAATCCCTGCACTTTGGGAGGCTGAGGTGGGTGGGTCACTTGAGGTCAGAAGTTTGAAACCAGCCTGGCCAACATGGTGAAACCCTGTCTCTACTAAATACAAAAATTTGCTGGGCATGGTGGCTCATGCCTGTAATCCCAGCACTTTGGGAGGCCCAGGCAGGTGGATTGCTTGAGGCTAGGCGAACCCCCCTTGTCTACTAAATATACAAAAATTAGCTGGACGTATTGGTGCATGTCAGTATTTCCAGCTACTTGGGAGGCTGAGGCAGGAGAATTGCTTGAACCCGGGAAGCGGAGGTTGCAGTGAGCCGAGATTGTGCCACTGCACTCCAGCCTGGGCAACACGGCAAGACTCTGTCTCAAAAAAAAGAAAGAAACAGATATGACAAATTTATATATATATACTTGTATTGACTCGAATTGAGCTAATTTTAGCCATAGTTTGAGTTTGTGATTTCACAAGTGTCTTCTGCCATAATAAAACTTACTAACAATGAAAGTATTTTTTTGTGATTTTAGGTGGCAGTGATGCAATCAGGGAATGGAAAAGGACAATTTCTGACAGGATTTAGGTTAATGTTTATTAATATATTTGTAGTTCAAGCCAGGCATGGTGGCTCATGCCTGTAATCCCAACACTTTAGGAGGCCGAGGTGGGAGAATCACTTGAGCCCAAGAGTTCAAGACCAGCTTGGGCAACATGGCAAAACCCCATCTCTACAAAAAATGAAAAAATTAACTGAGCATCGTGGTGCATGCCTGTAGTCAAAGCTACTCAGGAGGCTGAGGTGGGAGGATCTCTTGAGCGGAGGTTGCAGTGAGCCAAGATCGCACCACTGCACTCCAGTCTGGGTGGCAGAGAAAGACCCTGTCTCAAAAAAAAAAGAGAGAGAGAGAGAGAGAGAAAGAAAAAATAATAATTTATTTGTAGTTTAAGTTCTACCATGGCCTTTTCTATGATTGTTAAATCAATAAAATGTTCTTTTTTGTTGTTCATTTAAAAAAATTCATTTTAAAAATTTGATTGCTATCTGCATGGTGTTTTGGAAGTTTCATTTTTATCTTTAACATAGCCCTATGCTGTATGTGAATGTATTCCTCCCAGATGAGGCTAGAGAGAATTGATCTCCTTTTGGTCACACTGGTGCCACCCTGGGAAAGGGCTCCCAGACCTCCTGATGTTTAATTGAAGGCTCTTTCCAATCAGACAGAGTTCTTTCTATCTGGGTAGTCTCTGCCTCTGCTGTTCTCTTTCTTCCTCAAACACTGCTCTCTTTTCTCACTAATCATGATATGTCTATCCTCAGATTTTTTTTTTTTTTTATTTACCCAATTTGTAGAGGATAGGAGCTTAGACCATGAAAGTCAAACAGCCTGGGTTTGGGTCCTGACTTGGCTACATCCAGTTATGTGACCTTGGACAAATTGGTTAACCTTTCTAAATCCCAGTTTCCTCACCAGTCATTGAGAATAACAAGAGTACCTGCCTCATAGGATTATAAGGATTAAATTAAATGTGATAATACACCACAATACCTGCAGTTTAATAAAAGTGGCAGTTCTTTTCCCGAGTTTATCATCTCCCTATTTCCAAGTAGCAGTATGTTGCCAATTCCTGAAAGTTTGGGAATTTGGAAGAAGAATGTGGATGAACTTTATCTTGAGAAAACATTCCATGCTGCTTATCTTTCAGAGATATAGCAAAGATTTATTTCCACTTTTATCTCATATTAATAACTATGACTGGGAATAATAAATGAAATTATAATCTGACCATGTTAGGTAAATGTTATTTGTGAAAGAAGAGCTATTTAATGATATGAAAGTCATCACAATCACATGGTATATGTTAACCTTTCAAAGCATGCTGTTCAAATGACTGTTTTCTTTAAATTTTAATGAAGATTAGGCTAAATCTTAAATGAGTCACAATTTTAAAGAAATTATTGTACTGATATTGTTAAAACTTCTTATGGAAGTTTGCTAGAGAAAGTAGCATGTGTTTTTTATTTGTTTGTTTGAAGTAGAAAGAAATACATAGGTAATTTATTTCATTTATTTAACCACCCGTAACATTTTCAGGGGGCACTCTGTAGGTGTGTGTGAAATTTCATGAGTATGGCACACCCACACGGGCTTACTTGGTTGATGAAACACAGGCACCCTCTGGTAACACTTGTATTTAGAATTAAATGATCACTGGAACAAAAAGGGATTTTAGTTCAGGGGTCACTTGCCACAGCAGATGTGACTAAAGTTTATTAGCATTAGATTATGATTCTTTCTATGAGGGTTTAAAAGGTCTGCATAAAAAGACACCAATAAACATGAGAACATACTCTTATGGCACATCAAATATCAGAAATTATGCATTCGTAATATAATTGGAATGAGCAGGGTGGGTTTTAGTGGTACAGAACAAAATGTTCTTAAGAATTCCTTTAATGTTTCCTTTCTATTTATTCCACTTTTCCCTTAGCTTCCTCTCAGTTAATATAGTTTACTTCATCTCTCTCTTAGAGGGCGATCACATCCTTTGAACTTAAAAAGCTGTCAGTTTATTTTTCTCTATTAATCTATCAATATTTACTTACAAAGGAAATAACTAAAAGCTACTTTCTTTTCATATAATTTGTGAATGCACACACAAAAAAGGTATTTAGGTTATCACCTGAATAATCACTGACAAGTAAGTTGCCTACCTTATTTGATATTTGTTGTAACTATTATATTTCTGTTCTGAATGCTTTATGTCTGATAACTCATTCAATTCTTCATATGAATGCTAGAGTGTAAGAATTATTATGATTCCCATTTGATAGATGAAGAATCTGAAACAGAGAGGCTAACATCTAATAATATAATGACTAGAATCTGAACCTGTCCACATCATCTGGCCTCGGTTTGTGTCTTCACGACTTTGCTATGCTGTGTCTTTATTGTGGAGTTTTAAATTAATGTGGTTTAGATAGTATTCCTCTAACTGGTGTATTACATGTTCAGTTGTTTTTTCTACAAGTCAAGCAGAGTTTTATGCTGCATCACCAGATGAATAGCAAGCACTTGCTGGTCAGACTACAAATTTAGAATATTTCATTGTATTTTGGCACTGTATTTTAAAGAGAAATGTTGACTAAAGAGCTCACAGAGGATGGTAACTGATATTATAAAAAAGGTCTGGGAATCCTGGGATTGACTGGCATTTAAGGGCACTCTTTATTTTAAAAATTTGGAAAAATGTGACAGATGTATTTTTAATATTTGAGGCATTATCATATAGGAGAGGCTGTAGACAGGTTTTGTGTTACTGCAGCGTGCAGGACCCGTGGTTGAATTCGTGGACGAATAATTCAAGCTCAGTATAACAGAGAACTTTCTAACTTGAGTCATCTAATAGAACAGGCCCCTTGTGAGGTAATAGCTCTTCCCATTATTAGAAATCTTTAGTCATCTCATTCCCTGTGAGCTGAAAGGGGCCTTCAAGAAGAGAGTTCTCAGAGCAGACTCAGCTTCAAGTGCTGAAATAATTTCTCAAGGTTAGATGGCTAATAGCAGGGCATAGCTAATATGGAATTCAGGGCTCTCAGCTCTTGATGTTTGTTGGGAATAGGCAAAGGAGTGGATTTAGAGACTGCTGGGCACTATGCTAGACACTTTACACATGGAGGCCCATTATACCACACAGCAAGAGCTAAATGACCATCTTTCTAGAATGCAGTTGGGGAGATCTTTGCACAGTGTGTGCATGTGAGAGGGGGTGAGGAGAGATGGTGGAAACTGAAATTTCCTTGCAGATGCAAAGACTGTGTCTTCTTTACCACTGAATCCTCAAGGCTAACCCAGTGCCTGGCACAGAGGGAAAGCTAATAAATATTTGTTGAATAAATGAAGGGATATATCTTTGTTGGATGAATGAATTAGTGACATTTGTAAACTGTACTGGGTTTTTTTGGACAAAAAGTATTAGGTCATGTTTTGGCTTAGAGAACAGTTTTCTAATCCCTCCCTATGATATTAGTTTATATATATTATACGCATAAATTCTTGCACCCTCATTGAAATATTTATGTAATGACTTAAGACTATTTTATACCATGTTTACAAACATGCTTCTTGCCTTTCATTAGTCATTGCAGTGGTCCCACCTTTGCTTACATAATTATTAGATGACTGATAGCAGCAAACCTCATATTTTAACATTTATATTAGTTAAAATATTTTATAGCACTCTAAAATGATGCCATATTAATGCAATTTAAGCGGTTGTGTTTTTTGCTTTTTAAAACTGACTTATGTACAATTTAGATGACTTTATACTCTGAAAGCTGATAATTTCTGTTAAGTTTAAAATTCATGTTCCTTTTTCTATATCTTAGAAATTAGGGGCTTTTAGAAATGAAATACCTTATCTTTGTTTCTGTGGGTGTTTCATATTTATCTTTTTATTTAGTGATATAGCATCTTTTCCAAGACTAACCCAGAGAAATAGCTCTTAAGGTTATTATGGGCTTCCTCACACCAAAGTCCTAGGGCATAAGAAACCATTGGTCCTTTTGTAGCTAGACGAAAATCTTGGGGTGAAGATAAGGTGTGGAAGAAGAACAGAACCTGTGTCTCCACCTTCACTAGTAGCCTTCCAGAAATCTTTCAAATGGGCTTTCTAAAGTAAGGCAAGACCCAGTGAGCATGTCCTCAGTTCTTCTGCCAACTCTGGAGCTCTGGGAACCTAGGGCTTGCTTGCAAAATGAGACCAGGGGAGTCCCAGGACATAGATCAGTTTCATCAAAGGGTCCGAGGTGGTTAATAGACACTATCAATAGGTTGGGAGAGGGCACTTGTCATCCAAAGAGCTGTGTCGGACGTTCAGTCAGGGTGTCATGATCATTTGCCGTGCCTGGTGTTACCATGTTCCCCTTGCCCTTACTGAAGATCCATGACTCGGGGAAAATATAGTGCTCCTGCTCAGAAACCTTCAACCTGCTGCCTCCAGTACTTTTTCTGTCCTAGTCTGTTGTACAGCAGCCCACTCTCCATCTATCTGTCCACTTCCAGAACTGCCCTTATAATTCATTCATTCATTTACTTAACAAATATTTATCGAGAGTTCATTATATATAGCAGACATTTGTGCTAGATTCTGGGTATACAGTGCTAAATAAAAAAAGTTGGCCACTGAGTACCAAATTTTTAAAAAGTTTTTACTTGAATTTAAACAAATTTAAAGGCTATGCTGCCTGCCTTCAGTGATAGGTCCCTGTCTTTAAAGTATGTGGCCTTGTGAATAGGATTATTTGGATACCAAAAACAAGGAACTCACCTCCCAACTGAGACTGGAAACTGTGCCATCACAGGGGCCCAGGTTATAGGAAAGAGTGGTGGGGGGCGGGGCGGAATTACAATCTTCTTAGAACTTGAGGCCCAGACCATTCAGGATTCCATAAACAAACTTCTGTGAGACTAGTTCATCTGCACTTCTCCACAAACATGCCCCCCTCCCAGAATTTCTGAGGCCAAACCCTAGCCACCGTGTAGAACTTTTTATCCCTGAGTCTGAATATCTGTGTTTTATGAAGCTGGTTTCCTAGGTGGCCTTTAGCCTTTGGCACTTTGTGGATTGCCAGTGGCAGACTGCTGTCACATGAAAAGCTTGGCCAGTTATAACCTTGTAACATGGAGGACTGACCTTCCCAGTGTGTGTGCCATGTTGTAGCTCCCAGTGCATAGCCATATGCTGCGCTGCCTCCTGGTCTTGGGGCTGGTTATAAATCTGCAGTTCACTCATGTGTTCCTATACAAGGCCTTTTACAGACTCCAAATAGATGGTCCTGAGCTGCTACTGTCATTGTCACCATGATCCTGGAGACACAGCCTGTAGCTCTGTGGAAGTAAACTTCTAAAACCTGTCTCTTCTGAGAGTTACTGCATGAAAACAGGCAAGGATGGGTCAGGTTTTGGAGCAGCAGCCCAAGTTCCACCAACCGCCCTGTTATACAGAGGCTTCTAAGCTATGCAGAGTGCTATGAAGGGTTTATTCTTCTTTTGCCCACCTGACTGATATACTGATGTACTTTTTGAAGAAGGGCTGTGGAATTTACCTGGACTTCACTGTGGTCTTGATGTGGCTGAAGTGTTTCGTTGAAGGCTCTTTAGTCCTGTACTTATTTAGATTGACTCTCACTTCTGGTCCCTTTTTGTAGTGCAGACTAGAGCCTCAAACTCTGTAAAAGACAATGGCTTGTCTCATGTAAGTACCTGGAATAGGGGCTTAATATGGGAAAATAAGCTACTGGCAGTAAAAAATTTTCATATTTTTATTTATTTATTTTATTTATTTTTATTTTTATTATACTTTAAGTTTTAGGGTACATGTGCACAACATGCAGGTTTGTTACATATGTATACTTGTGCCATGCTGGTGCGCTGCACCCAGTAACTCGTCATTTAACATTAGGTATATCTCCAAATGCTATCCCTCCCCTCTCCCCCCTCCCCACAACAGGCCCCAGTGTGTGATGTTCCCCTTCCTGTGTCCATGTGTTCTCATTGTTCAATTCCCACCTATGAGTGAGAACATGCGGTGTTTGGTTTTTTGTCCCTGAGATAGTTTGCTGAGAATGATGGTTTCCAGCTTCATCCATGTCCCTACAAAGGACATGAACTCATCCTTTTTTATGGCTGCATAGTATTCCATGGTGTATATGTGCCACATTTTCTTAATCCAGTCTATCATTGTTGGACATTTGGGTTGCTTCCAAGTCTTTGCTATTGTGAATAGTGCCGCAATAAACATACGTGTGCATGTGTCTTTATAGCAGCATGATTTATAATCCTTTGGGTATATACCCAGTAATGGGATGGCTGGGTTAAATGGTATTTCTAGTTCTAGATCCCTGAGGAATCGCTACACTGACTTCCACAATGGTTGAACTAGTTTACAGTCCCACCAACAGTGTAAAAGTGTTCCTATTTCTCCCCATCCTCTCCAGCACCTGTTGTTTCCTGACTTTTTAATGATCACCATTCTAACTGGTATGAGATGGTATCTCATTGTGGTTTTGATTTGCATTTCTCTGATGGCCAGTGATGATGAGCATTTTTTCATGTGTCTTTTGGCTGCATAAATGTCTTCTTTTGAGAAGTGTCTGTTCATATCCTTTGCCTACTTTTTGATGGGGTTGTTTGTTTTTTTCTTGTAAATTTGTTGGAGTTCATTGTAGATTCTGGATATTAGCCCTTTGTCAGATGAGTAGATTGCAAAAATTTTCTCCCATTCTGTAGGTTGCCTGTTCACACTTTGATGGTAGTTTCTTTTGCTGTGCAGAAGCTCTTTAGTTTAATTAGATCCCATTTGTCAATTCTGGCTTTTGTTGCCATTGCTTTTGGTGTTTTAGACATGAAGTCCTTCCCCATGCCTGTGTCCTGAATGGTATTGCCTAGGTTTTCTTCTAGGGTTTTTATGGTTTTAGGTCTAACATTTAAGTCTTTAATCCATGTTGAATTAATTTTTGTATAAGGTGTAAGGAAGGGATCCAGTTTCAGCTTTCTACATATGGTTAGCCAGTTTTCCCAGCACCATTTATTAAATAGGAAATTGTTTCCCCATTTCTTGTTTTTGTCAGGTTTGTCAAAGATCAGATGGTTGTAGATATGCGGCATTATTTCTGAGGGCTCTGTTCTGTTCCATTGGTCTATATGTCTGTTTTGGTACCAGTACCATGCTGTTTTGGTTACTGTAGCCTTGTAGTATAGTTTGAAGTCAGGTAGCATGATGCCTCCAGCCTTGTTCTTTTGGCTTAGGATTGACTTGGCAATGAGGACTCTTTTTTGGTTCCATATGAGCTTTAAAGTAGTTTTTTCCAATTCTGTGAAGAAAGTCATTTGTAGCTTGATGGGGATGGCATTGAATCTATAAATTACCTTGGGCAGTATGGCCATTTTCATATTGATTCTTCCTACCCATGAGCATGGAATGTTCTTCCATTTGTTTGTATCCTCTTTTATTTCATTGAGCAGTGGTTTGTAGTTCTCCTTGAAGAGGTCCTAAACGTCCCTTGTAAGTTGGATTCCTAGGTATTTTATTCTCTTTGAAGCAGTTGTGAATGGGAGTTCACTCATGATTTTGGCTGTCTGTTTGCCTGTTATTGGTGTATAAGAATGCTTGTGATTTTTGCACATTGATTTTGTATCCTGAGACTTTGCTGAAGTTGCCTATCAGCTTAAGGAGATTTTGGTCTGAGACAATGGGGTTTTCTAGATATACAATCATGTCATCTGCAAAAAGGGACAATTTGACTTCCTCTTTTCCTAACTGAATACCCTTTATTTCCTTCTCCTGCCTGATTGCCCTGGCCAGAACTTCCAACACTATGTTGAATAGGAGTGGTGGGAGAGGGCATCCCTGTCTTGTGCCAGTTTTCAAAGGGAATGCTTCCAGTTTTTGCCCATTCAGTATGATATTGGCTGTGGGTTTGTCATAGATAGCTCTTATTATTTTAAAATACATCCCATCAATACCTAATTTATTGAGAGTTTTTAGCATGAAGGGTTGTTGAATTTTGTCAAAGCCTTTTCTGCATCTATTGAGATAATCATATGGTTTTTGTCGTTGGTTCTGTTTATATGCTGGATTACGTTTATTGATTTGCATATGTTGAACCAGCCTTGTATCCCAGGGATGAAGCCCACTTGATCATGGTGGATAAGCCTTTTGATGTGCTGCTGGATTTGGTTTGCCAGTATTTTATTGAGGAGTTTTGCATCAATGTTCATCAGGGATATTGGTATAAAATTCTCTTTTTTTGTCGTGTCTCTGCCAGGCTTTGGTATCAGGAAGATGCTGGCCTTATAAAATGAGTTAGGGAGGATTCCCTCTTTTTCTATTGATTGGAATAGTTTCAGAAGGAATGGTACCAGCTCCTCCTTGTACCTCTGGTAGAATTCGGCTGTGAATCCATCTGGTCCTGGACTTTTTTTGGTTGGTAAGCTATTAATTATTGCCTCAATTTCAGAGCCTGTTATTGATCTATTCAGAGATTCAACCTCTTCCTGGTTTTGTCTTGAGAGGGTGTATGTGTTGAGGAATTTATCCATTTCTTCTAGATTTTCTAGTTTATTTGCGTAGAGGTGTTTGTAGTATTCTCTGATGGTAGTTTGTATTTCTGTGGGATCGATTGTGATATCCCCTTTATCATTTTTTATTGCGTCTATTTGATTCTTCTCTCTTTTCTTCTTTATTAGTCTTGCTAGCGGTCTATCAATTTTGTTGATCTTTTCAAAAAACCAGCTCCTGGATTCATTGATTTTTTGAAGGGTTTTTTGTGTCTGTATTTCCTTTAGTTCTGCTGTGATCTTAGTTATTTCTAACATCACAATTAAAAGAACTGGAGAAGCAAGAGCAAACACATTCAAAAGCTAGCAGAAGGCAAGAAATAACTAAAAAAATTTTTTTTTAATTCCCACTATAAATATCTGGATATTAGCAAAAGAGAGTCTGATACACAATAACTATCTCATTGAAACAGCAGAGCTCTGAAGAGTTTTGATATCTTGACAGTTCTGTCCTGGCTAGCATGATGGAGTTCTGTTTGCCAAGATTTTTTATGTTCCATAACCTCATTGAAAGCCAGAATCTTTGGTGTTAACTACAGTTTCTTAACTATATCTGTTAAGAAATAAGGTATAGTAGGGAGGCATGGTGCTCAAACTCTCCGGAAAATCCCGGAGATGTTTGCAACCCTATGCCTCGTGAACAACCCAAGCCTGGTGGAGTCCTGAATCACCCTGAAGAGGCCCCCAGTGATGTGCATGAAAATCTTAGGGTGAAGGTAAGGGGTTCAGTGGGCCAGACCCGGTGGCTCACGCCTGTAATCCTAGCATGTTGGGAGGCCGAGGCGGGTGGATCACCTGAGGCCTGGAGTTAGAGACCAGCCTGGCCAACATGGTGAAACCCCTTCTCTACTAAAAATACAAAAATGGGCAGGGCATGGTGGCGCGTGCCTGTAATTCCAGCTACGCGGGAGGCAGAGACAGGAGGATTGCTTGAACTCTGGAGGCAGAGATTGAGCTGAGATCGTGCCACTGCACTCTTGCTTGGGTGATAGAGTGAGACTGTGTCTCAAAAAAAAAACGAAAGGGGTTGCATGTCCATCACACCTGGTCTTATTGACAACTCCAGAATTGGGCTTTACGTCCTGTATGAAATGCTTTAAAAATATGAACACATTGTTACACCTCACAGATTTTGGTTCCATTAGACAGTAAAATCACAATAACCAAGTAAAAGCCCACCCTTTTAAATAGGATTTAGTCTAGTCTGGCCATTCCTAGTGAATCCTTATTACCTTCAAGTGAGAAGAAAGCTCACCTAGAACAGTGTACCAGCTACCAGTGATTAAAGTGCTTGTGCCATGGCATTGATTCTTGCGGTCACTAGGTTGATTGTCTTTAATGGATGAGAGAGGATTAGCAATTTTGATTCCCCTTTGCATTTTAGTCTTACGTAAGTATTTAATTTCCAACAAGAAAATCATGAAATTAGTTTCTGGCAAAAAGAGATTTTCTATTGACTGGTTTCTTCCTTACACATTTTTGTGGTCTCTGGATCCAGTTTAAGCTTCGCTGAGCCCAAATCTCAATTTGTGAAGGCAAAGGTAGGTTTGTACTTAGGAGAGACAAATGACAATCTAGTCAGCAACCAACAAGGGAAGTCAGAAGCAAGATCTTCCTGTTGACAACAGATAGGTTGAGTGTTATCTAGTTGGAGATTTTATTTTTTAGTTGTTTATTTTGTTGGTTGCCACAGGTTGAGACTTGCTGGTAGCACATCTAAGGTCTTTGGGACAATCCTGGAACTCAGGGTTGGGGTGGAGGGTTGGCCAGCTGTCAGGATACTCTTGGAACCTTCTGGTAAGCTGCTCCCACTGAGATGGAACTCAAGGCAGAAGTTAGTCTTTGTATCTTGGAAATAAACAGATTAGTAGGAAGAAACTATTAAAGAGAGCTGACATCTTAGAAGGTGTGGCTACACAACAGCCCTGGCTCTTGACATCAGGACTGGGTAAGGCCAAGACATCAGCCATGTCTTCCATTGATCCAAACACCAGGCAATGCCCAGTGATGTAGTTTGTTGTTGGTAGGGGATGCTTTGACATACTTCATTAATGCTTTGTAATAATCTAGCATAACACTATTTAGTATGAAATGTCTGACAGTAGTTAGCTACTGGGGGAGTAACTAGCAGCCACACAGGCCTAATATTTCAAGTGGCAAGAGTCACAGCATTCTGTGTTATAGATCTCATGTTTGTAAGAGCAGTAGGCTGAGTGTTTGGCCTTTGTGATCTGGTTTCTGCATAAATTTTGGTCACTTTAATTTTCAAAATTCCGTCAATAAAGGGTGCTAACAATAACTAATTTTTCCCAGTTACTCAACAATATTATTAGAGCTGCCCCATTTGTTAGAACCATAATGTGAGAAAAGCTGTCAGTACAAAGCAATTAATCCTTCTCCCTTTGGAGCCTTTGTAAGAATTCAGATTTTGGGGAGAGTTTTTTTTTTTGTACAGGTAAAGTATTCATATGAATATACTTTAGGTTGCATGGGCCTTTTTAGGAAAATGTAGAATCACGTCCACCAGCAAGGACAGACGTGACTATCCTCAAAATGACTGTAGATAAACTTCTAAAAGGTGTTAGCCTGAAGTTTAACACAGTATCAGGACACACACTTTATAGGACAGAGTGTAAAGAAAGGTTTTCAAGTCCTTAGATTCATCAGTGCCTTCACTACTATCATTATCTAGAATCAGCGGGCGTAGTGAAGTGTGCCATTTATGTGTACAAAGACATGTATACAAGGATATGATTGCACATTGTAATAGCAAAAGATTGGAAACAACCCAAATGCACAAGTTAGAGACTGGTTGGAGTAGATTGTGAAATATATCATGCAATGGAATGTTATGCAGCCATTAAAAAGATGAATGAGTTCTGTCTGTAACAATACATACCAAACTTCAAGTTTGATTCAGTGGGAAAAGCCAGATGGGAAACAGTGTGAATTGTAAGATGTTACTGTGTGTGTGTTTGTGTGTGTGCACACATGCATGCATTTAAACCTCAACAGAGCATATAGTTGTTGTATATGGATAGAATATCCCCGGAGAGAAACACAAGAAGATAAATAGTTGCCTTCAGTAAAGGAAGTCAGTAGCTGGGGGCAGGCTTAGGAGGGATATGTGCTTTTCATTCTAAATACATTTTGAATTTTGTATCATAAATGTTTATTGCCTATTCAGAATTTTAAAAAATGCTACATGGGACCCACCTTCTGGAATGGATTTGATAGGAGTGATGAATTCAGCAGGAAGACCACCTTAGACACTGTCAGGATGTTCAGGGAAACCAGGATAAGGACATAGATTAGCTTGTCTGCACTGGGAAGGAAGGAAGGGCTAGATGAGAGACTTTGTCCACAAGGACTGGAGAGCTCTGTGGCCAAAGGGAGGGGAGAAGGAGAGGAGGAAGTGAATGTGGAGTTACTGATTTGGGGAGGATTGGTATATAAATAATGCCTTTAATTAAGGGTTGAAAATGGGAATAAAAGCAGGTTGGTAGTGGGGGTTGTGAAAAGAAGACTTCAGGTCCGGACATGGTGAATTTGAAGTGATGTGAGATACCCAGGTAATGGGTTTCTGCAGTCCTGCAGTCAATTCAGAGAACAGCTTTAAACACTATTAAAATGGCTTAAAATACTTTTTTGGTATCATTTTCATAGTTCTTTTGAAGTTTTTAGCATACTCAAATATATTTTCCATTCCTTAAGTATGATTATGGTGTAATGGAAAATTTAGGTTTTAAAAATATTTTAGTTTTGTGGTGACCAGTACAAAACAAGATAATTATTTTGTTTTGAAATTTCCCATTACATATGTGTCTTGTACAAAGCCATTTACCGTTATAAACTAAAAGAGCTTGTGCCAAGGGAATGAGACTAATGGATTGTTCCAATCTCTGGTACAGTCTGAAAATATTAAATGAATGGTAAAACATTTAATGTGTCCATTAACTAATACTGCTAATTTACAGTGGGAGTGTGTGTGAAAGCCTACATAAATAATTTCTGAAGTCACTGTGATCCCTGTAATTACAATTAATACTGAAAAAACTTCTCAGTTTCCCATGTGCGTTGTAATAGTTCCAAAACAATGCTCTGTGTTAATATATATCTTGTAAATATTTTGTTCTCGGAAGGTGCCTGGTTTACATAGACTTGCCTATGTTAGTGAATGAAGTCATTATTACTATTATTATTATTAGCCAGCACTTTTGCATTTCCTTTCTTGCTCACCATTTAAAAATGCACAGTAAGGTATAAGGTTGAGATGCAACTGGCAGCAGCCCTCAATATTGTTCTTAAGGGGAGAAAAAGTGAGCAGCACATGCAGTCTTTTCTGCCTGTCCTTTCAGGATAATGTCAGTAAATTCTTTGCCATTCCTTCATTCTCTCGTAGATGGCTAGGGAGGAAGGCAGATATAGTTTCAAATCTTACCTACACTTTGTGACCTTGGACAAGTTGCAAACCTTTCTAAGCCTTAGGGTCCTCCCAGCAAAGGACTGCTTGCCACTCTTTGAATTATGTGGATGAAATGAGATGATATACCTGGCCTGTTATAATTACTCCATAAATGGTAAATCTTAGTATTTTGGACTTGTGAAATGATTTCAACTCCAAACGTGAATAATGGAGTCATCTAAACCCTCCCTCACGGTCACTCCTCACAATGAGTTAGCAAGTCCCATGAATTCTACCTCCTAAAAATCTATGGAATCCTTTTTTATCTCTGTCAGCTGCTGAAATCTTCATGGAGTGCTCCTATGCACAGCAGCCTCACTGAATCCCTAACTCATGTCCTGCCATGTCTTTCCTGCCATTTAATAAGAGTCTCCCACCACGGCTTTCCACCACCAAGTGGACCATCTACACTGCTGCCCTGCCAGTTATCTTCCTAAAATGAGTATCTGGTTTGTGTCTCTTCCTGGCTTAAAGCCGTTTAGTAGCCATGCTCTGTCACTTTTAGGATCAAATCTGTACTCTTTAGTGTGGTTAAAAGGTTCCTCATAATTGCCCCTCTGATTTTATTTTCCATTTGCAGCCCATGGTTGTCACATCACACTATTTACAATACCCAGCCCCTGCCTGATCTCTCTTCTTCAATGTGTTCATGTATCCCTTGGCTTACAGTATCCATGCCTTCTCCTCTACCTCCTTGTGGCTTCTTCCCCGCAGACATACACAGGAAACCTTACTTGGCCTTCCCACCCACAACCCCACCCCACTTTTTTTTTTTTTTTTTTTTTTGAGACAAGTCTCACTCTTGCCTGGGCTGGAGTGCAGTGGCGTGATCATAGCTCACTGTAGCCTCAATCTCCTGGGCTCAGGTGATCCTCCTGCTTCAGCTTTCCCAGGCATAAGCCACCATGCCAGGCTAATTTTTAAGTTTTTGTAGAGATGGGGCCTTGTGATATTGCCCAGGCTGGTCTCAAAACTTCTGGCCTCAAGTAATCTTCCCACGTTGGCCTCCTGAATTGCTGGGATTACAGACATGAGGCATCGCTCCTGACCTCTTCCTCCCTTGTTATTTGGGTATCTTCTTCCCCAACAAAGCATTCTCAGATCCTTTAGTCTTGGTTAGTTTCCCCTTCACTGTGTTCTCATTGCACCCCAGATATTGAAAGCATAGATACAGTTCAGATCATGAAGGGTCTTGTAAGCCATGCCAAGTGGTTTAGAAGATGACAGGAACCTACTCCACTGAAATTAGTTTCACTTATCTGTGTTCCCCCATTGGACTGTGAGCTCTCTGAGTGAAAGGACCGGGTATTTCATTTCTGTTTCCTGGAGGCTGCAACATTGTTTGGCAGAAAATAGGAATACTTTGTATTTTCTAATGAATAAACGGATGGATTCAAATGGAGAGTGTAAGTTTTAAACTATCACAATAGGTGACCTTCCGCACTTTGCTCACAACCTTATAGCTTATCTAACCCTTCACCTTTGCCCATCACTGAAAACATTAACATACTTTGTTGTTGGATTGTCTTTTAGAATAAAGTCACAAAACAGACATGAAGTGGGTGCAGCAAATCAAATGTTAATATGTAAGTGGAGAAAAGTGCTATAAACATAAGAATAGCATGTTGTGATGGAGAATAAAAGGGGAGACCTTCTTAGATAAAGTTATAAGGGAAAACCAGAAAACTCTTATTTTTCAAACACTTGGATATTGAACTCACAGGGAGCTCACAAACTTGCAAACACTAGGCAAACTACATAGAATTATGCTGCAGATTCGTGTGGCTTGCCTATCAGTTTTGAGTTCTTTTATTTACCTTGTAAAATATGCTTGCTTTATATTGGCAGTGTAGTATTAATTGACTTTAGTCTGTTCTTAGAGTACTAAGTACTTTTTAGATTTTTAAAACCAATTTTAGTAATAAGACATAGCTATGTATTATATAGCTAAATGAAATTATGCTTAATTATTATTTTTTTATTTTATTTTTTTATTTTTTGTATTTTTAGTAGAGACGGGGTTTCACCATGTTAGCCAGGATGGTCTCGATATCCTGACCTCGTGATCCGCCCGCCTCGGCCTCCCAAAGTGCTGGGATTACAGGCGTGAGCCACCGTGCCCGGCCTATGCTTAATTATTTTAAAAATTATGATAGGAAAAATAATTTTGTTATTGGCAATCTGAAACTTTCTTTCCATATCTTAACCCTTTTATTTCTGTCGAACAGTTGTTTTTTATGACCTTTGAAATCTTAGAGCTCCATATAACAAAATTAGCAAAATGGATTGTGCCCTAGACAGGGTTCTATGGACTACATGAAGGAGCCTGAGAAATAGGCCCTATTTGTCTGGTATAACAGGAGAAAGAGGTTGTGATTTAAAGCCGAAAGACCTGACTATATCTTCTGCCTCCGTGACTTATTAAAAAAGTTACATTTCTTTTTACCTCTTATATACACCAGTTACATGGAAGATTAAATGAGATGGTGAATATGATCATATTGATAGCAAAGCACTTTGAAAATGTAAGATGCTGCAGAAGTAATCCTTCTGTTTATTTATCAAAATCAGAGCCCCATAAGTGTCCTATGTTTAATGAGCTTAATTATTAGTTCCTTTGGTTGTTTGTAACCATAGATATTGACTGATATTATTGAAATTATGAATATAAGAAAATAGATTTCAGGTGTTATTGATTTACCAGTTTATTACAATATCAAAGTTTATAATTATTTATTATGTTTTTTTAATGGGTGTGGTAGGCTGAATAATGGTAGGCTGAATAATAGGATGTGAATAGATGTTCACATCCTAATCCCTGGAACTTACGGAATGAGTGGCACCTTACCTGGCAAAAGAAACTTTGTAATTGTGATCATGTGATCTTCATATGAGATGATCCTGGATTATCTAGGTGGGCCCAGTGCAATAAGAGGGAAGCAAGAGGAATCAGAGAGTCAGGGAAGATGTGACTATGAAGGCAAGAGGTTGGAGAGATGCAAGGAAGGGGCTGCAAGCCGAGGAAGGTAGGCAGACCCTAGAAGCTGAGAAAGGCAAAGACATGGATTCTCCTCTACAGTCTAGAGTCTCTGGAAGGAATGGAGCCCTCCCAACATCTTTATTTTATTTTATTCATTTTTAAAAATAGATTTAGAGGGTACAGGAGCAGCTTTATTACATGGATATATTGCATAGTGGTGAAGTCTGGGTTTTTAGTGTAACCATCACCTGAATAGTGCACATTGTGCAAATTAAGTAATTCATCATCAGTCACCCCCCTGCCACCCTTTAGAGTCTCCAGTGTCCATTATTCCACACTATGTACATGTGTACACATTATTTAACTCCCACATGTAAGTGAGAACATGTGGTACTTCTGCTTCTGAGTTATTTCACTGAAGATTAATGGCCTCTAGTTCCATCCATTATTCTGCAGAAGACATTATTTTATTCTTTTTTATGACTGAGTAGTATTCCATGGTGTGTGTGTGTGTGTGTGTGTGTGTGTGTGTGTGTATGTATATACATATATATGTAGTTTCACTTATATACACACACACACACATATACACCATGGAATACTACTCAGTCATAAAAAAGAATAAAATATATATTTATATCACATTTTCTTTATACAATCATCTGTTGATGGATACTGGATACTTAGGTTGATTCCATATCTTTGCTATTGTTAATAGTGTTGTAATAAACATATGAGTGCAGGTATCTTTTTAATGTAGTGATTTCTTTTCCTGTAGATAGATACCCAGTAGTGAGATTGCTGGGTCAAATGGTAGTACAATTTTTAGTTCTTTGAGAAATCTCTATACTGTTTTCCATAGATGTTGTACTAATTTACATTCACACCAACAGTGTACAAGCATTCCCTTTGCTCCACATTCTTGCTAATACTTGTTGTTTTTTGACTTTTTAATGACTGCTCTAAGATGGTGTCTCATTGTGGTTTTAGTTTGCATTTCTCATGAGTGATGTTGAGCATTTTTTTTATATGCTTCTTGGCCATTTGTATGTCTTTTGAAAAACGTCTGTTCCTGTCCTTTGCCCACTTTTTAATGGGTTATTTGTTATTGTCATTTTGTTCAACATCTTGATTTTAAACTTCTGAAATCTACAACTTTAAGAGAGTACATTTGTGTTGTTTTAAGCCACTAAAATTGTGATAATTTGTTACAACGGCAATAGGAAAATAGTACAATGTGGATTGACTAAACATTAATAACTGTAATTTGTTTGAATTCTAAGAAATTAAATTCTAGCTTTGTCCAATAGTCTTCAAAAGAAATGGTGGTGAAATTGAATTCTAGCTTTGACCAATAGTCTTCAAAAGAAATGGTGGTGAAATTAAATTCTAGCTTTGACCAATAGTCTTCAAAAGAAATGGAGGTTTATTATTGAACATATGATTATATATGTATATAGATATATATATACACACACACATATATATACACATGTATACACACACATACACACACAAACATATATATATATATATATATAAATCACATAATAAGATACCCCAACAAGTAACACATGAAGCCTTTCTTGGTGATTTCTCAAGGCCAAGTCGTTTGTCATGTCCTTTTCCCATGGAAGGCAGGGCAGGAGGGCACAGCTGCACAGGGACCTCTTTATTCTTGATGGTTTCACTATCACCTCTATTTTTGATGCTCTGGTGAACCAGAGTCTTCTGTGAAGTAACAGTTAGGACCATGACTCTGAAATACAGGCTTAAAGACATTAAGAGGGGACAGTTCCCTGGACTCCTCTGCAGGACCTGTGACAGGGGTAGGAGGAGTGGCTTGTTTCGCTAGGCCAAGTTCAAACCCATTGTGGGAGGGGGGGAGCACGTGGGCGAGCAGGTCCTGGGGCAGGTGTGAGTGCTTTTGGGCTCCAGCCCCACGGTAGCATCTGGGGGTGTGTTACAATTAATGTTCTTTTAGCAGTTGCTGTCTATGGACAAATCTAATCAGTAGATTTCTTAATCACAAGGCCTATAAATCAAAATAATTTTCCAATTTTTTTTGCCTCTGGAAAAAGTAACTGTATTAAATGTGTTATGATCTTTCCTTGCTCGTTACTGTTCACTTTAAAACAAGTTTTTATTGAAAAGGAGAAATTGCAAATGTATACATTTTACTTTATTAGTGTATAAGCACACATGGTTTATATTGCTGAAATCATTTAGAATTGAGGCATTTGTGTAATTCCAAATACACAAAGAAAAATTAGAAGTTATTCTTTATCCTTCTTTCTCCCCTTTTTCTTGAATTCACAATGACTTTACAAGACATTTAATGTAAAGGCACTAAAGACAGTTAAAACCATTAGTCATCATGCTTTACTTAGAATTCAGCAAAGAACAAAGTTAAAGAACAAAATAGCAAGCCTGGTTTATTTGTCTGAATAATGCTTGTCTCATGATACTTTATCTCATATAAGGGAAGGAGAGGGACTCCTTAGAGTTACATCATATAAGGTAGCAAAAAATAAATACAATAAATGCTAGAGACAATATTTATTCAGAAAACATCAGTGAAACTTGGAGACTCTGAAATGCTGTGCCAGTCATTAGAGCCAGGAGTGTATTATGATTTAATGGTACCTCTCTGCTGCATCTCATGAGCTGTCCTAGAAAAACATTTTGAAGCAATAAAGCATCCATTTGGCTCCTAAGTAATGAGAGGCATTGTTCTTTGCATTAACTATTTATTCAGGAAGAGAAGTGACCAACTGTTAATAAGCTTTATCCAAAGAGGGTCGTGGAAAACAAGAAAATGCAAAAGTGAGTTTCTCTTCAATTTCATATGCAATTAACAAATATCCAGAGCTGACTGATTGGTGCTCCTCTTCCATGTGACTTTTGGCTGGCTGTATTTAAGGGTGAGTGCCTGTTAGATGTATTCAAAGCTTCTGGGTTTAAGGAAGGACTCTGTAGCCTAAACCCACGACAAATGAGAGGCGGCAATGACTCGTGAGTAGCTAAGACTGGATGGATCTCTCTATTGTTTTGAATATTGGACTTATTTTCTAAGATGAATAGTAATGATTTAGGCTTACTAGTTTATTCCTTTTGGGAAGGATTTTTTGTTTGTTTGTTTTAGAAGATTATTGCTTTTTCATTACTTGTGAAATCTGCTCTATAATCCAATGTAATATTTAGACTTATCACTTTATCAAGAAGCTTTTAACTTGAGAAAAATTCTTATTTGATATATAAATAGATATGTGCTTTATTCTTTGGAAATAGTTTCCAGGTAGGAATGCAACATTTTTCTCTTGTTCTGCAAGTAAATAAATGATCTCTTCTTGACAGTAAATGTGTAGGATTTAGTAACTTCGAGATTCCAACCAGAATACTGTATTCACAAATAAGTAGGGGCTTCTTTCAAGTCATTTCAGAATCTTACTTTGAAGCACTTTGATCCTATGACAGTGTGAAGTTTTCATTCCACTTGCTTTAAGGTCCTTAATGTAATTAAGTTGCCTTTTTAATGACATGAAAAAAGATAAAAGTCGCAATTCTTTTCTTCCCTAAAGCCAACAAAAGGATGTTTATGGTTATTCTTTGTCCCTGCTCTCACTAAATACTAGTACAGTGGAGTTCTACACAATGGGGGAAGGATCTTCATAAATCAGTAAAATAGACAGTGGAAGTGATATGTAAACTCAATATTATTTAAATATTAGCAGAATATTCTTGATACCATAATAAATCAATTAGGTGGCTGGGCGCAGTGGCTCATGGCTGTAATCCCAGCCCTTTGGGAGGCCAAGGTGGGCGGATCACAAGGTCAAGAGATCCAGACCATCCTGGCCAACATGGTGAAACCCTGCCTCTACTAAAAAAAAAAAAAAAAAATTTAAGAAATCATTTAATATTGCATTCCTTTGATTTTTAATTTAAAAATGTTATCCATATTGAAAACTATGTATTCCTGCTAAGCTTACTATGAATTATTTTGAAGTATATTTAAAATCAGTTTGTAAGATGTATTTCATGGAATAAGAATGCATTGTGTATTTGGGTCCATAGCCTTAGAAAAAAGGGCTAAAGATCCCAAGTAAGTAGCAAAAGGATCAAAGGTAGAAAAACTCCTTAGGCTTTTTCTTTCCTAGACCACATTATTTTTATCATACAGATTACAAAAACATAAGAAATAAAGACTCAAGTTAGAAATGGAATTACCTCAGAAGATGTTAGGTTTTGCAACAATCTTTCTCTTTGGGTATTAACAATCATTAGATTGAATTATCCCTTTCAGATCATCACTCCATTCAGAAGGCTAATGCTGTGTGCTGAGAACAGAAAGGAGATGGAGGATTGGATCAGCTCACTGAAGTCTGTACAGACCAGAGAACCCTACGAGGTAAAATGGCGTCTTTTCTTTCATCTCGTGTTCTTAGGAAATAAATGTTAACCAAAGGGCTAGAGCTCTACGGTGCAAACTTAAGTATGTGTACACTCATTCAGCAACTTGTTTAAACCAGATTTTGAAATTCTTAGCTTAAAGCAAAGTGCTTTGGTTTTAAAAATGATGGATTTGAAAATTTGACCATAACTATATGCATTCCAAACAGTTCAGCATCTGTAGCCTTGTTCACTGGCTTGGCAAATCTGTCCTCACATCTCATTTCTAGGTGGCCCAGTTTAATGTGGAACATTTCTCAGGGATGCACAACTGGTACGCCTGCTCCCACGCCCGACCCACCTTCTGTAACGTGTGCAGAGAGAGTCTTTCTGGAGTCACCTCCCATGGCCTGTCCTGCGAAGGTACTGTAGCACCTAGCATGTGTTTTCTCCCAACAGTGACCATACTGTAGACATGCTGCCACTGGTTTTATTGTAGCTTAAAATTGAGCTTTCCACACATAGGACTAGCTTGGAAAATATTTTTGCTCAGAAAAAAAAACATAGTCATTTAAAGGAAACGTAAATCACAATACAGCATTTTACCCCCAAGAAGCTAGGAACTACTGTCTAAAAAAAAAATCTTTGGACCTTGTGTAATCATTCTGGTATTCTTTATTCTGGTTGATTATGGTGAGCAAAACTTCTTGTGAGGACAGTATATACTCTTTGGCAGAATTTCTGATTGTTAATTATATTGCATTGTTTTAAATATTGTTTTCTTTCATTTCATTTGTTTGATCTGAATAGGTATCATCCTTTTTAATTTCCTTAAAATTTTCTATAAATAAGGCCTATGCTGTTGTTATTTTGTTTTGTTTCGAGAAGGGGTCTCACTCTGTCACCCATCTTGGAATGCAGTGGCATGATCAAGTCTCCCTGCAGCTTCAGCCTCCTGGGCTCAAACGATCCTCCTACCTCAGTCTCCCTAGTAGCTGGGACTACAGTCAAGCACCACCACACCTGGCTAATCTTTTTTTTTTAAGTTTCTAGAGACAAGGTCTCACTATGTTGCCCAGGCTGGTTTCAAACTCCTGGGCTCAAGCAATCCTCCCACACTGGCCTCCCAAAGAGGCATGAGCAGATTTGTGAGTTATTTTTAATATAAGAGCAGTGACCACCAAAAGCAAATACATTAATAATTGCCAACAGAAAACTCATAACTTCTTTAGATTTATTTTATTTCATACTTCAGTGATTACACTGTTATATACTACTTTTTGAACTATATATGATAATAATAATACCAGCTTTTTTCTCTAATCCAAAAATTTCTTAAGTAATTTGCAATATCACTTATTTATAATTAAGTAATAAAGTAGTAATAGAGTCACAGCCTTAATTGATTTTAAACTATAAAATCTGTGATATGTCATTATTTCAACTATTTAATATGATACAGCATAGTGGTTAAGAATAGAGCTCTTCAGTCAAACCCTCTTCCACTTCCACCATTACAAACTATAACCAGAAGAAGTTGTTTAACTCACTTAGGCTTTCCTGTCCTCATCGATAAGATGGGGATAATAGTCATTTATGCCTCATAGAATCACTATAAAAACTAAATGAGAGAATACATACAATAAAACTACTTTTCTAGTTAAATAAATTGTAAGAAGTTTGTAACTGTTTTGTAAGAAACTTATTCCAAATTTGCATCATGGGCTTGATGCATTAAAATTCATGAAGGAGAAAATTTGGAGAAGGCATTAAAGCTTTCTTTTTAGACTTAAAGAATGATTGCAAAAGAGATCTGATTGGCCTTTATTATGACTTTAGTAATCTAAAAGGATTCACATAGAGCTGAATAACTCCTACCAGGTCTGTAATATTATATGGTATTATTTTAAAGATTTTACTAAAATCTTTATTCCAAAAATGCTGAAAATACACCACATCTGAGACACTCTGTGGTACCCTTCTGATTTGAGTGTTATACATTATTAAATACTTTTATTTAAAAATTGAGTCAGTAGTGGAATGACTGAATATTTTTCTAAGCATTTTAAAAGAAAAATGAAAATTACATTGTTTGGTGAGAATAAGAAACTTAAAAGTCTTTAAATAAATTTGTTATATTCAGCCGGGCACGGTGGCTCACGCCTGTAATCCCAGCACTTCGGGAGGCCGAGGCAGGCGGATCACCTGAGGTTGGGAGTTCAAGACCAGCCTGACCAACATGGAGAAACCCCGTGTCTACTAAAAATACAAAATTAGCGAGGTGTGGTGGTGCATGCCTGTGATCCCAGCTACTCTGGAGGCTAAGGCAGGAGAATTGCTTGAACCCGGGAGTTGGAGGTTGCAGTGAGCAGAGATCGGGCCATTGCACTCCAGCCTAGGCAACAAGAGTGAAACTCTGTCTCCAAAAAAACAAAACAAAACAAATAAATTTGTTATATTCTTCTATAAATAATGTAATTTTCAAGACTTTAAAAAAGTCTCAATTATTGGATTAAATAATTTTTTAAAGAAAATTATATATTAGTATTCATTTCCTTTGCTGGTAAAAATTTTTTAATCTGCAGTATCTTGCCTATTAGTATTTTCAGAACCATAGCAGAAGATTTTATAAATCCCAAGGGTTTAATAAATATAAAATTTGCCTTTTTATATTTTATGAGAATATGGTTATTCTGGATTTCATCATAATCAAAGTCATACTTACACTTTTGAAAACCCCCTAAAATCTGAATAAGCAGCGTGCTTGATAAAACTGAAAACATTAGATACAAGAGGTTTTAAATATTGTAACAGATGCAAATATAATAATTTGTTCAACAGTGAATATGAATAACTTTGTATTAGCATAGAATTCAGCTTCCAGTGTGTGAAGCCTTCACTACATTTACTAGCCTTTCTACCCTGTGTGTGAAGCCTTCACTACATTTACTAGCCTTTCTACCCTCATTTCCACAATAAAATGAAGCCATACTGATTTGTTTCCTAGATTTATATTGAATAACTAAAGTTATTATTTTAAAGCTTTGCATATATAAAATATTATATGAATGAAAAATAGGAGACAGAAAAATAGAATTTATTAAAAATCCCCTAAGTTAATCAAGAATATTAATTATAATTTCAGGGCATAATTGTCCTTTACAGTTATTTAAACAGTAATTTAACCAAAAAAGATAAATGATAATTTAAAAAAAATCAGCAGCATCAAATATGTCATCATGGGTATTTATGAATTTTGATCTTAAATGTTTTTTTTTTTTTGCAATGGGGGGACTCATTTTGTTGCTCAGACTGGAGTGCAGTGGCACAATCACGGCTCATTGCAGCCTTAATTGCCCAGGCGCAAGCAATTCTCCCACCTTGGCCTCCCAAGTAGCTGGCACCACTGGCATGCACCACCCATGGCTGGCTAACTTTTTTTTTTTATTATTATTTGCAGAGACTAGGTCTCACCATGTTGCCCAGGCTGGTCTCAAACTCCTGGGCTCAAGCTATCCTCCCACCTTGGCCTTTGGAAATGCGGGGATTAAACCACCACACTTAACTGATTTTTAACACTCACAAAGATTTAGTATAGTAAATACTGAATATTGTAATAAAAAATCATAATCTTATTACGTCTGCTTTTTTTTTTTTTTTTTTTTTTTGAGATGGAATCTTGCTCTGTTGCCAGGCTGGAGTGCAGTGGTGTGATCTCAGCTCATTGCAACCTCTGCCTTCTGGGTTCAAGTGATTCTCATGCCTCGGCCTCCCAAGTAGCTGGGACTACAGGCGCGTGCCACCATGCCCAGCTAATTTTTGTATTTTTAGTAGAGATGGAGTTTCACCATGTTGGCCAGGATGGTCTCGAACTCCCGACCTCAGGTGGTCCGCCCACCTTGGCCTCCCAAAGTGCTGGGATTTCAGGCATGAGCCACCAGGCCTGACCTATTTTTTAAATTCTGTCATTTTAAACGATAACTTTACAGGTCAGGGGAAAGTGCTTTATTTGACAATAACTTGTCTGGAGAAATTTGTTAACTAACAAAATTCGAGTGCCTGCTGATCACTCTCATTTCTTAGTTACCATAATTACAGTCTGATTTGTTTTATTATTAGTGTTATGTTATATTAAGCAACTTGGTAATTTTCAAGGCTCATTACATGAAGCACTTTATTATTATAAAAGTGTGATTTTTTTTATCTTTAGTGGGCTGTTTGATTTTTAATGGCAAAATTTTCAAAAAGCTATGAAATTATACCATTACTCTCTTTTATGTCCTGCTTTTCTCCTTAGAAGCCAGATATTGACTGTGGATATCAAGTACTTATTTGTACTTATAAAGCACCCTGGGGCATCTGTTGCAGATAGTTTTAGGACTCCACTTTTGACAAAGACCATAATAGATGAAAAGTCCTAGAGATGCTAACCAACCAGTTTAAAGTAGTCACTTATGTTAGAGCAAAAGAGAGTAAGTCATTGTAAAAATTTTCACCAAGCTAAGCTTCCTTTTGATGGTGTTGTGTCTTCACACTTAGGATTTATCAGCAACAAAATTCAAGTGAAGTATTATTTTCTTTTTTTTTTTGAGATGGAGTCTCACTCTGTCACCAGGCTGGAGTGCAACGGCATGATCTTGGCTCACTGCAACCCCCGTCTCCCAGGTTCAAGCGATTCTCTTGCCTCAGCCTCTCGAGTAGCTGGGACTACAGGCGTGCGCCACCACGCCCAGCTAATTTTTGTATTTTTAGTAGAGACGGGGTTTCACCATGTTGGCCAGGCTGGTCTCGAACTCTGGACTTCAGGTGATCCACCTGCGTCGGCCTCCCAAAGTGCTGGGATTACAGGTGTAAGCCACCATGCCCAGCCTCAAGTGAAGTATTATTTTCTATATGAAGTCTGTGTTCTAGTTACACACTCATTTATAACAAAAATGGTGGAAGGGAAAGAATTTTTCAAAGTACACAAAAGAGAAGGTAAGCAAAACATTTCCAATGTGTATACATTATTATCATTATTATTATTGTTATTATTTTTTGAGACAGAGTGTTGCTCTGTCTCCCAGGCTGGAGTGCAGTGGCATGATCTTGGCTCACTGCAACCTCTGCCTTCCTGGGCTCAAGCAATTCTTATGTCTCATAAGAATCCCGAGTAGCTGGGATACAGGCATGCGCCATCACACCTGGCTAATTTTTTTTATTGTTAGTAGAGACGAGGTTTCACCTTTTTGACCAGGCTGGTCTCAAACTCCTGACCTCAGGTGATCCACCACCTCAGCGTCCCAGAGTGCTGGGATTACAGGCGTGAGCCACTGTGCCTGGCCTAGACTAATATTTTTCAAGGATAAACCAGCTCAGTTTAACCATCCATTTGTACATAGACTAGTCATAATACGTGAAGCACTTTGAACATTTGACTAAAGACATCTTAGTTATTTTACCTGAAACTTCTGTTTTTGTGTTATATCAAATTAAGACAGTTTGAAGAGAATGGTGTGTAATGCAAAATTTGTTAATGATTGACTTAGAAATCCAGAAAATCACATGAAAAGGAGATACTTTGCATTTAAATTTACCAACACTTACCTTAGTATGTTTCCACTGAAATGCTCTCTACTTTTAACTGTTTAGCTAAAAGTCAGGAGCTGACCTAATATCAGTATCCACTAATATTTGTATATTTTCCTTAGAGAGATAAATGTGTTTAATAATAGTCAAGTTCCAATTTTCGTAAGTATGGTTAATTTTTCAAATAACCTATAGTTCACTTGTTTTTCCATATATGTGCTGCTTTTTTTCCCTAGTTATTTCCTCCAATTTCTCTTTTATAAGTTCCTTTTGATAATATGGCTGGGGAGATTTAGTGAAGCCTGTAGTGACAACATCACTTCATCATCCCTTCTTTCTACATTTGTCATTTGGTCATCTCAACATAATACTTTCCAAAGATAGGGCCGTGTTTGTGACCCTCACCAACCTATTTTCCATGATGCCTGGCTGTCTTGTTGGTATACTTGCACTTTACAGCCCCCTGGATCAACTTTATCGTACTGACATTTTCAGACTTATAATCAGTATTTTATATGTGTAGAAAAATACAATACCAGAAATGTACAGCTTGATGAATTTTCACAAATTAAACACATTCATATAATCAGCACCTACATTTAAAAATGGGATGTCACCAGCAGACCTGCTACCAAATTTTATTTGCTTCCCTCTCTCCCTGTCTTCTGTGTGTGTGTTGTCTGCCTTCTCAAGCAGTAATTCTTTTGCATTTATTTCTTTTCTGTTCCTCTAAGTAGAAGTCTACTTATAGCTGGTAAAAGTGCTTCATAAATACATAGCCATATTTGTTTTCTAGAATACCATTACTATTGTTGCAGAATAATTTAATCTTTTAAATATATTTGTTTTCTTCTACTTCCTCCCTCCCTTTTAAAATTTTATGCTGTGATTTCCTTTAATCATTGGTCCAAAAGTTCTTGTCCACTTAAAAGCAGTTGCTCTTTTTTTTTTTTTTTTTAGTGTGTAAATTCAAGGCTCACAAAAGATGTGCAGTGAGAGCAACAAATAACTGTAAATGGACTACCCTGGCCTCCATCGGGAAGGACATTATAGAAGATGAAGATGGCGTAAGCTGCTGCTCTGTCTCTGCTCTCTTCCCAGTAACTCCTCTTTTATGTTCTGCTCTTGTGGAAACTGAGAAAGATAAGTAGGAATGCTTATTATTAGGATTTAATAGAAGGTTTGGTTGATTCCGAGTTTTTATTTTTCATTCAATCCTTCATAGCTTCTTTAGCTCTTAGATTTTGAAGGAAATCTGTTGTGAATAGGGCTTAGAAGTGGCCCTTGTGCTGGGCTGTTGTTGTCGACCTCTGATGAACTCTGAGATGTTCTTTAAGGCTTAGCTGAGATGTTCACTCTTCAGACTTTGGGGTTGCCTCTCAACAGTGTACCTCCACTTTCAAAACCTTGCCTCCGCTGCACCATGCATATAGATTTCTGGGAATGCTTAGTGATCACTTTATTGTAATCCCTTTACGTGCCTCAGCTAAATCTACCTGAACCCTGAAGGGCAAGGCTTTTACCTTACTTTTATATTCCTTGAACATTCATAATAGATGCTCAATAAATGTGGGGTAAATGAGTGAATGCTATGCATGAAACGTACTACTGACCCCCTAGAGTGAGAAATGATTCAAAATCTCCCCTGGTGTAAGGTTGGTGTCCGCCAGTCTTCACCTGGCTGCCCTTTCTTCCTTCTCCACAGGTCGCGATGCCTCACCAGTGGCTCGAGGGCAACCTGCCTGTAAGTGCCAAGTGTGCTGTCTGCGACAAAACATGCGGCAGTGTTCTCCGCCTACAGGATTGGAAATGCCTTTGGTGTAAGACAATGGTGAGGGTTTTGGAATCAGTTCATCCTTTTAAATTAGCTTCTTTCCCTAACTTTGTCATCCACATGGTTTAGAGGCAAAGCAAAGAATTTATGACAGAGCTGAGCCTGGTAGCATACGCATCTCATGATGGCATCCTTCTTTCCTTACAGTATAGTCCTCCTAGTCTGGTCATTGTTTCAAATGCCCTGTAAAACTTACTCTTGTTCATCCATGTCCTGTGCCTCAGAATCTCTTACCCATGGTTGTATTGTTTTTTCATTTTGCTTTATCAACACAGTGATTTGCTATATTCGGGCCTATTTTACTACCTGAAAGCCCTTCTCTGGTATGTCACCAAATTTTGGTTGACATGTGACATGTAAATTTGCTACAACCCTACCAGTGCTCTCTGACAGAGGTGAACAGCACATGCAGCCGAACATGAAGCCAACAGCTGATTATTTATGCCAGATATGGTGAGGACAGGGCCTCTGGACTGTGTGAGGACAGTCAGAGTAGGAAGGAGGTCATGCAGACAGTGGCATGGGACTGAAAAACTGCAGAATGAGGAGGTCGTGGGTGTGAGTGTTCATCTCAGCACTGGGCGATGCTGCTCTACGATGATAGTGATTGCCTTGCACTGGCGCTGACTTATTTGGTGGTTTTGAGTCTTGTCTTTTAACATTGCTGGCTGAAATTTGGAAGCCAGCCTCAAATTTTAACATATGGAAAAACTATTGTTTTTGGTATGTATGGTGTAGATCAGCAAATGTAAGAGATGTGTGATGTATTGCTTTCCTAATCAATGAGATTATCTGATAGGCCACAAAGGAAAATAAGTCCTACCACTTTTTAGTTAGGCCTGATAGGTAAATCTGTGTTTCTTCTCTTTGTCCTCATGCTTCTGTTATTCTTCATTGATTGCCTTTTTTACTAGCCTTAGATATGTTACTAATACTTTTTCTCTTATCTCATTTAATCTAATATATAGACTGTAACAGGTGTCTCTCTTTACAATCTTAGTGCAAGCCTAGCCCCCAAAACCTTCTTATGCCATTTTTTTATTTTAAAGGAATTCTACCCATAAACAAGATTTTAAATCATCATTCCACTTCAGATTTCTTTTTGAGAGGACAACCACTGATAACAAATTTTCCTGCTATTTTTATTGGCCTGTACATTTACTAAAGTCGATTTCTCTACTTCTAGAGCTTCAACTGTTCACTTCCAATGTATTAGAAAGAAAACACGGCCGGGCGCGGTGGCTCACACCTGTAATCCCAGCACTTTAGGAGGCTGAGGTGGGCGGATCACAGGGTTAGGAGATCAAGACCATCCTGGCTAACACAGTGAAACCCCATCTCTACTAAAAATACAAAAATTAGTTGGGCGTGGTGGTGGGTGCCTGTAATCCCAGCTACTCGGGAGGCTGAGGCAGGAGAATTGCTTGAACCCGGGAGGTGGAGGTTGCAGTGAGCTGAGATCGTGCCACTGCACTCCAGCCTGGGCGACAGAGCAAGACTCTGCCTCTCAAACAAAAAGGAAAAGAAAACACATAATATGTGATGAATTATTTTAGAAAGGTTTTATGTAAATTTTTTTACCTGCAATTTGTATATCTTTACTTTAAAAAAAAAATCAGTAGTTTTTAAACTCTGTTAACTTTAATAGCAGGAGTTAATTAGGTTTATTACTTGCTCATTCTATTCACCGCTAACTTTTAAACATTTCTTAACTAGAATAGCAGTGGTATTACAGATGGTAGAAGGGAGGATGCCTTTTTTCCTGGCAAACTCAAATTTCACCTTGTGACATCATTCCTGCCCCACCCTGTGTATGTTGGATGAGCTACCATCACCTTATAGCACCTCTCTTATTCTTGCACTTCGTATGCACAACCATTTGCCTGTTTACATATTATTTTGCCTTTAAAACATGAGTTTCTGGCCTGGTGCAGTGGCTCATGCCTGTAATCCCAGCACCTGGAGAGGCCAAGGCATGTGAATCACCTGAGGTCAGGAGTTCGAGACCAGCTTGACCAACATGGTGGAACCCCGTCTGTACTAAAAATACAAAAACATTGGCTGGGCACGGTAGTGCATACCTGTAATCCCAGCTACTTGGGATGCTGAAGCAGGAGAATCGCTTGAACCTGGGAGTTGGAGGTTGTGGTGAGCTGAGATTGCACCATTCCACTCTAGCCTGGGCAACAAGAGCGAAACATCATCTCAAAAAATAAAAAATAAAAAACATGAACGCCTGTAATTCCAGCACTTTGGGAGGCCGAGGTGGGTGGATCATCTGAGGTCAGGAGTTCAAGACCAGCCTGGCTAACATGGTGAAACCCCGTTTTTACTAAAAATACAAAAATTTGCCAGGAGTGGTGGCAGGTGCCTGTAGTCCCAGCTACTTGGGAGGCTGAGGCAGTAGAGTCGCTTGAACCCTGGAGGTGGAGGTTGCAGTGAGCTGAGATTGCAAGGCTGAGGCAGTAGAGTCGCTTGAACCCTGGAGGTGGAGGTTGCAGTGAGCTGAGATTGCGCCATTGCACTCCAGCTTGGGCAACAAGAGCGAAACTCCATGTCAAAAAAACAAACAAAAACATGAGTTTCTAACAGCAGGATACCTAGTGCCTGAAACATAGTCTATGTAGTAAAAAAAGAAAACAAAATAAAAAAGCCTATAGCCCTATAAGCCTAATGAATCAACTTATAATATTTCCTACTGTCATCCAGGTCTGTGGACATAGTTTTACCTTTTTTGTAAAAATTGTGAAGATATAATTTGATCATCTGCTTTTCTTATTTAGCATTATTATAAATACCTTTCTGTTTTGCTCCATGGTTCTTATACATTTTAAAATTACTTTTAAAGCTATCTGTGTGTGCTGGTTTTTCTAAAATGCATTTGGATTGTTAATTATTGTAAAGCATAATAGAAAACTGTCTAAAAACAGGTCATCACCAGAATTAGAATTATTATTGAATTTTAGTTATTCTCCCAAAGGTTTTGATAAATACAGGTTTAATTATACCAGATTTCTAAAAGGACTAATAAAATAAAGTCATGTTAAATAAGAACTTGATGAAAAGTGTCTGCTTTTACTGGTTAAAACATTTAGAAGGCTCTCCAGACAAGTACACTAACTAAATTGCCTGGGTCCTACTTAATAAGTTATCCTTGTTTTTGTTCTCAATAGTACCTTGCATGACCATGAAACTCATTTCTACTGAAAGCACATTTACTGGGTGCCTGTGATACGCTTCACTTTCCTTTACCTTACAGAGCAGCAGCCCAGCTGAGAAAATAAGCATGGGGGTACTTGTAACTTTAATAATAGGGAAATGTCATAAAAGAAATGTGAATAGAAAGTTATGGGATTACTGCAGAAAAAGCAGGCACTTTATAGATTTTATCTTTGTTAAATTTTATAAGAATTTTTATAAGAACAAAATAAATGTTGTGTCATCAGTTTACTTTATGGGCAATGTATTGACACACTGGTTAATTTCCCTCCTTCTTCTTCCTTTTCCCCTTCTTTTTCTCTTCTCTGCCTCCCTTCCTCTGCACTTGGTCTCTTCTCTTCCTTTCTCTTTGCCTTCACCACTTGTTCATTAACTATATATTCACTTATTCATTAACTATATATTCTTCTCTGAGATAATTACAAAAAATGGTTGCATGGACCAAAATCAAATTTCCGTTTCTAAAATGTTTAGTCATTTCCTGAAGTATAAATGTTATACCATTTAAAGTAGTTTATGAATTACTGAACATTTTGTGGTACAGTTGATTCTAGATTATCAGTTCCTTAGATGTGATTTATAATGGCAGAACATTATTTTTATGATTCTTGAAGGTATGTTTGTTTGTTATTAGGTACACACTGCCTGCAAAGATTTATACCATCCAATATGTCCACTTGGTCAATGTAAAGTATCTATCATACCTCCAATTGCACTAAACAGCACCGATTCCGATGGTATGTAGCAGTAGTGTAAGTACGTATATTTCTGGTATATTTAATATTGATACGTATATTTCTTTTCCTAGAATAACTATGATGGTAATTGACTATTGTAGTCAGTTTTTCTAAAATAATTCCATTTAAATTGCTGAAAGTACATTCCATTTTTAAAAGAATATATTTAAGTGAAAGTTGTAGAATGGCTATTAACATTGGCGAAATTACTGTATATAAGACTTTTAGATTTTACGTTTTAGTATGAAATAAGATCATTACTCTGTACTGCAATACAATCTGAAAAGGTTAATTTTTATAAGTGTTTTTTTCCTCTATAATTGAAACTGCCTTTTATCATGGCTGTTATTAAAATCTGTTTTTCTGTAATTTCATTGTAGGAATTTATATTCCTATAAATGCACTTTTCCCAAAATCTTACAACTTAACTGTAAAGTGCTGAGGAACCCCTCTACAACACCGGTTTTGGGATTGCATACTAATTACTTCCTTCTAAGCAAACAGTATTACAAAGGCTTTTTACCATGTATAATGCTATGCTGTTTTATGTAACAGACTTGAGCAACTGTGGATTTTGATATTCATAGGGCTCCTGCAGCCAGTTCCCCAAGAATACACAGGGAGGACTGTACTATTATTAATGTCTTGCATTGATATCTTGCTTTATGCTTTTCAAACTTTTTAATTTATGCCAATAGATATCTTAGATATAAGTTTATAAACCTGAAGATATAAGTTTATAAACCTCAAAATATGTGACTTTTTTTAAAACCTATGCTATTAACAGCCCTCTCCCCCAACCTAAGCCCTGATTTTGTTTACTATAAATTTTAAAATATTCTCTCAGACTTCAGAAAAGAGCAGTTAAAATACTTTGAAATATTGAATATGAACATAAGAATTACATACAAACATATATTGTATGTAAATAGTTAACCTATCTCTATTTGGAGAGCTAAATTATAACTTAATGCTCCAGTTTTTATAAATTTATTTTCTTTTCTCTGAATGTTTGCTAATAATTTAAAAGAGAAAGCCGTATGTATTGATCTTGTATTGTGTTTTTTTTACAGGTTTCTGTAGAGCAACATTTTCGTTCTGTGTTAGTCCTCTATTGGTTTTTGTCAATTCTAAGAGTGGAGATAATCAGGGAGTAAAGTTCCTTCGTCGCTTTAAACAGTTGCTAAATCCGGCTCAGGTGTTTGATTTAATGAATGGAGGTCCTCATTTAGGGTAACTGATTATTGATAAATCTTATTTGAATACAATGTAGGACTAGGTGTTTAATGTGTTTGGTTTTTCAGCTCATGCAAATTACAGATTCCTCTAGATCCCTCCCTCGTTTTAAAGCTCTAATTATAAGTTTTAACACAACCTTTTGGATAGTTACACAGCTGTCTTGTATAAATTCCTAATTTCTCAATTCCAAAATTTGTTTAGAAAATGTTTTAGAATATATTCTATGTCAAACAATACTAACAATTTCTTTAGCTCCAAGAAAGATCAACTTGCGTAAATATAGAAATATGAAGTAATATTAGAAAATGATTTGCATGGAAGGCTGATATTGATTTACATATAATATAAATAATCGATTATTAAACCAAAGTACAGGGACTCTCATGGCTGTCAAGGGCAGTTCTTCAAGGATCTCAGACTCAGTTCACATAAATGACAAAGAAATACTTTTGTTGATGATTCTTTTCAGCTTTCTGGATGTCATATAACTTAAAATCTGTAAGATAAAATGAACTAAGTGGTATTTTCACTGAGGAAAAATATACCTTTTGGCACTTTCAATACATTTTTAGGGTATGCATATGATTTTTCTTAAGAGGCGATATTATGTCTTCTGAACCAGTGGCCTTCAAACCTCTATCTAATATACTTACAACAACTCAGCTTTTCTCTTGGGTTCCACCGTTACCTTAAAGCATGAACGCAGAAGTAGAAATGGGGATTTTTGATACCAGAACCTGAAAAGGCATTTCGTGTTTTGTAATGTGATACTTTCCTCTGTCTTCTCGGTTTCTCTCCTTTCTTCTCTCTTGGTGCCTCTGTTCACTTTTGCCCCCTGAGTCTTCCTTCCTGCTTCCATTGCCTTTATCTTGCTAAGTCTCAGGCCCTTCTGGTCACATGGATGTTGGTCTTCTTCATTTATACCCAGCTTCCTCTTTAGCTACGTGTACTGCTCTTCCTTTCCTCTGCTGAGGTCCTAGAGTTTCCTCATCTAGCCTCTCTTCTCACCTTCTTTGTCTCTGCCATGCTAGGGTAGTTTTGTCCCCCTTTCTAACATATCCATTTTATAATCCTTTATAGTTCCATTATCTTATAGTCTTGATTTATTTTCCCATTTGTCCTCAAAGGCTCCAAGGACCTCTCTTGATGAAACTTCCTGAGATTGTCCCTTTAATATTTTTCAGATTTTCCATAATACTTGAAGTAAGTGTACAAGGGTACATTTAGGAGACAGGATGTGTCAAAAGTTGAGATGAGGGAAAATAGAAGGATGGGCCTGAGAATAGGAGAAGAGGAGGAGAAAAAGCCAGTTGGGAGTCCTGAGAGCAATACAATTATTGGTGTCTTTAGGAACTGCCTGAGCATCACTCATTAGCATCAGCACCCTAGATTCCTTACCCATGGTTTGTAATTCTTAAGGAAAGAATTTATTCTTGTAATAGAAAGAGAAGAACCACTACTTCCACCATCTTGTATTACTTTACCTTTTCCGGTCTCTGCTTCTTTTTTGTTTTCTTATTTCTCACCCCCATTCCTCCTAATTTTATCTTCATTTCTACTTATCATTCCCTTTCCTCCTTATGATTCAGAAGTTTTCTTGAGTTAAAATTACACTTCAGTGAATGTTTATGGTATAATTAACATGTAAGTAGGAGTTCTTATATTTAATCTGCATATGAATACCGATACAGAATAACAAAGAATTGAGGAAAGTGATTTTTATTTCTTTATACTAAAATAAAATCCTTTTTGCTTTCAGTTTAAGATTATTTCAGAAGTTTGACAATTTCCGGATTCTTGTTTGTGGAGGCGATGGAAGTGTAGGTTGGGTTTTGTCAGAAATTGATAAGCTCAACTTGAATAAACAGGCAAGTGCTAATTCTTTTTCTTGCTAGTTAACATGAATACATACTAACATACTTGCCAGAGAGGTGCAGAAATGCAGTAGTGCCTATTTCTCAACTTGTCTGAAAGTCACCCTGTTGCACTCTCTTTCAGTGTCAGCTGGGAGTGTTGCCTTTGGGTACAGGAAATGACCTTGCCCGAGTTCTTGGCTGGGGAGGTTCATATGACGATGACACCCAACTTCCTCAGATCCTAGAGAAACTGGAACGAGCCAGTACCAAAATGTTGGACAGGTAAAAGTGAATTGTTTTCTACAACTAGATGGAAAATGGCATACTGAAATCATTTTTTTGATGATTTCTTAATAAGTATTTATTAATAAATTTTACTGACTAGAAGCTCCACGAAGGCAGAGCCTTCCTGATCTTGTCCACTGGTTAATCCCTGAGATGGAGAACAGGGCCTATCACAGAGAAGACACTCAATAAAGATGTTTTATAGTGAATGAATGAATTATAAAAAACTAGTCAGAGGGACTCATTATTTTAAATATAGAAGGCTACGTTACTACTATTTACTTTTAATTATAGTTCAGGTCAGAAAACGAAAATAGTTCATTTTGTGGGGGGCCTTTTGATGAGTATGGTAGGTAGTCTCCTGTCATTGTATGGTTTCCAAAAAGCTAAAGAGGACATATAAACGTTAGATTTGTTAGAATATCTCCTCTTAAATATACATATTAAGAATGCATTGATCCAATAAGAACTAGATATGTTAAAATATAAGCAGTCCTTTCCCAGGGACAGGGAAGTATTAGGAAGACAGCTTCAAATGAAGGGACTATCATTGTGTTTATGCTGTTCTTGATCACATCTCTTAATTGCTTTCTCTCTGAATGTCCGTGTATAAAAAAGAAACTACAATGTGTGTACCCTGTGTGTTATGGAGGATAAAATTTGGGTATAAGGAACAACAGGACTCAGTAACCAGTCACTCCCCAACCCCCAATGTCAGTAGAAGACAGAAGTCAAAATATCATGATCAACTTGAGGTAGCATAAATCAAAACAACTTTGATAGAATTAGCCATCTGTGGAACTCTTCCCGAAAATAACAAAATTTCACCAGGGAGCCACCAATCTGAAATGTAATTACTCTAAGATGGGCTATAACCTAATTAATTGTAACCTTGCTTGTCATAAGGTAATATTGTAATGGTTGATTCTTTTGCTGACAGAATATTTAAAAAGAGAGTTGGGAAGTAGAACATTTGTCTCTGTTTATCCAAAATTACATGAGAGAGATACTCCAGTAGCTTGGGTGCATAAAAGTTTATAATCTTATGTGCTACTGGGTTCAGCCTCCAGCCTTTAAAATAATCTGGAGGTTGAAAGAAGAAAAGGAATGAAAAAGAGAAATGGTACCTATGGATATGTCAGTTAGCTTGATTGTGGTGAATATATATCCAAACATCAAGTTGTACACCTTAAATATATACAATTTTTTATTTGTCAATTATACCTAACTCTGGGGAAAAAAGATTGGAAATAAATAAATAAAATCACCATTATTTGTAAATGAGCCTGGAGGTGACTTCCCAGACGACTGTCCAATTCTGTGGTTGCCAAACAAAAGGGGTTATTTAAATGCTTTCTTTGTTGCAAATGTAAAGACCACTTCCCCTGCTGTTAGGCATTTCATCTACCCTGGGTATGTGTTTTCCCCTTGTGTGCTATAGAAATTCACTTCTCAGTTGGGGGAGGTGGTTCATGCCTGTAATCCCAACACTTTGGAAGGCCGATGTGGGAGGATCACTTGAGCCCAGGAGGTGGAGGTTGCAGTGAGCCACAATTGCACCACTGCCCTACAATCTGGGCGACAGAGTGAGACCCTGTCTCAAAAAAAATTATAAATAAATAAATAAATAAATAAATAAAAAGTCACTTCTCCAGGTGGTTAGCGAAGAAGCAGCACCCCCATGGTGAAATTCCTTGAATACCTGCTGGTATGCAAAATCAAAACAAAACAAAAGAAAATATACACACACACACACACACACAAATCAAAGTGGATTCAGAAACTTAAGATCTTTGTTAGAAACATAGGAATATTTTATTCCTATGTTTCTTTATTAA
This sequence comes from Pongo abelii, assembly GCF_028885655.2. NCBI lineage: Eukaryota > Metazoa > Chordata > Mammalia > Primates > Hominidae > Pongo > Pongo abelii. The sequence goes on from NC_071999.2 coordinate 47,171,648, forward strand.
TTTACTGTTTGTAAAGAATAAGTGGGTTGGTTGCAGTGGCTCACGCCTGTAATCCCAGCACTTTGGGAGGCCCAGGTGGGTGAATTACCTGAGGTCAGGAGTTCGAGACCAGCCTGGCCAACATGGTGAAACCCCGTCTCTACTAAAAATACAAAAATTAACTGGGCATGGTGGTGGTGGGCACCTGTAATCCCAGCTACTCAGGAGGCTGAGGCAGGAGAATCGCTTGAACCCGGGAGGCGGAGGTTGCAGTGAGCCAAGATTGTGCCAGTGCATGCCAACAGAGTGAGACTCTGTCTCAAAAAAAAAAAAAAAAAAAAAAAAACACCAAGTTAAAAAGTCATTGTTTAATGTTCTAAATTAGATGAGTTTTTCAAATATATTTATTTGATCCTCAAAACAACACTTTGGGTTGGGTCAGAAAAGCATTATTTTACAAAGATGAAAATGTAGTCTTCTGGATACAGTGGGAATAAAAACAACTAATTTTTTGTCTGCCTAGCACTTTCTAGTTGCTTTACTTAATGTATGATCTCATTTAATTATCGCCCTTCTCCTAGAGATAGCTAATAGTGCCATCTCCATTTTACTGGTGAAAAGGTTTAGGAGGCTTTTACATTATCTAAGTTAAATAGCCAATAAGTAATAGAACGGGCACGGTAAACTGCAATCCCTGCTCTGTCTAGCGTCCAGGGTCCTTTCTCAACTCTGCACTCTCTCCCCTTTATGTGTGTAGGCCAGATGGTTCCTTCCTTCTGGCCTCTGCCTCTGCTTAGCTGGTACTCATATGCACCTCTTCCTCACTTTTTCATCTCTTGCTGCCACTTTCTCCTTTTTATTTAGCTCCAACCATTTCCTATTGAGTGGGGAGGTATAGCATGGAAGGTGCAAGGAACTCAGACATTTGGATGGATTTATTTACCATTTATTTAACTGTCTTTAACCAGGAAAGTATTTCCAGCTATAAGGAACTTGACTTTAATGTTTCTACTCGTGGTTTTCCCTGTTTGGATATTTACAAAGTTTAATTGTTTTGTTTGCTTGCATCACACCTATTTTCTGCACTGGAATGTTAGCTTCATTGGGGAAGCCTATTCACCCTTGTGTTTCCAGACCCTGTGACTTTGAGATGCTCAATATAGTATATCTGCTGCGTGGATAAATGAATAGCTTTTGGTTTTCAAATATAAATTTCTTTTTTTTTTTTTGAGACGGAGTCTCGCTCTGTAGCCCAGGCTGGAGTGCAGTGGTGCGATCTTGCCTCACTGCAAGCTCCGCCTCCCAGGTTCATGCCATTCTCCTGCCTCAGCCTCCCAAGTAGCTGGGACTATAGGTGCCCGCCACCACGCCCGGCTAATTTTTGTATTTTTGGTAGTGATGGGGTTTCACCATGTTAGCCAGGATGGTCTTGATCTCCTGACCTCGTGATCCGCCCGCCTCGGCCTCCCAAAGTGCTGGGATTATAGGTGTGAGCCACTACGCCTGGCCTCTTTTTTTTGAGACAGAGTTTCGCTCTGTCGCCAGGCTGGAGTGCAGTGGCACAATCTCGGCTCACTGTAACCTCCACATTCTGGGTTCAAGCGATTCTCCTGCCTCAGCCTCCCAAGTAACTGGGACTACAGGCATGTACCACCACACCCAGCTGATTTTTTTTAGTAGAGACGGGGTTTCACCATGTTGGCAAGGATGGTCTTGATCTTTGACCTCTTGACCTCATGATCTGCCCGCCTCGGCTTCCCAAAGTAAATTTCTTTTAAAGTATTTTCATGTCAAGAGTTGAATAGTAGCAAAAAGTAACTAGTTTACATATCCCAAAATATAATTTATGTCTATTGGGGGGCTTTCTGGGAATTTAAATTTTTATGCAAACATTTATTCTCATAGGCTGAATGATACACTAGGTTCTGTTTAAATATTGATCTTAGGATTTTCCTCTGGGTTCTATCAGAAACTTCAGCTGTGTTACGCTTTCCTTAAAATTCGTGTGTTAAGGTACTGCTTTTATTATGCTTTGTTTCTGTGTAAAAATCTTTATTTTACATCTTTTTTTTTGAGATGGAGTTTTGCTGTTGTCGTCCAGGCTGGAGTACAGTGGCATGATCTTGGCTCACTGCAACCTCTGCCTCGCAGGTTCAAGTGATTTTCCTGCCTCAGCCTCCCGAGTAGCTGGGATTACAGGTGCCCGCCACCACACCTGGCTAATTTTTTGTATTTTTAGTAGAGACGGGGTTTCACCATGTTGGCCAGGCTGATCTTGAACTCCTGACCTCAGGTGATCCGCCTGCCATGGCCTCCCAAAGTGCTGGGATTACAGGCATGAGCTACCGCACCTGGCCTTTTTTCTTTTTTTTGAGACAGGGTCTGGCTCTGTCCCCCAGGCTGGAGTGTAGTGGCGTGATCTCAGCTCACTGTAACCTCCACCTCCCAGGCTCAAGTGATCCTCCCTCTTCAGCAATCAAAGTAGCTGGGATTACAGGTGCACAGTACCATGCCAGGCTATTTTTAATTTTTTTTGTAGAGACAAGGTTTCACCATGTTGCCCAGGCTGGTCTGGAACTCCTGAGCCCCAGTGATTCATTCACTTCAGTCTCCTAAAGTGCTGGGATTACAGGCATGAGCCACCACACCTGGCCTTTATTTTATATTTTGTTAGTCTACAATAATGTCCTGGCCCAACTCTTCTTCCCAAATTTTGAAATTATTATTTTGGATAGAAAACTGAACTTATCTTGAGTTGATTGCTTTTCTCTAACACCAAATGATTTTATGTTTTCTTTGAAATTAATACTTATAGCTAATTGAAATAAATTTACTTCAGTTAAGTATTATTAATATTTTCCCCCTACTCCCATAGTTACATTCATTCTTTCTTAATTTAAGAAGGGGTATTTAGCTAATTTTCATTTTATATGTGTATAAGCTGATTTGGCAAGTGTGATTGAGTAACAGTTTATAGGTAGTATGTATTTATTTAATTTAAGACATTGTTTTAAAGCTTCGGGTTATGACTCATTAGTAATTTATAACCTAGTTAGTAAACTGCAATGAGCATTATTTTTAAAATAGAACAGAGAAGAATGGAAAAGTCAGAATGCATTGCACCTGAGAAGAAGTGGGGGCGTTGTAACATGTGTGGATTTCTTATTGTGGGCTATGGGTCTTAAAACATTTGGAAGCCACTAATTGGAGAAATGGTAAGATGTAGAAATCATAAAGTATAAATTCAACATTTTGTGAGATTACTGAAATGTGATCTCTTTTCCCATTTTTGGTTCTTTTAAGATAAAATAAACCATAGTTCATGAATGTGTGTGTGTGTGTGTGTGTGTGTGTTTGTGTATGAGATGCTAACAGTTAGTTTATCCAATTTTAAGGAAATCTTAGACCAAAGAGTTTTTCTCCCTTCAGGTGGAGTATAATGACATATGAACTCAAATTGCCACCAAAAGCTTCCCTACTTCCAGGACCTCCAGAAGCATCTGAAGAATTTTATGTAAGACTTAACCCTTTACCTATCATTTGAAATGGGGGTGGATATCTTGAAAAAAAAAAAAAAAAAAAAAAAAAAGAGAAAATGTACTCCTAATATATGGTGGTAGCATGTTAACTTAATTTTATTTTTGGGGTATGGTCTCACTGACTACCTCTAGTCCTCTCCCCCAGAGAGAAGAATCCTGAATCTAGATTAGAGTCCTTCCGTGACCACCCACACTGGGAGTGCCCAGTCACTCCTCTTCCTGGGCCTCTTCATGTGTAAAGTGAGGCTACAAAGTCACGGGAGTTAAATGATATAACAGATGTGTAAAGCACTATCTCTTCTCCTGCCCAGATAATTCCTCCCTGCATGTTCTACCTGCCTGTTTCCGTTTTATCAGCAGAGCTCCAGGAAGGTCAGCTGGTGTTTCCTGTTAGTGTTTATTCATCTTCTACTTTGGCCATTAGATCGTTTGATTATAAGATGTTAGCTCCTTTAAACAGTATCTAAACACACCAATACTCATGGCCAGAATATTATACAATTTCTGTCTTACTGCTTGCTTTGAGTACTCTTTTCTTGTTCTTTTGTTTCTGAGACAGGGTCTTGCTCTGTGGCCCGGGCTGGCTGGAATGCAGTGATGCAAACACAGCTCACTGCAGCCTTGACCTCCTGGTCTCAAGAGATCCTCCTGCCTTAGCCTCCCAAAGTGCTGGGATTACAGGCATGAGACACTGTGGCCAGCCCCTACTCTTTTGAAGGGACAGCAAGACAGGTCTCTGGGTTAAGCCTGTTGATATAGTTAAAGGAAGAAAGACCATTTAATTCTATCTCTACTACAGACCATAAATGACTAATGTTTTTAAAGATTCAGCATTCTGATTAAACCTGAAAGCGGTGTAGATTTAAAACAGAACCAGACTTTCAAAGGATTATTCTCTGACTCATTAAGACCATTTGATCTATGCCAGCTTATTTTTCCCTCCAGGAAAATTCATCTGTTTATTTTACAGTTGAAATCTTTGTTTTGTCATTAAGAAAATTATGATCTTGTCAAAACTAAGGCAAGGAATGATAACTACAAACATGGGGCCGTTTCTTAGAGAAGCTAATTGTATTTTTAAAACTTTTTCTGACATAAAAACTGCTGATAGCCAAAACTGCTTCTAAAAAAATTTGGGAAATACAAAATTATATGAAAAAGAAAATAAAATCACCTGTAGTCCTACCACCCAGAGATAATCACTATTAAAGATTAATATATTTACCATTTTATTTTCAGCAGCATTTTTAGTTATGTGATTCCATAAACATAACACATTTTTATGGAAACCAATCCTTTATCTTAACGGTATTTTTGTAAATGTTATTAATTTTCCAAAAAAGACAAAAAGGAGAATTTTTTTCTTCCATTTACTTCAGAAATGTCTGTTTTCTAGCATATAAAATAACAGTAAATAATTTACTTTTATCACTTATGTATAATCACTAAATATGAGGTACGTTTCTAAAGATATGAAGGAAATCTCTCTTTTTTGTACAAAAGGGTTTTAAATGAAACTTTGCTTTTTAAAAATAAACTTATTTTTGTAACAAAGGGATAGCATACTTTAAGATAACAGATTAAATGAGTGTTCTGAATGGCCCTGACTAGGCCCTGAACTAGGCTGGCACCAGGAATGCATTTTACTGTGTGTGGCCTTTTTGCCTTGAAAACTGCGATAAAAGTAGACTAAATCTTTCTTCTTAGCTTTTGTTTACTTCATTAGCTGTGCGTCTTAGGCAAATTACTCAGTAAGCCTCAGGTTCTTTGGCTATAAAACAGGACAAAGGGGTAAATATATACAGAGTGCTTAATTACAGTGCCTGGTACACAATACAAAATATTAACTCTTATTATTACTTACCTTTCTGACCCTGCTAAGTGACTGCATAATAGGTTAATAAGTTACATCTGTAATTTTATCTTTGAACATAGAGGCTATTTTATTTTCCTCTGAGAGAAGTATTTTTTGGTCTTTGAATATTTTTAATGAACAAAAACTTGGATTTTTTGAACGTAAGTTTCAAATGGCATTAATCAAATGCTACTAATTAATACATTAATCAACTGGCATTAATGAATTTATTAATAGCATTAATGATCATGTAAAATATTTTCTGCCCTGCAGGGAAGAAAAAGAAAACGAATCTCTGGAGAACATTTTCTTTTTTCAAATTTTAAAGTTTATTTTTAGATGATATATTTTCATTTTTCTGATCCTAGCTGTAAAGATGTAACTTTTAGTGTTTAAGAGATGAATAAAGTGGATTTGTGGGTAAATACAACATCGTGTGTAACTTTGGAGCTCCTGGCCTCCCTTCCTTTCTTTGATGTAAAATTGCTTTCCTGTAGTGGTCTGCCTTTGAAGGAGGGAATGTAGAAATTTAAAAGAGTAACATACTTTTGAAAGAGTAACATAACCACTTGTGGAATGAAGGTAAATTAGGAATGTGGTTCTTTTGGAAAGAGGCTAGTCAGGAAAGCTTTGTGGGGAAGGCTTATTCAGACTTAATGGAATCTTCAAATAAGTCTGAATAAACTGAGGCCGATTGGTAGAAGTAATGAAAAGATACCTGAGTCAGGCAGAAGAGCATAGGCGGCCAGCTTGCCTGGAGCAGATCATTTATACTAGAAAATTTTGAGCTGTGTGAAATGGAATATTATTTGAGGCATACATTTGATGTAAGGCTCTGAATATGAGGCTGTTTAAATATTGTGCACATCTTCACATATTAGGAAAATGTATGTGTTCTTTCAACAGGATGTTAAAGTTTGAGTTAAATAGAAAAGTGATTATGGATGCTTTTGGCATTTTGACTATTGTTTAAAAGAAATATTTATTTACATGATTATATGAAAGCGTATTCAGCATTTTTAAAAACTTTTTTATTGAATTATACATACAGAAGAGTGCACAGGTCATAAATGTATAGCTTGGTAAATTTTCACAAACTAAACAAATCTATGCCAGGCCACCCGACAGTGTTCAAGTACCCCATAAGCCCCCTCATGCCCTCTTGCAGTCAAGACCCCCACCTCCTACCCCAATAATCACTATGCTGACTTCTAATAGCATAGATTGCTATCTGTTTTGTACTTTATAAAACAGAATCATTTTGTATGCTCTCACTTGTTTCTGGATTCTTTCACTCAATGTTATGTATATCAGACTGATCTATACTGTGGCTTGGCTATAAATCATTCATTCTCATTCTCCTATGGTCTTCCATTGCACAAGTACACTGCAATTTGTCATCCATTCTACTATTAGATGAATGCTGCTGTGAACATCCTAGTGCATGTCTTTTGGTGAACACAATTCTGCATTTCTTTTAGGTGCAGATATAGAAGTTGAATTTCTGAGTCCTGTGATATCATTGCATATGTTCAGCTTTAAGAGACACTACCAAATCGTTTGTGAGAGTGTATCAGTTTGCATTCCCATCAGCAGCGTATGAGAATTCTGTAGCTCCATAGCCTTGCTAGCACTTGCCATTTTCTAGTTGTTTTCACTTTAGCCATTTTGGAGCTGCATTGTTGTACTGCATTGTGGTTTTAGTTTCCATTTGCCTGATGGCTGAGATTGGATACATTTTCATCTGTTTATGGGCCATTTGGATATTTTTATATTTAAATGTCTGGTCTTTTGCCCAATTTTTATTAGATTTTTTGGCTTTTATTGTACTACTTTGTAGGAATTATTTTTATATTGAGATATTTTTACATTAAAAAATTTTGTAAAGGAATTTTTATAGATTTCTATAAGAATATAAATTAAAGAATTACAGAAACTGAAAGCCTTTTGCCAAAAGGAAATATCTATTTTGCATGATGACTCTTTCATATATTTCATTATAGTGATTGCCCTGCCTAAACATATGTCATGAAGGGTTCCATTTCTGGAGCAGCAATAAGTGAGTTGTATAAATGCCAGCAACAATAATACAGTGTAGAGTTTTCTTTTTTTCAGATGACAATTTATGAAGACTCAGTTGCAACACATCTTACAAAAATCCTCAATTCTGATGAACATGCAGTGGTCATATCTTCTGCCAAGTGAGTTGTGGGTTTTAAGTCTTTAAATATGGTGAAAATGAAATGATAGCTGGCTCCTACCATTTACGTCATTTCTTTGTGAGTTTTCTTCTCAAAAAATATCTTGGAAGTAGCTTATAAAATTAGATATACTAAATTTGAATTGATTTTTAAAAATCATGTTAGCATCTTATTTGCAGTGGTGTATACTTAGAGGGTATTTTTTTAATGTTTAATTTGAAACATTTTTATCAAAAAGGTGTAAGAAGCGTTTAGAGTTTAATTAACCTAAATGTCTATTTAAGGAAATGTTTATGATTACTTATAATATGGAAAACACATTTCATTATAATTCATTATTTCCATAAACACTACTATTTAGGAATTGTTTACATCACATTAGAAAAAGGAAAATGATGAGATTTTTCCAAATGATGTTTCTCAGCAAGTTTAAATTGAATAATTACATTTTAATTCAAAGTTATCATATTTTAGTGAAGTTGATTTTGTACATGGAGCCAAAGCTACTTGATGTTATTATCCCAAATGTTGCCTGGCTGGAATTTAGAATTTAGTTTTGAAGCATCCTATGCTGATGTCAAGAGACTGGAAAGTCGACTAGAAGAAGGGGTGACACCAACTGAAATTTTCAACTGATAAGCAAAAGAATGCATTCAAATTCTGGCTTAGCAAGCACGGGTTACTATTACGCAGGAAGAGAGGAGAAAAGGAGAAGAAAGAAAGAAAAGGAGTGGGAAAGTGGTAAAGAAAAAATACACAAATTTTGGTATATTATGTACTTAATTCACAGTGTAGTTGAGGAAAGACAAGATGAATCATTATAAACAAATTTGCTTGTGAAAAAAGTACAAATGTAGTAACAATTGCTTTTGACAACATATTCCCCAGAAATAGGAAACAGGACTGCACAACAGGAAAAGAATTGAATGGCTTACAGCAAGGGAAGCACACTAGTTGGCCCAGGAGAGGTGGGCTGCAGACTCTATTTGGTGGGCAGTGCTGCAAGTTTCTGTTTTGTGCAAATATTGGACTAAAGCATCTTCTGCCATTTTTACTTAATTGAAAACAATTTCCTTACAGTCATGTAACTAAAATAAAATACAGAAATAATTGGAAACTGCATTGAATAGAAGACTATAACTATCATCTGTAACTTTATTGCTTAATTTTTCTTGTAAAGGAGAAAATTTAATTCTATCCAATTTATTAATATCAACAAAACAGAGTTTTAATATTTTAATGTTGGAATTCTGTGTAAGATTGTATTTGAACCAGGTACAGTGGCTCATGCCTGTAATTCCAACACTTTGGGAGGCCAAGGTGGGCAGATTACTTGAAGCCCAGGAGTTCAAGACCAGCCTGGGCAATATGACAAAACCTCGTCTCTACTCAAGATATACATACTAAAATTAGCCAGGTGTGGTGGTGCCTGCCTGTAGTCCCGGCTTCTCAGGAGGCTGAGGTGGAGGATCACTTGAGCCTGGGAGGTGGAGGTTGTACTAGAGCTAAGATGGCGCCACTGCACTCCAGCCTGGGTGACAGAGTGAGATCTTGTCTCAAAAAAAAAAAAAAAGATTTTATTAGAGAAAAGGTTTCCACTGCCAAAAATGTTGTACTACAAAGGTGTTAAGATTAAGAATGATAGGGAGAAAAAGGGGTGGCTACTATAATTATCCTGTTTGCATCTGTGGAAATTTCTTAACAAGAATTCCACTTCATTAAAAATATGTAAAATATATGAAAGGTAGTGATCAAACACATGAAAGTCAATATAAAGGTTTTGCTGACATCCAAACTATAAAAAGTGGCCAGTTAAAATATTTACTTAACTATATTAAACAAAAAATAATTCTCTTATGACTTGCTATACCTTAAAAAAGCTTCCATTACAGCTTTCCACCTTTTCTAGCAATGTCCTCTGAAATGTCATATCAAAATACATTTGATTCACAGGGCAAGGGCCAGCCCATCACTTAGGTGTATGAACTGGGCCTGGGATGAGAAAGACAGTAGGGAGTGCTAAGGCCTGGGACAAACTGGAGATTTGTCCATTTCACCATCAAGCAATACAATTCATTGAAAACCCCAGCAGCACTGCCCACCAAACAAAGAGAGTGTGTAGCCCACCTCTCCTGGGCCAGCCATCGTGCTTCCATTCAGCGCTTTTTCTAGTGTTCAATCCTGTTTCCTATTTGTGGGGGATATGGAAAGAAGGCCTGTTATTTCTCCCTCATGGAACTGCTAGGATAATTAAGCTGAGTAATATAATAAGTATAGAGCTTATAAATGACAGAGGGCTATATTAAATTATGGCATCATCACCTCACGTTTTACCCAATTACATTTCAGATGTTTTCTTTGACCTTGGCCTGACTCTTTGTCTAAGGCTCTGCTCTTAGCCCTAGCTTTGGGTTTCTCCCTAACCAGCTTGCCTGCCCTTAAGCAGATTCCATTCTGATGCGGCACCCCTCTTGTCACTCATCTGTGCTTCCAGGCCTTTACAACCCCAGATACAATTCTAGGGACTTTGCCATAAAGAGACTGAAGAGAAAAAAGAGGAGACAATATGTAATTGTCTGGTACTAGTAATACAATATATGTGAAATTTTATTTTTTATTATTATTATTTTTGGAAGAAAATCACTTTATTCCAGTTATCTCACAAACAATAAAATCACAACAGCTGGTTTAAGGAGGCCACACAAACATTTACCCAGCCCCAAATTCTATACCATCTTAATGAAATTCTGCACGGTAAGAATATCCTCTTCCACTGCAATTCTGAAGCAAGGAAGCTATGAATGACAGAGGAGAGGCTTAACTGCTGGTTTCACACTTTATACCTTCACTATCTGTTACATTTTTAAGCTAAATTTACTTGGTCATGAAAGCTGATTTTCCATGTCTTCAGTTGAACTTCTTGACTAGGCCAGTCCATGTGTACGTCTGCACTGTTTCAGCACCTCATTGGAACCCTCACCGAGCTTGACATCACCCTAGTTCTGGGAACACTCCAGAAACTGTTCTATCTTATACAAGCAAGGCTGCTGCTGCTCTGCAGCTAGTCTCCCAGAGGCTCCTGTTAAGTGATGTCAGGCCTTGTGAGCCCAGCATTACTTCCTCTGTCGAAGCCCCTCCATTCCCATGATAGTTGACCCAGTATGTGCCCCCACAGCAGGGCCCACAGCCACGCCAGCTGCAGTGGTTGCCATCTGGACCATCAGACCTGGCTGCCAGGGTGCAGCAGCAGGAGACTCAACTGCAGTGGGTGGGGCCACTGCTGGCAGCTGACCTGCTGGTGCTGGCCTGGGTGCAGGTCTCATTGGAGGTGCCTGGCTGGCCGGAGAGGCCATGTTGGGGGTGCAGCTTTGACTTCCATGTGCCATCACAAATGGGCAGTGGCTCAGCATCTCTAAATTTTATTTTTATGGACATTTTCAAACAAAACTGGTATAATTACTTCCCACCATACCCATCATTCAGTTTCAGTATTTACCAACATTTTGCCATCTGCTTCCTACTTTATTTTGCTACAGTATCTCTAAGAACATCCTGAAAATTATTCTACTACACTTTTGGTATATAGTCCTCCCTCTCTATCCCTGGGGGATTGGCTCCAGGACCCCCTTGGATACCAATATTCATAGGTACTCAAGTCCCTCATAGAAAATGCCATAGTATTTGCATATAACCTGCACACATCCTTCCACATACTTTAATCATCTCTAGATTATTTATAATAATAAATGTATTTGCTATGTAAATAGTTGTTATACTGTATTGTTCAGGGAATGATGACAAAAAAAAGTCTGCACATATTCAGTGTAGACACAACAATCTGTTTTCTTTTTCAAATGTTTTCAATCCATGGTTGGTTGAATCCATGGATGTGGAGCCCATGAATATGGAGGGCTTGACTCTATGTGTGTGTGTGTGTGTGCACACGTGCATGTGCATGTGCGCACATATAATCTTTTTAAAAATCTAAAAATTAATAATAATTCTCTAACACTGTCAATATTACTTAAGCCATATCCCATTTCCCTTAGTTTTCTCAGAGGTTTTTTTGTGAACCTTGTCTGAATTTTGACAAGGTCTTTAAAAAAAAAAAGAAAAACCACACACACTTTATTTGTTCAAAATTCAGACAAAGTTCACACACTACATTTGAGTGATATCTCTTTAAGATTTTAAAGATCTTGACCAGGCGTGGTGGTCCATGCCTATAATCTCAACACTTTGGGAAGCCAAGGTGGGAGGATTACTTGAGCCCAGGAGTTCAAGACCAGCCTGGGCAACACAGTAGAATCCCATCTCTACAAAACGTTTTAAAATTAGCTGGGTGTGGTGATATGTGCCTGTAGTCCTAGCTACTCAGGAGGCTGAGGTGAGAGGATCCCTTGAGCATGAGAGTTCGAGGCTGCAGTGAGCTGTGATCACGCCATTGCACTCCAACCTGGATGACAGAGTGAGATCCCATCTTAAAAAAAAAAAAAAAAACTTAAAAATTCTATAATGGTTTCCCTTTAAAAAACAATTCTTACTGAGGCATGACATATACAGTAGAGCACCTAAATCACAAGAGCACAACTCAATGATTAAAAAAAAACTGTGTGTACACACAGTCACACACACACACACACACACACACACACACACACACACACTTGTAATTACTACCTAGATAAAGAATTCCCTTTTTTTGTGAATGTCATTTATTTATTCAGTGATACGATATTAAGGCAAAATGTTTTAACCCTCTTGTGCATGTTTGTATTTATTTCATACAACAATAATTCTCAGTAGCCTTAACTGTTTTCAGCTATTTTTAAAATGTTGAAATGCTAATGGAAAAGTAGTATTCCACTAACATAGCTAACATGTAGGTTAACCTAAAACAACATTTCTTTGACGTTAGAACTTCATCAATTTGGTATGGTAATAGGAGTTATCTTCTGAGAATCACAGCTCTAATTAGCAATCATAGATACCATTTATTAGTAAAAATTAAAAACGATTATTAAATAAGTTGTCTTTAGCTGCAATATATGTCTCTCCATTTATTTAGTCAGTAGTTTAAAAACTTTTCTAGCTTTAACAGTAGGAGTTAATTAGGTTTATTACTTATGCACTCTACTCACCCCCCAAGTTTTGAAATAAATGCATTTTGTTCTGTGTACAAAAGTTTCAGAAAACGGGATAACTAGCTAGTAGGAATATTGATGCCATTGTCATAGAACCATAGAATTTAGATTTGGAATCTACTTTAGGGATAATTTAGGCCAACCTGCCTCATTTAATTGGTGAAGTTGAGGTAGTTGTTAAAAACATTTCCTCAGAGCACAAAGATAGCTAGAGACAAAGATAGCTAGAGATTTTTATGTATTATGCATTGATACTTCTAAATCATCTTCAGTTTCAAACTGGAACTTTTTATTAGATGAGAAATGAATTTTTCAGATACGAAGACCCTGCCTGCCAATCTATGATTCTGTCTGGGTACCATTGCCATATTTATCTTAGTGTAGTATGTGCATATTTTATTGTCATTTGCCCATACTTTAAGAAATTAAGTGGAAAGCTGATAAATGAGGGTACTAATACTAGTGATGAGAAGTATGGGTCTAACATACGTAATATAGTAGAGATGATGGTGGAAATCATCAGGTATGTGAAATGTGGACTGTTGTTAGCCTCAGCTGAGTATTTGGTTCACACAGTTGACTCTGTTTAATTTTGAAGGAAGGGAACAAAATTAAGGAAATAAAATGTTGGAAATGCCAAAAGTTCTATTTAGGCCTTATGCAGTGGCTCACCCCTGTAATCTCATTGCTTTGGGAGTGCAAGTCAGGAGGATCGCTTGAGGCCATGAGTTAGAGACCAGCCGGGGCGACACAGAGAGACTACATATCTACAAAAAAATTTTTTTTTAATTAGCTCAGCATGGTGACATGGACCTGTGTTCCTAGCTACTCAGGAGGCTAAGCTGGGAGGATCACTTGAGCCCAGGAGTTCAGGGATGCAGTTACCTATGATCACACCATTGCACTCCAGCCTAGGCAACTGAGCAAGATTTCTAAAAAATTATTTTTTTTTTTTAAAGTTCTAACGTTGATTAAAGATACAATTAGGAATTTAGAATTTTTTAATCTCTATAGGAAAATCTGTATTCTACTTTCATTTATTTGACTTTTGCACATATTTTCTGGAAGTCTTATGTATAAAGTAGAAAACTGTGTATAGTTGGAGAATATCTTTTGTCTTCCTATAGTAAAGACATCTTAAGATTGTTTTTTCTCCAATTTGCACGTTTCTGGTTGGTAGGACTTTGCAATCATACTATTTTTAAGTATATATTTTATTTCTGTTTTAATAACTCTACATTCACTATTTAGGTATAATAAAAGGTTACTTCATTCCCCCAGAATGTAAATATCCTATATTCCTTCTAGCATATGGAACTTAACGAGCCATAAGGTAGAGCATGTCTTCTGATTCTTTCCACACTTGCGTGGTGAGCACTCTCCTAACCTTCACATGCCCCTTCCTCAGCTCCTTTGGCCACTACTGCCACAGGGTCATAGTGTCTCTGTCAGCCTCTGTTTGCCTCAGTGACATGGCACATGGAGGAGGGGCACCCCTGCTGCCCTTTTCATTCCTAGGCTGATGGACTGAAGGGCTCTGTCTCTAGGAGTGAGTAAAATACCAACAAAAGCAGCTATGACATATGCAGTTTCACAAACCAAGAGAAAATTATGTCAAGATGATGTTATAATAATGGCAAGAAAAACCTCTATTTCAGAGTTACAGGAAGAGGCATCAATGCTCCTCTCCCTTAAAGTAGCGCATTTTACAGAAACTTTCAGTAAAATGCCTAGAAGAGATTTTGTGATAGTGTTATATTTCGAGAAATCCCATGAAGTATTGTTCATGGTCAAAGAAGACAAAACTTGACATGAAATACATGAATGCATGCCTAGTAAATGATAAGCTAGATTCTCTGTAGAAATTTTAGTTTAAAAAGCCAACAAAGAAGATTCAGGATTAGAAAATATTACCTTTTGTTCAAATAAAATCTAGAAATGTTTGCTAAAAAATAATAAAACAAAAATTGTTAGGAGGAATACAATTTCCAAGATGATAAATCTGAAGGTTGGTAGTGTGTATGTCTGTTGGGGGAGGAGTGTTGGTGGTGGTGGTGGTGGTGGTGGTGTGTGTGTGTGTGTGTGTGTCCTGTGTCTATTGAATTGCTCAAGTTCATAATACTGAAGTATATGGAAATTTACCATTTTGCCACTCAACTACCAGAGAAAGCTGTGAGTGTAATAGAAAAAATAACTGCTGGAACCTTTTTTTAATTTAAATTTCTCAATTTATATCAATGATAGAAAGCAATACTATGATTTTAAAAATAGCCTGATTCTATCAGCTTAAGCCTTGGCTTTAAAAAAGCTGGTCATATACCATTCTGCTGATTGTTGTTTTTAATCTAGCACCAGATCCAGATCCAGATCCAAAGCCTTTCAAAAGGCAGATTTTGTTAGTGTTTCAAGTTATTTTGTCTTTTAGCTTATTTCTATTATAAAGAAGCCAAATGTAATTAAAATAAACAAACAAGTAAACCATATACTGCTGACACTAACAAGACCTAAATTAAATTAGTCTTGTAGTTATTGCATTGGTTATCTCAAGGAAAAAATGAATAGATTTACAGAGAATATAACTCAAATGGCAGATTTGTTTTCAGCATAATGCACAACCTCTTTCTCTTCAGTAATAATATATTGAAACTGTAACATACATCAAAATATCCATATGATGAGTCATGGCTTGACAGTGACAAGTGACAATCTTATTTTTGTTCGGCACTATAATTTCTGTTGTGAAAATATGTAAGTTTAGAATTCCAGTGAAGAAAGCAAGATGATGCTTTATCATTTTTAAATGGGATCTAAAAATACTTAATTTAAATATTTGAGGAAAGCTTCGTATAACATTAATTACTATAATTTAAGTAATATACAGCAAGGCTTATTCATGTATGCATTTATCACTTAGAATGTCTTGAACTTATGTGAGACAAACTGCACAGCAGATAGACACATAGATTTATATACAGATGACCCAGATATTTGACAGTTTGCTTAATTGTGTTTCTTTTTAAATATATTCATAAATCAAAGCAAATCAATTCATGAAGCTTAATAAATTGTACAACTTCTTTTCCTCAAAGGACGCTATGTGAAACTGTAAAGGACTTCGTTGCCAAAGTAGAAAAGACGTATGACAAAACCTTGGAAAATGCCGTTGTAGCTGATGCCGTGGCCAGTAAAGTAAGAGGGGACTCTTCAGGGCATGAGAGTTGTTTATGGACAGTGCTCACATTCAACTGTGTTTCAAAGCTAAATTGATTAGGTGGTTTTCCTGCCAAAACATCTTAAATCGAGAGAAAAATTACTTTGGATCAGATCTGAGGATTTAAAAAAGTATTCTATTTTATTGTTACCCTTTAATATGTAGGAAAACTGCATTGCTGAAAACCTAACTCAAATCCCTGTCCCAGTGATTGACTTTTTTTGGAGACAGAGTCTTGCTCTGTCACCCAGGCTGGAGTGCAGTGATGCTATCTCTACTCACTGCAACCTTCACCTCCTGGGTTCAAGCGATTCTCCTGTCTCAGCCCCCCAAGTAGCTGGATTACAGGTGCTTGCCACCACACTCAAATAATTTTTGTATTTCTAGTAGAGACGGGGTTTCACCATGTTGACCAGGCTGGTCTTGAACTCCTGACCTCAGGTGATCCATCCACCTCAGCCTCCCAAAATGCTGGGATTACAAGTGTGAGCCACCACACTTGGCCATGATTGACTGAAGGGTAGATGCATAGCAGTCAGACCACAGGGGATCCCATGCAGCTGGGCTCCAGTGGAGAAAGCAAGGCTTTCCATTTCCAAGCAGATTTGGGCCAGTTCAGCTGTCTTGCAGCATGGTTCTTTGGATTTCCTAGACATTACAATTCTTGGTCTCTTTCAGAGTGCTGCTTCTTGCATTGCCTTTTTCTTTACAGATTTCTTTCCCCCTTTATAAACTAAAATAAGAACAGTTTACTGAATCTTAAAAACTACTATCTTTGCTTTCATTGGTTCACAACAGGACCTTCTTACAAAAGGCTTGAGTATCTTGGGCTTGCAAAGGAATTAGCTTCCCCAAATCCACGCTGGAGATGGCAGTTTAATTGAGTGGAAGAAAAAGAAAATAGAAATAAATATACATTTGAAGTTTTCTGCCTTTTTCTCTTGTCTTTCTGCTCTGTGGAGAGTTTCGGAAAATAGAAACCCTTTCTGGCCATCCTTCTGTCTCTAAACTATTTCTGCTGTAACCTTGTCTCAGCATATCATCAAAGACAAATAGATGAGGAGGAAAGGGACTGGAAATTTCATGGAGATGAAAAGTATATTGGGGGGTAGCATCAACAGCTTCAGTCCTAAATGTTTCTTCACCTCTCGTAATACAAGAAAAGCAGAAAGAAACAAGGGCTTGCCTAGTGCGTGCTTTTCTTTCTGTATCCCTCTTCTTTTCCCTCCTTATCCTTGTGCATTTTCCTTCCTGCACTTTCTTTGAGCCAATAATCCCTTAGGCATTGTTCACTCCTTTGCAAACCAAAGCTTTGAAGGGGAGTTTGCCACAACTCAGCCAGATGTGCCGTTTATGATGCTCAAAATGGTGCGTTAAGTCAATTACTTTTTTTAAAAAGTTGATCCAATGTTTTGTGTAATGTATAGCAAATTTTGTGTAATTTTTTATATAAAGCATCCCTTTGTATAAAGTGTCTGTTGTGTTATTTTGAGAAAAATAGCTGTATAAATATTGTAAAGATTTTTTTCCCCATGAAATGGAGTCTGAGTAGCTCTGAAATTATGTAATAATTGTGCCAACTTAAAAAATTATAAATTATTTCATGTAGTAAACATCAATAAAGGCATCATCCCTCTAAATCAAAAGCCATAATTTAAATTATAATTGTCTATCTCCATTGAATGGAGATTTTAAAATTAGCTGCTTCCAGAACCAGAACATCTACAAAATTAAAGGTGGGAATTTTAGTGTTTTTCTCTCTAGTGATTAAACTTTCAAAACATCTCTATAAAAATTTCTTGTACTTTGTCTGCTGATCTTGATTCTTTTTGAATATTTTTCTCATTGCCGTATTTTCCTCTCAGTGTTCAGTCCTAAATGAGAAGCTCGAACAACTGCTGCAGGCTTTGCACACAGATTCCCAGGCTGCGCCTGTTCTCCCTGGCCTCAGCCCTCTCATTGTGGAAGAAGATGCTGTGGAATCGTCCAGTGAAGAGTCCCTGGGTGAAAGCAAAGAACAGCTCGTGGATGACGTTACAAAACCTTCCTCCCAGAAAGCTGTCAAACCAAGGGAAATCATGTTGCGGGCAAATAGTTTAAAGAAAGCAGTGAGGCAAGTCATTGAGGAAGCCGGAAAAGGTACACATTAACATTTAGCTTTGGAAGAAGTTGGCAGCATTTCTACTGCAAGCATAATGGAGTTTTCATAGTGGTCAGATTGGACACACTTTTTAAAAATAAAATTTTTAAGGCAAGATAGAAGATAAAGTCATAAGAAAACTTGTACATAGTCTTATATATTGTTATAGTAGTAGTAAGAATCAGCATATTAGTGAGGAATAAAATAAAATATCAGAAATAAGTTAAATGGAAACATGTCTACCTAAAATACAAAACTAGTTTAAATGACATTTAAAAAATTTTAGATATAGTTTACTTAATTGGAATCTGTTGAATTCTTGAAGAAAATCAAACCTATAAACTACTTTGAAAATATAGAAAAAAAATTTTTTTGAGACAGGGTCTCACTCTGTTGCCCAAGCTGGAGTACAGTGGCTCAGCTATCTGTACTCCAGCTATCTGTGATCTCAGCTCACTGCAACGTCCACCTCCCAGGCTCAAGCTATCCTCCTCCCTCAGCCTCCCGAGTAGCTGGGACCACAGATGTGCACCACCATACCCAGCTAATTTTTTGTAGTTTTGGTGGAGATGGGATTTCACCACGTTGCCCAGGCTGATCTCAAACTCCTGGGCTCAAGTGATTCACCCACCTCAGCCTCCCGAAGTGCTGGGATTACAGGCGTGAACCACTGCAACCTGCCAGAAAATATTTTCTTAACATTAATTTCCCAAATGTTTATGTTGCTTTATTAAGGGCTTATAAAAGCTCTGCCTTATTAATTAATGTGTATATTAATAATTCTCAGAATTTTAGCTATAGTCTAAATGTTAATTTTAGTATGAATAATTAATGTTCAAAAACCCCTTTATAGATTGTAACTTGTAATTGTATTTCATTCTCTAAAATTCTTATACTTTACTTTTTTATTCTGATAAAAATATAATTTTAGCAACTTTAGTTTTTAATCTTTAGTTCTTCAGACATCAACCCCAAGTTCATTGCTAAATAGTGTTTATTTGTGAATCTGGAATTTCTTTTGGCATATGTTTCAATTTGCCATTCCTGAGCATATCTTAATATTAATGGGCTTTATTTTTACTTATCCAAACTATTTATCTTCTTACTACCTGAAGTTATGGATGACTCGACAGTTCACCCCTGTGAACCAGCTAATCAGTCCTCTGATTATGACAGCACAGAAACAGATGAATCTAAGGAGGAAGCTAAAGATGATGGTGCCAAAGAATCATTAACTGGTGAGGAAACTGGGAAAAAATTATTTTGGAATTAAATAAAATGTGATTTTGCTTTTAGTTTTCAAAAGGCTGATCAGTTTGAAAAAACTATTTGTATTTTTATTTTTGAAAAGGCTTTTTGGAAGTTAAAGCTTAGATAAATATTCATGAATAATAAAACAATAAAGATAACACCTAGACTATTGTCCAGTACTCTCACATCCCTCTCTTATCATGTAATCTAGAGATTATAACAATAAACTAAGGATTATAGGACTAAGGATGATTAAATATGTTGGTTTTCCTGAGGAAAGAGGAAAGAAACACCTAAATCATCTGATCTGAAACTATTATAGCTCACAGATTTCTTTGAGAATTATAAGAAAGCTGCAGCTCTCCTAACGCTCCAAATGCACAAAATTTGGCATTTAAGTGATTCAGCAGTCCCTTAAGTTCCGTCGATCAACCTTCTGGGTTGATAGTCCTTATTAAGCTTCAAAATCATAGGACTTTAAAGCAAGCTTTAAAATCACAGGACTTCTAATTACAGCCCTTGCTTTGTCAAAATTATTTTGGTAAGGAAATGAATATGTAATTGCCTGAAGAATGTTAAATATCTTTCTACCTTTTAGATTTTTTTAAAAATGAATTTATACTTTTAATATTGTGTATTGCCTAAGGGAAAAGTTTCTAACCTACTGGAATAAAACAAAGCAGAAATTAAACTATTAATGAAGATGAGACAATATGAAAATAAATACATGGCACTTATGAAAAGTCAGCACAATTATATCAGAATTGTTTGCAGTCATTGGGGACAATAGACAATAGACATTGGGGACTACTAGAAGTGGGAGGGTAGGAATGGTAGAAAAGCTAACTAATGGGTCCTATGCTCTGTACCTGGGTGATGATACCAATTGTACCCCAAACCTCCGCATCACTCGATATACTCAGATAATAAACCTGCACATGTCCCTCTGAATCTAAAATAAAAGTTGAAATTATAAAAAAAGAAATTGTCTTCATACAATGAAAAAAAATAAAATTTTTGGGGAGCTGACCATATCAGATTAACATTTTCTGCTTGAGCTATGGCATGATGAAGACCTTTCATTCCCCATGTTTATGGCCGATTTTCCACGGGACTAGTAGTAGTGAGTACATTTTAAATTTTACATGTTTGAAACATCTCTTGTTAACTATGAAAAAAATTAGATGGTAGGTTTATTAATATGTTGTTGCTAAATTTATTCTAGCTTTCATATGAAGCTAAATAAGTAAAATGTAAACTTAATAAGTAAAAGAAAGGGTAATTGATAAAGTTACTTTAAATTTAAAAACCTGTTTTTATCTTATTCTCGAAAAATTTTTAAAAATGTTTGCAATCATTAAATTTTTGCTTTTACTTTCACTACATATAAACTTGGGCAAATTTCTTAACCTCTCTTTGGTTTTCTCATTTCTAATATGAGGATAATAATCTACCTACTTCATTGGGTTGTTGCGAAGGTTGAAAAGTTACTATACGTAAAGTGCCTAGAATAGTGTCTGGTAGATAGTGCTGCCTGAGTGTTCACTGTCATCTTTATTGTTGTTATTTTTATTGCTACTACTGCTGCTGCTGCTGCCACTAATTACATTAACTGTGAGAGAATATTTCATTGTACTTGAGACTCTTAAAAACTTTGAAATCAGACCTCATGGACCTCAGATGTTCAGCGTATAACCCAACGCAGGCATGTTCTAGGACCCTTGAAGCAGATGGCCACGAGCCTTAGGACCACTCACTTTCAATACATCTCACTCTTATGGTCAGCTCTAATTGTTAGAAAGTCATTCTTTATATTGAGCTTTCTATTTTCTCCCCTAAATTTCTACCCATGATTACAGTAATTATTAGGTTTTATGAATGATAGTTTGACAGTAACAACTACTGGCCTTTATGTAGTGTTTATGGTTAGTTTAAGGAGCAATTTTGTATACATTTCACTGTATCAAAGAGGACTCTGCCTCTGGAGCTATTTCTCCTCTTCCTCCTCCTCCTCCTCCTTCCTTCCTCCTCCTCCTCCTTCTTCTTTTTCCTCTTCCTCTTCCTCCTCTTCTTCTTCCTCTTTTCTCTTCTTCTTCTTCCTCTTCTTCTTCTTCTTCTTCCTCTTCTTCTCTTCTTCTCTTCTTCTTCTTCTTCTTCTTCTTCTTTCTTCTTTCTTCTTCTTCTCTTCCTTCTTTCTTCTTCCTTTTTTCTTCTTCTTGTTCTTCATGTGGCAGCCCTTAAATGATACTGAAAACAGCTTTGGTGGGATCAGACCTTCTCTCACCTTACGTCTTCTCTTCCAGATGATCTGCCCTGAAGTTTCTCTACCAGTTTTTAAATTGATGATTTTAAACCTTTTGTTTTCTTGGTTGCACCCATTTGGTCAATGTTTATCTTAAAATGTGATGTACCATTTTAAACAAAATTCTTCAGATATTTTCTGTGGTGTATTAGCACATTGGTACCCATACACTACTCATTAAGGGCATTTTTGATGTTACAAAGACTACTCAAGACTTCTCTTTTTTAAAACCTAATTATAGTAGTTTACACTCATCCCAATGAACTTTTATCTTTTTTATTTAGATCTATTATTTCATCCTGTGAAGCTCTTTTGAAGCTTGATTCTATCATCTTAAGTTTATTTCATCTGTGAATTTGATAAGCAGGCCTTAGATGTTTTCATCTATTAGAAAGTGTTGATTACAGCAGAGATGACAATGGCATCCATACTATACACTGATAATTCCTCCTAAGATGATGGCTGTTAGGAGGATTGGTTTGTCAAAGCTTATTTAATGGTTTTCCAACTGGCTATCATCCCACCTTACCATACTCTTAAACTTGACACTTCCGTTGTGGCCTGTAAAGGAAACTAAAAAATACAAATATAGTGCTGTAAATGTTGATATTGAAATAGAGATTTAGAAAAGTCTTTAATGGTACAGCATTTGGTCTTTATTTTGGCTAGTAATCTAACTTGTTGGAAATCAGTAGCAATAGTGGAAGTAGAAGTATATGAAATACTACTTTTTGAGGCACATTTATTGTATCATCATGTAATAATTCATATGTCTGAGATGTGAGAAATACAGTATATTAATATGATTGATGAGATTATTTATTTAAGAAGAACCAGAAAACATTAATTTAGTTACTTGTAATGGAACATCAGACTTAGTCATTAGTACGCTCTCCGCTTTTTGTCAGAGTTGAACATCAAAAAGTTGTTTTTATGAGAAATTAGCCCAGGAGTCCTATCTATTTAAAAAAGGGGTGGCTGTTCTGTTACTTTAGTGCAATGGGACTGTTTTTGAATGAGACAATAGAGTGTAAAATGAATATAGTTAGCTTATAATTAGTTTTAGGGAGAGTGAAGATAATTAAGTTTTAGAGTATTTTAAAATTGAGTTTGAGAATTACCGTTTCTTAAAAATACCTACCAGTAACTCCTAAATTGGTTAAAGGTACAATTTACTCTGCATTAACTTGCCTCAGTTTAGAGTTAAATCTTTCTTTTTGTTGTTTACTTTGAGAGTAATTATGTTTTAGAATAATTTTTTAAATGTATTGAGCTTTTACAAGAATATGATAGAACTGTTTGGGCAAATCATCATTTTGAATAAATAATTGAGAAGTACAGGAAAAATATGTTCATTTCACTTGAAGATAGATGCTATTTTTCTTCCATTTATTCGTTTATGTGTGAGACAGAGTCTTACTCTGTCACCCAGGCTAGAGTACAGTGATGTGATCATAGCTCACTGCAACCTCAAACTCCTGGGCTCATGTGATCCTCCAGCCTCAGCCTCCCAAGTAGCAGGGACTACAGGTGCATGCCACCATGCCTGGCTAACATTTTTATAGAGACAGGGTCTCGCTATGTTGCCCAGTCTGGTCTTCAATTCCTGACCTCAAGTGATCCTCCTGCCTCAGCCTCCCAAAGCTCTGGAATTACAGGCATGAGCCACCACACCTGGCCTCTTCCATTTATTGAAGACAGTGTTAAATCATGTTTCACGTGTTTGCTCTGGGAATTACATTAATTAAATTTGATCATTCACTTGATATTTATGAGACAAGGATTACATGGGTAGTGTGCATTATAACACATATGTTTCATTTTCAAAAATAATCAGACTTCAAAAGTTTCATTTATCTTTAAGTGTGCATTGATCATATTCAAATTATGAGTATTAGTGACCTTTAATTATGGTAGACATGTATTTTCTACTGATATTCGTCGATTTGAGGTGAGGAATCAAGACTTCTGATTCCCTCCATGTAAGTCTCAAGAAAATGTAAACAATAGCTATGCATAATATTTTCATTTCTACTGATTGATTTAAACATTATTTTATGTTTTAAATTTATAGGAACGTGCTTATTTTTATAGCTTTATCATTATCTCTTTTTAATCTGGACTTTTTGCCAACAGTTAAAACTGCACCTCGGTCTCCAGATGCCCGGGCAAGTTATGGCCATTCCCAAACTGATTCTGTCCCTGGTCCAGCTGTGGCAGCCAGCAAAGAAAACCTCCCTGTGCTCAATACCAGAATAATCTGCCCAGGTAGTACAGATTCTGAAACATCGTGTATTTTTCAGTATTTCTGTGAAAAGATATAAGTATTTATTTCCATTACTGTGGAAACATGTTCTTAAAGATAAATGTTCTTTTAGTAGAATGTTCTTGTTATGCTTTCAGTCAGAATCCAGGCCCTTAGATTCTTCCCTGGATAACAGTTGCCTAGAAAGTATTAAAACACCTGTTTCGGCCAGGCGCAGTGGCTCACACCTGTAATTGCAGCACTTTGGGAGGCCAAGATGGGCAGATCACAAGGTCAGGAGTTCGAGACAAGCCTGGCCAACACGGTGAAGCCCTGTCTCTACTAAAAATACAAAAAAATTAGCCAGATGTAGTGGCGCACCCCTGTAATGTTAGCTACTCAGGAGGCTGAGGCCCGAGAATTGCTTGAACTTGGGAGGCGGAGGGTGCAGTAAGCTGAGATCGCGCCACTGCACTCCAGCCTGGGAGACAGAGTGAGACTCCATCTCAGAAAACAAACAAACAAACAAACACATGTTTCTGGGCCGTGCCCTCAGAAATGATGATTCAGTAGTTCTAGAGTGGAGTCCAGGAATCTGCATTTACTAAGTTCCCAAAGTAAGTCTGAACTTATTATGTTCTACTACTTCTTAAGCTTTCCTTTTGGTGTTTTTTTAGTCAGGATTCTGCTGAATCCTTTTGGTTTTAAGCCATAAGTCTCTCTGTAGTCATTTTTAGACAACATTGATGTAAATTATTCATGATTTTGGATTAGGCAATGATTTCTTAGATATGACAAGCACACGCCACAAAAGACAAATAAATTGGACTTTACCAAAATTAATAGTTTTGTGATTCAAAGGACACTATCGAGAAAGTGAAATGACAATTTAAGAATTTACAAATAATATATCTGATAAAGGAGTAGTATCCAGAACATATAAAGAACCCTTAAAATTCAACAATAAAAAGGTAAATATCTCACTTTTAAAATGAGAAAGGAATCTAAATAGACATTTTCCCAAAGAAAGTACACAAATAGCCAATAAATACATGAAAAGGATGCTCAACATCATTAGTCACCAGGGGAATGCAAATTAAAACCATAATGAGTGCTCCCTTATGCCACTAGGATGACTGTGATCAAAATAGACAGATGATAACAAATATTGGCAAAGATGTGAAGAAATTAGAACTTCATGCACTGGTGGTAGGAATGTAAAATGGTGCAGCCATTTTAAGAATAGTTTCACAATTCCCCAAAAAGTTAAACATAGAGTTTACATGTGACCCAGCAATTTTACTACTAGGTATACACCCAAGAGAATTGAAAATACATGTCTACACAAAAACTTGTGCATGACTATTTATAGCAGCATTCACAATAGCCCCAAAGTGGAAGCAACCCAAACATCCATCTGTTGATGTTTATATACAAAACTGATGATTATATACAAAACTGATGTTTATATACGAAAGC
Organism: Pongo abelii; assembly: GCF_028885655.2. Taxonomy (NCBI): domain Eukaryota; kingdom Metazoa; phylum Chordata; class Mammalia; order Primates; family Hominidae; genus Pongo; species Pongo abelii. Next base: position 47,196,994 of record NC_071999.2, read on the forward strand.
AATATATTCATACAATGGAATATTATCTACCCATTAAAAAGAATGAAGCACTGGTACATGCTATATAGAAACACTATGGAAAATGAACATAAAAGCCAAATGTAACATGACTGCATTTATATGAAATGCACAGAATAGTCATAACCCATAGAGACAGAAAGTAGACAGTGGTTCCCAAGGAACTGGAGGTGAGGTGATCGATGGAATGGAAAATGACAGCCAGTGGGTACACCATTGCTTTGCAGGGTAACGAAAAGGTTTTAGAATTAATAGTGATGGTTGCACAACTTTGTGTATATATTACAAACAACTGAATTATCTAAAAACTTTAAAGGGTTAATTTTATAATATATCAGTTGTATCAGAATAGAAATATTAAAAGACAAAAAGAAAGATCAATCTGGAACAAACTGGTTCTGGAAAGGCCTTCAGGTTTAAATGCTGTGTTCCTGTTCCAACTAGGAACCTTGGGATAACCCCTCTGGAATAAAGCTGAAAGGAATATGGCTAACCCTAAAACATCTTAGAAAATATTAACACTTGGCTGAGCGCGGTGGCTCACGCCTGTAATCCCAGCATTTTGGGAGGCTGAGGCAGGCGAATCACCTGAGGTCAGGAGTTTGAGACCTGGCAGGCGAATCACCTGAGGTCAGGAGTTTGAGACCTGGCTAACATGGTGAAACCCCGTCTCTACTAAAAATACAAAAATTAGCCAGGCATGCTGGCTCACCCCTTTAATCCCAGCTACTTGGGAGACTGAGGCAGGAGAATCTCTTGAACCCGAGAGGCGGAGGTTGCAGTGATCTGAGATCATGCTACTATACTCCAGCCTGGGCAACAGAGTGAGGCTCTATCTCAACAACAACAAACAAAAAAAAAAAAACAAAGAAAGAAAGAAAATATTAACACTTCCCTCTAGAGCAGCTGGAGTGTGGCTCTCCCCTCTCCAAACTGTTCTTTATGCTTACTAAATTTGTTTTCTTCATTCATTTACTTGTTTAGACATAAAGGAAATTGGCATAAACAAGTATGCCACAGTATATTCAAAACTATGACATTAAACGAAAGAACAAAATTCATTGTATTTGATAATTGCCTAAACATTAAAATAATGAATAATAATAATTCCCTAAGGAGCATAGTGCTGAGGAAAGGAATGCTTGCTAAAAAAAGGAATTGCTGGGCATGGTGGCACATGCCTGTAGTTCCAGCTACTTGGGAGACTGAGGTGGGAGGATCACTTGAACCCCGGGAGATCGAGGCTGCAGTGAGCTGTGATCACACCATTGCACTCCAGCCTAGGTGACAGAGTGAGACTCATCTCTAAAAAAAAAATAAAAAGAAAGAACTTGTTTTTCTAATTTCCTCGTGTTTCCCTTGTTCTTGTAAGTTCCTATTAGTTTGTCTCCTCTCCAGACTTCAGTGCTTCTAGCTTTCATACTGGGTTGAGTAAATCATAAAATTCATTAGCTTTGAATATTGTAACAGTTAGAAAACTAGTTGGAAAGCATGTTGAAATGAATTTGAGGTAAGAGGCTTAATTTTTTATATTTAATACTATATTCTTCTAAAATTGACAGATACCTACATTTAATACTTTACTACTTATTCTTAAAACGAACACTGAGTTTTCACCTTGATACATCTCTTAATATTTTAAATTAAGTATCATTGTCTATGATTTGAGAATATGGAAGTGATAACTCCATGACATTTTGGGTAATTCCGCCTTTACTGTAAATTCCTTACAGACTTAATACCATCTTTGCTATAACAAAGGAAGTAAAATGTATTTGTTATAGAATTATTTGTTGTAGAATTATTGGGATGGTAAATGTGAAAATGTCACAAAGCCATTCCTATTTAGGTCCTCCTCTCCTTAATTCTTTATGATAACATATAGATCCTTGGAAGTGTCAAAAGCCTTGTACTCACAAATGTCATTGTTCTTAATTTTCATTAATGAGAAGAGTAGGCACTGAAAACCTTGCTTTTAAAAGTAAGATATTTGATATTAGGCCTGGATGGACTGGTTCTTTCTGTGTTTTTTCTTAACATGAGATCCCATATGTGTTTGTTTTTCTGTCCAGGTTTAAGAGCAGGACTGGCTGCCTCAATTGCTGGGAGTTCGATTATCAACAAAATGTTACTGGCAAACATTGATCCTTTTGGTGCCACGCCGTTTATTGATCCAGATCCAGATTCCGTGTAAGAAAATGCTTTTGCAAATATTTTGTTTGGGTTTTTCTTATTTTTTTCCAACATGAACTGTAACATTTTAAATGTATTACAATAAATATGGTCCCATGTAGAAAAGGATGATCAGAAAATTACAAAAGTTGATAATGCCAAGCACATTGAGTCCTTTAAAATTCAGTGGTCTCCATGATCTGTCCCTGAGGTAGGTCCTTTTCCAGCCCGTTCTCTCTTAGAGCAACCCTCTGGCAAAGAAAGGCACCAATAAATAGAACTGATGCTATTCCCTTTACCTCCTTTCTTCTCAGTCTTGCCAGATCTGTCATCTTTCCACGTCAGCTTCTAGGTTTACTTATTTTGGGAATCTTTTGGCCCACACTGGTCTCTTCCCTTCTTAAGACTCCTACAATTTTTTGGCAGTTCAAGATATACTTTCTTTTACTTCCTTTTTAAATTTTGCTCTTGTTATATCATTTCTGTAATGACATTCCTCAAGGACAGTACCATATTTTAAATGTTCCAAAACGCCTGGAAGAATGGATTGGATCTAGTACTTTTTTGCTCAATAAATATTTGTCCATTGTTAAGTGTAGAAATGGAGGAGACTTTCTAATGATAAAAAAGAGAGAGAGAGAATTGGCACCTGACTGTAAGGCCTTCCCATAATCACCTGTATTTTTCTGTGTAGTGAGGAACTTATGTAGAAATAGAACTAAGATTTTGTTAGTTAGAGAAAATCACACCATAACTGTGTGTCTGTTTTGCCTTGCTCACCATCCCTTTATGTCACATGTACCAGAAATTGTACACATGTCCTGTGGTTGTACATATGGCATAGGAATAGGAAGTGATTAGTGCTAAGTTTTACAATCTGCTCTAAGAAATGGAAGCTTAAATAGTTTTAAGTACTATCTTGTGTACAAATTGCAATTGTTGTAATGAATCTGAAATTGACTTTGATGTACTTTTCCCTATGATCATAGAGATGGATATTCAGAAAAATGTGTCATGAACAATTACTTTGGGATTGGATTAGATGCAAAAATTTCATTAGAATTTAATAATAAAAGAGAGGAGCACCCTGAAAAATGCAGGTAATTTTAGTAAAAGTAATAATGCTATTACACAAAGGCAATTTTTTCTTCATTTATTATGTCTTTTGCTTGCTCTGCCTTTAAGGAGTAAATAAGTAAAATTTCCTGAAATTGCCTGCCAATATTTATTTTCAGGAGCCGAACTAAAAACTTGATGTGGTATGGAGTCCTTGGAACCCGGGAGTTATTACAGAGATCATACAAGAATTTAGAACAAAGGGTTCAACTTGAGGTAAGTTCATCTTAAAGTAAAGATATTTCATATTATCTTACTTAAAAAAATAATATCGTTTTGGAGCTAATTTGACCTAAATGCGTTTTGATTAGCGATTAAATAAATATTCAAGGGGAAAAATGAATGTGATTATCAACTTTGTACTAAAGGAAGTATATACACAGGATATGAATGACACACTTAATTATCATCATCATTAGCTCCTGAAATTGGGGCTACTCTGGAGTTGTGGTGCCCCATGTAAAAGTGGAGCCAAGGGAGCACATTTATAGGAGAGGGTTTTTAATGGATTTTCTCATTTAAGCTTCCAAATTCTGGCCCAATTCTCTAATAACAAAAGTTTTGCAAATCCCTGAAAATAACATTTGAAGTAAATAGAATCTTTTAATTTAAATATACGTTTATTTTTTGCTCCAATTATTTCTAACAACAAGTAAGTAAAATTAAAAGAGATTTTGAGCATTTAAATGTTTTACTGTTTTTTACTAATTTAAATAGGAAATTAAAGACAGAAAAAGTTATTTCCTCCAACAACAGAAACAACAAGGCTGAGGATATAGCTCTGAAAAGACTATTAATTTCTGTGAATTTTATTTTATTTTTCCTTTGATCCAGGACTCACTGTTTATGCTGATGGGCATGTCTTTCCTATCTTGTATCTTTTTATGACTATATATTTTTAATTAAAGCATATCATACATATAGAAAATTATAAAATCTTAATTCTACAGCTCAACAAAATAAACAGAGCATTATTATTTGGGGTATTATCCAAACACTGGAATGTGGACTAAAGAGGTGTCTAGCTCATTCTTTAACAACTATATTTCCTAGTAAAGATGAGCCTATTATACTTTCCACTCTAAACATACAACTGTATGATCAGCTGGTTTGATTTATTATTGCTTATAAAATTAAGATCGACTTACTGGATAAAAAGGTACAAAATCAGGAAGGTTCACATTTTGTAAATGCTATCCTTGACACCCCATGCCCAGGTCAGCTTAGGTGCTCTCCTAATCATGTAATCATTCCTTTTCTTCTTCATATACCCCGGTTGGCCACACTCTTTTTATTTATTTATTTATTTATTTATTTATTTATTTATTTATTTGAGATGGAGTCTCGCTCTGTCGACCACGCTGCAGTGTAGTGGTGCGATCTCGGCTCACTACAACCTCCGCCTCCTGGGTTCAAGCAATTCTCCTGCCTCAGCCTTCCAAGTAGCTGGAACTACAGGCGCGCGCCATGACGCCCAGCTAATTTTTGTATTTTCAGTATAGATGGGGTTTCACCATGTTGGCCAGGATGGTTTCCATCTCTTGACCTCACGGTCTGCCCGCCTCGGACTTCCAAAGTGCTGGGATTACTGGTGTGCGCCACCGCGCCCAGTTTGGCCACACCCAAGGACACATAGGAAGTTGTTTTTATCTTTGTTATCCCTAGTGTTTAGCTCAGTACTGGTCCTGTTTTGAGGGTGAAATGGATGGGTAAATGATCACTTTAGCACAATTTATTAAGTGCTGTGATCAAGCATAGCCAGCTATCTTTAAGGGTTGAAAAACTGGCTGGATCTGAATGGCTGGATGGTCTTAGTTCCTGGAAGAACCTCAGCTCTTCAGAAATAGGATTAGTAACCTCTTGTACTGGTGTTCCAAATTTTGAACAAGATATCTTATTTACACAGCTGCTTTGTACTCTTCTTTTCAAAAGGTTCTTAATCTTTTTTGAGTTGTAGACACCTTTGGCATTCTGGTGAAAATAAAGACCCCTTCTCAGAATATTGTTTTCAAATGCGTTATATGAAATACAGACTTACAAAAGAAGACTTACCAATAAGATTAAAATAAACTGACAACATATTTTTATGTTGCTAAAGAGTAATATATGTGTTTCATCGTTACTGTATCGAATAAAAATCTAATGGCATGTCTAATAAATACCATAACTTCAAAGTGATGATGAACTTATATACAAGATATCTGAAACATCTATAATGTAATATAAAAATGTCTCATTTCTATTGATGATGAAATCACGGGTGTTACTAATGCCTTTTTTCCCCTATATTTATAATTGAGGGCAATGCTAAACTTCATAGGTTAGTGAACATAAAGATACAGATTTTTATCATGAAGTTAACAAATCACCTGAATCTATCCATGGACTCCTGGTTTCTGAACCTTAAGTTAAGAACACTTGATATAGATGTATATGTTAAATGATAAAAAAGGAAAATAAAATGAGTAAAACAAGATAAATGAAAACATGTTAATATACATAAAAATGAAGTAGAAAAAGTAGAGCATCTTTGCCATCATTAACAAAAAATAATAACAATAAAGTAAACCAAAAAGATATATTCTACTTCTAAAGACAATGGAAGGCCGTTGTGTAAAAATTCATTTATCTGATGGTGGTTCACTCGGGATAAAGGTGGAAAAGAGAGACCCACACCTTGGGAGGCTCTTTCCAGAGAGATGCCTTCACCAGTGGCCTTCCTTTTTAGCTTTTTACTCTTACCTTTTTCCTCAGATAAGTTTTCCCTCCGCGTTATGTTGTTGGTATGGAACGAGGCTGACTTCATGTCCTAACTTTAAATTTGTGCAGAACAAAGACTTTGACCTTGGTTTCCCTATATACGAAATTGATAAAATAATGATTTTGTGCAAATCATAAATAAATGAGCCTAAGGTACTGTAAATCACAGTGTAAATGGAAAAGAACTGTACAAATGCAAACTTTGTTTCCCAAGCCACATTATCAGTGATTCTGGTATATACTCAACTTTCAGAAACTTGGAGTGAGATTTAGAATCCTTTTTACAATGATGGGAATTCCAGAAATGTAAATAACATCACAGTATCATATTTTGCTACTTTTAGAGTAGAAACACCTTTCACATGTAAATGGAAGAATTGTATTAAAATTTCAAACATTTTTTGTAAGAAGGATGACTTTTTTGCCCATAATATACCTAATTTACATGGGTTAAGCAGCCTGTTCTATTTATTAAATGAAATAATAATTATATATCATTTCAACTTCTGTAAGAACTAAGATACATGAAGAAAAACAAATAACTTTAAAAAACAGTCTTCATCTGTAGGCTATAATGAAATATGTGATTGAGAACAAATAGTTGTTTAATTCACATTTTTAGTTATTTCAAATCTTCCTGTAATCTGTATCTTTTTAAAAAACAAAATAAATTTAGTTTATTATATTAATAGTAATTTCTGTATTTGTTTAATTCATTTCAGTAATAACTAGTTGTAACTACTTTTTAAATCATTTTGAATGAAGTTTACTGTATGCCTTCTACATACCACCTTTAATTCTTAACAACTCATGAGGTAGGTATTATTATTCAGTTCAGAAAAGTGAAGGCATTGCTTAAGTTCAAACAGCTGATAATTGGAAGAGCCAACATTTCAAATCCAGTGTTTTTTCCACAAGGCAATTTGTAATTATAACTGACGAAGGAAATTTACTGGCTTCCCACATGTGTTCTAGGTGCTTTTCTTTACCTTATCTCTTTGGCCTCACTGTGTGCTAAGAATTGTTAGCCCAGTTTACAGATGAGCAAAGTGAAGCTCTGAAAGCTTAAGGGACTTACCCAAATACTGTGACAGAACTCAATCCAGCTCCACCATCTTCCCTTCATATCAGATTGTCTGGTGAAAGGAGCAGAGAAAACAAACACTAATGAGAAAAATATATATAGCTGCAGTTTTGTAGCATTTTGCAACATCATGAACCACAAATAGAAACATGGGATGGCTAGGGAGCCAGCTCTGGTGGTGTGCACGTATAATCCCAGCTACTTGGAAGCCTGAGGCAGGAGGATCGCTTGAGCCCAGGAGTTCAAGACTGCAGTAAGCTGTGATGGCACCACCACATTCTATGCTGAGCGACAGAGCAAGAGCACATCTCTCAAAAAGAATAAATAAATAAAAATAAAGGATATGTGGGGCTATTGGAAATATTTTTGAAATATTTTTAAAAATTTAACACTCCTGAAGTTTTTCCTGGATATGAGAAACTTTTAAATCATGTGAATTTGTTAATTTGTTGAATCTGTATTCCTCGTATTTTTCCTATGAGGGTCTATGAAATGGACATTAAGCATTTAGATTTAGGTGTGTTGCTTAATATATATATGTTCACTTCAGCACCGCACATGGGACTTCTTTCTGAAAATGTTCATCATTTTCCATACCATGTTTGCAAATAAAGTGCATCCATTTGGAAAATCTTTTTAAAATATTTCTTTTATATTTACAGACATAGTATTTTTCCCCATTTCCTTTGTTAGTCATATGATTTAAAGCAGCTTTTTCTAAAGCACATAAAGATATCTGTTTAATGTATTGGGTTGAGAAAAAGTTTATTATTCTGTTAAGTATTTCATATTTATTCATTGAACAAATATACATTGAGCACCAATTATGTGCCAGACACACCCCCAGGTGCATGGACCTTTGAATGTGAAAAGCTGAACCTGCTAATGGTTAACACTGTGTTTTCATGAAAAAGAAAAAAAGGAATTGTGAAACATGCCTGTGAAGGTAAATCGCCAATCCTGGCCTTCATCCATTACAGCATTCCAATCAGCCAATAACCCTGAGGTCTTCCCAAGAACTGACTTTGGCTGAATTAGCAAACACAAGCTTCTGTGTGATTCTGGTGGTGAACATTTTTTGCAGTACTTAGGGATGAGATTAACCTCCTATGCACCCTTATTAAGCTCTTATTCTTTCCCGTTCTCAGATTCACAGAGCAGAGAAGTCCCTTACGGGGTCGTCTTGGACCAGCTGTAACAATTTCCAAGTGTTTGCTGGTCTCTGCCCTGGATTTTCACCAGTTTAGGGAGCTAACTTGGAGAATCAGAACCTCACTACTGAATAGACATTAAAGAAAATATTGGTACTCTTGACATTGAGACCTTTTCCTTCCATCTTCGCTAAACCCAAACCGTCCTAGACCAGTAGGACTTAATACTCTTTTTAATGAGATGTCCCATTACAGAAACTCTTTCCCTCACCTTGGTTTCTACCCTAGAACAAATTATTCTCTCACTGTCTCAGAAATACAGTTTATTTCTTTCTGTTGGAAATCATTTTTATTGGGCATTAAAGTGTAATTTTTAAGAAGCTATGTTAATTATTTTTAAGATAAGAATTATTTAATGAAAATATAGCATCCATTTTAGGTGTGACATCTGCAAGCTCTTCTCTTTTAAAATGAAGGCTTAAACATTTCCATTGGATTTAAATATTCACTTAGAAAAATGTTAAGTGGTTTGCTTTAAATGTTAATTAAAATAATAAGTATGATCATAAAATGTATGTAACATAATTGTGATCATTTTACTTGAGTAATTTTTAAAAAATTAGTTTCATAACTGTTTCCTTAATAGCTAACTAGGCTTTATTTAAGAGTTAATAGAATAAACAGCATTAATTGAAATTAATTAAGAAACAACATTTATGAGAGAAGGCAACAGTTCTGCTTCTACTCAGTAAGAATTTATTCACATCCCTTCACCAACCATATCCTTTTTTTCCATTTACATGGTAATTTACTTTTCATTTAAGTGCTTCATGAAAAAGTAAGGACTGCAAGGAGCTTTCTGAGATGCATAAATTTTTGCTTGACTTTGGTTCTGACTACTTGAAGTACTCAGCTTTGAGTTTCACCAGTCCCCAGGTGGTTGTAGAGCCCCAGCAATGTACCAGGGACTGTGAGAGGGGCTAAGTGAGATGGTTAGGCTCCACTTGCTCTTACCCAGCCTGCTTTCAAAAAGATGCTTAAAATAAATACATAGAGGACAACATTGCAGGTGAAAGTACATAAGAGGCCTGAAAATGACTCGAGAAAAGGACTGCATGGTTTTGAAGGAAAGAGGTAAAACATTTTTTAAAAAATCAGTTTTTTGTAATAACTTCTGCTATAGTTATTTATACTTCACATTTTTTTAATTAAAAAAATAAGATAAATGATTTGGTAACGTATAGAGAGCAGACATTACCAACACACTCTGCTCCATTGTCCTTCATCTTTAGTGTTTTAGTATCTTCCAAACTAGTGGTTCTGCTCTTTTTATCTAATCTCTACTTTTTTTTTTTACCTTACAGTGCGATGGGCAGTATATTCCTCTTCCCAGCTTGCAAGGCATAGCCGTGTTGAACATTCCCAGCTATGCTGGAGGCACTAACTTTTGGGGTGGAACTAAAGAGGATGATGTAAGTAATAGGAGTAAATAGTTTGTTTCCTCAAAAATAATTATATCACTGGAATAATTTGCTTTTGTAAATGGGCTGTGAAATAGTAGTTAAATTTCATGTTAAATATTTTGCATTGGGAAAGTGAGGCATGGAATAGATTTATTTAAGATTTTATTGTAACAGTCTCTTGTGGATGTACTCTAACTTTTCTCATGTTGAAGACACAGATATCCGTATCTTGGGATGTATGTCACAATTTTCTGGATGAACATTAAATAATGGATCTGCTTTTGGAAAGTAGGTTTATGAAATAAGGAAGGGAAGATTTTACTTTTTAATTTTATACCTGCATCTATTTTCTATTGGTGCTATAACAAGTTAACACAAATTTAGCCACCTCAAACACATTTATCATCTTACAGTTGTATATGACGGGAGACTGGCACAGTCTTACTGGGCTGAAATCAAGGTGTCAGCTGGGCTGTTGCCTTCCGGAGGCTCTAAGGGAGACTCTATTTCCCTGTCTTTGGAGCATCTAGAGGCTGCCCACATTCCTCTCCATCTTCAAAGCCAGCAAAGGCAGGTTGAATCCTTCTCACATGGCATCTCTCTGATCTCTGCTGCTCCCTCTTCCACTTTTAATGACCACTGTGATTACATTGGGCCCACCTAGATCACCCAGGATCATCCCCATCTCCAGGCCCTTTATTTAATCACATCTGCAAAGTTCCTTTTGCTGTGGAAGGTAACAGATTTACGGGTTTGGGGGATTAGGACATGGACATTTTAGGGGCAGAGAGGGGACATTATTCTGCCTACCACAGTACCTTTTGGTCCTTTAAATTTTCTTTTCCTTCCTTCCTTCCTTCCTTCCTTCCTTCCTTCCTTCCTTCCTTCCTTCCTTCCTTCCTTCCCTCCCTCCCTCCCTCCCTCCCTCCCTCCCTCCTTCCTTCCTTCCTTCCTCTTACTCAGTCGCTCAGACTGGAGTGCAATGGTGCAATCTCGGCTCACTGCAATCCCTGCCTCCCAGGTTCAAGCAGTTCCCCTGCCTCAGCCTCCTGGGTAGCTGGGACTACAGGCACGCACCATCATGCCTGGCTAATTTTTGCATTTTTAGTAGAGATGGGGTTTCACCATGTTGGCCAGGGTGGTCTTGAACTCCTGACCTCAGGTGATCCACCCACCTCAGCCTCCCAAAGTGCTAGGATTACAGGGATGAGCCACTGCATCCAGCCTCAGTACTTTTAATTTTCTAAACTTGTGTGTGTATATATTTTTTATTTTCAGAAATATCAAGAGGGCTCATTTGGGCAGTCAGGTTTAAGGCTATTTTTGTTTTTATTTTCATACTTTTCTATATTAAAAAAAGAAGAAAACACAACCTTACAAATGTAATTGTTGTGAAAAGAGTGAAAGAGAGGGCACAATTATTAAAGTATGTATATATATATATATATATATCAGTAAAAATGAGAAGTGTTATCACAGTCTTTATTTGAAGAGTCACATCCATTGATTTGAGTTTATGATATAATGATATAATGGTTCCTACTGATCTGTTTTTCTCAAAGATCTTAAATGGACAGGTAGTAAAGTATAAGATCAGTTGGAAAGTATTTGTAATTTTCATGACATAAATATATTCCAGCCCTATTCGAGTATAAAAACATCTTTTGTCTGCTTGTCACTATTAAGTATTTTGAAGGGGAGAAATCAGTGAGATTAGGATAAATAAAGCCAACATTCCTTGAATACCTGCTAGGTAGTCCGACAATGTTCTAAGAGCTTCACATTAATTATTTAATATCCACATTGCTTATTTGATTTTTACCACAGAAGAATCTAAGACAAAGTTTCCAGTTAGTAACAGCAGAGACAGGGTTTAAATTCAGGCAGTATAATAACAAAATTATAAGAAATTCATCAATGTTAGCAACTTTTGTGTCCTGATATTTTCAGTGAAAGTCTTAATTAGCATACTACTTTATACTGAAAATTGTTTCAGATGCATATTATTTATTATATAGTAAAAGAGAGCATAAAAATGATAAGGTAATACAGCCTACATATAAAATTTTAGAGTAAATTAATTTTGTGAAAATGCATCTAATGTAAAGACAAAATGAGTCTGCATAATTTTTATCCTCTGAGGTTTCTATTTGCATACTATCAAGTTCCCTCAAAAGTTTTGTATTAAAATATAAAGCACATATGTATATTGCTTGTAAAACCTTGAAAGATTTCCCTTAGAACATATCGAGTAAATTGGATCATAATTTGCATCTTCATTAGCTTTAACCTTATGAAACTGTATCACCTTTCTGTGACACTATATCACCTTTCTAGTTTTTTCTAGATTTCCAAAACTTACATGTATCATCTTATTAACACGTTTGAATTATGTATGAACATGCATTTAACATGTTTTATTCCAAGATGAATTATTTAGAAATATATTAGTTAACTGGTCCAAAGAGTAGTTTAATGAGAGGTATGAGTAGTATGTCCATGTATGTTTGAAAACCCTTTTTAAAGTTATGTTTATTTGAAGTCATCTTCAGAGATTTTTTCTTTGATTATTATTTCCTAATATTTACTTAACTATATTATTAAATATATTAAATTATTAAATATATTAAATATATGTAGATATATATTGCAGTTTACATTGCTTGATGTGCTCTTCACCTAAACATTCAGTAGAAGTGTAATGTAGTTTTTCCTTTCAGATATTTGCTGCACCATCCTTTGATGACAAGATCCTGGAAGTTGTAGCAATATTTGATAGCATGCAAATGGCAGTTTCAAGGGTCATTAAACTGCAGCATCATCGAATAGCCCAGGTTTGTTTCTCTCGTCAAACCTGACTGCACTTCTTGGGCTAAGGAGGGTTGAGGGAATCTATTCTAAATGACTCTACACTGGATATTCATCTATAATATTCTGACTTTGTTGTCATATCAGTTTTTACCATGTCATTTATAAGTGATAAAGCATAATATTCTATTCTGTAGAATAGTCTAATACTCAAGCCTGCATAAAGATTGAGTGTCATTTTCTCCGGATGATTCGTACTCTAAAATAATTTGTTTTATTTCAGTGCCGTACGGTGAAAATCACTATATTTGGTGATGAAGGAGTCCCAGTGCAAGTGGATGGTGAAGCATGGGTTCAGCCTCCAGGGATTATCAAAATTGTGCACAAAAACAGAGCACAAATGCTAACAAGGGACAGAGTATGTAACAAAAACATTCTTCTAGAATATTGTCAGGTTTTTAAAGAATCTGAAATTGTTATGAAAAAATAGAAAATGAAAACATTTAAATTGTCTCTTAAATCTGACATTTAGGTCATGGTGGTTTGAAATATGAACAAATATTTATTTATTTCAATGGGAGTTTAATTTTTAGAGCCATTTTAGGTTTACAAAAAAATTGGGCAGAAAGTAAAGAGAATTCGAATTATGTTCCTATATACTTCCTCCTCCCCCTTCTTCCCTACACATGTAAATTCCCCTGTTAACATCTTGCATTAGTGTGGCACATTTGTTACAACTGTTGAGTCAATACTGATTGATTATTATTATTAACTAAAGTCCATAGTGTCCGTTACTCTTTGAGTTGTACATCTGTGGGTTTGGACAAAGATATAATCGCTTGTGTCCACCATTGCAGTATCATACAAAATTATTTCACTACCCTAAAAATTCCTTGTGGTCTACTTATTCATCCCTCCCTCCCTCACCCTTACTCCTGGCAATCATTGATTTTTTTTTTTTTTACTGTCTCTATTATTTTTCCTTTCGCAGAATGTGTTTTTAATTAAGGTCTATCTTTATCAAAGAAGACTGCTAATATTTGCCCATCTAGTATATATAAAATAGTAAAGATTAAAGAATAAATTGAAGCAATAGTAAAGATTGAAGCATGAAATATTTTTGTTTTTGTTTTGAAACAGTCCTGCTTCATTGCACATGCTGGACTACAGTGCTGCAATCATAGCTCACTGCAGCCTTAAACTCCTGGGCTCAAGCAATCCTCCTACCTCAGCCCAGCTAATTAAAAAAAAAAAAATCTTTTTTGTAGAGATGAGGTCTCACTATGTTGCCTAGGCTGGCCTCAAGTGATTGTCCCACCTTGACCTAAATCTCTTTTTTAACTTTTAAATGATGTATTCATGATCATTGACTGCACTACTTTTCATGTGTTGCAGTACATTGGAAAACTTTGAAATGCCTTTTTTGTACTTGTGATTTATTTGAGGAGTCATTAGAGAAAAAGCAATTGTAGTTTTATTAAAGTACACATTCACATGGACCTCTGAGTTCTAAACTAACAATTCATTACAATATTGATTTTAAATAGGCCTTTGAGAGCACTCTGAAATCTTGGGAAGATAAGCAGAAATGTGATTCTGGTAAACCAGTTCTCCGAACCCATTTGTACATCCATCACGCCATTGACTTGGCAACAGAAGAGGTGTCGCAGATGCAGCTGTGCTCCCAGGCTGCAGAGGAGCTCATTACTAGGTAGGGGGCTCTGCTGGCTTTTCAGGCTGTGGGAACTGTGGTCTCAGCCAATTTTTTTTTTTTTTTAATCTTAATACATTGTTTCAGTAGTGGTATCAAAAAGAGATGCAATTACTCTTCTTCACACAGCACTCTTTCCATTATTGTTTATTTCTCCATTTTATATACATCTTTACACTATGCTATCCACTTACATGTTGCCTTCTAATTACTAATTAAATGTTTATGGAATGGAGAGGGAAGTCTAAGCATTAATCCTGTTCCAGAGGAGAGTCAGGAGCAAAAAGAATAAAAAGACTTCAAAAAACAGTTTCTGACAAGTTATTAGAGAGATTTTGAGACCACACATACATTAATTTCAATAGACAGAAATGAGATAAAAAGCAAGCCTATGAGTGTTAAACAAATAAAAATCACTATGACCAGGGAAAACTTCAGAGGGGAGGAGGGACCATGGGCCAGTGTCTTACCTCTTCACCTGAGTCTTATCTACCAAATGGGGCTAATAAGAGCTGTTTCACCAGGGTGTGTGAAGATTAAATGAGGCTCTAGGGATGAGTGCTATAAGCACATTGTATTAGTCCATTTTCATATGGCTATGAAGAAATACCTGAGACCAGGTAATTTATAAAGAAAAACGGGTTTAAGGCCAGGCACAGTGGCTCAGAGGCCTGTAATCCCAACACTTTGGGAGGCTGAGGCAGGTGGATCACTTGAGGTCAGGAGTTCGAGACCAGCCTGGCCAACATGGTGAAACCCCGTCTCTAGTAAAATACAAAAATTTGCCATGTGTGGTGGTGGGCACCTGCAGTCCCAGTTCCTCGGGAGGCTGAGGCAGGAGAATCACTTGAACGTGAGTGGTGGAAGTTGCAGTGAGCCAAGAGACTCCATTTCCAAAAAAAAGAAAAAAAAAAGAGGTTTAATAGACTCACAGTTTCACATGTCTGGGGAGGCCTCACAATCATGGCAGGAGGCAAAGGAGCAGCAGAGGCACGTCTTACATGGCAGCAGGCAAGAGAGCATGTGCAAGGGAACTGCCCTTTATAAAGCCATCAGATCTTGTGAGACTTAGTTACTATCACGAGAACAGTACAGGAAAAACTCACCCCCATGATTCAGTTACCTCCCACTGGTTGGTCTCATGATACATAGGGATTATGGGATCTACAATTCAAGATGAGATTTGGGTGGGGACACAGCCAAACGATATCACACATCATGTCTGGCATATTGTGTGCTCTGTGCATAGTAACTTTAGATTCTTCCCACACCTTTATCTGGTCACTGATAAAAATGTTGAAAAAGAAAAGAAGGAAAGCAAAGCTCAGTGGCTTCAGGGGCTAACTCACATCTTTCCTCCTCTCTACTATTTGCCATCTGCTCCCCTCCCATTCCTTACTCTCCTCTTTAAATATTTACTAGATAACTAGACTGTGTGAGATGTTAGAGACAAGAGAAAAGGCATACATCCCCTACTGCTGGACCAACATTCAGAATTAGAATCAAGTCTTAGAACTGCAAAATACTGGGCAGCTCAGAAGAAAGGGAAGAGAAAATGAATATTTGCTCAGGTATACCCACACAGCTACATTATTGTACATCTCGGCTTCTTATCCATAGGGTTTGTTAGTTTTAGAGTAAATACATCTCTTTTAGATACTACAGACAACTTCTGTGGCCTCTAATTTACAGTGTTTTTTTGAAACCAAAATATACTTCCCATGTTGTCATCCTGTGAACCAACCAAATAATCTTTTGTAAAAAGAAAGCGAAGGTTGACTAGGCTTGCTTCTGGTTAACATAGTTTGGCTCCCCATCTGTTTTTAAATTTTGCGGATGAAATCAGGCTCACTTGTCTATTTTCAGAATTTATTCATTGACTATGCAAACATACTCAATTTTTGAGCCTCTTCTGTGGGCCAAGCACTGTTCTAGGCTGGGGACACAAGATGATTATTTGACAGCCCTACTTAATTTGCTCACAGATTAGTAGGAGGGAGAAATGTGGCCAAAGTGTTGACATGAGGCACACAGTGGACTCTCTAGATACACTCTAGAGGAAGTCAGAGGCAGTGAAGGAGGGCTGCCTGGAAGAAGTGACCTTTCAACCGAGTCTTGAGGGAAGAGTAAGAAAAGGAGCAATTTAAGCATGGGAACCAGCTTAGGAAGAGGCCCAGAGGAGAGTGAATGCATGCTACTTTCAGGAAATCTCAGAGAGTTTGGGGTGACTGAAAGGTTGGCATAGTATATGCAAGAGTGTGTGAAATGTAGATGAAGAGGTGAGGAGGAGCCAGATCTTTATTGGGCTGTTCTAGAAGTAGTGTGGAGGGGTTTTTTTGGAAGACAGCAAAGCTGGGGCGAGGTGAACACTGAGGATGCTGTAGAAGTTGTCCCTATAAAAAATGATAGACTAAAGCAGTAAAGATAGAAAGGGCAGGCGAGATTAAAGACAGTTTAGGATTTAAAATTGGTAAATGGTCATTAATTAGGAGACAGGTTGACCTTAATGTTCTAATGAATGGCTGGATGATTGTGGAGTGCCTTTGATGGAGCCATAGGGTTCAGGAAGAGGAGTAGGTATTAGAAGGAAAATGATGGGTTCCATGTTGGACTTTAGAATTTAAATTACATTAAAAATACCTAGGAGATTCAGTAGGCAATTAGAAATGTTGATCTGAAGTTGATTTACGTCTTTCCCTTTCTCTGAAAATTAGAATAACCTTTATCTACCTCTGTTCTTCTGAAAAATAGCCCATTCTTCATGATTTCTCAAGGTTGCTGATAGTAGTGCTGAGGTGACATTTGCAAGCTTCTTTGTGCCTTAGACATCCATTGTATAATCCTTAAGAATTAAATTCTTTTTCTTTACTCTTGGTTCAGCTATATAGGGCCTCGGTCCCTTTTCTTGTTCTGTCCTTTCCAGATAGAAAATATTTCTCCATGAAGCTGTCAGAAGCAAAAAAACACTTGAACAGCCCTGCCTTCTTGCTCATCTGCAGGCCTTACTTACATCATTTTCTAGCAATCGGAGGAACTTTTTCTCCTTTCTTGTCCTTGGCCTTAGTGCCTTCCAGAATTTGGTCTTTTCAGGACTATTCTTAGAGGTTTGGATACCAGTGGAGTATGGCACAACAGGCTTTGGAGTTAAATAGACATAGATTCCGAACCTGGCTCTACGATTTACTAGCTCTGTATGCATACCACGTCTCTCTGAGCCTCAATGTCATCATCAATAATATGGAGATAGTAAATCATAGCTACATTTAAAGGCTGTGAATATTAACTTATATACTGCTTATGATCACTTTGTGTATTGATGACAAATATGGTAATGCTCTTCCCTAATCTGTTGCATTTGCAGTTTCAATGAATGAAAGAGAAGTTTCTAGTCTTTATATTTGTGATCCCTCTTACTTTCCAAGGATACTGCAAAATGAAGTATTACTATATTTCATTCTTCACAATAGCACTTCAATATGTCTCCCTCTGATTTTTAAGCCTAACTTTTTATACAAAGATTTTTTATTTCATATTTTTTGTTGCAGTGGGGTCTGGATTTATAGATCTACCTGTGCCATTCATAATTGAGCAGCCATTAAAAGTGTTCTTCCGTACTGATCTTCATATATTTTTTACTTGTTTTATCCTAACATTTCTATACTTCAAAAAAAATGAGCAATACTCAAAAAAGTTTTTTATTCATTTGTTTCATTTTTGCTTTTAGGATCTGTGACGCAGCCACAATTCACTGTCTTTTGGAGCAAGAACTGGCCCATGCTGTGAATGCCTGCTCCCATGCCCTGAATAAAGCCAACCCAAGGTGCCCGGAGGTGAGGATCTAATGGTAAATTCTCATTCCACAGATTATTTTGGGTGTTACGCATGTATTTTAATACTGTAAAATATACCACGCCCTGTGAAAGAAAGTTATGTTGTCTATATGAGTCTCTACAAACTTGCGGTGAAATCGTGGCCGACTTTTTATTTTCCTTTTCCTGTTATTTTTCCATTCCTGCTCTTAAATTCTCTCATTTTTTATGTTTCACTTTCAATCACTTGTCACCTTCCATCTGTCTTCACTTCTTTCTTTTTTTAACTTTTGTCATCCTTTCTTACTCCTTCTTTTACCTTACCTTCTGCCCTGCACCTTGTTAAAGGGCAAGCCTAGATATCATCAACGTGCATTTTGTTAGAGATATTCATTCATTTTTGAAGTTATGCGCTGAAATTATTCCTACTTCATTTTGTTTTGCTAAATTGGAAATTGATGCTTCTGTAAAATTTTTAATGTAGAAGTTAATAATAGAATGGATAGAATATAACTCTTAAAATGTGCTACATGGTACAATGCTATATAGTATGGAGAAAACTGATAGCGTTATTTTTTTAAATTATTTGATTGAAGTTACTTAAATTAATATACAATTAAGTGCTTGTTCTCAAGATGATAGTCTAAAAAGCAATATGGTTAGTGCTACTGAGAGTAAAAGTTTTCTTTGACATAACTTTTTAATGGGAATATGTATATGCTGGTGCTAGCATATACATATTCATTAGGTAGGAGATGTGATCCTGAGTGTATTCACTGTAATCAGTGCATTCTTTTGGTTCTGTAATATAATAATAATGAGATAGTCATACAAACAAATGTATGAAACTTTGCAATTATAGAATTTTGGTAGATTAAAAAATGTGTGCTGTGAATTTAAATTATAAGAATAAAATTTAAAGTGTTTACTGGTAATGAAATCCTATTTTAATACAGATCACATGTCTTTGATATTCTTCCTTTCTAGAGTCTTACAAGAGACACTGCCACTGAAATAGCCATCAATGTGAAGGCGCTGTATAATGAAACAGAATCTTTGCTAGTTGGCAGGGTTCCTTTGGTAAGGAAAAGAATGATTGGTAACATAAGAATGATGAATTAAATATCTGGGTCTTACCTTCATTGGGGAACAGGCATTTGGCAGATTCTAAGGCAGAAGCAGCCTTCTGGCTTCCATCCTGAGAGCTGCCTCTTCTCCTGGCTTTTGTCTTCAAGAAAATATATGGCTGAAGTTGGGAGTCATGATTCAGGCTAACAGGAGTGGAGATTTCCCCTCATATATGCCATCCTGTTTTTAGGCAGCCCTGCTCTGCCCCATTCAGCTTTGAGAGACGTGAGAGCTTTATAAAGTGTAGTAGACATTCCTTAGGTACTTATTATTGCACACAAGTAGAGGAACTCATGGAGTTTGTTCCCTGAATTAACATTTGAATATGACTGCTATGGTCCTCCAGGTTTGCTTAAAAGAGGACATTTTCTAGACACAGTGTTTGAAGAACTAAATTTCAAGAACTCTGCCTTGTTTAATCCAGATTGGTCCTGGAAATCAAGTTTAGGCCAAGTCTGAATCTGACCACAGTCCATGGATCTCAAGCATAAATGGCTGGAAGCTTGTGGATGTCCTGTTTTGTTAGCAGCACGAGTTAGCCTTTCTTTATAAATACTTCACCATTTTCAAGTATTCTAACATCTTGGCTCTTGCCGCCACCTAGAGTTCGGTTGTGGCTTATTCCCACATGGTGTTGTCACTGTGTGGAAGGCCTAATTCATTTGCTGTTTTTATTCCTTTTTACAATTCTGATTAATTGGTAGTTGATGATCTTAGAACATTTCTTTTGAAAGTAATTTTCTCACTTGGTTGGGCAAATCTACACCTAAATAAAAGTGATACTAAGAGTCATAGTATCTGGCACAGTGGGTGAATGAATGGGAGGTGCGTCCCACAGCCTTGCTATTAAGTGCCTGAGCTTAGGGTTTCTGTTTTCGCCTATGGTCCAGAAAAGTGCCACCTTTGGGGCATCCTTTGCTCTGAGAAGAGAAGCTGAAAGGCTGCATGAAGGCCATCGCTCTTACCTACCTCCAAAGGAAACTGAAACACAGCTTCCTTGGGACAACAGGTGGCTGGCTCTACTATGGCTATGAAGAAAACCTTTTACAAAGAAACATTGGTTATCTCTTTTGATAAAACCAATGGAGCCCCTTCTTGGCTTTTTTTGGCACAACTGTTTTTAACCAGAGTCTTCTACTGGTCCTATAGGAAATCCAGCGACCTATGACGATCGTTTCTTACAACTAAAAGCATAACTTATTCTGTACTTATTTTCTCTACACGAAAAGTACCTGCTGAGTGCTACCTTGCTAATATTTATTATGTTAATATGGACTGCCTTTCCTTCTCCACTTTTAATTTTCTCTCATTGTTAAATAGGAATTTTGATTTAAAATCTGTACTGGTGAATTTTACCAAAACTTTTGACAATAGTGATATCACAATAAGGAGTTGATTATATTTGAGAGCAACTAAGGTTTACTCTACATTTTAGTGCCAGAATGAATTTGTAATAACCATTTTATACATTTTATAACACATATTCTTAGACTAAAAGAAAATTAATGAATTTTAAACACAACAGGGTAGAGAATCTCCTTTTTTTTTGAGACAGGGACGCACTCTGTCGCAGTAGCGTGATCTTTGCTCACTGCAATCTCAGCCTCTCTGGTTCCAAGTGATTCTCCTGCCTCAGCTGCCGAGTAGCTGGGACTACAATCGCGCACCACCACGCCTGGCTTTTTTTTTTTTTTTTCTTTTCAATAGAGACAGAGTTTCACTATGTTGGCCAGGCTGGTCTTGAACTCCTGACTTCAAGTGATCCACCCGTCTCGGCCTCCCAGAGTGCTGGGATTACAGGCATGAGCCACCGCGCCCAGCCAAGAATCTCCATATTTTTAATCACTACTAGAAGTGGTAGATACTGTGAATAACAAGGGGAAACAAAAAAAAAAGTTCATAATAACAGTAATATTATCTCTGAACTTTTAGTTCTAAAATTCTATAAACATATTTATAAGAACTCTATAATTTTAAAGTAATTTGTAAATATATTGATTAGCTAGAAGAGACCTCGAAAATAATCTAGTCGGCCAGACTCTGCTCATGCCTGTAATTCCGGCATTTTGGGAGGCTGAGGCAGGTGGCTCATGGAGTCTCTATGAGACTCCAGGTCTCATAGACCAGGAGTTTGAGACCAGCCTGGCCAACATGGTGAAACCCCATCTCTACTAAAAATACAAAAATTAGCCAGGCCTGGTGGCATGTGCCTGTAATCCCAGCTACTTTGGTGGCTGAGACATGAGAATTGCATGAACCCAGAAGGCCAAGGTTACAGTGAGCTGACATTGCGCCATTGCACTTCCAGCCTGGGCAACAGAACAAGACTCTGTCTCAAATAGTCATCGTCATCATCATCATCATCACCTTGTGCTATTTCCAGAGGAAGAAATAAAGTCTTCTGAAGTCAATTAACCTTCCTTTGGTTACATAGTTAATTACAAGGCCAGGAGTAGAATCCAATCGACTGCCTTCCAGTTCTGTGCAGAGGAATGTTTATTTAATCTTTATTCATTTATTGAACTTGTAAGTGCATTTTAATACCTGCTGTCAATGAGTTAATGCAGATAATAGGTGAGCAGTTAAATTCTCCTTGAAATATCCAAACCCAGTTTCAGATGGTAAGCCATTGAGCTTTTTGCTTTGCCCTAATTTTTACAACAGTTTTTCATCACAGATTTTCCAAGATTCATGGTTTTTTTCCCTTAAGCTTATTCTTTAAATTTTCAAGGAGATTTTTCTGCAGTTCTTTTTATATGACAAGTTTTTAGCCAGTTTAAAAAGTATTATTTGTTCATGGGGTGACTTTTTTTTTTTTTTTTTTTTTTGAGTCAGAGTCTCTGGCTCTGTCACCCAGGTTGCAGTGCAGTGGTGCTATCTCTGCTCAGTGCAATCTCCACTTCCCAGGCTCAAGCAATTCTCCTGCCTCAGCCTCCCAAGGAGCTGGGATTACAGGCATCCAACACCGTGCCTAACTAATTTTTGTATTTTTAGTAGAGGTGGGGTTTCATCATGTTGGCCAGTCTGGTTTCGAACTCCTGACCTCTAATGATCCGCCCTCATCGGCCTCCCAAAGTGCTGGGATTATGGGCGTGAGCTATCATGCCCAGCCTGGTGACCTATTTAAATCAGAAAGATTTTTGGCACAAATAAGTAGAATAGTAAGACTGCACACTTATACCACTAGGAAGAATTGGTAGATAAATGCTTGGAAAGCATGAAGGAGGGGGATAGGAAAGAAGACATTTACACAGAAAAAAACACCAAAAGAATACTTTTTCTATGAAGTTATTAAAGTTACACTAGTTACTCATATGATCTCTGGGAAGTAATGATTAGATTAAATCTATTCAGATTTTTTAAAATGAAGTCAATATAAAAGAATTTATTCTTCTCAATATTCTTTAATTTAAAAAATGCTACCTTAATAAGGAGTGAGGCTGTTCACTGTCAAAGTACAATGATTTATTCTGCTTGAGGCTGGCCACTGAGTCTTGTTTTGTTTTGTCTTTTAATCTGCTGGTAAATAGCAGCTGGAATCGCCACATGAAGAGCGGGTATCCAATGCCTTACACTCTGTGGAGGTGGAATTACAGAAACTCACAGAGATTCCTTGGCTTTATTATATCTTACACCCAAATGAGGATGAGGTATGTAAAATTCAGCCTGTTTCTCTAGAAATGTAGACCATATCACTATAGAATTTGAACTCATCTTTGAAAAAGGGATATTTAGGGAAAAATGAATTTTGAATACTACTTTCAAATGTTCTGTTCTTGAACAAATGAGAAAAGGCATTTATGTGAACAAAGGCATTTTAGGGGAATTGGGACATTTTCAGTAGTACATTGTGAAATTTTTTTGAAGAAGTTATCACTGTTCTATAATGTTTAGTGTTTATAACTTATTCCTGTGTTATCCCTATTATCAGAGTAGGTTTTCCTCCTTTTCATATCCTGAAAAAATTCTTTTCTTGCTCGATTTGAACAGGAACCTCCTATGGATTGCACCAAAAGAAACAACAGAAGCACCGTATTTCGAATAGTGCCAAAGTTTAAAAAGGAAAAGGTTCAGAAGCAGAAGACAAGTTCACAGCCTGGTAGGTGGTCCATATGGGAAGGGTAAATATAACATTATGAAAAAAGAACTGATTAAAGTGACATCATGGAGGTCATGAAAATGTTCTGGAGCTAGATGGTGGTTGAGCATTGCGCAATGTGATGAACATACTGTCATTGAATTCTACGCTTTAAAATGGTTAAAATGGGGAATTTCATGCTTTATGAATTTTACCATAGAGGAATCCTCTCATACCTAAAACACATCTGAGTATCAGTGGGAATCTCTAGTAAGGAAGCACACAAAAAAATGAAGTGGTTGCTAATTTGCTTCTACTTTCTTTAGTGGATGTCAGCATTTCTGTTCAGATGGTTCTTTCTCAACAGCAAGTCAAAGCATCAGTGTATAATTTGTTTTTCTTCTTTTAAGTACAATTTTTAGATTACTTTGATAAATGGAACATAGAAACTTTCATTTACTCATTTAACTTGCCGAATATATTTTCCACCTAAAGTTATATATTCCCTTTCTCCTGTTTTGAGGACACTGTTTCAACCCCTCGACAATGACAATATGCTGTGATGCTTGCATTCTCAAGCAAAGATTAAGCCCCCTCTTGGCTGCTATTTCTCTGGTTCCTTTTTCACTTTTCCTTAGAGTTTAAATGTACAGGTATGCTAGTACTAAAGCACCTTCAAATTCTGTTTATACATTGGTAGCTGCCTTTCATAACCAAATAATTTTATAAATTCTTCTGAATGCGCTATCTTTAAAAAAGTGATGTAAAGCCTTATTTGTGATATTCATAAAGCAGCTAATGAAAGCCATTTAAAAACCAAATACAGCAAATAAGTAGGCTTTTATTAAGCTAATCAATGTTGAATAAAATGTATAAGCAAATGATACACACTAAAAATAATGTAATCCAACTAATGTCAGAGAGCAGTACTATGGACTTTTTAAATGACATTAAATTGTGATTTAACAGCGCATTGATTGCCGTTATTATCAGTAGTAGGAGAATCAATCAAGACTACACTTGAAGTCAGCAAGACTTCAAGCAGAAAAGTCTGTGTAAAATTGAATACCCCATATCAGATTTTAAGTTGTAATTAGCATGTGTAGCTCATTTCAGTCTATAGCCGTTTTCATACAGGGTCTGAAGGAAATCATCAGAGCTTATTTAGAGCTTGCACCATTGATCCTAATGATGTGAAATACATTTTGTATGCATATTGTGTAGGTTGGGTGGCTTTAATGAGGAAACTGGACTAAAGCTAAGCATGGGTGCACAGCAGCAAATGGTTTTGTATAGTCGGATCCTTGTGTTGATAGTGTGTAACTTGCATGGGAAAGAGTGGAACTATAGTTTTGTTGAAACAACACCTTTAACCTTTTCTTTTGCTAGCACTGCCGCTGCACTCTGTTTTGCATCTTCTTTGGCCAACCTTTGCTTTGTAATGCATTGAGCATGTAGAAATTAAGGGGGTTTTGCTCTTAACTTTGGTAGTTCAGAAATGGGGCACAGAGGAAGTTGCTGCTTGGCTGGATCTGCTCAATTTGGGAGAGTACAAAGATATCTTCATCCGTCATGACATCAGAGGGGCTGAACTTTTGCATCTGGAAAGGCGAGATCTTAAGGTATTTCCTTTGTGCTCTTCTGTTCTTGGAAATTTTATTGCAAAACGGAATCCTTTCTCCTGTGCCTCTTCTGATATGTGCTGTTAGCTTCGCTTATGTTATGCAAATGTGTAGTAACCTAACATTCACTGTCCTGTGGTCTGAGTTTCTTGTATGATTTTTAACAAGAATGTCAGCAGTATTTTCCTGTCAGAATCACTCTATTATAGCTAAAGCTTAGCATGAACTTAGTAATTTTTCTCTGCATCCAGTGATATGACTGTTCCTGTGCTAGTATTTCCAAATGGATCATGTTTCCATCAGCTCATTTTATTGCATCAGCATGGAAGGTGATAATTTGGCTGAAAATGACTAAAATCTAATATATGGTTAACAACTAAAAATTAATTCAAAATACCAGTAACAAAGCCTTTCTAACATATGGAATGAGAAGAGAGACTTACAGCAATGGCTACTTAGAGTCTTACAATTTGTTGTGTTTCTAAATCAGCCTTTTTTAGGTCACATGAATAACTAGACTGAGAAATTCAAATTTCCTTTCTATGACATATTATTAAAATTCTATTATTCTCGAAAAGAAATGTTTTTCTTTAGTAAACGAGGTAAAAATTTTGCCTAGCTTTTGCTAGAAAACAGCTCAGAGCCTATTTGTGAATTGACGTTAGAGAAAACCATTCCTTCACCACCTGAGGCATTTCCCTTTTATTCTTTGGGTGAAGTCTCAGTAGTAGTAGAAACAGCTGAAGTAGGCTCTCTGGCCAAGGTTTAGGAGTAGGATTTTGTCACGTTGTATTTTCTTACCACATATTGCCATTTTAAATTTCCAATAAGTAGTAACATTTGTTGGAGTGATCCCTTTTATGTAGACCATGTTCTAAAATGCATTAAATTTTATCATAATACAAAGAATTCCTAACAAATTAATGAACTGTTGCACCTTTGTCTACAAATACATTAGCAAAGATCTTTAAATAGATAATTGGTAGTATAAAGATCTTTATTAAACAGATTCACAAAGAGTTTTAGCACATCAAAAGGTGAGCACCACTTATACCTAAACAACTTTAGCCATAATAAAATAAAATAATTAATTAATTACCTTAGTTGAGAGTCCTAAATCTGGAACATAGCAAAATATGTAGTATTAGAGTTCATAAAGCAAAACTTGGCTTCCAAGCTTGAAATGAGTCCACAAAAAAGTAAATGTAGGGGGCATCATGATATCCAACATGTTTGTGTAACTTCTGATATTCTTGGCAGATACCAATATTTATTAACGACTGATTAATATATTATGCTAGCTTCTCTGCATGATACCTGTCCTCTAGAAGCATGCATCACATTTGCTGTGAATAAGCATACATTCAGGGAAAAGATCGTGTGTGTATGTATAAAAAATATACATACATAAATGCATATATGCATACGTGTTATATATATACATAAAAACATATAGAAATATACAGGTACACACACAATGAATGTAGCAGAATGAATGTGTAGAATGGAAAAACATACACTAAGGCAAAGTTAGAAAAGAATAGAAAGGAGATGGTTAAGAATTATCTTAGAAAACGTTCTTTTTGCTTTTCATGGGACTTTTTTGTTCTTTTTTTTTATTTTTAATGCAAATTACGTTCTCTCAAAACTTTTAGACATTTGTATTGACATGGATTTTAAAAATTGTATTGGGTCTGAAACAAGATGTGGGGGGTGGACGAGAAAAGGAACATTTCACAGAAAGAGTCTTCTGTAGCACAAAATCATAAAGCTAGAGAAGAGCTCCCATTGTTCTCTGCAGTTGTAGCTGTCAGCAGCGGCAAGTCCTTCAGACTGATGCCTCTAAATGCTGGTGAGGGATCACTCACTCCTTAGGTACTCCATTACTTCCGGTACTACTTGTGAATATGTCAGTGGCACACAGGTTCTCTCTCAGTCCTGCCTGACCTGATTTGTGAACTTTTGGATTATAGCACCAACCGGCTACTTGGTACTCAGGTATTATACAGGGATGTCAATCTCTGTTTTTGCTTTTTAAAAATTAATTTATTTTTATTTATACAAAAATATATGGGTACAGCTGGGCACGGTGGCTCACGCCTATAATCCCAGCACTTTGGGAGGCCGAGGCGGGCGGATCAGGAGGTCAGGAGATCGAGACCATCCTGGCTAACCCAATGAAACCCCATCTCTACTAAAACTACAAAAAAACTAGCCAGGTATGGTGGCACGCTCCTATAGTTTCAGCTACTCAGGAGGCTGAGGCAGGCGAATCGCTTGAACCCAGAAGGCAGAGGTTGCAGTGAGCCGAGATCATGCCACTGCACTCCAGCTTAGGCGACAGAGCAAGACTCTGTCTCCAAAAATGAATATATATCTATATATGGATACAAGCGCAATTTTATTACCTTCATAGTGGTTAAGTCAGGGCTTTTACGGAATCCATTGCCTGAATAACATATATTGTACCCAATAAGCAATTTCTTATCCACTCCCTCCCACTCCCTTACCCCTCCAAGTCTCCATTGTCTATCATTCCACTAGGTCCATGTATATACCTTATTTAACGCCCACTTATGAGTGAGAACACGCAATGTTTGTCTTCCTGTGTCTTCTTGTTTCATTTAAGATAATGACCTCAAGTTCCATCCAAGTTGCTGCAAAAGACATGTTTTCATTCTTTTTTAAAATTTATTTTCTATGGCTGAATAATATTCCAATGTATATATGTGCCACATTTTCTTTATGCAGTCATCCATTGATGGAAACTTAGGTTAGAGAATTTCAATCTTAACATGTCCAAAAGCAACTCTTGAGCTCCTATTGCACTCCTGTTCTGCCCCTTCTCCAGTGCTCTGCATTTTATAAATCAGATTTCTGGCCCTCCAGGCACTCTAGGCAGAGAAATGAGGGTCATACTTAGCACCTTCCTCTTTTTTGTCCATCTTCCCCTAACCCATCAAGCCCATCACCAAGTCATATTGATTCTAATCTCCATTCACTTCTCTTTATCTCCCGTCCGCAATCCTGCTCCATGCTACAGTTTTGCTTGTGTAAGGTCAATAGCTTCCTAACTGGTCTTTCTGCTGCCACTCTTTGTCTTTGCAGTCCATTATCCACATTGCAACCAGAGTGTTATTTTAGCATCATCAATCAGGTGTACACTTTTCTGCTTAAAACTTTTCAGTAGCTTCCCATTTCTAGGGAATAAAAACTCACATCTTTATACAGGCCTACAAGGTTCTGCCTATGTATTCAACCTCCTGTGAAGTCTCTGGCTCCTCCCTGGGCTATGCTCCATTCATCCTGGCCTTATTTCAGTTGCTTAAAAATCCTACGCCTTTTCTCACCTTAGGGAGTACTCTCTTTTGCTGTGCTTCTTCCCCTACCCTTCACCTGGTTAGCTCCTGCTCAGAGATTAGCTCAAGTGTTACTCCCATATCACCAAAACAACTAGACATAGTAACATCACAGTCTCAAGTTGGGAAAAGGAAAAAAAATATATATATATATATTGTTGTTGTTGTTGTTGTTGTTGTTTGAGATAGACTCTCATTCTGTCACCCAGGATGGAGTACAGTAATGCAATCATGGCTCACTGCAGCCTCAGCCTCCTGAGCTCAGGTGATCCTCCCGCCTCAACCTCCTGAATAGCTAGGACTACATGTGCATGCCATCACACTCAACTAATATCTTTTATTTTTTGTAGAGACAGGGTCTTGCTGTGTTGTCCAGGCTGGTCTTGAACTCCTGGCCTCAAGCGATCGACCTGCCTTGGCCTCCCACAATGCTGGGATTACTGGTGTGAGCCACCATGCCCAGCCAGGAAAGTATTTCCAATGTGCTTTAGCAGATAAGGAAACAAACTTGATTGCATCATTTTCTTTGCTAGAACACAGTAGGAGAAAAAAGAGACACCGAAGAAAATGGTAAACATATGGTGAGGGTTTTTTGTTTAGTTTATTTTTTGTTTTTTCTATTTGGAAAGTTGTGTATGCATGGATGGAAGGATAACTGAATATCTACAAAGCATGCTTTGTCAAAATTTGGACTGTTAATCCAAGGAAAGAGAAAGTTACTCATATGATAAAAATTGGCCAGGCGCGGTGGTTTATCCCTGTAATCCCAGCACTTTGGGAGGCCAAGGCAGGTGGATCATGAGTTCAAGAGCTCAGGACCAGCCTGACCAACATGGTGAAACTGCATCTCTACTAAAAATACAAAAATTAGCTGGGCATGGTGGTACATGCCTGTAGTCCCAGCTACTCAGGAGGCTGAGGCAGGAGGATTGCTTGAACCCGGGAGGCGGAGGTTGCAGTGAGCTGAGATCATGCCACTTCACTCCAGCCTGAGTGACAGAGTGAGAATCGGTCTCAAAAAAAAAGAATATGATAAAAATTAATATATAGTGATATGTGATAAAAATAAAG
The DNA here is from genome assembly GCF_028885655.2 of Pongo abelii. Lineage (NCBI taxonomy): Eukaryota > Metazoa > Chordata > Mammalia > Primates > Hominidae > Pongo > Pongo abelii. The sequence continues at coordinate 47,226,344 of NC_071999.2, forward strand.
ATATAACAAATGTCACAGCATAGCTTTATTACAGCTTATACCCTCGAAGGCATAAAAATATTGAACTCAAACTAAAACGTCAAAAGCAATTGCAACAAAAGCCAAAATTGACAAATGGGATCTAATTAAACTAAAGAGCTTCTGCACAGCAAAAGAAACTATAATCAGAGTGAACAGACAACCTACAGAATGGGAGAAAATTTTTGAATCTGTCCATCTGAACAAAGGTCTAATATCCAGAATCTACAAGGAACTTAAACAAATTTACAAGAAAAAAAAAACCCCCATTAAAAAGTGAGCAAAGGACATGAGCAGACATTTCTCAAAAGAAGACATGTGGCCAACAAACATATGAAAAAAAGTTCAACATCAGTGATCATTAGAGAAGTGCAAATCAAAACCTCAATGAGATACTATCTCACACTAGTCAGAACGGCAATTATTAAAAAATCAAGAAGCAACAGGTGCTGGTGAGGCTGTGGAGAAATAGGAAAGCTTTTACACCGTTGGTGAGAATGTAAATTAGTTCAATCATTGTGGAAAACAGTGTGGCAATCCCTCAAAGACCTGGAACCAGAAATACCATTTGACCCAGTAATCCCATTACTGGGTATATACCAGCAGGAATACAAATCATCCCAGCTACTTGGGAGGCTGAGGCAGGAGAATCGTTTGAACCTGGGAAGCGGAGATTGCAGTGAGCCGAGATCACGCCATTGCACTCCAGCCCAGACGACAGTGTGAGACTCTGTCTCAAAAAAAAAAAACAAAAAATAGTAGACTGGATAAAGAAAATGTGGTGTATATATACACCATGGAATACTATGCAGCCATAAAAAGGAACTGGATCATGTCCTTTGCAGGGACATGGATGGAGCTGGACGTCATTATCCTCTAACCGAACACAGGAACAGAAAACCAAACACCACATGTTCTTATAAGTGGGAGCTAAACAATGAGAACACATAGACACAGGGAGGGGAACAACATACACTGGGTCCTGTTGTGGGGGCAGAAGGAGGGGAGAATATCAGGATAAATAGCTAATGCCTGTGGGGCTTACTACCTAGGTGATGAGTTGATAGGTGCAGCAAACTACCATGGCACACTTTTACCTATGTAACAAACCTGCACATCCTGCACATGTACCCTGGAACTTAAAATTAAATGAAATTAATTTAAAAAAAAGTATAGCTAAGAAGTTAATGTAATTCTATGGAAAACATTCTTCTCATTTTATACCAAAATATTAATTCTAAATAGATTCTACCTCCCCCAAAGAAGATTTAGTCTTGAGAATACAATGTATTTATGGCCTAAAATAAAATATTTAATGTTTAAATATATTTTGTAGTTGGATACCTATGTTTTCACAAACTGTACAGATATTTAAATATTCCACTCAAAAAATCTAAATGTGACTGTAAACGCATGTACATTTCAAATTTAGGTAGCAAGCATCGGTATATTCCTCTAGGATTTGGCCTTGCTTTTAAGCTTGATACTTTAGCACATATTCAGGAAATGTATAGTTGCCTTAGGACTAATTTTGGATGCCCTGTGTCATAGGAGAAAATATTTTTCTGAGTCAGTTAAATATTTATGAAATATCTTGAAATTATCTCAAGTTTGACAATAGCATTGGCTATGGAAACAGTATTTTCCAGAAGGATTCATTACTGCTAAAGAACTCCAAGAGCTCTTAAAGGGTAAAGGGGAGAAAGAGAGAGACAATGACCGAAGACTTAAACCAGTTTGATCTATTTCATTTAAAAGTTGAAAAATAAATAAATTACAAAACAGGGTGGATATTTGGAATCTTTATCTTCTCAGAGAAGTTATTTTATTTTATAACCATTTTTTAGGCCATTTTGGAAGTCATTTTTTAAATAATTTTCAAATATTTCGATTTTTTTTGAAGAAGTTGTTTGACTTCACATATTAGCAAACTGACTATGCCTTTCACTTAAAGAAGCTAGGATTTGGAGGCCTTAACTCTTTCTTTTAGTTTTTCAGAGAGTGAATAACTAGCAGTTATTCATCCTTGGATAGGTTTAATTTATTCCTGCAACAAATATTTGCAAAGTACTTGCTGTGCGCACTCTGCAGTCATCATCTGTTTCTGAAAGTTAAATATTGAATTCTTGGCACTTATAAGAAGTTTCTTTAAGAAGCAAGAATAACAATTTTGAGAGAAAAGAGCCAATAGTGTTTTGAGGGAAAGCATCAACCAACAGATAATTATGTTTAAGTAATTTTTTACACACATACATTACAAAGTATAAAGACTATTTAAATTAAATATTCCTCTCAAATCGAAGACTTGTAATGCAACTGCAAATGCATTTACAGTTCAAATTTATGTAGCAGGTACTGGTATCTTTCTCTAGAATTAGATCTCACTTTTAAATTTAATATTTTAGCACAAGAAATGTTGCCTTAGGACTAATTGTGGGTGCCCTGCTGTCCCGCATCATTTTTTTCTCAGAGATCCCAAAAGAGCCTTTGAGAGAGAGAGAGAGGGAGAGAGAGAAGAGAAAGAAAGAAAAGAAAGAAAGAAGAAAGAGAGAGAAAGAAAGAGAAAAGAAAGAGAGAGAGAGAGACGAAAGGAAAGAAAGAAAAAAAGAAAGAGAAAGAAAGAAACTGAATTGGTTTTGACTTTTGAAGTCAAAAGCCACTGTGTATAATTATGAGAATGTCACAGTTAAGAGTTTATGTAGAATATGATTTTCTTTTTTGTACCAGTTGGGAATTCTTTGGTGTCAGGTTATTTTTGTTTTATGAACTAATTTTTCTGGCTTTCACTTCCTGAATCACTGAATATAAACTAAAATGAATGAACTGAATGCTAATTATGTTTCTTGCTGGTTAAATATTTAATCCCCAATTTTCTATTATCAATAAACTTTTTTCCTTTTCTTTCATTTTTAAAATTTTCTTTCTGCGTTTTTTCTTTCATTTTTAATTCTTTCTGCCTTTTTCCGTTCTTTTATTTTAGGACCTGGGGATACCGAAAGTGGGCCATGTGAAGCGAATTCTCCAGGGAATTAAAGAGCTTGGGAGGAGCACTCCACAGTCGGAGGTGTAATCATATTGGTGCTATTCCTTGGAAGAGAAGTTATTGCCACTTAATACAAAGTCCTTGGAAGCAAGTGGCTGTTCTTGTGGTTTTCTGCATAGATAAGTAAGCACCACTGAAGCACCTCTGTAGCTTGATATTTTGCTGTGGGTGAAATTTTGATTTGAGGTATTAGAAAATATTTTTGTGCCAAACAATACATTCCACAAAGCCATTTTCTTTTTGTGCAAACCTGACATGTTCAAATATATTCACAATAGTAATAAGGTAGGAGGAATCTGAGACGATTGCATTGTCTAAACGGTGGAATTGCAAAATGTTTACTTTCCACAGGTCTGGTCTGATGGAATGTTCCTACTGTGCAACTGCATAACAATATGTGGTTAAAACTTCCTGGGTTTCATTACTGGGGGGCATTGGCCATTTTCTTAAAATCATAGGTTAGGAAACTAAAATATAAATTAAGTTGTGATTTGAATGTAGATTGGTATCACCTCCAACTCCTAGTGCTTAGTGGTCAAAGAATATGTTGAAAACCTTTCCAATACTATGAATGAATGCAAATCTTAATGCACGATGTTCTTGCCTGAAATGTCTTTCTTTTTCTTGCATGTCACATCTAATACTGTAACACTTTAAATAGCTTTCATGTCAGTTTTAATGTTAATGGGATTTAATTTATTACTAAAGTACATTTTTGTTGGCTAAGGGCACTGCACTTTTTTGTTTTTTAATGTGGGATTTTGCGTAAATATTCTGTACCTAATTTTGTGAAAGTGTGTCTGTGCCATAATCAACAAATGATATACATCATATGCAAGTCAGTTTTATTTCAATCTATCATAAGCAGTAGGCGTGCACGTTAAGAAAATTCTCTGGATATTTTCATAAAATTACGTGCTCCCTTACCTGACAAAACTTGTTACAGCTTTCCAAACCAAACTTTCCACATTTTCTTTCTAATTTTTAATTTCAATTTAATAATTATTTAATATTCTATTTGAATTTATAATATAGTAAAGTGTTGATATCCAGGAATTCCCTGAGGTCCCAACTGAGATTTGTATACTGACAGATAACCCAGACTCACCCGCTCTCTACAGTGACTTCTGACACGATCTTCCGAACAGAAGAGATTTAAATTTTTTCTTAAGGGCTTTATGTTGTTATTATTATTATCTCACTTAATTCTTAATTCTTATCAGGTGGATATTATTTTCCTTTTTCTAAACCACTCTACTTCAGTGTAGCGTATTATTAGACGTCAACATTACAATGATCAAATCTTTGAAAGCCAAAGGCATACGTATCAAAAAGTCACAAAAATATCCTTGAATAACCTTTCTTTAGCCATTATATACCAAAACATTAATTATAATATTTTAAAATTTGTATATAAGAGAAATAAACAGGGTACTGACTCAGTGGTGACAATTTTTATGAAGTAGCCTGCTAGGTGCTTAATAGATATATATACACACAGATATATACATATACACATATATGTGTATATATACATACATACACATATACATTTATATGTGTATATATATACCTACATACATATAATCTTGTGATATGGCATCATTGATATTTTCTAGACAATTATTTCTGCAGTGTTTAAAGAGAAATACTAATAGGCGAGCATTTAAAATGAACTATTGTCAGGCATATTATTTAATTATATCAAAGGAGTTTAACTGTTTGACACTTTACTCTTGTTTATAACTTGGGTATTAACTACTAGCAAAAATCACAAAATTTTAATGTCTTTAAAATAAATGACCCTGAGGGATTCCTGACCAAGTATGTCTGACTATATATTTTACCTAAGTTGTAAATAAATGGAAATTTTCCAAAGACAGTTATATCAAGTAGTTTAAAAAGAGTCATGAGGCAGGGTGCTGTGGCTCACGCCTGTAATCCCAGCACTTTGGGAGGTTGAGGTGGGTAGATCACCTGAGGTCAGGAGTTCGAGACCAGCCTGACCAGTGTAGTGAAACCCCATCTCTACTAAAAATACAAAAATTAGCCGGGTGTGGTGGCGGGCACCTGTAATCCCAGCTACTCGGGAGGCTGAGGCAGGAGAATTGCTTGAACCCAGGAGATGGAGATTGCAGTGAGCTGAGATCACACCACTGCACTCTAGCCTGGGTGACAGAGCAAGACTCCATCTAAAAAAAAAATAGTCATGAATTACTCAACTATTCTAATTGTATCTGCACTTATGAAGTCAGAGGTCTCCTTTTTCAGTCCCTCTGATAGTCCCACCTAAGTGCTGTCCTGCTCCTGTGAACACTTTCCTGTGCAACCAAACAGGAGGTGCCAGGTTCCCAGAACTCTCTGACATTACAAATCTCTGTCCATCTCTACTAAAAAAAGGAAATGTGAGGGAAAGAAGGGGAAGAACTCTAGCATAAATAATGTATTAATATAAATATCTATATTGATTTTCATCCCCCATTCCCCTTTGCTAATAGAAAAGAGTCTAGCTATGACGTGTCCCAAATTTAAGAGTGTGATGTGAAGGATTGAATTTTTGTTTGTTTGTTTGGTGAGCTTTTCACTCATAGGTAACATCTTTTGTATATGCTGTAAAGTCTCAGTTAATGGAATCCTACAGTGCATTTCTGGCTAGCTCGGTTGGTAGAGCCTGAGTCTCTTAATGGAATCCTTAATTAGCTAGAATTTTCCTGCAAATGGCTTTGGATGAGGGAAATTCTATAAAATGACAATTTGGATATACTTTTTGTTAAATGAGAGCAATTTTCTCTGTATGCTTTGTCTATGCATGGCTGTGCGGGGCCCAAATGACTTCACTGACACCTGTTTCCAGGAGGGGGTCTTCAGAGCCTCCTTAGGCTCTTGTCAGTATCATAAATAATTCCTCTTCTTATAGCAGATGGGGTTACCAAAAAAAATAAAAAGTAGGGAAGAGCTTCTCCATGGGATCAGATCACAGCTTTGGGGAGTGGGATGGGGCCTCTGTGCTTTGATCCATGCATGAGCTGGGGTGAGAAGTTCCCACTTGCACCTGACTGCAATCACTGTAATGGCTGGAATTGTCACCTCTTCTCCCTGATAGGCTCTTCCTCACCTGGAGGATCGGGGCTGGTGGGAGGGCAGGGAAGGGGAGGCTATCAGCCAGAATATATTTTCTTTCAGTTCCATTTCCTGAGGAAGAACTTGCTTTTAAAGGAGGAAAGGGACAGAATAAGACCTAAATAAAATTCCTGAGTATGCAATATTTCTCTTCAGTGTCTCTTCACCTCCCTTTCTGAGTTTCTTTCCTACATTCTGGCTCTTCATTTTCCCAATACCCAATATAATCATGGTTGCTGAAATTCTCACTGTCTTCTACTTTCCTTTCCCCTTCAATTAGCCCACTACAAAATGACCCCTTTCATTTCTTGCTTAAGCATACATGGTGGGTCATTTAACTAAGTGTTAGGAAGAAAACAATTTAAAGACACTAATTTTACAGTTTGCGTTCTGTAAAAGGATACTTGCTAGATAATCTAAATGAATTGATGGATTAGATCATTTGGGACTGTGATATATATTGTTCTTGCTGACAAGAAATGACCCATGAATGTCTGGATCTATCCTGTCCGATATTGTAGCTACATGTGGCTATCTAAATTTAAATGTAATTTAATTAAGCCAGGCACAATGGCACAAGCCTGTAATTCCGGTGACTCAGGAGGCTGAGGAGGGAAGATGGCTTGAGGCCAGGAGTTTGAGACCAGCCTCGGCAACATAGTGAGACCCTGTCTCTGAAAAAAATTTTTTTTAACTAGCTAGGCATGGTGGCATGCGCCTGTAGTCTCAGCTACTCTGAAGGCTGAGGTGGGAGGATTGCTTGAGACCAGGAGTTCAAGGCTGCAGTGAGCCATGATCATGCTACTGCCCTCCAGCCTGGGCAGCAGAGCAAGACCCCTACTCTTTAAAAAAAATTAATTTAATTAGAAATTCCATTTCTCAATTGCACTAACTACATTTCAAGTGTTCAGTAACCATAGTGGACAGTACAGGTGTAGAAAATTTCCATCACTGCAAAAATTCTATTGGACAGCACTGGTGTAGATCATTGCTACTCAAAATGTGATCCATGGGCCAGCAGCATCAATATTACCTGGGAGCTTACAGAAATGCAGAATTTCAGGTCCACTTCAGATCTACTGAATCAAAATCTTCCTTTAGCAAAATTTCTCGAACGATTAGCACTGGCCTACATCCATTTTATCCTTCCTTAGCTATTAGGGATGTGAGGTCCGAGGGCTTCAAAAGGTCCCCGGAATAGCTTGTTCCTTCATCTACTGTTCCCTATTCATTCTTCCACTAATTCCAGCAATGAGCTGAAACTCATTCATCACCCTTGCTGAGTTTTCTTCTCAATCCTTATTCCTAATTCTGGTTCTAGATAGCCCTACCTATCCAGTGGTTGTATTTTGGTAGCCAATGTGGGACACAGGAGATTGGCAGACCAACACAGCTGGCCTCTCTCTAGCCCTCCCTCCACCTCTAAGTCACTAACAATCTGCGTTTGCTCAGTTTGTTGACATGTGGCATGTTCATTTGTTCACAACTTAATCACGGGGAACATTTCGGAAAAATACGTACTGAGATAAGTTAAAACCATGTTTAGTCTCCTACAACTTGTACTTTTCGTTTTCTCTTATCAGTAGATTGTCCTTGTTGACATAGCTCATGCATGAGGACACATAGCAGTACACACACACTGAATGAATTGTTAGTCATGCAAAAACAGAAAGAAAGGGAATGAACCAAGATGATTGCAAGTTAATCTCATTTAAGCCTTCTAAAAATGCATGCTTTGCTAGATTTAGATCTGTTTTCCTTACGCTCACTTATCTTGATGTTCACATGGTTAATAATTCCTTAAAATAGTGCCTGAAAAATAATATTTCATATTCTTGACCCCCAAATAACATTTTACTTAATTCTATAGTAAGATTTTTCCCAGTGGGACTTATTGTCAGGAATCCTTCTCTTAATAACTTTTACATATTGATATAATGTACCAAAACACAATTGCCTAGAGATACTTTAGCTAATTTTTATTAATAAAGAGGACAATATTTTTGTCTTCATGGAACTTATTTTTAACAGGAATCAAGGAAGAAAATATTCATGCAGAGCTATGACTTAGAAAGTTGTAGGGGCTGCCACTATACAGCACTTCTAAAGTAAAGCATCTTTTATCTCCAACTGGGCTGTCAACATAGTGGACTTTGATGCTCTATGGATATGAATTCTTTAAGGATATAGCCCTTAATTAAGCTGTAAAAACAATGCATCTCTCAACCTTGACATTTAGGATCTCTCCTGTCTGCCCCCTCTACGCCCCACTCCAGTTAACTCATCCTACATCTCTCAGATGTAAGTTGGATAAGAGTGGGTTTGAAGTTTGATAATACAAGTGGCAGTTTTAAAACACCAAATTCTTTAGATCAGCCAAAATGAAGAGTGAGAAGTGAAAATTCCTCCACTAGTAATTGTTAGCCAATAGAATAGCCTCCCAGAGCAGTCCCCACAGCACTTGGTTGCCATGGGTTTCTCTCCTCTCACTGCCTGCCCCAGTGCCATGACGTCTGGGGCTTGTCTCTTCTATGGCATCCCCTGATTGACTTTTGTATAGCAATCTCTGTGTTAAGTCAGTAATATGATGCCTTTGTAGTAGGAGGCCTTCCTAAAGAAGTAACTGCAACTTTTGAAATGTGATGATTATTGGTTTTTATAATACACAAAGCATTAATTTTTTCTTATCTTATTTTCTCTTTATTATTTCTTTCCAAGTTTTGTTTGGAGACATTTATGTTAGAAGAAAAACTATAAAGTTTTATCATTGTAGAGAACAGAGAGATCAAAGACAGCTGGACTGTACCTGTTTGTATAATTATTTCTGATATTTTTAGGAAAAGAAGTTTAACAGAGTAACTCAGACTGAGACTGTTAAACTCTGTTCATGATAAACTCCATATTACATAATATAGGTGAACAGATTAATTCCCTCCATGTAACTAAGATATTCTATTTACATTATGTATATACTCTCTTAGTTTTTTATGCACTTCCAAGTTTTAGTTGGAAAAATGAAAACCAAGCTACTACTTAAAAGTTAATAAAAACTTCACATAAAATATTTCATTTTAGCTACAAGTTATTCATTGCATAGGATTTTATAAATAGTCTGGGTATTTCATAGGAACTGCATTTCAAAAGTGAATTAACCAGACCTAAAAAAGTGTTACTTTTAAAATGCATTAAAATAAAGAAGTTTCATACTCAGTTGATAATGCCATTAAGGTAGGATAATGCAGTTATATATACAAACTAAAAAGGAAAAAGAATATATTTTGTGGTCCTTAATGTTTGATTGCACTATTGTTTCCCACAGCTTAGCCATATCTATTTCTGTATACCAAGTATTAAGCTGATATGTAGCTAAATATTTCTAACAGTTCTGGTAACTGGTAACTAGTGCTGTGAAAGGTTTTGGTATTGTAACATTCCCAGTTTTGTGAGTTATATATTGTATATTGAAGATGACTAGTAAATTCAAGTAATATATTTATCTAGAGCTGGGAAAATATAATTATTTTCAAATCTTCAAGTAAGTTGTATCGAATGTTTTTCTTCCTCTTAAGTGAGATAAATCTCACTTTTATGTTAAAATGTCTATTTATACAACAGGTTTCTCCTTTTGCTGTTATTAATTTTCATATTAAAATTTTTCTTATCTTTTTATATCAGAAAAATTATGCTGGCTATTCAAACTGCCAAGATGTATTTTAGTTTGCAGGATTTTTGGCAGACAAAATATTTAATAACAAATATAAAAGCTTTGTATATTTTGTGGCATTAGGGGCAAGAATTTTACCTTTGGATTTCTCTATGTAAGGCAGTGCTGGTATCAGCAAAGTCAGTAACAGACAGTATTACTTGTAATCATCAAAAGAAGGTTTCCACATGTTGTATAAATCAGTGCATTTATTTATTATGTTGTGAAATTTAAGCTTTATATGAAATACATATTCTAGCTCTTTTCCTTTTTACTGCTGTTGCTTAGAGTGTATAGTTCTGTTGATGATTTACTTATGTACTTGAAGTACTCATTTCTGTCAAACAGATGCCCAACTATTTTCCTTTTAAAAAACTGTATTCTTTACTATAATAGATAGTGGAATAGTAATAGACACTTTGTTAAAAAAAATAAGTTTCATGTTTAAAATAAATATTTTTTAAAAATATAAAGCCAAAATGAAATCACCAATATTAAGGATTTAATGTAGCCAAGGGATTCAGTGTGTTATATTTTGCCAGTATGTATTTTATCTTCATGTCACAACTTATTTTCTGTAGCCAATTCTCAGTTTTAGTTGAAGAGAGATCTCAGTGATTGTACTGCCAATATGACATTCAAATGAACGTTAGGAATCATGAACCACGGCTGAGCGCCATGGCTCAGGCCTGTAATCCCAGCACTTTGGAAAGCCGAGGGAGGTAGATCACCTGAGGTCAGGAGTTCGAGACCAGCCTGGCCAACATAATACAAAAATTAGCCAGGCGTGGTGGTGGGTGCCTGTAATCCCAGCTCCTAGGGAGGCTGAGGCAGGAGAATTGCTTGAACCCAGGAGGTGGAGGTTGCAGTGAGCCAAGATCACGCCACTGCACTCCAGCCTGGGCGACAGAGCGAGACTGTCTCGGGGGAAAAAAAAAAAGAATTTTGAACCCCCCAAAATATCACATATCTAGCAGTTCTTGGTTCCAGGGTGGATATTTTTAACATATGTTTGCATTTGGTTCTGGGATAGTAACCGTTATGGATAATTGTTTGTTTCTGTCAAGTCAGTGAGATTTTAATTGTTTGAATTATTTCTATTTAAAATTACTCTCAATTTAACTGTTTAAAAAGCTAAAAATTTAAAACATAATGGCACAACATACCACACAGAATAAAACACATGTTTTCAAGGAAGAAGAAAAAACTGTTTTGACTTAATGTGAAGCAGGAGTTTACCAAAGAAAATTACTTTAATAAGCCCTAACTTTAACTGTTTTCTTCTATGTTACAGTGTTAGTGGTTGATGTATTGTGTACTATTTAAGAACTCATAGAAGACTAATAATTAATTTACTATAATTTTAAGGGCAAAGAGTTTTATATTAATTTTACTGTTGCACAAGCAGTTATTGGAAGTGGGGAAAAAAAGAAAACTGGTGAGAGAAATTACATGGAAATTATAGGAAAAAGGAACTTGAGTTGGTAATTTGGCAAAGATTTGGGAACAAATAGTTTGAACATAAATTTCTTTCACCTTATATGATAGAAACACAAAGCACATGTGAGCTGTATAGTGTGCTGAGCACACCCCCACAAAACAAAAAATATCACATTGATAAAGTCCGAGACTGTATCTAGATCTTAGCATAACTAGTGAATTCAGGGAGCACATCCTACTGTTGAAATTTAGAAGTCAGTAAGAAGGTAGTTCGGATGACCTAATCATTCAAGACATTTGGTGGAGTCCACACAAGGGTTTATGATATGGGGCAAATATCTGTGCTTTCTCATCTCAGTGATTGATGTCTGGAGAACTAGTCAGACACACTTAGCTGGTTCCTATAGAAAAACACCAGTAAATGTGGATCAGACCATACCCTGCAGACCAAGGAGATTTTCTTAAACTTGCTAAGCCTTTCTTAAATTTGCTAAGTATTAGCAATGATAATTGCTAAATGGATTTTTTCCTTTCACTGAAACAACAAAACAATTACTGAAATTCACAATACCTAGAGATAGGAACATGGTTTAGGTTTATCAAGTTCTGTAACTGACTTTGGCATTGGCTCATTGTGTCCTTTCTACAAGTTATGTTTTGGTGACTTGGTGTCCCCAGTTAGAAATGGCACACAATATTATCGGTTGTTAGTACTTGGTAACATCTCTTTTACTAAAGGAATTATATAAGTATGAATCATACCTAATTTTACAATTTCTTTCCCACGGTCATTTTAGATATGAAGATAGACTTCCCAGACAGTGAGGTTAGAAATTAGAAGTTCAAATTGATATCCCTGATGTTCAATTTAAAAATGAAAGTAAAGTTAAAATTAGTAGCATTTGTACCAGAGTAGAATATGAGTATTTTCATCTGTTATATTACATGTTCATATTATTCATTTTAGGATAGGCCAAAACTCACTTCTAAAATCTTCAAAAATTTTGAATAGTTTCATTTTTTCAATACTTAAGCCAAACGACAATTTTAAAGATGTGAATATATATTTTTTAAAGTAAAGTCCTTCATATCTTTTCTTAGTTTAATTCCCCAAAGAGGAAAATGTCTCTTTAAACCAGTAGTTAAAAAGATGGAGTATGTGATGTTCTTTTGTCTGTACTGAGTTCTGAATGTTTAATCCAGAGCATGGATCACTGACTGCGTTCTCTGACTGTGGAATGGGATTCTTTCATGCAAAGTACTTCCAAAACTTCCCATAAAGAAACTAAACTAGAGATTGTCTTTATTAATTAGTGGAACTCTGGGTATGATTAAGGGAATTAAATTAGAAAGTAGAATAACCTAGTTAAAATCATTATATTAGTTATACATGAGAGTCAGTGAACGATGACTTGATTTTTACATGACATTTGAATTCTGTCACTGTCTGATTCTTGACCTAAAGGTTTCTTTGCTAAATCTGGTATTTATTATAGTATAATATGATAATTTGGAGCTCCTGTTGCATCTCATTGCCCCAAAAATGTTGGAATGCTATATGATGCAGGGAAAAGATTGGAGTTCATCACCATGGAATTTTGATTTGTCTTAATGATACAACTTAATTTTCATGATGATAGATCTCTAAATGATTAATCCAGAATGATTTGGTACAGTGACTGGAAGAAATTGTTTTTCTGGGAATTTGCTTCCCATAATGACCTGACATACAGGTGACCTTAGTATAATTGAAATTAATTATAATTTTAATTAGAACATGCTCTGTTTACAGATTATAATTGTGCAGGGTTTTAAAAAATATACATAACTATGAGGATGAGAGAATTGCAAACTTGAACAGTTCTTTTGTTTTCTCTCCTTTTACTTGAAAAGCTTTCAGAAAGCTTTTGAAAGATGACAGTTTTCATAGCAACAGTATGCAAATTAGGTTCTTCTGCCAAGAAACTCATAAAGTATGGAATAACACAAATGCTTGATCTTAATCTTGGCTTTGGATTTTGTAAGCAAGAGCATTTTCTGCATCAATTTTTTTCAGTATGCAGTTGCATATTTCATTTTTTGATTATGTCAAAAGTTGAATTCTCATTTCATGCTGTGTTTCTTATTAGTTGCAGTAAAGTGTTGATTTCATTGCTGCCTTTCAGGCCTTCATCATACAAACTCTCACCATTTTTCACTCCTGTGCTTTTGCCATAGATTTTTTTTTTTTTTTCAGCAACTAGTTTTTCTACTTTCACTCTTTGCCACCAGAGTGGTCTCTCTCAAACAAATTTGCTAAAAATTCTTAAGTAGGCTCTTTTTTTTATAAATTACAGAATAGCAAACTAACTCCTAAGCAAGATGAGTTAGTGTCTGTGACCTCGCCTCTTTCTTCCTTTTTAGTATCCTCACCAACCTTCCGTCTGTTGACTTTTGTAATCCAGGAATTTGGAACTACTTATGACTTAGTGCCTTGGCATAATCACATGCCATAGATGAACATGTTCAAGACTCAGTTCCAATTTTACTTTCTGTGAAACCCTACCTGACTTCCCTAGGCAGGTATTTCCTCCATGCCTATAGTATATTGAAACTTTTTCTGTTAAAATAACATAACATTTCAATTACACACACACACACACAACCTGTCTCTTCCACTGAATTTCTCTCTTCCCCTTTGTATTCTCAGTGTCTAGCTACACATAATAGGGCTTTGATAAATATTTTTGAATGAAGGTAATATAAAACCCGAACTTCTCTATATTTGTGTACTTTCACAAACAAAGGCTTAGAATTCCACATGAAAGTCCACATGAGGTAAGTGTGCATTCAGGAGCATGTGTGCACTCTGGGCAAACCAACAGAAGATAAATAGCAAGGAAGAGCAGTTGTTTTGTGAAAAATAATAATCTGTTAGCTGTAAATCAGAAATATTGGCCAAATCAGAATTCTTGTTTCCCAAAATGAGGCTTCTAAAATTTCACATAACTGCCAAACTCTTATTTGTAATTCGTAAATATGCCCTAAAGATCATCTTTCTCTTTTATAGACATTTAGTGTATACAGTCCACATAAATACATATACTGATTACCTACAGACAATAATGAGACTTCAGAAAGAATCAAAAGCAATAGTGATGGTGGAATTTTTAAATAATATTCAGCTTGGGGGAAATAGACTGAGTTTGTGTGATTTCAGGTTATTTAGAGTTATTATTTTAATGTAAATGTAAGAAGGCTTGTGACTATTATCACCCTCTATAGAATATAAAGACTAAAAATAAAAACTATTACCTATGGGCCTGTTTTTCTTTGGGATTAGATAAAGCCTTTCTACCATATCACCAAATACTCATAAAGGCTAACACAGAAAGCTTTTCCAAGTTAATAATTTCTAAAATTAAATATCAGGGCCAGGCGTGGTGGCTCACACCTGTAATCCCAGCACTTTGGGAGGCCGAAGTGGGTGGATTACCTGAGGTCAAGAGTTGGAGACAAGTCAACATGGTGAAACCTCGTCTCTGCTAAAAATACAAAAACTAGCCAGGCATGGTGATGCACACCTGTAATCCCAGCTACTCGGGAGGCTGAGGCAGGAGAATCGCTTGAACCCAGGAGGTGGAGGTTGCAGTGAGCCGAGATTGCACCACTGCACTCCAGCCTGGGCAACAGAGTGAGACTCTGTCTCAAAAAAAAAAAAAAAAAATCAAAATAATTGTAATTAACTGAAATGCCCTGTTCCTTCATTCACTTGATAGACTTTTCTACCTGCTCTATACTTGGCACTGAATTAGATTCTGGGGATACAAATAAAATAAGACAAAGCTCCCGTCTGGTAGAGTCCAAGTTTGTTTTCACAGTTATTTTTCCACAGTCTGTTTAAGGTATTAGGAGGACTTTTATAAACCAAGTGTTTTTCAGGTTACTTCAGAGAGGAGTCTCCTTCCACCCAAAAAAACTAACCAAATTATTTTATCATAAAGAGGTAATCCCATTTTTATGTCCACAATTTTTATATTTTTGTGTCAGCCACCAATAATTTTGACTGTTTTGTCAAGTACATATTTCATCAATCCTATTTCCACAGCTGTACATGTGATCCCAGTGACTGATAGATCTGTAGAATGTGAACTCACATTTAAAGTTTATTTTAGGAAGGCATATATGCCTTTTGATGACACACACACCAAAATATATAAGAGCTGTGCGTGGTAAACCCACAGTAGAAGGGAAAAAGTAATGCTTTCTGGTATACTTCAGAGGCTCCATTTGAAGATGTGGGTTGATGTTTCCTTGATTATTTTGAATGAAGAGTAGGCGGTAATAATATTTAACAGGTAGCATATGTATCTAAGCATATAGTAAATATTACTAGTACTTGTGTGCCATGAGGCACTAACATATAGGTGAAACAAAAATATTTTTAGTTATAAAAAATTCTCTAGATATTTATGGATGGTTAGGCAATAGGGTTCCTTCATGAGAAGGAAAAAACTGTATCTTTATTGTCAGTAAGTATGGAAAAAACCTGACTTGTATGTATATTCACAGTTTGATAGGCATATTTTGAAATCATTGTTTCCCATCAATATTAAGTATCATCCATTTCTATGTTCTCTAGCAAAAGAAAATTCTTAGTGTGATACAGCTTTACTCTTTGTTTGACTTTGTACAAGGTCCACAAAAGGAGGAGGCTCAAAAGATGGGACACTTTACCCTGACATTCAGCACATTCATTTTGTCTTGCAGTAAAGATAACCAGAAATCATTTGCCTCTTGTTTATCATCATGTTGAAAACACAACAGTATAGTTCCTTTTGTCCCTTACATTGGAAAAGGTATTTTAAATTTAGCCTTGCCATATTATTTATAGTTAGGAATTTACTACATTTTGGTAGTCTGTTTTGAAACTAAGCGCTTGTGTCTGAAAGATGCAGATAATATCTATTTATTACACAGTGGGCTCTGTTTGCTGCAGAAAAGAGTGAAACTTTTAACTGCTTAGCACACTTGCCAGTGAAATATACCTGACAGAGCAGAGGTTATAACTTTGGCTCTAATTACTTTTAATAATGGTAAGACAACGTGAGTTTTGTTTGTTTACATGCTGTTTACAATGGCATAATTTTTAAAATATATACAATTGAGATATTTATTGCCTACTATTTTAAAGATGTTTTATGTGTTTTCACCTTTGGAATATATTGTTACATTTCCTTGTACAGTTAATTTGGGTGGCTTTGTTAATGTAGCTAGTAATTTTTATGACTACTAAGTGACCAGTTTTCGGTGCCTTTTGTTGTGGGATGCATGATTATGTATTTATTGTATGGAAGTCACTGATGTGTGTATTTTTGTACTTTGCTGAAAGTAATGGTTGATCCTGATGTACATGATGATGAAAGACATCTTTCCCAAAGGGCACTGCCTTGAGATCGTCCTTCTCAAATAAAAAGAGTGCATTTGAAGAAAGTGTGAAGTCTACGTTGTTTCTGGTGGGAAATCTTTTTTAAAATTAAACTTTTAATTTTGAGATAATTGTAGATTCACATGCAGTTGTAAAAAATAATACAGACAGAGCTCATGTACCCTTTACCCATTTCCCCCTGCAAAGGTAACATCTTGCAAACCTGTAGTACAGTATCACAACCAGGACATTGAGATGCATAAGGTCACAATGCTGAACAGTTCTGTCGCCACAAGGACCCATAATACAGATCCCTCATGTTTCCCTTTTATAGGAACACCTACTTCCCTCTTGCCCTCACACACTTCTTAACCCCGGGCAACCACTTCTATACTTTTATCATTTCAAGAATATTACATTAATGGAATCATACAGTTGTGATTTTTTTTCACTCTAGAATAATTCCCTGGAGATTCATCTAAATTGTGTGTATTGATAGTTCATTTCTTCTTATTGCTGAGTAGTCTTGCATCTGGTAAAGGAATTCTTGATTGTAAGAACATAATTTGGTTTACGTTTATAGTAATGATTCCTTAAAGTTCACTTCCCCCAAAAAACCACTTGTTAAAAGCCCAGTGCATGACAAGTGTTGTCTCTAGTGGTAATGATCTGTGAATAGCCCTTTAAAATCACTGTCTGGTGAGGAAGAAAGAGTATTGTAACACAGAGTGTTACGTGCAGTGATAAAAAATATGCCACCAAGTATAGGGGAGGACAAAGGAAGGGCAGAGGTAGAGAAAGTTCAGGGGCACCTTCCTGGATAGGGGACATTAAGTCGAATCTTACATTAGCCAGGTGAAGTACGTGTGTGAGAAAGGCAGAGAGGACAGTGCAAGCAAAGACAGGCAAGCAGCATGGAGGGTAAAACATGCTGTTGCTGAAACATAAGGGAGAGATAGAAGGTGGAACTGGAGTAGGCAAGGGCGGAACTAAGCAACTGGGTTTGAGCCGTGGCCAAATCCATGACTTCTGTTGGTGGGATTGACGTGAAGAGAGCAGAGGACAGGGAGATCAGTTACAGGTTATGAAAGAAGTTTGGGTGAGAAATAGCAAGGGACTTCTTCAGTGCAGTTTTTGTGGAAATGGAAAGAAGGGAACAGATCTCAGAAATACTCAGGTGTAAATGGCCTGTACTTGAGATTGACTGTGGATGGATGAGGAGGAGAGAAGAAACATAACAAATCCCAGGTTTCTGATAACTGAAAAGGGAAGCATGAAATTCAAGTTCAGACTCAGCCATCATGGTTTCAAGGTGACTGTCTATGGGATACATCATGTTGGAGAGAGGTATGGGAGGGAAATACAGATCTGAGAGTCATTGCCATATGGGCTGAAGCCTTTAGAGAAGATGAAGTTATCCAGAAAGATCCTTAGGAACTTAGAAAAGGAGCCCCACAGAACTGGGATTCAAACCTCTGAGAAGGGGGTGCTCTCCTGATGGTGGTTCTAGGAATGCCAGAGGAAGAAGCCGGAGAATGAATGAAGGCAGCTGCCTCTGCCAGGGTAAGAACCAGTGCCCCTGAGACACTGGCAGCAACAATGAGCAAAACAGAAAGAGCAAGTCCTCTTTTCTTCTGCAGGAAAGCTGCTGGCAAAGCAGCAGTGCCGATTGCAGAGCCCAATGCCAGCATCACTGAGCAGAGTGTCAGGAGTGTATCTAGCACTGAGAAACAATAATCCAGTAGTTTGCCACTAAGTCTAACAAGGCACTCTTAAGAACAACATACACAATCTTATCACCTTCAGAGGAAAGTGGGGCAAGAAGCTGACCCAGAAGGAATGCTTGAGGGACTGGAGGATTCTTAGCTTGGAAAAGAGAACATCCAGGGGCAGGGATTGGGGGTAGGGGTGGGAAATGAGGTTGGACATGAGAACTGCCTTCAGATATCTGAGGGACTGTCATGGAGAAGTGGGCTTGCATTATTAGTTCTTAATGAGACAAGCAAGTGAAATTGGCAGCAAAAACTGATTATCTAAAGATGCACTGGATTATCTCATAAAATGAGATCTCCTTTGATAGAGAGATTGAAACAGAGGCTACCAACACTTGACGGTTGTTGACCCTTGAGAATGTGAACTCCATGAGGGAAAGGATTTTTTTCATGACGCTGTCCCAATGCACGGAATAGTGCTTAGCGTGTGGTATGTGCACATTATCTATTTGTTGAATAAATCAGAAGTAATTTAAGCATCAGATCAGAGGACCAGATCACCTTGAGGTCTCTTTCACCTATAGATTGAATGCAGTTGATCATATGTAAAGGCAAAATATGCAGAGTCCTAACCGAATTAGGAAATAAATGAGCCAGAATTTAAACTCCAAATAAGTTGGTTATCCACACCCTTTAAAAGCGGGTCACTACTAGCCAATACTTTTTTTTTTTTTTTTCTGAAATGGAGTCTCACTCTGTTGCCCAGGCTGGAGTGCAGTGGCGTGAACTCGGCTCACTGCAACCTCCGCCTCCCAGGTTCAAGGGATTCTCCTGCCTCAGCCTCCCAAGTAGCTGGGACTACAGGCACGCGCCAACACACCTGGCTAACTTTTTAATTTTAGTAGAGACATGTTTTCACCATATTGTCCAGGCTGGTCTCAAACCCCTGACCTTATGATCCGCCTGCCTCAGCCTCCCAAAGTGCTGGGATTACAGGCGTGAGCCATCTACATCATGACCCTGAGGCACTGCCTGATTCTGAAGGGCTAGCTGAATCATCATACTAAATTACTTTTATTTTAAAATGCTAATTGTATTATATATCCTAATTCTTTAAAAAGTAGCAGTGTGTTTACATAGCCATAACTCTTGGCAGCTAATGGGTTATAGTACTAGCAAGTTAGAATTTTCACCAGGAAATCTAAATACAATAGATTTTTCTAATGTGGAAATCAAGAATCATCCAAGCAATCCAAGGATCTGAACCCCATCTTTCCTGTCCTACTGTGGCCTTGGTGTTTGTCTCCATTAGTTGTTGTGCCACCACCAGTACGTTCACAAAATGTAACAATTGGTAGTATGGTTGGCAACATAATGGAGCTTGTCCCAAAGCAAGCCTGGGATGGTGATACCAGCCACAAGAATGAGAGACTACAAGGCTGGGTGTGGTGGCTCACACCTGTTATCCCTGCAGTTTGGGAGGCCAAGGGAGGAGGATCGCTTGAGCCCAGGAGTAGTTTGAGACCAGCCCGGGAAATATAGTGAGGCCTCATCTCTATTAAAAAAAAAGAAAGAGAATACAGGCAAATATATAGTGTCATAGCAGTGTATAACACTTATTAGTTTGAGGTACTATATCTACATTGAATCCTTATACCAACCCCGTGAGTTTGTTATTAGCCCCATTTGAAACACCCTCACACCCTTGGAGTTGGGTCTACTTCTGGCAACGACATTTTGGATGAATGTGGGCATTGGAGCACTACCCTTTCTTAGAGGAGCGATACTGATTTATGAAATAAAAGGCAGCACAAGAACACAGTGAGTCAGGTAAAGTATGCTCTCCGCATAGCTTCTCTCCCACGCAGGCCTCCCGCGCACCCTAATCCATGCTGCTGTAGCACCCCCGCAACTGAGAGGAAGGCCACAAATGAAAGCGATCTGAGATATCATTTAATTTGTTTCAAGCTTTTTTTGACTGCTCCCCGTGGTGAGAAATACATTTTCCCCAATATACATAAATATATATGAATGTGTGTGTGTATATACACACACATGCAGTCATGTGCTTTATAACGGTGTTTCAGATAACAGTGGACCACATATATGACCATATAGATATCCGTGGTCCCACAAGATTATAATGAAGCTGAAAACTTCCTGTCGCCTAGTTACCTCATAGCCATCACAACATTGTAGTACAACACATTACTCTCATGTTTGTGGTGTAAACAAACCTACTCTGCTGCCAGTCATATTAAAGTACCATATAACACACACAATTACATACAATACATAATACTTAATAATGACAGTAAATGAATATGTTACTGATTGGTTTATATATTTCCTACACTATGTATACTTTTTTTTTTTTTTTTTTTGAGACAGTCTTGCTCTGTTGTCCGGGCTGGAATACAATGGCATGATCTCGACTCACTCCAACCTCTGCCTCCTGGGTTCAAGCAATCCTCCTGCCTCCGCCTCCTGAGTAGCTGGGACTACAAGTGTGCACCACCATGCCCTGTTAATTTTTGTATTTTTAGTAGAGATGGGGTTTCACCATATTTGCCAGGCTGGTCTCAAACTCCTGATCTCAAGCAATCTGCCTGTCTTGGCCTCCCAAAGTGCTGGGATTACAGGCATGAGCCACTGTGCCCGGATCTACACTTTTTATCATTATGTTAGAGTGTACTCCTTCTACTTATTGAAAGAAAAAAAAGTTAACTATAAAACAGCCTCAGGCAGGTCCTTCAGGAGGCATTGTTATCATAGGAGATGACAGCTTCATGCATGTTTTTGTTCTGAAGACCTTCCAGTGGGACAAAATGTGGAGGTGGAAGACAGTGATACTGATGATCCTGAAACTGTGTAGGCCTAGGTTAATGTGTTTTGTGGTTTAGGTTTTTTTTAAAAAAGTTTAAAAAGTAAAAAAGTTAAAAACAAAAACAATTTTAATAGAAAAATGCTTATGGATTGAGGATATAAAGAAAGAAAAAGCTTTTGTATAACTATACGTTTGTGTTTTAATCTAAGTGTTAGTACAAAAGAGTCAAAAAGTTAAGTTTACAAAGTAAAAATGTTTCAGTAAGCTAGTATTTATTATTGAAGAAAGAGAAATATTTTAATAAATTCAATGTAGCCTGTGTACAGTGTTTATAAAGTCTACAGTAGTGGAAAGTAATGCCCTAGGCCTTCACATTCACTCGCCATTCACTCACTGACTCACCCAAGGCAACTTCCAGTCCCATAAGCTCCATTCATGAATTAAGTGTCCTATACAGATGTACCTTTAGCCTGTAATCCCAGCACTTTGGGAGGCCCAGGCAGGCATTATCACTTGAGGCCGGGAGTTCGAGACCAGCCTGGCCAACATAGTGAAACCCTGTCTCTACCAAAAATATAAAAATTAACTGGACGTGGTGGCACATGCCTGTAATCCCAGCTACTCGGGAGGCTGAGGCAGGAGAATCACCTGAACTCGGGAGGCAGAGGTTGCAGTGACCTGAGATGGTGCCACTGCACTCCAGCCTGGGTGACAGAGCGAGATGCCATCTCAAAAAATATATATATATAAAATATAGATATACATATAGTATAATATATAATTTATATATAATTTATAATTAAATAATATATATTTATACAATTATTTAATAATTATTTAAATTATATTGTTTAATATTTAATATAATATAAAATAATTTATAGTTTTAATGTAATAATTTATAGAATACATAATATATTATTTGTAATATATAATAATATATAATATATATTTATATTTTATATTTTATATTTTTACTGTAGATATCTTTTATATCTTTACCTTTTCTCTGTTTAGATATGTTTAGATACACAAATACCATTTTATTACAATTGCCTACAGCATTCAGTACACTAACATGCTATACAGGTTTGTAGCCTAGAAGCAACAGGCTATATCATAAAGCCTAGGTTTGTAGTAGGCTATCCCATCTATCTAGGCTTGTCAGTACACTGTGATGTTCACACAACGAAAAAAATCACCTAGCAATACGTATCTGAGAATGTGTGCCCGTTAGGTGATGCATGACTGTGCATACACACACATGTATACATGATATATAAGCAGATATGTTTATATATCACAAATTTAACAAAATAGCGCTTATGTACATGCAATATAGTTTAATATTTTCAATCCTATTTTGTTTTAAAAAAATTACTGATTGTGGCAGGCACAGTGGCTCATGCCTGTAATCCCAGCACGTTGAGAGGCCAAGGTAGGTGGATGGCTTGAGCCCAGGAGTTCCAGACCAGCCTGGGCAACTTGCAGAAACTCAGCCTCTACAAAAAATACAAAGATTAGCTGTGCGTGGTGATGCATGCCTGTAGTCCAAGCTACTAGGGAGGCTAAGGTGGGAGGACCGATTGAGCCCGGGAGGACCAATTGAGCCTGGGAGGATGGAGTGATCCCGGCCCTCTTGGTTGCGGTGAGCCAAGATCATGCCACTGTACTCCTGCCTGGGCGCCAGAGCGAGACTCTGTCTCCAAACAAGCAAACAAACAAAAATACTGATTGCAACCTATTAAACTGATTTTGTAACCCACTAGTGAGAAGGTCAGCAAACTTTTTACGTTTTTACTTTTAAAAGTTTAACCAGGAGATCGAGACCATCCTGGTTAACATGGTGAAGCCCCATCTCTACTAGAAACACAAAAAATTAGCTAGGTGTGGTGGCATGCGCCTGTAGTCCCAGCCACTTGGGAGGCTGAGGACCTCCCACCTTAGCCTCCCTAGTAGCTTGGACTACAGGCATGCTGTAATCCCAGCACTTTGGGAGGCCCAGGCAGGCATTATCACTTGAGGCTGGGAGTTCGAGACCAGCCTGGCCAACATGGTGAAACCCTGTCTCTACCAAGGTTTCACTTGGTAATATTTTCAGCTTTGCAGGACACGTGGTTTCTGTCAGGACTATTCTACTTTGCCGATGTGGCAGGAAAGCAGCCACAAACGATATGTAAATAAATGGGCATGGTTGGGTCCCAATAAAACATTATTTACAAAAACAGATGTTGGCACATCCCTACACTAATAGGTCATAGCCCACAGTATTAATTTTTAAAACCACAGAGCTAGTTCAACAGTTTCCAATGATTAGCTGAATGTCTACGAATCATTTGCAGATTATGTTTAAAAAAAGTTTTCAGGAACCACCCTGGACCTACACAACTAGAATCTCCTGGGAAGGGGTGTGGGACACCACCATTTGAATCACTCTCCTTCAGTGATTCTTACCTGTGGCCAGGATTAGGGATCACTGATTTGATCCAGCCTCCTCATTCACTCCAGCTCCAATTTTTTTTTTTTTTTTTTTTTTAGATGGAGTCTCACTCTGTTGCCCAGGCTGGAGTGCAGTGGCGCGATCTCGGCTCACTGCAACCTCCGCCTCTCGGGTTCAAGCGATTCTCCTGCCTCAGCCTCCCAAGTGGATGGGAGTACAGGCGCCCGCCACCACACCTAGCTAATTTTTTGTGTTTCTAGTAGAGATGGGGCTTCACCATGTCAACCAGGATGGTCTCGATCTCCTGACCTCGTGATCCACCCGCCTCGGCCTCCCAAAGTGCTGGGATTATAGGCATGAGCCACCACGACCGGCCACTCCAGCTCCTATTTAAAAAAAAAAAAAAAGTTTATAATTGACATGTAATTGTACATTTATAGGGTACAATGTGATACTTCAATACCTGTATACATTGTATAATGATCAAATCAGGGTAGTTAGCATGTCCATCACCTCGAACCTTTATCATTTCTTGAAGGTAATAACTTTCAAGATAACTAGAAAAGAGGATCTTGAATGCTATCACCAGCCCCTATTTTACAAATAATAAACTGCAGCCTTGAAAAGCTATGTTCTGGGCTACAAACAATTGTCAACAATTTTGAAGAACCTGGGTCATACAAACTAGGGACTCTTACTACAGTGCAGTCACATTAGAAATTAATAACAAAAAATCTGAAACAGAACATAATACTCACTCTTACAATCTGTTCAATACATATCCCTGCGGCATTTCAGCAGAAAGTGACAATCAATTAAAGGACAGAAGCCAGTGCCCATTAAAGTGATAATAAGAATATTAAGCATCTCATGGCTACTATAAAAGGTTGTTCAGCCTAAAGGCATAAATGTCTAGGAGCTCATTACTGCATGATAACAAATTTTCAACCAACAAAAAACACTAATATGTAGCACTCTAATTAGCTTAATTATGATTTGATGAGCTATGCAATTTCAATGGGAAATAATATTATTAAAGCATATCTGCTGATTTGAAAGTGATTACAGCATGCTGGCAGTATGTTTAATGTTGTTTTGGCCTGCAGTAATCTTAATTTTAAAAGTAAAATTTGGTCTCTATTTTCATCAAGATAGAAATTATCTTGATACAGACTTTATATACGAACTTTAATATATTGAAAGAATAAAATGGGTAAAAATAGGTACAAATAAAAATTAAAAGTTAGAAACCGAGATTAGTGAAAAATTTATTGTAAAGCTCTGTGAATTTAAATATTTGTATTGGCCGGGCACAGTGGCTCACACCTGTAATCTCAACACTTCGTGAGGCTGTGGTGGGCATATCGCCTGAGCCCAGGAGTTCAAGACCTTTGTGGGCAACATGGCAAAACACCGTCTGTACTGAAAATACAAAAATTACCTGGGCATGGTGACATGTGCCTGTAGTCCCAGCTACTTGGGAGTCTGAGGTGGGAGGATCAATTGAGTCCCTGTCTGAAAAAATATATATATATTTATTTATTTTATATCTGTATTCCTTTTATGCCCACTCATGTCTGTTCTGCAGTCTCTAATAACTTCAACCCTTCGGTATTACCTGAAATCACTTCTTCCCTCTGTGTATCAAGTCAAAATGAAAGGAACACTTCCAAGCTCTCCTCTGATTTCTCATCCTTGTCCATTTTTCATCCTCCACACACTACATACAGATACGCACACCTGTGAACACATGCATCACCCTGCATTATATCCCTCCCATCCTCTCCACCTCCACTACCACCTTGTATTCACCCGTGAACCTTCTGCTCATCCATGAAGTCTCACGGGACCCTTAACAGAACCTTTCAAAACTCACCAAGAGTGTATAATACTTAGATATTTTCATCTCTATTCCCATTACAGCGTGTTCCCATTACATACCCCCACTAAAGCAATTATATTGCATCATAATTATTAACACAGTTATCTTTCCACTTAATTAGCTTTTGCTTGAGAACAGAGAGCATATATTATTCATCCTGTCTTCATCACGCTGCACAAAGCTTGGTTCCTAGCTGGTCTTCAAAAAATGTGCTTTGAATGGGTGAGGAGAGTATTTCACTTGGAATATTGTTTAAAACTCTTAACGTCTGTGGTCACGAGTGATATTACACTGCCTTTGTCTAGTTTGGGAGCCAACGTTACAGTAGGTCATAAAATGAAAGAGCTTTTCCTTTTTTTTTTTTTCCGCAATCTGTGAAAGAATTTGTGTAAGAATAGAATTACCTGTTCTTTGAATGTATGGTTGAATTATCTGTAAAACTGTCCAGTAATAGTGGCAATCTTTTCTTTGGGTATGTTTTATTTTTCTGACTTCTTGGGTTGGATGTTTAATACAGTGTCTTTACTAATAAAAGCATGTAGAATTGTCTATTTTTCTGTAAGTACTACTTTAACTGCATCCCGTAAGCTTTCTTTAAACATTTTTCAAAATAGAATTTTATTCTATTTTTTTAGAGGATATATATGGGTTCGAGATGGTCACCTGCTTGTCTAGGAATCCAAGGGACAACTTCAATTCCTTTAGGAGCTACATGGCCTGAGACTCCACACAGCCTATATCCCAAGCGAATGAATTGGTACTTAGGAAGTGCAGGCAGAATCTCAGTGAGATATCCTAGACCAGCGTGGTGGAAGCAGGAAAGAGCCACAGAATAGGGATCCCATGGATGCTCGGGCTTGAAGGTGAGCTCCCCAGACACTAAACCTGCAATTGCACGCTAATTCCATATGCTAAATTCCACTGCGCAGAGACCTATGGCAACCGAGTCGGTTGGGGAAGGTCTCATGCATCCTACAACTTTTTTTTTTTTTTGAGACAGAGTCTTGATCCGTCACCCAGGCTAGAGTGCAGTAGTGCGATCTCAGCTCACTACAACCTCCATCTCCTGGGTTCAAGCGATTCTTCTGCCTCAGCTTCCCAAGGAGCTGGGATTACAGTCGCCCACCACCATGCCTGGCTAATTTTTGTATTTTTAGTAGAGACAAGGTATCACTATGTTGGCCAGGTTGGTCTTGACCGGCCTCCTACAACTTTTAATAGGTAGTCTCATTATTATCCAATTTCAAGCATTTTGTAATTGACTTTATAATTTCTTTGATTCACAAGATTTTAATAAATGTGTTAAAGGCAGCTTTCTACCCTGAAGGCGAAGGTGTGGCATGGGTTCATTTCTGGCTCGCCTTTATGCTGAGCGCTATAGTCTAGTTTGTGTCCCCCTAAAATTCATATGTTGAAACCTAATCCCCAAGGTAATGGTATTGGCAGGGGGGTCTTTGGGAAGTGATTAGGTCATGAGAGTGGAGTCCTCATGAATGGGATTAATGCCCTTATAATAGAGGATTCAGAGAGCTCCCTTAACCCTTCCACCATGTGAGGACACAGCAAGAAGAGGCCATCCAGGAACCACGAAGCAAAACCTCATCAGACACTGAATCAGCCATTGCCTTGATCTTGGACTTCTCAGCTTCCAGAGATGAAAGTGAAATGAATGTTTCTTATTTATTTTTTGAAAGAAATGTTTATTTATTTTATAAAAGAAATATTTCTTATGTATAAACTAACTAGTCTATGGTATTTTGCTATAGCAACCTAAATGAACTAAGACACTTCAGGTGCCGCCCTTTGGTGTTTTAGCTTAGTGAGGAGATTTCCTGTGAAAGTCCCCACTTAGAGTTGGTACTAGCTTGACTATCTTTCTTCTAAGCTCCTAGGAATAATAAAAATAACGCTTGAATTTAGCCATTGTGGTAAATGCCTTCAGATAAAATCTGATTCTGTGATAAGCTTAACTTTCTAGGTTCTTGCCTTCATTTTGTTTTATCCTGCATTTGCAGTTATTTACAAAGGAAGGTTGGTACAAATCTGCACTGTTCAATATGGTAGCCACTGGCTACATGTGGCTATTGAACATATGAAATGTAGCTCCTCTGAATTTTCTAAATACCCATTGGATTTTGCAACTTAGTATGAAAAAAAGAATGTACAATGCCCTCGTAATAATGTTATATTGTTCACATAGGCAGCCTCAAAATTGGGAGTGGGTTACCAAAAAAAAAAGTATATTAATTGCTTAAAGCCCAGAATTTATTACCTCTTAAGATGTTTCTGGTGGGAGAGTATATTGGGGAAAGAAATTGGCAATATAAATTAAAATTATCTTTCTACCCTAATAAGATTCAGTAATTCCACTCTTAGAATTTATCCCTTGAAAATAAATACAGGAATGTTCAAAATATATGCATAAGTATGTTAATCACAGTGTGGCATGAGATAGTGAAATACTGAGAACAATCTAAATGCCAGATGATAGGGACATGTTCATAAAAATCATGAGGCATTTATTTCATGGGATACAAAGCAGCTTAAAACAATGGCTATATGGCCAGGTGTGGTGGCTCATGCCTATAATCCCAGCACTTTGGGAGTCTGAGGCAGATCACCTGATCACCTGAGGTCGGGAGTTCAAGAACAGCCTGGCCAACATGGTGATGCCCGGTCTCTAGTGAAAATACAAAAAATTAGCCAGGCATGGTGGCGGTGCCTATAATCCCAGCTACTTGGGAGACTGAGGCAGGAGAATCACTTGAACCTGGGAGGCGGAGGTTACAGTGAGCCGAGATCATGCCATTGCACTCCACTGGGCAACAAAAGCAAAGCTTCATCAGAAAAAAAAAAAAAAAAAGAATGTTATATAGTTATACCTTTCTTGTGTTTGGCATGGAAACAATATAACGTATTAAGTAATAAACTAAATTGAAGGCAGTATATATGCTTTATAATCCTATTTTGAATTATACATATGTGTATGTATGTGTGTATATACTAATATAAATTCTGGATCAATGTTCAATGAAATGTTTCGTGATGATTTCTACATAGAATTAGAGATCATTTTCAAATGATTTTGCCATCTTTATGCGTTTCTTTTTTAAAAATAATGAATGTGATGCTTTCATAGTCAGAAAAAGCAATGGTGTTATTTTTGGCATTGTTATTAATAAAAGATTCTTACATTGCTAGACAAAAATTTTTATATTGACTAATTGTTGAAAATATCTTGTATATATTGGGGTAAATAAGACCTATTATTTTTGCATGTTTCTTTTAGCTTTTTTACTGAGAGTACTAGAAAATTTAATATTATATAATGGCATACATTATATTTCTATTAGACTGTGGTAGTCTAAATAATCTAGTGTGCAGTATTGTTAGGGAACATATCTTTTAACCATGCTATTAATCTTTTGTACATTATGAATGCTCAATGTATGTTGCAGAATACTTGATAGTTTATATTTTATGAGAATGAATGGAGTTTTTTTAATTGAATAAGAATTTTTTTAAAAAACCAACTTAAATGGGGAGCCTTTCAGTTCTAGTTATTTCCTAGAATTTTTACTTTAAAAGAGAACATATAATAAACATTTGATTTGCTGTCAGTGCTATCTCTCAGAAGGCAAATGAAACAATGAATTCCAACACAGCCCCTAATCTGTTTGAGTGTTCTGAGATACAGAAATAACAAGGTTTTTGGCTTGTAAAATGTCATTATATTATTGTAGAGGACAAAATGTGAAGGCAGAAAAATTTGGGCAATGTCAGCCATGTTCCTTAGACTTTAAGAAAGTTGATGGTTAAAAATTAAGAAAAGAAAAACGTTATTCAGCAAATGATGTTGGAATAATTAGATGCTCATATGAAAAAAGAAAAAATATTAAGTCCCTTCTTCATACCATATTGTAAATGAGTTCCTAATAAATAAATGACATGTGGGAAGCAAAACTGCGAACTTCTCAGAAGAAAATATAAGGGAATATTTTCTCTGTCACTGGGTTAGGGAAAGATTATTTTAAGTAATATATTAAAAGGGCAGCCCATTTTTATCTTAAAGAAAGAGACTGATAGAGAAGGTTGCTGCAAAATTGGCTGCACGTACAGGCTTCCCTTTTGTCACTGCTCCAAATAAATTTGAAGCTCTGGCTGCTCATGACGCTCTGGTTGAGCTCATTGGAGCCACGAACACTACTGCCTGCAGTCTGATGACGATAGCAAATAATATTCGTTTTCTGAGTTCTGGCCCTTGGTCAGGTGTGGGAGAACTGATCTTGCCTGAAAATGAACCAGGAAGTAGTATCATGCCAGGCAAGGTGAACCCTACTCAGTGTGAAGCAACGACCATGGTTGCAACCCAAGTCGTGGGGAATCATGTTGCTGTAACAGTTGGAGGCAGCAATGGACATTTTGAGTTGAATGTTTTCAAGCCAATGATGATTAAAAATGTGTTTCACTCAGCCAGGCTGCTGGGGGATGCTTCAGTTTCCTTTACAGAAAACTGCGTGGTGGGAATCCAGGCCAATACAGAAAGGATCAACAAGCTGATGAATGAGTCTCAAATGTTGGTGACAGCTCTCAATCCTCGTATAGGGTATGACAAGGCAGCAAAGATTGCTAAGACAGCACACAAAAATGGATCAACCTTAAAGGAAACTGCTATTGAACTTGGCTATCTCACACCAGAACAGTTTGACGAATGGGTAAAAACTAAGGACATGCTGAGTCCAAAGTGATTTAAGTAAATTTATAATGAAAATAAACGTGTATATAATTTAAAAAAAACAGATAAATCTGACTAATAAAAATGCAAAAGCTTTATTCAATAATAAACAACACATAAAAGTTAAAAAGACAGGCCATGGGCTGTAAAAATATTTTTAAACATACAAGCCATCAAGGATTAGCATCCAACATGCATACATAGCTCCTAAAGTCACTTACTTTATGTTTTAAGTCAAGCTTATTGAGGTGTAATTTACAAGCAAGAAAACTCATCCTTTTTACAACAGCTGTATGAATTTTAATACATGCATTCAATTTTGCAACCATCATTATAATTAATGCATGTAACATTTGTTTTATCTTACAGAAAGGTCTGTAGGGCCTCTAGGTAATCAATCCCTCTCACACCTCAGACCCTGGCAATCACTGATCTATTTTCTATTCCTGTATTTTTGCCTTTTCAAAATGTCATTTAAATGGAATCATATATAATGCAGCTTTTATAGTCTGGCTTCTTTAACTTAACATACAAATATTGATTATATCTATAGTTTTTCCTCTTTGTTGCTAAGTTGCATTCCATTATATGGATATACCAGTTTGTTTATCCATTCACCAGGTGAAAGACACTGGAATGTTCCCAGTTTGGGGTGATTACAAATAAAACCACAATAAACACTTGTATACGTTTTTGTATGAACATGTATTTTCCTTTCAGGAAAACACCACAGGACTGCTGGGTCATATGGTAGGTAGAAACTGCCAAACTATTTTCCAAAGTGACTGTGCCATTTTCATTACCACCATCGATATATGAGTATTTGTTTTCATTGCTTCCATTCTAGCCAACACTTGGTATTGTCATTTTTATGGCAATTCTAATAGGAGAGTGGTGGTATCTCACATGGTTTTATTTTGCATTTCCTTAATGACTAATGATATTGAGCATCTTTTTTGTGTGCCACTTTGCTATCTGTATATATTCATACAAGTAAATTTTTAGAAAACCAAACAACTCATTTGAAAAATGGACAATTGTGTGAACAGGGAATTCCCAGAAAAGAAATTTAGGAATCAGTAAACATCGAACAATATGTTCAGTAGTACTAGCAGTCAGAGAACTGCAGGGAAATGAGATATCATTTTAGGTCCCTTGGACTGGCCAAATTGTGTAATTTGGGCAGGGATGAGTAGAAATGGGAATTTGTACACATTGTAGATAGGAGTTTAAATCAGTACAACTACCTGGAGACCTATTTTGTAATACCTAATAAGTTGAAGATGCATCTAGTTTGTGACCCAACAGTCCTGCTAGTAGTATATATATATGGGCACAAAGAGGTACTTGAAACAATGCTTATTGTAAGATTATATTAATGAATACGAGAGGCACTGAATAATAGGAGAATGAATAAAGTCATTTATTAATTCAGCTGAGTGAATGAAATCAATATGACCAATCAGTATGAATAAATCCCAAGAACAATGTTGAGTGAAAAAATAAGCAGCCTTCAAAACTATATACTACATTATACCGTTTTTATAAAAATTGTAAACACTCATACAACAGTATGTCTTGTTTATGGATTCGTATACATGTAGTAAAAGTATAAAAACTTTCATGATAATGATATGCATCAATTTCAGGGTGGTGGGATCCTATGAAGAGAAAGGAAGAGAAAAGGGACTCTGAGAAAGGGGCTTTAGCTCTCCCTGGAATGTTTTACTTCTTAAAATAAAACACCTGTATTTATTTATTTATTTATTTATTTGAGATGGAGTCTCTGTGACCCAGGCTGGAGTGCAGTGGTCTGATCTTGGCTGACTGCAGCCTCTGCCTCCTGGGTTCAAGCAATTCTCCTGCCTCAGTCTCCCAGGTAGCTGGGATTACAGGCACACGCCAACAAGCCTGGCTAATTTTTGTATTTTTAGTAGAGACAGGGTTTCACCATGTTGGCCAGGCTGGTCTCGAACTCCTGACCTCAGGTGATCCACCTGCCTTGGCCTCCCAAAGTGTTGGGATTACAAGCGTGAGCCACCACGGCTGGCCTATTTTGCATTTATTTTAAATATTTTATAATTTAAAACAATATCCTAACTAGTTCCAACCTCTGCCTTCATTTTCTCCCTGCAGAACAACCTGAGCCAGGCTCTAGGCTCAAAACCTCTTTAGAATACACAAAATATCCTACTGTTGCCTCTAGCTTTAATCTTATGCCCCCGTTCTGAAAACATGGTTTCCTAATTTATTAGACTTGAGTTCTCTCTTTTCATTGAACCTGAGGTCCTTGGTAACTAAGGAGTTGACTGAGTACTGGTCACTGGTATTGATAGCTGCCGGAAGCAGGTAAGAGGGAGAATCCCTGGAGAATCTCCAGCCCACCTGCCACTGGGAGAATGGGGTGGAGCCACTGAGAAGTTTCTGCCTTGTGCAAGGGGGAGGAGCCTGGGCTCTTCAGCTCCTGTGTGGTGGCCTGGTATTCAATCTGTGAGATGGGAGCCATTGGCAGCAACCCCTCTCACTTTGCTGAGAGTTTTTTCTTTTTTCCTTTTCACCCAATAAATTCCATTCCCCACCCTTCAATGTGTCTGCATGTCTAAGTTTTCCTGGTTGTGAGATAAACCCGAATTTAGCTGAACTAAGGGGCAAAAATTCTGCAACAGTAGTATATATACCGAGTACTTGTCCTGGCCATCCCTGTCCCCTGTGGTGTCCTGCTCCCACACCCACATGGATAGAGGCCATTTTATTTGTTGATATACTTTCTTAGTGCCTGCCCATTGTCAGGCTGGATTTCTGAGTATCTCCTGATTCTCTAATGCTATATTTTGTTAGATTTTTCGATCATCTCTTATACTTGGTGTTGGATCCTTTGACACCTGGTGCATTCATGAACTGTCTCTGGAACATGGAACTCTGAGCTCCAGACTGAATTTCCACCTAGCTCTCTTGCCTAAAACCTGTTCCAATCTAGTAGATGAATGTAATAGAGGGCCTAAGCCAAGATGAAAATTTACAGCTTTCAGCACTTGCTAAGCTTCCTTATTTCCTTCCTAACCTGTGTCAGACTGATCAAATTAAGCACTGGAGATCCAGGCTCTTGAAATAGAAAATGTGTTAGGACACAGCTGTCTTTCAATACCTTTCCTTACTCAGACCTAGAGATAAAGTATTTCTTGGAACTATAACCCTCTGTTTTGGAGATGATAGTGGCCTCCGGAGTCTTTTAAGTGAACACACAGGAAGTCACGTCCCCAAGCTACTTGCCTTATAAAATGCAACACCACTTAGCAATCCTTTTGTCTTAGGTTACCTGAATAGTTCTGCTTTGAACAGCTTGGCCCTCCTGCTAATTTTCCTCTGGTTCTGTGCTAGGTTGGCTTCTTGCTTGTTTCTGGGACCCCTCTATTTATTTCTGTATTAGAGACCACAGCTTATGCTTGTTTTAGACTCTTTAGTAACTGCATCGTACCCAACCTAAGCACCCCATTGTCTTCAAGGCTACTGACTCCAAGCCAGACCTTCACTGCTATTTTGTCCCCATTCCTCAGGTCAGGCCTCAAGAAACCATATGAAAAGAAAGAATTAAAAGATATTATGGAACAGCAGAAATGTGCCTTTTGATAATAATTGATAACAATTATTTGATTTTGTGACAGACCCTTGGGAGTCAATAAGGCACAGTCGCTACCTGCCTTCAAGTGGCACATTGGTCAAGTTGGTTGTGAAGAACCAAAGATAAGGTGTAAAACAGGAGTAATGTGTATGGCCAGAGTGAGAGACTAGGGAAATGTATCCCATGTAGGCTTCCTGACAAATGTCTTTTCAAGAATTCTCAAGGAGAGTCAGATCCTTGGGACATGAGGTGATGCTACCCCCTTCAACTGGACTAATGAGTTTTCCAGGGACCAAATTGCAGTAGAAATCCCAGCACTATGGGTCTCTGCATCTTCCCTGTAGGGCAGTGGCCAAAGATCCCAATGGCAGGCAGAGATGAGGTGGCAGGCTCTCAGTATTTGTTTTTTTTTCTTGTATTCCATTTGTTAAAGTATTGGATTTATTTCCAGTGGAGCGAGAGTCTGAGGTGACATAAACTACATATTCCCAAATATAAAGTATGAAGAATAGGAGTTGAATTTGGCAGGATGAAGGAGGGACTAATGAAGTACACTCTGGAATTTGAAAGCATTAGGAGTTGTAATTATGTGTTACATACACGATGGTCATGATGAGGAGATGAGAACACTAACATGTAGATTTGTTAAGAGTTATATATAGAGAAATTACCAAGATTTCACTAAGACTAGTAACATTCCTTTAGGGTTGTCCCTGGGTACCACTGTTGACATATCATTTGAAGGTCTTATCATCCTTGAGAAAACTTGTCAGTTATTCTTGGTGGCTTAGAATTCTTCAACATATTCTACAGCTGCAAACAAAAGTAGGCCCAAGAAATACCCTGGTTAGAAAATGTAGTTAATGCACATTTTGTGTTCCAAGATAAGAGTGGATGACATTTAAATAAGCAAGTTAGCTGACAGGAAGAAGAAACGATCAGTTAGTTATCTTGGTAGTGGGAAGGGTGGCACTGAATGTTGCAGACAGTGACTATCTGAGGCCGATGTTGTGTAAGTGGTAATAAGAATTTACCAAGTGATATGGGTTGGCTCTGTGTCTTTACCCAAATCTCATCTTGCAGCTTCCATAATTCCTACGTGTTATGGGAGGGACTCAGTGGGAGATGTTTGAATCATGTGGGTGGGTCTTTCACATGCTGTTCTCATGATAATAATAAGTCTCACGAGATCTGATGGTTTTAAAAATGGGAGTTTCCCTGCACAAATTCTCTCTTTGCCTCCCGCCATCCATGTAAGATGTGACTTGCTCCTCCTTGCTTTCCACCATGATTGTGAGACCTCCCCAGCCATGTGGAGCTGTAAGTCCATTAAACCTCTTTTTCTTCCCAGTCTTGGGCATGTCTTTATCAGCAGTGTGAAAATGGACTAATACACCAAGACAATTGTAAGTAAAGAAAGACAGATTTATTAGAGAAAGTATGAAAGTATGTTTCAAGGAAGTAATGGGCAGGTCAGCAAGAGAGGAGCTGACTGCAAGGAGACAAAGGCCAGCTGGAGATTTTATAGGATGTTGCTTCTGTTATGTGAAGAGGGCTTTGTGCAGTACTGATAACACTAAGGTTTCAGTGAGCTAATTCGCATTTTTCTATCAGCCAAGGGTCTGGTGATAGCTGGGCATAGGAAGATTGTGAGTTAAATGTGCAAGAGGGCTATGTGTCCTGGACCATGAAGAAAGGCAGACTTATCTGTTTTTTCTTTTTGCTTTCCTGTGGTCCTGCAGTCTGATTCCTTTTCCCGAATTAGAACTCCACGTTGAAAATATGTTATAGCTTTAGGGGTTGGCTGATTACTTCTGTCCAGCTAGTAGTCTGGGGGTCGTATCCCAGGACAGGTCCATTTTGCCTGACAGGTAGACAAGAGGTTCTGCCTAAGGCAGTATCCAAATACTTTCTTTTCTAAACTGAGATATTTTTGAAAAATAAAAGAGGTACTAACAACAGGCAGCAACTGTGATTGTACCAGTCAAAATAGAATGTAAAATCACCCTAAATAGAAATACAGAAGGGTCCTCAGACCACAGCAATTTTGTTCATGGCTTTGTGGACCAATATTACTATCCAAGTGACTCCTCTGGGGGTTCCCTGGCATAGGTGGAAGTGAGCCACTGGGTTTTGGAATAGCTCTGAAAGTGGTATTATATTACTGAGAGGAAGGGAGCTTAGTGAGGAAATCCATTATCAAGGTGGCCCAGGGGAACTGAATGTTTGGCAGGGATCACAGAAAACCTTTGGCTTTTCCCAGTAGGTATTTATTCTTCTGTATATTTTGTACATCATTGTATTCCACTGCTTCCATTTTTTGACCTAGAGTTGTCAGAAGTCATGAGTCAAGGAAAGTAGAACCTTATGTTGGTCAAAATGAATGAATGAACAGAAGGCAGGATTCATGACAATTTTCTATAACATGTAAGTCATTTGAAAGACACTTCTGTCTGAGGGCAAGCAGAGGATTTGCTAGATCTCTTAATATATTATTGCCATTCCTGGGTGAGAAATGAGAAGGTCCAGTAGAAGCTGGATCATAGGAGAAAACACTATAGTATTACAAAACCCAGTCCCCAATGGAGGTGGTAAATTAGATTACTGAGAACAAGGAGAGGAAGCATTTGCCATGTCCTGGCAGAAGGGGCTGGAATATAGATTCTGTATGGTATCTAAGAATCAAGCATCATTTCTGTAGAGAGGGCTCTCTGTTTGTAGGATGGCATCATCCAGTCATATCTTAATGAGGGGATGCTGTAGCAGAGAGCTGCACTGACCATGTGGCTAGAGACCAGGCAGAAATGTGGGTACTTCAGTGAAGGCTGATGTGGAAAGGTAGTAATGATCAAGAAACAGATAAGATAGTATACATTTCAATGGACTTCAGTGGAGGACTTTATTCCTTCCTGGAACTTAGGTGAGAATTCTTAGAATTACATAAAGAGTAAAATGAGCAAGAAGTGTTCACGATAATTTTTTTAAAGTTACAAAAATATAGACTAATATTAAACTTCGAAGAGCATAGGGTTTGACACTGAAACCCAAGTAGCACCTTATAAATGTTGGCTTCTCTTTCACAGAAAAGAAATGCTGTTTCCTCAAACCATACATGAAAATTAGTATGATATTTTATCAGACCTTATTTTACTGCAGATATTACTTTCATCAGGAGTTTATATGCAATTTCAGAATAGCTACTGACCATCTAAAAAAGACAGAAAAAGTACAGGCCATTATACTATTAAGCTAGAGCTCTGTGGGAATCTTAATATACCCATTATAGTCAGCTTATAGGCATACTGTTTGAAGATAACAAAATCATTGTAAGATTATTACACCAACTGATAACGATAGTAACCTGCACAATCAAATGTGAGATAAGGACACACTTAAACAGGAAGAATTGTAAAATCAGTTTAGCGATAAAGAGCAGATTATGACAAATTATAAATTTATAATATAAATTTATGAATTATAAATTTGGGCTCTATAAAGGGAATTTTCTAAATAAATTACAAAAGTGCCAAGAAATTTGACACCCATTGTTTATAAAGATAACCCATCTATTTGAAAATAATGGTAATTATTATTTTTCCCCCTCACATTGAACAAAAATCTGTTCTCTTCCTCTGGAAGGGCAGAGGAAGCCTCAGATAGTTGTCAGACATTAGCATTTCAACCTCAGTTTACTATATCCCTCTGAGTCTCCCCTTCTTCAGGTTAAATACCAACAAGATAAATTTCACATGTGAGATATTCCCTTAGGCTCCTCACCTCTGGTCGTATTTCACTATGGCTAATGCAGGTGCATACTGACTAGAGTATAGTAGGACTAGCAACTCTTTTGTCTTGAGCATCACACTAGCATTCATGTAGCCTAAAGTTGCATTTGCCATGTTTTGGTAGCTGCATCCTTCCGATGAAGAAGATTGGACTAACCATAAAGGGTTGCAGGCCAGTAAACCAATAAATCAGAAATGGTTGGCTACTTTGATGTTCATGAAGATTGGCTATCAAGAAATCCTAGTCTATCTTTCAGAAGCTTAGCTGATTTCACATATTCCATTGTGGTGAAGGGGAACAAATCTGTTCAAGATGACTTTGGGCAATCCAAAATAAATTGGGATCAAATCTAGTAAGGGGACAGACTAGAGATCTCTAACGTAGTTTAGTGTCTTAAAATTGCAAATAGAGCAAGGATTTCCTACAGCCTGGGCTAGGAGGCATTTGGGGGTCTTAAAAGTTCTACCACTTTTCAGCCTAGATTTTTACCCCAGTGTTTAATGACTTTCTGTACCATATGTAGGCATGTATTAATAATATTCATGTTTTATATGCATGACTATTACCTCCTTTAAAAATCTAATCGCATAAGGATATTTCTGTTAAATTTCATATGAACTAACTAATGAATAAGGATGCTCTGATTGACACTTTGAATTAATGTTCATTTTTCAAGCAAAGCAGCTAAGCAACAGGAATGACAGACCCAGAAATAACTTGTTCTAAGATCTGTTTTATCTTGTCATAAAGTTAGGACAATATTCCAAAAGCTGACCTTGTCCTTTAGATGTATAATCCAGGGGAAGTCATCTAACGTCTTTTTTAAAGCAGTAAGCATGTATGCTATTGGCTCACATGAAGAGGAAGTCTATCTCACTTTTTGCAAAAGACATTTTTTAAAAGTTGTGTATAAATTTTATATGGTAAATTAAACTATTTGTTATTTACTTATGCTAAATGCTTTTGAAATGCTTGATAACATTCATGCTTCTTTGAACTTGTAATGTCTGTAACATAAGCTTTTTATAACACCTTGCACTTCTAATTTAACTATAAACCAGTCATTTAAAATCAGCAGAGCAATGATATTTAAACAAACTCTTATCTTATCAAGTAGTTGCATTTAGGCATAATTACTTGTTTTTGAACTTTGGACAAGTATATATTACATTTTCTTAAAAGAAGGTACATCTATGTTTTACATATTAGAAGTATTATAATTCAGTAATTAGCTATGATTTAAATCAGTAGAATCATTATATTTGAGTAAAATATATAGTAGGACTCAGACTGATTTTGCTGTTCAAGAAGTATTTAATTTGGATTGGCACTTCTGAATTATCATTTGTACTATATTTACTAATTAGTATAGTTTGGATTCTATAATTTTAGAATTGAGCATTTAATGAGTGCCACTGTGTATTAAAATATCACTAGGTATAATTTTAACAGTGGTTAAGATGTGTCTCTATCCTTATAAAGACACTTGCTACAAAAGAATTAGGTAAGTGCTGTGAAATTAAATTATTTAAACTTAAAGCTGTTGGAACTTTACATTATTCTGTGCCTTGAGAGGAACATGGCTCTGCAGCCTGAGTCACATGGCATGCAGCTGCAACTTCTGCTCTTTTTTTTTTTCTGTAAATAATTAGTAAGATCAAAAGGCACCAGATATAAGACCCTCTCAGATCACTACTCCTCCTCACAGAGTAATAAAGTCATCTTCCTTGGAATGTAGCAATCTATAACCAATCAAATTGCTGTAATACACTGTTCTCCTGTGGAAAATGTGATAATCCTGCTAAAATTTCTCTCTCTGAGACTATATAAGTGAAACCTTAACTTCTCCACTTTGGAATACTGACCCCATTCATCTGGAATTGTTGTTCCCAGGTTGTCATCCTCAAGCTTTATGCTCAAATAAACTCCATACTGAATCATATTTTCTGAATCTCATTAAGGTTGACAGTATGTACACTATAAACTATACAGTAGACTGTGATATAATATGCATTCAAACCAAAGGCACGAAAGAGGTATTTCACCTCTTGAACTTAAAAAGCAACTTTACATATTTAAATGGCTGCTGAAACTGTAATTTCCACATTTTTCCCCTTTCAGAATGTTTTATTAATACATTGGTTTATTAAGTATTAATAAATTTGGCCGGATGTAGTTTCTCACGCCTAGAATCCCAGCTCTTTGGGAGGCTTGAGCGCAGGAGTTCAAGACCAGCCTGGGAAACATAGCAAGACTCTATCTCTACAAAAAATTTTAAAAAATAGCCAGATGCAGTGGTGCGCACCTGTAGTCCTAGCTACACTGGAGGTAAGTGGGGAGGATCTCTTGAGCCTAGGAGCTCAGGACTACACTGAGCTATGATCACTGCACTACAGTTTGGGTGACACTCTGTCTCCAAACAAACACAAAATAATAATAAGTTAAATAATACATGTAAAGCAATCACCAAATAACTGGTCTGCTCCATTATTTTTTCTTATATTTTCTAATGTTCTATATAATGTGTGTATTAATTCATAATCATAAAAAACAAAATCCCAAAACTGAACAATGTAGAAAAGAAGGACTTGACATCTCACTTTTACAAGTGAACCACCAGCTGGGACCATCACTCAGGCAGGAAATATCACTCAGGCAGGAATTCAGCAAGTGGGCCAAAGGGAGACTCAAGTTTTCAAACAGGAAGCGACATGGAATCTGCTCTTGGCTGTCAGAGGCTGCTACTGTAAAGCTCCAAAGCTCCTGGGGAAAGATGATGCCTGCCTTTGTAGTCAGAAGGTCACCAAGGGTATTAAGCTGAGAGGCTAGCTTTGTGTATTAGGCTTAGTTTTGTTGAAAGATAGGACCAGACCAAACTAGCTAATTTTAGTCTGAACTATTCCATTTAGTGTCCCACGTGATCTAGAATAAATCATTCAACCTTGCTGGGTCATAATTCTTTCATGTGCCTATAACCCAAATGTCTTGTTTCTACTACAGTATGTCTAAAAATGAAAGAAATATTTCCATTAACTTACAAAATTACAGTGGAGGAGACACCACCAATTTGATTGCTGGAAATTAGCCCACTAAAATGTCCCTAAGAGACACACAGGGGTTCCCAGGCACCCTCTTGGGTGCCCTTGGACACAGGCTGTGTTCCCTGACTTGCCACCCTTGCCGCCCTGGCTCCTTTGTACACCACTGGTCTCTCCTCTCCCTACCCCGTTTCTGTGAGGAGCATGAGCAGGGGACACCTGTTTTCCCCCTGCTGCACCATCCCAAGCATGGGACATGCCTTGACATTCATTTCCCTTAACATAGCACAGATTTGGCTTATAACATTTATCAGGACTTTACTGAGGACTCCTGGCAATACAAATTAAAGAGAACAAAGAATAGTCTGGTAAGACACCCTCCTTCCCCCCTTCCCTTTTTTTTGAATAGTTATTGAGTACCTACTATGTGCCTTAGGAACTCCTAAGCAAAAACAGAAACAGCGCTTGCTCATGGATCCTATAGT
This sequence comes from Pongo abelii, assembly GCF_028885655.2. Lineage (NCBI taxonomy): Eukaryota > Metazoa > Chordata > Mammalia > Primates > Hominidae > Pongo > Pongo abelii. The sequence goes on from NC_071999.2 coordinate 47,267,599, forward strand.
TTAGTGGAGGAGGGAGACGGACATTAACCAGGTAACCACACAAATAAAAATTGTTATAAGTTGATAAATGCATTGAAGAAAAAGCAGGGAGTCCTACTATCTAAGTAAATAAAGGGGATTTACTTAGTCTGGGGAGTTAGGACAAGAGTTCCTGAGGAAGTGACAGTAGAGTTGAAAGCTGAAGAATTCTTGGGCATTCAGCTGTTAACAGGGATGGACAGAGAAAGAATATTGGATCCTAAAGAAACAGCCTGTGGAAGGTGATGAGGCAGGCAGGGTCTGGTCCTATTTTGAGGAACTGAAAAGGGGACAGTCTGAAAGGGAGAATGATATGAGAGCAAAGGAGAAAAGCAGATTATGAGGAAAACCATGAGAAGCCACTGAAGGGTTGTAAGCAGGGAAGTCGCATGGTCAGATGCAGTAGAAATGGCAGCCCTCTGGAGATAGAGTGCACATACTTCAACCAGCAGGCAAAAAAGACAAATCCTGGAAGCAAAGGAACGGTGCTAGGAGGAGAAATATGAACTCTGTAAATGGGATAAATAGAATGTCTTCTATTTTTTAGAGTATTAAAAAGAATCAGCAACATCCACACAAAATTTGTATAGGAATATTCAAAGCAGTATTATTCATAATAGCCAAAAAGTAGAAACAACTGAATTGTCTGTCAACTGATAAGCTGGCCAATAACCTGTGCTATATACATAGAATGGAATTGTTATTTGGCAATAAAAAATAAATGAAGTACTGATACATGCTTCAACATGGATGATCCTTTAACACATGCTAAATGAACAAAGTGAGACACAAGAGACCATGTATTGTATGACTCCATTTATATGAACTGTCCAGAATAGGCAAGTCTTTTTTATTTTTTATTTATTTTTATTATACTTTAAGTTCTAAGGTACATGTGCACAACGTGCAGGTTTGTTACATAGGTATACATGTGCCATGTTGGTTTGCTGCACCCATCAACTTGTCATTTACATTAGGTATTTCTCCTAATGCTATCCCTCCCCCAGCCCCCCAGCCCCTGACAGGCCCCGGTGTGCGATGTTCCCTGCCTTGTGTCCTGTGTCCATGTGTTCTCATTGTTCAACTCCCATCTAAGAGTGAGAACATATGGTGTTTGGTTTTCTGTCCTTGTGATAGTTTGCTTAGAATGATGGTTTCCAGCTTCGGCATAGGCAAGTCTTTAGAGACATAAAGTTGATTGGCTGCTACTGAGTACATGAGTTTCTTTTAGGGAGGAACAAAACTGCTAAAATTAGATTTTGATGACAGTTGCACAACTGTAAATCTACCAGAAGCACTGAATTGTATGGTAGATGGATTACATCTCAGTAAAACTGTTAACACAGTTTTAAAAGGAATCCAGGAACTGGGGACACAGCAGAACTGGATCTCAATCCTAATTTTTTCTCTCTTTGTGTTAATTGTACTGCAAATAATTGTAGCTAGCACAAGAGACCACAATGACTGTCTTGCTAAGGTGAGTTGGGAGGATTTATTTCGGGCTCTGTTAATACATGTTCGATTGGGAGATTTGGGCCCAGAGTTCATCTAAATTAGCAGTACCAAGCAGCTGTTTCAGTTAATCATTAAGAGGGCTGTAAACACTCAAAAAGTACTCAATTAGCATTTTAAAAGAATGGTCCTACTTTGTTAAAATAGTACTTTTTCTCTTTTTGGCGTTTTTCCTTTTAAAAAGTAGCCCTATGTATCTTGAAATCTTGCTTTCGTTAAAATTAAGGTGTTAGCTTAACTTTAGGATATTGCCTCAGACCTTTTAAAAAATTTGCTATCTAGTTCTTAAACTCTGATTAGGAACATATGAATCATTATTTAATACTACACAGGTTCAAAATAGCTTAAGAGAAACGGAATTCGAGGTTGAGCAGGTGGCAGTGTTTCCATTTCCACACTCTGAGAAGGCCAAGGTTTCTTAGGGAAGCATTCCTGGTATCTGTATCAACCACTTTCAGAGTTATTCAGCTGGTGTGTGTGTGTGTGTGTGTGTGTGTGTATGTCTAATTTCATATGGGTTGAGCTGCTGACTCTGTTAGGTTTCCATAAAAAATCATTTCATTTCCCTTTCCAGCTTCCGTCCTACTGGTATGTGCATGTTAAAGTGTAATTCAGGCTTAACTACTTTAGGTGTAGGCTAGTTAAATTGCTTTGTTTTATGTATGAGGAAGCTGAGACTCAGTGGTGATAAGGAACCTTGATTTGGTTGTATCACTAATGACAGAGCTTCGAGTTGGAACTCACCTCCTGATTCGTTTCTTTTGGTGAAACATCCTCTTGATTTCCGAGCTTTCAACCTCTATCTTTTCAAATCTTACACTAAAGAATAAGTACCTGCATAGAATTTCATTTTCTGTTCTCAGAATTGACTTTAAGAATAGACAACAGAGGTGGTTGTCAGTGTAGCGTAATGGAGGGAAAAAAATTAAAGATGGGCCCTTCCTTTTCAGCCATTTGTTTTCCCCCAGGTAACAAAAGAAAATCCTCCATTTTATTTTTCCTAGTAATTAGGAGAAATCCACGTGTTTCAACAAAGGCAGAAACAGCATCAGGACTCTGACCTAATGGATTTTAGAAATGTTGAGATCAATGGAAATTAAATTAAATTTCATGACTGTCTGTCACCTGGCCTATAAATCTCCTAATCTCCCTTACTTCTGCTTTGGCCTCTTTAAGACCCATTCTTTTCAAGGATGAGACTTTTTTTAAAAAAGTAAACTCTGGGTGTCTCTCCCCTATTAAAAACTCTGTAATACCTTATATTGCGTTTAGAATAAACTTTCAATTCCTTTCTTGGCTAACAAAGCCTTACAGGATCTGGCCCGTGCTAGTTTCTGACAGAGCAAGAGCATTACCATCTTGGACAAGCACTGCCATTTTAAGTTCCCCTTGATTAAAAACCGCCTAAATCCAGTCCCAGAAACATCAGACTAATGGCTAATGTCAGCATGACCATAAACCACAAATGACACTTCCGACCAGAAACATTCCAACCCTGAGATAAACCCCCCTCTGATCAGAAATATGCCTCCCCTGCAACCAGACATTACACCCGTGGCAATAAAACTCTCCTCCACCCAGAAACATTCCAAGCCTACAATATGCTCTCCCTCCCTAAACCACTAAATACCTTTAGTCTGTAAAAGAGAACACTCCTGACGGAAATCGGCCAGAAGCCCCTCTCAGGTTTATTCTCCAAAATAAACCTGTCTCTGTTAAGCTGCTTTTTGTGTTTCTTTCTTTCTTTAACTCTTACAGTTTCCATCTCCAGGCTCAAGAAAGTTTACTTTCTCATTTCCTCTTCCCTCAAATGCACTAGAATAAATTCTTACTTAGGGCCTTTGAATTAGTGTTATGCTTTTCCTGGAATGCTCTACGCTCTGATTTTTGCGTCTGACTGTTATTCAAATCACTGCTAAAATATCTCCTCCTTAAAAGGGCATCCCCTTTACTAGCCACTCAATCACCATCACCATCACGTCACTTATTGTAACTTCTTTGCATACAGCTTAAAACCAACAGATTTTTTTTTTCTTTTCACCCTCAGATAAGTTCCCTAGAATCTACACTACTTGTCTTCATCATTGTTCAATCAACAGCCTGGAGTAGTGTTTGTTGAATGAAGAAATGAACAAATGAATGCACCCTTTCGTCCGTGACCCTCTCCTCTGAACAGGGCAAAACTTAACTCACAACGAGGATACGCTCAAAAATGTCTTTCTCATTGCCAGGTGTTTCCTCTCTTGAGGAACAGATGCCCTTTAGGGCAATTTGACTGGACTGGCCCTTCCAATTTTAGGTGAAAATAATCAGCATAACAGCTTTTCATCTCTGGCTAGGCTTCCCAGTGACCAAAGCTTTACTTTCCGATTTCCATACCATGTAAAGACATCAGGGTGAGCACTAGGGCCCTGAGAACCCTGGAAGCTACTTCTTGACTGGGATAGGGCCGGTTGCCCGGTGCGCTGTGAGTGGTCCTCCCTGGAGATGCTGGGAGAAGGGGCGGAGCCATCAGAAAGGATGAGCCTTCCATGGGCCTTCGGATCTGGTGGGGCTGCCACTTTGGGAAGAGCCCCGGGCTTCGGAAGAAAGCAAAACTAGCCTTGTGGCGAAGAAGGAGCCCAGCTGGCCCCAGGCTGTTAAGACTAAGGGGTCGACGGAAAAGAGGCAGAGCCTGAAACCAAATCTGCGGAGCAAGCCAAGGCCTGGGGACTTGCCAGAGGAAAGGGTTAAGCCGTTTCCAAGGCAACGGACCAGGAAGCGCGCAAGACGTCCGCCGCAGGTTCGTAGGTCGCCCTCGAATTTAAAGCTCCCAAGGCTGAGCGGGTCCCGGCCAATGGAGAGGCCCCCTTTAAGTCATGTGACCAGCGGGGCTGCCCCGCGGGCTGCTCCGGAGCACGTGGGAAGGCTTTTTTTTCCTGTTCCTTCTTTCCCTTTTTAAACGCCCACCCACTTTTGCGCGGGCTCGGCCGCGTAATTCTTCTCGCGAGAGGCGCGCTGCCCTCTCGCGAGAGAGAGTGGGAGGCGTGGAGAGTAGGCGGTGTTGCGGGCAGGAGCTGCGGCGGCGGCGGAAGCCGAGGGGTGGGCAGGGCGGGGGCGGGCCGCGGGGCTGGGAGGGGGGAGGGCTGGGGGTCAGCGCAGGAGGGGGCCAGCTTGCTTGCCCGGCTCGCTCACGGGTCGTTGCGGCCGGTGACATGTCCGTGAGCTGCGGAGGCTGCGGCCCCCAGGTGAGCCGGGCGCCGACGTGCTTGCCGCGGAGGCTGCGTTTAGATGGGGTGGCGGCGGGTGTGCGGCCGGCATGGATGGAGCGGCCCGGCTCCGGCGCCCCAGCCCCTCCGCTTGCCGGTGGTCCCGCTTCTGGCTTCGGGGCCGCTCGAGAGCTGCGCCTTCGCATGGCGGAGGGAGGAGGGCGGGAGGAGCGCGGCCGAGGGAGGAAACTCACGGCACCGGGCCCAGAGTAGAGGGAGGTGCTGGGTCTCGAGACGCGTCTTCCTGGGGTCCCAAGTGTGGCGGTGGGGCTGCCGCACCTTTTAATGACAGGCTGTTTCCATCCCCGGGGTGGTCTTCAGAGACGGCCCCCGGGTGCGTGGTGCGCGTGCTTAGTGTGTGTTCGTGGTGTGCGCACAGGAACATTTGCAGCGGTTGGGAGGACGTTGCACTTTGTTCCCGAACAGCATCCTTCACTGTCAAAACCCCGGAGCCCTGGAAGCAGGCGCTGCTCAGATCTTGTGACAGAAACGGAAGGCGTCAAGCGGCCCCTCGAAGTATTGATATTTGGATTTGCTGTCAAATACCCTCCTAGGCTAATAATGGCTTAAGGCTGGCCATAAAGTACTCCGAATGGATTGAGTATACTGCTGTTAATCCAGGCATCTAAGCTGCTTTATAAAAAATATGTAGATGTAACCGAAGTATTAAAAAAAAGGTGACAATGACAGTAAAAGCTGACATTTTTTCTCTTCCCCGTATTATCAGCTTTCACTTTTTTCTCTGCTTTCTCTGTCTTCTAAAACCATATAAAGTTGGATGTGGTTTAGCTTTAGATGTTAAGGAGTTTCATGGTGAGAAAGACTGCTGAGACACATATCTAAATAGCTTTAGTACAAACTGGAGTTAATTCCTCTTCTCTTTTCAGCTTTTCAATCTCTTGCAAAATGCTCGTTTTGCTTGGCTGCTTCCCACTGTTTTAGAAATGTCATGTCGATTATTATTTCGTTATGTCTGAAAATACTCAAAATATGGAGTACTAAGAAAAAATGGGGTATCAGTAATGCACAGATATATTTTTTTTAATGTCATGATTTTAGGATGGCAGCCCAGTGCCTGGCATGATTGGTGTCAGTTAAAATAGTGCAATTAAATGATTTTTTTTTTTTTGAAAAACACATTTACTTTTTCAAACGGTACCCTGATTATTCATTTTTTCTTGTCGTTGTTCCTCCTGACAAAACTAACCCGGGGTGGACAGTGAATGTCACTATTGTAGCTGTAACAGTAATTTATGAAAGGTCAAAGAGTGTAAGGGAATCAGGGAAGAAGTGGGTTCCCAAGCTGAGCTAGAGACTAGTGTATGTACCCACATAACTGCAGTATTGACAAGATTGATAAGGGCCTAGCAGTGGACTCCTAGGCCAGTGATATTTTGCAGTTGTTGAGGATATGGGAAGTTGCCTAAGACATGGAACCATAGTGAGAAATTCTCTAGCCTTCTCTAGCTCCCTGAACTCCAGGGATAAGTCTAGAGGCTAAAGAAGTCCTCTTTTGCCTTTAGAGGCTGGAAAAAATATGGTACTTTTAATTTTTTTATTTTTTTATTTTAGGAACTTACTGTCTGGAAAAGGAACTCAAACAAATTTGGACAATATATTAAGGGCCATTTTAAGAGAAAATGCCAGTTGTAAGTAGAGGAATTCTGTCTATACGTGACAAAAATGTGAAAGACTTAGAAAATACCTCTTTGTGAATGGGCAGAGGAGACCAGTGTTGATTAGAAGAAATTCCTTCTTACTCCATCTTAGCAAACTAATTTTCAGAAATAGAAAAATAAATTTTTTGGCTGGTCTTCATAACCTTTTGGCAAGAGTTTCAAACTTGTAGGGTGTGTGGTGTTTGGTTTTTCAAAAGTAATTGAAGTAACTTTGGACAGGGTAACTGATTTTGTTTTTTTTCCTGTCTTGTGGTCTGCATTTTATTAATCAACTACCTGGAAGGATTGAAGAGTGAGGACAGGTCGAGAAAAGCTTTAAGTTAAGCCTGGGCATGAGTTAAGGGTCAATAAGCTGGTAATATGGGGAAGAGAAAGAAAAATGCTTTATCAGTTTAAAAGCAGCCTGGGAAGATCCAAATGTCTTGATTCTTCCAGTCATCCTTACATGTAAAAGTTTATTAAAAAAATACTTCTGGGCCAGGCTTGGTGCCTTACACTTGTAATCTCAGGACTTTAGGAGGCTGAGGCGGGTGAATCACTTGAGACCAGGAGTTCAAGACTAGCCTGGCCAACATGGAAAAACCCTGTCTTTACTAAAAAATACAAAAATTAGCCACGTGTCATGGCACATGCTTGTAATCCCATCTAGTCGAGAGGCTGAGGCACAAGAATTGCTTGAGCCTGGGAGACGGAGATTGCAGTGAGCCGAGATCGTGCCACTGCACTCCACCCTGGGCGACTGAGTGAGACTCTGCCTCAAAAAACAACAACAAAAAACTTCTGGAGTAAAGGCATTTGAAATTTGTAGATTAGAGACTGGACATGGTAAAAGGAGAAAAGTTATCATTTTTAGAATAATCTGAGAATGTTTCTTGGGAAATAAAATAAATGGGGTAGAGGCCTGGAACAGAGAGGATGTTACTTGAATGAAAATGAGGTATATTATAAAGAGTTTGGGTTTGGGAGTCAGGTCTATTAATTAAATGAGCCTCATTTTCTTCATACCCACCTCAAAAATTTAGTGCTTACTCAGTGTTTTTATTTCTGCCTCCCGTAATGGTTTGAGGATTCTTTGATTGCAAGGAAGAAAAAGCCAATTTAATTAGTCTACTTAAAAAGAAAGCATTTGTCATACAGTGCTGCTGAAGTCCATTGCATGATTCCAATTCAGCGTTTTGGGAACCAGAAAGTCTTCAGGCAGTTACTCTTCCAGTTTTTCTCTGGAAGCACATGGTCTTATGTCTGTGCTACTCACCGCAGGTCTGTCCAGTTTCTTTCAGATTGACCTTCTCTTTAAAGCTCTTGGTTTCCACTTCCCCAAGACTTTGATTTGCATGAGACTTTGGTTTGCCATGATGCCAACACCAGACTCACTGACTATGCAACATGGTTCTCAGTAAACATCTCCAAGTCTCAGTTATGTTTCTAGAGAGAGAATCCAGTTGTTCAGGTTTCTGCTTCTAGCACAGTTGGATGGGGAGTGAGGAAAGATGGGAATGGGAAAAATGGATGAGGAAGAGACTTAGATTTGTCTCACAGTTTGCAGGGCTGCACGTTTTAAACTGGCCATGCCAACATCTTTAACAAAAGGAGAGTGGACAGGGAGGAAGTGATGGATACCTCAGGTGTGCTTTAACATCCTGCAATTTGAGTTCTTCCTCTGGCACTGCATTGAACTTGCTCTCAGCTTGGTAATGTTCTAACCAGATCTAACCAGTAGTCTCTTTACAGGACAGATTCTCCTGGGTGTGGGAGTTAAGGCAAATTACTGAAATGCTTGATGACTCAGTTTCCCTATGTGTAGAATGGGCATAATAGCACCTTCTGTGGTGAGAATTATGAATTCATGTGTGTAAAGCAATTAAACAGTGGCTGGCATATGGCAGGCACAATGCAAGGGTACAGTATTAGTATTTGTCGAGAGCATACCGTGTGGCAGGTACTGTGATACAGGTCATGTTCAGAGAGGAAAGAATTTCTGCACTCAAGAGGTTTAGAAGTCTAGTGCTGACCACTCATGCTTAAAACCATTTCTTGACTTCAGCGACACTAAATTCTTCTAAATCTCTACCTCACCTACGTTTCTGACTGACATTTATTTGTGGTTCCTTTTATACCGGCCCTGGAACCCTTTATCGTGGTTGTTTCCGTAGATGCTCTCTTGAATTTCTGTTCTTTCCCAGTCTCTGAGACCAGCTTTCAGGTTCTCTATATGTGGATTATTCTTAGAGTAACATCTCCAGCTCTGACCCCAAGTAAATCTCTTAAGTTTTAGTTCTTTTTTTGGGTATTATTATTTATATAATTTATATATTTTGAGACATGGTCTTGCTCTGTTGCCCAGGCTAGGGTTCAGTGGCGCAATCTTGGCTCACTGCAACCACCTCCTCCCAGGGCTCAAGCGATTCTCCCTTCTCAGCTTCCTGAGTAGCTGGAACCACAGGTGTGTGCCACCATGCCTAGCTAATTTTTATATTTTTTGTAGAGATGGGGTTTCACCGTGTTGGCCAGGCTGGTCTCAAACTCCTAGGCTCAAGCCGTCCACCTGCCTTGGCCTCCCAGTGTGCTGGGATTACAGGTATGCGCCCACTGTACCCAGCCTCTTGGATATTCCTATGTTGATATAAAACACTCTTCCAGTTACCTTCTAATTTGCAAAGCCTTCTAATTTACCTTCTAATTTGCAAAGAAATTTTCTTTCAGCAACCTAGGCTTGAAACCTTAAAAGTTATTTTTCACATTCTTCTTTTTTTATGCTCTAATATACCCTGTTAGTTAATAGGTTCTGTGTGGGCTTTTGGGTGTTTCCTGTGACCGGCCCATCTGCAAAGTAGATCTGTTGACTTATTTCGGCTCCTGGCAGCTTAGGATAGATCCTTATGTTTGTAAGAGCTTCTTAAATGCCTTTTCAGCAATATACTCTTAGAGTCATGGTGTCATAGATGTCACTGATAAAAAGAAATGTGTTCCTGGGTTAAAATTCTGAACACATTTTCTGTTAGAAATAATCTTGTGGATAGGGCTACGTACAAGATTAAGAATGTTACTCCATTTTCTAGGGAGCATATTCATGTTGAAAGCACAATCTCGAGATTTTAGTTTTTTGTTGTTGCATTTTTTTGTAGGTATTCAGTTACATAGCATTTTAATTATAGCATATCATCCTTATAATATTGCCATACACGTATACAAAGTTTTATTATAAATCAGTTGTTGAAAATATTTTTGAAAGTCAAATATATTACAACTGCACACTCAATAGTGAAACTAAGATAATCATTTGAGGGCGTATATCCTTTACAGTGGTTTCTTAAAACTATATTCAAATGTAGGTCTAATGAGTTTTTTATTATGAAAATGTTAACTGTTTTATCCTCCTGCCTTCATCTGATTATTCTAATTAACTTCTAACAATGGACCGTTGCATGCTGTTTTTAAAAGTTGTGTTTATTGTTGCTGAATAGGTAGTTTTGAAGTCAATAGCCATTCACACTTAGTACTTTGTCAACTAGACTCATGTTATTCCTTTCAATACCAATGGCTAGTTGGGCTCAAACATACCTTATAAGTAGATCTCAATCTGGAATGCAGTTGAAAAATCAATAATTTTCTCTATGACTGTTTGGGAAAACAAAAGTGACAGAACAAATATCCTTGGATTAATTTTATAAAAAGTCGTTAGGTAAGTGGCCCTAACTATTTTCTATTTGGTGATGTTGCTTTTGCCACCAAGTGCCTGTCTGCATTCATGTCATTGATGAAATTTCTCTTCACTGTACAGCTCGTTCACTTCAGTAAATGTATGGTTGCTTATTATGAGTAAGGCCTTTGGGGAATGCAGAGATGAGTAAGGCATGGCGATGGAAGGAAATTCAGTGTTGTATCCCAATCACTGTTACTTAGATGCTTGGTGAATATATGTGTTGAACTTTGGTAGTACTTACAGTCCAATGCAGGGCATAGACATGTAGACATTTAACTGTTACATAAGGCACTGTAGTCTAAAGTGCTAAAATAGAGCAAGTGGTGATTTTGCCCCCCAAGGAAATGTTTGGTAATATTTGGAGACAGCTTTGGTTACTGCAGCTGAGTGAGTGCTACTGACATCTAGTGGGTAGAGGCCAAGGAAGCTGCTAAGTGTCCTATCACGCATACACAGCCTCCTACAACAAAGACTTATCTGACCCAAAATGTTAGTAATGCTGAGATTGAGAAACCCTGTAGCAGTAAGAACATATATATTGTGAATGCAGGAATGAGGTTGAGGATTAAAAAGGAAAAAGGCAGAAACTATAAAGAAGCAAATATCTTAATAGATATTAAGACATACTAAAATCATTTTATACGATTGACTGTTGTTTTGAAAAACAAAATAGTATCTGATAGCTGTAGTAGTTTTAGATTTTGTAAGTCAAATAACAGGTCTGTACCCAAGAAAGGAACTTAGCTTCTTTATTTGCAAAAAGGGGGATAACATCACTTTTATTCTGCTGTTCACCTATTAGGTATTATTCTGTTTTATTTTTCTAGTGTTTGTGTTAGGGTTTACAAGATAACTTATTACAGGTTTTCTTCAAATAACATCACTTCATGTTTAATGTAGAAATCTATGACAGTCTTTTTTTGTCTCCATCTCCCCTGCTACATTTTTTATCCTATTTTGTCATACATTTTATCAATATGTCTGTCTTAAACCCTCTAATTCATTGTTACTATTTTTAAACAGTTATATTTTAACTATTTAAAAGGGATTGAAAAGTGAAGAATAACTTCTATTACCCTCATATTTACCATTTCAGATGTTCTTTATTCCTTTGTGTAAGATTCAGATTTCCATCTGGTATTGTTTTACTTTGCCTGAAGAATTTCTTTCCATAGTTACTCTAGTGGTGGTCAACTGGTGGTGAATTTTCACGGCCGTTATTCATCTGAATAAATTTATTTTGCCTTAATTTTTGAAATATATTTTCATTGAGTATATCTGGGTTGATGCTTTTTTTTTTCTTCTTAGTACTTTGAAGATAGTGCTCCATTGTCTTGTTTTCTGGTTCATATAGATGTGAAGTCTGTTGTCCTTGGTTCCTCCGTATATAATGTGTACTTTTTTCCTGGTCAATTAATATTTTCTCTTTATCACTGGTTTTCAGCCATTTGGTTATGATTTGCCTTGGCTTTCTTTATGTTTATTCTTAGGGTTTGCTGAGCTTCGTTGGTACTGTCAGTTTATGGTTTTCATCAAATTTGGGAAGTTCTCTGCTATTTTGTCTTCAAATATTTTTTTCTTCTGCACTCACTTCCCCAGTGTGCGCGCGTGCACACACACACACACACACTCTCTCTCTCTTTCTTTCTCTCTCTCTTTCTCTTTCTTTCTCTCTCTTTCTCTCTCTCTCACTCACTTGCTCACTCACTGTCTCTCTTCGTGGAACTCCAGTTATTCACCTTTTATGGTGCTTAAAAAGTCACTTACACTCTAGGTTTGTTGTTTTTAAGTTTTGTCTCTCCATGTTTCATTTTGGATAGTTTCTATTACATTGTCTACAAGTTCACTGAGCTTTTCTTCTCTAGTTTAATCTGTTAATTGTATCCAGTATGGTTTTTGTTTCAGTATATTTAATTTTCATCTCTAAAAGTTCAACTTTGGTGTCTTTTTTATTTTCTCCTTCTCTCCTTATCATGATGATGTTTTCCTCTCACTTCTTGAGTATATGGAACATATTTGTACTATAGTTTTACAATCCTTTTCTGTTCCTGCCATCATCACTGTCATTTCTAGGTCTTCATTTATTGCCTTTTTTCTCCTGGTTATGGTTCATATTTTTCTCTTCCTTTGCATGCTTGGTAATTTTTATTGTATGCCAGCCATTGAGTTTATACTGTTGCTTGCTTGATTTATTATATTACTGAAGTGTGTTGGATTTAGTTGGGGTGCACAGTTATTCGGAATATGTTGGATTGTTTCAGGACTTGCTTTTAGAATTTATTAGTGTGGGTCCAGAACAGTTTTTAACATAGTGCTGAATTATTGTCTCTACTAAGGCTGCTTCTACTAAGGCTGCTACTTCTTCTGAGGAGTCTATCATTGCCTGATACATTACAAGTTTTTTCTATTCTGGTGGAATATATTATGGTTTATCTGTAGGGCTCTCACTTACTTTCAGCTCTCCCTCCAACATAATACCCTGTAAATTCTAGCCATCATGGTCTCCCCAAACTGATCTGTGTTTAAAACTCAGTGAAACCACCAGACTGCTTGGCTTTCCTGTCCCTGTATTGTGACCTGGAAGTAGCTGGCAGCCAGTGTTTCCCTTCTCTCAGGGATCACAATCCCGTGTTGCCTGTTGTCTGATGTTTAAAACCAATGTTTCATGTATATTCTATCCTGTTTTCTTATAGTTATATTCAACAGAATATTAATTTTTAACACTTGGCCATTTGGCATTTGGTCAAAATGTGTATTTGGAGCATTTACTTTAAATGTGATCTCAGATACTGTAAAGTAGAAATTATTGGAAACAAATGTGTTTTCACAAACTCATTAAATGTAGACATACTCATTTAAATATTTGAAGGCATACTTTGTTCTTTATTCTGTTTTATGTTTTTCAGCCTACATCATGCTTTGAACTTTGTTCTTTAAATATGTTACTTTTTATTTATTAGTTCAGCAGATATTTGAATGCCTACTATGTAAAAATACATAAAACACTTTTGTCCTCAGGGAACTTACAACAGGAGGGAAGTATGCAAACAGTGGCACAAAAGGATTAAACTATAAACCACTTAGGGAGCACAAAGGAGGTGGCTACTATTTGGGCAAGGAGGGATAAAGGAGAGATATGAGCCAAGTCTATTTTAGGGAGGGAAGTTTTTGAACTGATGTGTGAATAGTAAGTAGCAGTTCAGCTGATGGAAGAGAGAGGGTAGATTTGAGAGAAGTTTAGGAGAATGACAAGTCAGGATTTGGCAATTTACTAGACGAGGTAGTCTGTAGGAATTGAGGGGAAGACCAGTTTCCAGCTTGGCCTACTGGTTGGGTTTGGTTTAATGGCTCTTACTGAGGTAGAGAATACAGGAGGAGATCGTTTAGGGAGAAAGTTTTATTTACCTTTTGAACATACAAATTTTCGAGTAACTGGGATATTTAATTGGAAATGTCTAATAGGAAATTAGATATACAGAACTGAAGAATAAATTAGGGGGTTATTTGCAAGTTAAAACCAGAGGTAAGGATAAAATGTCCTTGAAAAACTAAATAAAATGAGACGAGGATAAGGATGAAGACTAGGAAATATTAGTATTTGAGTAACAAGTTATGAAATAATTTAGGAAAGGAAATGTATATATAGAAAGACAGGTTTTTCTCAACCAGAAATTACATGTGGCACTTGTTAAAATTACAGATTCCTATGTTTCATGTAGACCTATTGAATTTGGATCTTCTGGTGGGGGAGTTGTGTGTGTTAGAAATAAGCTGATGTGTACATGTACTGAGGTTTGAGAACTAGTGCAGTAGGAAGAGAGTCAAGATATGGCAATATTGTTGATAGGCGCTTCACAGACTGGCATGGTTAATTCTCCTGATACAAAAAAGGTCAAGTAATAGGTGATGTCAACTTGAACATTTCTTAGGTCAGAGGAGATAAGGAAAGACTTGGAGAATATATATTTTTTAATTGTAAAAGAATTTATGTTCGTTCAGAAAAGTACAAAAGTCAACATACATAGACACAAAATGAAACACCCATGATTGTATCTACCCAGATGAAACCCATGTCTGTACTCATCTAGTGTATGTCTTATTTTATATTACATATATAGATACACACGTAGTTATACAGATTTTTCACAAAATGGGATAATGCTAATATGCCGGAACCTGTCTTATTTTACTTAATGATCTACCATGTTCTCATATTGTAGATAGATGACATTTTATAAAATTTAAAAGTCCCACTTGTCATGGGTGACCACTGGCATCAGTTTAGTGTACCTCCTTCAAGTCATTTCCTATGGATGCACAAATATTTACATATGTGTGTCAGAGTTGTGTCTGTATGTAATTTTTTCTTTTCTTTCTTCTTTTTTTTTTGAGACTCTGTGGCCCAGGTTGGAGTGCAGTGGCACAATCTTGGCTCGCTGCAACCTCTGTCTCCTGGGTTCAAGCAATTCTTGTGCCTCAGCCTCCCGAGTGGCCGGGATTACAGGCATACACCACCACACCCAGCTAATTTTTGTATTTTTAGTAGAGTTGGGGTTTTGCCATGTTGCCCAGGCTGGTCTTGAACTCCTGGCCTCAAGTGATCTTCCTGCCTTGGCCTCCCAAAGTGCTGGGAGCAACTGTGCTAGGCCAGTTTTTTTTTTTTTTTTTAAATTACAAGTGAGAGCATGCTATTTACACCATTCTGCAACTTGCTCTTTCACGCCAGTATGGATCACTCTAACTCATTATTTCCAATAGCTGAGTAATAATCATGTGAATTTTTGAATTGATGAACTTCTAGGTTATTTTCAGTTTTTTCATTTTATTTCAGTGAATAGTCTTTCACATATCTTTGTGAATTTTGTGCAAGGGTATATGTAGGATAAATTTTAAGAAGTGAAATAGCAGGACTAAAGGATATATGTATTTATTTTAAGTGCCCTATATCTCTGTTCTCTGTATTCTTTATAATTGTTTCTCAAATTGCTTTCATTTGTTTACTTTTTTGCATTCTGTGATTTTTCTTAAAATCTTGGTTTTCCATTGTTTTTAGCAATGTTTGTTCTGCTTTTTTGTTACTTCTAAGGGGATTTCATTTGTTTAGTGATAGTTTTCTGTGTGTTTCCTGAGCTATAGTGGCTCACTTCGTAGTTTGCCTTGTCTGCCTCTTTCTTGTCTCTCATCTTCTTTTTTCCAAGCCATGTAGGTTCACTTTAATTTCTTTGACTATAAATAACGCACTTAGTTATTCTTTGCTTAGGACTCTTGTTTCTTCATCCAGAATAGGGCACAAAGCAGTAAAGCACTAAATGAAAAGTTTATCATAATACAAATGTATTTTAGGTGAATATACTGTATTTTTGTTCTTCTTGTGAAATCTGTCAAAAACGATGTGCTCTCTAATTATATAAGATGCTAAAGAAATCCTGCTCTACTAGCTGTTATCCTTTCTTGCCCCATCAATCTTTGCATCATTTCCAAAGATGATTTTTTTCTTTGCTTTACTAAAGTATGTCATATAATCTCATATTGGATTCACTTTTATGTTGCACAGATATTCTCTAATAGATTTCTTTCTTCCTGAGACAGTATTTTACTTATGTTTCAATGAAAAAGTGGTGGAGTAGGGCAGTAAGTTGTTTTTCTTCCATGAGTGAAACAGAGTGTAAATATAGAATTAAACTGTTTCTCTTTCATTAATTTCAAACAATGATTTGAATTCTGAGATAATGTGAGTCTCAGGGGCATGATTATATTTGTCTGGATTTTTTCTTTTTGTGTATATTATATGTTGTTTGTTTTTCAGTGTTCCTTCACAGATCCCATACTGAATTCCTTTGCTTTATTATTCAATCTTGAATAAGGGTGTTTTATCTGGATCTGCTATTCAGGAAAATTGTGGGTAAAGTGAACTGGGGTAGCCAGCCCTGTCAAATCCCGGGTGTTGTTTCAGAGCACTCCCACCTCTCCCTGCCCCACTTTGAAACTGTTTCTTCTACCTTAGGTGCATGTTGCACCTGAGGGTGAGCAGCTCATTTAGATAGTTGGTCCCATTTATTAGATGGTGAAGTCTCTTGGGAGTTAATGTTTATCTTTGCTCAGTTGACTTTAGTCAGCAGCTGCAAAGGTAATTGTTGTTTCCTATCTCTTTTCCCTACTTCCCTTTTAGGCAAGGTTAGGAGCAGACTCAGAGACTAAGTGATGTAAGGCGTGCCATTCCTTCGTCCTGCAGTATTGTTTTTAATGGCTGCCATGGCATCATTGTGGGAATGAACTTAAGATCATTTAATTACTCTCTTGTTTCTGGCATCTAGATTGCTTCTTATTTCTATTGTGAGTTGTAATGAACCAGACTATAAAACCTTTATGCACTGTAGAGGAGTGGTGAAGAGCCCCAGTGCTGGAGTTAGAAAATTTGGACTTGAATCCCACCTCTGCCATTTATTTACTGTGTGGGCTTGGGCAAATTGCTAAGCTTCTTCTTGCCTCAGTTTTTCTCATCGTCAAACTGGGGTCCTATTCTGTAGTCTTAAGGACAACATGAGATGTTTACATAAACCTCTTAGCAAAACAGAACACTTGGTGCATTATGAGCCCTTGTTAATAAGCTAGATGCTCTAGAATCATTATTTGCTTTGATGCATTCCCAAAAGCAGAAATGCTGAGTCAAAGAAGTATTTCCAGGGTTTTGACATGCATTACAACACTGCCTTGCAGGTGCCACTTTACTTAGGAGCCCTCTTTGACAGTCTCTGGTTTCTTGGAACCCTTATGCTGGCTTCTATGTTTTATGTTACATTTGAGAAAAGACCACTTGCATCTGAGGCTTTCTGGCAGTTGAGGAGAACACTGTGGAGAAGAAAGGAGAGTGAAGTGGCCTGGGACAAATAAAAGGATTATCTTTGTGCTTTGGCCACTATACATTTTTATACTTAAACCTTGTTTTGATAATTTTTGGTCCACTTGATCATTTTGGTCCATAGGTAAATATTTAAGTCTTCTTTTACCTGTGTTGTATAGTTTTCAAAGTACCTCCTATAAATTATTTTTCATTTGAGTCTCACAGTAAACTTGTCTGGTAAATACGGTATCATATACATTGAGGAAAAAGTTCCAGAGACATTACAGTTTACCCAGAGGAAACAAAGCTAATAAGAGGCAGCACAGGAAGACGCATGATCCTCTTCTGGATTCTGGGGTATCACCCTTTACCTTGTGTTGATGGGAACTCCTTGTGTTAGGCTGAGCCTTTCTTATGATGCTGCTTCAATTTCAGTAATTAATCAGATTTTATTGTTATAGAGACCACTAGGGCTTATCTTAGTTCAGAATAGAATACAATCGTACTTCTTTGTCTACAAATTAAAATGTAGAAATCTCTAAACAAGTGTGTGTGTTTGTGCACTCACGCTGTAGTCTTAGCTGCATAGCAAAAGAATATACAATTTGAACTTCACTAAAATGTAGTTTTTTAAAAATTCTGACGGTGGGGGCTAGATTGAAGTTTGTTTTTGCGTATAAATCTCCTCATAGTATAAATTTATGTTAACCAAATGTCTTGGAAACCTCAGCTAAGGAATTCATTTTTTTGTTTTTTGTTTTTTTCAGAAAATGGGTCTTACTATATTGTCTAGACTGGCCTTGAACTCCTGGGCTCAAGTAGTCCTCCCACATCAGCCTGTCGAGTAGCTGAGACTACAGGCATGTGCCACTGTGCCTGGCTTCAACTAGGCAATTCTTTATAAGACCAGATTGATTTTCTGAAAATACTTGAAACTAAGAATTTCTTAAATCTTTATTTATTTGATTTTTTAAAAAAAGTATTTAGTTCCCTACTTCTACTCTTTATTGTGATAAAACTTTTTCCTTTGAATGCTTTGAATGCAGGAGGCCCATATCTATCTTGTTTCTCTTGTATCCATAGCATCTAGCACAAGTAGATTTTAAATGAATGGACAAGATACTGTGGTCAAATGCAGATACCGAGTGGTTAATGCCTGGGTGGATTTAAGTTCTCAAAGATGTTAAAGCATCTTTAAAAAGTTGAGACTTAGTTTTGAGTGTTTCACCTGGCAGGTGTGTGTGTGTTAAGTACTGTTAATCATTTGACTTGGATGTCTTCTGAAATTTTGTCAATGGTATGCTCTTAAGCTTCCTATATAAAGAATTTATCTAATTTGATATGTGCAGATTCTCATTCGTGTATTATCAAACCCTTCTGCCCAAGAAATAAGAATGTCAAGAGCATTCACTGTTGCCATAGAGATGAGTGACTTTTGGGAGGCAGGGAAGTTGGAATTCTTTTTGTAATATTCTCTACTTAAGCTTTTATTTTTAAAATGTTTTTTAAAAAACTGTTTTTCAAATCTTTCTCTTTGACACTTTGCAATAAAAAAGGGCAGTGAGATTGAATAGGTAAAGGTGTAAACTATTTTATAATTTTGAACCAAAATATAAGATATTTATAATAATTTTCTATCTCATTAAGGGACCAATAGTCGTATATTTTTCAAATATTCTTGCTGGATTGCAAGTAAATTGGGGGGGTGCTCAGATTATTTTTGTTTGTTTTCATTTTTATTTTTCTTTTAATGACTGAGTTAAAATAAATTAATTTAGCACAAAATGCTTGCCTGAATTGTTAAGATCAATAAATAAGTTGTTTTCTTTTAATATGTTTTCTTTAGGTGTTTTGTGAATTAACTCTTCATTGATTATATACAACAAAAAATAGTTATGGCGACTTTCAGAAACAGTCACATGAAGACTAAAGCATCTGTGAGAAAAGTAAGTTCACTCTATTAGGTTTCTTTTAGTGAAAGTTTTAATTAAAATGTTGATTTTTTTTTTAAGTCCTACAGCTATGATGTTTTGTTTAAATGAATCTTATTATTTTAATTAGTAACATTGAACTACTGCAAAGATTGGCATGTATGAAAATAGTGATACAAAATCATGATTACAATGATTTTATTTCCTAAAGATCACAGTGCTTTCTCCCCATTTTTTATCTACACATAGATATCCATCTCCTTTTTGCAATATAGGCTGTCAGGTGTAAGCTTTCTTATATACCTTTAGCTTTACCATTCATTTATTCATTCATTCAGCAAATACACACTTGAGTTCTTATAAGCCAGGCCATATGTTAGATGTTGGGTAATCAGTAACAAGCAAACAAAATATGATTCTTAATCCTTTCTTCCTTCTAGTCTAAGGAGGAACCTCCTCGCTTCCTTTCTTAAAACAATTTGGTTAACCTTCCATTTCTTGACATTTTTGTCTTTGCTAAAACTTTGGAGGCACTACCCATAAACAAAGAAGGGAAGAATGGAGCCTGGAAGATAATTAACAGTCTTTGTTATTTCTTTTTCTGGACTTCATCTTCTGCATTATATGACACCATTGACCAATCCTTACACGTTAAGACAATATTTGACTTTCATTATAGTGTTTTTCTTGGTTTCCTTCTCTTTTATGGTAACTCTTGTCTCCTTTGCTAATCTTTCCAAATTCTAATTATCAGTGTTCCTATGAGCTTCTGGGCCTGCCATTCATTTATGTAGAGAGCTAAAAGATGTATAGGTTTGACTGCTGACTCTAAGAGGATGGCTTCTAAATCTATAGGATGCCTGCAAAATAGAAAGTAAACTTATCCTTAAACAGTATGTTAATTACTTTTTTTTTTTTTTTGGGACAGAGTCTCGCTCTGTTGCCCAGGCTGGAGTGCAGTGGCGTGATCTTGGCTCACTGCAAGCTCCGACTCCTGGGTTCATGCCATTCTTCTGCCTCAGCCTCCCTAGTAGCTGGGACTACAGGTGCCCGCCACTACACCCGGCTAATTTTTTTGTATTTTTAGTAGAGACGAGGTTTCACCGTGTTAGCCAGGATGGTCTCGATCTCCTGACCTCGTGATCTGCCCGCCTCGGCCTCCCAAAGTGCTGGGATTACAGGTGTGAGCCACTGTGTCTGGCCAATTACATTTTTAAGTAATATGCTCCATACGTTTTGAGGTAAATTACCTTTAAATTTAATAGGTCCACTTTTTAATTTGAAAAAAGTGCAATAAAAACTATTTTCTGTTTCTACTCTTTGTAAACTATAGTGTATTTATTATACTTTTTTCAGATTAGCAACTAGACCCATAGCTTTAAATTGATTATACTGCTGGCTTTAAACTAATAATTATAACTAATAATATATACAAAATATAATAGCAAACTGATAACCATGGTCTTCAAGAATGATGCTACCTGACTTGAATATTTACCCCGTACATTGCCAGAGGTTCAGGGATTAGGCAGCAGCTGAAATTTGATACTATTATTACCAGGTTAGTGGTATAACAACATATTGTCCATATTAAGCACTCAGTGAAGATTTAATTTGAATTCAACTTGAATTATTGGAATCCCTTTTAGATAAAAGTATGTGAATCCAGATATTACATACTATTTATATAAATAGTTATGCACACACATACACCACCTTCTACATCTTGGTGCATCTTAATGTCAGACACTTCCCTATTGGCTACTGTGGAAATTGAACGATATACTTGAATTCTTTAGATTTCACTTTAATTTGCATTAAATATAGAGCTACATTAAATATTTATTGGGAATTAATGTTGCAAAATTAAAAATAGCTGTAGTTTCTACCCCAGTAATTTTTTCTAGCATTTTATTATGAAAAATTTCAAGCATATAGAAAAGTTAAAAGCATAATACACACACAAACCCACGTACCTACCACCCATATTCAACAGTAGTTAATAATTTGTCTTGTTTGCTTTGTGTCTGTGTATGTGTGTATTTACTTTCAGGCAGAACCATTTGCAAGTTATGATCATAATGTTTCTTCACCCTGAACACTTCAGCATGCTTCTCCCAGGAATAACAACATCTTCCCACATAACACTAATACCATGAACACATCCAAGAAAAATAAATTCCCATATATCTAATACTCAGCCATACTCAGATTTCCTGTGTTACCCCCAAAATATCTTTTATAGTTCGCTCTGCCCCTGTTTGGATCCAGTCTGGCCTCTTAGTCTCTTTGTTGCCTTTGGCAGTTAGGACTTAGCATTTCTTTTGGTTTGAAAGAATTTTTCCTTTTTTTCATTATATTCAATTCTGACATCTTAAATAGGCCAGGCTAGTTTTGTTTTCTTGTACCATGTTCCACATCTGGATTTGTCTGGTTGTTTTCTCATATTGCTATTTAATTTGATCCTCTCCCTTGTATATTTCACGTAAAGTAGAAGTTATGTTTAAAGGTTTAATTGGATCAGGTTAAGCATTTATGGCAAGAATACTTTATAGGGTGATGTGAGGACAGAATTTCAGGTTTTCCCATGATCAGTGATGCTATGATTGATCAGTTGACTAAGGTGATAACCCTGCTAGAATTGTCCATTGTAAAAGTACATTTTCTGTTTTCTGGTTAGCAGATAATCTGTGATGATACTTGGCTGTGTGCAAATATCCTTTTTTTCCCCAACAACCATTGAGCTAATGTTTTTGGCATCCCTTGATTACCCTTTCTTGAATTCATTGTTTCATGGGAGTTGCAAAATGGTGATTTTCCTAATTCTACCATTCCTTTCACATTTATTTGCTGGTATTCTTAAAGAAAAGCTTCCCTCATTCACCTTAGATGAACTATATAATATCTCCTATAGAGGCAGGGCAAATGCCCTTTAATTACCAGTTTTCAGATTAATGACAGGGCATCGTAGTTAACACCAATGGTAGCAAGTGAGTTTATTTCCCCACATTCATTCACTAATTTATTTGTAATGCTCTGGACTCATGGATTTTTGCAGTTCTATATTTTATAACCCTTTATTTCTTCACAGTCATTCATTCATTCATCTATTTAAGTTGCTCAAATTGTTCCAAAATTGATACCTGAGAGCCCCTCCAAGTAGGTGCCTGTATCCTTTTGTTTCAGCCTCATAACTTTGATTGCTTTTTCATTTTCTGGTTGTATCCTTTTGGTACAGGATGACCCAATTTCACCTCCTTTACCTTCCTCAGGCCTGAAATTGGCTATTTTTTTTTTTTAAAGAACCCTGAATAGTATTTAAAACCCAAGATCTGGATACTAGGAGTTGCCTTTGCACTTACAGTGTCATGAGTTTATATTGACAGTTCACATTCAGATTTCACATATTTTTTCCTGTTTTGATTTCCTGTTTCTAAATTAGTGTGAAAATCCCCATTTATTAAGGAAAACAAAATTGTTTAAAATATTGAATATTTTCAAGCCCACAGAAAAGTTGGGAAAAAAATCTAGTACAATGAACACCTCATATAGTCTTCACTCAGATTCACCCTCGGTTAACATAATACCTTTAAGTATGTCAGTATCATTACCACCTCTTTGAAAATCATTAATTCAGTAATATCATCTAGCATGCGTTCCAAACACAGATTTCCCTGTGTCTCAAGTATCCTTGTAACTTTTTCCTTGCTTCTCTTCTAGGATCTAGTCAAGGTTCACACACTGTATTCGGGGATTGTATCTCTTTGGTCTTCCCCATTCTAGACCATTCCAATAGTCTACATTCTTTTCTCATGCAGCAAATCTTCTGAAGAGTCTAGGCCAGTTGTGTTGTAGAATATTTTTATATTTGGGTTCATTTGTTTTTCCCTGTAATTAGATTCAACAGGACACCTGAAAGGTGATGTTGTGTTCATTCCAGTCTATCAGATCTGAAGTCCATATTGTTGATGTTAGGCTTGACTAGGTGGTTAAGGTAATAACCACCAGATATCTCCAATATAAATGCGCATAATCTCTTTATGATTAATACACTTAATAAACTATAAGGTGATCCTCTGAGACAGTATGAGTGTCCTTTTCCCCAGCTTTTAACCCAGTAGATTTAGGATACATGGATAATCCTTTCCTAAATCAGTAATTGCATTGGGAGTTTACAAATGGGGTTTTCTAACTTTGTCATTCTGTCCATACTAGCTAGCATTTTTAGGTAAAGGAGCTCCTCTCACTTTTTCTCTTTTAATGGACTCACAGATTTTTTTTAATCCAGTAGTCATAATTCATTACCATTTTCATTTTTCTTGATTCCAGGTTGTCCCATATTTGGCCAGTGGGAATTCTTTCAAGCTGGCTTCTGTGTTTTTTTGAAATTACCCTATTAGTCTTTGAGCATTTCCTTGCATTCTGGCACAGTTAGATGTTCCAGGCTCACTTCATACATTCTCAGCCTCAGACCTGGAACCAGCCATTTCCCCAGGGAACTCTAGTTCTTTTTATTGGTGATAGATATTTAGAGACCAAAAGCTGGGTGCTGAGTATGCTTATTGCTACTGAAGGTCATTGTTTCTAAGACTTTTCAGTGGAAAAAGGTAGTACATGTATTCAAAGAATTACGAATTTGTAATGACAGGTCAGATTCAAATGTAACAGTACAGCTTTTTATCATAAGTTCTTTGAGTTAATATTTGTACCTCTTCTCTTCGACTAAAGATTTCCATTTATTTTAATTTATTAAGATTGCAGCTGTTTGAGTTAATCTAGTGTGAGGTTCTGAAATATGGGGAAACAAAGTGAGTGAAACACAGTCTGTGACTTTCATAATTTGTTTTAATGGGTAGGAAAGAATCTGAGTATAGTAATTATATGTTTTTTGTTTTTGAGATGGAGTCTCACTCTGTCGCCCAGGCTGGAGTGCAGTGGCGCAATCTCAGCTAACTGCAACCCCCACCTCCCAGGTTCAAGCAATTCTTCTGCCTCAGCCTTCCGAGCAGCCGGGATTACAGGCATGTGGCACCATGCCAGGCTAATTTGTGTATTTTTAGTAGAGACGGGCTTTCGCTATGTTGGCCAGGCTGGTCTCGAACTCCTGACCTCAGGTGATCCACCCGCCTCAGCCTCCCAAAGTGCTGGGATTACACACGTGAGCCACTGTGCCCAGCCAATAATTACATATGTTTTGGTGTGGATTAAATGATCTTAATGCACAACGTACAGCAGGAACTTTGAGAGAGATTTATTAGGACTAAGGAATGGAAAAATCTTCACAGGTCTTGGGATGGGTAGGATTTCTACATGGGAAGACTGGGAAGTAAGGACATTTCTGAATGAACAGCAGATTGACAAGTCAGTGGAAGGGGGCATAAGGTAGAAGGAAATAAGTGTTCTATTTATGCCTGACTATAATGCTCATTATTTTCTTTATATAACTTTTTCCTTGTACTTGTGACAAACATCTCACCCTGAAATCTGGAATCCCCTCTCATTTTCATCAGACAGCTTCCTTAAGATCCATGGAAAACCTTATTTTGGATTATTATCTTATTTTTCTGTCTCCAACTTTGTTAATGGAGTAATTACTGTTGTTAAGGGAGTAATCACTGTTGTGCACCTTACCATAGCTCCCACATCATCTCATTCAATCATATAAATTGTTGCTTCTATTCTACACCAGTGACTTGGAAATCATATATGCAGTTTGTTAAGTTTTAGTGTAAGGTAAGAGTAAGTGAACCTGGTAGTAGATCTCACGTGATCTTCTAGTGAGTTGAATGCCCAGGCTCCAGTAGTATGTGTTTTGGGCATGTGAAACTCTGCCTAAACCTTTTCAGCTGAATGGAGCTTTTCTTCTCAGTGGAATTGGGTTCCGCATTCAGTATCAAAAGGTGCCAGTGAATATTAACAGTGAGTTAGAGAATGAGTGACCATCTAAAACATCTCCAGGATCTCTTACCCTTGTCTTAGAATTAAATAAATTTAAAATATCTTTGTTTTCTTTCCCCTGCAGAGCTTCAGTGAAGATGTGTTCCAGTCTGTAAAGTCTTTATTGCAGAGTGAGAAGGAACTATGCAGTGTAACAGCAGAGGACTGTTTACAGCAGGATGAGCATGCCAATTTAACTGAGGTTTAACATATTACTTTCTAAACCCTTTCCTAATAATGCACAGCATATTTTCATGCATCTTTGTAGGACTCCATGATCTATTTTTAAAATGCCTAAAATCTCTATTTGTTGTTACATGTATCAGAAGTACCTGTTATGGGCGGGAGAGGGGAAAAAAAAAGAAGTACCTGTTTTAAATACTGGCTAAAATAATTTTCTTAATTGACAGTGAACTCAAACAAATGAGCACATTTATTCTATGCAGAGTACTAATTGGATATATAGCATTATATTAGATGATGCCTGCTATATTCAGTAACTGGTACTTTAATATGAATTTTTCTACTCTGAAACATAAAACAAATGCATGTTTCTTATGTTGATTTTTTGGGTTATTTTCTTGACTGTTTAAATTCAGTGCTTTGATTAAAAATGAAAAAGTAGTGATAAATTTATCTTTGAAATTAAGATACTTACTCTATTACTTGAGGATAAGATAATATACCTTGCTCACCTATTTCTCTGCTACATCCAGTGTTTCAAATCTTCGTTTGAATTTATTACTATAAAAAGAGTAAGATCTTTTTCTATAATATATCCATACTTCATCATCACATTTGTTACCAAATATGAGATGTATTAGGTCATTGCAGCTCACAACTGATGAATATTTGAAGTTAAAACATTTTATTTTGAAATAAGGGTTCTAATAAAATCATGGTTGTAGATAGATGCTTCTGGACTTATGATCGAGTTACATCCTGATAAATCCATTGTTTATCAAAAATATTCTAAGTTGAAAATGCATAAATCCATTGTAAAGTTAAAAAGTCACAAGTCCAACCATCATAAGTTGGGGACTGTATGTATTCTCTTTCGGGTGGATGATTTTCTTAATATTCCTTGAGAAATTCTCTATTTGACGTCATTTCATAGGAAGATGAGCATATGTTTTAGGCCTGTAGTGTTCTGCTGCCTCATCCTCTTCTTTTTGTGTCAGCTTAATTTCACTATTATTTTCTTTGCTAACCTTTTTCATTTTACTTTAGCAAAACCAAGCCACTCTTAATCTACTTGGTTGTTTCCAAATAAACAGTGACAGAACATAACAGGCCTAATACATATGCTTGTCTTCTATGAAATGATGTCCTGTGTCCTGTCCTCCAGCGGTTTTCCAGCTCGGATAGGTCGCAGTGCTTTTCCAAGCCCACATTCCTTGGTGAGGCCTTTCTTGACCAATGGGAAATATAAAACTCCCCTGGCATCTTCAAAACCCTATGCCAGCTTATTTTCTCTTTTGTATTCAGTAAAGGAAACTTGAAAGAATAGATGGAATTTCTATTCCACTTTAGGGTGTGCAAATCTCTAAGTATCTTTTCAAATAAAGGAAGGAGATTAGTTATTTGCCTATCTGTTATTGAGTGCCTGTAATGTGCTAGGCACTTTCCTCTACATTATCCAGTTAACCTCACAACTATGAGAGGGAAGTTGTATTGCCTTAAGTTTTATAGATAAGGAGACAGGCTCCTAGAGGTTAGCAATTCACCTAGATGCCTAGAAGTTAACTGTATGTAACACTTACATGAAGTAATAGCCATAATCAGAATAAAGATCTCAGAGTAATATAAGATTCTGACTTGCTTCTGAATCATCAGAAATAGATCGAAAATACATTCAGTGTTGCTATATATTCTGACTATACTATTGTCCCCACATTCTTGATAATCAATTATTAATATTGCCATCATTTAAGTATTGTATATTTTTTAGCCACAGTGGTTGCTTAGTGGACAGTTTACTACACTGTCTTCAAATGGAAAAAATGTCTTACTGTGATGCCAAATACACAGAGAATATAAAAGTAAAAAATAACACTTTTTCAGGTTATAAAAGTAGTATATATATATATATTTTTCTTTTCTTTTTTTTTGAGACAAAGTCTTGCTCTGCTGCCCAGGCTGGAGTGCAGTGGCGTGATTTCAGCTCATTGCAGTCTCCACCTCCAGGGTTCAAGTGATTCTCCTGTCTCAGCCTCCCGAGTAGCTGGGACTATAGGCATGCACCACCATGCCTGGCTAATTTTTTGTATTTTTAGTAGAGACGAGGTTTCACCATGTTGGCCAGGCTGGTCTTAAACTGGCCTCAAGTGATCCATCCACCTCAGCCTCCCAAAGTGCTGGGATTACAGACATGAGCCATTGTACCTGGCCAGTATATATTTTTTGTAGAAAAATAAGAAATACTCAAAGTAGAACAAAGAAAATGACCATCATTGATCTTATGACTTAGGGAAAAAATGCAGAGGGGAAAAGAGTGAGAAAAAAATAGCTCCATCATCCAGAGTTAATCACTGCTTATAGTTTGGTGTATTGCCTTCCAGTATTATTTTCCATGCATATGTTTTTAAAAATAAGGTTGAAATTGTATGCATGCTGTAAGTCATTTTTCTGTGACTTGTCCTTTTTACTTAATAATGTGACAGTTCTTCATGCATTAGATATTCTTTAGAAAGTCTGTTTATATAAAGTTCTGCAGAATAATCTCTACATAAGGATATTGAAGGAAATAAATGGTGGTATCACAGAGTCAATGAAGAAGTAGCCTCAGGAGTCTACCCAGTGGGAAGGCCTCTCTGAGGAGGTGACACTTGCATCGAAACTTGAAGAATGAGGAGAAGCCAGGCATGTAACCATCCAAGGAAGAGAGATCCAGATTGAGGGTGCAACTGTGAAGTCCTTAGGCAGGAATGTACAGGGCGTGTTCCAGACCGAAAAAGGGGGCTCGTGTGTAAGTGAAAATGGTAGAAGGTTGAAAGCATTAGGTAACCCCACTTAGGATTTTGCCATGGGAAGCATGGAAGAGTTTGAATAGGGAAGTGGCACGGTAATAGGACCAGGTGGGAGAGGATTGTACTAGTGTAGGTGAGAAGGGTGGCCGGGGAATGGAAAGAAGTGGATGTATTTGAAGTATGTTTTGGGGTTAGAATTGATTGAACTTGCTAGTGAGGGAGAATGGATGAGGTTTAAGAACTGCATTTTGGAGCCCAATCTTTGGTGAAAAATATTTTTGGGTCATCTTTGAAAAAAATCCTTTTCAAGGCAGACAGCATTTTAATGCTTTGTCTGTTTTTTCCTGTTTGTCAGCTCTGTCACCAGCCTGAAAGATTTAAAAATTCAAATTAATGGAGGTTTATTTGTTCTTTACTCAGGTCACATTTCTGGGTTTTAATGAAGAGACAGATGCCGCTCATATACAGGTATGGTCAATTTTAGCATTTTTACTGAGTATTCTTGTCATGGAAATCAGCTTTAGGTTTGACCACAAAAGTCGTTTATCTGAGAAGGTTGCAAACCGCAGGCTGACTTTTTCTCCATTATGTGTATAATATAGAATGTATGACTTGTTTGTTTATTTTGATGGCTTTAATAATTTTGACCTTAACAGTAAAAATTCTTATGTTTTTAGTTAAGATTGAGTTAAATTTAAAAGGTAAGATTTGTAAAAATTAACAATTAGCTAATGCAAAAATTTAGCCTGTTTGATTTAGGCAGTTATTGACAAGAGGGACTGATGTTTGAGATTGGGATCAGCAGAGGAAAGCTCCACAGTTACATAAACAGTGGTTGAAGTTCCTGTACATATGATAGGCATGCTTTTCTTTTTCCCTCGTTGCTGCTGCTTAAAAATTTGTGATTTCTACATATTTCCTTTTGTGGCAGTAAAGTGTCTCCTCATAGAGGAGGAAATAACATTTTTTAGGTCTTTCTGAATAATAATGCATATCAGGTGATTATGGACAAAAACTCTGCTATATATTTTGATTGTGGCCTTGCTTGAAGGGAATAATATGGACAGAAGGAACAAGAGAGGATATGATATATTCGTGAGAACATACAGAGCTGGAAAGAGAAATATTCCAAGATATTTCTTTAATGTTGTTGTTCTCCTTTAAGAGTTACTGATAAAACCATGTTTATAAAGGAAAGTACTCTACAAAGGGTCAAAGACTTTAATAATTCTTTAGCTGGGTAAAATATTTGTGTATAAAGGGCAAACAAGAAGAAGAAATAAAAGCGATTTTCTTTTCCTTTAATCTTCATTAAAATTATCAGTTAAAGTCCAATACAATACCTTGGAGAGGAAAGATAGAAAAACGGATTATATTGTACAGAGTTAAAAAAAAAAGTTTTTAGGATGTACATTCTCTAGCAAAAAATTTTGTATGAAAAAAATTTCATAAAGTTAAGTAAAACCTATATGTTGACATTGCTAAAAACTATTATATGCTTAATTGTCATGGATATGTTAGGTACCCTGTAAAATTTTTTTATAGCTTGATACCAATACATTTTAAAGGCTACAGGGATAGCCAGTATTTAATAATTTTAGTATATTTTATTTTTGAATTTTTGAAAAATTATCTGTGAATAATAAACTATGTATGTTAACTATTATGAACCAGGAAATTTACTAGCCAGTAGACCTTAACATTTTTGGATAGGGTCCACATTATAGGAACCTTAACAAAAGTGTTACTCTACAGTGTTACTTATTGTTATTATTTTAAATTAGGATTTAGCTGCAGTTTCTTTGGAACTTCCAGATATTCTGAATTCACTCCACTTCTGCAGTCTAAATGAAAATGAAATTATTTGTATGAAGAATATAAATAAACCATCAGATATAAGCAGTGATCCTCTAAATCAGGTAACTTTTGTAGATAATTTCCAATGAGATTTTTAGGGCAAATTTTACTATATTTGATAAAGGTGATTAAACTTTTAAATGCTTGGATGACATTTATTTTTTTAAAATGGTATCTCAAGGAAATATGATTCATAAGAAATCTAACTCATGAAGCATTGACATCCCTGAAGGATATAATAATTTTGATCATGTCTTATAAATTATATTTTTCATCTGTGAAGTTCCGTAGATGGTATGCAAGTACATGTTAATTTTTTCTGAAAATTTATTATTTCTGGATTTCTTGAACTACTTACACCTTTGTATAGGCTACAGTGACTTTTCCCTATTATGGCCAATTTCAAATTTATATAAATGTTACACTATATGTTTTAGAGAATGTACTTCAGTTCATTTTCTGGTTTAAAAAAATTCCATGTAAAGTGGACATCTGATGTGTTCTTTATAAATAAAAATGTTACCATTTCTTATAGGTGGTTAGTTTTATAATATTCAGCATTTAGTTCTTTACCAGGTATGATTTTGTTGATAATGCATCAGAGAAAATGCTTTGCATTCTAAGAGATAAGACATATACAATTGAACCAGAAAGTTTAAAATTTGGATTATTTTAGTTTTAAAAAAACTGCTGTGTTGTTCTTTATAAGATCTGCCAATAAAACTAGAACTGCTTTCTTCATTTCCTTAATTATGTTCTTTATTCTTATTTACTTTGCTTTATTTGCTAGGATATAAGAGGTGATAAGCTATTATATTTGATTTCTAGTTCTTTGAATAAATCATTTCATCAGTATTTACTTGAAAAAAGTAGTATGAGGGGGAAAATCTGGTTACTTGTATTTTTAAAGCTATAAACATTGTAAGTTGTAATACTAGGGAAATTTAAGTAAAAGGAGTAGACTTTTAACAATTGTGATAGGAAGGAAGATGGCATCATACTTGAAACTACGGGAAAATTGGATTAAAAATAAAAGAAAATAGAACTTGGTTGCTGCCCCCAAACAATTTATAACAGTTAGTGAGATAGGTGAATGATTAAGGAAAATCATAGGGCTGAACAGCAATATAGGAAAACATAATTGCCCAAAGGAATGGATAGTTAGTTTCATAACATTTCAGGAGAGTAGGTAGAATTTGAATACCTGGATAAAAGAAGATGGGAGAAAAACGGACTGGAAAGTGAAAAATGTAGAGAAAGAATAAAGAAGTAAACATTACAAAACCAAGGAGCTTTTCAGGATGCATGAATTTCTTGTTTGTTTTTTTCTCTGAGATTGTCTTATATCTAGGCTTTACTTCATGATGTTTTGTATTTGAAATTAAAATTGCTTTTATTATCTTTTATCTTTCCCAAGAGTCATCCTTCTGGAATGCTTTGTGTCATGAGAGTGTCACCTACATCACCAAGACTTAGGATTGATTTTATCTTTAGTCTCCTAAGTCAATATGCTACTGGTATAAGGTACACCTTGGACACATTCTTGCATCAGAAGCACCAACTTGAGACCACTGATGAAGATGATGATGATACTAACCAGTCTGTGTCATCCATAGAGGATGACTTTGTCACTGCTTTTGAGCACTTAGAAGAGGAAGAGACTTCAAAGCCATACAATGATGGTTTGTTTTTCATTAGACTTTTTCCTAAAATAGGGAATTAAAGTTTTTCAGTTTTGAAAATTTTAAGGCAGACTTGTTCAACTGAAATTTATGTTGAGATTTGATTCAATTTAAACCTTTTAACTTTTTTTTCTGATTACCTGAGGAAATTCCTTATGATTTTTAAGTTCATTGTAATCTGGTTTTCAGTTTTGCTTATTTCAGGTTTTCTTATTTAGTTGGTGCTATTCAACGCACTGGTTACATCATTAAGTGTCTGGAACATTCCTAGGTTCAAATTTTGGAAGAGTTAGCTAGCAGAGTCACCACAGTAATTTTTCTAACATGTGTGACAGCATGCAAAACATCCCATAGACCAGGTATCCCTAGACATAGAGTAAACTGAAATTATTTTATAAAAAGTATATTTACTTTCAAATGTTACTTGGGTGACTCTTTCTGTTAAACGTAGTTTAGAAGATACACATAAATATTATATGTTTAAAGTCAGTTTATTCCATGGATTTAAATTAATTTCCAAAAAGTTTTGTTCAAAAATAATTTCACCATTTCATTCTTTTCCTATAGGAATGAACATTACTGTGCTAAGGAGCCAGTGTGACGCTGCTTCCCAGACAGTTACTGGTCATCATTTAGAAACCCATGATTTAAAGATTCTCATTAGCTCCAGACAGCAGAAGTCATTGGCTAAACCCTCAACTTCCTCAGTGGATGTCCTGGGACATAAAGAACTACCTTCTGTGAAAACTTCAGTCACAACATCAATTTCAGAGCCTTGGACCCAAAGGAGTTTCTATAGGTCATCTAATGCTTCAGATAAAGATAGTGATTTACAGAAAACATTTTTTTCGTCTTCTCCTGCCTACTCATCTGAATCAGAATGTTCAAGTCCAAGTCCTGTTATTTTCTTGGATGAAGAGGGATATCAAAAAAGCTTAAAAGCAAAACTTGAGCTGCCTAAAATTCCTGTGATGAAAGATGATATAGAGGATTCAGATTCAGAAGTAAGTGAATTTTTTGATAGTTTTGATCAGTTTGATGAACTAGAACAAACTTTAGAGACTTACCTGTTTAACAAAGATCCCGTCATAGGGAAGTCATCGCAGAAGAAAGGACACAAACATGGAAAATCATGTATGAATCCTCAAAAATTCAAGTTTGATCGTCCAGCTCTCCCAGCTAATGTTAGAAAGCCAACTCCTCGTAAACCAGAATCTCCATATGGTAACCTGTGTGATGCTCCGGATTCTCCTCGCCCAGTGAAGGCATCGAGGGAAGATAGTGGTTTATTTAGTCCTATTCGAGCCTCTGCTTTTAGTCCTCTTGGAGGCTGTACTCCAGCTGAATGTTTTTGCCAAACAGATATTGGTGGAGATAGGATTCATGAAAATCATGATTCTGTTTATTACACCTATGAAGACTATGCAAATAGCATTTCATGTGAAGTACTAGGCTCAGTTCTTCGTACCCAGCATACTAATGCCCTATCAAATATTAACAGTATTAAACATGGAGAAAATAAAACTGTAACTTTTAAGCATGGAAACCTTGAACAAAAAAATAAATCTAAAAATAAATCCTTAATGATTAAAGATAGCATTCAAAAATTTGCAGCAGATCTTGTGGAAAAAAGTTTTGGCAGTGCATTTAAAGACTTACAGAAAGGAGTCTCTTCATGTACCAATGCTTTGTGCCACTTAGCCATCAAATTGACATCATCTGTTCTTCAGATGGCATTTGATGAGCTGAGAAGGCAGCGTGCATTTTCACTAAAAGAACGTGCCATTAGTGGCCTGGCTAACTTTTTGGTGAGTGAAGCTTTATCAAATGCCTTAAAAGATTTACAGTATGTAAAGAAGCAGATATTCACAAACACAGTTGCTAGGTTTGCTGCAGATCTTGCTGAAGAGCTTGTTTTTGAAGGCATCATGGAAGTGTGTCAGTTTTCATATCCTCAAACGCCTGCATCTCCACAGTGTGGGTCGTTTGACTTTGAAGACAAAGTAGTGAAGTCGTATGCAAAAGATTTGTCTGAATCTGTAATACAGGAAGCGTTCATTGAGCTATCACAAGTTGATGTGACCTTTACAACAAAGGCAGCAGTTAGTGTCTCTACGGATAATATCAAGTATGTGAGTGCAGAAAGTGTAGTGCCATCGACACAGGCTGTCACGTTTTCCCCTTCTTTTCACAATCAAGCGATTATGGTGACAAAACCAGTGCAGGAATATAAAAAGGAATACACAGTGCAGCAGGCCTTGTTTTGTACTTCTGGAATTGTTACTTCTATACCAGTGCCCTTGGCAGGAAGTGCCCTTCTCCCATATCATATTTCATCTACTGCATGTCAGGCCAAGGCTCATCTGTCATCTGATGATAGTAATTCAAATGGTGATTCTGCCCAAGTGCATATTGCCACAAAAAACAGAGAAGAAAAAGCAGCTTGTCTCAGAAATATTTGTTTACCTTCAGAACACAATCCAGGTAATCAGAATGATTTTAAGCCAACTAATGATGATACTGAAATGCAGAGTTCCTCAAAATTACCAAATGATCCTGCAGTTATTAGCAACTTTTCTGCAGCAATGGTGCATACGATAGTAAATGAAACTTTAGAGTCAATGACATCATTGGAAGTTACAAAAATGGTTGATGAACGTACAGATTATTTAACTAAATCTGTAAAGGAGAAAACCCCTCCATTTTCCCACTGTGATCAGGCAGTGCTGCAATGCAGTGAAGCTAGTAGCAATAAGGACATGTTTGCTGACCGGTTATCTAAATCTATTATTAAACATTCCATAGATAAGAGCAAATCAGTGATCCCAAATATAGATAAAAATGCAGTATACAAGGAAAGCTTGCCTGTTTCTGGAGAAGAATCACAGTTGACACCAGAAAAGTCTCCCAAATTTCCTGACTCTCAAAATCACTTAACTCACTGCTCACTTTCAGCTGCAAAGGACTGTGTTCCAGAATGTAAAGTTTCTATGGTTCATGGATCCTCCCTAGAGACACTGCCATCTTGTCCAGCTGTGACAGGTCAGAAATCTGACTTGAAGGAATCTGCTAAGGATCAACCACTGAAAAAGCATAACTTGAATAATACATCGCTTGAGCCCTTGTCTTTTGGACAGGAAAACCCGTTTCCTCATTCACATACTTTCTCATCTACAGCACTTACCTGTGTAGATGGTTTGCATGTGGAAGATAAACAGAAAGTCAGAGACAGAAATGTCATACCTGATACTCCTCCATCAACTCCTCTAGTACCATCCCAGGCTAGTTCTGAATGGGATATCAAAAAGTTAACTAAAAAGCTCAAGGGAGAATTAGCCAAAGAGTTTGCACCTGCTACACCACCTTCTACTCCACACAACTCATCTGTTGGTAGTTTGTCTGAGAATGAACAAAATACTATAGAAAAAGAAGAGTTCATGTTGAAACTCATGCGATCTCTTTCTGAAGAAGTTGAGAGTAGTGAAAGTGGAGAGCTCCCAGAAGTGGATGTGAAGTCGGAGCACTCAGGGAAGAAGGTTCAGTTTGCAGAAGCATTAGCTACACACATCCTTTCTCTTGCAACTGAAATGGCAGCTTCCCATTTAGATAATAAAATAATTCAAGAACCCAAGGTTAAAAACGCTTGCTTAAATGTGCAAAGTCAAAGAAGTGTGTCGCCTACTTTTTTAAACCCCTCAGATGAAAATTTGAAAACATTATGCAATTTTGCAGGTGATCTGGCAGCAGAAGTCATTACAGAAGCTGAGAAAATAGCAAAAGTCCAAAATTGTATGCTTTTCAAGCAAAAGAAGAACAGTTGTTATGTTGATGGTGACCAAGATTATAAAGTAGAAGAAAAGTTGGATATAGAGGCTGTAGTGCACCCAAGAGAAGTGGATCCGTTTATTCTTTCATTACCACCAAGTTCTTGTATGTCAGGTCTGATGTATAAGTATCCCAGCTGTGAAAGTGTGACAGATGAATTTGCAGGTCACATTATTCAGATACTAAAACAGGAAGGTGGTAATAGTGAGTTGATAATGGATCAGTATGCCAATAGGCTTGCCTACCGATCTGTTAAATCAGGATTACAAGAAGCATCTAAGACAGCCAAAGTGCAGTGCAACTCAAGAATGTTCCCTGTGCCAAGTTCACGAGTGAAAACAAACAAGGAACTGTTAATGTTTTCAAACAAAGAGCACCACCAAGAAGCAGACAAAAAAAGACAAAGTAAAAGAAATGAAGGTTACTTTTGTAAAAATCAAACTTGCGAAAGGACCCTGGATCCATATAGAAATGAGTGCTCTGAACTGTATGGTTTTTCAACCTCTCTCGTTCACAGCATAACAAAAGATGCTGAAGAAGAGCTGACAGCCTCTCTAGTTGGCCTACCAAAATCCTTAACAGATTCTTGCTTGTTTGAAAAATCTGGATGTGAAGAAGATAATGAGTGTCATGTTACTCCAGAATTGCCTAAGTCTCTTCAGCCTTCCTCACAAAATCACAGGTTTTACCACAGCACTGACAGTTTAAATGGATATGGTTGTGGAGACAATGTTGTTCAAGCTGTAGAACAGTATGCCAAAAAAGTAGTGGATGACACTCTAGAGCTAACTCTAGGATCTACAGTGTTCCGAGTGTCTGAGACCACAAAATCAGCAGACAGGGTCACTTATGCAGAAAAGTTGTCACCTCTTACAGGTCAAGCTTGCAGATATTGTGACCTTAAAGAACTCCACAATTGCACTGGAAGTTCATCTCAGCACTTTTTCAGACAGGGTTCTCTCGCCAGTAGTAAGCCAGCTTCTAATCCAAAATTTAGCAGCCGCTATCAGAAATCTAGGATTTTTCATCTCAGTGTCCCTCAGATTCATGTTAATCTTGATAAGAAGGCAGTGCTTGCTGAGAAGATAGTTGCTGAAGCCATTGAAAAAGCTGAGCGAGAGCTGAGTAGTACCAGCCTGGCAGCCGACAGTGGGATCGGACAGGAAGGTGCCAGCTTTGCTGAAAGCCTTGCCACAGAAATCATGACAGCAGCTGTCACAAATGTTGGGCATGCTGTTAGCAGGTAAGTTGCGCGTTTGTTTTGGTTGTTAATGATAAATGAAAAAGATAAATGTGATCCTATATGTCTTAGGTCCTGTTCATAAAGGAATGATTATTTTTAATCCTACATAAACAAAAGTTTTCCCTATTGCATTTATGTATTGTTTCATATCCTACACATGACTTTAATATATTTTGGTCTCCTGATCCCTTTTGAGGGAAGGTGTTATCCATTTACAGAGCTGGAAAATGAGAGTTGGAGAAAATAATCACCTTATCCAAGTTCATAGAGCTATAAAGTAGGTAAAGTTGAATTAAATAAATAGCGAGAGAATTTTATATAGTAGTCCCCCCTTATTCTCAATTTTGCTTTCCTCAATCTGAAAATATTAAATGGAAAATTCCAGAAATAAACTATTCATAAGTTTTAAGTTGCATGTTCTGAGTAGCATGATGAAGTCTCACGCCATCTCACTTAGGATGTGAATTACCCCTTTGTCCAGTTTATCCACACTACATGTGCTGTTCACCTGTTAGTTACTTAGAAGGTATCTCAGTTATCAGGTCCACAAACCTGGTATGTACAGGGCCTGATGCTATCTGCAGTTTCAGACATCCACTGGGTGTCTTAGATCATATCCCCCATGGATAAGGGGGGACTATTCTATAGTAAATGTAGAATATTACTATATTAATTTACTATTCTGAGATTAAATTTTTGTACACCTTTCTTCATTCACAAGGGTAAGTTTTCTTATAAAGACCATGGTTAAACTGCTCTGAAGAAGAAAGTGAAAATTCTTTACATACTTACACCATTTCTCTTGATTGGTTCACAATCTAAGAGGACAGTTCTTTCTAGTAGTCCTACAGGACACTGTTTTTCAGTAGCTATCTCTTGTGCTCAGCGATTTTTTTTTTTTTTTTTTTTTTTTTTTTTTTTTGAGATGGAGTCTTGCACTGTTGCCCAGGCTGGAGTGCAGTGGCACAATCTCAGCTCACTGCAACCTTTGCCTCCCAGGTTCAAGTGATTCTTGTGCCTCAGCCTCCCTAGTAACTGGGATTACAGGCACCCACCACCACGCCCAGCTAATTTTTGTATTTTTAGTAGAGACAGTGTTTCATCAAGTTGGCCAGGCTGGTCTCGAACTCCTGACCTCAGGTGATCTGCCCACCTCAGCTTCCCAAAGTGCTGGGATCACAGGCGTGAGCCACCACAACCAGTCATGCTCAGTGATTCTTTAATAACAAGTTAGTTACAGTTTTTCACTTTAAACCTTCCTTGTCCCTGAGAAGATATCAGGACCAACTTGTGTTATTAGTTGATAGGATGATATTTGTAAGTCCTGCTTGAAAGAGAAAATGCTTTAAGTTGAGGTGGAATTTAATTGAGTCACATGATATTACAGATTTTTGAGTAGCTTTTGTTAAAGCCATGACATGGTCTGCCTCTTTTCTTATCCATCTTAAAATAGGGAGATACAGCTTGGCCAGGATTCTTGAATCCAATTGCTCCATAGCGTCTACTTGAGATGAGAGATGCTGTAGGTTTCTGGTGAACTAGGAGAGGTCTCTATTTGCCCTCATCAGGCAGCCTTCTTTCTCCGAGACCAGGGGTTGGCAAACTACAGTCTGTGGGCCAATGTGGCCTACTGGTTGTTTTTGTATGGACTGCAAGCTTAGAACAGATTTCATGTTTTTTTTTAATGGTTGAAAAAAAAACAAATGATATTTTGTGATGTGGAAATTATGAAATTCAAATTTCAGTATTTATAAATAAAGTTTTATTGGGACACAACCATGCTCATTCAATTACACATTTCTGTGGCTGCCTTTGTGCTATAATGGCAGAGTTGAGTAGTTGGGACAGAGGCTGTATGACCAGCAGTGCCTATGTACTTCCTGTTTGGCCTGTATTAGTTCATTTTCACACTGCTATAAAGATACCACCTGAGACTGAGTAATTTATAAACAAAGGAGGTTTAATTGACTCACAGTTCTGCATGGTTGGGAAAGCCTCAGGAGACTTAGAGTCATGGCACTAGGCAAAGGGGAAGCAAGTGTTTTCTTCACAAGGCAGCAGGAGAGAGAGAAGGGGGAGCTGCCAGACACTTTTAAAACCATCAGCTCTCATGAGAACTCCCTCATTGTCATGAGAACAGCATGGAGGAAGCCACCCTCATGATCCAATCACCTCCCACCAGGTCCTTCCCTGGGGGTTACAGTTCGTGTTGAGATTTGGGTAGGGACATAGAGCCAAACCATCTCATGGCCTCTTATAGAAAACAATTGCGAACCTCTGTCCTAGATCCACATTTTCTTTTTCACTACATAGCAGTTCCTAGTATGATGATAAACATAATAAATGGTTAATAAATATTCTCATGAATAGGTAATAAATTAGGCCTTTTTACAATTGAAATAATTTTCCTCATACAGGTTGCTTCAGGCTATCTTACTTTTTACTCCTCCTCAGTTCAGTCCTGTCTGCCCTACGGACCCATCCATCCCCCTTTCCTCCCACCCTCATGGGAGGAAAAGAGACTGTCCTCTAAAGTTTTTAAGACATCACTCTCAGGGGCTAGCAAATGCCTTTGTTATTGATTTTCTCAGTAATTTCCACTTTTCCTTCTTAGAGTTGGGTGAGTAGATAGCCCCTAAAGTTCTTCCTGTAAGCCAGTGCTGTCCAATTTCAGCTTTTTATTAAGGCTGGAGTAATTCTTTTCCTGCTTCTCTTCTTAATAATTGTGCTAGGGTTTTGTAAGTACTGACTAAGGAAAGCTGACTCTAGTGTGTAGAGTTTACATTTAACATTTTTTATTTCTAAAGTTAAATTTGTCTTTCAAGCTTGAAAGGAGATTCATTCAGATGGATTATTCTTTAAGGTATTATTTGGATTATTTCACCTGATGTCCCTTTTTGTTTGATACATGAACATGACCATAAATATTTCACAAACTGTAATGAACAGAGAGGTGGCATGTGAATGCAAGTGGGAAATTATGTGATAGTACATTTTTATTTATTTTTGTTTGTTGTTGTTTGTTTGTAGAGATGAGATCTCACTATGTTGCTCAGGCTGATCTTGAATTCCTGAGCTCAAGCAGTCCTCCTGCCCTAGCCTCCCAAAGTGCTGAGATTGCAAGCATGAGCCACCGTGCCCGGCTGATAGTGCATTTTTAGCCAACAAAACGATTATATTCTGAGCTATCATTCCGAGCCAAAATAACCTCACAGTCATTATAAACTCTTCTCTGGACCTCATCCTTTGGGTCATTTCAGCCAAAAACCATGAGAATGTGGCACATATTAGGAAAAGTATTCAAAAAAACAAAGTAATAATCTATTAATGGTTCAGAACTATAATGTGCTTATGCTTGGAATGCTCAGTATCATTCTGTATCTTACGAAATTAGAATAGCTGAAAAAATGGGGGGCAATTCAGGGGCTATTCTCGGGATAGCACTAGGGATACAGAAGTAAGTAAAACAGGCAAAAATCTGCATTCTCTTGGAGCTTATGTTATAGTGGAATAAGACAATAGGTAAGTAAAATATATAGTATGTCACATAGTGATAAGTGCTTTGGGGGAAAAATAAAGCAAGGTAGGGAGTTAGGGAGTTAGAGAGTGCTGGTGGTGACAGTGGCGGTGGCCGTTAGGGCTGGTTTACAGTTTTGGATAGGTAGCAGGGGAAACAATACTGGCAAAGTGACATTTGAGCCAAAAACCAAAGGTGAAATGAGAATAAGTCATGTGGGAGTCACCGAGAACAGATTTCCAGGCCTAGGGTTGGGACTGTGCATGTTTGGGAAACAACAGAGAGGCTTGTGTTGCTGAAGTGGGAGGAGTGGGCCAGGGAGAACAGTGGGAGTTCAGATGCATGTTATAAGAGGGGACAGGCAGTATGTTTTAAGGATTTGGGCTCTTTGGCTTGGTGGGAAGCCATTGGAAAGTTTTGATCAGAAGACTGACATTTTTTCTTTTTATGAAAACATCACTTTGAACGACTTCGTTGAACATAAAATGTAGTGGGACAATTAAAATAGTTGAGCAGTGAACAGACTTTCTTGTGATGGAATAAAAGTATAAATGCCTCTTATTGAGAAAAATGAAAGGGGTTATGATCTATGTTCAAAATCTTGGAGAGATTTGGTTAGTTTGAATACAGGCTTGATGGACAATACTAGAATTTCTTGAGCGACTTTTTTGTTCTTAAAGCCAGAAAGAGACTTCTTTAACATAAATAAAAGTACTGTTTTACAAAGCAGATGATAAATTTAGGAACTTGTACTCCCCCATGGTATCTCAGTTGAAAAATGAACTGCTTTAAATAGAATTTAGAGAAATAATGCCCTAGGGATAGATCCATTGTAGACTAACAAAGTAAGTTATGGCTGTTGGTGGGTACCTCAGTTAACTTTGAAATTAATATGCTATCCTACAGTCTCTTTGTTGGCAGACTCAAATAAAGGATTACGTGAGCCACTGGTCTGATTCTGAATACCATTTCTTGTTTTTATCATCTTTATCATCAAATTGATAGTCTTGTAAGTTCAGAATCTGGGATGCTTTCAATTTGATTTTTTTTCTTTTTTCTTCTTTTTAGTTCAAAAGAAATAGAAGACTTTCAGTCAACCGAGTCTGTCGGTAGCCAGCAGATGAACCTCAGTATTGGTGATGACAGCACTGGTAGCTGGTCCAATTTAAGTTTTGAAGATGAACACCAAGATGAAAGCAGCAGTTTTCATCATCTAAGTGAAAGGTAACTACACTTTTGCATATAATTGTGTAATTTAGGTCCTCAGATCTTAGAAGCGAGCTATAAATTTACATTATTATTTAAAAATTCTAAATTTGAAAATATGCTGTTACTTTCAAAATGTATTTTATTATTCACAATGTATTTCTAATTGTTTTTAACACTTATTTAATACAGTAAGTAGCCCAGCTAATTTTACTGGGGTGTGCCAATAGTTGATTTGAAAAATATTGCATACATTTAATTTTATGCCTTTTAAGCTTCTCCCAAACTTTTTATGAACTTCTGAGGAAAATATATATATATATTTTTCACTTTAAAAAGGGTCCTTTTTTTTCTTTAAAGAACAAGAAAAAGGACAGGTATCTGTAAAAGGCATCAAAGTAGCCCTGTAATTTTCCTGATATTAGTTAAAATAGTATCTTTTTGTTGGGGCGAGGGTCCTTACTTGACCTAGAACACTTATGCTTGAATGATTGAAAATACGTAAGTCAAAGCCATTATAAAAATGTGATTTTGTATAGCACAAGGCACTTACCTCATATATAACTTTTCTTAGTTATCTTAGTTATCTTTGTTCATAACAGTGGTGTTTGAAATATTTTATTATTATATTATATTATTAATTATTAATAATAAATAATTATTTTATTAATTATGAGACAGTTGTTTCTTATAGTCTTAACCTCTACCTAAAGGCATTTCTGACTAACCTATAAAATTCTATAAACTCTTTATCCACATTAACTGATACCTGGAAATAATAGATACCATTTGTAGCAGAGTCTTGAGGGAGGAAAGGGTTCTCAGCATATTGCTGGTTTCAGGCACGTGTGGAAAGGACCTGTGAACCATTAGTTGAACTTAGCCCCTGGAAATGGCAAATTAGGCGTGGGAGGGAAGGCGACTCTTGGAAAAGGGAATGAGGTAGCATAAGGAAAGGAAATGGCTTTTCACCTGATAGAACACTTCATCTCGGAGATTTTTGTTTGATGCTTGGATTAACCTGGAAATATTAATATTTTTGTAAAGTATATTTTGTCATAGTTTATTATGGTGCTATATAAACCACCAATATTTCTTAAAATCTAGGTTCAAAAAGACAGTGTTTAAAACTGGTAGAAGCAAGTGGGGGCAATGTCATAAATCATGATTTGGCCCTTTTCTATAACTTTATCTAGAAAAGGATACTAACATTTAGTTTCTTTCATTTTGAGAAACACAGGCTTCTAGGATTTCAGTGGGGTTGACAATGTTGCCTAGGAAATCCTGGTGTTAAAAGTGGGTAGAGGCTAGCAGCATTAAGAGGACTTGTAGGCAGTTGAACAACTGTGCTGAATGTTATCTAATTTGATGAGAAAAAGGAGTCGTCTTACCGGTTTCTGTCTTTGGTTCTGTCCTCCTTAGCATTATGTATTAATGATGTGGAATACTCATTTGTGGATGATTCAACACAGGCTGAAAAAATCTCATTAACAGAACAAAGGTTAAAAAGACCAAATCAGGCTGAGGTTAAAATAATTATGTTTAACATGGATAAATGCATTTAGGTTCAGAAAATTAATGATTAATATTTGAACTTAAGTGGGGAGAAAACCTGGCTTGATGGCATTTTGTCAGAAAAAGACCTGTGTTTCCATAGACCACAGTTGTAATGTGACTTAATGTAATGCTGCGTGGCATTAAGGTTCTGGCACAGAGGAAAAGATAGCGGGGCTCATCCAGGATTGGTGGTGTGCTTGTTGCATGTACAGTGTCCAGGGTCTCACCTCCAGAGATGAAGATTTATGAAGTCAGTGGAGGGTCCTGAGAATCTGCATGCTTGATAAGCATCGCAGATGATTTCAGTGCAGGTGATTCAGAGACCTCACTTGAAAATATATTGATTTACAAGATATGTTGCATCTGTTGATGACAATTGCTATCTATACTGTTCTTTTCTGCTACAGAGATCAAGGTAGGAGATAAAGACTTTGGCAATTTGGGCTGGGCGCGGTGATTCACGCCTGTAATCCCAGAACTCTGGGAAGCCGATGGGGGTGGATCACTTGAGGTCAGGAGTTCAAGACCAGCCTGGGGAACATGGTGAAACCCCGTCTCTACCAAAAATAAAAAAATTAGCCAGGCGTGGTGGTAGGCACCTGTAATCCCAGC
Organism: Pongo abelii; assembly: GCF_028885655.2. Classification (NCBI taxonomy): domain Eukaryota; kingdom Metazoa; phylum Chordata; class Mammalia; order Primates; family Hominidae; genus Pongo; species Pongo abelii. Next base: position 47,310,936 of record NC_071999.2, read on the forward strand.
TACTTGGGAGGCTGAGGCAGGAGAATTGCTTGAACCTGGGAGGCGGAGATTGCAGTGAGCTGAGATTGTGCCACTGTACTCCAGCCTGGGCGACAGAGAGAGACTCCGTCAAAAAAAAAAACAAACAAAAAAAGACTTTGGCAATTTGAAAACACCTTGCAGTTTCACTATGAGCAGGAAGTTCAGTGGAGGGCAACAACTAAAAAACACACTAATTTCAGATTTTCAAAAGTGTTTAGGAGGATTATATAATTATTTGATCAGAAAAGACCTGATCTCTGTCTGTGACTCTCTTACATATTTAGGTAGTTTGTTATTCTCTTAGGAGTTATGAATTAGATTAGGTTAAGGGATGGGGCCAGTTTTGCAGAATGTTTCAGATAATTTTTGTGAGATGTATCAGAATTGAAAACAGTCTTGATATGGTTAAAAGCTACAATAAAGCATTGCAGTACTGGACCACTGTAGTACTTATACCACTGGTTGGAGTACTCCTGTGCTAGACACAGGAAATATGAAAAGACATAAAAGAAAATGATGGAAGCAGGGTAGTGTTTCAAGAGTGAAGTAGGTAAACTCTTAAGTGAAGAAATTAAGTTTTTTTAATGTTGGGTTAATACAGGGTGATCATACTTCCCACTTAGGATAGTTTGGCTTACTTCTGCTGTTCTGTTGTAATTATTAATGGTGAGGTCTTTCATTTAAAAAAGTGTCCTGGTTAGATGAAAAATGTATACAGTCACCTAGTTAGAAGTGGCATTTTATGAAGAATGACTTCAGATACCCATTTGGAGGCACAAAGAGGGAGGGGGGATAAGGTTAGAGGGAATTTGAATTTTTAGTCTTTACTTCGTTTAGCTGGGTTTTTTTTAATGTTTATGTAATAGGTAGGTGATGGATTTTTATTATTAAGTGGAAGAATGTGTGATGGGTAGAAAAATTTTATATATTTTTTCTTTGTTATAATCATTCTGTTAATAGAAGTAAATAGAGTGAGATGATTAATTTTCTTTTTCTCCTTTGCTCACAGCTGTCTGTCCACTCTTTATTTGTGTATTTTCTTATTTTTAGTTTATCTGACAATGAACTACATGAGTTTTAACAGTTTTGTAATAGAGCTATATTCGTTTGAACATATGTTTAAAAGACCCTGCTCAGTTTTAACTTTTACTCTCTAATACATTATGATTTGTGACAGTTTATGTTAGAGTGAATATAACTATGCAAATTATTTGAGATTGCTTGGAAGTTTTTTAGAACTGGAAGTAATCACCTTTTTTTGGTAACCATATAAACATTTACTGATGTACATAAAATGATTTTATGTTTACTTTTTTAGAACCAAAATTTTGGTTTGTATAAATATTACTTTTTATAATTGCCTAGCCTAATATTGGGAAAAATAGCTGCTTATCACTGCAAACTAATGTGCTTACTAATGTTTAATAATTAGAAATGATTAGAATTTTTAAATTGCATGCTGAGGGTTTTAATCTGAAAATTTGAATTTAATTTTATTTCTGAACGTGGTTGCTTTTTTAAAAAATTGCTTTGCTGCAGTTTTAGAAAATAGTTGCTTTCTTCTTCAGTTGATTAGGTAGTGTAAAACATTACCTGTATATGGCATTTGTGACTGGCCAACTAGACAAGTATAATGCTTGATTAAGCCTTCGCTATTCTAGCTGTATTCTGAAGAAAATGTTTGTTATTTGCCACCTACTGAATTATACATAATGTATGAAATGAAGATAATTCACATAATAGTATTTTAAAATCTGAGAACGTGTTTTGCTCAAATAGTTAGAAAAGGTCTGTTTGGGACTATGTCTTTATAGAGCCTTCCATCCCATCTCCCCCCAACATCCCCTCACCCATACCTGTCACTGCTTTGCACTATCTAAAGACCTGAGAGAATGTTAACCTGTTTTTTTTAACTTAATCCAAATTGAAAGGTATTGGCATTTCACAAATTATAGTTCCAGATTGGTCCTAAGACATTAATTTTCCTGTGAAACTTACTATTTCGTGCATTCATTTGCTGTCCTAAAAGCCATTCTGTTAATCTGTAAAATATAAGTTTAGATAATTTTCATGATCTATTGAGAAGAGAGAAAAAACTTCCGAATCTCTGAACTTGTCAGGCACCTTTTAGCATAGGAGTGATGGTCTCTCTCCTCTCTGGATGTTCCCCTTCATTGTGGCAGCTCAGAACATCTGCAGTTATCAAGGGCAGAAGCTGTTCCAAGGAAACAAAGGTCTTTTCTACTATTCATTTTCTAGTTCAGCTCTGTTCTTTTCTTCCTCTGGCAGTAATGGTAACAGCAGTAGCTGGAGCAGTCTTGGTTTAGAAGGAGATTTGTATGAGGACAATTTATCCTTTCCAACATCAGACAGGTTGGTCCAGTCTAGAAACTTAAAAACTGATGAGTCTGTCACCACTAATGCATGATGTCATATTCTTCAAAGAATGTGGGTTACAGTGCCAGTATGTATCAACCTGCTTTTCTCCTATATTTTGACATGATTCTGCTTGATGAATTCACATCTAATGAAAAACTTCAACTATGCTAAGATATGACTGACATCTAATTGCAAAATGTGTCACTGTTATGCATGTATTGCTCTGCTTGCTATTTTTCATTCTACCAATTATTTCATTCAAAAGAGCTTGCTTCCTACAGGATTTCTGTTGGGTTTTTTTGTTATGTTTTATTTTTGTATGTGATTCTATTTTATATATAAGAAAAGTATAGGTAAAAAGTGTTTTTACTGTATTAAAAATATATATAAATTGCATCAGCTAAACCATTAACAAATTATTCCTGGCATTTTGTAATATTCAAATGCTACATTAAATTAGTAGACTATTTCAACTTTAAATGATTTTAAATTGAATATTATTATGAAATTACATGGCACTATATATCATGGTAAGGTAGGATTTCTTGGTTTTGATAACTTTAGGGATCATTTGCAATTCAGATTTTAACACGAAATGATGTGAGAAGCAAAGCTTCCTTTTTTAATTGTCATTTCTCCCCTTTCTAAATGTCATATGTCATATTGTAACATTCATTCATTACCACATTTTTAAGAATTTGTTTTGATACCATTATTAATTAAAGTTTTTTTTGGTAACTGCTTCTGCTATTTTATTCATAAGTGATGGACCAGATGATAAAGATGAAGAGCATGAGGACGAAGTAGAAGGTAATTTGATTTGTTTTTCAAAGTGTTGGCATGTCTTTTGTATAAGGTTTCCTAGAAGAGCCTTTATGCATTTTCATCAGATAGGCTCTAGGTTATCTGTGTAAAACATTATAAATCAGGGTATTCTTGAACTAATTTTGTTTGTCCACTTTTAGATCCTTCGTTGAGTAGTTTTATTTGATTGCTACACTAATGAAATTGTCATTGGTGTAAAGAAATACCGGGCAGGCACGGTGGCTCGCGCCTATAATCCCAGCACTTTGGGTGGCTGAGGTGGGTGGATCGCATGAGACCAGGAATTCGAGACCAGCCTGGCCAACATGGTGAAACCCCATCTCTACTGAAAATGCAAAAATTAGCTGGGCGTGGTGGCGGGCGCCTGTAATCCCAGCTAGTTGAGAGGCTGAGGCGCAAGATTCGCTTGAACCTGGGAAGCAGAGGTTACAGTGAGCCAAGATCATGCCACTGCACTCCAGCCTGGGTGACAGAGCCAGAGACTCTGACTCAAAAAAAAAAAAAAAGGAATACTTTATGAGAATTATTTGACTATTTGAGAGAAATTAATTACAATCCCTCTACATAATTATTTTCAAAATATAAAAGCTAAAATTCTTACTCATGTTATAAGATAATTTATTATAACTATGACATATTATTTTCATAATATTTTCCTTCCAAACTGGTAACTTGTAGAACCAGGGTTTCATGTCAAACTTACATGAGTCAGTAAGTAATATTTTTACTTACCTTGTTTTCTAAAAGATATTTCTAAATTAATTCTTCTTCCTTCCCCCAGTTCCAGTGCTTCACTCATGCATACACATATTTGAAGAAAATACTCAGATCCTTCCTTAATGAACATAGTTCCAAGTATGTCAATACTAGATATCATTGGCCACAGAGTTTTGGACCATAGTTTGTAATCCTTAATTCATATGTTAGAGTATCTGAGTTTATTCATCTGAGTGAATTTAGAAACTTTACTTTGAATCTGAATTTTCATTATATTCAGATGGTTGTTGAATTTTTTTCTAGAAGTCTAATTTTTTTCTTAATATTGAAAATACCAATAATGTCCTCTGTAAAGTGAACTTATAAAAGTATTTGTACTCTTTGAGATATTTGTTTTTGAACTAGTGATGTTTTAAAAATTGCTTCTCTAGAAGCAGGCAAACAGAAAATAGCTAAAAAGAATTTCTCGAAATTTACTTTATGACACCTGAATTTTCAATTAGTTTAACACCTTGTTTAGGGAAGTCACATCCCAATTTTTAAGCTGCAATCTTCAGACTTAAGATTATTATTTTTTAGTTTTAATGCCTCTGTAAGTAGACATTCTTTATATAAGGCTTCTAGAAGTCAGTTTTTCTCATCGGATATAAAGTCGAGATGGGGCAATATTTTTAGTGTTATTGATATTTGATATTGATATTCCCCACTGCAATATTTGTTTCATTCTTGTTCACTAAAAAAGTGTTGACTTTGTTTATAAAAGTTATGCCTTTTCTCAAGTAACATCTGTGAACGGTTATTCTAAAGGCTATACATGGTATAAATGCATGTGGTAAGTATTCTCTAATGAACTAGCAATTGCTTAACTAGCTTTACTGAGGAATGATTAAGAAAAAAGAAGATACAAGTTAATGTAAATATGAAATTTATTTTGAAAAAGATTACTTTTGGCACTAACCAGGCTGTTAAGGATTTCTTTTGTAGTTGGTAGAAATCAGGAGATTAATTATATGTTGATATGTCATTACTGAGTTTTTGAGATTATAGGTATTTCTCATTATATAGAAAGTTACAGCCAACTTTAAATTTGTTAGAGATTGGTAAATTAGGAGATAGATTGGTCTGGATTTATAGAAAGATTCAAAATTATGGAAATCCTAAGGCAACAAACTTCTTTTTTTAAAAAAATAATTTTGTAGTTGCAGGATGTCAGTCCCTCCCCTTTTCACTAATGGTTAGTAACTTCTCTAAAGAGAGAGCCGTTTGGAGGTTCTTGTAGGCCAGGCAACCAGTAGTCCTGAACTGAGAAAACACCAACAGTGCAAAGAAGCAGTGGGGTGATTAGCTTCTAGCCCCCTGAACTCCTCAGGATTGCAAAAAGGCCCAGAGACCATGCCTTGTACCATGGTATGCCAAACCTATTTTTGATTGAGAGTGTTTGAGAGAGGGGAGGGAAAAGACAATACATTATTTTTAGAGACTAATGTGGACCAAATCTTTTTAATTAAAAATTAGGGACCAACACAACTCCTAAAAATAATTAATAGTGGTCCAGAATGGCCTGCAAGCTGTAGCAGAGAATCAGAGACACCTGTCAACAACCTTTCCATTACTGGTACATATTGGCATGATGTCTGCCAGCATGCCCTGGTGCTCACCTCTTGTGGTGTGTGTTAAGGGGTGGAGGGGTCCTGGTCTCAGCACTCCTTATTGCTCAGGTATCATTAAGCAGCAGGAATGTTAAACGCATGATATTGGCCCATAAGTCAAAGAGAGATGGATCCCTCTTTGTGATGGATCCCTCTTTGTGATGAAACATAATTATCATAAAAAAAGAAAATAAATTTGAGATAATCTTGATATTAGAAGTATACCAGAAAATTCCCTGATCTGGCTTTTGGGTGTAAGTGGTAGAATATGGCATTTCCCCCTACTTTTGTCTGAAGAATGAGTGATTAAGAGCATGGAGCCAGACTGCCTGTGTAAATGTCCTGGCTCAGCCACTTCCCCGCTGAAAGACTCTGGGGCTCTCTTTGCCACAGATCTCTCACCTATAGAATGGAGACAATAATAGTTTCCACTTCATAGAGTGGTTGTGAGGATTAAAGGAGTTTGTACATATAAAGAGCTTAGAACAATACTTAGGATGGAATATGTGCTGCACAAATGTTGCTGCTCTTCTTTATTTGAGATTTTTGTTTTTTTGTGGGGTTTTGTTTGTTTTTTGAGACAGAGTCTTGCTCTGTTGCCCAGGCTGGGTGGTGCAGTCTCGGATCACTGCAACCCCTGCCTCCTGGGTTCCAACGATTCTTGTGCCACAGCCTCCTGAGTAGCTGGGACTACAGGCATGTGCCACCACGCTTGGCTGGATTTTGTATTTTTAGTAGTGCTGGGGTTTCACCATGTTGGGCAGGCTGGTCTCGAACTCTTGGCCTCAAGTGATCTGCCCACGTCGGGCTCCCAGTGTGCTGGGATTACAGGCCTGAGCCACCATGCCCAGCCTCATTTTTATTTTTATTGTAATGATAGCTTTATAGTTTTATTTTCTCTCTAACCCACTGGTTGTCATAATTTGTATCAAATTATGGCATTTATAGAACTTGAATTCAGTATGTTAAAATGGTGTTTTATATTTTTGCAATCAATAAATGATCAAAGTTATTCCTTTGTTTTACGTTATTTTGCCCTTTAAAAGTTTTAGTTGAGGTTATGGTGTGGTTAGAAAAAGATGGATTTTTTTTCACCATTCATTAGAATCCTAAGAAACAGAAAATATTTGTATCTACTTGACAACCAGAGTATTGAGAGTTAAATTGATGAGTTTTACTTTATATTGTTTACATTTAAATATTAGGTGTGGGGCAAGATGGAAAGACACTGCTAATTACGAATATTGACATGGAGCCATGCGCGGTAGACCCCCAGCTAAGGATTATTCTTCAATGGCTCATTGCCTCTGAGGCTGAAGTTGCAGAACTTTATTTTCATGACTCTGCAAATAAGGAGTTTATGCTAGTAAGTACCTACCTTACAGTGTGAGAGGATACATTTAACAGTATATGATGTTCTTGTCATGTGGTTGGTCTAACAAGATGCCTGGTGATGGCAGAGTGGTTAAATTCTTAGGCTGTAGTGTCCAACAGTTTGGGTTCAGACATCAGCTCTGCCACTTTCTAGCAGTATAACCAGAGGCAGGTTCACTAGTCTGTCTCATTGCCCCTAACTGCACTATGCAAATGAATATAGAATCTACCTTACAGAGGTTTATGAGGATTAAATATAATGTTAAAAAAATGCTTAGTCTAATGCCTGGCATAACACTAAGCTCTCAAAGGTAGATGCTATTAATAAGCATTGTGTGTGTTCCTATGAAAAAATTGAATTATTCTCTGTATTTAATTGATTCGTCATTGTACCTGATAATATATCTCTTTCTCTGATAATCCAGTTTCATTTGTATGAGAAGCTGTCATAATTAAAAGCTGATAAAAGTTTAAACAAGATGCTTACTATGTGCCAAGTACCTTATTAGTCAAGATTTTCAGTTTACAGTCTTAAGGTTTTTGTTCCATAATTTTCTTCATCAGAACTTTCCTTTTGGTGTGGTAGAAATATTCTAATTGTGGTGATGGTTGCATTCAACTTGGAGAATATACTAAAAACTATTGACTAGGACACTTTGGGTGAATTGTACGTTATGTGAGTTTTATCTCAATAAAGCTGTTTTTAAAAAGGTTAAGCATATATATGTTACACAAAATTAAAGTAGTTTTTCAGAATTTAACTGACAGATCTTTCAAAACTTAAGAGCTTTTACAGAACTTAGTAGAAAAAGAAATGAATAAAGGCATGTCATGAGTGGTGAAAACAGGATTTATTTAAACTTGTATTTATTTATTTATTTATTTGTTGTTTTGTTGTTGAAACATTAACATTCTTTAACTTAGAAAGCTATGTTTCCATTGAGGCTAGAATGTGTATTCCAGAAAAATACCACACTATATGTTGTGGAAGGAAAATCCACATCCTTTTATTGAGCTTGACGTTGTCTTTGTTATTTTATGTTCTAATTGAGGGTGTGGCAGTTGTATTTAGTTAGGTGAAGAATTTCCTGTAGAAACTCAGCCTCTGCACGCCCACGCAGACTATTTGCTTGGTGAGGTTTGTGGAGCTCTGTCTCCAGCGATCCCAAAGTGTCATTCTCTGGAGGAGATGTGTTTATAAAGGGGAAGAAGGGAAAATGTTTAATTTGGGTAAAGGGGTAGACCCTTTAGGGTCTTAGAGGTCTTAGAGGGGAAGACCTTGTTATAACTAGGAAACGGTATTTAATTGTAAACAGCAGGATTCTTAGTTTCAGCTAATATTGAAAATAAAAATAAAAGCTTTGTTATAAAATTGTTTTTGGTTAATGTTTGACACATCTTTCTTTCTTAGCTTTCAAAACAATTACAAGAGAAAGGATGGAAAGTGGGAGACCTCCTGCAGGCTGTGCTTCAATACTATGAAGTGATGGAAAAAGCTTCCAGTGAGGAGAGATGCAAGTCGCTGTTTGATTGGCTCTTGGAAAATGCATAGAGCAAACCCCAAACCAGTATATTTTAGTATTTGTTTGGGGAGGGGAACAAGCCAATAAAGATATTTAGGATAAAATTTGAATAGTGAATATTAACATTGTAAGTCAGTTGGGAGGCAAGTAAATATAGCTTTCTGAGCGCTTTGTGTTATCACTCGGTGTATATAGTTCATACTTTTGTAATCTGTCAAAATACTACCTTCATTTATTCTTCTATACACGTGTGTAGTGTGTCAAGACCCTAAGAACATGTATTTGAAGGAAGGTCTAACCAGGGGGTTTTCAGGGGCATTGTCTGACCACATTCTTTTTGTATCCAAATAGTGCTGCTAGAAACTGTACTGAAGTGGCTGAGGATAGGTTCCAGTGATAGAATTATAATTTTGCTCCTTTGCAAACAAATCGTATCTAATTAATAACTAGTCTGACATCAGAAAATAAAATTGAGGCTGATTTTTTAAAATTTCTAGTAGATTTTTGGTCTTTCTTTCCTGTTTTTAAAAATCAGTTTCATTTTCATATTTCATAGATCAGCTATTGGTAGCTTTTTGATTTCCCCAAACTATTTAATTTCTTAGCAGAAACATTAGTATTTTAGGTTTCTATAAACACTATAAGTGATAGTTTCCCCCATCGTTTCATCAGATGACATTATTTGCCAATGCTGCCAGTCATTCTGGCATGAAAGTGGTGTGCGTGTGTGTGTGTGTATGTAAAGGAGTACTTTAACCTTGCCAGTTTGTTCCCTCTTTTATTTTACTGTTTTCTTTTTAGAAACCCACTGTTAAAATTTAAAAAGGTGCTTTAAAATAAAACGCCTATAAAGATTGTGCAGTAAGAATTTTTATTCCTCTTTTTGACAATTTTGGGTTCCCAACTTATCTTACAAGTGAAAACTGAAATTGTAAAACGTGTTGAAATTTTAAAAATTTATGTTAATATGGAAATGCATTTAGAGAAACCCAATAGTTTTTATTGTTGGATTTTTGAAAAAAACTCTACCAAGAATATGGTTTTTTTTCTTTTTTTTAGAAAAATTGGGATTCCACCTCCCCCTCCCCCCCGCCCAGATAAACTATATCTACACTGTGTCGTCAAGTTCTCTGACATGATCTTTCTGGGCTCTACACTTCCTACTAGTTTGTGTCCAGAAACTGCAAGTTGACATGAATAGAGGACCAAGGTTGTGTCTTGCTTTTGTCTCTCTCTCTCCCCTCCCTGCAACTCTCTTTCCCCTCCTCCCACTCTCTCCCTGCTCCCCCCACTCTCTTCCCCCTCCCCCTCCTCCCACTGTCTCTCACCTCCCCTGCCCCCCCACTCTCTCTCATCTCTCTCTGTCCTGTGTATGTGTGGGTGTGTGTGTATTTGGGTGTGTAAATGTTGGTTCTTCCACTACTGGATTTTGTAATCTAGGATAAATCACTTTTTGTGGGGGCTTTTATTTTGCTCCATTACATTTTCATTTTTTCTGAGCACTGACTGTTCTGAAAGCTGCACAAAACGTAGAAGACATAGTGCCTGCCAGGGAATAGGGAATAAGGGCACTTACACATTAATGTGAATTAGTAATTGTGGTATAGAAATGTTTTATAGTGAAAGATTCAAATTTGCTTTTGAAGAAAAATGCCAAAAGCTATTTAAATAATTTGAGGTTACATCGTAGGTTTTGATTTTTCTCAATTTAAGATACAGAAATACAGCAAGCCTTAATATAAAGTTTCCTAAAGTTTCTTCAAGTATTTTTTAAGGTGGAGAAATGCAGGAATTGTATAACCAGAATTGTTTCTGCCTTTAGCTTTTCAGAACTTGAGATGTGGCAGCACTGGACTGGGTTTTTTTAAATGTTAGGACTAGGAATGTTTGCTCTTGTTAGTTGTGAATTAATTGATTATTAAGTTTAGAATGCATTTTTACAAGTGTCTATCAAATTGTGTTTAGTAACTTGAGTGTATGCACAAGTTTGATCAACAGCAAAATAGAGTTCTGAATTTCTTTTAAAGTGACGGTATATTATTTTGTGAAACTTTGTGTTTGAAAATGTTTATTTCTGTTTATGCTGTAATCATTCTGAGGTGAGGCTTTTCTTATTTCCTTTGCATTTTGCTAGAGCTGTGCTGAGTTCAGCATTTGCTTATTTAACCACTACATAATGACAGACCAGTTATTAGGTATTAGCATGTGTGGTAATAATAATAGTGGAACTTCACACTTACATCAATTCAGTGCAGGGGCATAGAGTAAAATATTAGATATTGGCAGATGTGTGAAAAGAAGTGTGAGTTAAAAATATTAAATATTGGCAGGTGTGAAAAGAAGTGTCAAAATTTCTCATATAGAGAAAAGAATTTTGAGTTTAGAGCATTATCTTTTAATTAAGTATAGTCTAAACTTAACTTTCTTTAAAGGCACTTTGTGGTTTTCCCAAAGATGTGCTAGATCTATTTGGTTGCTGTATAGTCAAACAGCTCTTTTGAAGACAACTGTCTTATTTTCTTACAAATTGGCTTGCCATATTTATACTGTAAGATTGTAATATTGCTGTGCTGTACATTTTGGCCCTTACGAAATACGTCTTTTTCAGAACTGTTAAAGTGTTGATGTACATCGAGCTGAATTATCTTTTTACCATTTTCAAAACCTTCAAGTGGTATGTGGAAAAAAGTGAATGAGACCTCTGATGGGGGTTTTCAGAACCTTGTTCACACCGAAATGTGACAGTTCTTTCATGTTTTCCTAAACCAAGTTAAAATTACATGTATATTTTGGTGTTAAGGTTGATTTTTAAGATACTTCTGATTTATACAAAAGGAATGTTTCCTTTATAAATCACAGAAGAAAATGACAATATCTGTTGGATATTTGATATAATTTAATGGCGTTATAAAACCTTTAAGAGGATTGATGGTGAATATATGTGATAACATCTTTATAGTTTGAAAAATGTTCCACTTACCCTTCAGATATTTGTTGTAAGTTAATTCAATTCTTAATACTTTAATTTTGCTCCAACAAGGGCTTTATGTTGCTGGTAAGAGAATTTATTTACTAAATGCACTATGTATAAAGTGAAAGATAGTTTACTTATCTGACTTTGATATTAGATGGCTGACATTAGTGCACATAATGCAGAGTTTAACCTTGATTCTTCAACAGAGTCCAGATTTAAATGTCTACTTAGTTAATTAGTTAGCTGATATTCTTCCACAATTAATATATTCAATTTCCCATCAGTATATCACTTTAAATATTACGTTTTTCTAAGGAAATCTTCCACAGAATTTTAAACAACTGATGCATCCATACTCAGGGTGTAGAGAGAATACTTTGCATTTAAAAACCCTGTCCACCTGTTACCAGCACAAGAGAATTAGAGCTTCAGTGAGAATTTAGAAAAATTATACTAAAGTGAGATGCATTTTTTCTCATTTTCAGCAGAACTCCTCTAAGCATTTACTCATTTACTGTATTCCTGCTCTGAAGATGTGGATACAGAATTAGTCACTCTTGTCACTTTATTTATTTATTGGGTTTTTTTTAACCATCTGTGTACATTCCTTTCATAGGGTAGAGTTGTAGTTCTAGAGGTTCTTATTTTGTTTTTGTTGTAATGTTTGAATACTATTTAATATCCGGTTTTAATATTGCTGGATTTGCTACCTTTGGTTACTTGTGCAGTGTTAAAAGTAATCCACTTTCTTGTTTAACATACCAGGTACATAGCAAAAGCAGCTTGGAATAATTATAGCTGTTTATTTGGCTGTGCTCAGTTACTATATTAAGATCTTGTACTGTGTAACAGTAACTCTTTTTTGCTTTTCAGTAATTTAATATGTTCACTTAACAAAATACGAACTTTGAGATGCACTAAAATTTTGTTTTAGCAGTGGCTCAAAAAATTTCAGAAATTACTTTTGTAATTATTTGCAATTAATTGTTCTTTTATCTTACAATTGTTTAAGCCTGTGATCTTTCTTCTCCCAGCTAAGAGTTCTTCAATAAATTTAAGAAATACCTGGTCTTGGTTTTCATTCTATAATATCTCATTAACTGCTCTGTACTGAGTGGGACTGCTATGACAGAAGACCACATAAGAGGACCAAAGTGCTAGATCATGGTTTTGAGAACAAGAGAAGTTAGAAATATTTTCAATTGGACACTAGATTCTACCTACTTATAGATACCCCAAATGCGGACATAGTGACTTAAAAGGCTGGTTGCCCAACCTGTTTTTGCAAAGTAGAATATTATGGTTGCCTTGAATATGAACATGGCTATGCAATTCTTCTGGCTTGGTTTGAACACTCCATAGTAAGACCATACCTCTGTTAAACCATGTATACAAGGTACTTAAAAGCTGCTGGGTTTTTGTTGTTTTTTTTTTAATTACTAATGGATTTGACTTTGTCTTAAGAATTTTTTTTTCCTTTTAAATAGACTATTTTTAGAGCACTTTTAGGTGCACAGCAAAATTGAGCCGAAAATACAGAGCTCCCGTATACCCTCTTTCCCCAGCCTCCTTCACTGTCAACACCCTGCAACAGAGTGGGACATTTGTTACAATCTATGGTCCTACGTTGACACACACACCATTATCATCCAGAGTCCATAGTTGACATTAGAGTTCACTCTTGTGCATTTGTGGGTTTGGACAAATGCATAATTATATGTACATAACTAATATCATACAAACAGTTTTATTGTGCCCTATCTTAATGTAATTTAAGCCCAGAAATTAGGAAATGGTTTTAAAATTTTTTTCATGAATGTTTTAAAATGCTAGGAAATAATAGCAAACAATGAGAAGGTTTGGTTGTAAGTGCACCCCAGTTACTAAGCAAACCAAAAGTGCTGACAAGAAGTAAGCAAGATTCCATAGATTATAATGCCAGAAAGGAAGTATGTCTCAAAAAGAATGGGAAATGTGGCAAAGGACATTTGACAGTTTTACACAGGGATCATATGTGATTTGTATCTTAGCTGGGACAGAGAGGAAGGTGAGGGACAGGGCTTGAATTACCTCAGATTTTTTAGTGTGAGATGGAGAGGTCATTTATCTAAGGATGAATGTACTGTTGTTCCTATAATACAAAAAGAGTAAAAATCAGTGTTTTTGCGTCATTGAGTTTACAGCAAGAACAATAAAGAGTAATATTTTGCACTTTTTTCTCTACCCTTTGTAATTTTGTAGTCACCTCTCATTTTAACTTTTGGTCAAGGAGGGTAATACTTTAGACTGGAGAGAGTGAAAAACAGTTTCAAGAGGGGGTTGAAGCCCCAATTTTGACTTTAACTCATCCCTCTGCACCCCTACCCCCTTTTAAACAGACACCTAAATGAATTTGTTAAAGCACGGGATTAAAACCCGACTTCTGTGTACTGAATTCTGCCCATCCGTATGTTTGGGTCTGGTGTAGAATCTTTTAAAAATAGTTACCAAACTTAAAAATAAGATTTCACATTTAAATAAGTTTTGTATTTTCATCTTCTTGAAACAATTGAAAGCTCTGAAGTAGTGACTGGACTCTTATATGGCAACAATTTAGCAGGAGCTGAATAGTGATTGCCCCTTTAACCCCAGAGTAGGTTCTTTTTTTGCCTCTGGCATGACTTACTCCAATTCCCTCATTTCTGTTGCCTGCTGGGGCCTTGTAGACAGTTGAGATGCACCCACTGACTCAAAGCAGATAAGATAATGTGCTTAGAAAATCCGAACAACATTCTAGTGACTCATTCTCTAGGGTTGCTCAAAGAGGGGAGGAACATTCTAGAAATTACGAACTTGCTGAGGTTATTGCTCCTGAATAGAAAACAAATAGTAATTGTTAAAAGCATAGTTTTATTTTTTTTAAAGTATGTGGAGAAGGGAGAGCCAGCATAGGTTTACCAAGAGCAGAGTCTATCAGATTTACATTTCATTTTCAGTAGGGTTATTTTGACATATTAGAGGATGAGAGATACAGTATCTAGATTTTAATGAGGCATTTTAATATGGAGAGAAGGAATGAATAACTGTGGCTTCCTAATGTTTTGAGAAATGTGTTCCCAAAGGCTTGTGGTTAATAGAGCATTGTCTACCTGGAGGTCAGTGCTATGTGTCTATATTAGTTCTTGCATTGCTATAAATACCTGAGACTGAGTATAAGAAAAGAAGTTTAATTGGCTCACGGTTCTGCAGGCTCTACGGGAAGCATGGTAGCATCTGCTTCTGGGGAGGCCTCAGGAAGCTTCCAGTCATGGTAGAAGGCAAAGCGGGAGCAGGCACATCACATGGTGGGAGCAGGAGCAAGAGAGAAGGATGGGGGAGGTGCTACACACTTTTAAATGATCAGATCTTGTGAGAACTCACTATTGTGAGGACAATTCCAAGAGGATGATACCAAACCATTCATGAGAAACTGTCCCTATGATCCAATCAACTCCTACAAGGCCCTACCTTCAACACTGAGGACTACAATTCAACATGAGATTTGGGTGAGGACACATCCCGATCGTATCAGTGTCATAGGCCATTTCATGTATGGCCTTTTTATCCAGCCGTGGAGTGAAGATTTTGTTGGAGTAAGCTCCTCAAGGATGTCAAAAAGCATTAGAGTATTACATAGTAACCATACTGAGGGATAATATTCAAACAGTTGAAATAAACTGGGAGAGCAGATAAGAGACTTTTGAGTCTATTTCTTCCCCTTGTCCTTTGACCAGCCATGGATTTGACATTCTCCTCCAAAAGTGGGGAGGTTCTGTGTTTACATACTGCCTTTTTATAACTAGGGCTTGAATATTTTCCTTGAAATACTATATTTTTATGGCTTTCTTGATGTAAATTTAGTTATTTCCCTGTTACTTAGTAAATTATATGAACCCGGGACTTCTAAATATATGGGAACTGATGCTAAGGAATCCTATAAGAGCTTAAATCCTATAAGAGCTTAAAATGCTGTGGACTTTTGAGGAGTCACAATGCTATCAGAAAAAAAAGGGCCACCAGAACCACTAATATCTACAATTAACCTCTTAACCTCTTTTCTGTTTATAACGGGATGTGGGTGGTTGTGGCAGGTGAATGTGGATTCCAGGAGATCGTGATGTTACAATAGCTTTTCCAACCTATAAATCTTCTTTGAGTCAACTTTAGATGGCTTGTGACAAACGCTGGGAGGTTAATTAAGCTGCTTAATCTGAAACCCAGTGGACTTCACTGTCCTTGAACCCTGAGAAGCCATGGCTTCCAGGAGGGGGCTCTTGGTTGACTGACAAAGTCTGCAGTGATACAGAGCTGGTGAGACATAGTATGTGGGAAGACAGATCCAATTAGGCCTTCATAGACCCAAATGGCTAAGTGCTCTAATAAGGTGGGGTAAATACTAGGTCTTGCATAAGTACAGAGTGGTAGGAGATGAAAATAGTCCGTGCCTTTATGCAGCTTCTTGTTTAGTGAAGCAGAGAGTCATTAAATGAGTGATTGTATACAGTGAAGTCCTCGCTTACGTCATTGAGAGGATCTTAGAAACTGCAACTTTAAGCAAAATGCCATATAATGAAATCATTTTCTCATCAACCTTATGATGAAGTGAGGTAAATATTTAATTACTGTTGTTTAAAGGTGTTGGAAGCTAAAGACAGAGGAATCTAGTCAAAGCTTCCCTAAAGCCATTCTGAGGCTTAAGCTAGGTTTGAGCTGAGTAGGAACCAACCAGACAAGGGGAGTTGGAAGGTGGAGGTGAGAAGGGCAGGTGGGGAGAAGAGGTTTCCACTAGAGAAAAGCCATGCACAAATGCCCGGGAGTACAGGACTTCTTTGGAAAACCAAAGACCAGTTTGGCTCAAGCATGAAGAGAAGTGACACATCTTGAGAAACACACATCTAGCTGGCTGTCAGCCAGGTGGTCCAAGAAAGTGTTTGTAGTTTGTTACAACACAAATCATTGGTTTTAAGTCCAACGCATGGTGGATGATTGTCTTCACTTGACACTGTGCTTTCCAGACCATGCCTAGAGTATTGTGTTTAGTTCCCGATACCATTTTACAAAGGACAGATACGTGGAACCATATACATCCATGACTGTCTGATGAGGCCAAGGAGCTAAAAATGTATTAAATGAGTTCAGTGAAAGACAAAAAGGCTGTATGGCCTAAAGAAGGAGAGATGTAGGGGTAACCTCAAAACTGCCTTTAAATATATGAAGTGCTTTTAGTGGATACAGATTAAAACCTGTGACCCTAGTGGAGGGGATGAGGTCCCATGGGGAGAAATTAGCAGTGGATTTCAGCTTGTGCTCTAAAAATTGGAGCTTTGCAATATGAGCGAGACCCCCTTAATGAAAAGGAGCATTTCTGGCCCTTGGAGAGGTTTCCGCAGTGCTGGCTGATCACTTCTGAAAGTTTTGATAAGAAATCCAAACAGCTTATAACTTTGGATTAGGTGACCTTTGTGTTCCAACACGTGCTTTCCCACACACTACTTAATTTTTTCCACAGTCGTTTAGTAAAGTTGTTAAGAACCTGGGCTCTGGGGTCAAAAGAACTTGATTTAAAATCCCAGAGCAAAGGCCCAGGATGATGGTATCTTGGGGAATTTTCATTTTCTTCTGGCAGATGCATGGGGGCACAGCTAGTCTTGGAGCACCTTAATTTAAATTCAAGCTTTGAGGGTTTTGGATCCCTCTGGTGGCTTGATGTGCTGCATGTGCTGCATGTCCAGGGCCTGTGTCTGGAAGGTGTAGCCCTTTGGGGTTACAAGTAGAGAGGGGATGGTTTATGAGAATCTCTTTGTTGGAGGGGGTGGGGAGAACTGACTTTTGCCTTTCTGGCCTTGTGAGTCTGCCAAAATACTATCCTGTATCACAGTTTTTTTTTCCTTCAGGTTTGACAAATAGTCTTAGGATGAAAGAGTGGCTTTGAATGCTCAGTGGTTTACTTCTTGGGGTTCTTTGCTTTTGCTAGATATTTAACCCATTGCATCCTGAATATCTTACTAGCTGTTTAAATGCTTTCAAGAAGATGGCCGAATAGGAACAGCTCCGGTCTACAGCTCCCAGCGCGAGCGACGCAGAAGACGGGTGATTTCTGCATTTCCATCTGAGGTACCGTGTTCATCTCACTAGGGAGTGCCAGACAGTGGGCTCAGGTCAGTGGGTGAGCGCACCGTGCGCCAGCCGAAGCAGGGGCGAGGCATTGCCTCACTCGGGAAGCGCAAGGGGTCAGGGAGTTCCCCTTCCAGGGGTGACAGATGGCACCTGGAAAATCGGGCCACTCCCACCCGAGTACTGTGCTTTTCCGACGGGCTTAGGAAACGGTGCCCCAGGAGAGTATAGCCCGCACCTGGCTCAGAGGGTCCTACGCCCACGGAGTCTCGTCTCGCTGATTGCTAGCACAGCAGTCTGAGATCAAACAGCAAGTCGGCAGCGAGGCCGGGGGAGGGGCGCCCGCCATTGCCCAGGCTCGCTTACCTAAACAAAGCAGCCTGGAAGCTTGAACTGGGTGGAGCCCACCACAGCTCAAGGAGGCCTGCCTGCCTCTGTAGGCTCCACCTCTGGGGGCAGGACACAGACAAACAAAAAGACAGCAGTAACCTCTGCAGACTTAAATGTCCCTGTCTGACAGCTGTGAGGAGAGCAGTGGTTCTCCCAGCACACAGCTGGAGATCTGAGAACGGGCTGACTGCCTCCTCAAGTGGGTCCCTGACCCCTGACCCCCGAGCAGCCTAACTGGGAGGCATCCCCCAGCAGGGGCAGACTGACACCTCACACGGCTGGCCAGGTACTCCAACAGACCTGCAGCTGAGGGTTCTGTCTGTTAGAAGGAAAACTAACAGAAAGGACATCCACACCAAAAACCCATCTGTACATCACCATCATCAAAGACCAAAAGTAGATAAAACCACAAAGATGGGGAAAAAACAGAGCAGAAAAACTGGAAACTCTAAAAACCAGAGTACCTCTCCTCCTCCAAAGGAACGCAGTTCCTCACCAGCAACGGAACAAAGCTGGACGGAGAATGACTTTGACAAGCTGAGAGAAGAAGGCTTCAGACGATCAAATTACTCCGAGCTACGGGAGGATATTCAAACCAAAGGCAAAGAAGTTGAAAACTTTGAAAAAAATTTAGAAGAATGTATAACTAGAATAACCAATACAGAGAAGTGCTTAAAGGAGCTGATGGAGCTGAAAACCAAGGCTCGAGAACTACGTGAAGAATGCAGAAGCCTCAGGAGCCGATGCGATCAAATGGAAGAAAGGGTATCAGCCCTGGAAGATGAAATGAATGAAATGAAGCGAGAAGGGAAGTTTAGAGAAAAAAGAATAAAAAGAAACGAGCAAAGCCTCCAAGAAATGTGGGACTATGTGAAAAGACCAAATCTACGTCTGATTGGTGTACCTGAAAGTGACGGGGAGAATGGAAACAAGTTGGAAAACACTCTGCAGGATATTATCCAGGAGAACTTCCCCAATCTAGCAAGGCAGGCCAACATTCAGATTCAGGAAATACAGAGAACGCCACAAAGATACTCCTCGAGAAGAGCAACTCCAAGACACATAATTGTCAGATTCACCAAAGTTGAAATGAAGGAAAAAATGTTAAGGGCAGCCAGAGAGAAAGGTCGGGTTACCATCAAAGGGAAGCCCATCAGACTAACAGCGGATCTCTCGGCAGAAACCCTACAAGCCAGAAGAGAGTGGGGGCCAATATTCAACATTCTTAAAGAAAAGAATTTTCAACCCAGAATTTCATATCCTGCCAAACTAAGCTTCATAAGTGAAGGAGAAATAAAATACTTTACAGACAAGCAAATGCTGAGAGATTTTGTCACCACCAGGCCTGCCCTAAAAGAGCTCCTGAAGGAAGCGCTAAACATGGAAAGGCACAACCGGTACCAGCCACTGCAAAATCATACCGAAATGTAAAGAACATCGAGACTAGGAAGAGACTGCATCAACTAACGAGCAAAATATCCAGCTAACATCATAATGACAGGATCAAATTCACACATAACAATATTAACTTTAAATGTAAATGGACTAAATGCTCCAATTAAAAGACACAGACTGGCAAACTGGATAAAGACTCAAGACCCATCAGTGTGCTGTATTCAGGAAACCCATCTCACGTGCAGAGACACACATAGGCTCAAAATAAAAGGATGGAGGAAGATCTACCAAGCAAATGGAAAACAAAAAAAGGCAGGGGTTGCAATCCTAGTCTCTGATAAAACAGACTTTAAACCAACAAAGATCAAAAGAGACAAAGAAGGCCATTACATAATGGTAAAGGGATTAATTCAACAAGAAGAGCTAACTATCCTAAATATATATGCACCCAATACAGGAGCACCCAGATTCATAAAGCAAGTCCTGAGTGACCTACAAAGAGACTTAGACTCCCACACATTAATAATGGGAGACTTTAACACCCCACTATCAACATTAGACAGATCAACGAGACAGAAAGTCAACAAGGATACCCAGGAATTGAACTCAGCTCTGCACCAAGCGGACCTAATAGACATCTACAGAACTCTCCACCCCAAATCAACAGAATATACATTTTTTTCAGCACCACACCACACCTATTCCAAAATTGACCATATACTTGGAAGTAAAGATCTCCTCAATAAATGTAAAAGAACAGAAATTGTAACAAACTGTCTCTCAGATCACAGTGCAATCAAGCTAGAACTCAGGATTAAGAATCTCACTCAAAACCGCTCAACTACGTGGAAACTGAACAACCTGCTCCTGAATGACTACTGGGTACATAACGAAATGAAGGCAGAAATAAAGATGTTCTTTGAAACCAACGAGAACCAAGACACAACATACCAGAATCTCTGGGATGCATTCAAAGCAGTGTGTAGAGGGAAATTTATAGCACTAAATGCCCACAAGAGAAAGCAGGAAAGATCCAAAATTGACACCCTAACATCACAATTAAAAGAACTAGAAAAGCAAGAGCAAACACATTCAAAAGCTAGCAGAAGGCAAGAAATAACTAAAATCAGAGCAGAACTGAAGGAAATAGAGACACAAAAAACCCTTCAAAAAATAAATGAATCCAGGAGCTGGTTTTTTGAAAGGATCAACAAAATTGATAGACCGCTAGTAAGATTAATAAAGAAAAAAAGAGAGAAGAATCAAATAGATGCAATAAAAAATGATAAAGGGGATATCACCACCGATCCCACAGAAATACAAACTACCATCAGAGAATATTACAAACACCTCTATGCAAATAAACTAGAAAATCTAGAAGAAATGGATAAATTCCTCAACACATACACCCTCCCAAGACTAAACCAGGAAGAAGTTGAATCTCTGAATAGACCAATAACAGGAGCTGAAATTGTGGCAATAATCAATAGCTTACCAACCAAAAAAATTCCAGGTCCAGATGGATTCACAGCCGAATTCTACCAGAGGTACAAGGAGGAGCTGGTACTCTTCCTTCTGAAACTATTCCAATCAATAGAAAAAGAGGGAATCCTCCCTAACTCATTTTATGAGGCCAGCATCATCCTGATACCAAAGCCTGGCAGAGACACAACAAAAAAAGAGAATTTTAGACCGATATCCTTGATGAACATTGATGCAAAAATCCTCAATAAAATACTGGCAAACAGAATCCAGCAGCACATCAAAAAGCTTATCCACCATGATCAAGTGGGCTTCATCCCTGGGATGCAAGGCTGGTTCAATATACGCAAATCAATAAATGTAATCCAGCATATAAACAGAACGAAAGACAAAAACCACATGATTATCTCAATAGATGCAGAAAAGGCCTTTGACAAAATTCAACAACCCTTCATGCTAAAAACTCTCAATAAATTAGGAATTGATGGGACGTATCTCAAAATAATAAGAGCTATTTATGACAAACCCACAGCCAATATCATACTGAATGGGCAAAAACTGGAAGCATTCCCTTTGAAAACTGGCACAAGACAGGGATGCCCTCTCTCACCACTTCTATTCAACATAGTGTTGGAAGTTCTGGCCAGGGCAATTAGGCAGGAGAAGGAAATCAAGGGTATTCAATTAGGAAAAGAGGAAGTCAAATTGTCCCTGTTTGCAGATGACATGATAGTATATCTAGAAAACCCCATTGTCTCAGCCCAAAATCTCCTTAAGCTGATAAGCAACTTCAGCAAAGTCTCAGGATACAAAATCAATGTGCAAAAATCACAAGCATTCTTATACATCAATAACAGACAAACAGAGAGCCAAATCATGAGTGAACTCCCATTCACAATTGCTTCAAAGAGAATAAAATACCTAGGAATCCAACTTACAAGGGATGTGAAAGACCTCTTCAAGGAGAACTACAAACCACTGCTCAAGGAAATAAAAGAGGATACAAACAAATGGAAGAACATTCCATGCTCATGGGTAGGAAGAATCAATATCATGAAAATGGCCATCCTTCCCAAGGTAATTTACAGATTCAATGCCATCCCCATCAAGCTACCAATGACTTTCTTCACAGAATTGGAAAAAACTACTTTAAAGTTCATATGGAACCAAAAAAGAGCCCGCATCGCCAAGTCAATCCTAAGCCAAAAGAACAAAGCTGGAGGCATCACACTACCTGACTTCAAACTATACTACAAGGCTACAGTAACCAAAACAGCATGGTACTGGTACCAAAACAGAGATATAGATCAATGGAACAGAACAGAGCCGTCAGAAATAATGCCACATATCTACAAGTATCTGATCTTTGACAAACCTGACAAAAACAAGAAATGGGGAAAGGATTCCCTATTTAATCAATGGTGCTGGGAAAACTGGCTAGCCATATGTAGAAAGCTGAAACTGGATCCCTTCCTTACACCTTATACAAAAATCAATTCAAGATGGATTAAAGACTTAAATGTTAGACCTAAAACCATAAAAACCCTAGAAGAAAACCTAGGCATTACCATTCAGGACATAGGCATGGGCAAGGACTTCATGTCTAAAACACCAAAAGCAATGGCAACAAAAGCCAAAATTGACAAATGGGATCTAATTAAACTAAAGAGCTTCTGCACAGCAAAAGAAACTACCATCAGAGTGAACAGGCAACCTACAAAATGGGAGAAAATTTTTGCAACCTACTCATCTGACAAAGGGCTAATATCCAGAATCTACAATGAACTCCAACAAATTTACAAGAAAAAAACAAACAACCCCATCAAAAAGTGGGCGAAGGACATGAACAGACACTTCTCAAAAGAAGACATTTATGCAGCCAAAAAACACATGAAAAAATGCTCACCATCACTGGCCATCAGAGAAATGCAAATCAAAACCACAATGAGATACCATCTCACACCAGTTAGAATGGCAATCATTAAAAAGTCAGGAAACAACAGGTGCTGGAGAGGATGTGGAGAAATAGGAACACTTTTACACTGTTGGTGGGACTGTAAACTAGTTCAACCCTTGTGGAAGTCAGTGTGGCGATTCCTCAGGGATCTAGAACTAGAAATTCCATTTGACCCAGCCATCCCATTACTGGGTATATACCCAAAGGACTATAAATCATGCTGCTATAAAGACACATGCACACGTATGTTTATTGCGGCATTATTCACAATAGCAAAGACTTGGAACCAACCCAAATGTCCAACAATGATAGACTGGATTAAGAAAATGTGGCACATATACACCATGGAATACTATGCAGCCATAAAAAATGATGAGTTCACGTCCTTTGTAGGGACATGGATGAAATTGGAAATCATCATTCTCAGTAAACTATCGCAAGAACAAAAAACCAAACACCGCATATTCTCACTCATAGGTGGGAATTGAACAATGAGAACACATGGACACAGGAAGGGGAACATCACACTCTGGGGACTGTTGTGGGGTGGGGGGTGGGGGAGGGATAGCATTGGGAGATATACCTAATGCTAGATGACGAGTTGGTGGGTGCAGCGCACCAGCATGGCACATGTATACATATGTAAGTTACCTGCACATTGCGCACATGTACCATAAAACCTAAAGTATAATAATAATAATAATAAAAGAAAAAAAAAAAATGCGTTCAAGAAGGTGTTTTTTTTTTTTTTGAGACGGAGTTTCACTCTTGTCGCCCAGGCTGGAGTGCAGTGGTGCGACCTACATTCACTGCAACCTCTGCGTCCCAGGTTCGAGCAATTCTCCTGCCTCAGCCCCCGGAGTAGTTGGGATTACAGGTGCCCGCCACCATGCCCGGCTAATTTTTTGTATTTTTAGTAGAGACGGGGTTTCACCATCTTGGCCATGCTGGTCTCAAACTCCTGACCTCAGGTGATCCACGCGCCTTGGCCTCCCAAAGTGCTGGGATTACAGGTTTGAGCCACTGGGCCTCCAGATGTTTCATATTTTATCCAACTTAATTACTTCTAATATTTTAATTCACATGAAGGACTTTTATTATTATTATTTTTTGCTTAGCTCCATGTGATTAACTGTTAATATCCTTTTAATTTTCTTTTACATTTTAATTTATCTTCTTGAAAGGGTTATATATGCATATGGTATTACATTCCAAAAGGTACAAGAATGTACAGTGACAAGTATCCCTCTCACCACTCTCTAGCCACCGAGCACCCCCACCACCCCCAGAGATAACCACTGTTACCAGTTTCTGTTCCATCAGCACTGTGCTATACAGGACTTTTCAAAACTTAGATTGGCTTTTGTAATTTGTAGTTGGATACAAATCTGAAAGTTTCAAAAAACAGGAAATGACCAAATCGTTTAGTAAGGATACTGGTTACTTCTAGGGGAGAAGAAGGTACAGGAGCCTCCCATGGTGCCAACAATATTCTGTTTTCTTGACTTTGGATTGTGGTTAAACTGCCCAGATAGATTCTAAGCAATTCTGTGTATATATTTCACATCATGCGTGTGTATGCACATGCACACGCATCTAAAAAATATCTGCAAAACTGATCATCTTGAAGACAACCAGAGAAAACAAATGGGTTACCTGCAAAACAAAATTGATTCACAGTAGTGTGCTCAAAGATGATGATAGAAGCCAAAAGGAAATTATGTCTTCAAAGTGCTGATTTTAAAAAAGTCAGTCTAGAATTTCATATCCTTCAAAACTATTTTTCAAGAGTGAATGTAAATTTAAAGTAATTTCTAACAGATTGAAAGAGTTTACAATGAACTGTGCTGAGAAAAACTACTGAAGGATATATTACTTTTGTAAGAAGGAAATTGAGCTTATAAGGAAATACTAAAGAAGCACTGTTTAAAATAATAATTAAAATAGAAAATGAAAGAGTGAGAACCTAAATTATAATGCAGGCTCATATAATAATTCCTGTTTACTCTCTATGGCAATCATTTCCTATCATTGAATCCAGTGTCAACCCTGTCATTATTATTTCTGTTTTTCATGTGAGAAGCTCAGGCTCAGAGGTGTTAAGTTTCTTACCCAATTAACATAGTGGTAATGAATGCCCAGGTCTGGCAGGCTCCAATGCCCAAGTTCTGTCCATTGTACTACAATCTATCACCATATTTAGAAACAGAAATATAAAAAGATGACAATTAAAATCACTTGTAATAACACATAGTGTATTAGTCTGTTCTAACACTGCTAATGAAGACATACCCGAGACTGGGTAATTTATAAAGGAAAGACGTTTAATTGACTTACAGTTCAGCATGGCTGGGGAGGCCTCAAGAAACTTAAAATCATGGTGGGAGGGGAAGCAAACATGTCCTTCTTCTCACGGTGGCATCAAGGAGAAGTGCAGAGCGAAGTGGAGGAAAAGCCCCTTATAAAACCATCAGATCTCGTGAGAACTCACTATCACGAGAAAAGCATGAGGGTAACCACCCCCATGATTCAATGACCTCCCCCCAGATCCCTCCCATGACACGTGGGGATTATGGGAACTAGAATTCAAGATGAGATTTAGGTGGGGACACAGCCAAACCATATCACATAGAGATAACAATTATTTATTTAATAGTATATTTCTTTCCTGTTTTTTACTCCCACATACATATTTTAAACAAGTGAAATTTCCCTTATTTCATAAATATTTGTCAAAAACATTTTAAAACCCCCACACTGATCTTTAGCCTTTTCAAGTTTGGCAATGATGAATCTGGCCATTGTCATGGCTGGAAGTATCTTGGTTGGGGCTCTTTGTTCTGACTGTTACATAGTCGGATTCTCTTTGTCTTCTTATGTGGTGTTGCTTTGAGCTTCAGATTGATACAGCTGACAATCTTTACAAAGTAAGGATTTTAAGTAGATAAATTTTGAGAAGGACAACACGTAAAAAGGATCTCTGGGTGCCTTCCAGAAACCAGGCACAAATTATTATTATCTCAGCTTAACTATGTGGGTTTCTTCTTTCTTTGCCTTCATTCTTTTGCTGCCCATCAGAGCTGACAGCAATAGAGGCCATTTCATGCATGGTTTCCATGTCTCTCAAAACATGGTCTGAAGAAAAAATTACCGAAAGAACGAATGTCCTTTTCAAGCTCTTGGTCCCTCTTTTTCAGTTATTGGGTGGTCTTTTCCCTTTTCCCTTTGTCTTTAGAGTCCAGTATGTCTAAAATCAAGCTCATCTTGCCCCAGCACCTCTTCCAGGTATTCTGCCTACATTATGCTGGCCATTCAGGTGTAACACCTTCCAGTGATCTCTGAGTATTATCTACCTCCTCCTCTCCATCCCGCCTCCTCTCTCCAAGAGATGAGAGAAAGCGGGGTGATAACATGAGAGGAAGGAGAGATGGCAGGTGTTGGGGAGCAAACAGTCCTCCATCCAGGGGGGATGGGAGAGAAAGTGAAATGTTAAAAGATGTTCGTAATGTGATGCGATGTAACCCCACACTCCATAGCCATCAGAGAACTTTAGCAAGGAAGGATTTACCTTGCTTCTTGGTGATTTTGAATCAGATTTATATTGTTATAATCATTACTATTATTATTTATTTGATGCAGTAAGTTGAATATTGCAAAAAGAAGATGGCTCAGCAATGCCCAGATGATAGAGGTCACCAAGGGATGAGCCACATTTCATGATTAAATGGTTTGCAAGGTAAGTTAAGGAAAAGCACAATAAAGCAGCTCATTTACTGACTTCATCTGTACTCATATGGCAGAATGAGCCACTCTGACCAACCCACCCATGGGAAACAATTAAACATTTTGGATAAAATATAAAAAATATTCCTAAATGTATTGTTGGGCTGGCATGAAGGCAAGATTTACGCAGGCCAAAAACCCAGTGAAGGTAGAAATGTGTAAGCAGGCAGTAAAACCAACTTTGGCTTTGAAGGCATTTGCTAAGCCCAGTGAACTTGAGCTTCAGGTTTGATTGGCTGATGCGGCATGGGAGAGAGAAGCTGCATGTATTGGTCAGTTTCTCCAGAGAAACAGAAACAATAGGATATTTGTGTGTCTGTGTGTGTGTGTGTGTGTGTGTGTGTGTGTGTGTATCTTTGTCTATAGACCTATAGATATATATATATAGAGAGAGAGAGGGAGAGATTGACTTATTTAAGGAATTAGCTCATGCAATTGCAAAGGCTGGCAAGTTCAAAATTCTCAGGGCAGGCAGGAAAGTTGGAGACCCAGAGAAGAGCTGATGTTGCAGCTTGAGTCTGAAGACAGTCTGGAGGCAGAATTTCATCTTCCTTGCAGGACCTCAGTCTGTTTTCCTTAAAGCCTTCAACTGATTGAATGAGGCCCACCCACAACATGGAGGGTCATCTACTTGCTGAAAGTATACTGATTCAAAAAATAATCTTTTTTTTTTTGAGATGGAGTTTCCCTCTTGTCATCCAGGCTGGAATGCAGTGGCCTAATCTTGGGTCACTGCAACCTCTGCCTCCTGGGTTCAAGTGATTCTCCTGCCTCAGCATCCCGAGTAGCTGGGATTACAGGTGCCCACCACCATGCCTGGCTAATTTTTGTATTTTTAGTAGACACGGGGTTTCACCATGTTGGTCAGGCTGGTCTCGAGCTCCTGACCTCAAGTGATCTGCCTGCCTTGACCTCCCAAAATGCTGAGATTATAGGCGTGAGCCACTGCACCTGGCCCAAACTTTCAAAAATCAAAACTAAGATAATTGAAATAAAACACTCAACAACTGAGTTTACCAGCAGATTAGACATAGCTGAGAGAGAATTAGTGAATTAGAAAAACTTATCCAGAATGAGGCACAGAAAGACAAAAATGCGATATATGAAAAAAGTTTAAGTGACCTTGAGGGAAAGGAGATTTAACTCATGCCTAAAAAGTATGGAAGAGAAGAAGGAGGGAATCAGGGCAGAATTAATATTTGAAAAGATGATGGCTGGAAAATTTCCAGAAATGAAAGATGATAATCCATAGATTCAAAAAAACCTAACAATTTCCAAGCAAAAACAGAATACATATTAAATTTCTTAGGGAGGGCTATACATGTATTTGTTTATTTTTCTGGACTATTCAAAAAACAAGCTAAAATTCTATGGTAAAAGAGTAGAAATAAATTGTATATAAAATTCAGGATAGTGATTTCCTGATAGTGACAGTGACCTTTAAAGGTGGGGGAAGAGAGGAGGATATGACACAGGCTTCTAAGGTACTAGTAATATTCTATCTATGAGTTCTATGCCCCTGGATTTTTAATTTATGATCTTTCTTCAGATTGCACATGTCCTCTATATACTATTTTAAATGTACATTGTATTTCATGGTGGAAAATTAGTTTAAAATATATTATTCAACAAGATTTGATCAAAGAGGTTGTGGGTGTATTAATAAGGTGGCTTCTGGAATTTTTGCAAAAACAAGAGATAAAACTTTGAAAGAAATAATGTTTAGGCTAGGTGTGGTGGTTCACCTATAATCCCAGCACTTTGGGAGGCCGAGGTTGGTGGATCACTTGAAGCCAGGAGTTCAAGACCAGCCTGGTCAACATGGCGAAACCTCGTCTCTACTAAAAAAAAATACAAAAACTATCCGGGCTGTAGTTCCAGCTACTCGGGAGGCTGAGAGGCAAGAGAATCACTTGAACCCAGGAGGCAGAGGTTGCAGTGAGCCAAGATCATGCCACTGCACTCCAGCCTGAGCAACAGAGCAAGACTCTGTCTCCAAAAAAAAAAAAAAAAAAAAAAAAAGTTTAGGCAAAGTGAAAGTAGTTTATTAAAAAGAAAAAAAAAGCCAGAAAACTTTTCTGTGTCCCCAATTGCCTCCTGAAAAGCACACATTACTTGGGTTTTCTTTTTCGCCTCTTAAAATTGGGGTGGGTTAGGGTGAGGGGAAGACTGCTCTCCACCGAGGCAGGCAGAGAGAAGCTGCTGCAGTTGCCTGTCTTATTTCTGCCTCGGTCTTGCACCCCACTCCGCCAGTCCCTATTCCCACGTCTGGACGCCCCCACCCCGTCTCCTGACACAGAGGCTTGGCTATCCAAATCCCAACCCCGAGGCTGTAACTAGGAAGTGCCTGCTGTCCTGCCAAGGGACTGGATTGGAGGAGGAGAGTGCAGGGGTGGGATGAGGGAAGAGGTGGAGGAGGGGGCTTTAAGTCAGAGTTTCTAGCCGGAACAAATACCGGCACAGGGAAGGACACCATTGGACAGGGTATGCAGAGGAAGGCAAAGCTGCTGAATGGCCACTGTGGTCCTCAGCCATGAGTAGGGACGTCTGATGGCCTCAGAAGCTGCCTTGTGATTGAGCGTGAAGGGACAGGATCTGAGGTGCTTGAGCTCGGGGTAGGCTAAGATGGCCATCCTGGCAGTTTGCGCTAGACACTGGTGCCCATGCACCTCCCAGCCAGGCTGGGCTGGTCTTAGCGTCACAGGGCTGAGTGGCAGCCATTGAGTACACTGCTCTCCCAAAAAAAGCCCTGCAGCCTCTCCCGTGGGGTTCACTACAGGGCGGTGCTTGCCACCAATCCAGGGGTACATAGAATTTTATCACAGTGAGAAGGAGGCTTTGGGCAGAGACCACGGAAGTCCAGCGGCATTGATGACCAACTCTACTTTCTTAAAGCTGCAGTGTTACTTGGAGCCTCAAGGTGGTACAGCAGCACAGTCTATGGTTTACAAAAAGCCTGAATTACACTTTGTGAAAAGCTTCCTTGGGCACAATTAGCTTGACGATTTGAACTGTTTCTCAGTCGCTTGCATTCCTTGTTTCAAATAGGCTGGCTTCTAATCTGGCCTGACCTTTGAGGTCCTTTCTTGCTGGCTCATCCACCTCCATCCCCACTCAGAATCAGGAGGGCTTTCTTAGTTCTTTGGTTACTGAAAAGGAAATCCTTTTCTGCCCAGGTTCCCTCCTCAGATTCAGGCCAGAACTGCTCCCCTGTGGTCATGGGGCCTGTCTTCATAGGCACCACCTGGACCTGTGCCAGGCAGACAGCAGAGGTGAGTTCCAGGGGGTTCCTCGGAGGTCACACTTGCTTAGGTGCATGGAGGCTCAGGTGAGCAGACTGCAGACTGCCACCACCAGCGTTCCTTCTCTGTTTAAGCCACCTCCTTCCTTATTTCACTGATTCCCACTGGCCTCCCCTTCATATACATCCTCACTATCCTTTTTGGAATTTTCTATTAACATTTCATGATATCCATGCTGTTTAGAATTAGCCTCTATTCTAAGCATTCTCTAAATTTTAGTCCAAATTTACTCTCTACTCAAATGTCACCTTATCCGTATGGTATTCCCTGACCACCTGTGAACAGCAGCAACCTTCCAACACTAGTGAGCCCCTTATGTTGCTTTATGTTCCTTCTTAGCCCTTTCACCACCTGGCATAAGTATATATTTGTTATCTCTTCACCCCCAAGAGCAGAAGGCCCCTAGTTTTGTTCTCTGCTGCATCCCCAGCCCTGGAACAGTGTTTGCATGTGGTGGGCACTCAGCAAAGCTGGTTGAATGGACGGATGGATGGATGAATGAATGAGTGCCTAGGGAGAATTTTACCCCTTCCCAACAGGTCAAAAGCAATGTTCTGACAGTTTGTAGTCTAGGCTCTGGTTTTGGCTGAGCCACTAGTTACTTGTAAGACTTTGAGCAAGTCACTTGTCCTTCCCGATGGCCTGTTTCCGAATCTGCACAATGAGTGGACTGGACTGCATGGTCTGCGGTTCCTTCCTGCCCCAACAGTTTTTGGTTTTATGATTATCCTCCAAAAGGGGCTAAAGCCGTAAGCCAGGTGACAGACAATATGCATTATCGGCAGGACACTTGCAAGTAATAAGCTAGCATCAAAAGATGCATTGATATATGTAGATAAACATACTTACTTCACAATCTTTAAGTCTTTAAAAATTATGTCCCTAAGAAAGTCTCAAATGTATTGGTATTATGTTTCTATTTTGATCTCTGGCTCCATGTGTTAATGACTCTGATATTTTTCTGATGAATAAAAGGTTTTAAAAAAATTGCTATTGCTTATTTGGGTTCTTCCTAGGTTATTTCTTCTCATTAGTAACATTTCTGGGGAAAGATCTCATGCTCTTAGTGTGCATCCAACATGAAAAAATATTTCAAACTAAAACAATAGTAATTTAAAAAAAACCCTCTTACCTTTGAAAAGAACCATCACCTTATGCCATCATTTTCCTCTTGCTGTTTGGTTGTGGTTATTTTTTAGGATTGGTATATGTCTGGCATCTAGAACACATTAAAATATTTTTAATGAAGAGTCAGTGCCCTGTGGGAGGAAAAAATTCATATCCTGGGATATGGGTGCAACTTCATGAAAGTGATTCTGTCTTTCTTACCCAAGAGAAGAAATTTTTGTTCTTTCTGAATGAACTTGAGGGAAAAAGGCAATCAATGTTTTTCCAGTGTAACCTGATAGAGTCTCCAAGTCCTCAAGTTCAAATATTTATTCTTTTGTCTTTATAATGAAAACAAAACCAAACTTGTAGTAGACATACTCATGATCTCCCAAATATGTGCAGGTCCCTATCCCTGGAAACTGCAAATGTGTTACTTTACATGGCAAAAGGGACTTTGCAGATGGGATAAAAGGAGGAATCTTGAGATGGGGAGATTATCATGGATTATCCAAGTGGATCCAATCTAATCTCCTTAAACTGAGCAAACATTTCCCAGCTATGGTCAGAGGACAACACGGTCAGAGGGAGAGTCTGAGATGCATCCTTGCCGGCTTTGAAGAGGGAGGAAGGGGGTCAAGGGCCAATGAGTACAGGTGGCTTCTAGAAGCTGGAAAAGGCAGGACATAGATTCTTCCTCAGAGCCTCCAGAAGGAAAGATAGTCCTGATGACACTTTTATTTTAGCCCAGTGAGACCTATGTCAGACGGAACTCCAGAACTGTGTGATAATAAAATGTGTATGGTAAGGCACTAAGTTTGTGGAATTTGTTACAGCAGCAATGGGAATACATTACCTTCTTATTTGAACAGAGGCTTGGAGCTCCCCAGTGTAAAAGAAAAGAAGCCAGGCTAGGGTCTAGAGTTGTGCCCTTCAATTTGGTAGCTGCTGGCCACATGTGGCTACTGGAGCCCTTGAAATGAGTGCTGAGATGTGCTGAAGTGTAGAATAGATGTAGATTTCGCAAAGATTCAGTGTGAAAAGGAAAATATCTCCTAATTTAATAATTTATTCGTGTTGATTACATGTTGAAATGACATTACTTTGGATATGCTGGTTTAAGTGAAATATACTATTAACATTTATTTCACATTTTTTTGAACTTTTGTTTTTAATGTGACTACTAGAAAATTTAAATCATTTGTGGCCCATGTTATACTTCTATTGGACAGGGCTGTTTTAGAGAATCCCTAAAGATAGGAGGTGGTCATTTCAACAGTAGACAGGTCTCCAGCCAAGAGGTGAGTGATGAAAAAGTCCAGGCACAGAATTCCAGGAGGAGAAGTCAGGCTTTCTTACATCTTCCTGTACTGGACCAGAAGAGAAAGTGTTGTATGGGTCTTTATATCCTCAGGGCCTGGCACATACTCAGAAATTGTTTGCAGAGCAACCATTTGATGTTGCTGACCCTAGAAAGTTCTTTGACAGGACACCAAAGGGTGGAAAATTAGTCTTGAACAATTGCCCTGAAGGAACTTGAAACTGTGGTCTAACAGAAAACAGGATGCAACAACTGGGTCTTTTCCCGTTTGACCGGTATTTGTTGCCCCATCTTACACCTCCTGGACACGGGCATTTACCATTTCCAGGAAAGAAAGATCTCAAAAAGAATTACAAACCAAAAGGCAGCCTTGGGTATCAGAGCCCAAGTACCAAGAAGCATTCATGTAATGATTTCAGTTTGGTCTCTTATGTTGGTGCCAGTTTCTCAGCAATGCAGAGAAAAATGACTTGAGCTCAGAATTAGGAGATGAACTTTCCATTTGAAATGTGCGTTCTCCTCTGATTTGCTCCATGAACAAGTTAGCTTTCCTGCAGTCCCCTTCATCATGCCTGCTAAGAGGCAAGTGTTTACATTTATCAGGACTGAGCGCTACGTGGTGAGGATTAATTAGTGACTCTACTTAGAATTATTTTTAAAATATCAGGAATAATTTGCTTCCATAACAAATTATCCTGGCTTGGGATTCTGGGACAGGATTTGGGATTTTGATCAGTTGCTTCCCTAACAGCCCGACACTGACATTTGCAGAATCTGTTGTGGTTTAACAGGTATTATAAGTTCAAATATCATATTTCAGAGTGTCTGCTATGGTTATAGGTAACTAAAGGTTACAGTTTTCCCCCCTGTATGATGTCATTTGCTTAACTCAAATGAACTTTGTGCCATTAAAAATGGGGAAACACAATTTATTTCAATGCCATTTGAGTCTGTTTTGAGGTATTGCGGACGGAAATATCCTGGTTACTGGGTTTGGATGATTCATGTAGTAGAGCAGTCTGAGGAATAAACTTTATCTTGTCCTCATCTTTATTTTTGTTTTCTATATGGAAACTAATCATTTGAGGTTGGCAACATGGATTTGGGCTAAACTTCTTCAATGAATTTTTTTCTACGTTTCCCTACTTCAGACCAAAAATCTCCAACCCTAGGCTGCTTTCCAAAAGCAAACCTGCTCATGAGCTCTCTGAAAGAGTGCTAGCCTGTTGGAAATTACAGTAAGTCTCCCTCTGAGGTTGGTTAGGCTGAGAATTCATTGTATTTTGGTTAAAAACAGAGAGTGTTACAATTTGATCCTGGGAGCAAGAAAGAATTAGTAATGAAAACATTGTTGGTGGAGACTGTTGCCTGGTACACAGACTGAACTCATTTGTCTGGCCCCCATGCTGGGGCATGGTACGGGTGGCCCATGTGAAAATACACACACACACACACACACACACACACACACCATCTGTTATGTTTTTCCTGATGCTTCAGGAAAGTCTGCAAATTAAGACAAATGATATTATCTGGGAGTAACTGACCATCTTGTCACTATGAAAATGTCATATTCACAGGAAATGAATAACATGCCTGCCAAAAATCAGGTCGCCTAAATGAAGGGATCAAGGGATTGAATACCCATGGCGAAAATAACACAGACACAATCCAACTGTTCTATACTGGTTGATAGCAACCTATTCTAATGATACGGTTAAGATTTATAATGGCCATGTAGGTTTACCTTCTCCAACCAAACTATTTTAATAATTCCACAAGTCTCCTATTTAACATTGAAGACCATCTCCTTAGCTAAAATTATTATGCTTTAATTGACCATATATAAATATCGGAGGGTTTTGGAGAGTACCATTAGACCACGCACAACCAAACACAGTTGGATTGAGCCTTGAAGATGTGCATGGTGCCTCCTGCCTGTGCTCTTCCTGGTGAATGAGTAGCTTTTTTCCCTACACTAATCTGTTCAGTTTGAGGGCTGCTGGAAGCACTATCTTTTATTCTCTTTTCATTTTCTTTACTTCACTAGTTCACAGAGCTGGAGGCCACAGGACTGTTTGTTACAACATCACTGCTTTAAAAGCTTATTTTTGTGAATGTGATTGTACTTGGGGGTTGTCAAAACCTGCGGAAATGTGGCCTTTGGTGACCGGCCATGGCATAATATGACAACGTTTCTGGAGTAGTCCAGCACTGGGAATGGTACCCTTGGGCCAGGCAAGTAGCAGGCAGTCATTTTTGTCTCTGGAGCTGCTGGCACTCAAGCGTAGAGGAGGTAGACATTTCAATGGCCAGTTGCTTTTGTATTTAAACAGATCCTGGATTTAAATAGATCCTGGATTGTAGCTTTTTAGAAGACTGCACATGCAACCTGCAACAGAATCACCTGGTTAGCTTACTCCTCTACCAGCTGAAGAGTCTTAGATCAGAGATACTGAAGCACAGCCTCTGGGGATGGGGCACTCAGGAATCCAAATTTCTTTAAATAAACTTTAAATTTTAGAATAGTTTCAGATTTGCAAAAAAGTTGTAAAAATAGTACAAAGAGTTCCCATATACCTCATACCCAGTTTTCCTTATTAATATCTTACATTAGGATACAGATAATATACGTTTGTACAAATGTGCAATGTAAGTAATATACAATGTACATTTGTACAATATACATTATCTGTATCATAATGTAATTTACAATGTAAATCCTAATGAAGGATACAGGTAATGTACCTTTGTAATGTACAAAGAATATCTTACATTAGGATACAGATAATGTACATCTCCCCCACTTGTTTATTTATTTGATCATTTATTTATGTCAGTATGGACTCATGAATACCAAGTTATACTTCAGTACCACATTATAAATGTACATTATCTGTATCCTAATGTAAGATATTAATAAGGAAAGCTGGGTGTGAGGTATATGGGAATGCTTTGTAGTAGTTTTAAAATTTTTTTGCAAATCTGAATGTATGAATGTACATTAGGTGCATTTGTCACAATCTCATGATTAATCAAAGTCCATACTCCATGACCTGATGTCCTTTCTCTGCAAGATTCCATCCAGGATGCCACGTTACGTTTAATTGTTATGTCTCCATAGGCTCCTCTTGGCTGAGACAGTTTCTCAGACTTTCCTTGTTTTCAGTGACCTTTGATAGTTTTGAAGGGTCCTGGAGAGTATCTCGTAGAATGTTCCTTAGTTGAATTGTTTGATGTTTTTCTCATGTTTTAACTGAGGTTATGGGTTTCTGGAAGAAAGATCACAGAGGCAAAGTGCCCTTCTCGTCACGTTGCATCAGTGGTACCCTCAACGCAACTCACGGTTGATGTTCACCTTGATGACCTGGCTGAGATAATCTTGACAGGTTTTTCTATTGTAAAGTGATTCTTTTTTCCACCTTTTCATACTTTACTCTTTGGAAGGGAGTCACTGTGGATAGCCCGCACTTAAGGAGTGGGAGTTGTACTCCACCTCCCTGAGGGGGAGTAGCTACACACATGATGGAATTCTTCTGTCTAGAGATTTGTCTATTCTCTCCCGCTTGTTTATTTATTTGATCATTTATTTATGTCAGTATAGACTCATGAATATCAAGTTATACTCCAGTACTACTTTGTTAATCAAATTGTTCCAGCTTTGTCCATTAGGAACTCTTTCAGTGGGATCCCATGTCTCTTTGATGTATCCCCTTTCTTGTGATGTTTTTGGGAGCCCTTCTGGCTCTTTCTGCCACTACGAGATGCTCCAGGAATTAACATTTTTGACTAGCTCTATCATACTGAAAAAAAAAACCAAGATTTATCATTTTCAGGCATCAAGACCAGAAATTTTAAATGTCCCGCTTATTGTTGGATGTGGAACAAAGCTGTAAAAAGAAAAATCCCACTAAAGAATGTATATGTATCTTCAAAATCTCTGTTTATTTGGTAACATCTATAGCCCAGGCACGTACAGAGAGGCAGTTATTTAAATCCAATCAAGAGACCAGGAAGTTCAAGAGATCTATTGTGTAACATGGTAGCTATAGTTAATAACAATGTATTGTATACTTGAAAATTGTTGAAAGAGCAGATTTTAGGTGTTCTCGTCACAAAAATCATAATGAGAAGTATGTGAGGTGATGCATAAGTTAATTAGTTTGATCTAGCCATCCACATGTATATATATTTTAAAACATCAGGTTGTACACCATAGATACATATGCTTTTTGTCAATTTAAAAAAGTAGTGATTTTTTTAAAAAGAGACTAAAAATTGAGGAGAATCATCTATGAAACATTTTCCTGGAAACCACAAGGCTTTTGGGCCACAGGCACCTCACCGGGTGTGGGTAACAATTGTTGAGTTAGCCCAGCCCCTATCAAAGAGGATCTTAAGCCATATCAACCACTTCTTAGGATTTTCTGGTGACTTCTGAGAGAGGAAGAGTCAGAAACACCCATGGGCAGTAACACCGAGGGCTGGCTCTGGAGTGGGGATGAGGTCATTGAGGGGAAGGCCAGGGTTTGGGTGAGCCTGTGCTATAGGGATGGAACTCTGGTTGGCATAGGGTACTGAGTGCGTGTCTCTGTATGTGCAACCATGCAGACTTGCACATGGGTAAAAATTCATTTAACCCACCTTGATAACTACCATCTACCTTTTGTAACTGGATTTGATTTAGAGTCAGCTGTAGCAGGGTGTGTGTGCTGTGTTGACACAACAAATCATGGAGATGCATTTAGGACCCATTTCAGATCCTTGTTGAATGCTCTACGGTGATGATGACAATACAGTCATGATACACAAAACCATCCCAGCATGAAGGCAACTGGCTTTTGCTTTTCTTGGCTCTTCCTTGGCTTCTACATTTGCCTTGGCTTCTCTGCCATCGCAGAACATCAGTTCACCTTTCAGAATACATCTGGTGGTGTTTCTATTAAGTAATACCAGCAAATTACATATAATCCTTGGCATTAGGACATTTAAAAACTGGTGAATGTGGCTGGGTGTGGTGGCTCATGCCTATAATCCCAGCACTCCGGAAGGCCAAGGCAGGCAGATAACTTGAGGCCAGGAGTTTGAGACCAGCCTGGCCAACATGGTGAAACCCCTTCTCTACTAGAAATACAAAAATTAGCTGGGCGTGGTGATGGGCACCTGTAATCTCAGCTACTCGGGAGGCTGAGGCAGGAGAATCGCTTGAACCTGGGAGACGGAGGTTGCAGTGAGCCGAGATCGCGCCACTGCACTCCAGCCTGGGCGACTGAGCAAGACACTGTCTCACAAAGAAAACAAAATAAGACAAAAACAGAAAACCCCAAAAAACCCTGCTGAGTTTCTGGTCTCATGCATGCCAGGAATCATTCGTCAGTGATTATGATGTATACTCTCATGTATCCATTTTGATTGTTTTTCCTCCTCTCTACCCCATGCCGTGCCATTCCTCCTGCCGTCCTCACATATTCTCCCACGATTCTGCAGAGGAAATGTAAGAACTTCCTCCAGGTAATCTTCCCCTGGCAGGCTGCATTGTCAACAGCAGCTGTCCTCCAGGTAGGATTCTTGGCATACCCTGAAGCATTCTGGAAGCACTTGTGTTTTTTAGCACTTTAGCCAGTATTGATTATTTTTACTGGGGATTGAGTGTGTTGTGTTTTGTCTCACAGGACTTTTTCACATCTGTTGCTGTGCTTAAGTTTATGGCAGAGATTCATTTGAAAAGGGATTTTTTGTCTTTTTTTTCCATTTGAGGCAAGAGTGCAGATGGGCTGTGCTTTTAATTTTCTTGCTGCCACCTGGGAAGAATTTGTCATTTCATTCCTAAAGACAAAAAGAAACACATCTGATATAATCTAACACAAGTCTATGCTAAACAACTCCAACAACTCTGGTAGAGTAATTCCAGCAATTTGTGTTGATTATCTATGTCTGTTAAGGATCTCTCAGTGGGAAGACTTCCAAGTAACCCTTTTGAGTTTCCACTTATGGCAATTCTTTTCTTCTTCATATTCATAAAGCTCCTAAAGGTATAGATTGATAAGTTGACTGGAAAAGCTAGGTAAATAGAACCAAGCAACTGACTTACAAGAGAGCTAGCATAAAATGGATGGAGACACAAGGAAGAAAGAGCTTTGTGTATCTTCGTAGATATGAACAAAGCACTAGGCGGAGCTGGTGGCCTTGTAGGATGGTGACCCAGGGTTTCTGCCCAGGGTCTGCCTCCCTGCTTGTCACCCTGGGTCCTCTCTCTGGCTACGCTGCTGTGTTTTCCCTGGCCATTTCCTCTCCAGAGCTGCCTCACACTGAGGGGTACTTTCCTCTGCCTTCCCCAAGGATGCTCTTCTGGGCTTCAAGCCACCCAGCTCTGACCTTACAGTCACCTCCTTCATTTTCTTCCTTTGGAAGGTCTCAGTGGGATTCCACCCTAACCCCTCACCCATTTCTTCTTTCCAAACTGTCAGAGAGCATCTAGAATGCTACCCAATGATGAAAGCATATTCCAGTTTTGGGGGAAGCCTGGCTTCTTTGAGCATTCAAATGCTGCAAACTGGCTCTTGGGTCCTACCCTGTAATCGCTGCAAAGGCCCATGGGCTGGCTTGGTCCATCAGCAAAAGGTCCCTTCTTCCTTATGCCAATTGGAACACACCCAGAGGCCAGAGTGTGGTGCAGGCATTTTTTCTGGGAGGGGGGAATCCTCTAGTGTTTCCTCTGGACAGGACACCTACTTGGCACAGGTGCCCAGACTCCCCTTTTGGTCTTTTTCCTGCTTTCCTTTTCTCTCTCCTTCAGGGGTTCCATTTAATTCAGCAAGGACAGTTTCTCTTCCTGTCGAAGTGTGGATCAACTCTGTTAACCCTGGATCCTTCATGTTCTTCAGAGCCACAACCCACAAGATCAAACCCTCTCCAACAAAATAAAATGAAACAAAACAAAAAAACCCTCCTGCTAATATAAAACTTCGATGTATAATATGCCAAACCTTCCCACCCTAAACACACACACAACACAGACCAGGGGTGAGGGTTGGGAGGATAAGGTGAAGACAAGCTCATCTTTTGCCATTAGCAGTTCTCTAGTAGCCCTGGGAGCTCCCAGGTCCATTGAGTTTTGGAGGCTGGTGGCATCACGCAGGTCCCACTATGGAAGGAAATATGTTACCCAACAGTTTTTGTTTCTTTCAAAACACCTGCTTCCTTTGGCAGCAAACTCCTGCTTCTTGTGTGAGAGGCATCTTCATCTCACACCTTGGAGCGAGCAAAGATGCCTCACATCCCAGAGTAGAGCAGTGGCTGCTCGCACGTCCTGCTCTTCCATCTGCCCCAGGTTTCTTAAGAACTCACACCATTCCCTGTATTCCATTTCTTGCAATCTTTTTTGAACAGTTATTCAAATATTGTGCCAGACAGTGTGAGAGTGGTGGGGCAAATAATGGAAAGATAGTGTTCTTGTTCCCCTGGGACCTACATTTTGAGGGAGAGAGGTAGATAGGCATTTTCATAATCTTCATTTTCTTTGCATTCTTTATTTGTGTTTACCTTTCTATTGAGTGGACTGTTAAGGAAGCCCCAGAGGAGGGAGAGAAGAGCTTTGACGTAGATGACCAGGAGAGTGTTCTTGTGGAAGGTGGAATTTGGTCATGACCTTGAAGGACATCTAGGACTGTGATTGGCAGGAATGCATGGTGGAAAGAACAGTTCTAGCACAACAGAGCACAGGAGTGGGACGTGTCAGGGCCGGACTTCAGGGTCCCCTGAGTAGTTCCATGGGAGAGCTGTGCATCCGTGGAGAGGTGTGGAAATAGAAATGGGGTGATGCTGTTGGAGCCTTCTGCAGTAGAGGAGTGTTTTTCCAGTTATTACAGTGTTAACTATATAAAAACTACTTTGTCTATATACATTAAAAATACCCAGCATAATTCTTTTTCCAGTATAGCCGTCACTCGCCACTATACTGTTGCTTTCAATTTTAAGCTTAAAGATGATGTGAGAGAAAAATAGTATCCTAGTACCTGTGTGGATTTTTTTTCCTTCCTAAAATCAATAATTTCTTTCATTTTTAAAGTCAGTTTTGCCTTTGTAAATGGCTTCATGCCTTTTGTTTTTGTTTTGTGCTTGTAGCTTGTATGTTTTGGAGCTTTAAAAACAAACTCTGGGGCCAATCCACCTAGGTTTAAATCTCAGCTCTGTTGCTTCCCAGAAGTTCAATTTGGGCAAATTACTTAACTCGCCTGTTTTTTAGTTTCTTTATCCATAGAGTGGAGATAATATTTGTATGTATCCTTCACAGAAAATAATCTGTGAGGATGAAGTGGAATACATGTTACACGCTCTCACTGCCTCTCATGGAGTAAACAATAAGGGTTTACTATTGTTATTATTCTTTTAAAAATTAAATGAATTCATGTTGGTGTTGAAAGAGGGTGATACGTGCACATGGGGATGTGACAATCACAGTTACAGCCCTCTATTAATAGCCAAGGGTGAATCATAAATGAAACTCCCACCCGAAGCCTCCCAAGGCCTCCCCAGACTGAGGCAGTCACTGTTCGGTTTCTTGTGTATCCTTCCAGAATCACTTTGAGTTTCTAGGGTGTATGTATGTGTATGCCTTCCTGTCTCTGAATCTGAAATGTGTGTGTGTGAATCTGTGTGTGTGTATATATATATCTGCACACATATACATGTGTACATGTATATGTATAGTTTCACACCTTGTATTTTCCTATCTTAACTATCATAGTGATTATTTCATATCTGCAATATAGATCTATATAATTATTTTAAATGGCAACATAGTATCTCATTTCATAGATATATAAAACCAGTCCCTTATAAACAGGCTATTAAGATGCTTCT
Source organism: Pongo abelii (assembly GCF_028885655.2). Taxonomy (NCBI): domain Eukaryota; kingdom Metazoa; phylum Chordata; class Mammalia; order Primates; family Hominidae; genus Pongo; species Pongo abelii. The sequence continues at coordinate 47,352,129 of NC_071999.2, forward strand.
AGCCTTTGTATTACAATGTTGCAATGATCCTTTTAGTACATTTTTATTTTGATGGATATTATTCAATTGTAAATTATGAAGTAAATTCTTCCCTGTCTTTCCATAAAATCAATGCAATCTACATTTTTCCCTCATGCTTTATGAAATGGATTTACTTTGAGATGTGTATGCTGCTTCAAGGTGGTATAGAAAAATCAGAGGTTACTTACATGTGAGTTATAAGGAGAACTATTTAAGTGAAGAAAATTCCTCTGTAGGAATACTACATTGCCCTTTAGATGTTTCTTTTGAAGAAAAAAATGTTTACCACCTTAAGCACAAAAAGCAGAATACACATAACTATTTATGACTGCAGATATTGCTTTCTCAGTATATTTTAAAACAAATTCATCAGTTAAAAAAGACAAAGGTGGAATATCTGTGTATGAGTAGGTGAATATTCTCAAATTTTCCATATTTTTCCAGTCTTAGGGAATGGGCATGTGTTGTTTTCATAATTGAAAATAAAAAGGAAGAAGACACTTTTAAGAGTATCAAATTAAAAGAGAGAAATGACTGCTGGAGGAAGACCTGTGGACAATTTTAAGAAAAAGGGACAAAAGGGGAAAAGGACATATAAGAATCAAGAAACCCCGATGGTGGAGTCTACAGCTAAAATCCTACGGACTCCAGGCAACTCTTGGATAATACTACAGCTAACACGATAGATATTAATATTTGGGGATCTTGAGTCATTGCAAGAAAGGCTTAGCAAAAACATATTGGTTCAAGTAAGCTAGCAAGGACGCATGTAGTACATCTTAATCTCCATCAAGATAATTTTGAAGTGTTGTCATTTAAAGGGTAAATCAGCTGCTATCTGGACAATGCACTTACATGGACAACCTCATTGCTTAACAATGCTCGATAAATGAGGCCTTTACCGCATTTCTTTTTCTTAAAAGTATACTGTTACTTTTAAAAATGCTATCTTCAGACAAATCTGTTTGCTGATTATTTGGTTAGCTATCTTTGATTATACTAGTACCTCCTTATTCAAGTTGTTTAAGAAAGTGTCACTATAAAATATTGAAAGTGGCCGTGGCATGACTTGGAAAAATGACCCACAGGTCTAATTCCATTCCAAAGAATTCAAGGGACTTTCCAGATAAATTCATTTGGAGTCTACATGGAATTTGTAGTTAGGAAAGGAGCTGATAGAAGCTTATACTTTAACCATCTATAAAGACAGGGTTTACAAAGCAGATAACATGTTTAACTTTCAGGAAACAAACTCCTTAAGTATCATCAGGTTTTGTTGCAGATGTCTGTTCACAAACAAATGGTGTGTGGTATATGACATTCCTGATCAACCTCATTGTAAAATTTAACTTCCAAGAGATTTACTCGACAGCAATCTATTAATCTACTTGTAACAATGATACATTTTGTTTTGGGGTTTTTTTGAGTCAGATTTCCCTCCCTAGCCCTCTGTCATTCCTTAAATGGCTTTGAATTATGAGGTTAATGTCTCATTTTACTAATCTATTTTGTAAACTTATTGTATTGAATATTCTTGAAATTATGGGCCTTGAATTTCCATTTTTTTCAACTTTTATTTTAGAAGTAGGGGGAACCTGTACAGGTTTGTTCCATGGACATATTGTATCATGCTGAGATTTGAAGTACAAATGAATCCATTACCCAGCTAGTGAGCATATACCCCAAATGTAGCTTTTCAGCCCTTGCCCTTCTCCCTCTCCCCTCATTTAATAGTCTCCAGTATCTACTATTCCCATTGTTACGTTCATGAGTACCTAATATTTAGCTCACACTTATAAGTGAGAACATGTGGTATTTCGTTTCGCTTCTGTGTTAGTTTGCTTAGGATAATGGCCTCTAGCTGCAGCCATGTTGCTGCAAAGGACAAGGTTTCATTCTTTTTTATGGCTGCTTAGTATTCCATGGCATACAGGTACTGCATTTTCTTTATCCATTCTGCAGTTGATGGGCACCTTGATTGATTCCATGTCATTGCTATTGTGACTAGCACTATGACGAAGATACGGGTACATATGCCTTTTGGCGGAACAATTTATTTTCATTTGGGTACGGACCCAGTAATGAGATTGCTGGGTCAAATGGTAGCTCAACTCCTGGTTCTTTGAGAAGTCTCCCAGCTGCTCTCCACAGTGGCAGGACTTTTTTTTTAATGTGGAGATTTTGTCACAATGATTTCTACTTTGATCTGTAAGGAGAATGTCATCCTTTTCTCCTTATTCCCAATTTGTTTTTATTCCCAGTCTTAATGAAGGTTCTGTTAGCCTTCCCCTACCCCACTATATTTGTCCCTATATTCCTAAAACCAGATACATAAGCTACTGAAGGAAAGAAAACCATAGAAATACATTTTATCTCTCATAGAAATACATTTCTTACAATCTTCCAGTGAATGCCAAACAACTCCTCGAGGCTCTGATTCTTGTGATTCAAGTGATCCCTTCCAGGTGTTGATGCCTTTGACATCAGGGCAGGTGATTCTTGTCTAAGTTGATGGGCCAGCCCAGCTGAGCAGTCAGTTGAGCCCTCTGTGCTGGATGACTACGGCCCTCACTGAGGCACAGCTGAGCTTAATGAGCCATAGACTGGAGGCTGGGACTCCTGGATTTTTTGCCAACTCTTGATCTTAGGAAATAACCTCACCTCTCTGGTCTTCAATTCCATCATCTTTGATATAGGAGTGCAAAAATTTTAGAAAGTCGTTTCTGGATCTGAAATTCTTGATTCTAATGGAAGGAAAAGAAAAGCAATCACACGTTCCTAGCTACAGCTTAAATCAGGAGGTATTGTTCTCACTTACCAAGACTTTCTCCCTTTTCCCTCCCCCATGCTCTGGGGTTCATCATTCCTTCCAGTGGGTTCCCACTGTGGTTTGCCCTTGAAGACTCCACCCAAGAGTTTATCACTTGATATTATAATTATCTGTTTATATTTTCTGTTCCTTTATGGGACTAAGACCTGCTAGAAGGCAGGAACTGTATCTCACTCCTCTTCCCGTCTCCAGACCCACACCCAGGATCTCTCACATCACAGGTATCCAAGAATGACTGTTGAACAATAAAACTAGAACAGTAGAGGTAAAAAGCAACAACTCTGAGATCCCGAGAGAGATTTTTTCCTTATCAGAGCACTGGACTGGCAGTCAAGAGACACTGGTTTGGCACCTGATGGGCCCTTGGACAGCTCATTTAACCTGTAGTTTGCCAAAATCACCTTGAAGAATAGAGTCATTAATTGTCACAATTTCTTGAACCCATACTAAACCTATTATTACCATCCCCATTTTACTGATGAGGAAATCAAGTCCCAGAGAGTATTAGATGACTTGTTCAAGGCATGCCAGTTAACAAGTAGATGGGCTGGCATTCAAAGCTTATGCTTTTCTGACTACACCACACTGCCTGCTATTATGCAGTGTATATTGCTAGATTGATATGTCAGCACTTAATGAATTCATAATATGTACAGGGCGCAGTGTATGTGCTTGGTGGTAGTGAGGAAGTTGTAAAAAACAATACTTAGATGCTACATTTGTACCCAGTGTGTAGTTTTTAGCCCTTATGCTATTTAATCTGTTCCCACTGTTTGATCCTATTGGCCACTTCCTCCTTGAAACACGTTTTTCTCTTGGCTTTTGTGTCACATCCTTCTTTTTGTGGCTAATACTTTTCAGTCTCTTTTGAAGATTCTTCCTTCAAAGCCATTAAGTATTGATGTTTCTTAAAGCTTGGCCCTAGACTTTCTGCTCTGTTCATTCCTTCTCCCTCCCAAGCATCAACATCTGAGGCAAGGGCTTTGGTGACCCTCTGTACTGATGATTCCTAAGTCATATCCCTGAGCTCCAAACTAGTATGCCTGCTAGATGTCTCCACTTGAATGTCTCTAGGTCATTGAAAATTGAGGTCCAACTAAGTTCATGCTGTCCATCCTCTTTCCAATGCCCCCTTCTGGTTTTCTTCCAGTTTTTCTGAATGCTGCATCATTTATGTAAGCCAGAACCCAGGAGCTATCCTTTGGACTGCTTTCTCCTTCACTTTTCTCCAGAAGCAAATTCATTACCAACCCCTATCAGTGCTACCAATAATGAGTTCTCATATCAGTCTCCTTCTGTTTCCACTGCCAGCACTGTAGTTCAAGCCACCACAACCTCTCACTGAGATGCCTGCATTAGCAGCCTAATCTGGTCTTCCTCTATCCTCAATGACTCTCCTCCTTCTGTTTCTTTTTCACTCTGCAGAGTGACCTTTTAAAAATGCAAATGCATCCCTTTTCCCCTTCCCAACAGATTTGCATTTCTCTTCAGGAAAAGACCCAAATCTCTCACATGGCGTTGGCTGAGTGCTCGGGTTCTCGCTCACTCCTCTGGCCCCATCTCATCCACCCCTCTGAGCTCTCTATGCTTCAGTCTCAGTAGCCTTGCAGCTCTGGGGGGTGCCTTCTCCAACCGGCAGTTGAGCCGTAACAGGCTGTTCCCTCTGTTTGGAAAGCTCATTCCACCCCAACACCTCTGTGGTAGGCTGAATTATGGTCTCCAAAGATATCCAGGTCCTAATCTCTGAGACCTATGAATGTTACCTTAAATGATATCAGGGATTTTGCAGATATGGATAAAGGGACTCTCCTGAAATGGGGAGACTGTGGTGGATTATCTGGGTAGGCCCTGAGTGTAATCACAAGCATCCTTATAAGAGGGAAGCAGTGGGAGGTCTGACTCAGAAGGCAGAAGGCAATGTGACAATGGAAGCAGAGAGATTTGAGAATGCCATGACATTGGCTTTGAAGATAGAGGAAGGGGCCATGGGCTAGGAATGCTCTCTAGAAGCTGGAAAAGGTGAAACAGATTTTCCTCAGGAACTGCTGAGTGGATGTGGCCCTGCTTATATCTTGGTTTCTGCCCGGTGAAACCCATTTTGGACTTCTGGCCTCCAGTAAGAGAGCAGGTTTCTGCTGTTTTAACCCACGAAGTTTGTGGGAATTTGTTATAGCCCCCAGAGGAAACTAATACAATGACTTCATGTTTGAGCAAATGCTTTGCACTCCCCAGAGTAAAAGAGGAGAGCCCTGGCCAAGGGTCTAGAACAATACCACCCAATAAGGTAGCCATTGGCCACAGGGGACTGCTGAGCACTCGAAAGCTGCACTTTAACTAGGGCAACTGGGGTGAAGCTGTAAGAAATTAGGGTGATTTAAAAAAGAGTCATCTAAATCCATTGGGGCTAGGGGAGAGTAATACATTTGCATTTGGTGGGCCCTCCCTTGCCCCAGCTTCAGTAATGGATGCATGATCCAGGTCTGGCCAATCATGATATCCTATACTTAGGGCCACAGTAATTGGCCTGATGATCTAGTCCTGAGCCAGACCAATCAGGGTCCTCTCCAGTGATTTGATATGACCGCTGGGATGGCGGGCTACCACTCTCTCCCCAAGAGTTGCTGAGCTGGGGATTAGAAAGACTGGAACCCTCTGTGACCTTGTGCTCCCTTCTCCCTCTGCATAGGGGATGTGTGCTACAGCAGAGAGAGTAAGGCTGACACGCAGAGAGAAGATTGAGACTGGCAGGCATTGGTATAGAGAGAGACACTGCCCTGATTACATTTTGGGAGTTGCTGGTGTCCCTAAGGCCAGATTTACCTCCAAGATCGCAAGGGTAAAGGATCACAAGACCTGGAGTTGTAGGAGTCACTTTAGCCACTACATGGAATGAGCTTGCCGGGAATGGAGCACGCAGAGTAAGGTGAGGCTGGGAGACTGGGAGAAAGAGCTGACATCCTGAAGACGGCTTTTGAAATTCCAGGATCCAATGTGCCTGAGGCTAGCCTGACCTCTTTGCTGTCCCAATCATGGGAGCAAACAAGATCCTCCTTTTTTCTTACATATTTTGAGTTTGGCTTTTTCACTGGACCAGCTGAATTTTATTCATACAACTAGCAAAGCTACTGTGCATTATTTGAAGTAAGATTTTTAAAAATTTACATTTGCACTAGGAAGAGAAAAAGAAATTATTTAGAGATTCTTGATTAGGCAGTAGGATAAATAACCTATTTTACAGCAGCCCTGTTAATTGCTGCAATAAATCCAGGCCCCAGAAAATCAATTGCCTCCTGTTAAGTTCCATTTCATTCATCCTCCCCACCCTCCAATTCCTAGGGTTCAGTTGTGGTGACAAAGAAGGCACAGGGTCTGTGATCTCAGTGGCTTTTTCTCTGTTATTATTTATTTTTAATTGACAAATAAAAATTGTATATATTTATTGTGAACACAGATTTTTTTTTTTTTTGACGGAGTCTTGCTCTTATCACCTAGGCTGGGGAGCAGAGGTGCAATCTCAGCTCACTGAAACCTCTGCCTCCCAGCTTCAAGCTATTCTCCTGCCTCACCCTCCCGAGTAGCTGGGATTACAGGCACCTGCCACCACGTCTGGCTAATTTTTTTTTTATTTTTAGTAAAGATGGGGTTTCACCATGTTGGCCAGGCTGGTCTTGAACTCCTGACCTCAGGTGATCCTCCCACCTTGCCCTCCCAAAGTGTTGAGATTACAGGCATGAGCCACTGCACTCATTAATTATAATTAATTAATATTAATTATAATTAATTATAATTAATTAATTATTAATAATTAATCCAGGTAATTAATATAATCATTATCTCACATACTTAATTTTGTGATGAGAATACTTAAAATCTACTCTTAGCAATTTTCAAAAATACAATACATTGTTATTAATTATAGTATCCATGTTGTACAATAGACTATTGAAATTATCCCTCCTGTCTGCTTATATGTTGTATCCTTTGACCACCATCTACCCTTACCCCCAACCTCTCCAGTCTCTGGTAACAAGCATTCTACTCTACTTCTATGAGTTCAACCTTTAGATTTCACACGTAAGTGAACTCATGTAGTATTCATCTTCCTGTACCTGGCTTATTTCACTTAACATAATGTCCTCTAGGTTCAGCCATATTGTTGTGAATGACAGGATTTCCTTCTTTCTTAAAACTGAATAGTATTCTGTTGTGTATATATAGTACATTTCCTTTTTTTTGAGGTATATACATTTAAAGTATATTTTTTATTACAATAGTAAAATATGCTCATTGAAAAAAAAATACCCAAACAACATAGGAGGAAATAAAGTGAAAAGTAAAAATATCCCCCTTCCTCAAGGCTTCTAAGCTTCTTTCAGAGTTCAAGGTCTATGCTTTCAGACTTTTGTATATAACATGTTTTCTTTATCTATTTATTCATTGATGAAAGTTGATTCCATGTCTTGGCTATTGTGAATAATGCTGCAGTGAACGTGGGAGTATAGATAACTCTTTGACATGCTGATTTTATTTCCTTTGAAAATATACCCAGAAAGGGGATTGCTGGATAATATGGTAGTTCTATTTTCAATTTTTAAAGGAATCTCCACGTTGTTTTTCATATGGCTGTCCTAATTTACACTCCCACCAACAGTGTGTAAGGATTCTCTTTTCTCCACATTCTCGCCAGCATCGGTTATCTTTTGTCTTTTGAATATTAGCCATTCCAACAGATGCAAGGTGATAGCTCATTGTGGTTTTGATTTGCATTTCCCTTATGATTAGTAATATTGTGCATTTTTTCATATACCTGTTGGCCATTTGTATGTCTTCTTTTGAGAAAAGTCTATTCAGGGATCTCAGTGACTTTGTTGCTTTTTATCTTCGTCCTGCTGATGTTGACTTGGAAAGTTTTAAAATATAAAACCTATAAGGTGGGGATTTTTTTGTCTGTTTTGCTCCCTGTTGTATATTTAGTGCCTAAAAGTGCCTGGCTTATAATAAGCACTCAAAAAACATTTTTGAATGAATGAATTAATGCATAGCAGCAACATTTACTTTGCACCTGTTGTGTTAAGTATGTTAAGAGATGCAAGGGAACTGAAGAAGCTAGGAATGGTTCCTGGGCCCTCACAGAAAGTACAGATTAGTTTTCATTCAAATCCCTTATTTTTAAATTTATTAAAGACTGATAGACTGAAAATCATTGAATTTGTTCTTTTATATTTGGAAAATATGCTTCCAAGGGCATCGGTGTTCTTAGAGATTCTCACATTATCTGGTTCAGGGATTTCCTTGGATACTGCGAATTCATAAGGATTAAATGCTTTAAAATTATAGACTCCTTGGAAAGCCCCAAGTTGATCTTATAAAGTACAACCACCTTTTTGTTTTTAAGCATAGGAAGTACATGACTGAGAGAATAGGATGATTTAATTACACATCTGGGGTGAAAACATGGCAGTGTATTCTGTGTTACTCATGGAGCAAATATAACTCATTCAAGCAAGCCATGGAAATTGTGAATACAATTACCATAATGACTTGGTGATGATGGTTTTCTGAATGCCACCAGTCAGTCTGCCTTGGGAGACTGATTTGCCAGAGGCCTCTCCTTTCTATCTGTGCTTCCGAACTGGGCTTGAATCAAAGCCAACCTACTGCCACTGCTCTAACTTGACTGCATTGTTTATGGTAATCCACGTGGACCCTGAAACCTGGTCGTCTGATGCACTACATGCATGCACAGACCAAGGGCAGCCTTCTCAGCATCAGCCCACCCTCTGCAGTGAGTACTGCTCACAAGATCAGTGCAGGGAGCAGCAGATGTTTGCTCCAACCTTCTACATTACACGTAGTAGCAATAGCAGGGCTGAGGCTCTGTAGACGAGCCCACATGGGCAGTCTCCCAATTTCCTCCTAGGGAGAAATGCACACAGAGGCTTAGCACCACAGTTGGGTGCTGTTCACTTCTGTCTAGTTAAGGAGTCATTATTAGCTAGAAAGGAACTATGATGTCAGTTTTGTCTTTGTGGATTTCCTGACTCAGTGTTTATGAAGGAGACACACTAGTAATGGTCTAAGATATCTGGTCTAATTTGTATCAAACAATAGTCGTTTCTCATTTTCCATTGCTGTGGTAATTTTAATGCATTCTCCTCTGTGAGGCAGTGGAAATAAACACTACAGAGGAAGATTCAAGGAGGTGGTGTTTTTTAGTCTTTTTTCCCTTCTAGCAACAGGATGAGGGTGTAAAAAAGGTCATGGACCAAGGCAATTTGGAGAATCATTATTTTCAGAGTCTGTCCTGTAATGACAGAGCTGTGGCTTTGTGTGCTCTATCTTCCCCAAGGACCCAGTGTCCAGAGTCGGGGTGTTTCTGAGCCTGAGCACTCTGCAGCTCTCCGAGAGACCTGCACAGGAGTGCTGAGATCCTGCTGGCTTCCCTTTCTTATCTGTGAAGTGAAGATCTGAGAGCTGAGCCCTGCCTACGTTCAAGGGGTGGGAGAGTATCTGTGAGGCTTTTAGGCCTTTGAAGGCAGGTGCTGTAAGGTTGTGAGATAAAAGTTTCCGGAGATGAAACAGTGATCAGGAGGCCTCTGGAGGGCTGCCATCCCTGCAGCTGATTTTCCCCTCTCTCTCACCAAGCCCTTGGCATTCAGTTTGTTGCCAGGTAAGGACTTAAGTTGAGGGGGGAACATGGTACTGTAATGGCCTGTAAGGTCTCCTTCCTCATCCCCCCACTGGGGAAATGGGAAAGAAGAAAGGAGAGAAAGAAGGAAGGTTTGAGGGGGAGGGAAGGGAAGGACTTTGATGACATCTCTTCCTAAGAGCTCAGGAGGAGAGAGGCATTAAAGCTGCCAAATGCTGGCTGCTTCCAGGATGTCTCATGCTCCTTCAAGCCCTTCTGCAGTTGTGGTCCTCTGAGTGAGGGCTGCCCTTGTCTCCGTCCTCACCTGGGGACTGGTGAAGCTCTCATTGGTGTTGGCCTGGTGGGGAGTCAGGTGTCTTGGCCTTGGTGAGTACCCTGCTGTAGCACACGGTGTCATCCTGCACCATTCATTGTGTGTCTGACTCTCCCACTAGGCTGAGCTCTCTAAGGATAGGAGGGAGCTGGGATTTATCCATCTTTACACCACCTCCCCCAATTCTGAGTCCCAAGTGCCTAGCACAGAACCTGCTTAAGAAGGAAGATTGATAGTGCAAGAGGAACACCCCCATATCAAGCCCAAGAGAGCACCTATGCTCCAGCAATGGAAGGTCCTCCTAGCACAGCCATGCTGCAGGGAAGAGTTGGAACATGACAACTGTGGATCTGGTTAATTTTATATTCACCCCACGTCCTCTTCATCTCCATGTCTGTCTTTTTTACAGCTTCTGTACTATACATCTCTTTATAGGTGAAGCTACAGTCTCATTTATATTCACAGGCTGTGTTTGTGCTTCCTAACATCCACTCCTCTCCCGCAGCCCAATACTCTGCACATAGTAGGTGCATCTAACATGTCTGTATAATCGAAGTTTCCTCGGCCTACATGAGCCTGGGTGGCTGTGATAGGCTGAATAATGGCTCCCAGATATGTTCACTTCCTGTAAACGTCATCTATCTAAGGATCTTGAGATGGGAAGATTATCTTGGATGATCTGAGTGGGCGTGAGGTAATCACAACAGTTCTTATAAGAGGAGTGAGTCAGAGGAGAAGGTGATGTGACCATAGAAGCCTAGGTTGGAGTGATGAATATGGAGGAAGAGGCCACAAGCCAAAGAATATAGGTGGCCACTAGTAGCCGAAAAAGGCAAGCAAATGGACTCTCCTCTGGAGCCTCCAGAAGGAACTGGCCCTACCAACACCTTGACTTGAGCCCAGTGAGACTGATCTTGGATTTCTGACCTCCAGACCTGTAAGAGAATAAATGTTTTAAGCCACAAAGTTTGTGGTTAATTTGTTACAGCAGCAATAGGATGCCATACAGTGGCACACCTGGTACCAGTGCTCTGGGGCAACTTCAGGATGGTACAAAAGTCATGCTGCACTGAGGAATGGAGGAAACAGGTACAGATGGATCTGCTGACTTGTAGCCTTCTTCTAGCTCTTAGGACGAGGGATACTGTGGCCTTCCAGCTTTGTGCCTCTCTAGGACTTAAATGAACCACTCTGGCTGGAGTAGTTCCTTGGTGAGGATGCAGCTGCTGGGAGTAGCCAACAATGCTTTATGGTTCCTGGGGCTCCCCACCTTGGGGCTCATCCCCCTCTTCCTTAAAATCACCTGCAGTGACACAGACCAGGTTCTAGCTTTTGGTTCTTCCCCAAAACACATTTCCAGAAAGCAGGAACTAATACTCCTAGGGAAAATGAGCTTCCAGATAATAACTACCTTAAAAACAATAAATTGGACAGCTTTAGCATTCAAAACAGTCACTGAACATTAGAGCATGATTAATATACCCAGAGGGATAAGGGACAATATTAGTGATATGAAACAAGTTGAGAAGCAAAAAAGAACAAAATGGAAATATGTATGAGAAATTTAGAAGTAAATAGTGTGGTGAAGTGATTAATACTTAGAAGAATACAGCTGAAACTAAGCTTGTGAGTTAGAATATCAGATTGAGGCCGGGCATGGTGGCTTATGCCTGTAATCCTAGCACTTTGGGAGGCCAAGGTGGCAGGATCGCTTGAGCTCAGGAGTTAGATGCCATCCTGGGCAACATAGTGAGACCTTGTCTCTACAAAAACGTTAAAAAATTAGGTGTGCTGGTGTGAGCCTGTGGTCCCAGCAACTGGGGAGGCTGAGTTGGGAGGATCACTTGAGCCCAGGAGTGTGAGGCTGCAGTGAGCCATGTTCATACTACTGCTCTCCAGCCTAAGTGACTGAGTAAAACTCTGTCTCAAAAAAAAAAAAAAAAGGAAAAAGAAAGAAAGAAAAGGAAAGAATATCAGATTGAGGGACTCTCCTAGAAGTTTGCAGGAAAGGGTCAAGAGATAGAAAATTGAGAAGAAAAGCCAAAGCTAAGGACACAGATAGAATTAGTGGAAATATCTATTATTCATCTAATAGGAGTCCCAGAAAGAAAAATATAAAAAAAAAAAAGAAAAGAAGAAATATTTGGAGAAATAATGGAGATTAAATAATGGAGATTAACAGATGCAATTACAAATGCAAAAACATATTAAAAGACCCCTAGCAAGATAATGAGAACCCCACACCTAGATAGATTACAGTGAAATATGAGAACATCAAAGACAACAAAAATAGACTATTTATTAAGACATAAAGGAAGTCACCATAAAGACCAAAGGGTGAGTATGTAGAACATAGTATAAACTATGTTTTACAACTATAAAATAATATAGGCCTATTTCACTGTTGGATGTAGATGCATAATACTTAAATAAAACATTAGCTAACTAAATCCAACAATGTTTTTATAAACCCATCATGATCTCATAGGAGTATATTGATAAATGCGAGAATAACATTAAATGGATCATAGCATTAAGAAGAGATTTTAAAGGTATAAACCTGGATAAAGTAAGAAATAGGTGAGATATTCACAAAATACATTTTACATAAGTCAAAAGCACATGCACACAAAACACCAATATACCTTTTGCAGGAACTTATACAAACAAAAAGATGCATGATGAACAAGTCAGAATGGTTACCTAGGCATAGGATGATAGAAGTAGAAGTGGGGACTAGGGATAAAAAGATATGGAAAAGATTGAAAGGACAATCTGAGTGCAGCATGGAATATTGAAACTCAGTTATTCCTCCTATCCTCTCCCAAGATAGATCTCCTACATGGCCACAGCACTTTGCAATTCCTCTTATTAAGAGGTGGGGTCTACTTTCCAATTTTTTATATTTCACCTTGTGACTGTCTTTGATCAGGTTTCTTTGTGGAAGTTCTGATACTAAGTCTCAAGATGCCACATGGCTTCTGCTAGTACTGCTGGGAACTCTGAAGCCATCAGACGATCATTGTTGTGCAGCCTTTTGGATGTTGAATAACTATGGGGATAATCATACATAAAACAATTCTCAGCAAATGCAATAGAACTGAAATTCTACCAAACACACTCTGAGACCACAGCACAATAAAAATAGGAGTCAAGAATAAGAAAATCATTCAAAACCATGCAATTACATGGGAATTAAACAACATGCTTCTGAATGACTTTTGGGTAAATAATGAAATTATTTTCCTAAAAATACAAATCAGATCCTAACTGGTTCTTGCTTAAAATCCTCTTTGCTAATAGGATAAAGTCAACTCTTTTACCAGGGCTCTCCAAGCCTCCTGTGATCTGGATCCTATCACCTCTCTGCCCTCACTCAGCTCCCGTGAAATCTTTTAACATCGTATGCCTCCTCCGTCCCTTTGTATGCCTGCCTCACTTTGTGCTTCTTCTTCTGGTTCTCCCAGCAGATTCCTATTCACTCCCCAGGAGTCAGCTCATGTTCATTCCTCTGGCAAGCCTTTCCCACCTCCCCTTACTGAACCATTCTGGGTGCCGCCTCAAATCTCACATCTGTCATAGTCTCTGTATGATGGTGCTTTTCAACTAGACCTAAGCATCAACATCGTCTGCGTGCAACTTTTAACATTTAATGATCCCTGGACCCTATTGCTAGCGATTAGGTTCAGGGGTTTGTGGAATAGAAAGTCCTCTGACATGGAATTTCTTTTCTATGTGTTGGTTTCTTTCAACAGTGGTGAAGAGCAAGGATTCTGGAGCAAGACTGCTTGAATTTGAATTCTGGCTCTGCTACCTGGCTGCTGAGTCATCTCTAGTTTTTTTCACATTATCTATAAAACAAGAATAATAACACTTATGTCTTAAATGTGGTGAGGATTAAGTTAGTAATACATGTAAATCCCTTAGAACAATGCCTGGTAAATATTCATTACATATGAATTATTATTTGCTGTTACCAAAAGTGTTCAGAGCAGAAACTGGGTTGTCAATTCTTTGAATTCCAAGGCCTAGCACCTTGCCTGGCTCATGGGCTGGCATTTAGTAAAAGGTTGAGGAACTGAATTAAAAATTATAATCAATGTGGGAAGAAAATTGGAAGATAAGATGGGGCTAATTTTAGGCTGGTAACTTCCTGCTTTATCAGAAAGTCTTAGCGCAATAAAAGTCAGTAGCCCATCTGATTTTTGTCCAAAGATGAGCACCAGTAGACTGATATGGTGTGAAAATAGCTCCAGCTAGATAAGATGCAGAAATATGGAGGAGAAGCTGGGCAGCCTCTGGAAGATTTGTTGGAAAAGCTTTTGTATTTTTCCAAATATATTGGTTGGTAAATGAAACACTGAATAAATATAATATATATTCATGTTAAGTAGTGGTTTTAAAAAATTACATGATTTTATCAGGTTTCCTGTTAGTGCTGAATGCAGTCTTAGACGTCTTGACTCTTCAGATCTCTGTTTTTCCTTATTTATAAATGAAGGAAAATTGAAGTGGTTTCTCTAAAGTCACGTGACCACTTGTGCCAAAATCAGGACCCATGTCGGTGCTGGGCCCACCACAGCCTGCTGCCGCCATTGTAATGAACCATGATTATTATACAATCCAATACATTCCCTTCTGTCAGGCCTGCTCCTCCTCTGGTTATGATCAATGACATCGCTTCTGTCCTAGCTGCCTTGGGTTGGTTGGTGTTGACCAGAACGCAAATCTATCACGTGGGAAGAGGGAAACAGAGCTGTTTAGTAGAATGTGTAAGTCAGTGAATCAGGGAAACATACATAGATTAGCACATGAGTGTGGGAATGCAAGCACAAAACCATGGAAGCTGGTACTCTCTTCAGAGTGAGATAAGCCAAGAGGACTTTTTTTTTTTCCTTTCTGTAGCCTGGTAAGTAGGCTTAAATTCTGGACTTCAGAAATAGTATTTCCAGGTGCCCTCAATTGTGGTAATTTAGTTCATCATAATATGTTTGATATATATTTTAATGAACTGTGTTTAGTTTTATTCTTTCCAAGATTATAAAGCACATCAATTCATACATAGAAGCAGGCAATAAGTGATATGTTGAATTGAATTCAACTGCACTGCAGAGCTGTGGTCCGGCCCCATCAAAAATCAAAGAACTAGATAGTTTCTCTCAATGGCCCTTTCACTCAAATTTATCTGTACAAGTCAATTGATTTCATTAGTATTAAATTTCATGAAATGACTGGGCGTAGGTGTGCATTTTGATTTTCTCCAGTTTTTGGGAAACTTCTAGGCAATCCCTAGCTGCGTAACCTTAGCCTGTGTTTTTTTGTTTGTTTGTTTGTTTAACTCTGGAAGCTGCATATTTCTCCTCTTTGAAACAAGGGTAACAAAATTGGTAGCACAAGAGGGTTGTATATGTATTTTTTTTTTTTTTTGAGACAGAGTCTTGCTCTGTCACCCAGGGTGGAGTGTAGTGGCATGATCTCAGCTCACTGCAACCTCTGCTTCCCAGGTTCAAGCGATTCTCCTACCTCAGCCTCCTGAGTAGTTGGGACTACAGATGCAAGCCACCACGCTGGCTAATTTTTGTATTTTTAGTAGGGACAGTGTTTCACCATGTTGGCCATGCTGGTCTCGAACTCCTAACCTTAAGTGATCCGTCCATCTCAGCCTCCCAAATGTATATGTATTTCTGAGTGTCTGAATGCACCAGTAAAACATCTAGCACACAGCAAACACTCCAAATATTTTGCTTTCTACTGCTATTTCACCTTTTCCCTTACCTTTCTTTCTTCCTTTCAAGGATAGCAAATTATCCTTGCCTCGGACATTTAGATTATCTAGGGAGTTATTATTTAATTTCCAGGGAAGTAGCTAATCCTGATTAATACTTCTCCTTCAGTTCCATCTCATCCTTCTTAATGCAAATGGTTACAGGAATGGAAAGAAACCTATAAGTGGTCAGTTATTGTAGCCTCCAAATAGAAGATGGCTATTGTACGAGTAGAACGAGTGTGCCCTTAATGAAGCACTTTGACTGTAGGCACCACCTCCTACATGTAAGATGAGATCTAGACCCGAGATAGAACTCTGAAAAAGGAAGTTAGAGTAAGTAACAACTAATTTATTTCTGTAGATTTTCCATCCACTGGCCTGTCTGACAAGGCAGCTGTTCAGAGGATCCTGCTGCATAAACAAAAGCCAGAGCTTTCCAGAAAGGGACTGCTGAACTGCACGCCATGACTTCCTGGATATATTCCTCAAATTACATAATATTAAAAAAAAAACATGGCAAGAGATGGTGGGGAATGGGAAGTGGAAACATGGCAATAAGGAGTTAAGCCACTGAATTCAGGTGATTCTTATTAGTATTTCTGGTGATTTTCCATATTTAAACTTTTTCTCCAATTAACATGTATTAGGAGTAGAATCACACCTTTTTTTTTTTTTTTTTTTTTGAGACAGAGTCTCAGTCTGTCACCCAGGCTGGAGTGCAAACAGTGCGGTTTTGGCTCAATGCAACCTCTACCTCCCGAGTTCAAGCAATTCTCCCACTTCAGCCTCCTGAGTAGCTGGGACTACAGGCACATGCCACCACACTCAGCTAATTTTTGTATTTTTAGTAGAGACGGGGTTTCACTATGTTGATTAGGCTGGTCTTGAACTTCTGACCTCATGATCCGCCTACCTTGGCCTCCCAAAGTGCTGGGATTACAGACGTGAGCCACCGCACCCGGCCAGAATCACACTTTCATAAGTGATCCTAACAAAGGCCTCATCCAAGAAGGAGTCGAAGGGAGAAGTGTCCTGAGCCTCTAGAGGGAAACAAGTTTGAGTGCGATGGCTAAGAGGGATCTCCAAGAGACTGAGGAGGCAGTCCTGGAGATGGATGATTGTGGAGGTTAAAGAAATGCCTTGTTTAAAAAAAATCCCAAGCTTAAATATTTTTACGTTATACATGCTTAAGGTAAAAATTTAATTCAGGATAGAGGGGAACTTGATATCCAAACCTTTAGGAGTAATGACTCTTAACAAATTGATAAACGTCCTTCCAGACATCTTTCTGTGCATTTATTTATTTAAAATAGGTGCATATAATTTTATATAAATGGGATTATGCAACTTGCATTTTTACTCAACAATATATGTTAACAGATTTCTATGGTCAAATGATAAAGGTTTTCGTCATTATTGTTAATGGCCCTGTTATTATTAAAAGAGTCTCCTTGGATTGGCTATGGGAAGCAATGCTATAATGAATATCCTTGGGCGTATTCTTTTCCATTTGGGTGATAATCACTTTAGGTAAGTTCCTAAACAGTTAGTTTATTGGGTCATTTAACATTTTGATACTTATTATATAAATTTATGCTTTGATACATATTATATAAATTATACTTCCACAAGTGATAACATGAATGCCTGTGCCGCACACCCTAATAGGGGTTATAAATTCCTTGTCTTTTGTATATACTGCAAATATTTTCCTCTAGGTTAATTTCTTTTTCAATTCTTTTTAATGATGTGGTGATGATTTAAACTTAAATTTATCAGCCTTAATTTCTGGTTTGGTGGTGGTGGTGGTGTGTGTGTGTGTGTGAGAGAGAGAGAGGGAGGGAGAGAGAGAGAGAGAGAGGGAGGGAGAGAGAGAGAGAGGGAGGGAGAGAAAGAGAGAGAGAGGGAGATAGAGAAAGAGATGCTTACTTTTATTCCCTCAGCTATGGAAATATTCTACCATATCATTTTATGGTACTTACTTAATTTTGTTTTTCAACTCTTCAAATATTTGAGATATCTGGAATTTATTTTAATACAGAGAAAGGGGTATGGATCTTTTTGTATTTCTCGCCCCACTCCAAATAGCTACCTGATTTTCCAACAACATCTTTCATGAAATGTATCATATTTTCCCCATTGATATTAAAATTGATCTTTATTTTCTATGTTTGGACCTATTACGAGATTGTTTATTGTTTCTATTCAGTTTATCATTGGACCCATTCCTGCACTAGTGACTCATTTATAAAATTATTATTGTTATGTATTTTTAAATATATGATGGGCAAGTTCCCTATTGCTGACCCCACCTCCAATTTTTCTTGTTTCTAAGATGGATTTTTTAAAATGTTTTTCTGCCAGCAATCTTTCAGAAGCATTTCTGATTTACTTTTGGATCATACCAAATTTATAGATTAATTAGGAGAGCTGAGATCTCCATAATATTAATTTTTTTATCCATCAATACCTTTCTTGTTTATTCATATTCTTTTCATGTCTATCAGTAATGTTTTATGTTTTATATGTTTTTTCCATAGAAGTCCCATGCATTGCTGATGAAGTTTATTTTTAGTTATTCAGCGAAGTGTAATGTTTTGTACCATGTCAAGAGAGCTACTCAGGAACCACTTTTTCCAGACTTTTTTCCCCTGTTGACCCAGGTTAGGGTTGGCTACAAGAGAAACTTTCATGGACTTTGGGAGTCAGAAATGAATCAGTAGTTGTCAGTCAGAGGTGGTGAAGGACAGATGCAGAGGTCCTGTTGGGTTTCAGTTTGTCCTTGTTTCTCCCAATGTCATATCTTCCTTCTCCTTCCTCAGCTGACCCCACTAACAAGCAGTGACTCCAGGTGCCTCCAGGTCACCCCACTGGCAGTGACTCCAGGTGCACCCACAGTTACTTCCCTGAAGCTCACACAGTGACAACCATGAAGAGGCATCAGCCTTTCATGGAGTTCACACCAGTCCCCCTTTGGGTTCCTCTGCAGCAGCTGCGTGTGCCTCACTTCCTGCAAGCTCTGACTCATGTACCCACTTCAGGGATAGGGAATGACTTTTCTCTGATCCCTTTCAGAGCTCCACTTTCCTAGTTTCTCTCGCAATTTTCTAAGGCCCAATTCAGACAATACATGTCTTATTCCTTAATGTCTGTAGTAGTTCTGCTGCCCTGATCAAATTCTAAGTGGTTCACAAAGCTTGGAGAAAATGACACACAGGACAGGCTGATGCAGATCTGTGAGGAAGGCTTCAGACTCAGGGCCAGCAGGAGGCACAGCATCATTCACTCAAGAACAGGATGCACTGGGGTTTTAACTCCAGGAGAGGAACCCTGATATTTCTACTGCCTTCTGTGCTTATAGAGGAGTTGGAAGGGGCAGAGTCAAAATCAAGTTAGCAGGACATAGGTTTTGCAAGTGAAATCACGGCTTTGCTAGTGTGAGAAGTGATTGGTGGCCACCCACTAATTACTTGGGAAGTTGCCTGTAGGGGCTTAGAGCTTTCTGCTGAGCCAGAGTTGCTGACTCCCTGAGGGAGGGCAGCTGAAGGCATCTAGGAGCTAACTGGCTCTTCTTCCTAAATAGCTATTTCATGATTTTGTTGCTATTGGACACAGGCATGTGCAACTCGTACTAAAATTTTTAACTGTTATTTGTCTATAGGAAAGCAATTGATTTTCCACATATTGGTTTAGTAAGCTTCCGCTTTACTAAGCTCTGATTATTTCAGCTGTAAATATGATTCGCCCACTTTCTTTCCAATATAGACTCATTGTGGCCTTCTGTGCAATTGCATTGATTAGATTGTTCAATGTTAAATGTAAATGGTGATTGAGGAAAACTTTCTGGTTCTTGATTAATTTGAAGCATGTTTGACTCTTGATTACAGGCACATAGATGCACACACACATACACATACACAGAGAGAAATAAGTATCGTGATAAAGAGGTATCCATACATTCCTATTTTACTGAATATTTTGATCAGTAGGAATATTTATCGAAAGCATTTTTGGAATTTACAGAGATGCCAGTTTTTTTTTTTCTCTTGACCAATTTACATGGTAACTTTTATAAATGATTTTCTCAGTTTGAACCATCTTGGCATTCTTAAAATAAAACCCTTTTAATTATATGCATTATCCCTTTATTGTACCATGAATATTTGCATTTTTATTTTTGGCCACTAAAATATTTGCCAATATTAATTTTTTCTCTTGGATAAATATTCAGGAACAAAATTATAAGGCAGTTATTTCTGATTGTTGTGGTCGAGTTTTGGGATCAGAGCTATGTAAGTCTTAAAAAAATGGGAATGTTTCAGATTTTTTTCTTTGTCTAAAACCAATAAATATCACAGGAATTATCTATTTCTTGAATGTTTGTTGTAACTTTTCTATAAAATTAATCAGGCCTTATCTACTTTCAGGTTGTAAATCTTTACCTGTGTTTTCAATTAAAAAATAGTTTTTCTATCTCTTCTTGGGTAAATTCTGTTAATTTTAATTTCCTACAATTATTATAGTCATAAGTTTTTTACACAGTATTCCTTTACAAAAAAATCTGATCGCTATGTATGGTTATAAACTCTTTAAAAAATTCCCAATATTATGCAGTTGTGCTTTCTATTCTCGCAGGTTAGTTTATTTTAGCATCTATTCAATGATACATCTTATTCATTCTGATGCTTTTTTCTAAATAATTTATTTTTGATTATTTATTTATTATTTACTCCTTTTTAATTTTGTTTTTTAGCTTCTTAAGTTGAATGCTTTTTTGATTTAATTGAAATTTTTCTTATGTAATAACAATGTTAAAAGTAATGGATTTTCTATTGAAAGTGACATTGGCTATATTTTCTGAGTTTTCTATGGAGTATTCCTACTCCCATTAATTCTTAAAGAATGTATAATTCAAGTTTTACTTTACTTTTGATGAAAATTATTTATAGATCAAATTTTTATTTCCAGGAAGATACTTTTTAAATTTTATTTTGTTGTCAGTTTCTAGTTTTATTGTGTTGTGGTCAGAAAATTAATAAGTATCTCACTGGACTGTGAAAATAAGGTATATTATTTGGTTTGATGTATGTTTTATCAATATCTTGTTTATGCTACTGATATTTGTATTTCTACCCATGCCTTTTCCCAAAGTATAAGTATACCTCAATTTCAAACTGTCTTGTCAATGTCGATATGTTTCACATGTGTCTTATGAACTGTATACATCACATATATGAATTTTGCTTATATCTATTTTTATTTATTTAAACAATCCTTTTACTTTAGAATAGTTTTAGATTTACAGAAAACTTGTTAGTACAGAGTTTCCCATATAGCCTTACCTAGTTTGCACTATGCTCAACATCTTTTATTGGTTTGGTACATTTGTCACAGGGAAATTGTGTGGTTTCTTGAAAAAGTCAATAAAGTTGATAAAATTTCTAGCCAGACAAACGAAGAAAAAGAGGAGATACAAATTCCTTATATCAAAAATGAAAAAAGTGTCATTACTACTTATCCCATGGACATTCAAACGGTGACAAAGGAATATTATAGACAATTCTATGCCTCACCCCCCCAAATTTGACACTTAAATATAATGGACCAGTTTCTTGAAAGACACACAGTACAAGGGGAAATATATGGGAAACTCACACAAAGGGAAATAGATATTGTGAATAGGCATATATCTATCACAGAAATTAAGTCAATAATTAATAACCTTCCAAAAAAAAAAAAAAAGCACCAGCCCTAGATGGTTTTCCTAGTACATCTACCAAACATTTATCAAAGAAATAATAGCAATTTTCTATAATCTCTTGTAGATAATAGAAGCAAATGGAGCGCTTTCTGGCTTATTCTTGAGTGCAGAATCACCCTAATACCAAAACCAGATAAAGAAACAATGAGAAAGGAAACTATAGATCAATATCTCTCATGAAAATAGATAATAGATAAAAAATCTTCAAAAATATTAGCAAATTGAATCCAACAATATATAAAAATTAGTATATGCCACAACCACGTGGAATTTATTCCAGGCATGTGAGATTGGTTTAACATTTGAAATATAGTTAATGTAATCCATCACATCAAGACACTAAAGAGACAGTAAAAACATTAGTGGTTGCCAGGGGTTGGGAGGGTGGGGAGAAGAAGGATGAATACAGGTGAAACACAGGGGATCTGAGAGAGGTGAAACTGTTTTATACAATATTATAGGAGTAGATACATGACATTCTGCATTTATCACAACCCATGGAACTGCATGACATAAGGAGTAAATCTTAATGTAAACCATGAACTTTAATTAATATAATACATCAATATTGAATCATTAATTGTAACAACTGTACCACATTAGTGCAAGATGTAATAATAGGAGGAGAAATTGCATGGGTGTGTGTGTGGGGAGGGGTATGTGGAAACTCTCTAAGCTATCTGCTTAAATCATAAACTGTTTTAAAAAAGGAAGTGCATTTTTTTTAAAGGAGCTCACTCTTTTATGATGCAAAGTTGCTTTTCTATAGATGTAACAAGGTGCAGGAAGGTGCAGACTGGGATGAATAAGCACCAAGTGGAATGAACTCCTTTACCCTGAAGAGATCTTGGCCCCTTTCACAACCTACCATATCAACCTCTTAGCCTATATATATATTCTTTGTCACATGTTTGTCTTTATAATGAAAATACTCAAGCTCTTTTGTTCCTATGCAATAAAACATTTAGCAGTAGAATGCACTTTTTCTCCCCTTATACTGTGCCTAAAAACACTTATTGTACTGGGTATATGTGCAATATAAGGAAAAAGGCTATAGGGCTGAAAACCAAGTGAGAATAGTTTTCTGGCATTTTTTCTGTAAATTGCTGATTCACTTTCTGACACTCTTGCTGTTAAATTAGTCTAAGGCAAGCACAGAGGCATACTTGATAAAAGGCTTTAAAAGAATCCTGACTGCTGGGGCTCCAGTCTTTCTGACCTTATTAAGTGGGGTTGGGGACATTTAAGCCTCTTCTCTTTTTTTGATCACCACTGCAGAGCTTGCTGAAATCCGAAAAGCTAACTTGTCTTGCTAGCCATCCATCAGGGGTAATTTAGAAGAAGAAGGCCAGAAAATGCTTTTGCCTTTAAGAATAAAAGAGAATTGTTAATGGGGTTTTTATTTTATTCTGGCACCTAACAATATCTGTGGTGGCCAATTGCAAACTACTGTGATTTTAATGGTACAGAAGCATTAATCTATAATCAGATGATGTTAAATATATTACTCTATACTTGAGTTAATAGTCACTGGTGCTGCTAATGAAGTCAAGGGACACTAAGAACCCTAAATCCTTAAGTTATGATTAAATTAAATCCTTAAATTAGCGTGGTAGGTTCTTCTGCCTCGGCAGTTTTCAAAGTGGGGTCCTGAAACCTTTTCAGTTATACCTGAAAAGAGTTTTTGCTGTTTTCATAATAATTCAAAGACATGATTTGCCCATTTCACGAGGTTGACTTTGCACTGATACTGGACAATTTTCCTTTTTTTGGCCTTGGCTCTGCTTTGTTGACCTCAGAGCACACTTTGAATGCCATTAAAAAACAAACCACATACGCAACAGGAACTGGAACTGGATCTGAATTCTTCAGAGGCACGTGACCTCAGAAGAATTCTTCAACAAGGTGGATTTATACAAAATGCAGAGGAAATAAATGAGGCAATGTGGTGCTGAGTCAAAGGGTAGCAGAGGAGCAGTCAGTGACAGCGCAGGCAGATGATACCTCTTTCTCATAAGTGCGAGTGTAAACCGCAGTGCCCTGGGTGAGTGTCAGGATGAGTTTCCCATCACTTAGCTCTGACACAAATGTCCTCTCTTGCCCGTTACACTTCTGCAGGTGAACAAGTTTGCCTCCATCCAGTGTCACAATGGACTTGACCTTTTTGTCATCTGCTGTTGTCTCATCGAACTCCATCCCCAGCTTAAAGCTGATCTCTGTGTTCTTGAACATGCTCTGTGTTTTTAAGGTGATAATGTCCCCATTCTTTTTGATGACTGTGGTAGGCTTTGTCACGCTAGCCACCTGCCTGGTAGCAAAACTTGCACCGATTAACTTCATGTAGTCATCAAAATTCTTGCTGTCTGAGAGCTTCCAGGTGCACAGGAAGGCATCTACCATGGTGATGCTGGCCTAGACTGAGAGAGAAGCTGTGAGAGAGCAGGTGTGCAAGGACTTGGACTGCCAATATTGGATGCAATTTTTGGTACCTTAGGACCAGTTGAGGCAGTGGCACTAAACTGTACTAATGATCATTGTATTTTTCCCCACCAGACAGTGGTAATATAATTTGTGAGTATCGTCTTGCCTCAACCCATCCGTCATGACTTTCTCACAGCTATTAAAACATGTTTTACAAGCAGAAACTTACATTTTAGATGAATAAATGCAGGCTCATGAGGAAAGGCACTTTTGTGATTGTTTGAGCTGTGAGCGCAGCTCTCTGCTTTTCCATGGAACACCATATTTATTTGAAAGGCCAGCTGATAGACAGGCTGTGGCTATTCAGACTTGTATATTTGGCAGGCATTTTGTAAAAAATGAGAAATTTGAGTCTGACATTACAAGGAAAACAAATGACAGTATTTATAGCCAACGATAAAATTTGAACTCTTAAGTGAAAATTAGAATTTTGGGATACTTGCCTATGCCATCATGAGCTTGGCAGCTTTGCAATACTTAAAGGCTTTTCTAATGAGAACAGTGGTCATATGAATGGATGTAATGTTTTGATATTTATACTAGAAGTGTCACTGTTTCAAAGATCTGCTGATATTTTCCCAAAGACCAATGCATGATGTTGAAAAGTGACATGGTTTGGCTGTGACCTCACCCAAATCTCATCTTGAATTGTAACTCCTGCAATTCTTATGTGTCGTGGGAGGAACCCAGTGGGAGGTGATTGAATTACATATGGGGGCGGGTCTTTCATGCACTGTTCTTGCGATAGTAAATGAGTCTCATGAGATCTGATGGTTTTAAAAATGGGAGTTTCCCTGCATAAGCTTTCTTCTCTTGTCTGCCACCATGTGAAACATGCCTTTCATCTTCCACCATGATTGTGAGGCCTCCTCAGCCACGTGGAACTATAAGTTCAATGAAACTCTTTCTTCTGTAAATTGCCCAGTCTTGGGTCTGTCTTCATCAGCAGCATGAAAATGGGCTAATACACAAACAAAATTCAAAATGTAAGGAAGACTAATGGATTTTAATGTAATGGTTTTAGATTCCACGTTGCAGCCCATCTTTAAGAAACTACCTCTTGTTCAGGTTTGGTGCACTATTAGAGAATAATATCCCAACGATCTGAAATGGCTATTTTACTACTTACCCTCCTTTCAATTGCATATCTGTGTGAGGCTGAATTTTCTTCATATACTTCAACCAAAAGTATACCTTGTAACAGATTGAATGCACAAGTGGATTTGAGAGTCTAGCTGTCCTCTATTAAGCCAGATATTAAGGAAATTTGCAAAAATATAAAACAATGCCAGTTTTCTCACTGATTTTTTAAAATAAAATTTTAAATTTGTGATACATGTAGATTTGCAGAAAATTGTAGAAAATAATACAGTGTGTTGAGCACTGTGGCTCATGCCTGTAATTCCAGCTATTCAGGAGGCTGTGGCAGGAAGATCAGTTGAGCCCAGGAGTTCGAGGCTGTAGTGAGCTATGATTGCACCACTGCATTCTAGCCTGGGGAGAGAGTGACTCTATCTTTTTGTGTGCGTGTGTATATTTAGTTCTGTGCAATTTTAATGCATGTGTGGTTTCATGTTTCTTCTGCCACAGTAAAGATATTGAGAAGTTCCTTCTCTACAAAGGTCCCTCCTGTTGTCCTTTCATGACCATATGCACCTCCCTCCTCTGAATCCTTCTCTCTATGATATGTTGTTTTTTCTGTTTATGATTGTTCCATTTTATTATTAGTTGATGTTAATCTCTTTTTAATTTTTAATTGACATATAATAATTGTACATCTCTGTGGGGTACAGTGTGATATTTCAATACCTTTATGCCATGTGTAATGATCAAATCAAATTAATTAGCATATCCATCACCTTAAACATTGATCATTTCTTTGTGCTGAAACATTTAGCTATTTGAACACATAGAACAAATTATTGTTAACTAGTCACCTTACAGCGCTAAAGAACACTAGTGCTCATTTCTCCTATCCAGCCATAATCCTGTATCCACTAACCAATCTGTCATCTCCTCTCCCTCCTTCCTCCCCAGCCTCTCGATCCCCCTATTCTATCCTCTACTTCTATGAGAGTAACTTATTGAGCTTCCACATCAGTCTCACTATTTTCTTTTGTTTTAAAAGATATAGTTCTTTTTTTTATAAGAATATGTTATTTATGTTAACAGGCAATGGGTTTATTCTTATTTTATTTTATTTTTTTGAGATGGAATCTTGCTCTGTTGCCCAGGCTGGAGTGCAGTGGTGCCATCTTGGCTCACTGCAACCTCCACCTCCTGGGTTCAAGCGATCCTCCTGCCTCAGCCTCCTGAGTAGCTGAGATCATACCCGGCTAATTTTTTGTGAGTTTTTAGTAGACATGGCATTTCACCATGTTGACCAGGCTGGTCTCGAACTCCTGACCTCAAGTGATCCACTTGCCTCGGCCTTCTAAAGTGCTGGGATTGCAGGTGTGAGCCACCACACCTGGCTTATTCTTATTTTAAAATAAATTACTACATATTAAAGAATCTTTTAGTTTTAATTTCTAACCGCTAAATATTGATAGATGTAACCACATAAATAGAGATCTTTGGAGTTCTCAGTAGCTTTTAAGAGTTTAAAAGGGTCCTAAGACTAGAAAGTTGGAAAATCACAAGAAGCAAGTTCACAGACACCGTTATCTTTCGGGTTAACTCTCTTGAATTGTTAGTAATGTCTTCTTTATAGAGTCTCATTGAATTTTTTTTTTTTTTTTTTTTTTTTTTTTTTTTTTTTTGAGATGAAGTCTCACTCTGTCACCCAGGCTGGAGTGCAGTGGTGGGATCTTGGCTCACTGCAACCTCCGACTCCTGGGTTCAAGCGATTCTTCTGCCTCAGCCTCCTGAGTAGCTGGGACTGCAGGCACGCACCACCACACCAGCTAATCTTCTGTATTTTTAGTAGACATAGGGTTTCACCATGTTGGCTAGGCTGGTCTTGAACTCCTGACCTCAGTGATCCGCCAGCCGTGGCCTCCCAAAGTGCTGGGATTACAGGCATGAGTCACCGTGCCCGGCTGAGTTTTTAATATTTCTCACAGTGCCCATGATAGTGCTGGGCCTCATATGCACTCAATAAATATAAACAGAATTGATGTGAATGTCTTCATCAAGTTTATAAGCTTCATCACTGTGGTTGTGGCTTTTTTGGCAACAATGGACCCTGCGTATATAGGCGTTGCTCGCCAATTCTAGATGTGACTTGGAAACTGTGTGTTACTGAAAATGTGAAGCATCTACCTATTTACGTCAGGATTTATCACTTTAAATCATCTTCAGTTTGCTTATCAACTGATGTGATGACCGACAGGTTCACTTTGGTCCCTGTTTCTTTCCATCAAAGTTAATGATCACTCATCAAACCTAGAGAAGAAACTTCATAGTCACTAAGGAAAAAAGGATACAAAATCCTTCCCCTTAAGGAATTTACAAATTAAGGTGATTATTCTTTTTAGAAAAACTTGTGGGAATTTACAGGGGCTGTGGTAAAGCGGGTTAAATACGATGAATCCTAAGACAGAGAGACTCTACCCCGTGTCCCCTCGAGTGAGTGGACAGGCAAGTATGACGACAGACACATGCTGAGACATACAGGTTTAGAGTTAGAAACTGTCAGAATCTCTATTATTTGATTGAGCTTGTCATTGTGAGCTTCTGTGGAAGGGAGACAAAATTCTAATAGCCATTGCAACACTAAAAACTTCTCTACGTTTAAAATTTTTTTTATTAAAGACATAAGATTCAAGTAAATATTAATAAAACTGCTAATAGTAATAATGACAGTAATAAAACTCAGGAAGTTTATTTTAAACTCACTTATATCCAAAGTAGTTAATAATAATTTTTGAATTTCATTATGCCTTCCTCCAGCCATTTGTCATGACTTTCTAAAAGCTATTAAAACATGTTTTACAAATGGAAGTTTACATTTTAGATGAGTGGATGCAGGTGCTTGCAAAAAAAAAAAAAAAAAAAAACCAATTTGTCAACAAGAGGGTCCTTATTTCTATCTATTTAATGGAAGAAAATCACCTCAATGTAATCAGCTAACCAAAATCTCTTTGTTCAATTTACTAGTCATAAACCCAATTATTTAAAATTCAGAAAACAGATGAAGTGACCTGCATAGTTAATTCAGTATTTCCCCCTTAAAATACAATCACAATTATTTATTGAGCACTGACAATTGGAAAGGCACTGGGCTAGGTACTGGAAAGAATTATAAAATGACATGGAATCTCTTCCCATGGCACTTGGTTCATGCTCCCTTTAATTTTTTCCCCCACTTTAAAGTATTTGAGGTGTCTTAGTCCATTTTGTGCTGCTATAAGAAAATACCTGAGACTGGGTAATTTATATAGAATAGAAGTTTATTTCTCACAGTTCTGGAGGTTAGAGTTTCAAGATCAAGGTGACTGCAGGTTCAGGCATCTGATGAGGGCTGCTGTCTGCTTCCAAGATAGCTCCTTGAAAACTGCATCCTTCAGAGGGAGGAGCACTGTGTTCTCACATGGAGGAAGGCGGAAGGCAAAGAGGGACAAACTCCCTTTGTCAAGTTGTTTTGTAAGGGTGCCTGATCCCATTCTTGAGAGAGGTGCTCTCATGGCCTAATCACTTCTTAAAGGCCCCACCTCCTAATACTAATTTAAATTTTGGAGGGGACATGTTGAAACTATAGCAGTGGAGTATGGCATTCTGATCACCATTGCATTTATCTGCTTCAGACAAATTTGGAGAATTTGACTTAAAGCACAGCTGTTGACAGCCCCAAATTCCATTCCAGCACTTCTTTGCTTTATAGTCTGGCCATCATCCATCCCCCTTAGACCAGATGTAATACATTGTAGGAGGAAGTAGGTGCTTCATGTGATGGAATGGGTATTAACCATCCCATGGATTGGATTAATTTTAGAGTGTCACATCACTTCAAGACTTGTTGGCATGCTCAGAACTTATGCTTTCTGAGGCAACTTGAGTGGCTGCCTACAGCAGGATGAATCCTGTGGCTTGTGACAAACCTGGCTTCTGCCTGTGTCTATGAGGCACCACGACAAAGATGCCATGGCTCTGAATCCCAGCTTCACTGTGCTTAGTACATGGTCTGGAACAGAGAATGCACTTCATGTATCTTCATTATCACCACTGCCACAACTACCAGATGAGCTTAGTCAACCTATTCACTGAGGCTTCCTGAGAGTGATACCTATTTTATTTACCTTGCAATATTATTGTGAAAATTATAAGAAAGTTTGCATAAAAAGTAATTTGAATAGTGTCCAATAAAGGGTAGAATTAAGGAAAATATAACTACTACTATTATTGATGTTGTTGTTACTATTATTATCACTACTGAGGCTGGAAGAATATCTACTTCTGCTGTGCCATCAGTACAATACATCATGACAATGGATTATAGCAGTTATTGCTCTAAGGCACTGACATTTTCTAAACAGATAAAATGTTGTATCAACTGCTGTTTTGATAATTTGGAACTGACATCATCATATATTTGTTTGTAGGCACACCATAAAAATCTCTTCATTAACACACTGATAGCATCTTTTATTTTCCTTCACTCAATCAGAGTTTTTTTTTCTGCCAACAATTAGTCATGCTTTCATCAAAAGCAATGACTACCTAAAGGAATATTGACATTCTACACAACTATGTCCTTCTTGCATTTTTGTAATTGTCATGGGAAATTAAGGTCAGATCAGAGTCATAGCTTATAGCATAGGAAATACATGCTTCAAAAACAGCGCAAGGTATTTGATGTGGTCACCAGATAACTCTGAACCGTAGACCCTTGCCAAACACTGCAGAAATGCTTTGGGCTGAAGTGTTCTTGCTTCACAGACTTCTTCATTTTATGATTGCCAGAGTCATTGAAAATAAATTTTGGATCGTGCTAAAGGGAAATAACAAAGATACTATCTGGCATCAGTCTCTCAGATTTGACAGACAATTTCATGCTTTTAATTGATTCCAATCTTTGCAAAAAAGTGGAAGTAAGTAATAGACAAAAATTAACAACAAAGATGCCAGAAGTGACTATCATTGCATAAAACTTTTGCTGTGTTGATCGTTTGCAAATTGTGTTCTAGTACTATATTCTCATTTGTTGAAAGATATTAGAAAAGAATTCAATCCCCAAGCTTTGTAAAGATTTCGATGTTGTGGCATATCGTAATTGTATTCATTTCCCCCTTTATCCTTTTTGTATTATAATCTTCCAAGTTCTAACTGGGCACACAAACTCCATTTCCTGGGGTAACTTAAGCTAGATATATGATTAAATTCTGGCCAATGGGATGTGAGTTGCAACTTCTTACTAATACCCTTTGAAAAGAAACTGATTGCTCTGTACTCTCTTTTACCCTTACTTTGGGGCAGAATAAAGAGGAGATGCTGCAGATGAGAGCAACATTCTAGAGAATGTTGCTAGGGCAACAAGTGGAAACACTTGGAAAAGTGTATTTGGCTCTATAGAAATTAGATTTAATTTTTTTAAAAAAGAAGATGATCCTGGGTCCCTGGAGGACCTCATGGAGCAGAGTCAGCTTCTCGGCCCTGCCCTACCCACAACCTATGTGCTCCTCTGTTAAAAGGAAATATGCTTCCATTCTGCTTGAGGAACTGTGTTTTGTGTAACTTTGCTACAGCAACTTGGGCTATGCCCTAATACTAGACGTGTTCTAAATTTTCCTCACTTGCTGTTTTGCCATTGGATGAAGGGCTTGTGAGACACAGCATATGTTAAAAAAAAAAAAAAGACTTCTCTATTACTCTTTTTCAAGGTGACAGACAAAGCTCAAATTCACATTATAGGCTCTTTTAGTATATTACATGTCCTCAGCACTGGTACTTGGTTCCCTCCCTCCTTCCTTCCTTCCCTCCTTCCTTTTTTCCTTCCTTCCCCTCCTTCCTTCCTTCGTCCCCCCACCCCCTTTGTCTTTCTTTCTTGAGACAGGGTCTAGCTCTGTTGCCCAGGTTGGAATACAGTACGTCCATCCTTGCTCGCTGCAGCCTCGAACATCTGTGCTCAATCAATCCTCCTGCCTTAGTCTCCTGAGTAGCTAGGACTATAGGTGCATGTCACCATGCCAAGCTAATTTTCTATTTTTGTAGAAATGGGGTCTTACTATGTTGCCCAAGCTGGTTTTGAACTCCCTGCTCTTGACCTCCCAAAGTGTTGGGATTACACACATGAGTCACTGTGCCCAGCCAGTACTCAATTTCATTTTGAAAATTGTATTTCTGTTTTATTTTTGTCAAATGGAATTAAAATGTCTGTGCAGTGTCTATCATAACCTAGTACAAAAGCAATAAAACTATTGTAACCACTAAGCAATGTGGTCATTATTGACTTCTTTTTCTAGCAAAGGAAAGAGATAGGAAAATGGCTTTTGCATGGGGAATTTAATGTGTCACAGAAAATGATATAGAAGATAATGTAAACTGTGATGATGTGAACGTGGAGTAGTTTGTGTCGAGCATGATGGCCAATGGCAGCTAAATATGCTCTTCTGGAAACAGATGCACCCCTTTGCGTATATCAAATCTCCAAGCTGCACTGCACCAAAAGAACCCTGGACATCATGTTGCTTAGCTGGAAGGAAATGGGGAAGCTGTGGGAACCCCTATAAAACTCCCTCTGACATATTTAACCTGTGGCTTGTGGGTATTCACTCAAACTCCAGGAGTGTGGGTTACCTTTAGTCAAATCCGAAGGAGTTTTGCATCTATCACCCAATGCAGAGCTGAAGGAGAGGGAGCAGGTGTGAAATACAACCCAGACTTCCTTTTTAGTCCCAGTGGGGGTACATTTTTGTCTCACTGTTACCCTTGGTACCTCCGGGATGGTAAATAGTGCGATGAGTAATTCAGAAAGTGGAAACGGAAAGTGTTACTATATCTGCTACTAAGCTTTGCATCAGAAAAGTACTTCCTTTGCTTCTAAAGAGACTTGAAGAGTATTGGGCTTCTTCTTCTTCTCTCTAGGTAGCTTTTTATTATCTCATGTTATAGTTACTTACATAAATGTATTGCTGGGAATTCTAGTAGCACAGGAATTATAGGAGTTTCCTGTGATTTAACTAAATCACTGGTGTCTTCAATACCACGTCCATGCTTCTCCCACAAACATCAGAGAAAATGACTTCTTGGCATGGGAAGTTTATGAGTCCAGAAATAATCTATATTTATTATTTTTGGCATGGAGCCCCTCCATAATCTGGCTCCAGGCTGCCTTATTCCTAGGCTCTGCCTCTTCCCTCCATGTGATATCATATCAGATGGTAGAGGCAATGGAACCATCAGACTAGATTGTGGTTTTGGGCCACAAAGCATGACCCATCACTCTTTCAGATTCTTAGTAGATAGGATGACCCCATGAGCTTCACCACCATAATTTTATTTTTACACCCATGAAAGTCATGGGCACTAGTTGGTGAGATCCAGAGGCCAATCCTGAGGTCCTGAGATGGTTCTCCAGGAGGGAGGTGGGTAGGAAGTGAGAGGTCACACTGTCTTCTCACACTAACCTCAGCCTCAGGGTGTGAGGCCAGCTTCAGAGGGGAGACCACAGTTCTGGGGCCCAGCCGTTTCAGCCACTGCCTTCTTGACTTCTTTACTAAGGTCGTTAACAAGCATACTCATTAGTGGCAATTTCCCTGGTGGTTTTTGTGATGTGGGATTTGTTCGCTATGAAATGGCTGAATCCGCAAATCATTTAAAATAGTCAATCCTACTGGAGATAGAAATAACTCCTAGCCTGTGTTGATCCTAGCTAGTGACCAGTGTCCAGGAGGTGAAATCTTGGGAAGAGAGGCCTGGGCTTCTGACTCAGCAGAAACCACCATCTTGACATTTTTAGTCTTTTCTTTGGTCTTGTCCTACTATAGAGACTTCTTCCTACAGGCCAGATTTGACAAAATAGCCCTACCAAATCATAATCAGAGGTGCACCAGCCACCCTCCCCCAATAAATTTGGCTTTATTTCTTGTTACCCTGATGATGCTCAGGATTCGTAATACATATCTCTAAGGAATCTCCGGATTTGTATAATACTTGAAACAGAATATCCAAGAAGAGGGGAAAAAGAAATGGCTACAATAGATCAGTCCTCCACCAGGAGTGGCTTGAATCTCAGGGGAGGTTTGACAATGTCTGGAGACATCTTTGGTTTTCACAACAATGGGAAGGGGGTTTGTACTGCTGGCATCTAGTGGGAAGGTCCCAGGAAGCTGCTAAATGTCTTACAACATGCAGGACAGTCCTCTACAACAAAGAACTGTTCAGTCCAAAATGTCAATAAGGCTGAAACCCTGAAATAGAGGAAGACAAAGAGGTCTTCATATATCCTGCCGTTTAAGAAATGGGTTTTAAATATTTACTGAGCTTCTATTGTGTATATAAATGGTGCTCTTTTTATGATGGTCTAAGGAATGAAAGTCACATTGACTAACATCAAAAAGTTTCCAGTTTACTTGGAGATGGTACATACACAATGAAATTGTGTGTTATTTATTACAGCAATAGTTCACTTGCAATGGAGATTGATACTTATATTGGTTTGCTAGGGCTGCCATAATAAAGTTGGCTTAAATAACAGAAATTTATTTTCTTTCAATTCTGGAGGCTGTACGTCCAAGATCAAGGTGTCAGCTGAGTTATTTTTTCTGAGGCCTCCCTCCTTAGCTTGTAGGTGGCTGTCTTCTCTCTGCAATTTTGCATGGTCTTCCTTCTGTCTTTGTCTGTGTCCTTATCTCTTCTTCTTATAAGGATACCAGTTATTTTGGATTAGGGCCCACTCTATGTGCCCTTGTTTTAATGCAATGACCTTTTTAAATACCGTATCTCCAAATGCAATCACATTCTGAGGTACTGGCGGGTTAGGACTTCAACATATAAATTTGGGGAAGATGCGACGTAGCCCAGAACAGTATTCTTGGGTTATAACTTGGTAGCCAATGGTAGAAAGATAAGAAGCAGCACAGAAATTCACTTTAGAGTATTATGTAAGAGCTGTCACACTAAGAAAAATATTTAAATTTTTCTAAAACTAAAAGAAGGAATATGCTTAAGAGATCTGTTGTACAACATGGTAACTGCAAAAGTCACAGCAAGTTAGTAATGGAGCTACTTTATAATTTACTTTCATCCTACCCTCAATTAATTTACTGGAATTCAACTACTGGGTAAAAGAAAACAAACAGAGAGGGTTGGGGGCAGATATCATGGGTCCTGGACCATTAAGCCTGAAACAGTCCAGCCTTGCTGGAAAGTTTAGGGGAAGAATTGTGTGTTTAAAATAAACCTTAAAAAATTGAAGTATTATGATCATACAGAAAAGCGCACAGTCACCAGTGTTGAGCTTGATGAATTATGACACAGTGAACACACCTGTATTAACCACAGCCAAGGTCAAGAAACAGAACTTCGTCATAACCCCAGAGGTTCCCTTGTCCACTCACTGCCAGCCCTGGTTTCTCTTCCTCCCTCTTGTAAACGATTTTAATGATTTTCCAGCCTCCCTCAGAGAAGAGAAGCACTTTGTTCAGGAGGCCTGGCCGAGGCTGGTGGAAGAGTGGAGCAATCAACCGAAGAATTAATTGAAAGTCGTAGAGAAACAATGGCCAACAAAGAATTGGGAGAACAGACACAGAACTGTATACGTATAGCCTTTTATTCCAGGCAGTATTCTAGGAACAGTTTAAGACATTTTTAAGGGCATTTTCCACTCTTTACGATTTTCACTTGAGTACTGTTTAGCTTTTAACCTAGCTTCGCGCCATCTTCAATCGCCCTGAGAACCGGCGGGAGTTCTCTGCTCAGCGGAGGCTGAGGCTCTCAGCTGGCTCACAGCTTTAGGGAAGCTGCTACTTCCTCCTACTCACCTGCCGGTGAGCGCAGGGTGCACAGACGGGAGGGGGCAGAGAGCAAGACGACTGGGCCAGCTCAGAGCCAGGCAGTCCTACCTCAGTTTACTCATTCTGTCTCAGGGATGAGAGATGAACAAGGACCTTAGAAAGAGAGCAAGTTGATTCAGCTGCCCTGGGGAAACAGCTCCATTCACTCGCTGGTGCATTGGTGATGCAGCCCAATCAGATTAGCAACCCCTCCTCTTGGGGCAGAGCTAAGAGGGGTGAGTCCCTGTTATAGACAAGATTAGGAGAAATCAAGGGAGAACCACTGCACGTGCTAAGGAGGGTGTAATCGGGTTGGCTGGCTGTGGCTGAGCTGGGGAACAGGAGTGTGGGGTGCTGGGAGTTGGGTGGGGTGCTGAGTTCACGTTGAGAAGTGGCGAAAGTAGGAAAGGAGTGGCAGGCCAGTTGTTAAAGGTCTTGAATATTGGGAAACAGATTTAAACTGTGTTGTAGCTTGTAGGTTACTGGGAAACGGTTGTTGGATCTTGAGCAGAACAGTGACAAGGTTGTATTTCATGAAAATTGTACATCAGTGGGGGGTGGGGGCCAGGGAGGATTGCGGGGAGAGAATGGATCTAAGAGAGGAAGGGAGACCGTTGAAGGACATGTGATGCACATCTAGATTAGCATGTGGCCTCGGGGAATTGGATGAAGTTTAGAGAAGTACACAGTCCTAGCATCAGGCTTCAGACAAGGGGCAGGCTGGGGAGCTTCTAACAAATAAAGCCCGGAGAAATTTTTTTCTTTTGGACCTGAGTGAGTAGCAGATTGAGTTAATCATACTCTTCTGTGTATAATCACTGTCATCATTGGTTCACTGAGGCCCTCACTTAGTTTATGTATTCATTTGCTTATTTATTCATTTTTTTAATCCCCATTCTGCACTGTTGTTTTTCTCCCCCCTTATATGCAGCTTGTCTAATGTTTGTGCCTTTTTGTTTGTGAGTGTTCTTTCAAAGTGTTTGTTGTTTTCTTGTTTGTATGTTATTTTAAAAACTTTTTATTATGGAGGGGAATTTTGAACATATCCAAAAAGACAGAAGAATATAATAAATCCCGTGTGCCCATCATTCACCCTTAACTACCATCAGGCCATGGCCAGTCCTACTTCATCTACATCCCATCCACTGCCTGCCTTCCACACATCAGATCATTTCTCCCATAAATATTTGAGTGTGTTTTTCTGCAAGATAACACAACCACAAAATCCTCATCAATAACTTTAAAAGAACAATATTTTCTTAATATCAAAAAGCTAATCCTCAAATTTCCAATCTTCTAATGAGTGTTATTTTTTCCACAGTTTGTTTATATGAATCCAGATTTAAATAAGGCCCAAACATAGTGATTGGTTTATATTTCTATAAGTCTCTTTTAATTAGTAGGTTTCTTACTGAATCTGTTTTTTTTTTTCCCCTACAGTTTGTTTGTTGAGAAACTCAGGTGTTTTGTCCCGTAGAATTTAACAAAGTGTAGATTT
The DNA here is from genome assembly GCF_028885655.2 of Pongo abelii. Classification (NCBI taxonomy): domain Eukaryota; kingdom Metazoa; phylum Chordata; class Mammalia; order Primates; family Hominidae; genus Pongo; species Pongo abelii. The sequence continues at coordinate 47,388,383 of NC_071999.2, forward strand.
TGCTGATTGCGTCCCTGTGGTGTAGTTTAATGAGTTCCTCCGTTCTTTTGTAGTTTCTTTGAGTTGGTAGCTGAATCTAGGGATCTCATCACATCTGTATTTAATTTTTTTAACAAGAGTGTTTCATGGTTTGTCTTGTGTTCTTTCGTCAGGATGTGCATAATGTGTGGTTGTCTCTTTTTTATGTGACATTAGCAGCCGCTAATGATCAAAGCCTAGGACTATTTATTTTTGTATTACTTATCTATTGCTGTGTAACACTATTGATGCAAACTTAGTGGTTTATAGCAAAACATATTAATTATCTCAGTGTTTGTGGCTCAAAATCCAGGCATGAATCAGCTGATTCCTCTGCTTCCAGATGTCTCAGAAGTCTGCAAACAAGGTGTTGACCAGGGCTGGGGTGTCACCTGAGGCTTGACTAATATAGGATCCACTTTCAAGTTTATGTGGCTGTTGGCAGGATTTCATTCTTTGGGGGTTGTCTAACTAAGGGCCTCATTTCCTTGCTGGCTGTTGGTCAGAGGCTACCATTAGTTGCTTGCCCTGTGAGCCTCCCCATATAGCAGCTTAGTTCATCAAAGTCAGCAGGACAGATATCCATAGAGAAAGTCTGCTAGCAAGAGAGAGGCTACAATTTTATGTAACATAATCATAGAAGTGACACCCATAGCTTTTACATATTGTGTTGGTTGGAAGTAAATCACAGGTCCCATCCACACTCAAGGGGAGGGGATTGCACAATGGTGTAAGTATCAGGGATAATTGCAGGCTGTCTTAGAGTCTATTTGCCACAGTTGAGTTTGCAAACTGATGATATTGTAATTCTGGGATTTCTTCTTTGTTTATTAGCTGGAATATTTCTATGAAAAGAAACTTCTCCTTGTATTGTTTGACTATCCATGGTATATTTTAGAAATGGATCAGAATAAATGCTTGATTCTTCCCTTTTACTTAACAGTTTTAAAAACTAATAAGTTGATTCCCTTGCATTCTCCAATGGTGGTCAATTACATGGGCAGGTGTTGTTAATTATGTAAATACTATTGTGCTAAATATTGTATTCTGTTTATTTCCTTTTCAGAAACTCAGTACCGTGTTTTAAAGATCTATTCATAATGATGTGCATACATCTGGTTCTTAGCTTCTACTTGTTGAAGAGTCTTCATGGTGCGTATAACCCCTTTCACCTATCAGCCAGTGGACACCAAGACTGCCTCCAAGTCTCTGCCACGATGACCATTCTCATACAGCTTCCCTCATGGACTCACACACCTGCAGTGGAATTGGTGAGTCATACAGTGTAACTAAGTAGTCAATTTGCTTAAGTAGTGCCAGATTGCTTTCCGGAATGGCTGCACAAAGCTATTCTCTGATGAAAATGATTTATTACCATATGTAGCTTAGCTTAAGGTGGGAGGAAACACCTTAGTATCTTCATGAATTTTATGCCCTTCACTAAGCTGAACTAAATTTCTTAAGAAAGTTTCCTATCAGAAGCATCCAAGTTACTCCATATCTCCAAAGCCACAGCCATGCTGGGAGATGAGAGCTAAGAGACAGAATCTTATACTAGTATATCCCAACCTCGACTATTGCAACCTGGTAAACTATCCAAATTCTATTCCAGGCCTCAGAGATGAGGGAGAGGAAGTTGGGAAGAAGAAGGTATGATGTATTAGGCCGTTTTTGCATTACCTGTAAAGAAATAACTGAGGCTGGGTAATTTTATAAAGAAATTAGCTCACGGTTCTGCAGCATTGCTCCAGCATCCACATCAGGTGAAGGCCTTGGGAACCTTACAATCATGGTGGAAGGCAAAGGAGGAGCAGGCATCACATGGTGAGAGCAGGTGCAAGAGAGAGGGATTTTAAACAAACAGATCTTGCGAGAACTCATTCACTATCTAGAGGACAGCACCAAGCCATGAGGGAGCCACCCTGATAACCCAAACACCTCTTACTAGGCTCCCACCTCCAACATTGGGGATCATATTTCAACATGAGATTGATGGAGGGACACACATACAAAGTGTACCAAAGAGATAAAGGAAAGATTGGGAAACAGGTGGGAAAAATTACTTCACTTATGTAGGAAGGAGCAATGGGGAATCATGCCCTATTGTTCATTCACCAACTCAGTGTCTTGTTTTATAGACATGGAAACAAAGACCTAGGGATGAAGCCATGTCTCCAAGGATTATATGGTGAGTGTAAGACTGCTAGGCTAGTCTGCTGGCTTCCAAGTGAGGTCTGGGATGCGGGGAAGGTTACAGAGAGACATATGCAAAGAGTAGAGAGAGAAGTACATTGGCTGATGGCTGAAGACTGCAGCAAGTTAAGACTGAATCTTGGACAATGTTAATATTTAAAAGAGATGAAAATGTGAAGCAGAGAGGATCAGATCAGTCTATTGTCCCCTCATGGAGACTGTGTATCTATTAAACACTTTATAAGCAGCTAACTCAGTCTTCACTACAACTCTTACAAAGAAGGGATTATCTTTCATTTTTTACATATGTGGGAACAGACACTCAAGAGTTTTTAAGCAATTTCCTCAATGTCTTGCAGTTACAAAGTGTTAGACTGCAATTCATATTCAGGTTTGTTGATGCCAGAATCTTTGCCCTTAACACACACACACACACACACACACACACACTCAGAGAGAGATTCAAGGAGGGTGTGGTTAATAGAGCCAAATGCTGAAGAGAGGTCAAGGAGAGTGAGGAGAGGAAATGGTTTCATAAATTGTGATCTTACATGGAGAAAGTACTTCACCAATGTCCTTAGGCTGCTGAGTGGGGCGGCTAGGAGCTCATAACTACTGATTTGGGGAGCCTTTAAGAGAAGTAGAATACTGGGATCAGAGACAACTGGAAATACATGGTTGGATCTTGAAACCTTAAATTAGATGCAGTTTCAAACAGAATTTTGCTGGCTTAATCATCAACTTAAAGAAACCATAAGTGACCAGACCGACAATAGCTTTTGTCCAAGTCCAGGCAATGACATGGAGAACATTGAAATGGTATTGATGATGCAGGTGCTATAAAGGAGACTGTAGAAAGACCATTAAAGCATTATTCTCACATGCCTGGTCAGCAGAAAGCAAAGGGAGTGTCAAGGAACATGTTTTTTAGTTTGTCTAACCTGAAGGTTCGCTGAAAAATTAATGTGTTTGGTAGTAAGGAGCAATTAATTATCAATGAGCTTCTCCACCTGCATTCTCTTCATTGGAAAAGGATCTTTCAATTTGGGCATCATAAATAGCAGTCTTTTTTTTTTTCAAACAGCATTTTAATGAGCAGAACGTAAATAAATTCATTGCTTCCAGAAACAATACAGAGATTGAAGTGGCAGAGCACCAGGCAAGTTGCCTTTTGGGTTTTAAAAAAACCAATATTTCATGACCATTGGGAGACCAAGGCAGGGTTTGCAGGATGGGCTCTTTATTGAAGCCAGGTGTAAGCTGTCTGCTCTTCCTGGTGGGGAGGCTGTTTGGATTGAGTATTTCCTGTGGTGGCTGCGCATTCTGGCCCAAGTCCCAGGTGCCACTAGTCTTCCCCACTACTCCCACAATTTCTTCTTGCCTTTTCTCCCTTTCTCCCCTCCTTCCCCGCTTACTCTTTCCCTCCCTCCCCAAGTCTACTTTCTTGAGGCAGTTCCATTCACACACTCTACCCAAAACGTTTAAAAAGTTATTCATAATTCCACAATTCAGCTCATGTTATTGGACCCATGGCATGTTATTTATGTTCATTGTGGCTACAGTAGAGCTTGGACCCTGGAGTGATGGCATCTGGAGTATTTCTGTTCACCCTTAGCTGAAAAGAAGCAGTGTTTGTAATTTTTGTCTGAGGATTCCTTCTTCTGTAAAATGGAACAACAGTTCCTGCCTTACCACAAGCTTGTAAGGAGAAAATTAAATGCAGTATATGAAAACCCCTAGGTCAGTGCCTGGCACATGGAAGGTGCTTGGTAAATACTGGCTACTGTGAACATAAACGTAAGATGGCTGATTCCTTTTACCCCTCCAAAACAAAAGAAGGTGCATCCCTTCCTTAAAAGAAAAAGTGAGAAAATCCTGAAACTAGGGGCAGAGAAGTCAGGGAACAGAGCTCAAACATCTGTTCTTGAAGCCAGCTGCTCTGAAGTTGATATTATGGGAATTGGGAACTCTTGATTTTTTTGGTGACAGCTTTAAGATATCATTGACATACGAAGGCTGTATATATTTAAGGCATACAACTTGATGTTTTGATATGTGTATACATTGTGAAATAATCACAGCTTTCCACGTAATTAACATATATATTGCCTCTACAAAGTTATACTTTTTTTTTTTTTTTTTGCTGTGTCGCCCAGGCTGGAATGCAGTGGTGCAATCCTAGCTCACTCTAACCTCGAACTCCTGGGCTCAAGCAATTTTCCCACCTCAGCCTCCTGAGTAGCTGGGACTACAAGTGTGTGCCACCTTGACTGGCTAATTGTGTGTGTGTGTGTGTGTGTGTGTGTGTGTGTGTGTGTGTGTGTGGAGATAGGGTCTTGCTCTGTTGCCCAGGCTAGTCTCAAACTCCTGGCTTCAAACAATCCTCCCACCTCAGCCTCCCAAAGTACTGAGACTACAGGTGTGAGCCACTGTGCCTGGCCTGTAGTTACCATTTTTATACTTCATGACCAACATCGCCCCATTGCCCCTTCCGCCAACCCTTGGCAACCACCATCCTACTATAAATTTGATTATTTTAAATTCCGCATGTAAGTAAAATTGTTCAGTATTTCTCTTTCCATGTCTCAGTTAGCATAATGACCTCCAGCTCCATCCATGTTGTTACAAATGACAGGATTTTATTTATTTTAAAAGGCTGAATAATATTCCATTGTGTATATGTCTATCATGAGAATTTTGAAGAAGCCTCAAGAGTGGTCAAGGAGAATCCTGGCTACAAGAAGATGATGTTTAATTATGGGCATTAAATTGTCTAATTAATAACCAAGGTCATCTGGAGAAAATCTGTGGGTAGATGGGATCAGGTTTCTGGGATTCAATCTGACACAAGACTCATTAATCAATGAGGCCAAAGCTCCCCAGTAACCTCCATATTGTCAAATCCACTATGTGCTTCTTGGTTCTTGACCTCTAAAATTAACTGATGTTGGTGACCCTCTACCCCTTAAATCAGTGACTGATATGACAAAATTCTCTTTTGATCTTGTCTGTTTTGGGGGTTCTTGGTTGAGTCTTCTTCTGTATGGCTTTTAAGAGCTGGTGTTGCCAAGGATTTGGGCCTTAATATTCTCCCGTCTGTGTAGGCAATTTGATCAGTATCTTCACTTTTTTTTTGAGATGGAGTCTCGCTCTGTCACCAGGCTGGAGTGCAGTGGCATGATCAAGGCTTACTGCAACCTCTACCTCCTGGGTTCAAGCGATTCTCCTGCCTCAGCCTCCCAAGTAACTGGGACTACAGGCATGCACCACCATGCCTAGTCAATTTTTGTATTTTTAGTAGAGACGCGGTTTCACCATGTTGGCCAGGATGATTTCGAACTCCTGACCTCAAGTGATCTGCCCACCTAGGCCTCCCAAAATGTTGGGATTACAGGCGTGAGCCCCCGCCTGGCCAGTATCTTCACTTTTAACCACCACCCATCTGTAGATGTTACCCAGCATAAAACTGTGCTATCTTTGTAAGGAGGCTCTTTGAACTTAGCTCAATCCAGTTGGCTGGTATGTCCATCAGTTCTTCCTGCTGTATGTCCTTTCAGGCCCTCCTCTTCTCTCTAGCCCCATCCCAGAGCTGCCTTAGGTAAGGTCTTCCTCATCTTATGTGTGGCAGAGCCAAGTCTCTGTGGCGGAAACCCTGACATCTACTTCGATTCCCTCTACTGCTTTGCCAACAATGTGCACCTTGTAAAATACATGAGCTTTTAAAAAAATTCAACTTGATAGATTGTCTTCTAATACATGAATTTAATATGTTGATATTTATTGTGATTATCACCATATTTGGACTTATTGTTAACATCTTAAAAATACATACATTTTAATTTTTTCCCAATACTTTTTTCTCTCCATTGCTTTGGAAACTATACATTTAACTTTTTGGTAGGTTATATCTTTACCATATATGAATTTTCTAATAACATCTGAAATTATTCATTCACTCTCATTCCTCTATCTTCCTTATTTTTGTCACCTAGAATTTAAAATAAAAGAGTTATTTTTGACAGTTAGTAGTTAAATTATCAATATAATTTACCAGTTTATTTGCTCACCATTTAAAATAAATTTGTACTCCTTTGTGATCCTTTTTCCTCTTGAGGAACTATTTTTCATTTAGTGAGTGTCCATAGGTGTTAAAAGTTCTTAGACTTCATATGTCTAAAAATATCTACCTCACCTTCTTCTTAAATGATAGTTCAAATAGGTAAAGAATACTTATTTTTCCTTAAGCTTTGATCACATCACTCTTCTGTCTTCTGATATTTGTTAATGATGGGAAGTCTGCTGTTGGTCTTATTGCTATTCTTTTGTGGATTGTCTTTTTCTCTGTTAGATTTTAAATTTTTTTCTCTATAGCAATGTTCTGCAGTTTCATTACAATGCATCTAGTTAGGAATATATATATTTGGTGCCCAGTGTTCACTATAAATCGATGATTTTTTTCAATACTGGAAAATTATGAATTGTTAGTTCCTTCTATATATTTTTTCTACACCAATTCTTCTATTCTTTCATTTTGGAGCTCCTGTGAGTCTTCTGTCGGAGTCCCTCAGTCTGTCCTCTTGGCTTCTGATGACCCTTTTCATGTCTTCTTTTTTATCTTCTGTGCTATCTTCTGGGCAGTCTGTGAGCTTTCAATTTCAATGACAGTATATTCTATTTTCAGGACTAGTATTTGGTTGCTTTTCAGAACCATATATTGTTTATTCACATCTGCTTTTTTTGTTTGTTTGTTTCTCATAGATGTAATTACTTCCTTTATCTCTGAGGGTTTTAAGCATGCTTCTTTTAAATGATTTTGAGATTGCTCAGGTGTTTCTATTTGGAGGGAGTAAATGTTGCTGGTCTTTGAGCTTGTTGTCTAACTTTCTTCCTGTTAAATTTTCTTTCAAATTTAGGTTTGTATGCTCTTCCTGAGGAGCTCACTTCTGCCCATAGCTCTGGGTTATTTTCCTCCCCAGTTAGTGGTTTTGACATTGCCTGTCTCTGGTTCCCAGGAACTCTGTTCTGGATCCAGGTTGAATGTTGGTGGATGGGCTCTTACCTCATGTACTGGGGATACCTACATGCAGCCACTCAGCTGGTGGATGGCTTCCCCCAGGATGGGGCTCCAGGGCTGTGCCTGCTTCCTGCCAGTCCACTGGCCTATAGAAAGGCCAATGTTTTAGTTTTTCCACCTCCTTTTACAAACAGGGGAGCTCAGCACCATGCCTGGCTTCAGGTGGTGATCCTGACTTGGGTCCTCTGCCATATATGGAAAGTCCCTGTTACCCCAAAAGAATCAGACTTTGGTCATCTATGCCTTCTTGACCAAGAGACCAAAAGGCCCATGGTTTTGACACTATTTATTACTCTTTCTTTTTCATGGAAGTATTTATCTGATTTTTCAGTGTGATTTTATTTTTATTGCAGAAATATATGTTTTACATATTATTGCTGTGTTTGGAGTAGAGATGTGGGGGCCCACAACTTGAGTTCAAAATGCCATCTTGCCAGGGAATATCTCTCCCTATTAATCTTTGCGTTCCCATGCTTGTCACATAGCAGGTGCTCGATGAATTTTGGTGGTTTGCTGTTACTGAGACATGGGCCTATTGGAGGCACAGAGGCCTGATGGTGAGAAAACCCCAGTTACCACAAAGTCAGGGAAAGCTCTGTCTGAGGCCCTCTTCTGTGACTCGGAGGCCTATCTCAGAAAGCTCTACTTCCCGGAAAGACTATCAGGGTGTTAAAGTGTCCTCGCTACTGGAGAGAGGACTGATCCTTTTAGTGCAGAAAAGCATCCTCATCCACTTATGAGCCTTTCGTGTAGTGTTTAAAGAAAGTGTTTTCATTTAAGCTGATTTGTGGCCCGTCAGAAGACTCAATATCCCCAAATTTGGATTCTTGGGCCAGTGGGTCAGTGTTCTCTTCAGCAGACTGCCTCAGTGGTAGAGACAGGAGCTGCATTGATTGTTGACAGGACACCAACCTGTGTGAAAAGCAGGTCTCACATAATCTGTCCAGGCGATAATCTGCTTTAGGATCGACAGATGCCCTCTATGGAGAAAATAAGTCAGTAATGTGCTCTCAGCAGGAAACTTTGTCAGCGGGTTGTTAGAAGTAAAGGTTGTGATTACAATCTAACTTCAGTGTAACTTTGACTCTTCCGTGTGTTTTTCTCATTTATCTCATGAGTCATAAAAACATTTTGATGATTGCAGCAAAGTCTGTGGCTACTTAGCTCTACCACACTGGAAATGCTTTTATCCAGTAATAGAAAGAAATAGAGTGCCACATTGTTATGTTCCAGAGATCCAGCCTCCACTCTTTCTTTGTCTTTTATTGGAAACTTGTGAGATTTGGAAGACTGTTCCCTGGATGCATTTGGCATCCCAGTTTGCTGAGAGTTTCTACAGTTCTGGTTCACTGCTGGCTCAGGGTGGTGTGGAAGACATTGGGTGTTTTGCCTGTCCAGCATCCATTTCCATTCGTCTAGGAACTGGATGTTTCTGTCTGATGGAGAACGTATTCCACAACTGGAGCCAGATCCACTCTGCCACAGAGGAAGCCACGTGACCCAGGAGTGGTTTAGAAATGGGCACATGACCCAAGCAGAGGCTTCCCAGGACCTTTTTGTTGGAACTATTGGAAACTACTTTCATTCCACTGGAATTCTATGCTGGCAACCACCTTCTCACCTTTTGGAGAGCACCTGTCCAGCAGGTGCAGACAGAGGCATGTGTATGATGACATTGTCTGAAACATTACATCAGCCTTGCCCGAGGTCAAATGCATTCCAGTGAATAAACTTATGGATTTCTTTCTTGGTTTAAGCTAATTTGAGTTGAATTTCTGTCACTCAAGACTGAAAGTGTCCTGACCCTTATGTGTAGGAGTTAGGAGTGAGAAATCATTTAACAGAATTCTTGAGAGCATGCTCTATGTACATCTTCACTCATTTCAAGCCCAGGCTACTTATGATGCATGCCTGGCCCTTAGGCACTCTCAGGGTAGCTGTTAATGAAGCATATTGGACAATAATTGACTTTTTGGGTGTCTAAGGTTTGAGTTTCTTTGATCAACTAGTGCTGGAGGAGCCAAATAGTCAAGACTGGGGAAAGGAGAGGAGGAAGAAGACCATGAAGTAGGGCACCTACTGATCCTAGGAGCCATCCAGGAACTGCAACTATTGTGTGCCTAAATACAGGAAGGGCCAGCGACTGAGGATGTGCCTTCTGGATGCCTGCCATGTTTCCTGCTCATTCACCCAAGCCTGCCGAGATATCAGTTTACCCAGAGAGTCAACGTACTTTTTCCACAGTGAGACCAATTGAGAACGCAAGTATCCCAATTTCCAGGCAAGTGCTCTATTTATCAGATCACACTTCCTTCCTGCCTTGAGAACAAAATAACCTAGCAGTCAGAAAGCACAATTGGGCACAAGATTCTACAAACAACAGGAGAACATGTCCTGTAGAAAAACAGCACAGTGTGCGTGGTCTGTGTAGCTGGGAGCTCCTGTAGAACAGGTGGGCTTTCAGAAGTTCAAGAGAAGGAAGACAGGACAGAGAACCTCTGAGCTTGCCTCTTCCCACCAAAAGTTGTGGAGGTTCTGACTCAGGGCACACAGATGCAGTAAGACTGTGTGGGGCAGGAGGAACAGCAGGAGGAGAAGACATAGAAATCAGTAGAAGGCAAGGCCGAATGAGGGGACTGATTGCTGATTAGAATCTTGCTCTTCTCTTCTATGTGTTGTGTTCCAAGGGGACCCCTAAGTCTGAATATGGATTGGAATAGAAACCTTGAAACTGTCATTGAGGAGCGAAGCATGGCAGTATTGGGGTGGGGGTTGCCAGGTGGACGGGATGGGGAGAGGAAGTGGTTTTGTAGGAGAACAAAAGAGAAGCAAGTGAAGATGGTTTCTTCACCAGAAGCTGCCCTCAAGCCAGGTAAGCGAGGCATGGAATGCTGGGCTTCTAGAAAGATCCTGGACCTTAGGCCCTGATCCAGGTGGAGCCCAGAGGGCTGAGATCAGAAGAAACCTGCTGAGAAAGTGTGGGATTTCTTACCACAAGGCAGTCTCACTGCCCTGACCAGACCTGGCCATGATTGACATTTAGACAGAAAAGAGCACACAGAGAACACTGAGGAGCGTGGCCCACCCATGCTGTGTAGGAGGCAGACAGACACCTTTTGTCTGTGAGGCCAGTACACTCTGTGTGTCTCCTCTAGTCTACAGTCAATTCCCTCAGCCATCGCTGGCTTTTAATCCAAAAACTCATCTGTGGGAGATTGATTCAGCTCCTACGTGCTGTCTGTCAGCTCAGGGCCAGGGCAAAGCCAAGCAGGGCACAGATGTGGCTTCTGCTCCCACCTTTCTGTCTCCTCCATGCCCTTTAATTCATTGCATCAGGTTCCCCTTTTTAAGAGCTTAACGACTGAGGTGTGTGGACAGCTTGTGTTCCTGACCAAGGAAAAACTCTGTGCTCCGTCTGTGGCACGTCAGCATCCTCCCCCGTCTCCTGTTGCCAGCCTCTGCCCTGCCCATTGCAGTTCAGCTGGCTGGCCAGCACCGACAGGAAGCCTTCTGGTTGCCCCCGGCTGATCAAGGTCTTCCCTCCACACCCCCAGCCCTGCTCCCAAATGGGGAGAGTTTTTGGAGACCCTCAAAATAATTACTCACTCCGTTAATTAGATGTGTAAAAAGGGTGGGAGATATTACTCTAGGAACAAATTTGAGATCCTTGTGGTGTCACAGAAAGGACTGAATGGACAACAAACCCACATTATAAATTATTTCTTTCATCCATTCAGTCTGAACAATGGATATGTCCATGTGAAAACCAGAGCTCAAAAATCAGAATCAAAGGACTGACCATAGCCCACAAGCACCCTCTACATCACTGACCCCCTAGTATGTCATTAAAATAATTAAAAATAAAGAGGCTGGATGTAAGGGCTCATGCCTGTAGTCCCAGCAGTTTGAGAGGCCAAGGTCAGAGGATGACTTCTGGTCAGGAGTTCAAGACCAGCCTGGTCAACATAGTGAGACTCAATCCCTACGAATTTTTTTTTTTTTAAAGACAAGAAAAAAAAAAAGGAAAGAAAAGCCAGTTGATTCAGGTGCTCTAATGAGATCTGTAGACTTGTTCTTTGAACCCACGTTTATGTTAAACAGGAGCTTCCAGCTCTAGGTTCTTGGGCACAGGCTGATGTGGGTTCATTGTGGATTCCTGTGAAGTGTGTTACTGCAGGTGACCAAAACTGGACTTGGGCTGAGGTATGAGGAGTCTCCCTGAGATACGAGTGCTTTACTAGTTGCTTTGTTTTGTGTCAGGAGAAAGCTTGGCAGCTCCTCCTCTATATCATAGCCTCTCTCAGAACTGTTGTGTCTTGTCATCAGCCCTTTCTGGGTGGTGCCATCTCCTGCGTGGCCTTGCCATGAAGAGACTTCCTTTTGGGTACCTGGGGCAGACGCTGCCACAACCACAGGCGTCCTTTGCTGAGTGCTAGTTGTGGCGAGGAGCTGAGGCCGGCTGACATGAGTGTGCCGGTGCTCCAGGATTATGCTGGTTGACCAAGTTGGTCAGCTGAAAAATTCCTTAAAATACCCTAGGGGCCTGTTTTTATTTTGTATTGTTTCTGAAAGGATAAATACTTGAAGACATGGATGCCAGAAAAGAGAGCTCTATGACTTTTATGAAATTGGCCATGCTGCAAGTTTAACAAAAAACTAGTTAAAAGACTAGAAATTATGGTTACAAAATATCTTTGCTAATAGTTTACTGTCTGGCTTGGGTGAGTTTAACTTTAAGGTGTGGTAGCTCTGGAAATTTATCGTGAGTCACACATAATAACCGGCTACACCATCAGGCAACAGCCCACACACAATTTTCCAGCCCTGAACTTTAAGTGTTTCATACAAAATGAAAATAATGCAGTTTTATGTTTTATTCTAGGGATGAGGTGGTTGGCACCGTTTTAGGCTTTGCTGAAGACTTGTGAATTTGATGTTTCCTACCAAATTAAAACACATTGAGGAAGTACTTAGTTTCTAGTTGACAAACATAAATCTCCTTTAAGAGAAAACCATGCCAAAAAACCATGGTATATTGTCTGTATGTTGATTTCCTCCTTTGTTGGTTACTTGTTTGACCTGGACCATCAGTTCTCAAAATGGCCAACTCAGCTCTTGAAATCATAATTACACATTTGAAGGAAGCTGAAACCAGCGCACACAGATGGCTATCTGCCTGCATGCTTTCTTTTTCTTGCCTTCTGTTCTCTTTCTGAGATTGGAACACCATTGATATACTCTCTTGTACTGAATCAAAGATGCCATCATGCAGGAGATGGTCAGTAGATGTTCTTTCTCTATATGCTGGGATTGGTCTTGAGTTTTAATAGTTTTTAAATGCAATTGTGCTGGGCCCTTGGAAAACCAACTTTTATTATGTAAATTCATGACAGACAATTATTTTCCTGAAAGCCTGTCTCTGTCTAGGATGTCTCTCTATTCTGAAAGGCTTTCTCCATCTGGGATATTTTCTTGTTCCATCAAAATCCTCCTTAAACTCTGTGGTTCTGCTAAAATATCTCCTTCCTTGACTTTCTTTCTTCCCCTTGTCCTTTCTTCTTTGAGATTCCCTTGGCACTTGTCATGTATATCCATTCTGGATGTTTGGTCAGTTTTTTAATGTGTTCTCCTGCATGTGTTCATATCATCTTCTTAACTAGTCTATAAGTTCAGCAAAGGAAAAAAATGCTTTGCTCATTTTTATAAATGTCACTGTCTAACACACAATAGGCATCCTGGAAATGATTTGTTAATGTAGTTCGTGTGTTCATTAACTTTCAGGTAGGGCAAACCATGTGGGAGACCCTCTGTTAGGCATTTTCACCTCTACAGTCTAATTGAATCTTTCTAGGGAATCTAGGAGATAGGCATTATTATAATTTTTAGGTGACAGAACTAATCCACAAAGAGCTTCCCTGATGTCCCCAAGCCAGGAAATGGCAGAGCCAAATTCAGTATAATTCCCAGTATAATACTTCTTTTGCGATGCCATCTTCACAATAAGAATCATCAAGAAGGCCAGGAGGCAGGGATGCTTCCTTTTACAGGTGGGAAAGCCTGCTTAGGAAGTCAGCTCCTCAGGAGCCCTGGGACCTGTTGGAGGTGTCCTCAGGCAATGACTGTGCAAGCTGCTGGCAAGCTCCCACAGCCCTGATGGGGGCTAGAGACTCTTAAGAGTGTCTCTAAACTCTCTGCTCAGTTCTTCTGACTATAGCCTTGTTATGCTAACTGATATCCAGGGTCCTGATGGCCATAGGCAAGGAGTGTGCCTCTGAAAGCTCTTTTATTTTCCCTGGCATGGGATTCTTTCCACTTGATGCACTTGTGTCCTGTGCACTGTTACGCTGTAAGCTTTCTTCTAGACAGAGCTTGCTGCAGGCAGAAAGGACAAAGAACAGCTGGCCCTGGGGATAGGAAGGCAGCTCTGCAGACACTGAACAGGGCTTTGAAATCCCTTGAGTCCACGGTGGGTGAGGAGTCTTGCTACAAATGTGCATGTCTGTGCTCACAGAGCAACACTAAACCCATGCAGCTGGGCTGCTGTGCCGTCACCTGAAGCAGTATAGTTGAATAGGCTTGCCTGGATGGGGATCCACATGACTGTACACAAGGAGAAATGTTGGTACCTAGCAAAGAAGCATTGTGACAAAAGAGAAAACTTGGCTAACATATTCTAGTGGTTTTAGATAATTTCCCTTTGTTGGTCAATAAACCAGCCTTTGGGGCGGGGGATGTGAAAAATTTCACCCATACACAGCAGAGTTTCTCAGTGTCAAATGTCTGTCACAAATTTTGCTTGTGGTCATCTCTAAAGCCTACAATTTTAAAAAAAAAAAAAACAGCAGCAATTATCTCAACCAAAGTGCTATTGAGTGCACTTCCCAGTGGCTGATCTTCAGACTCCTTTCCCAACAATGTTTTCCTCGTGCAAAAAGCCCAAAGGAGCGTGTGCGTGGTTCTGAAGCCGAGAAGTCAACTCTGTGGAAAATTTGCATGCTATAATTGAGTTGCCAGGAATACTCAAGACATAATTCTTCAGGCTTGTAATGATTGTGATTCCCTGCAGCCTTCCAGGCTGGCAGTGGAAATGGCAGTTGGACTCCTCCAGGCTCTTGTAACCTGGTTGTAAGATTGGGCCTATGCCATGCAGCTCTGATCCCCTTGTTTTCAGGAGGTTATAGCTGGTCAGCCCTCAGCCTTCCCCTCCTTTAAACTCCTCCAGTTTATTATGCATTTACAACTCTTTTGGACATGGGGTCATGTGGTTGCCAAGTGTGCTGGATTGAAATATTTAGTATAGAGGCATCTTGTGACTACAGGATAAGTTCTTGGAAGAAAAGAATCTTCTCATACTTCTTTAGATAAGCACTTAGTAGATGCTGAGTACTTTTGAATGAATGAAAAGAGATGGATTTTGCATTCCTTTGAAATATTTTGAGTGCCTGTTTGTGATGTGGCCCTGTGGACATGCATGACATAAAGGTGTGATCAGGATGAAGTTGAAGAAGGAACCAGTGTGGAGACTTTGTGGATAATTTTCAAGAAAATTAGTTGGTTAATCATTCCTGGATGACAGATTGAACTTAATATGGGAGTCATTTAATTGATATTGCATCTTTGAGCATTAGGGCAAAGGCAAGAGCCTCTGCTCCTTGTCTGCCCTAATGCTCAAAGATGCAATATGAGGATTTGTGTGTGTGTGTGCGTGTGTATATGTGTGGAAGTCTACATTGGATCTTGTCACTGCATTGCAGTGAAACAGGACACAGTTGATACCTAACCTGGAGGAAGCTTCCATCACTTCATCCCATTATGCTATATCTTGGGATACTTTCTTGTGTGTTGGGGCATCCTTTTCTCTGATTCTATTTTTGAACCCTAAAATACTTCCTTAGTGAAATATTTGACTATCCAAAGTTCAAGTATGCTCAGACAGTAAATCTTGAGATGTAGAGATGAAGAAGGGTTGGGGGAATGTTTCTTGGTATAATTTAGACTAAATGCAGGTATAAACTTTGTTTTGGAGATTTTGGATTGACTGTCTCCATGGTCCTGAATCCCAGGGCCAATCAGAGGCAAAACTGAAAAAGTGAAATTTACCTCTGAAAGTTTCTCACCTCCCTTTCCATCTCCTGGCTGCTTTTCCCCATGGTGATAGTCTCTCTAAACAGGTGGGTTATTGCACAGATGACCTCCTTCCCCAGCCTCCTGTCAAAATCTGTGTCCAAGTTGCTACAACTTTGGACACTTGAGGTTACCCCAAGCTCAACTAGAGCCACAGGTGAGGCATAGTTTTAACAACAGGAAGGGCTCTTCTAGAGCACATTACAGAATTAAATGTTGATTAAAGAGGTGGCAGTCCTAGGGTGTTCTTCATTTGTCAGATCACATTTGTTTAGTTCTGAGGAGCACCCTTTAAGAGGGATGTTGATCAATGAAGGCATATCCAGATGAGGGTGGGACAACTAGATTGATGAAATATGAAGACAGTGTTCTAGGAGTAATGATGGAAGAATTGAACCTTTGAAGCCTGACAGAAGAGGCCAGGATGGTCCTAGAAGCTGAAGGTTAGGAGGTAAAGGTGATCCAGTTTAAATACTGCTTCTGGTGTTTGATTTTAAGCGCTACACCTTTCTGCCAGATGATCAACTGACTTGGTCTGAATACCTTTTATGGCAGAAAGCTCACTATCCAGAACTCCAGAACATGGCAGCTACATTTAAATATTTCACATGGAATGGTGTAAAACCTCCAGAAGGCAGAATATCTGCCAGTGGGAAGGAATAAGAAAAAGTCATTCTTTTGGTTCAGAGTCCAATGGACTCTGTCTTCTGCAGTATACATACATTTTTAAAATTTATATTTATATATACATATGTATTTTGAAAGACAGAACATTCAGAATTAGTTTCTGGCATCATGTTCTATCTTTCAGAATGCATGATGTGCATCTTCTTTCAGCCCGGAGTGAAGAGCATGATGACAAATAAGAAAGAATCATTTCACACCTCCTGGTAAAATAAATATTCTTTGTCGGAACAGCAGGTGATTAGATCTTCATTTTGATATATGCTGCAGTGTCTTCAGAAATGAACTAGTAAGACCCAATTTCAAAGAGAATGCAAATTTGCAGCTCAGGAATATGTTGAGGAGATTAGAAGCCTGTGTAAAATAGTTAAAGGTGAACCCACTCAAGGCACATGGTCTTGCATCAGTGAATCCCATTAGGGCAGATTCAAGTCTGGGCACGTAGACTAAGGGTGCCTGACTGAATACTCATTTCTACCACTTGTGGTACCATTATTAGCTGTGACTTTTGTTGAAGCATTAATATGCTCGAGCCATCTCCCAGGTGGAGTCATGGCTTGATTCCTATAAATGATTAATCTTGGGGAAGAAACACTTGATTCAAAAATTAATTTGAGTAAACTTGCTAGTTTACAGAGTAACTTATGTAAGTGGGACATCAGTTGTTATCTGATGTGAATAAGAATTAACATAAAGTGCTTTGCCTGGAAAGCTTTTCTCCTGCCTTTCTCAGCAGAGCATTCCTTTCTAGGAGGAGAGGCAGAACAGTGTCTGACTGAGAGCATAGCACCTGGAGCCAGGTGTCTTCTGCTTTGATACCAACTTTGCCACTTGTCAGCAGCATGGCTTTGGGCGAAGTACTTCATCACTCTTTACCTTGGCTTCCTAATCTGTGAAGTGGGGATGTTGATAATAAGACCTAACCTGGAGGATCAATGTGGGGCAAAACATATTCTTACTTTTATGGACAAGAAGACCCAGGCTCAGAAAGTCAAGTGTCTTCCAAGTTCACGGAGCTGGTGAGTGGATGGGTCTGGTTTCAAACTTTAGGCTGTCAGCCCCCCACCTGTGCCATTCTTCACTAGCACTGCCTCCCAAACTGGCCCATCATGAGAGTCACCTGGAGGTGCCTGTTAAAAACACAGGTTCCTGTGAACCAGGAATCTGAGATATTAACAAAGTCCCAGGTGGTAAGATCTGGTGGTGGTGTACCAGAGCTCTCCAGCCCCTGAGCTTTTTTAGCTGGATGTGTGGATTTGTGTGCAGAGGTGTTTTGTTCCCCCTTTCCCATTCATGTGTTTCCAACTTCCCCCTTAACCAGCCTTTTCATTCCCCACAACTTTCCCTGTGTTCTCCACTGTGCCTTTGAGAGTGCTGATTACTTAAATCATTTCTCTCTCAGATTTTCCAGGCCCTCCATGTATCTCATCACTTTGTTCAAGCTGCCTGACAACCCAGCCTTCTCCTTTAAATGTCCTTGTATCTTCCTCTCAGCTGACCTTTTGTTCTTCTTTCATTGCTATTTTACCTCCCACTTTTCCTTTCCTTTAAGTTTCTCAGAACCCTTGAGATGACTGCAGATGGCATTTTGTATGCCACATTGTAAAGAAAACTGTAGTATAAATTATTTTCAGAGAACAGTATGACATAATACCGTCTATTATTTATATTAAATGTATATAATTTTAGTAAAGAGAAAATAATGACTGCTATATATTTGACTGAAAGTGATTATATTTTAATCTAAAAGCCAAAATGAGTGCAGTGAGCCCTGCTAATAGCCAGCCGTGCCTGTGTAATTTGTAGAGGGTCACCTCTTTGACATGCTGTTTCAAGGCCTGTATTGTCTTCTTTTGACAATGCTTGGATTTGGAACATGGAGTCATAGCTGCAAATCCTAATTTCCTACAAGGCCAAATGATGGTTCAAGAAACAATATTCCATGGAGTAACCTTGATTTTCGCAATTGTCTAGGTCAGAGTCAAATGCATTCATCTGATGTGATTACAAATTAGTTCAAGGGCTTTGGCCCACAAGCTACCACTCAAGGAGTCAAGCCTGAATTTGAGGCACAAATGAGCAGTTGTGTGTGCTATTGCAGTCTGAATAAATGGCATTCAGAAGCACTAAATTGATTGCATACCCAGGAAAGGAGAAATAATTGGGCGAATGAAGTTTGTAGCTGGTTATTTACACACCAATGTGGATTTTTCAGTTGAGAGGCACATAATTATTACAGGTCCAGTGGAGGATTTCTTGGAGAATAGGAATTATACATATTCATGAATAATCATGTCAGTCTCTTATATTCCATTATCATTACACATTTCTTGCATTTATTATACTTCTCAAGGTATGTGTGAGCAAAGCTTGTAAAACAAACTACTTTCCTCAGGGATCTATAATGTTTTGGTATTTTGAGAATGTATTAATTCAATATTTTTATGGGCCGTAGGCATTGTAAGGAAAGATTCAGTTCAAAATGGTTTTGTTAGAATGACTGAGGAGGTGTAGTTCAAAGATTGAGGTTAAGTCCCAGTAACTGTGTGACCTTGAGCAACTAAGTCACTTAAGCTGTGTAAGCACAATTTTCATCACCTACAAAATGGAATGCTGCCTATCTCATTGGGTTGTTGAGATAATGATGTATCACTGCATCCAAGATTGCCTGGTGAACTTAAAAGCCCAGTTGCACTAGATTATCATTGTTTTATGTTTGGTGGAAAGGGACAGCCAGTTGTTTAACATTGCTTGATTCCTGTTGACTGTACCTGCACTGGGCTACCTCTGCTAAGGGTGTCTGTTGGGACTTGGGAAATTTTGATGTGATTGAATTGTGAGGTGATATTATCACATGTTGAGAACAGAGAACAACCCAGTCTTTATCACTTGGTGAGGACTGATGCCCACGATGGTGCTGGCTAGTTAGAATGTCAAAGCTAGAGTGGTCTCCCGGGGCTTCAACCACCTAGCAGATAGCTCATAGCCTAGTCTTTCCCAAATGGTTTTGCAAAGAATTCCAGTCCTTTGGAAGCAGAATTCTATGGCTCAACAAGTTTGGTAAATGCTGTATGTGCTGGCTCCCTCTTAGAGCTAGCATTATAAATGTGCATGTGTGATATAAGTTGTGCTTTCTGAAATATAGAAACTAGCCCCATCTGGCTATTTAACTACAAACTAATTAATAAAATAAAAAATTCAATTTCTCCATCACACTAGCTACATTTCAAATACTTAAGAGCCATATGTGGCTCTTGGCTGCCATATTGGAAAGTACATACATAGAACATTTCCATCATTGCAGAAAGTTATGTTGGACAGTGCAGAAAAGGCTCTGAGACCTCTTGCAGCAAAATTACTTATTTAACTTTGTTCATTTCTCAAGCCTTTTAGTACCCAGAAGAGTTGCCATTCTGTAAGACACTGTTTAGAAAATATAGTTTGGCATCCTTGGAGAGATGATTTTTTCTGCCTGAGTATGGTGTCCTAGGAATCTGCTCTGCAGCTCCTGTATCTTTGCAGCTTTTCAAATCCTGCTTCTGTTATGACCAGAGTCATATTTATTTGTGTTCTTGTCCATGATGAAATAGAATTATTTTGCTATTATAAGACATATCCCCCAATGCTTCATATCTCTGTTAAATCTTCCAATAGCCAGTTTCCCTTGGTTATAGACACAGAACTTCAGGGTTTGGAGAAATCTTAGAAAGCATATAGTTCAATTTTTTAATTCTTATTTTTGAGACAGGGTCTCACTCTGTTGCTCAGGCTGGAATGCAGTGGCATGATCACGGCTCACTGCAGCCTTGACCTCCTGGGCTCAAGTGATCCTCCCTCCCCAGCCTCCCAAGTAGCTGGACCACAAGTATGCATCACCACATCCAGCTAACTATTTTTTAAAAAAATTTTTGTAGAGACAAAGTCTCACTGTTTTATCCAGGCTAGTCTCGAACTGCTGGGCTCAAGCGATCCTCCCATCTCAGCTTCCCTATGTGATGGGATTACAGGTGTGAGCCACTGCACCTGGCCTAGTGCAATCTTATTTTACTTATGATACCACTGAAGCCCAGAAAGATCATATGACTTTCCCAAGGTCACTCAGTTAATAGGACAATTCATACTCCAGATACCTATTTCTTATTAAGGCTGTTGGTTCATCTCTTCACAATATGAAAAAAAGCAATTATTAATGGACCAGGATTGTGTCAATGGTTATATGAGTTTTATCTCTAGTTAGAAATCTTGCCTATCTTTGTGAGAGTAGGCACTGAATAAATGTACTCTGTATTTCTTAGCCTAATATGTATTTGCAAATTCTGACTCCATAGAACCCATCAGTGAATACATCACTCTTCACTCAATTCCTTCCCACTGCTTTGTGAGAAAGTCTTTGATGAATAGTATCTGCTTGAGTTTGCATCTACTTTTGTACCTACTCAGTGCTCCTTTGATTACAGATTCTAACTACAGTATCTGCTTTTCACTTTTTGGGACATGGAATATAAAAGTGGGTGAAAATTGCAATCTGCATAATGGAAGAAAAATTGCACTCCTACTAGTTTATAGAAAGGTTGACATTTGCTGTGAAGGGTTCAGTTCCAAAGTTCTGGTCAGATATGCATTTCTGTGCTCACCACTGTGGAGAGGAAGGTACTACACGGGGGTGTCACGTAGGTTGTAAAAGGAAGACGGTTGTCTGTCAGGGTAATGTCCCAAGAGAAACTGCCCTATTACGGCTGTGATCTGGAATGAATATACTTCTGGCACCTTTACTAGGATGTCAGTGGGAAAGTCCCATTAGTCATCTTTGCCAGATGGGGGCTTCCGGACACCTCCGCATGGCTGTACATGTCTGTATTAATAAAAACACTGAAGCCACATGGGTTTTGGCCACACATGTCTCATCCTGTCGACCCTCTGGCCCTGCAAGGATTACAAAGAGGGAAATAAGTCATGGAGCCTGATCTTTGAATGGTTTTACTTTCGAAATGTGGGAGATGTTATGTTCACTATTTCTTTTGGGATAAACCTCCAGAGAATTTTGAGTTTTAAGGGCAGATCCCACTTTAAGCTACCCTGGGAGCTCTGAAAGTGATGCCTTTCCAGGTGATTCTGATAAGCTCTGATGTTTGAGAATCACTGCTTTGAAGAAATCACTCATTTTCTCAGGATGTCATCAGCCCAATAAACAGTGATACAACTTAATTGACATCAAAAAGAATGATGCCCTTATCTTTGTTTTGACTTCACCGAATTCAAATTTTGCTCTTCTTCATATAGAAGTTGGTTGAACATCCTGGTTAATGACCACATACTATAGAAAGAAGCCCGTTTTGTTTTTCTGCTGCCTGCTTGTGGTGTCACTTTCTGTTCTATTACATGTAACCAGAGTCAGAGGAAATTCTGGCTCAAGATAGAACCCAGAGAGTAAAGTCCCCTGACTTTTCTTCCATTGGGTACTCTGTCGGCGATGAATGATCAGGTGTTAGGGCAAGCCCTAAAATGCATGCCCAGGACCAGACCCCTTGCTCTGTTCTCTCCTGCTCCATGGAGGTGATGTGGCTGTTAGTGGAGTTTGTTGTTATGGATGGATTTGGTCAGTAGGAGCTGCTATGGTTTGAATACGTCCCCCAATGTTCATGAGTTAAAAATTGAATGGCTGGCTGAGCGCAGTGGCTCATCTCTGTAATCCCAGCACTTTGGGAGGCTGAGGTGGGTGGATCACCTGAGGTCAGGATTTTAAGACCAGCCTGGCCAACATGGTGAAACCCCATCTCTACTAAAAATACAAAAATTTAGCCAGGCATGGTGGCAGACACCTGTAATCCCAGCTACTAGGGAGGCTGAGGCACGAGAATCACTTGAACCCAGGGGGCAGAGGTTGCAGTGAGCCGAGATCATGCCATTGCACTCCAGCCTGGGCAACAAGAGTGAAACTCCATCTCAAAAAAACAAAAAAAAATTGAATTGCCATTTTAACAGTATTAAGAGGTGGAGCCTTTAAGAGGTGATGAAGTCATGAAGGCTGTGTCCTCGTTAATGGATTAATGCTGCTATCTGGGTTAATTATCTCGGGAGTGGGCTCCTGATAAAAAGTTAAGTTTAGCCTCCACTATCTCTCTCTGTCTCTTCTGCTCTTACCATATGATGCCTTTCTGTCAGTCATGGCATAGCAGAAGGTCCTCACCAGGTGTGGCCCCTCAATCTTGGACTTTCAGTCTCCAGAACTGTGGCCAAATAAATCTCTTTTCTTTGTAAATTACCCAACCTGTGGTATTCTGTTATAGCCACAGAAAATGGACTGAGAAAAGAGCCTATCTGATTGCCTGGATCCAGAGCTTTATCTGCAGTGGATGTAATCCTCTTCTAAGAGGAGAAGCTCCGTGTAGAGAGAACAGCCCCAGGAAAAGAGCCAGGAGACCAGAGTCCTGCCTCTGACTCTCCAATCAGCCAACTGGTGGTCCTGGACATGTGTGTTCAAGTCTCTAGGCCTCTCTTTCTTCACCTGTAAAATGAGGTTGGTGGTAACGGTGCAAGTTAAACTGGATTTACTAAATCCAGTGGCCTCTTTGTCATTTTATTTATATATCAGCTATAATATTTAATATTGTTGATCATTTTCTCCTTAAAATATTCACCTTTCTGGCTTTTGAGTCACCATTTTCATGTTGGTTCAACAAACATTACTGGATTAGGCATTGTCTTAGGGAGTGAGAATACATGTAAGACAGTTTTTGTCTTTGAGGTGCCCACAAGATATGTAAACATCATCTAACTATTTTTTTTCTCTCTCTGCTCCTTCCTTCAAATCTCTATTTACTTCTTTAATTTTGTTTTTGTTCTATAACTAACTGTCTTCAACTTCTCTGTATATCCTTCTTGGAAAATGGTATTCATCACCCTGGTTTCAACTACCATTTAGATGTTGTTGATTAAAAACTATTTCTCTTTAACTATGATTCACATAGTTAAATATCACATAGTTAAAGAAATAAATATGCAGATATTTATTTATATCTGCATCCCAGTCATTTTTACCTGGGAATCCCTCTGGGATCTCCCATTCAAAAAACCATAAACCAAACCCATTTTACCTTATCCACTGCTTTCCTTCTGCTATAAAACCCACTCCTCCTGAGTTTCTGATCCAGGGCATTGCCATCCATTAAGTCACTCAAATTAGAAACCTCAGAGTCAGGTACCTCTTCCCTTTCTCCGCATCTAGTTGGGCACACAACTTTTTGAATCCACCTCTGATGGATTCTGATTGGCCTTTGTCCCCTTTTTCCTATTACTCCATTACTGCCCTAGTAGAGGCCCAGGTGAGTGCTCATTGGGATATCATCAATTTTAAAATGTCCTTCACATCCCACACTTTATCATCTGCAAAACCAGGAAGCATCTTACAGGGAGCAGTCATGAGGGGGACGTCATGGTCTGTGCGTGTGCATCCAGACTTACAGAATAGGTATCAGCACTTGGAAGAAAATCCCAGAAACAACAGTGGAGCTTTATAAAAACCCAGAATGCTCCCTCCATTCACATTCTAGATAGCTTTTGAGTGGACAGTGCTTCAGAAGAGTCAGATTCTGAATAGAAAATAAATGTTAGAAATACCTTGACCAAATTATTTTGCTTATATTTTCCCATTTATATATGTGCAAGGGTGATATATGATAAAAATCTGACAGTATAAGTATAAAGGATCCCTTTTAGTAAGTACAAAATACAAATTCCAAGTGATAAGAAACATTATGTTATTGTTTAATTGGCAGACATGTTCTTTCTAGAGGTGAATATAATAGTGGTGTGACATCATCAATGTCATCTTAGGCTTGAAAAAATATAGATAAAATGCAAAAATCTCTGATCAATCAATACTTTCATTACTCTTTTCAGCCCCTCCCACCTTCAGTGTCTTCTCTTCTGATCCGTTTTTCACGTTGCCATTGGCACACCCAGATCTGATTATATAGTTCCAATACTTAGAAATATTCTGTATGGCAGAGGTGCATCAGAGTCACCTGAAGGGCTTGTGAAAACATAGATAACTGTGCTTTAGCCCCAGCCCGAGTTTCTGATTCCATAGGCCCAGGCTAGGGCTGGGCCATTTGCATTTCTAATAAGCTCCCAGGTGACACTGATGCTGCTGACTGCTCAGCGGCCACACTTGGAGAATCACTGCCCTTTGGTATAAAGTCCAAACTCCTTTATGGCATTCAAGGCTCTTTCCCAAGGGTCCACGCTGTACATCTGCAGCATCATTTTTCAGTGTTCTCACACACTTTGTTCTCCATCGTGCTTGGAATTCTCCATTCAGAGCATGGAGGGCACTTCTTGATTCTGTGATTTTTTTTTATACACTGCCTGATAACTCCTAAAAATTATTTGACTTTTAAGATACAGTCCAATAAACAAATTCTTCAGCAGAAAATATTTCTTTTACTTATCTTTCCCAAAGAGGTAAATTTCAGGATGTTTGTCTATTAAGATCAACTTCTAAGATAGCTAAGCTTACTGCTCAGGCTTTTCCAGTAATTAGAAAGATATTCTTTGGGGACCATCAGGTCACAAAGTTTGACGGGGTTTTCCAATTTTCTGGATTATCAATTTGGCAATCATCCCTACACTAAACACAGAATTTATTATGAGTCAATGGAGTCATTATTATGACAATTTTAAATATTTATAAGATGTTGTAAATATATATAGTACCGAAAAGCATTTAAACTGCACCAAGCCAACAAAATCCTCCCTATTTCAATGTATTTATGAGCCTGAACTCAGGCTCATAAATAATATAACAAGATAAGAACTGTGGGAAGTGGGAGCATAGGCATAGTGGTAACACAGGAGGGTGATGTTAAGGTGTGCTGTGAAGCAGACAAACCCTGAATTATGGCCTGCATTATGTCATGGCTTTTCCAGATGTGTAGTCTTTGACAATGGACCTACGTTTGAAGTCAAATAAGGGTTTAAGCTGTACATTTTTAGGGGGAGTTGCACTTTGTTGATTTGTTTAAGTCATGGACTATTTCCTGAGTAGGAGTCTTTACCAGTTTTATATGTTGTGCATGTATGTTCATGTACATACATACACAGACACACCTAGACTCACACATACCTAGAGCCACACACACACCCAGACACACACACACACACACACACGAATTCCTAATACAGAACAACTTCAGAAATGCAGAGTTAGTGGAATTGTGATGTAAGTATTTTTCTCTGGTCTGCTCAAGTTTCATGAATACAATTTTCATCCTTTCATTTATTCATTGAATGAACGCTGGAGTACATAGTGTATGCAAACTTTATGTTGACCCTTAGCATGCAACAAAGAATAAGTTTACACAATAATAAATGAATAAACAAATGCTTTATAGAACTCAGAATACAACAGGAACAACTTAGAATACAATTATTATACCTGTCTACATTTCCAGCATTTCCAGAACACTTTCCATGTGCCAGGCTCATTCTAGAATTTCCACATATTTTATCAGTTGACACAACTATGTAAAGTTGAGTACAATTATTATTCCTGAGGATATGGATTCCTAGAGAGGCTAAGAACCTCATCCAATATTACATAGCTTAACAGTTGTAGAGCCAAGATTTAAAGCGAGCATAACCTTATGCTATGTAGTTTCTAGTGTACAGTGCTGAAGTCTCATCAGGGAGATAGATTAATAAGAAATTACAATGCTATGTGATAAATGCTATGGTAGAAAAATGCACAGGGTTGTGGGAATACATAACGGGGGGCAAGAAAAATTTTTCAAAGAAAATATGGTCTAGCAGCTGGCCAGAACTGGGGGAAGGGCATCTACAAAGGTCTGGAGGTTTGAGAGAGGTCCGCAATATGGGAGACTGGGGGAAGGTCAGCAAGTTGGAGCAAGAAGGTCCCCTCAGCTAACATCAGCCATTCCTTGTATGACTTCAGTTGCCAGCTGTGTCAGTCAGGGTTCTCCAGAGAAACAGAACCAATAGGGTGTGTACACAGATATATAACAGGAGGTTTATTATGGGAATCAGCTCATGTGATTATGGAGCTCGAGAAGTCCCATGATCTGCCATCTGCTAGCCGGAGAACCAGGGAAGCTGTGATGTAATTCAGTCCAAGCCCGAAGGCTTAAGAAACTCAGGGGGCTGCTGGTGTAAGTCCTGGAGTCTGAAGTCCCGAGTGCTTGTAGTTCTGATGACCAGAAGAAGATGGAGATAGGAGAAGCCTCTGCTTCTCCACAGGAGAAGGAAAGAATTTTGCCCCTCCTTTGCCTTTTTAGAGGATGCCTGCCTACATTGGTAAGGGTGATCTTCTTCACTTAGTTTACCAATTCAAATATGTATCTCTTTCAGAAACGCCCTCATAGACACACCCAGAAATATTTTACCAGCTGTTTGGACATTCATTAGCTCAGTCAAGTTGACCCATAGAACTAATTAACACACCAACCATACACTGGTGACTCCCAGTCTATATCTCTTGTAGTTTGCTCATAACTGGATTGGATTTTCGATGTAAATGTTTCAGCCTCAACAAGATTGCAAACATCTTGAGCACTGGGTATATGTCCCATAATGTGTGTACTATTCAATGTAGCCAGCACCATTCTTTGTTTCTGGTAGGCAAATTTCACTGAAATTTGTAGAATAAAGTGCATATTTTCTATTAAACAATGTGCAAGCCTTATTGCTCTTTTATATGGCTGCTGAGTTATTCTCTGCCTTTCTCCAAACAGGATTAAGTAGGAATGTAACTTCATTTCTGCTTGTCCCTGGAGCAGTTCTGCAGATTCACTTGGGCTCTCTAAGGCAGGAGTGATTTTTGTAAAGAGCTGGCTGCCTGTCTGCATGGTCTTGGATTGCTTGCAGCCTGAAGGAACCATTGGAAATAAAGTACGTGAGGAGCTAGGGTGTGCTCATGACAAAAGAAGAGGGAAGGAAATACCTAGAAAAAGCAGAGGCTTCCCCTATCCCTTTCTCGTCAAGGCCACAATTACTCTCAAGAAGCTGCGTGATTGATCCTATTGGATGCTTTAATACCATTCCTAGAAGATGGCCAGGTGCATACTTGCACTTCAAATGTTGGCTTTCAAATATAAATGTCAGAGTACGAAGACTGAATAGCATTCAGGGTCAGTTCCCAGAATTCCAGCCTGGCTTTCTCAAGGTAGTAGTCACTGTCTTAACCATTTCCATCCATGTCCCCACTCTTTCCATTGGGAAGAATATAACTAAATTTTTTTCATCTACTCCCTGTAGTCTTTGAACTGGTTTATGCTTTAAAGACCACCAGTGCCTAAATGTCACCTCATCATTGGCTCTTTTCCCATTTCCCAGTGATTTTCATGTCAATGAAGTGTATCATCAAACATTCTTACATCACACACACACACCCCCCCCACACACACACAACCCCCCCCCCACACAACCCCCCCCCACACACAAAGCTGTCTTTTTTTTTCAGACTCTTAGCTCTCCATGAAAGAAAAGCAATAGTAGTACACTAACATTTAAATACGTGTCTTTCTCCAACTATTTGGTAGTACTTTACATGAGGTTTTGGTTCTTTTTCTTCAAATATGTAACAATCTGACAAAATATCCATATTTCCTTCAAATATGTAACCACCTCGTTCAGGTGAGACTGAGATTTTGGAGGTTTTGAAGCACAAATCATCTGTATAACCAAGAGAGAATGGCTTCAGGTGTTCTAAATATTTTTTCAAAATGCACACACAAAACACACAATTGAAAGTCTTTTAATAACAATGAAAGATGCAGTTTTGGCCCTAGAAACTCCCTAATGAATCAATACTTTCACTATGAATCAACTAAAAAGAAATTTAAAATTAGTTCTAGGGCCTGCTAAAATTCATTTGAAAAAAACTAATTTTGCACTCAGAAACCAATGTCTAATAGCTAGGTTTCAGCAGCCTTGATGGTGATTTATGAATGTCAGTGGCAGCCCCATAGCTCACTTGTGATGCTGTTCCATGTACTTCCCCTGGAATCCACTGAGGTAGATGAGTTTCACGAAGGTATCAGTGGCCTTGGCATCAGATTTTTCACGACACTTTTCCTATGGTTGAAAAGTGAGGTCACATATGAAAGATATATGCAATAAAATAATAGCAAAAATCTACCCAATAAACATGCAGCAAGAAGGCTGTCTTTATTTCTTGAATCTGGTATATATGTATGACATGCATATTTTGTTTTTCTCCATTTGACTAAGCAATCATCTTAAAGTAAAACATTAACATATTGATAGACTGCTGGTAGTATGGGGAATTAACTGACAATTTTGATAGATAAAAAAATTTTTTTATGTTGTTGTTGTGGAAGAAACAGACGTCCGAGAAACTTTAAGAAAGTCTTTCCTGAGGGCTCTGTTCTGTTCCATTGATCTATGTCTCTGTTTTGGTACCAGTACCATGCTGTTTGTGTTACTGTAGCCTGGTAGTATAGTTTGAAGTCAGGTAGCATGATGCCTCCAGCTTTGTTCTTTTGGCTTAGGATTGACTTGGCGATGCGGGCTCTTTTTTGGTTCCACATGAACTTTAAAGTAGTTTTTTCCAATTCTGTGAAGAAAGTCATTGGTAGCTTGATGAGGATGGCATTGAATCTATAAATTACCTCGGGTAGTATGGCCATTTTCATGATATTGATTCTTCCTACCCATGGGCATGGAATGTTCTTCCATTTGTTTGTATCCTCTTTTATTTCATTGAGCAGTGGTTTGTAGTTCTCCTTGAAGAGGTCCTTCACGTCCCTTGTAAGTTGGATTCCTAAGTATTTTATTCTTTTTGAAGTGATTGTGAATGGGAGTTCACTCATGATTTGGCTCTCTGTTTGTCTGTTATTGGTGTATAAGAATGCTTGTGATTTTTGTACATAGATTTTGTATCCTGAGACTTTGCTGAAGTTGCTTATCAGCTTAAGGAGATTTTGGACTGAGACAATGGGGTTTTCTAGATATACAATCATGTCGTCTGCAAACAGGGACAATTTGACTTCCTCTTTTCCTAATTGAATACCCTTTATTTCCTTCTCCTGCCTAATTGCCCTGGCCAGAACTTCCAACACTATGTTGAATAGGAGTGGTGAGAGAGGGCATCCCTGTCTTGTGCCAGTTTTCAAAGGGAATGCTTCCAGTTTTTGCCCATTCAGTATGATATTGGCTGTGGGTTTGTCATAAATAGCTCTTATTATTTTGAGATACGTCCCATCAATACCTAATTTATTGAGAGTTTTTAGCATGAAGGATTGTTGAATTTTGTCAAAGGCCTTTTCTGCATCTATTGAGATAATCACATGGTTTTTGTCTTTGGTTCTGTTTATATGATCTTTGACAAACCTGAGAAAAACAAGCAATGGGGAAAGGATTCCCTGTTTAATAAATGGTTCTGGGAAAACTGGCTAGCCATATGTAGAAAGCTGAAACTGGATCCCTTCCTTACACCTTATACAAAAATTAATTCAAGATGGATTAAAGACTTAAACGTTAGACCTAAAACCATAAAAACCCTAGAAGAAAACCTAGGCATTACCATTCAGGACATAGGCATGGGCAAGGACTTCATGTCTAAAACACCAAAAGCAATGGCAACAAAAGCCAAAATTGACAAATGGGATCTAATTAAACTAAAGAGCTTCTGCACAGCAAAAGAAACTACCATCAGAGTGAACAGGCAACCTACAAAATGGGAGAAAATTTTTGCAACCTACTCATCTGACAAAGGGCTAATATCCAGAATCTACAACAAATTTACAAGAAATATCCAGAACTCCAACAAATTTACAAGAAAAAAAAACAACCCCGTCAAAAAGTGGGCAAAGGACATGAACAGACACTTCTCAAAAGAAGACATTTATGCAGCCAAAAGACACATGAAAAAATACTCATCATCACTGGCCATCAGAGAAATGCAAATCAAAACCACAGTGAGATACCATCTCACACCAGTTAGAATGGCAATCATTAAAAAGTCAGGAAACAACAGGTGCTGGAGAGGATGGGGAGAAATAGGAACACTTTTACACTGTTGGTGGGACTGTAAACTGGTTCAACCATTGTGGAAGTCAGTGTGGCGATTCCTCAGGGATCTAGAACTAGAAATATCATGTGACCTAGCCATCCCACTACTGGGTATATACCCAAAGGACTATAAATCATGCTGCTATAAAGACACATGCACATGTATGTTTATTGCGGCACTATTCACAATAGCAAAGACTTGGAACCAACCCAAATGTCCAACAATGATAGACTGGATTAAGAAAATGTGGCACATATACACCATGGAATACTATGCAGCCATAAAAAATGATGAGCTCATGTCCTTTGTAGGGACATGGATGAAATTGGAAATCATCATTCTCAGTAAACTATCGCAAGGACAAAAAACCAAACACTGCATGTTCTCACTCATAGATGGGAATTGAACAATGAGAACACATGGACACAGGAAGGGGAACATCACACTCTGGGGACTGTTGTGGGGTGGAGGGAGGGGGGAGGGATAGCATTAGGAGATATACCTAACGCTAAATGACGAGTGAATGGGTGCAGCACACCAGCATGGCACATGTATACATATGTAACTAACCTGCACATTGTGCATATGTAACCTAAAACTTAAAGTATAAAAAACAAAACAAAACATACAGTTGATCCTTGAGCAACATGGGTTTGAAAAAAAAAAAAAAAAAAGAAAGAAAGTCTTTCCTTCTACTAGCCATTGGATTCCAAGAGCTGTAATAAACTCCCTTAAGGATTTCGGAGTCCTTTGTGATAGCCTGGTAACACTTCTGGAGCAGGGCCCAGCAAACTGGAAATGTTCCCATTCTGTGATCACTGAAGAAGCAGACCTCTTTTTGTATCAGAATTTCCGTAGCTTGCTTTGAATTTATTTTTAAGAATTGAAAGCAGTGCTCCAGCTCTTCAATCAGTACGGATGAAGAAAGCAGACCTCTTCATGCATGTTAGCTGGGTTCTTCCATTGAAGATGAGCTTTTGGGACTTCATCCAGAGGCCAGGAGGTACCCTGCCTACTGCAGCACTCCAGGCCAGAAGAGAGCAGCCCTGCAAAACCATAACATGAACTTTACAGATACTTCCGCCAAGCCCTCAAAGGCTCATGGCTCTTATGGATCCCAGCCTGGTTTGCATGGCTCTTATTCCTGGGCTCTTTTCCATCCACTTGGATTGTTTCTTTAAAGAGCCACTCTGCTCCCCAAGCTGAGGCCACACTCCTGGCCCTAGCTGTAAAGTAAGGTGGTTTAATGTGTAGTTGAGGGTATGGCTCTGGGCCACACTATTTAGGTTCACATACCAATTTTACAACTTACTAATTGGGCAAGTCACATAAGTTCTCTGTGTTTTAGTTTTGCATCAGTAAGATGGGGGGTGGGGAATTATAATACTACCAACCTCATAAGATTTCCAGAAGATTAAATGACTTTATTAGTCAGGGTTCTCCAGAGGGACAGTGCCGATAGGATATATGTATATATGAAAGGGAGTTTCTTAGAGAGAATCGGCTCACGCTATCACAAGGTGAAGTTCCACAATAGGCTGTCTGCAAGCTGGGGAAGAAAGAAGCTGGTAGTGGATCAGTCCAAGTCTGAAAGCCTCGAAACCATGGAAGCCAACAGTACAGCCTTCAGTATGTGGCCAAAGGCCTGCGAGACCCCTGCAAGCCACTGGTACAAGTCCTGGAGTCCAAAGGCAAAAGAACTTGGAGTCTGATGTCCAAAGGCAGGAGGAGCAAAAGGGAGCATCCAGCAAGGGAAAAAGATGGAAGCCAGAAGTCCCAGCAAGCCAGCTTATCCCTCCTTCCAGCCACGCTGGCAGTTGATTGGATGGTGACCACTCACATTGAGGGTGAGTCTTCCTCTCCCAGTCCACCGACTCAAATGTCAGTCTCCTCTGGCAACACCCTCACAGACACACCCAGAAACGATACTTTACCAGCCATCCAGGCATCCGTCAATCCAATAGGGTTGACACCTAGTATTAACCATTACATTGACCTAATACATGTTAAGCACTTAGAATGTTGCCTGATATGCAGTAGATTCTAAGTAAATATTAGCTGTTACTATCATCACATCATTCACTTCATTTCACTCACAGCATTTACTAAAGCAGTGAAAGTGGAGGTGGGAGGATTGTTTCTCACGCAGATGCCAGGCCCTGGGGCAGTACCCACCTCTTGCCCTGTTGAGTTGCTGAGGCTTCACAGGAGGGAGGCACCTGCAGAATGAGCTTGATGGAGCCCATCCTGCCATAGGTCTGAGCCGAGATGAGGCCCTTTCCAGTGGCTGAGCCACAGAATTTCCTCCCGGGGATGGCGTCACCTGGAAATGATGGCGTTGGTCAGGTGAACTTGGACTTGTGGCTATTTCTGCAGCTTTCATGTAAAACAATAGCTTGGGAATAAATTCACACTCAACTAGGCTTCTCAGACTATGCTATAGATTCATTATTTTAAAAGTATCATGAAATTAAAAATACCACTTTTATATTCATTCGGCTATAATATTTTCTTAAAAATTCCATTTGTGTGTCCTCTCTAAATTAAAGCCATTTGGAAGCATTAGTTCATTGCCCTTTAAACCTGTATTTGTGAAAACCTTTGGGTCAACAACTCTGTTTTTTGTTTTGACTCCCTGTTCTGGTAGCCAAAATATGATTGCAGTTCCAAGGCGAAACTCATGTATGTATTCTGATTCTGATGGTGTTCAGCTCTTGAATATCCACCACCAAAATGCTGGTGGGAATGTCTCACTGTTTCAGTGTGATTTAGTTCTTCTGCCTGGCTGCAGCCAGGATAAAGAATAATAGAAAATGAGGCTCTGCATTCCAAATGAAACGTAAACAAATCCCTTTGCCTTAGGTTGTTCTCTGGTTCCTAGTTACAGTTGCTCCAACTATACAGTCGTCCCTCAGTATCTGCTGGGTATTGGTTCTAGGACCCCCTTAGGTACCACAGTCCCTGGGTGCTTTTAAGTCCCTTATATAAAATGTCACAATATTTGCATATAATCCACCCAATCGTCCCGTATACTTTTTAAATCATCTCCAGATTACTTTTAATACCTAACACAATGTAAATGCCAAGTAAATAGTTGTTATACTGTATTTTTATTTGTATTTTTTTATTGTTTCTTAAAAAATATTTTTGATCCTCAGTTGGTTAAATCTGTGGATGTGGGACCCATGGATAGGAAGGACTGGCTGTACTATGAGCCTTTTGGGAATCAGGTTTTATCTTTCTTTACATCTCCATGGTGCTCAGTACTTACAAAGTATCTCATAAAAACCTCTGCTTGCGCTTTGGTAAATAAATGCTTGTTGAATGCATGAATAGAAACCAATAATCTTTTTGTACTCCTTTTTTGGGTGGTCACAAGACAGGTTCTCTGTACTCTGCTGTTCTTTTTCCTATCCAAGCTCATGTTCAACTTTAAACTGGCCGGAGGTTCATAATAATCGTAGCTCAACTTTTGCAATTCATGGATAGTAAAGCTTAAAACAAAACAAAACAAAACAAAACAAAACCCCTGGGGATTAACATACGGTTTTCAACTTATTCCAAATAAGAAAGTTCGTTAAAAATAACTAGCATTGGCGTGGCGTGGTGGCTCACACCTGTAATCCCAGCACTTTGGGAGGCCGAGGCGGGTGGATCATGAGGTCAGGAGATCGAGACCATCCTGGCTAACATGGTGAAACCCCGTCTCTACTAAAAATACAAAAAGTTAGCTGGGCGTGGTGGCGGGCGCCTGTAGTCCCAGCTACTCGGGAGGCTGAGGCAGGAGAATGGCATGAACCTGGGAGGCGGAGCGTGCAGTGAGCGGAGATTGTGCCACTGCACCCCAGCCTGGGTGACAGAGTGAGACTCCGTCTCAAAACAAAACAAACAAACAAAAAAAACAAAAAAAAACAAAACTAGCATTGTGCTATGCTGAATAATGGCCTTCAAAGATGTCCATGTCCTAATCCTTGGAACCTGAGAATATGTTACCCTTATGTAATAAAACTGACTTTGCAGATGTGATTAGGTTCAGGATCTTGAGATGGGGAGATGATCCTTGATTATTCAGGTGGGCCCAGTGCAATCACAAAATCTTTTTAAGAGGGAAGCAGGAGAGTGACAGTCAGACAGAGGATGGAAGATGCTAAGCTGTTGGCTTTGAAAATGGAGGAAGGGTCCATAAGCCAAGGATGAAGGCAACCTCTGTAGGCTAGGAAGGGTAAGGAAAGGGGTTCTCCCCAGAGCCTCCGGAAGGGGCACATTCTTGCCCATCCATTTTGGACTTCTGACCTCCAGAACTGGAAAATAGTACATTGTAATTTTTTGAGCTACCTGTCACATTTGTGGTAATTTGTTACAGTAGCAATAGAAAAGGAATACAATCATCTATATGTTCCATCATTCCATTAAATGAAGAATGTTTTTTGTTTGTTTGTTTTGAGACAGGGTCTTTCTCTAACACCCAGGCTAGAGTGTAGTGGAATCATGGCTTGCTGCAGCCTTGACTTCCAGGGCTCAAGTGATCCTCCCACCTCAGCCTCCCGAGTAGTTGTGACTACAGATGTGTGCCACTATGCCCAGCTGATTTTAAAATATTTTTTGTAGAGACAGGGTTTCACCATGTTGCCCAGGCTGGTCTTGAACTCCTGGCTCAAGCAGTCCTTCTCCTTGGCCTCCCAACATGCTGGGATTACAGGCGTGAGCCACTGCATCCGGCCAATAAATCTTTAAGGTCAAAAAAGCAGGTAGATGAGATCTCCTAAAAGCACATTGGCAATTTTGCATGATATACAGATGTACAGAGAGGTACATGTATCTGGGGGCTATCAAGGCATAGTTCTGTTGTTCTTAGCTGTTCCGAAGACAACAGGGGAAAATACCATTGTGGAAACCCAGAGCTACCAAGTGAATGTCAAGCAGTGTAAAGAGCCAGCCCAGCCTCTATCCACAGGTGCAGAGCTGCCTGCCACAGCCTTCTTTCATGTGTGAAGGCATAGCTCTCCTACTTCTGAGCACTTTCCATTGACTTCCAGAAACATGCTTGATCCAGCACTGGAGAATATGACTTGCTTTTTCAACAGGAATTGAATTAAATAAGTTCCATAAGTTTAATTTAAGTCTACATGAAATCTATTAAGCGTATTCAGATTCTATTCCAATACATTTTAGAGTTCATTAATAACAAGTAAATGTCTAGACTAGCTTTGTAGAAGCCCTCTACTTTCAGAGCCTTCTCAGGATCTGTCTTTAAAATATCTACATTTTTCTCTTGCATAAATCTTTTTAAAGAGAGTCTAGTGACAGGGCCTGAGTGCTTTGCTATATTCATTGTGAAATATCTTCATTCTTAACTCTATTCTCAAATTGAAGGCTGCAGAGGTGTGATCAACTTAGTGAGCCTAATTTTCCTTGGCAGTTCCTTGCACTGGGTGGAGAAGGGAAAATGAGGCTCATTCTTGTGGCAGGAAATAGCCACCCCTTCACCTAGCACTGCATAAGGCTGCTCCATGCTGATTTCCTCACAATGGCGATATGGACAGACAGCCCGAGAAACGTATTATTTCTCTCATAAGCTTCAAAGTCATGGTAACAGTACTGTCCTGATGAACTTGACCTCTGAAGTCAGACAGACCTGGGTACAAATCCTGACTCTGCCACTGATTAGCTGTATGATATTGGTAAGTTGATGCTCTTTCTAAGCATCAGTTTCCTTATTTGGGATGGTATTAGCACGATCTACCTCACTGTGAAAATTGAATGGACTGGGAGCTGTGGTGACTCAGGCCGGTTGTCCTGACACACAAGGAGGCGAGGCTACGTGTTTGAGGCCAACCTGGACAATGTTAAAAGCCTCACATCCTTGAAAAAAGAAAATTGAACAGAAAGCACTCGGCACAGAGTACTTAATATTAATGGTACTTAATAATCATTCAATGAACATTGCTTTATTATTGTCTAGGTATCATTTATACAAATTTTGGAGATGTTGGATGACTAATATTCTCTGTAAGCTAAAACTCCAAAACTTTTCCCTCCCTTCCTGCATTGATGTCTGAAGATTCATTTGATAGGAGGCAGTTGTTACTCAAAGGAGTTAGCATCTAATGGATGTTCTCTGGTAACTTGGGTCCCTCTGGAGTTGCACATTAGATAGCTCGGGTGATGGGGGGCATTGGCTGATAGTTTGATGTTTGCTTTAGAATGCATGTGCTATTTCTGTGGAAATCCCCTTTATATCTATGAAATATCCACATGTCAAAAGTGATTTTCATCTTCATTCTTTCCCACTTCTCCTCCCATCCTTCTGACCCCCTTATAGGACAAGAGTTTCATCATCTGTTTTCCTCAGGTTTACTTGAGAGACTTCTGTCTTTGCCAGGCTTGGTACCCAGACCATCTGGAGGCTATTGAAAGGGAAGGATCAGTCCATAGTGAGACTCATTCATTTCTCCCTCCAGCTCATCCCTATCTGGGTATTGGCTGTCAGCACTCTACTAGGCTCACAGTTCTTGTTTTGTTTTTCAAACAGGTAGCTTGTTGTTATGGGGCCCCATGCACCTTTACCCTCACCTGCCGGCAGATGCTACTTGCTCATTAGTTCACCGTTAGATCAGCGTTGCACCATTTAATGAGACTTCTAAAAGTACCTTTTGCAGCAGAAGCCTGTCTGTTGGAAACATATCCCACATTTAGTTCTCTATCTCTCTCACTCTCATACTTTCTGTGTTCCCCGGATCATGATAGCATGATAGCACCAGGAAGTTGATATCTCGGCGTCATCTTTGATCCCCTTCATCCTTACCCTTACAGCCACTCAACCTTCAGATTCTGTTGCATCTGCCTCCACAATCCTCCTTGACTTTATCTTCTTTCCTTCCCCACAGGCATTGTCCTAGTCCAGGCCACCTTATCTTGCCACCCACAGTGCTTCTGGATTGACCTCTCTGCCTCCAGTCTTTTCCCAAATATTGCAGAGAGAGTCATCTTTCTGAAACACACATCTGATCACCAATGATGCCTTGTTGTCCTGTGGATAAACTGCATGCTCTTCAGTGGAACTTACAGCATGGTGCACCATGGCACAGTGGGTCACAGAGAGAACCTCAAAGTCAGGCATATGGGTTCAGAGGACGGCACCATCACTTACTAGCTTTGTGATCTTAAATGAGTTGCTTTACCTTTCTGTGTCTCAAGTTATCGCAAAATAGAGATAATAATAGTACTTCATAAGATTGTTTTGAAGAGTAAATGTGATGATACATGTAGAGTTCTTTGACCAGAGCCTAATATATATATTAAGCGTTCCAAAATGTTAACTACTGCGACTGCAACTGCTGCACGGCTAACTGCAGATGCCCTAATATCCCACTGCTGTCCTGGCTGGGGTACTGGCAAAAGGCTTAGGTTGTCTAGAAATCTAACTTTCTTCCTTCAATATCTGTAATGAAAATGGAGCTGAAGGATATTAAAGAACTCCATCATTTCTGATCCCCAATCTGAAAAATACTAAGGAGATGACACCAGCATCTGGAGTGGGTGTGCATGGGAGGGAAAGGAAGAGGTGAAGATGTGATTTGATGTATCACTTCAGCTAGAGATGTAATGCAGTGGAGTGGTTTTTACCACAACTGAAACCAAGAGTGAAAGATGAATTTAACGGGTTCTGATCAGTGTAAACCAGGCTGACTTTCTCTAAGTCCAGCAGGGCATAGGGGCACCAAGCCTGTAAAAACTGGCATGGTTTCTGGGCTATACAGATACTAATATTTCACACATTTGTAGTCTCCACCTTGTTGCATCAAAACCTCATCATTTGGACTCTGCAGCTGTCAACAAAAATTCTATGACTTAAAAAAATTCAATATACAAACTAAGTATAGGGAAAGTAATTATGTTTCAAAGGATAGCTTTAAAAACTTTGTAATGCTCTCCATCCCTAAATTTTCTTAGGCCTAAATAAATGGCTTTATATTCCTAAAGAGGGCCCATTATCTTAATGATTTTAAATTGAGCTTTCTAGAACTATGCCATTTTTGTATAAAAGTTAATTAGATAAGGCAGCATCTGCACTTTTTTCTTATCTATTTATATGAAT
The DNA here is from genome assembly GCF_028885655.2 of Pongo abelii. NCBI lineage: Eukaryota > Metazoa > Chordata > Mammalia > Primates > Hominidae > Pongo > Pongo abelii. The sequence continues at coordinate 47,426,624 of NC_071999.2, forward strand.
GAGACCATCCTTTGAAAAATGTGCATTCTGTAGTGGCTCACTGAAGGGAAATTAGACAAATGCAGCCAAGAGAACCCTTGTCACCGACCAGCCAAGGTGATAAGAATGCCGATTAAATGCTCACCTGATTTCTTTCAAGTAGGATGGGAGTGTATCTATTTCATTCAAAGATTTCTTGGATTTACCTTCCAGAAGACTCCTGTGTTTGGGATTGCCCTAGATCGGTGGTTCTCAGCCAAGGAGGATTTCACCTCTTGAAGACATTTGGCAATATCTGAAGATGTTTTTAGTTTTTACAACTAAAGGGGTGGGTGTTACAGGCATCTACTGGGTAGAGGCCAGGGATGCTGCCGAACATCCTACAATGCATGGGACAGGCCACCACAGCAGAGGACTGCCCAGCCCAAATGCAGTTGCAAGACCCTGGAATAGATGTTTTTGGCCTGGTGGGATAGTCTGGGTGAGGCTCCTTCTGGTGCTTATCCTGAATCTCCATCCAGAATAGCTCTAGATAGGGCTTAGTCCAGAAAGGTCTCCAGTGAACTCTCGGGGCTAGGGAAATAAGTTTTCTCGTTATTCCCCTAAAATCTCCCTCGCTTGTTCACTGAGTTCTAAAATTATATCAAAATTTGAAATGAGGTTTAAATTGTGACTATATCTGAGAAGGAGGACAGGTTGACTTCAATTAAAAAAAATACATGGGCAGTTATAATTTTCTTTTCTTTTTTCTTTTCTTTTTGAGACAGAATCTGGCTCTATCAACCAGGCTGGTGCCATCTCACTGCAACCTCTGCCTCCCAGTTCAAGTGATTCTCCTCCTGAGCAGCTGAGATTACAGGCATGTGCCACCATGCCTGGCTAATTTTTGTACTTATAGAAGAGATGGGGTTTCATCGTGTTGGCCAGGCTGGTCTCAAACTCCTGACCTCAAGTGATCCACCTGCCCTTGGCTTCCCAAAGTGCTGAGATTACTTGTGTGAACCACCACGCCCAGCCTATAATTTTCTTGACAAGCAATTTTGATGAGGTAGGGAGAACACAAAGTCCCTAGGCAGGGTTGCCAGATTTAGCAAATAAAAATACAGAACATCCAGTTAATTTGGATTTTAGATATGCAAGAAATAATATTTTAGTGTATGTCCCAAATATAAGACATATTTCTACTAAAAAGTTATTTGCTGTTTATTGGAGCTTCACATTTAATTGGACATCCTGTATTTTATCTGGTCACTCTGTCTCTGAGTGATTAGAGAAGGTGAAGGTAATTCTTGAAGAAGAGAAAAGAAGACCAAGAGTTGGGGGCCTATAAGATGTATTGCATCTGTGATCAACTTATTTAATCTCTCTGTTCCTGAGTTTTGTCAGGTGTTAAGTGGGGGTAAAAATAGTACTCACTTTATAGAGAAGTTATGAGGATTGTTAGTTAATGTATATAAAGTACTCAGAAAAATACCTGACTACGTAAAAACATTGTCCATGTTAGCTATTATTATTATTATTAGGACTATAAGTATCATTCCAAGGCAACTGGGTGCATCTTGGTCTGGCCTTTTCTCTTTTGGACTACTGAAATTAACTTTACTTTTATCATTTGGAAGGGTAGCAAATGAGGAATCCCTTCCCCCAACTTTTCCAAGGGAGTTATACATGTGGCTATTATTTGGTACTACTATTGGGTAACAGACAACCTCCAAACCAAGGCACCCATTTTGCCTTGAAAAAGATTAATTGCCAAGAAGAACAATCTGCATTTCAGAGTAGCCCCATGTTTGATTTCTGCCAGTTGCCAACCTGACAGTACTTGCATTAATCCTGTGAGATATCAAAGATGAGTTACAGTCACTATGGAGAGAGAATCTGTGTCAGTACAAGATAATTTGTCACGCTGATTCTGCAGTGAAAAATGATTAGAGTTCTGGGTAGAGCAATTTTCCTCTGGATATCTGAATCTATATCTATAGCTGAATGTAGCAAAGAGTTTCTTCAATACAGGATTTAAAAAATCCTTTTCACAGAGATGTCTGAAGTATTCTATTCTTCTTTTCTTACCTACAGAAGAATAGAATTGTATGAGATCACCCAACATCTGAAGGGAGACCAGGGTGAGATTAACCCAGAAGAAACCTAAGAAGGAAGACAGGAGAATAGGGATAGAGTTTTATCTTGAAGCCAATGGAGAAGAGCATTTCAAAATAGAAGGGTTGGTAAACAGTGCCAAATTCTTAGGGTTAGGAACCTGTTGGGAGGGAGTTTAAGAAGACTTTTCATCTAGATGATTACATAAATTGTTACTTTGACACATTTTTGTCTGCTCCTAACACATAGTAATGACAGCTAAAATATGAAAGAAGAAAATTCAAAAGATACATTTAAGCTAAAAGATACAGTCACTGAAATGAAAAAACGAAAACAAAAGCAAAAATCCTCAATAGGTATAATGAGTTATAGTTTTAACACAGTTAAAAAGAGCATTAGAAATTTGGAAGATAGTATAGAATAATTAACCCAGAAAATAGAACAAAAACATAAAGAGATTCAAAAATATGAGAAAAGTGTTAAGAGACACAGCAAGTAGATTTATGATTTTCCATATTTTAAAGAGGAGTTCCAAAGAAAGAGACTGAATAAAATGCTAGATATTTTAAGAGGTATTTGACATTTTTCCTGAATTAAAGAAAGACATGAATCCTTACAGCAAGTGTGCACTTATGAACTCAGAATTACAAGTAGGACTAGTAAAGATAAATTCACATTGTTGTGGGTTGAATAGTGTTCCACAAAAGATATGTTGAGGTCTTAACCCTTGGTACCTGTGAATCTATTTTTGCACATAGGATCTTTGGAGATGTAATCAAATCATACTGGATTAGGATAAGCCCTAATTCTGTGAATGGTGACTTTGTAAGAGGAAGAAGAGGGATACTTGGATACACAGATACAAAGGAAACACAGGGAAGAGGTCCATATTAAGGCAGAGGCAGAGATTGAAGTGATGCAGCTGCAAGTCAACGAACAAGAAAAATTGCCAACAACCGTAAGAAGCTAGGAAAGAGGCAAGCAAGGATTCTTTTCCACAGCCTTCAGAGAGAGCATGGCCCTGCTGACAATTTGTGCTATAAAACCCTTTGAGAACAGTTTGACAGTTTCTTAAAAGATGAAATATACACTTACCTTACAACTCAGCCATTTTACTCCTAAGTATTTATGCAAGGTAAATGAAAACACGTCCACACAGAGACTTGTACATGAATGTTCACAGCAGCTGTTTGTGTAATATCCAAAACCTCCCAAAATGCAAATAGCCATCAACTGGTAAAATAAATAAGTTATGGTATATCTATACAATGAAATACTACTCAGCGATGAAAAGGGATGAACTATTGATATACACAATTGTAAGGATCCATCTCAAAATCGTTATGCCGAGTGAAAGAAGCTAGGTATAACAAAGAATACATACCGAATGATTCAATATATTTTATGTAATGTTTTAAGAAATGCAAACTAATATATAGTCACAGAAAGATAAGTGGTTGTGTGAGGATAGGGGTGGAGGGAAGTATGGATTATTAAAGGGCACCAGGAAATTTTAGGGGTGATAGAAATGTTCATTATTTTGATTGTAGTGATGTTTTCAAAGGTGTATGCCTGTGTCAAAATTCATCAAATTGAACCCTTTCAACATGTACAGTTTATCGTAAGTCAATTACACCTCAATAAAAAAGCAAAAAAAAGTATACTCATTAAAAGATATACAAGAAATGAATCAATAAAACCATAGACTGGTAGAAAATATTTGTGATACCTATATCTGACAAAATACTTGGATCTGGACTGTATAAAGAACTCTAACAACTCAAAAATAAAATGATTAATGACACAAAAACAAATGAGTTATAAAAGGCCAGTAAGCTCATGTAAGGCTGTCCAACATCATTAGACGTTAGGGAAATATGATAAAAATCACAAGGAAATACCACTTCATACTAAGTAAAATAGCTAAAATAAAAAAGATGTATAATAATAAACGTAAGCAAGGATGTGGAGCAACTGTGATTCTCATACATTGCTGCTGAGAAAGTAAAATTAGGTAATTTGAAAACTATTTTGCAATTTCTTCTGAACTTTATTATAAAGTTAAGTATATACCTACCCCATGACTTATAGGTATTTACACAAGAGAAATGAACACATATGTCCATAAAAAGACTTTTATGAGAATATCAATAGTGGCTCTATTCATAATAACCCAAACTTGAAACAACTAAAATGTCCCTCGACTAGCAGAATAAATAAGCAAATTGTGGCATATTTAGGCATTAGAAGAATACTCAGCAGTAAAAAGGGAGGAACTACTGATACATGGAACAACATGAACACACTTCTAAGACATTATTTTGAATAAAACAAGCCAGCTGCAAAAGATTCTATTACTACATTTAAGATGGAAATAAAAACAATGGCTGCCTAGGGGATGCTGGCGGTGCTGGTGTGGGGGGTAGGATTCAGCAAAGGGGCAGGAGGAAACCTTTTGGGGGATAGAAATGTCCTATATCTTGCTCTTAAAATCTATGTATTTTATTGTAGGTAAGCTGTACCTCACTGAAAAAATATTTTAAAAAGCAAGGACCAAAGAGCTAATGCAAATGTGATGAAATGTTGGTAATTGTTGAATCTGGGGAATAGGCTTATGGAGATTTATCAAACCATTCTCTCGACATCCTAATCCCTAGAATCTGTGAATATGTTACCTTACATTGCAAAAGGGAATTTGTATTTGTGACTAAGGTTAAGGACCTTGAGATGGGGGAGATAATCCTGAATGAATCCTTAAAAATGGAGAACCTTTCTTGGCTATGGTCAGATGAGGTATGACTATGGAAGAATGGTCAGAGATGCAACATTGCTGGGTTTTGAAGATGAAGGAAGGAGCTGTGAGCAAGGAACAGGGGTGGCCTCTAGAAGCTGGAAAAGGCAAGAAAAGGGATTCTTCCTTCTAAGCTCCATAAATGCACCCCAGTCAAAACTATGATTTTAGTTCATTAAGACCCATGTTGAACTTCCAATCTACAGCAATGTAAAACAATAAGTATGTGTTGTTCAAGCCACTAAGTTTGTGGCAATTTATTACAGTAGCAAAAGAAAAGCAATATATGCATATAACTGATAAAATCTTGATATCAATAATATGTGAATAACTCTGACAAATCAATAAGAAATGCATTAAAAGCAATATAAAATGAAAACAGGATATAAATAGACAATTAACAAAAAATAAAATGCATATGGCCAATAAACATATTTAAAAATGCCCAACTTTACTAGTTAACATTGAAATAAAAAATTACAAAATAGCTGAAAATACTCAATGTTGTGGATGAGTGGATAAACTAGAACTCTCATACAGTGCTAAGTAGAATAACAAATTGGTATTAATACAACCACTTTTCAGAGCAATTTGATAAGCTCTGAAAATACATATACTTATGATCTAGATATTCCACTTTTAGGTATATTCTCCAGAGGAACTTGCACATGGGCTCAAGAAGAAATGCTCAAGAATGTTTATTAGGGCGTCATTTGTAACAATAAAAGATTGGAAACAATCTAGATATTCATCAACAAGAGCATATACACCTAACCTGGGGTATTCTGGTCAAAACTGCAGTTGCTCTTTATTGCACTCAGAGTCAAAGTCAAAGTTCTTACCATAGCCTTCAAGGCTGTCTATAATCTGGCCCTCATTATAATCTTATTGATCTTCCTTTGATTTGCTTCATTCCAGCCACACTGGCCTCTCTGCTGATCCTTAAACATTGTAGACATTCCTCTGCCTCAGGGGCCTTTGCACTGGATGTTTCCTTCTGCCTGAAGCACATTTCTTCCATATTTCTTACCTTCTTTAAGTATTTGATCCAATGTCACAAATTCAATAAGGCCTGCCTTGACCACTCTATTTAAAATTGCCACCTCCTCTACAACTGATGCTACCAACCCACCTTACTTGCGTTCATGACCTTTTGTATAGTATTTATCACTTTCTAACATGGCCAGGCGCGGTGGCTAATGCTTGTAATCCCAGCACTTTGGGAGGCCGAGGCGGATGGGTCACCTGAGGTCAGGAGTTCAAGAACAGCCTGGGCAATATGGTGAAACCCTGTCTCTACTAAAAATACAAAAATTAACCAGGTGTGGTGGCGCACACCTGTAATCCCAGCCACTCAGGAGGCTGAGGCACAAGAATCGCTTGAACCCAGGAGGTGGAGGTTGCAGTGAGCCAAGATTGCGCCACTGCACTCCAGCCTGGGTGACAGAGCAAGACTCCGTCTCAAAAAAAAAAAACAACAAAATGTGTGTGGCACCCCATCTTCACACTCTGTCTCCTGCTGCCATGTAAGACATCCTTCCTTTCCTTTTGCCTTCTGCCATGACTGTAAGTTTCCTGAGGCCTCACCAGCCATGCGTAACTGTGAATCAAAAAATTATATAGTCTCAGGTAGTTCTTTATAGCAGTGTGAAAACAGACTAATACACTCATTGTTTATGATGATCTAATTCCATAAAAAACAGTAAGGTCCAGAAGGGTGAGGGTCTTGATTGTGTTTCACTAATATATTCTAAGATCCCAAAGTTGTGCCTGACATGTAGTAAGGATGCAATACATATATTTTGAATAATTAATAAATGAAATATATTCAGACAGAGGAATATTATTTACAAAAAGTTTCAAAAATTTATAAATATGAATTGTATATGAATATACATGTTTGTATTAGTAATATACAGCAACTTTCATTAGACTGATAGATATTAAAATTAGGGTGCAATTATTGTTGGAGAAAAGGGGAAAGTAAGATTATGGTGGTATATACAGGAACTTCAATTGCACTTGAAATGTTGTATTTCTTAAAAAGTAAGAGTTGAAGCCAATATAAAATTTAAGATTTAAAAATGTGTGATATGTATATGGAGTGCTATTATTCTGTATACTTGTCTGTATGTATAAATTATGTCATAATAAAATTTTCAAAAATAACAGAATAGGAAATGTGAAAGTAGAGATAACTCTACTTTAAAATTGTGCTTTAAAATTGTGCTGACACAATTTTAAAGAAAGTTAGCCTGAAAAGAAGGCAAGAAAGTGGAAGATAGAGAGGATGTAGGGTTTGAAGGAAAACTTTTTTTTTTGAGACGGAGTCTCGCTTCTTTGCCCAGACTTGAGTGCAATGGCAGAATCTCGGCTCACTGCAACCTCCACCTCCCCAGTTTAAGCGATTCTCCTGCCTCAGACTTCCCAGTAGCTGGGATTATAGGTGTGTGCCACCACACCCAGCTAATTTTTGTATTTTTAGTAGAGACGGAGTTTCACCATGTTGGCCAGGCTGGTCTCGAACTCCTGACCTCAAGTGATCTGCCCGCCTCGGCCTCACAAAGTGCTGGAATTACAGGCATGAGCCACTGTGCCTGGCCAGGAAAACTGTTTTTAAGATGAGAGACTTGGACATGTCTACATATTGAAGGGAAGGAACAAATAAAGGAAGATAAAGGAATGGTGAGAAGTGATTAAGACTTTAACTTCTGAGAAGGGTGGGAGATATGGCTTATCAGGGGCCACAAAATATTGCAGAGCCACACTGATGGACTGGCTCTTATTCATTCATTTATTCATTCACTCACTCATTCGACCAATATTATAGGCCCACTGTTGAGAAAATTTCAGCGTCTCTCTAGAGGATTCCCAGCAGAAGGGGTATCCTTTAGGGAGAACCAATATTCATTCAACATTCAGGGGGGTGGAGAATGTGTTTCTGGAAGAGTTTGAGAATAGAAACATCAAGAGCTAGGAAAAACAAGCTGGAAGGGAAGATAGCAGAGAGAACACAAAAACTTGAAGAGAAATTATGAGTCTCATGAAGACAGGAACAGAATCCAACCCTGACATAATGAAGTAGGAGATTTGCCCATTGATAGAATGAACTGGCTTGGTGGCCCCTGCCATGACTTGATGGGGCTGGAGACAATGAGTTTGAGTTGTGATCTGGTACTCTCTGTTGCCCACGGTGCTCTACTGCTCTTGAGGCCATTCCTAAGTGTAGCGTTAACTCTGTCACCTCTTTTACAGGTCTCACCCACCAAATCATAATAAATATCTATATATTTGGAGATAGAGATGAAAACCATGTGGCTGTATCCAGTTGGAGTGAAAAATATGAACTGTAAGAATTTTTTTATTGTGGAAAAAAGCACATGTCATAAATTTCTAGTGTTAAGTGTACAGTTCAGTAGTGTTAAGTATATTCACATTGTTGTGAATCAGATCTCCAGGACTTTTTCTTCTTGCAGAACTAAAACCATACCCATTAAAAAACAATTCTCATTTGTCTCCTATCCCCATTCCCTAGTAACTTTCATTCTACGTTTTATAGCTATGAATTTGACTACTTTAGATACCTAACGTAAGTAGAATCACACAGTATTTGTCATTTTGTAACTGACTTATTTCACTTAGCATAACGTTCTCAAGATTCATCCATGTTGTAGCATGTGACAGGGTTTCCTTCCTTTTTAAGGCTGAATAATATTTCATTATGTGGATATACACATTTTGTTAATCCATTCATCTGTCCATGGACACTTGGGTTGCTTCCACCTCTTAACTATTGTGGATAATGCTGCTATAAACATGGGTGTGCAAATATCTCTTTGAGACCCTCCTTTCCATTATTTAGGATGCATACCCAGAAGTGGGCTTACTGGATCATATAATAGTTCTATTTTTAATTTTTGGAGTAATTGTCATACTGTTTTCCGTAGCAGCTGCACCATTTGCAATTCTACCGACAGTATGCAAGAGTTCCAATTTTTTTTTACATTCTTGTCAGCACTTGTTATTTTCTGAGTTGTTGATAGTAGCCATCCTAATAGGTATGAGGTGATATCTCATTGTGGTTTTGAAGTGCATTTCTTTAATGATTAGTGATGTTGAACATCTTTTCATATGCTTCTTGGCCACTTGTATATCTTCTTTGCAGAAATGTCTATTCAAGTCCTGTGCCCATTTAAAAATCAAGTTATTTGATTTTTTATTGTTAAGTTGTAGGAGTTCTTTATATATTTTGGACACCAACCCCTTATGAGATATATAATTTGTAAATATTTTTCCCATTCCATAGGTTGTCTTTTCAGTCTGCTGATTGTGTCTATTGATGAACAAAAGTTTTTGAGTTTGAAATAGTCTCATTTACCTATTTTGCATCTGTTGCCTATTTCGTGTCATTTCTAAGAAATCATTGCCAGATTCAATATCATAAAGCTTTCCCCCTTTTTCTTCTGACAGTTTTGTAAGTTTGGGTTCTTACCTTTGGGTCATTAGCCCAAGTTAATTTTTGAACATGATGTAACATAAGCGTTCAATTTCATTCTTTTGCATGAGGATATCTAGTTTTCCCAATATCATTTGTTGAAGGGACTGTCAATTTTTGATATTTTCAAATAACTAACTCTTAGTTTTACGTAGTTTTCCATTGTTTTCCTATTTTCTATTTCATTTGTCTCTGCTCTAATCTTTATTTTCTCCCTTCTGCTAGCATTAGGTTTAGTTTGTTTTTCTTTTTCAGGTTCCTTGAGGTGTAAAGTTAGGTTTTTAACTTGAGATCTTTCTTCTTCTTTTAATTGTATGTTTACAGCTACAAACTCTCCTCTTAGCACTGCTTTTCCTATATCTCATAAGCTTTATTTTTATTTGTCTCAAGATATTTTCTAATTTCTCTTATGACTTTTTCTTTGACCTATTGGTTGTTTAAGATGGTGTTTTTAAATTTCCACTTATTTGTGTATTTCCAGTTTTCCTTCTGCTATTGATTTCTAGTTTATTTTTACCACTTTTAGAAAAAGATAGTTTCTATAATGTTGATCTTTTAAAATTCGTTGAGCTTTGTTTTGTGGCTGTATATTTTTTTAAGGAAGAACAGCTTAATTGCTTTTAGGTCCTGGATATGAAAATTCAAATTACAGTTAGGTGTGAATTCATGGACACAGTCATTGTTGTTACATCTCTAAATGGGGAATCTGGGAAGTATTACATAATCATGAATCACAAACATAAATCCTAAGTTAAGTCATCTATTTTACAACCTTTTACTCAATGAAAATTATGTATGGAACCTACAATCATAGTCTCATAAAGTTATGTACCGGTCAAATCGGCCTTAGTGGTCACTTAATGTGTTCCCTTATGTTGCAGATGAAGAAAGAAGGAGTTCTGCTTCTTCCAAAGGAGTGACTCCCAAAGGAGCAAGAATTGACCATAGGTTATGGCTTGTGTTACAACACACTGACGTTGTCTTTGAGGCCATCCACTGACGTCCTCACTCATGGCATAAGCAAGTTTTTCTGAAGGTATTGTCGGATATTTACAATGTTTGCATAGTCTAAAACTCAGAAGTATTTTTTAACTAGATTTATTCTTTAGAGAAGTTTGAGGTTCACAGCAAAATTGATCAGAAAGTATAGAGAATTCCCATACCTTCTGCCCCTACACAAGCACAGCCTCCCAAACTAGCAACATCCTGTACCAGAATGGTGCATTTGTTACAACCAATTAACCCGAACTGAGAAATCATTATCACCCAAAGTCCATAGTTTAAATTAGGGTTCACTCTTGGTGTTGGTATGTTCTGCTTTAAAAAAATATGATATTAATACTTATTTAAAATTTACCACTTAGCCATTTATAGCATACAGTTCAGTAGTGTTAAGTATATTCACATTGTTGTGAAACAGATCTCCAGAACTTTTTCGTCTTGCAGGAGTTTAAATAACAACTCCAATTTTCCTCTTCTCCTCAGCCCCTTGGTAACCACCATTCTACTTTCTGTTTCTATGAATTTGACTACTCTAGGTACCTCATATGAGTGGAATCATACAATATTTGTCTTTTTGCGACTAGATGATTTCATTTAGCATGTCTTCAAGGTTCATCCATGTTGTAGCATGTGACAGGATTTCCTCCCTTTTTTAAGGCTGAATAATATTCCACTGTGTGTATATAGAACATTTTGTTTATCCATTCATCCTTTGATGAACACTTGGGTTGCTTCTACCTTTTGGCTATTGTGGGAATAATGCTGCTATGAACATGTCGACACCCTGCTTTCAATGCTTTTGGATATATACCCAGAAATGGGATTGCTGGATCATACAGTAGTTCTATTTTTAATTTTTGAGGAATTACCACACTATTTTCCATAGCAATTGCACCATTTTACAGTCCTACCAACACTGGTTCCAGTTCCTCCACATCCTTACCAACATTTATTATTCTTTTTTCTTTCTTTTTAAATAACAGACATTCTAACAGGTATGAGGTGTAGAATTTAGAACCTGTTAATCTCTCTCATGGATTTCTTTCTCATGACAGAACTTCCACAGAATTTTGTTTTTTCATTGTGTTAGGGTTAACTGCCAACTTCCTCTTTAGGATTGGGACAAAAATTCTACAGACAAAATATGGGGGAAATGAAATGTTTCCTAAGGAAGAGAAATGGACTTGCGATATATTATGTATCAATGAATTATTCCTAAAAAGCTTTAAAGTAGGGCAATTATCCTGGATTACCCAGGTAGGCCAGATATAATCATATGAGCCCTTGAAATCATAAGAGGAAGGTACAGGGGAAGTCAGAGGGCTGTGAAGTATGACAAGTGCTAAATCCACCATTGCTGGCTTCAAGACAGTGGGGAAACACGGGAACCATGAGAAGGAAATGAATTCTGTCGACAACATGAATGGACCAGAGAGTGGATTCTCCCTTAGAACCTCCCATGAAGAGCCTTGACACACTGAGTTTGGACTTGTGAGATCCTAAGCAGAATCCCAGCCAAGTCTGCTGGACATCTGACCTATAAAACTGTGAAATAATAAATGAGTGTCGTTTTAAGCTGCCAGGTTTGTGGTAATTTTTGTGGCAGCAATAGAAAACCAAAGCACTAGATATTCATTATATGTGTTGAATAGAGTAGAACGTTTTCTCCAAATGAAATATTTGGATCACTGCAGAGCTTCTTTGGTCACATCTAGGGAGTGTGTCTGAGACTCCACTGAACATCTCTTCCAGGCATCCCCTGAAAGCATTTGAATAGATTCAGGTATAGACATCCTATGAGTAAACCTGATCTCAATACTTAACTGCAGTGCACTGTGGCTTCTGTTACTTTTTCATCATTCCCACTGGACTGTATAGTCCATAAGTGCAGGAGCCATTTCTTCTTAGTTTTCATTTCTAAGAGCAAAACACAGTGTTGACAAAAGGTAGACACTCAATAAACATTTTTATGAATGAATGTTAAGAGAGTTTGACAACTTATGTCTCCAGAGGACAATATTGGTTATGGGTAGAGGCAGAGCAAAGAACTAGAAGCACAGAAGTGAACAAGATAGGGAAGGAAAGAATTTCATGGACAAAGGAATGTAGAGTTTAATACATGCATAATTATTGTTTGTTTAAAAAATTTCCATGATATATTTCTTCTACTGGCACCACCAGTGGAATCAATTTCAGGAAGTAGGCTGACCATTGCATAAGTGGCTTGTGAAACATCACATCGTAGCTCACATTCCCAACAACTTGAATAAATATGTGTGTGTGTGTGTGTGTGTGTGTGTAGTTTACCCCCCAAGGACAATTCTCCTGGCTTCCCTGCAGCTGAAGTCAGATTTGTGTTTAGCAATCTCATGGTGACAATGTTTTCCCTGTGGGAATAGAATACACCAGGGTTGATGCCCCCCAAGTGGAGAGGAGCTGAGACTCCGTGCAGCTTGGTGAGGTGTGGGTACCCAGACAGTCTTCAAGCTCTGAGAACCTGGAGATGGCCTGTGAGGCTGCAGCAGGAGAACACATACTACTGGTACCCTAAAGGCAAGCCAGAGGCAGGGGCTGTGAAGATGTCAAGCCACAGATGTCTGTGAGGAAGGCAAGCCATAGCAACTGGGAGGAACCTTAAGCACATACACCCCCAACTCATTTTTGTGAAGACTGACTCTGTCTTGAAAACTAATTAAATAAATGCCGGCCCATTCTCTCTTCCCAGTGCACTTCTTACTGTTTTAGTCACTGTAATTGAGAGTAGAAATAATCTCCACTTGCCTGAAAAACAGCTCTTGGATACTCTATTTTACATGATGTAGAAAAACATGAGGTGAATGTGACAACTGGCCTTCAAGGAATGACAACTGGCTGTTTATCCAGTTTCACTGGTTTTGCTCTGCATTTTATGATTTGTGCAGTTAGTGAAGTAGATAACCACATGCTTTCAGGGTTTTTGTTGCCCCTGGTACTGGAGCAGAGAACAATTATCAGGAGTGCATTTTATGACTTCAATCTAGGTTGTGAATTTGGGTCAACCATTTTACCATTTAAAGTCTCTACTTCTTGTTCTTAAACAAAACAAAACAGAACAAAACAAAACAAAACAAAAAAACAGAATAAGTCAAAGAGGAGATGAGAGGTAGAGGAACTTGAAAGTGCTTGCTTTTAAAGCTAGCTTCTGGACTTTTCTTATTTGATCACTTGATGGTTTTGTCTGCTTTCCATGAAGTCTGAATTTTATGGTGGATTTGGAAGAAACATGTCTTCTATATATGGGCAGATCCAGGTTTTGTGGAGCTTGAGCCTTAAGCAATGTTGGAAACCCTCTTTAAGAACAAGAATACAGGCCGGGCATGGTGGCTTATGCCTGTAATCCCAGAACTTTAGGAAGCCGAGGAGGGAGGATACCTTGAGTCCAAGAGTTTGAGACCAGCCTGGGAAGCATAGAAAGACCTTATCTCTACAAAAACAAAAAGTAAAAAAATTTAACCAGGTATGGTAGAGCACACCTGTAGTCCCAGCTACCTGGGAAGCTGAGGCAGAAGGATGGCTTGAGCCCAGGAGTTAAAGGCTGCAGTGAGCTGTGATCAGGCCACTACACTCCAGCCTGGGTGAGAGAGAGAGATCCTGTCTCAAAATAATAATAATAATAATAATAATAATAATAATAATAGAAAGAAAGAAATAATTTTAAAAAACACACAAAGATACCTACATTGGCAAATTTTACAAAAATATATGACCCTGTGAACACATCATCACCTCCAGGGCGCAGGAATAATTTGTGCAGATGAGTGGCCCTAAATCTCATGCTTTATGACTTCCTGGTAAATCCACCTCTGCATCTACATGTGAGAATCATGTTGCTTCCCTGAGAAGAACGGAGTGTGGCAAGAGCAAAATACTGTATTAATCCAATCAGACCTAAAATGAATCCTGCCCTTTTACAGATGAACAGAGTAGGAAACTGCGGTTCAGAGAGGACAAGTAACACCCAACATCACATATACAATCAGTATTAGAATCTGCTTCCTTTAACTTCAATTTTCAGACTGGTATTTCTGTGCTATTTCCCAGGAAAGCTTGTAAAACCGGAGAAAACAATAGGAGTAAATATGTTACAGTCTATTTTTCCTTATAGAGGTACTGTATACACAGCCAGCAAGGAGGATATAGCCAACCCAGTAGAATCTGAGAAAGGATGAATGAGAGATTTTGCATCATCTGATCCCTTCCCTCTTTCCTGTTTTCAGAGGCTTACAAGGTGTGACTGCATGCTTTTTTTTGTCAAGTTCAAAAGGACATTCATATCCAAATGAATGTTATTTTCTTGTTCCTTTCAAAGTAGGTTCTTATTCCAAATTGCTGCAATTTTTAGAAACTTCTTTTTGGACTAACATTTTGTCAGTTTGAGTCACCCAAGAAAATCAGTACTTTGGGCAATTTTCTGTCTTCCTTCTTTCTTCTCTCCCTTCTTTCCTTGTTAATGAAAAAAACATATTATCTAGTTTATTCACCAGGCTTGGTGCTAAATGATTTTTAGATATTTCCAAAAAATCATGCCCATGATTAAAGGTTTAAAATTTGGTATCATAAAAATATTAACAATAATTTGATATGGATTCTGAAGAGGACTATACTTTTCACCTAAAACCTATGGGAGGAAAGGAAAAATTTGTTTTAAGTTCAAGGTAGGTAGGATTTATACCTTCTTATATTAAAAAGACCTATGCAAGGTGAAAGAACATCTGCCATGTGCCAGGCATTGTCCTAGATGGTTTCATGTGACACTTCTTACAATAATTTGCACTTATCCCTCCAACCTTAGGGAAACTGAGGCACTGAGAAGTTAGAAAACTTTCAGTGGTAGAGATGAGATTAAAACTAGTCTGCTAGTTCCCAAATCAGTGCTCTTTCCCCTAGTCAACACACTTTACCTTATGCAGTCATCTACTTGAATGTCTGCCTTGAATTCACAGTGGGTCTGCCAGATCCTATGTGCTCCCAGCATAGGTTATAACCGGGAAGTGAAGTCACAAAATCAGCCTCAAAGAAGTGCAGGCCAAGGCCACCTGGCAGCCTTCAGGGAGAATTCATGAGCTAGAAATTACCCAAGGACAGCTCTGGGGAAAGATGTAAAGGCCTTGTTGTTTTTTTTTCCTGACACAGAATGGCTTGAAGCCTGTTTATTTCTCTGATCTGTTTCTGTCTGTCTTTGCCACCACCCCCTCTCAGGCATAGTTCTTTTCACAGTTGTCCACATCCCTTCCACCCCAACAAATCTCTTCTTCCAGAATAATTTTATGTTAACACCTTTAGTCATTGCTTTGAACTTCATTTCAACATTGGCTGTACCCTATTTTCTACCCTCTGCACTCCTAGTATTCGTTATTTCATTGGAATAAGCAATATAAGCAATTATGTATATATAGCAAATACGACTGGAGCCTTCTCTCAATAACCAAGCCCTTCCTCATCATACACTGAAGTGTGGTGATGGTGAAATTTAGAGAAAGACATTTGAAGGTCAGCATAGTATTATTGACAAAGATTAAACCCCAGACATTTAGGTCAACTTTTATCTTGAGGAGTGGTTCTTGTGCATTTTGTACATATTTTCTGATAACACCCACATTATTTATCCTGGAATGACCCATCTGCTGAAATAAAGGTCTTTGAGAGGAGGACATCTCTTCAACTCCTGCCAAGGGTCAACAAGTAGGAACATAAGGGCTTTATACTAAGGTAGACCTGAATTTGAGGAAACTGGGTTCATCACCAATTGGCTCTGTGACAAAGAGCAAATTACTTAACTTTTTTGAGTCTCAGTTTCCTCATCTGAAGAATGGGATTATTATAGCTGTCTTAGAGGACTATGTTAAAGACACAGGTTTTGAAGTTAGATCAAAGTCTGATTCCTACTCTGCCACTGATTAGTTGCATAGTACTAGGCAAGTTACCTTCTCTAGCCTTGTTTCTGCCTAGTAAAATGAAAGATAATAATACTTATTTTATAGGATTGTCAGTAGGATTCAAATAAGTAATATATTTAAAGCTCTTAGTTTAGAATATGGCACAAAGCAAGCACTTAACAAATGATAGCTATTCTTAGAACTAATGAGATGGTGAATATCAAGTTTCCAGCATAATAACTAGCCCACAGTTGAGTTTCAATAAATGTTAATTCCTTTTCTTCCCTCCCAGGAAGAAGCAGCAAAATAAATTGGATACTTAATGATTGTCTTCCCCTTCAAGCTAATGTGCATAAGATTAACACTTCTCCATTTCCCACTACTTTGCATCTGGTGACACTTCTTACAAGGATTCATATGCCATGAGGACTGGCATTATGTTCAGGCAGAATAAAGAGCTGGTTACATCCTATAATTTCAGAAGCACTGCAAGCTTTATTTGCCACAAATGCCTATCCTCTAGCAGACTTCTTAGAGTTGGAATAGAGCTTTTTAAGAGGATTTCCTTTGGGTTACAACACTATCTCCAGAAAGTTTTTGTTAAAGTGTAGTTGTCTTACTTGAGTAGGATAACATATACCCTGTCATTCACACATCAGCATTGATTAGTCCAGTAAAGACCATGCAGGACTAGAATATGGGAGTGGTAAATTTTAAGAAAGAAGAATTATAAAATCTGGAGCTGTCTAGAGAAGCAGTAATAGGCTTAAGCAGACAGGAGTTTCCTAAATGGGCCCAGGGTGGACTTGGTCTACTTCCACAATTTGCCTTGGGAGCTCCCCTGTTGGAAGGAGCAGAGATTGAGAAGACCCAGAGAACCTCTTGGAGGCCTCTAAGGACTCTGCAGATGGTGGAGTTCAGTAACATGGACACTGCTCACTAAGCTTAAGGCAGTAGCAGATTATGATTACAGGTTCTGATGTGGCTCTGTCATGTCTTATCAAATGCAAATTGGAGAATGCCTAGCTTTGGTGGATGTTTGTGTGAAATGGGTCACAGAAAGAATAAAGAGCATGACAGAAATACCAAGTATAGCTAGATCAGGTCAAGTACTCACAGAACTAATAACTCACAGAGACTGGAGTTCACATATGGGGATTCAGAAAACAAAGATAATGATGTAACTCCAATGTCACACATAGAAGTGGGTGGAAAGTCAGGATGTCTGAGGATAGGTTGACAGCAAATAAGAAATGGAAATACAAAGTGTTTTTAAGCCTTAAGAAACACAGGGTTTGAGGAACAGCAAGCTATGCAGAAAGAGCTCCTTTTGTATTTAAACTCTGATGTTGAGCTTAAAGACTGATCTTTTGAATTAATCCAGTTGGACAAAAATAAAGAAAAAAGAATTTCAGGAAATGGACAAAGTCTTCAAGAAATATGAGAGTATGTAAAGCAACCAAATCTATGAATTATTGATATTCCTGAGAGAGAAGGAGAAAAAGTAAACAACCTGGAAAACATATTTGAGGGAATAATTCAATAAAATTTTCTTAATCTCGATAGAAAGATAGACATCCAAATATGAAAAATCCAGAGAACACCTGTGAGATATTATACAAAAAGGAATATCACCAAGGCATATGGTCACCAGAATGTCCAATAAAGAAAAAATTGTAAAAGCAGCTAGAGAAAAAGGTCAGATCTCATACAAAGGGAACCCCATCAGTCTAACAGCAGTCTTCTCTGCAGAAACCTTACAAGCCAGAAGAGATTGAAAACTTATTTTAAACATTCTTTATGGAAAGAAATTCCATCCGGGATTTTCATACCTTGCCAAACTAAGCTTCATAAACAAAGGGGAAATAAAATCTTTTGCAGACAAGCAAGCACTAGTGGAATTTGTTACCACTAGACCAGGCTTACAAGAGATCCTTAATGGCTGGTCCGAGTACACTGGTGTTTACAACTAATTGATCACAAGAGACCCTTAAGAGAGTTCTAAACATAGAAATGAAAGAATGATACCTGCTGATATGGTTTGGCTTTGTGTCCCCATCCAAATCTCATCTTGAATTGTAATCCCCACTTGTCAAGGGAGAGACCTGGTGGGATGTGATTGGATCATAAGGGTTATTTCCCCCATGCTGTTTCTGTGATAGTGAGCAAGTTCTCACAAGATCTGATGGTTTTATAAGAAGCTCTGCCCGCTTCACTCCCCCCTCTCTCTTGTTTGTTGCCATGTAAGATGTGCCTCTTCCCCTTCTAGCATTATTGTAAGTTTCCTGAGGTTTCCCCAGCCATGTGGAACTGTGAGTCAACTAAACCTCTTTTCTTTATAAATTACCAAGTCTTGGGTAGTATCTTTATAGCAGTGTGAGAATGGACTAGTACAGTTAATTGCTACTGGTAGAGTAGGTTACTGCTATAAAGATATGTGAAAATGTGGATGTGACTTTGAAACTGAGAAATGGTCAGTTTGGAACAGTTTGGAGGGCTCAGAAGAAGACAAGAAGATGTGGGAAAGTTTGGAACTTCCTAGAGACTTACTGAATGGTTTTGACAGTTTGGAACTTCCTAGAGACTTACTGAATGGTTTTGACTAAAATGCTGATAATGATGTGGACAATGATGTTCAGGCTGAAGTGGTCTCAGATGGAGATCAGAAACTTCTTGGGAACTGGAGCAAAGGTCATTCTTGCTATGCTTTAGCAAAGAGACTGGTGACATTTTGCCCCTGCCCTAGAGATCTGCAGAACTTTGAACTTGAGAGAGATGATTTAAGGTATCTGGTGGAAGAAATTTCTAAGCAACAAAGCATTCAAGATGTGACCTGGATTATTCTGGAATCATTCAGTTTTATGCATTCACAAAGAGATGGTTTGAAATTGGAACTTATGCTTAAAAGAGAAGCAGAGCATAAAAGTTTGAAAAATTTTCAGCCTGATGATGTAATAGAAAAGAAAAAACCCATTTTCTAGGGAAAATTCAAGCCAGCTGCAGAAATTTGCATAAGTAATGAGGAGTCAAATGTTAATCACCGAGACAATGCGGAAAATGTCTCCAGGGCATGTCAGAGACCTTCATGGCAGCCCCTCCCATCACAGGCCCAGAGGCCTAGGAGGAAAAAATGGTTTCATAGGCTGGGTCCAGGGCCCTTCTGCTGTGTGCAGCCTTGGAGCTTGGTGCCAGCCACCCAGGCATGGCTAAAAGGGGCCAAGGTACAACTTAGGCCATTGCTTCAGAAGGTGCAAGCCCCAAGCCTTGACAGCTTCCATGTGGTGTTGGTCCTGTGGGTGCACAGAAAGACAAGAATTAAGGTTTGGGAAACTCTGCCTAGATTTCACAGGATGTATGGAAGTGCCTGGATGTCCAGGCAAAGGTGTGCTGCAGGGGTGGAGCCCTAATGGAGAACCTCTGCTACTGCAGTGCGGAAGGGAAATGTGGGGTTGAAGACCCCACACTAACTTGCTTTTGAGGACTAACTTGCTTTTGAGTCCCCACTGGGTGGAGCACTTATCTAGTGGAGCTGTGAGAAGAGGGCCACTGTCCTCCAGATCCCAGAATGTAGATCCACTGACAGCTTGCATTACATGTCTGGAAAAGCTGTAGATGCTCCATGCCAGCCTTGAATATAGCTGGGATGGGGGGCTATATTCTGCAAAGCTACAGGGGCAGAGCTGCCCAAGACCATGGGAGCCCACCTCTTGCATTAGCATGATCCAGATGTGAGATATGGAGTTAAAGGAGATAATTTTGGAGCTTTAAGATTTAATGACTTCCCTGTTTGATTTCAGACTTGCATGGGGCCTGTAGCCCCTTTGTTTTGGTCAATTTCTTCCATTTGGAATAGGAGCATTTATCCAATGCCTGTACTCACATTGTATAATACAAGGAACTAACTTGCTTGTGATTTTACAGGCTTCCTTTATCCATCCTTTGGAACAGATTGCTTCACAGTCAAATTCCACAAGATGTACAAAGAAGAGCTGGTAGCAATTCTACCAAAACTTTCCAAAAAATTGAGAAGGAGGGACTTCTCCTTAACTCATTCAATAAAGCCAGCATCACCCTGATACCAAAACCTGGCAAAGACACAATGACAAAAGGAAACTACAGGCCAATATCCCTGATGAACATAGACAGGAAAATTCTCAACAAAATATTAGCAAACTGAATCCAGCAGCACGTTAAAAAAGAATTCACAATAATCAAGTAGTCTTCCTTTCTGGGATGCAAGTTTTGTTAAACATATGCAGAAGGAACTTCCTTGTTTCAGATGAGACTTTGGACTTGGACTTTTGAATTAATGTTGGAATGCATTGAGACTTTTGGGGACTGCTGGGAAGGCATGATTGGTTTTGAAATGTGAGGACATGAGATTTGAGAGGGGCCAGAGGTGAAATGATATGGTTAGCTTTGTGTCCCCACCCAAATCTCATCTTGAATTGTAATCCTCACATGTCAAGGGAGAGACCTAATGGGAGGTGATTGAATCATGGGGGTGGTGTCCTTCATGCTGTTCTCATGATAGTGAGTGAGTTCTCACAAGATCTGATGGTTTTACAGGGGGCTCTTGCCCCTTCACTCACCCCTCTCTCTCTCCTGCTGCCATGTGAGATATGCATCTTCCTCTTCTGCTATGATTGTAAGTTTCCTGAGGCCACCCCAGCCATACAGAACTGTGAGTCAATTAAACCTCTTTTCTATATAAATTACCCAGCCTTGGGTAGTATCTTTATAGCAGTGTGAGAATGGACTAATACACTTGCTTCTACAAAACACACTTGAGTACATAGCCCACAGACCCTATAAAATAACCACACAGTAGAAACTACAAAAGCAACCAGCTAACAACTTCATGATAGGTTCAATATCTCATATATCAATATGAACTTTGAATGTAAATGGTCTAAACACCCCACTTAAAACGAACAGAGTGGCAAGTTGGATAAGAAAAACAAGAAGTATCTTTCTGTTGTTTTCAAGAGACCCACCTCACTTGTAACTACACCCATAGGCTCAGCAATAAGGACTGGGGAAAGATCTATCATGCAGACATAAAACAAAAAGAGATAAAGATAAAATAGACTTTAAACCAGTAATAGTAAAAAAGGATAGAGAACGGCATTACATAATGATAAAGAGTTCAATTCAACAAGAAGACTTAACTACCCTAAATATACATGCATCCAATATTGAAGCACACAGTTTCCAAAAACAAATACTTCTGACCCACAAAAAGACTGAACAGCCACACAATAACATTCAGGGGCTGCAACACTCCACTGACAGCATTAGACAGATCATTCAGGCATAAAAGTAACAAAAAAATTTGGGACTTAAACTTGACATGTGACCAACTGGACATAATAGACATCTACAGAATTCTCCACCCATCAACCACAGAATATAAATTCTTCTCATCTGCACATGGAACATGCTCCAAGATTGACTATATGCTCAGCCATAAAAATGTCTGAATAATTTTTTTTTTAAATCTAAATTATACCAAGCACACCCTCGGACCACAGTGGAAGAAAAATAGAAATATATATCAAGATCTTTCAAAATCACACAATTACATGGAAATTAAACAACCTGCCCCTGAATGACCTTTGAATAAACAAGAAAATTAGGGCAGAAATCAAAAAATTATTTCAAATAAATAAAAACAGTGATACAACATAACAAAACCTCTGGGATGCAGCAAAAAACAGTGTTAAGAGGAGGGTTTACAGTGATAAGTGCTTACCTTAAAAAGTTAGAAAGGTCTCAAAGTAATAATCTAACATCACACCTAGAGGAACTAGGAAAACAAGAACAAGCCAACTCCAAAGCTAGCAGAAGAAAAGAAGTAACAAAAATCAGAGCAGAACAGAATGAAACCGAGACCCAAAAATCCATATAAAGAGTCAATGAAAACAAAAGTTAGATTTTAAAAGGATAAACGAAATTGATAGATCACTAGATAAACAAAGAGAGACAGTCCAAATAAGCACAAACAAGAAAGGTGACATCACAACCAATCACACAGAAATACAAATGATCCACAGTGACTATTATGAGTACCTCCATGCACAAAAACTAGAAAATCTAGAGGAAATAGATAAGTTCCTGGAAACATACAACCTCCCAATATTGAATTAGGAAGAAACCAAAACGCTGAACACACCAATGTTGAGTTCTGAAATTGAATCAGTAAAAAAAACCTTACCAACCAAAAAACCCCTGGAACAGATGGATTCACAGTCAAATTCCACAAGATATATAAAGAGCTGGTACCAATTCTACTGAAACTTTCCAAAAAATTGAGAAGGATAGACTTTTCCCTAACTCATTCAGTAAAGCCAGCATCACCCTGATAGCAAAACCTGGCAAAGACACAATGAAAAAGGAGACTACAGGCCAACACCCCTGATGAACATAGACACAAAAATTCTCAGCAAAATATTAGCAAACTGAATCCAGCAGCACATAAAAAAAGAATTTGCCATGATTAAGTAGGCTTCATTTCTGGGATGCAAGGTTGGTTAAACATACACAAGTCAATAAATGTGACTCATCACACAAACAGAATTAAAAACCAAAACCACATCATCATCTCAATAGATGCAGAAAAGGCTTCTGGTAGAATCCAACATCCCTTCAAGATAAAAACAATTAACAAACTGAGAATTGATGGAACATACCCAAAATAATGAGCCATCTATAATAAACCCACAGCCAACATTACACTGAATGGACAAAAGCTGGAAGTGTTCCCCCTGAGAGCTGGAAAAAAACAAGCGTGGCCACTCTTACAACTCCCATTCAATACAGCACTGGAAGTTCTAGCCAGAGTAACCCAGGCAAAAGAAAGATATAAAATCATTCAAATAGGAAAAAAGTCATCAAACTATCTGTCTTTACTGATGATATGACTCTATACCTATAGCACCTTGAAGACCCTGCTGAAAGGTTCTTGGAACTGTAAACAACTTCAGTAAAGATTCAGAATACAAAATCAATGCACAAAAATCAGTAGCATTTCTATACATCAATAACACTCAAGCTAAGAGCCAAATCAAGAATGAAATCCTATTTACAATAGCCATATACAAAAATAAAATACCTAAAGATACATCTAACTGAGGAGGTGAAAGATTTTTGCAAGGAAAACTATAAAACACTGCAGAAAGAAATCATAAATGACACAAACAAATGGCAAAACATTCCATGCTCATGGATTGGAAGAATCAATATTGTTAAAATGGCCATACTGCCCAAAGCAATCTACATATTCAACACTATTCCTATTGAACTACCAATGTCATTTTTCATAGATGAGAAAAACGGTTTTAAAATTCATGTGGAATCAAAAAGGAGCCTGAATAGCCAAAGCAATACTGAGCAAAAGACAAAGCTGAAAGCATTACATTACCCACATCAAACTATAAGGCTACTGTAACCAAAATAGCACAGTACTGGTACAAAAACAGACACATAGACCAATGGAACAGAATAGAGAATCCAGAAATAAAGCCACAAGCCTACAACCATCTGATCTTGACAGGGCTGACTAAAACAAGCAATGGGGAAAGGACTACCTGTTTGATAAGTGGTGCTGGGATAACTGGCTAGCCACAGGCAGAAGAATGAAACTAGACCCCTACCTTTCATCAGGTACAAAAATTAATTCAAGATGGATTAAAGATTTAAATGTAAGACCTCAAACAATAAGAATCCTAAAAGAAAACCTAAGAAACACCATTCTGGACATTGGCGTTGGAAAAGAATTTATGGCAACATCCTCAAAAACAATTGCAACAAAAACAAAAATTGACAAGTGGGATCTATTTAAACTAGAGAGCTTCTACAAGACAAAAGAAATTATCAACAGAGTAAACAGACAACCTACAGAATGAGAGAAAATATTTGTAAACTATGCACCGACAAAGGTCTAATATCCAGAACCAATAAGGAACTTAAACAATTCAAGAAGCAAAAAACAAATAATCTCCTTAAAAAATGGACGAAAGGGTTGCTCTTCTCGAGGAGTATGTTTGTGGTTTCTCCATATTTCCTGAATTTGAATGTTGGCCTGTCTTGCTAGTTTGGAGAAGTTCTCCTGGATAATAGCCTGAAGAATGTTTTTCAACTTGGTTCCATTCTCCCCGTCACTTTCAGGTACACCAATCAAACATAGGTTCGGTCTTTCCACATAGTCCCATATTTCTTGGAGGCTTTGTTCATTCCTTTTCATTCTTTTTTCTCTAATCTTGTCTTCACACTTTATTTCAATATGTTGATCTTCAATCTCTGATATCCTTTCTTCTGCTTGATCGATTTGGCTATTGATACTTCTGTATGCTCCACGAAGTTCTCCTGCTGTGTTTTTCAGTTCCATCAGGTCATTTATGTTCTTCTCTAAACTGGTTATTCTAGTTAACAATTCCTCTAACCTTTTTTCAAGGTTCTTAGCTTCCTTGCATTGGGTTAGAACATGCTCCTTTACCTTGGAGGAGTTTGTTATTACCCACCTTCTGAAGCCTCCTTCTGTCAATTGGTCAAACTAATTCTCCATCCAGTTTTGTTCCCTTGCTGGTGAGAAGTTGTGATCCTTTGGAGGATAAGAGGTGTTCTGGTTTTTGGAATTTTCAGCCTTTTTGCACTGGTTTTTCCTCCTCTTCATGGATTTATCTACTTTTGGTCTTTGATGTTGGTGACCTTCAGATGGAGTTTTTGTGTGGACGTCCTTTTTGTTAATGTTGATGCTATTCCTTTCTGTTTGTTAGTTTTCCTTCTAACAGACAAACCTCTCTGCTGCAGGTCTGCTGGAGTTTGCTGGAGGTCCACTCCAGACCCTTTGTGCCTGGGTATCACAGGCAAAGGCTGCAGAACAGCAAAGATTTTTGCCTGTTCCTTCCTCTGGAAGCTTCGTCCCAGAGAAGCACCCACCAGATGCCAGCCAGAGCTCTCCTGTATGGGGTGTCTGTTGACCCCTGCTGGGAGATGTCTCCAGTCAGGAGGCACGGGGGTCAGGGACCCACTTGAGGAGGCAGTCTGTCTCTTAGCAGAGCTCAAACGCTGTGCTGGGAGATCTGCTGTTCTCTTCAGAGCTGGCAGGCAGGAACGCTTCAGTCTGCTGAAGCTGCGCCCACAGCTGCCCCTTCCCCCAGGTGCTCTGTCCCAGGGAAATGGGAGTTTTATCTATAAGCCCCTGACTGGGGCAGCTGGCTTTCTTTCAGATACGCCTTGCCCAGAGAGGAGGAATCTAGATAGGCAGTCTGGCTACAGTGGCTTTGTGGCACTGAGGTGGGGTCTGCCCAGTCTGAACTTCCAGGTGGCTTTATTTACACTGTGAGGGGAAAACTGCCTACTCAACCCTCAGTAATGGTGGACGCCCCTCCCCCCACCAAGCTCTAGCATCCCAGGTTGACTTCAGACTGATGTGCTAGCAGCGAGAATTTCAAGCCAGTGGATTTTAGCTTGCTGGGCTCTGTGGGGGTGGGATCCACTGAGCTAGACCACTTGGCTTCCTGGCATCAGCCCCCTATCCAGGGGAGTAAATGATTCTGTCTTGCTGGCATTCCAGGCACCACTGGAGGTATGAAAAAAAACTCCTGCAGCTAGCTTGGTGTCTGCCCAAACATGACCACCCAGTTTTGTGCTTGAAACCCAGGGCCCTGCTAGTGTAGGCGCCTGAGGGAATCTCCTGGTCTGTGGGTTGCGAAGACCATGCGAAAAGCATAGTATCTGGGCCAGAGTGCACTGTTCCTCATGGCGCAGTACCTCATGGCTTCCCTTGGAACTCCCTCTCTGACCCCTTGTGCTTCCTGGGTGAGGCGATGCCCCCCACCGGTCCTCCTCGCCCTCTGTGGGGTGCACCCACTGTTTTACCTGTCCCAATGAGATGAGCCCGGTACCTCAGTTGGAAATGTAGTAATCACCCGCCTTCCGCATTGATCTCACTTGGAACTGTAGACCGGAGTTGTTCCTATTTGGCCATCTTGTCAGCCACCGCCCATTGCAGTATTTTTAATTCCAAAGGTGTAAACAATGTAAATAGCCCAAAATAGAGTTGTGATAAATATAACTATTCTGTGGCATCATTAAAAATCATGTAAGGACATGGGTCAGTGCTCACAGTATACTAAGAGGGAAACTATAAGGTTAAAAACAATATAAATTATGATCCCACTCTTAAGTACTTATTCATTACTTTATTTAAAAAAGAAAAAATATTCCAAAATGTTAAATATGTTATAATTTCTGGATGATTCCAGTCCAAGTAATTTTTATCTGCTTTATATTATTCTGTATTTTTTTTTTTTTTGAGACGGAGTACCACTCTTGTTGCCCAGGCTAGAGTGCAGTGGTAGGATCTCAGCTCGCTACAACCTCCACCTCCCGGATTCAAGGGATTCTCCTGCCTCGGCCTCCTGAGTAGCTGGGATTATAGGCACTGGCCACCATGCCCGGCTAATTTTTGTATTTTTAGTAGAGATGGGGTTTTGCCATGTTGGTCAGGCTGGTCTTGAACTCCTGAACTCAAGTGATCCGCTCGCCTCAGCATCCCAAAGTGCAGGGAATACAGGCATGAGCCACCATGCCTGGCCTATTTTTCTGTATTTTACGGAATGTTTGCAATCTCTATATATTACTTTTAGAATTAGGAAAAAGAGGATCCTTTTTTTTAAATTTTTTTAGTTTTTAAGTTCAAACCAGTCAAACACCACTAAAGAGCTAGTTGTGTTCTGTAACTCTGCAACAGGCTAATGGGTTACAGTGGTCAAGTCAGCCTTCTGTGGGGCTGGGTCTTCCTGTTCCTCACGAAGAGAAGTGAAATGTCGCTGCCTCCCTCATAGCTAACGTAAGAGAGCTTCTACTGAGGCTCCTAGTCTTCCAAGCTGTTTGGCTTCTCTAACTCCCCTGGATAAGGGAAAATTTTCCCCTCCCAAAGCCTTTGTTCTCCATCTTCTTCCTGGACCAGGCAGACAGAAAGAAAACACACATGCCTGCTGCCCAGTCACCGCTGAGGTCTTCTTAAAGGGGAAGGGCACCACCACCCCGCCACCTTCACTGCAAGGTAGCAGACCAACGTGTTCCAGGCAAGAACCCAAGGTCTAGAGAGATTACGTGATCAAAGTTCTCCTGCTTCTCCAATGCTGCACATTCGCACTTTCCTTTGCTTAAGGAAACCAGGGAACGTTTGAGTGAGAAAATGGCATGCTGAGAATTTTCTACGATAGTGAATTCAGGTTTCCTACCTACATTCTTTCCAAGGCAGTTAGTCTGTAAGTGGATGTTCCAGAACTTGAATTCTAACACACTAGATGTATTCACCCTCACCAGCAAATTCTCATTGGGTACTTATTGTGCCCTGCACTGGGCGAAGTTGTACATATAAAGAAGTGACTGCAATTTTCCTGCCCTTAGGAATGAGAATCAAGGGAAAGTCACGTAACACTATGGAAGCATGAGCTTATTGTTGGTAGAATAATATATTTTGGGGACTTCCAGCTTTTTATTTTAAGTCTCCCTGTGCTATAAGTAAAAAAGAATGGCCAGAATAACCTTAGTTTTATTGTACAAAATTAACATTTAAAAACATTTGTGTATTCTCCCCCCAAATCTCAGTGTTTCCAGAGACTGGAATTTAATTAATGTAGCTATTTAGAGATACAAATCAGCCATTATTGTTCTTTTTTTCATAAGGATATTGAGTTTAATTATATCATTATCTTCACTAGCTTCTAATGCTAGATAGAGAACATAAGACTGATTCATTTTCCCCAAAGCTTTTGTGTAGTAAGTTTTTATGTAAGTGGAAAACTTAATGCTAACAGAAACAAATTCAACCACACTTTTAAAATTACGGGATAATTGCTAATTCTGTGGTCATTCATTCCCATGCCATACTCCAACACAGGAAACTATGAGAAATGTAACCACTGGTAAAATTAAACCTGCAATTATAGCACCAATTTCTAGGATATGTTGATTTTTCTCTATTTTGCAACATGTGCACAAATATATAAAATTTTCTGATTTATTTATCATGTTGACCTTTTAAATTCAGTCTGTCATATCATGATGAATATACTTAGGACAGGTTTTTTGTTTGTTTTTTGTTTTTTTTGAGATGGAGTCTCGCTCTGTTGCACAGGCTGGAGTGCAGTGGCACTATCTTGGCTCACTGCAACCTCTGCCTCCCAGGTTCAAGTGATTCTCCTACCTCAACCTCCCAAGTAGCTGGGATTACAGGCACCTGCCACCACACCAAGCTAATTTTTGTATTTTTAGTAGAGACAGGGTTTCACCATTTTGGCCAGGCTGGTCTCGAACTCCTAACCTCAAGTGATCAGCTCGCCTCATCCTCCCAAAGTGCTGGAATCACAGGTGTGAGGCACCGCACCCAGCCTTAAGACAGGTTTTGATACTGTTTATAGTCTTCTTTATCAGTTAAATTTTTAATTTGTCATCGAATGTGAAGGGCAATAATATACTTGGTGAATTAGCATAAGCTACCTTTGAAAATATGAATCAGAAAAAAAAAAGAAACAAGTATGTAGCAAACACATGCTTTATCCTAACCCACCATCCTTTTAGATAATGATTATCTTTTTCACCTAGCATGGGGATCAGTCTCTCTATTTGCAATAAAGTCTCAATGCACCCCATATCTTTACTAATATCCACCATTGGCTTCCAGAACTTTTTCTAGGTACCCTCTATTTCTGTCATCTACTACCCTCAGCCTTTCCTAGTTCTTGGAACAGTGAATCCAGCGCTTCACTGTACCCTGACCTAGAATTATTCACACAACTCCCACATTTTCCTCATTGGCTGAAGCTTTCTCTAACCAGAATCCTTCTTCTAATCATAATTAGATGCATAATTAGTTTTTCACCTATTTCCTTTTCCATGGCCTTAGTAAACTGTTAGTTTGTTATATTTCATCCAATTCTAAATATGTGTTGTATGCCTCTCTGGGTCAGTGTTTTTGGCCCTAGAGCATCAATTCGATTGGAAGGGGCCCTGGCTAATTCCAATGACACAACAGCACATCTGGTATGACACAGCCCCACCCACATATTGGGAGTGGGGACGATGGCAATTCTAGAAATAGTAAATATTGAGCACTCAGTGTTTTGCATGTACTATCTGGATTGAAACCCAGACAGTCTGAATGTAGAGCCAGCACTTTTCACACTGCACTATGCTGTTGTGATGAAGAGGAAAGAAAGTAAGATGCAGAAGAGGAGGAGGCAACAGAAGAGGAGGAGGAGGAAGCAGGAGGTGGAATTCCAGTGGTTAAATCTCTGGATCCAGAAAAGTACTGTAATAGAATCCTCACTGTGGCACTTCCTACTATATGGATGCATATATGGCCCAAGGGCCACATGTATTCAACAAATACAAAGTCTCATGTACTAGGTCATGTGCTATGTGCTACATACTGCCTATTGGGAAAAAAGTCATATGGTCCCTGCTCTTCCACGGCTGGCAGCTTCATAATCCAGAAAGATAAGGGGGCATAGAAAAACATGGAGACAGTGCAGTCTTCTCAGAGGAAGTAATGTCTGATGGGTGGCAGGATGGGTTAGTATTAATCAGATGGGTTAAGGATGGGCTAGTGTGCATCAGAAAGTGGCAAGGAAGGGCATTCCAAGTAAAGGAACTAGCCTGTGCAAAGGCCCCCACCTAATAGGGAAGTGAGGTTTATTGAGACACTACAAGGAAAGAACTCAACATAGTTCCTGGCACATGGTAATAGCTGATAATGTTTCTAATGATGGCAATGATAACAATGATGGTTGTGGTGGTGACCAAAGTTGTGATAGAGGAACATATCCTTCTCAAATTATTGCCATCATGGTTTTTGTTTTGCTTTGTTTTGTTTTTTACTGACAAGGTCTTGCTCTGTTGCCCAGGCTGGAGTAATCACTGCATAGCGAAGTAATCAAAGCTCACTGCAGCCTCGACCTCCTGGGCTCAAGCGATTCTCCCACATCAGCCTCCCAGGTAGCTAACATTATAGGCCTGAGCCACAATGGCTGGCTAATAATTTTTTAAAACAATTTTGGTAGAGTTGGAGTCTTGCTTTGTTGTCCAGGTTGGTCTCAAACACCTAGGCTCAAGTGATGCTTCTGCTTTGGCCTCTCAAAATTCTGAGATTACAGGCATGAGACATCATGCCCATAATCACCACAGCTGATTAACTGAGATTTGTTTTTCCCAGCTTCCATCTCACCCTTTAAAGAGGGCATTTTTTAAGGTACATTTCCCTAAGGATAGGCAAGAAAGGGAAAAAGAAGGAGAACTGGAAGCCCAAATCATGGATGTGTGACTAATCTTGCTCTTATTTATAAATTTGTTTAAATGCAGTGTTATAGGGCTAATTGGTTTAATCTTTACAAATGGAAAAAAATGTGGAGATAATGTGTGGTGATCATTATCATAGAGGTGATCAGTTTCTCCAGAGAAAAACCTAACTAGAACAATTAGATGAGACATTTACCTAACGATTCAAGTTTCTCAGTAGTAGCAGAACAACAACAACAACAAAACAATTTTTTTCCGAAGTAAACAACATCTTCCAGACCACACCTTTTTCAGACCACTCCTAAGAGATGAATGTCGATGGCAGTAGGGATTTTCAAACAGTCTTGCAGAGCGTATGGAAATCGTGGTCCATGTAGTTTCCTTGTTCATCTTCATATTTACCAGGCAATTCAAATACATAGATACTTCCTACAAAAACTTCTGAAATGCTATGGTAACATATGCCATGTAATACAATTTGCATGGATGATTACGTTCCTGTTTACAGCCTTCATCTCTTTTTACAGCTGCTGTACAAATAAGAAAGTTCAAAGGATGGAAAATCTAACAGTTATAAACACTGAATTCCCACACCCAAAAGATTTTCATAAAAGCCAAATAGAAACATACAGAAAGGTGCGGTTGCTCACTCTCATTTTCTTTTAAGTTGCATGACTATTTCCTATTAGACTTCACCTGGTTTGTTTATTTAATGATTCTTTCCAGTAGGCTGTTATTACCTGAAGGAGCATAAAATAGAAACTACAAGCATGAGTTAGAGAAAACTACAATCTTCCTACCAGAGCATGGGAAATAATTAATACTCTAGGAACATTTTTCCACCCAAATCCTGAAATTATTCTCAGAATTGTGGTTCATATGCATAGGTGCACTGTTCCCCCTTTAGGAGAGGAGCCATAGCTTTTTTGGGGGTCTTCAATAAAGTCCATAGCTTCAAAGAATTGTTAAAACACATTGTTCAAAAGTGTTTTTCTTTTGCTATACTCTCACTCAGTAACATTTCCACACCTAGAAAGATACTTTAAAAAGGAAACACCTTTGCTTAAGTGCTCATAAATTAAGCCTGAGCAACATAATGTACAGTAAGTATAAAAATAATATGGATGTTAAACAGTGTGGCAAAGTGGTCACCAGTGCAATCATCAGAAAATATCAAGAGGGATCTCAGATGAATTGGAGTATATGACCCTATTTATTTTTTTCAGTTGCTGTTTTAAAAGTTTGAAAACCTCAGGGCGTGAGTAGATTATTGTGTGATGTCCTTTGGACAAAATTCTTTTAAGCTGACATGCAGGACAAGAATTTGAGTGCTGCAGAAAAATCACCACATTTGCTGATATAATCTTTTTTGCAATTGTCATGGTCTGTGAATTTTTGGAGTCATAGTTTCTTTTCCCCCACTTGGTCCTTCTATGCCTTGCTCATTTTTTCCGATGATCCTCATCCTTCAATGGTTATAATCCTAAATATCCTCAAAGGTGGGATGCTATAGATGATAACTGAGTTCATGTCTACCAATAACGAATAATTTATACTGGGGAGTTCAACTAGCAGTTCTGCAACAATACGAAATGCTGGGGCACAGGGTGGGCAATTTGGCTGGAGTGATACTGTTCACTCATCATCCAGGACATAATAAATATCTTGAATTCTTTTCCTATAAAAGTAAAAGATTCCACTGAGTTTGCATTACTTATGTGATGTCCTTTTTAAGATACCTTTTCAGGCACATTATCATTAATGATGTATGTTTATAAAATAATTTTTAAAAGGTTGGTTTTTAAACGAAGAAGAAGGAGGTGGAGCAGGAGAAATAGAAGCAGCAGCAGTAGTTGAGGTGAATCAGAGGCAGAGGAGGAAGAGGAGAAGTAGATTGGGAAGAGAAGTGAATGTCCAGAGAATTGCTGGTGCAATATAGCCTTCAAAGAATAAGCTGGGCCAATAAACACTGGTGTCTTGGAGCTAAATTTCTGTCTTTCTGTCTGTTGAGAGGAGAAGACCAAAAATGAAGAAAGAGGCAGGAAGACCTAGCCCTTTCTGTCAAACTCCAGATGGAATCATCCTGGTGAAAGGTTCTGAGAAAACATGGACAGTGCCCCCATAGTTCCAGGTACTATTTGTCTGAAGCAGAGGTTCTGGGAGGAACATTCCCCATCCAAATCCTAAAATTATATTCGAAATGATGCATTCATATGCAGTGATGCATTTTTTCTCCTAAGGGGAGGAGACATAGCTTTCTTTAGATACTCAACATAGTCTATAACCTCAAAAAACATGATGAAACAGGTTGTTCAAGGTTAGGGATTCCCAGAAGCTCTCTTTCCAAAAGCATCCAAGTTGTCCTTCATCTATCTCCTAAGCCTTCTTCCCTAGGGGGAATAACTAACACCTAAGGGTATTGGAACAACATTTCCTGAGGATAAAACCTAAGTCGCTTGAACCATTGAGTAACTTCAGCCTCCTTAAGCTTATGTGCTAAATTTGTTAACAGCCCAGATTTCAGATGATCTGCCACAGCTATTTGTATTTTGCAGTATTTCATCATCCTTTCCCATTTGCTATGTCATCTGTTACTCACAACACCTTCAGAGTTAAGTAGGACACCCTCCCTTTAGTTCCCATTTACAGAACAAGAAGCTGAGAGTCAGAGAAGTAAAGTGACTTGCCAGAGTTCCCAAGTAGCAGCCTGCCAGGCTGAGAATCTAGGCAGGGACTCCAGGGAGGTTAAGGCATGTCTGTCTGCAAGGAAGTTAGTCTAAATACAGTTGTGTTGTTGTTGTTTTCCTCCAGTGGCAAATTTTTTTATATCTATATATAATTTTATTATACTTTAAGTTCTAGGGTACATGGTGCACAACGTGCAGTTTTGTTACATATGTATACATGTGCCATGTTGGTGTGCTGCACCCATTAACTCATCATTTACTTAATAAAAATGTTTTAATTCCCCTAACCCAACCCTACGCACATCCTTCCACCACATCTTGGCCTTTCTCAGAGAGAAACTGAATCAAAATCACTCAAAGAGAGTCAGTGCTTTTCTCAGACAACAAAGAAATAGCCAGAGCATATCATGCTGCCAGCAAACTCCAGACACATCAGAAAAACAAACAAACAAACAAACAAACAAACAAACAATGTTCCTCATTATTTTTGAAGATATATTTTGTTTGGAAGTACAGAGCCAGAAACTGCCTCATAGGGAAAAGCATCTCCCTTTTGTAAACATGTATTGTGCACATTAATTTTTAAAGAAATATTTATTTACTAGAATCTTCAATAGATAGTGTTATTGGCTCTAATATTTTCCTCCTCTCTGTATCTGCATTGTTCTCCACATAACTCTGCAATGCACCCACAATGTGGGAAAGATGTACTTCTGAGATTCTTGGCTTTGGGTTTGGACATAGGACTTGCTTTTGCCAACAGAATTAGGCCAAAGTCATACTGTGCTCATTCTGGGCAAAACCACAAAAGCCTTGTGTTTCCTCTCCCCTCTTGTACTTCTGCTGTCACCTTGAGAAGACTATGCCAGACTAACCCATTGGTACCAGGAAGGGAAGAACAGACATTTAGGATAAACCTACATCAACCAAGTCACCCCCACTCATCGTAGGTTGCATTAGCTAATGCCCCAAAAGATACCTCTCTGAAGATGGCATGAAGACCAAACTATCAGCTATGTTTGTTACAAAGTGAAGTTCTCTTCACAATAAACCATGTATTTTTGTGTCCAAATGCAGCAGATAAGGCAATATTACTTGATCTCTGCTGTTGAGTTTTCATAAAGAATTTTTAGGACTCCTTGGTTCCCTACCATGAGTTCTCTTTATGTAGGAATGACCAGGTGTACCTAAGGAGTTTGGCCCACTTGCTGACTGGACTGTTCACAAGTATCTCATCCTCCACACCAACCCATTGTTCTTGTCTACATGAAAGTTTGTGGTTGGAAAGACAGAAACATAAACAGAATACTGAATTGATAAATAGCCTGTGATAAAAAAATTTAGATTCCATCACAATGTCTTGAAAATTCTAAGGGAAAGTGATTTATAACCTGAAATTCTATACCCAGCTAAACTATTATGCAAGTATATGGGTAGAAAAAGACATTTTCAGATACATAAGAAGTACCTGAGAAAATCTCTGGGACACAGCTAAAGCAATGTTTAGAGAGAAATTTATAGCACTAAATGCCCACAGGAGAAAGTAAGAAAGATCTAAAACCAACACCCTAACACCACAATTAAAAGAGGTAGAGAAGCAAAACCAAACAAACTGAAAAGCTAACAGAAGACAAGAAATAACTAAGATCAGAGCAGAACTGAAGGAGATAGAGACACAAAAAACCCTTCAAAGCATCAGTGAATCCAGGATCTGGTTTTTCGAAAAGATTAACAAAATAGATAGACTGCTAGCCAGATTAATGAAGAAAAGAGAGAAGAATCAAATAGACACAATGAAAAATGATAAAGGGGATGTCACCACTGATCCCACACAAATACAAACTACCATCAGAGAATGCTATAAACACCTCTATGCAAATAAACTAGAAAATCTAGAAGAAATGGATAAATTCCTGGACACATACACCCTCCCAAGACTAAACCAGGAAGAACTCAAATCCCTGAATAGACCAGTAACAAGTTCTGAAATTGAGGCAATAATTAATAGGCTACCAACCAAAAAAAGCCCAGGACCAGACAGATTCCCAGCCGACTTCTACCTGAGGTACAAAGAGGAGCTGGTACCATTCCTTCTGAAACTATTCCAAACAATGGAAAAAGAGGGAATCCTCCCTAACTCATTTTATAAGGCCAGAATCATCCTGATACCAAAACCTGGCAGAGACACAACAAAAAAAGAAAATTTCAGGCCTATATCCCTGATGTACATCGAGGTGAAAATCTGGCAAACTGAATCCAGCAACACATCAAAAAGCTTATCCACCATGATCAAGTTGGCTTCATCCCTGGGATGCAAGGCTGGCTCAACATACGTAAATCAATAAACATAATCCATCACATAAACAGAACCAATGACAAAAACCACATGATTATCTCAATAGATGCAGAAAAGACCTATGATAAAATTCAACACCGCTTCATGCTAAAAACTCTCAATAAACTAGGTATTGATGGAACATGTCTCAAAATAATAAGAGCTATTTATGACAAACCCACAGCTAATATCATACTGAATGGGCAAAAGCTAGACACATTCCCTTTGAAAACTGGCACAAGACAAGGATACCCTCTTTCACCACTCCTATTCAACATAGTATTGGAAGTTCTGGCCAGGGCAATCAGGCAAGAGAAAGAAATAAAAGGTGTTCAAATAGGAAGAGAGGAAGTCAAGTTGTCTCTGTTTGCAGATGACATGATTGTATATTTAGAAAACCCCATCATCTCAGCCCAAAATCTCCTTAAGCTGATAAACGACTTCAGAAAAATCTCTGGATACCAAATCTATGTGCAAAAATCACAAGCATTCCTAGACATCAATAACAGGTAAACAGAGAGCCAAAGCATGAGTGAACTCCCATTCACAGTTGCTACAAAGGGAATAAAATACCTAGGAATACAACTTACAAGGGATGTGAAGGACCTCTTCAAGGAGGACTACAAACCACTGCTCAACAAAATCAGAGAGGACACAAACAAATGGAAAAACATTCCATGCTCGTGGATAGGAAGAATCAATATCGTGAAAATGGCCATACTACCCAAAGTAATTTATACATGCAATGCTATCCCCATCAAGGTACCATTGACTTTCTTCACAGAATTAGAAAAACTACTTTAAATTTTGTATGGAACCAAAAAAGAGCCCATATAGCCAAGACAATCCTAAGCAAATGAACAAAGCTGGAGGCATCACACTACCTGACTTCAAACTATACTATGAGGCTACAGTAATGAAAACAGCATGGTAATGGTACCAAAACAGATATATAGACCAATGGAACAGAACAGAAGCCTCAGAAATAGCACTACACATCTACAAGTCAGGAAAGAACAGATGCTGGAGAGGATGTGGAGAAATAGGAATGCTGTTACACTGTTGGTGGGAGTATAATTTAGTTCAACCATTGTGGAAGACAGTGTGGCAATTCCTCAAGGATCTAGAACCAGAAATACCATTTGTCCAGCAATCCCATATACCCTAAGGATTATAAATCATTCTACTATAAAGACATACGTGTACATATGTTTATTGCAGCACTGTTCACAATAGCAAAGACTTGGAACCAACCCAAATGCCCATCAATGATAGACTGGATAAAGAAAATGTGGCACATACACATCATGGAATACTGTGCAGCCATAAAAAAGGATGAGTTTATGTCCTTTGCAGGGACATGGATGAAGCTGTAAGCCATCATTCTCCGCAAACTAACACAGGAATAGAAAACCAAACACCACGTGTTCTCACTCATAAGTGGGAGTTGAACAACGAGAACATGTGGACACAGGGAGGGGAACATCACACACTGGGGCCTGTCGGGGAGTGGGGAGCTAGGTAAGGGAGAGCATTAGGAGAAATACCTAATGTAGATGGTAGGTTGATGGTGCAGTAAACCACCATGGCACGTGTATATCTATGTAACAAACCTGCACATTCTGCACATGTATCCCAGAACTTAGAGTATAATAAAAAAATGGACAAAAGGCATAAACAGACACTTCTCAAAATAAGACATACGAGTGGTCAAGAAACATGTGAAAAGATCCTCAATGTCACTAATCATCAGAGAAATCCAAATAAAAACCACAATGAGATACCATCTTACATCAGTCAGAATGACTACTATTAAAAAGTCAAAAAAACAACAGATGCTGGCAAAGATGTAGAGAAAAGGTAACACTTACACACTGTTGGTAGGAATGTTTTTAGCTTAGCCATGTAGAAAGCAGTTTGAAGATTTCTCAAATAACTTAAAGCAGAACTATTATTTGACCCAGCAATACCATTACTGGGTATATATACAAAAGAAAATAAATCATTCTACCAAAAAGACACACTCATATGTTATCAAAAAGATTCACTCATATGTTTATTACAACACTATTCACAATAGACATGGAAGCAACCTAGGTGTCCATCAGTGGAGGCTTGGATAAAAAAATTGGTACATATGCATTATATAATACTATGCAGCCATAAAAAGAATAAAATCATGTCCTTTGCAGCAACATGGATGCATCTGGAGGCCATTATCCAAAGTGAATTAACGCAGGAACAGAAAACCAAATATTGCGTGTTCTCATTTTTAAGTGGGAGCTAAACATTAGATACTCATGGGCATAAAGATGGCAATAATAGCCACTGGGGACTACTAGAGTGGAGAGAGAGGAAGAGGGACATGGGTTGAAAAACTAACTATTGGGTACTATGCTCACTACCTGGGTGACAGGATCATCTGTATGCCAAACCTCAGCGTTATGCAATATACTCATGTAACAAACCTACACATGTACTCCCTGAATCTAACATGAAATTTGAAATTATTTAAAAAAAACCCTCTGGCGTCTAAATACCATAGTGGCAAAACCAACACTACTTTAATAAGTGAGTTTACATACTTTAGCACTTCTTTCTGAAAGCTTTTTATTCATCAGAGCTTAATTATTGTCATTTAAATGTTTTCATATTTGTTACATAATTAGGAATGTTGCAAATACTTTGTCATTTCCAGTTCACAAATGGGATGATGAAGGAACAGCTAGACTATGGCTTGTGTAACAGATACACATATTCCTTGTGTGTCTGTCTGTCTGAAATCCAATTTTCTGTTCAGATGTGTAAATATACATACATATCATTATGATTAACGTTCTATAGAAGGGGTCTGGTGGAGCAGAAGAAAGGTTGCCTCTTAAGTATAATTATAGCTGCTGGGGAGGGCTATTGTGAGAATGAGAAATATAGAGAAAGTAAATAACACTACACAATGGAGAGGTTAAAGTCTTTCAGGAACTACACAGATTAGAAATTGATCCTGTCTTGCCAAAAGCTAAGGGAGGCTTTAAAACCCTTCCTTTTCCCACAGTGAGACATTTGACAGCAGTCTTTCTGTAGACTCATAGGAGAGTTGTATTTACACCATTCATATAGATAATAGTAACCAATAACTCTTATTGAGTAATTGGAGTAATTGCTATGTGCCACACTGAGTCTTTCATATAGTTTGTCTCATTATATAATTAGAATCTATAAAGTAGCAAATGACAGACATGCTTAGAACCAAGGAAATAGCGCGGTTAGAACCAAGGAAGTAGTAAATAAAATTAGACGTGGTTAGAACTAAGGAAATGAAGATTCTGCACTTAAAAATAAAAAAGCAACTTTTGAGTAATTGCAGAAAGGCCTGGGATTTTCTACAATTTGTAGATAAATCCTGATATCATCTAATGATGTTTACTGTGGTTTCTGGGCCCAGGTAGAGTGTAACAAGGACCAGCAAATAACCTCTTAAATAGGTCCGGGTCAATAACCAGAACAGAAGACTTGCTTTTGGCCACACCTCTTAAGGAGGGGCTGTTACCAGTTAAGAAGAGAATTCTATATTAAATAAATAAATAAATGTTCTGGTTGTGGGTTGTTTAATGCAAATTCCTATTTAGTTCACCTGATAATAAACTATATTTAATTCATGATGTAATTCTATGTTCTGTAATGGTTTTTACAGAGCCCCAGCTTGAAAAACCTTTTTTGGGTATTGCTTGTTAGTGGATGCAGCTGTTGAGAAGGGGCAAGGTTTTGACTTTATGTTGTAGTTCATGTTCACTGATGCAGAGAGGTGTTTATAATGTATTGTGAGTGACTTAAGCAGAGTATAAAACACCATATTATCCCATTTTGTAAAACAAATAACAGGCAAACGAAACGCTAAACAACATTGTTTATTAACATTAGAAAATTTGAAACATCAAAACATACTTCAGAGCAAAGAAAAAAAGAGAAAATGGGGAACACCTAAATGTTTAACTATAAAGCACTGGCTTAATAAATTGAAGTAGATATATATGTAGTCTTGAAATATGGCTGTATAAAGGAGTACTAAGAAGGAATTTTGTAGCTATAAGTGCCTACATTAAAAAAGAAGATAAACTTCATAAAAAAAGAATGATGCATCTCAAATAATTAGAAAAGCAAGAACAAACCAAAGCCAAAATTAGTAGAAGAAAAGAAACATAAAGATCAGACAAAAATGAAATTGAAATAAAGAAAATAATACAAAAGATCAATGAACAAAAAGTTGGTTTTTGAAAAGTTATACATAATTGGTAAACTTTTAGCCAGACTGAGAAAAAAAATAAGCAGATCCAAATAAATAAACTCAGAGGTGAAAAAGGAGACATTACAACTGATACTGCAGAAACTCAAAGGACCATTATTGGTTACTATGAGCAACTATATGCCAATAAATTGGGAAATTTAGAAGAATGGACAAATTCCTACACATGTACAATCTACCAAGACTGAATTGTGAAGAAATCCAAAACCTGAACAGACCACTAACAAGTAATGAGATCAAAGCTGTAATAAAAAAATCTCCCAGTAAAGAAAAGTCCGGGACCTGATGACTTCACTGCTGAATCCTACCAGACATTTTAAAAAGAACTAATATGAATTCTACTCAAATTATTTCAAAAAATAGAGGAGGAGGGAATACTTCCAAACTTATTCTGTGAGGCCAGTATTATCCTGATGCCAAAACCAGACAAAGACACATCAAAGAAAAGAAAATTACAGGCCAATATCTCTGATGAATATTGATGCAAAAATCCTCAACAAAATACTAGCAAGCCAACAATACATTTAAAAAGGCCATTTCTCAGGACCAAGTGAAATTTATCCTTGGGATACAAGGATGGTTCAACATATGCAAATCAATCAGTGTGATACATCATATTAACAGAATGAAGGACAAAAACCATGTGATCATTTCAATAGATGCTGAGAAAGCATTTGATAAAAGCTAACCCCTTCATGATGAAAACCTTCAAAAAACTGGGTATAGAAGAAACATACCTCAACATTATAAAAGCCGTATATGACAGACCCACAGCTAATATAATACTGAATGGGGAAAAACTGAAAGCCTTTCCTCTAAGATTTGGAACACAACAAGGACGCCCACTTTCACCACTGTTATTCAGCATAGTACTGGAAGTCCTAGCTAGAGCAATCAGGCAAGAGAAAGAAATAAAGGGCATCCAAATTGGAAAGGAAGAAGTTGAATTATCCTCGTTTGCAGATAATATGATCTTACATTTGGGAAAACCTAAAGACTCCACCAAAAAACTATTAGAACTGATAAACAAATTCAGTAAGCTTGCAGGATACAAAATCAACACACAAAAATTTGGCATTTCTACATGCCAATAGTGAACAACCTGAAAAATAAAAAGTAATCCCATTTACAATAGTCACAGGTAAAATTAAATACCTAGGAATTAATTTAACCAAAGAAGTGAAAGATCTCTATAATGGAAACTATAAAACACCCATGAAAGAAATGCAAACACTAAAAAATGGGAAGATATTCCATGTTCAGGAATTGTAAGAATCAATGTTGTAAAAATGTCCACACTACCCAAAGCAATCTACAGATTCAATGCAATCCTTATCGAAGTACCAATGACATTTTTCACATATATAGAAAAAACAATCCTAAAATTTATGTGGAACCACAAAAGACCCATAATAACAAAAGCTATCCTAAGTGAAAAGAACAAAACTGGAGGAATCATGTTACCTGGCTTCAAATTATACTACAGAGCTAGAGTAACCACAATAGCATGGTATTAGCATAAAAACATACATGTAGACCAATGAAACAGAATAGAGAACCCAGAAACAAATCCACACACCTACAGTGAACTCATTTTTGACAAAGGTGTCAAAAACATACACTGGGGAAATGACAGTCTCTTCAGTAAATGATGCTGGGAAAACTGGATATCCATATGCAGAAGAATGAAACTAGATCTCTATCTCTTGCCATATATAAAAATCAAGTCAAAATGGATTAAAGGTCCAGCATGGTGGCTTACACCTGTAATCTCAGCACTTTGGGAGGCCAAGGTGGGTGGATCACCTGAGGTCAGGAGTTTGAGACTAGCCTGGCCAATGTGGTGAAACCCCGTCTCTACTAAAAATACAAAAATTAGCTGGGCGTGGTGGTGGGAACCTGTCATCCCAGCTACTTGGAAGGCTGAGGCAAGAGAATTGCTTGAACCTAGGAGGCAGAGGTTGCAGTGAGCCAAGATCATGCCATTGCACTCCAGCCTGGGTGACAGAGAGAGACCCTGTCTCAAAATAAAAAAAAAAAAAAAAGGAAAAAAGAAGATTGAAGACTGAAATGTAAGACCTCAAACTTTGAAACTACTACAAGAAAACATCAAGGAAACTAGGACATTGGTCTGGGCAAAGGTTTCTTGAGTAATACCCCACCAGCACAGGCAACCAAGGCAAAAATGGACAAATGGGGTCACATGAATTTAAGAAGCTTCTGCACAGCAAAGGAAACTATCAACAAAGTGAAGAGACAACCTACAGAATGAGAGAAAATATTTGCAAACTACCCATATGACAAAGGATTAATAACCAGAATATATAAGGAGCCCAAACAACTCTACAGAAGAAAATATAATAATCTGATTAAAAACAGCAAAATGTTTGAATAGACATTTATCAAAAGAAGACATACATAAGGCAAACAGATATATGAAAAGATGATCAACATTATTGATCATCAGAGAAATGCAAATCAAAACTACTGTGAGATATTATTTCATCCCAGTTAAAATGGCTTATATCCAAAAGACAGCAATAACAAAGGCTGCTGAAGATGTGGAGAAAATTCCCACTGTTGGTGGGAATTTAAATGAGCACAACCACTATGGAGAACAGTTTGGATATTCCTCCAAAAACTACCTAAATAGAACTACCACGTGATCCAACAATCTCACTGCTGGGCATATACCTGAAAGAAAGGGTATCAGTATATTGATGAGATATCTGCACTCCCCTGTTTGTTTCAGCACTGTTTGCAATAGTCAAAATTTGGAGGCAACCTAAGTGTTTATCAACAGATGAACCGATAAAGAAAATGTCCTATATACACACAATGGAGTACTATTCAGCCATGAAAAAGAATGAGATCCTGTAATTTGCACAAGATGGGTGGAACTGGAGGTCATTATGCTAAGTGAAATAAGCCAGGCACATAAAGACAAACATAGCATATTCTTATTTATTTGTGGGATCTGAAAATCAAAACAATTGAACTCATGGAGCTAAAGAGCAGAAGGGTAGTTAACAGAGGCTGGGAAGGGTAGTGGGAGGGTTGCAGTGGGGGCATGGTGGGGATGGTTAATGGGTACAAAAAAATTAGAAAGAATGAATAATTCCCAGCATTTGACAGCATAACAGGGTGACTACAGTCAACAAGAATTTAATAGTACATTTAAAAATAACTAAAAGAGTATAATGGGATTGTTTGTAACACAAAGGATAAATACTTGAGGGGATGAAAGCCCCATTTTACATGATGTGATGTAAACATATTGGATGCCTGTATCAAAACATCTTATGTACCGTATAAATATATATACCTACTATGAACTCACAGAAATATAAAATAAAAAATTAAAAAAACAAATAAAAGTAACCATGGACAATATATAAACAAATGGATTTCATGTGTTCCAATAAAACTTTATTCAGAAAAAATATAGCTGTAGAAAAATTTATTGACACTGACAATATTCATAACTTACTGTTAAAAGCAATAAAACATAATCCAAAATATTTTGATTTATTTTTATAAAAGAAAATGTATACATAGATAAAACATTTAGAAATATAGATACTAATATATTAACATGTTTACTTTGAATGGTGAGATTACAATTGATTTTTTTAACATAATTTAAATAGACTATTTTTTTAGAACGGTTGTAGATTTACAGAAAGTTGAGAAGATGGTAGAGAGAGTTGCCATATATCCCATATCCAGTTTCCCCTATTATTACCATCCTATATCAGTAGCATGCATTTGTTACACTAATAAACCAATACTGAAATATCATTAACTAAAATTCATACTTTGTTAGAATTTCTTTAGTTTCTATTTAGTGTCTTTTTCCCTGTTCCAGGATCCCATCTAGGATACCACGTTACATTTAGCATCATGTCTCTTTAGGAACCTCTTGGTTGTGACAGTTTCTCAGACATTTGTTTTTGTTAACCATGACAGTCTTGAGGAGTATTGGTCAAGTATTTTGTAGGATGTCCCACTATCGGAATTTGTCTATGTTTTTGTTATGATTAGGCTGGGGTTATGGGTTTGGGGGAGGAACAGTTGATTTTTGTATTCTTTTAATTAATTTATCTATTTACTAAAATGAACATGTTTTACTTTTGTACTAAAACAGTTACGATGAAATCATGCATACGCACACACACACACACACACACACACACACGCACACACGTATATGCATTCATCATTGCTAGCCATCAGATATAAGGATGGTTGTTGCCTGGGTCGGCACTAGGTCAAACTGCGGTTAGCAAATTTTCTTCTCAGTAAGTTTCAGCTGCTCTTTTCAGCATCCTCTCATTCCCGTTTCAATGTGTCTGACAGTTGGTAAAGGTTTAAGATACAGCTTCTTTATGAAGACTCTTGCATTTTAATATAAGATTCTAAAAATCTGATAAGTTTTCAATACCCAAAGGAATTAGACTCTAATGGCAGAGTTGCAGGGACCTGGTGGAGGAGAAGTTGCAAGTGGATAGAGGAGGAACTGTTCCCCACACCTCTATTCCTGATTTTGCAGAGTGATTATTGTCTATGTGAGATGTTCATACAAAGACTCATCAGAGACAAGCAACATACAGGTTAGCAAAGGAATCAAATAAACAATCT
This sequence comes from Pongo abelii, assembly GCF_028885655.2. Classification (NCBI taxonomy): domain Eukaryota; kingdom Metazoa; phylum Chordata; class Mammalia; order Primates; family Hominidae; genus Pongo; species Pongo abelii. Next base: position 47,471,176 of record NC_071999.2, read on the forward strand.
GTCAGAAACAGAATTAGGACCTTAGAATAGTTTTCTCCCTGATCCTAGGAATCTGTCGTTTTTGTCTTCAAAACCCTATTTCTTCCTTCCTTTTATAATAGCAGCCTCATTTTCCTTTAGTGGTTCCCTTTCTCCCACTGTCTCCTACTATTCCAGAAATGACTATTTGACCAGACCTAGAGTCCAAAAGCTCCCTCCATTCCCACAGTGATTGGTGGATCTGGAATAAACATGTGACTCTAAGTGAGCCAATGGGAGCTTGTCCTGAGACTTTTGCCAAAGCTATTAGGAAAGAGGAGCTTTGTTTCTGTGATGGATGTTAAGCTGATAGGATGTAAGACTGGAGTTGCTAAGGATTATCCAGACTACCACAGAGAAAAAATCTGTCTGAGAAGGAAGCCAACACAAGACGAATAGATTCTTGAAGATAATGTGTGATTTTTCTGACAAACTAGATTTATCTCCTAGACTTTCCAGTTACATGAGCCAGTAAAGTTTTTTGTGTGTGTGTTAAGTCAGTTCAGGTTGTGTTTTTGGGACTGCAACTAAAAGACCCTCCATCAAAAAACTCTCTTAAGATCCTATTCTTTTAAATAAATTAACTATCTACTTACTCAAGTGTCTGATCTCAGCATACTTCCCATTTCTCAATGTTATTTTTTTTTTAAATCTTTGGACTCTTGTATCTTGTTCTTATAAAATAAAAAGATAACCTGTTAAAAATTCAGTCAGGTTGATTATTTGGTTTCATGTAGTCTATATAGTTTATTTCCACTGGTGATGAAATCAAATTCAGAACACACTAAAATATCGAACATATTGAAAATATCTCTGTGATTAGGATATAGCTACAACTTTGTGACTTTAAAAGACTTTGGGCTAGGCACGGTGCTCATGCTGGTAATCCCAGCACTTTGGAAGGCTGAGGCAGGTGGATTGCTCGAGCCCAGGAGTTGGAGACCAGCCTGGGCCACATAACGAAACCTGTCTCTACTAAAAATACAAACACTAGCCAGGTGTGGTGGTGCGCACCTATAATTCCAGTTACTCAGGGTGCTGAGGCAGGAGAATTGCTTGAACCTGGGAGGAAGGGGTTGCAACGAGTCAGGATTGGGCCACTGCACTCCAGCCTGGGGGACTGAGATTCTGTCTCAACAACAACAACAACAACAACAACAACAACAACAAAAGCCATAAAAGATTTCGTTTAATTTTTTTTTTGAGGCAGAGTCTCACTCTGTTGCCCAGGCTGGAGTGCAGTGGCGCAATCTCGGCTCATTGCAACCTCTGCTTCCCGGGTTCAAGCGATTCTCCTGCCTTGGCCTCCTGAGTAGCTGGGATTACAGGTGCATGCCACCATACCTGGCTAATTTTTTTTTTGTATTTTTAGTAGACATGGGGTTTCACCATGTTGGTCAGGCTGGTCTCGAACTCCTGACCTCATGATCCGCCCACCTCAGCCTCCCAAAGTGCTGGGATTACAGGCATGAGCCACTGCGCCCAGCCGATTTTGTTTAATTTTTTTTTCTTTTTTTTTTATTATTATTATACTTTAAGTTCTAGGGTACATGTGCACAATGTGCAGGTTAGTTACATATGTATACATGTGCCATGCTGGTGTGCTGCACCCATTAACTTGCCATTTAGCATTAGGTATATCTCCTAATGCTATCCCTCCCCCCTCCCCCCACCCCACAACAGTCCCCAGAGTGTGATGTTCCCCTTCCTGGGTCCATGTGTTCTCATTGTTCAATTCCCATCTATGAGTGAGAACATGCAGTGTTTGGTTTTTTTCTCCTTGCAATAGTTTACTGAGAATGATGATTTCCAATTTCATCCATGTCCCTACAAAGGACATGAACTCATCATTTTTTATGGCTGCATAGTATTCCATGGTGTATATGTGCCACATTTTCTTAATCCAGTCTATCATTGTTGGACATTTGGGTTGGTTCCAAGTCTTTGCTATTGTGAATAGTGCCGCAATAAACATACGTGTGCATGTGTCTTTATAGCAGCATGATTTATAGTCCTTTGGGTATATACCCAGTAATGGGATGGCTGGGTCAAATGGTATTTCTAGTTCTAGATCCCTGAGGAATCGCCACACTGACTTCCACAATGGTTGAACTCGTTTACATTCCCACCAACAGTGTAAAAGTGTTCCTATTTCTCCACATCCTCTCCAGCACCTGTTGTTTCCTGACTTTTTAATGATTGCCATACTAACTGGTGTGAGATGGTATCTCATTGTGGTTTTAATTTGCATTTCTCTGATGGCCAGTGATGAAGAGCATTTTTTCATGTGTCTTTTGGCTGCATAAATGTCTTCTTTTGAGAAGTGTCTGTTCATATACTTCGCCCACTTTTTAAAGGGGTTGTTTGTTTTTTTCTTGTAAATTTGTTTGAGTTCATTGTAGATTCTGGATATTAGCCCCTTGTCAGATGAATAGGTTGCGAAAATTTTCTCCCATTTTGTAGGTTGCCTGTTCACTCTGATGGTAGTTTCTTTTGCTGTGCAGAAGCTCTTTGGTTTAATTAGATCTCATTTGTCAATTTTGGCTTTTGTGGCCATTGCTTTTGGTGTTTTAGACATGAAGTCCTTGCCCATGCCTATGTCCTGAATGGTAATGCCTAGGTTTTCTTCTAGGGTTTTTATGGTTTTAGGTCTAACGTTTAAGTCTTTAATCCATCTTGAATTAATTTTTGTATAAGGTGTAAGGAAGGGATCCAGTTTCAGCTTTCTACATATGGCTAGCCAGTTTTCCCAGCACCATTTATTAAATAGGGAATCCTTTCCCCATTGCTTGTTTTTCTCAGGTTTATCAAAGATCAGATAGTTGTAGACATGTGGCGTTATTTCTGAGGGCTCTGTTCTGTTCCATTGATCTATATCTCTGTTTTGGTACCAGTACCATGCTGTTTTGGTTACTGTAGCCTTGTAGTATAGTTTGAAGTCAGGTATCATGATGCCTCCAGTTTTGTTCTTTTGGCTTAGGATTGACTTGGCGATGCGGGCTCATTTTTGGTTCCATATGAACTTTAAGGTAGTTTTTTCTAAATCTGTGAAGAAAGTCATTGGTAGCTTGATGGGGATGGCATTGAATCTATAAATTACCTTGGGCAGTATGGCCATTTTCACGATATTGATTCTTCCTACCCATGAGCATGGAATGTTCTTCCATTTGTTTGTATCCTCTTTTATTTCATTGAGCAGTGGTTTGTAGTTCTCCTTGAAGAGGTCCTTCACGTCCCTTGTAAGTTGGATTCCTAAGTATTTTATTCTCTTTGAAGCAATTGTGAATGGGAGTTCACTCATGATTTGGCTCTCTGTTTGTCTGTTATTGGTGTATAAGAATGCTTGTGATTTTTGTACATTGATTTTGTATCCTGAGACTTTGCTGAAGTTGCTTATCAGCTTGAGGAGATTTTGGCCTGAGACAATGGGGTTTTCTAGATATACAATCATGTCATCTGCAAACAGGGACAATTTGACTTCCTGTTTTCCTAATTGAATACCCTTTATTTCCTTCTCCTGCCTAATTGCCCTGGCCAGAACTTCCAACACTATATTGAATACGAGTGGTGAGAGAGAGCATCCCTGTCTTGTGCCCGTTTTCAAAGGGAATGCTTCCAGTTTTTGCCCATTCAGTATGATATTGGCTGTGGGTTTGTCATAGATAGATCTTATTATTTTGAGATATGTCCCATCAATACCTAATTTATTGAGAGTTTTTAGCATGAAGGATTGTTGAATTTTGTCAAAGGCCTTTTCTGCATCTATTGAGATAATCATGTGGTTTTTGTCTTTGGTTCTGTTTATAGGCTGGATTACATTTATTGATTTGCGTATATTGAACCAGCCTTGCATCCCAGGGATGAAGCCCACTTGATCATGGTGGATAAGCTTTTTGATGTGCTGCTGGATTCGGTTTGCCAGTATTTTATTGAGGATTTTTGCATCAATGTTCATCAAGGATATTGGTCTAAAATTCTCTTTTTTGGTTGTGTCTATGCCCGGCTTTGGTATCAGGATGATGCTGGCCTCATAAAATGAGTTAGGGAGGATTCCCTCTTTTTCTATTGATTGGAATAGTTTCAGAAGGAATGGTACCAGTTCCCCCTTGTACCTCTGGTAGAATTTGGCTGTGAATCCATCTGGTCCTGGACTCTTTTTGGTTGGTAAGCTATTGATTATTGCCACAATTTCAGAGCCTGTTTTCGGTCTATTCAGAGATTCAGCTTCTTCCTGGTTTAGTCTTGGGAGAGTGTATGTGTCCAGGAATTTGTCCATTTCTTCTAGATTTTCTAGTTTATTTGCGTAGAGATGTTTGTAGTATTCTCTGATGGTAGTTTGTATTTCTGTGGGATCAGTGGTGATATCCCCTTTATCATTTTTTATTGCATCTATTTGATTCTTCTCTCTTTTTTTCTTTATTAGTCTTGCTAGCGGTCTATCAATTTTGTTGATCCTTTCAAAAAACCAGCTCCTGGATTCATTAATTTTTTGAAGGGTTTTTTGTGTCTCTATTTCCTTCAGTTCTGCTCTGATTTTAGTTATTTCTTGCTTTCTGCTAGCTTTTGAATGTGTTTCCTCTTGCTTTTCTAGTTCTTTTAATTGTGATGTTAGGATGTCAATTTTGGATCTTTCCTGCTTTCTCTTGTGGGCATTTAGTGCTATAAATTTCCCTCTACACACTGCTTTGAATGCATCCCAGAGATTCTGGTACGATGTGTCTTTGTTCTCGTTTGTTTCAAAGAACATCTTTATTTCTGCCTTCGTTTCATTATGTACCCAGTAGTCATTCAGGAGCAGGTTGTTCAGTTTCCATGTAGTTGAGCGGTTTTGAGTGAGTTTCTTAATCCTGAGTTCTAGTTTGATTGCACTGTGGCCTGAGAGACAGTTTGTTATAATTTCTGTTCTTTTACATTTGCTGAGGAGAGCTTTACTTCCAAGTATGTGGTCAATTTTTGAATAGGTGTGATGTGGTGCTGAAAAAAATGTATATTCTGTTGATTTGGGGTGGAGAGTTCTGTAGATGTCTATTAGGTCCGCTTGGTGCAGAGCTGAATTCAATTCCTGGGTATCCTTGTTAACTTTCTGTCTCGTTGATCTGTCTAATGTTGACAGTGGGGTGTTAAAGTCTCCCATTATTAATGTGTGGGAGTCTAAGTCTCTTTGTAGGTCACTCAGGACTTGCTTTATGAATCTGGGTGCTCCTGTATTGGGTGCATATATATTTAGGATAGTTAGTTCTTCTTGTTGAATTGATCCCTTTACCATTATGTAATGGCCTTCTTTGTCTCTTTTGATTTTTGTTGGTTTAAAGTCTGTTTTATCAGAGACTAGGTTTGCAACCCCTGCTTTTTTTTGTTTTCCATTTGCTTGGTGGATCTTCCTCCATCCTTTTATTTTGAGCCTATGTGTGTTTCTGCACGTGAGATGGGTTTCCTGAATACAGCACACTGATGGGTCTTGACTCTTTATCCAATTTGCCAGTCTGTGTCTTTTAATTGGAGCATTTAGTCCATTTACATTTAAAGTTAATATTGTTATGTGTGAATTTGATCCTGTCATTATGATGTTAGCTGGTTATTTTGCTCGTTAGTTGATGCAGTTTCTTCCTAGTCTCGATGGTCTTTACATTTTGGCATGATTTTGCAGCGGCTGGTACCGGTTGTGCCTTTCCATGTTTAGTGTTTCCTTCAGGAGCTCTTTTAGGGCGGGCCTGGTTTTGACAAAATCTCTCAGCATTTGCTTGTCTGTAAAGTATTTTATTTCTCCTTCACTTATGAAGCTTAGTTTGGCTGGATATGAAATTCTGGGTTGAAAATTCTTTTCTTTAAGAATGTTGAATATTGGCCCCCACTCTCTTCTGGCTTGTAGAGTTTCTGCCAAGAGATCCGCTATTAGTCTGATGGGCTTCCCTTTGAGGGTAACCCGACCTTTCTCTCTGGCTGCCCTTAACATTTTTTCCTTCATTTCAACTTTGGTGAATCTGACAATTATGTGTGTTGGAGTTGCTCTTCTCGAGGAGTATCTTTGTGGTGTTCTCTGTATTTCCTGGATCTGAATGTTGGCCTGCCTTGCTAGATTGGGGAAATTCTCCTGGATAATATCCTGCAGAGTGTTTTCCAACTTGGTTCCATTCTCCCTGTCACTTTCAGGTACACCAATCAGGCGTAGATTTGGTCTTTTCACATAGTCCCACATTTCTTGGAGGCTTTGTTCGTTTCTTTTTATTCTTTTTTCACTAAACTTCCCTTCTCTCTTCTTTTCATTCATTTCATCTTACATCACTGATACCCTTCCTTCCAGTTGATCGCATCAGCTCCTGAGGCGTCTGCATTCTTCACGTAGTTCTTGAGCCTTGGCTTTCAGCTCCTTTAAGCACTTTTCTGTATTGGTTATTCTAGTTATACATTCGTCTAAATTTTTTTCAAAGTTTTCAACTTCTTTGCCTTTGGTTTGAATTTCCTCCTGTAGCTCAGAGTAGTTTGGTCGTCTGAAGCCTTCTTCTCTCAACTCATCAAAGTCATTCTCTGTCCAGCTTTGTTCCGTTGCTGGTGAGGAACTGCATTCCTTTGGAGGAGGAGAGGCGCTCTGCTTTTTAGAGTTTCCAGTTTTTCTGCTCTGTTTTTTCCCCATCTTTGTGGTTTTATCTACTTTTGGTCTTTGATGACGGTGTTGTACAGATGGGTTTTTGGTGTGAATGTCCTTTCTGTTTGTTAGTTTTCCTTCTAACAGACAGGACCCTCAGCTGCAGGTCTGTTGGAGTTTGCTAGAGGTCCACTCCAGACCTTGTTTGCCTGGGTATCAGCAGCAGTGTCTGCAGAACTGTGGATTTTTGTGATCTGCGAATGCTGCTGTCTGATCGTTCCTCTGGAAGGTTTGTCTCAGAGGAGTACCCAGCCATGTGAGGTGTCAGTCTGCCCCTACTGGGGGGTGCGTCCCAGTTAGGCTGCTCGGGGGTCAGGGGGTCAAGACCCACTTGAGGAGGCAGTCTGCCCGTTCTCAGATCTCCAGCTGCGTGCTGGGAGAACCACTGCTCTCCTCAAAGCTGTCAGACAGGGACCTTTCGATTTTGTTTAATTTTAAGCAAGCCTGTTAACCGGTGGGGACCTCTCTTTTGCCCCAGTAGTTTCTCAACTACCAGAAAATTCTTCTGGTCGGTTTTCATGGCAGCAACACCAGCTCAGGTTTCCTGATTTTAAAGCGTCATTTAGCAAATGATCAATCAGCCACTTTCTACCACACTTCAATCACTGGCCAACGTGAAATGAGTTAAATGGTATTCTTTGCACTGGAAGAAATGTGAAGGTGATACAATTGCTCTCAAGAATTCATTCATACAAGGTAAGGGTTAAATGCTTGGACATTTCACAGCCTCTAAAAACTGGATCTCAACCCCAACTCTGCTGTTTACTTGCTATCTGACTGCAGAGAGGTAACAAAAATCTCGGTGATTCAGTCTCATCACCTAAGAAATAGGAATAATAATAGAAAAATAACCTAAAATAATATATAATACAATATCATATAAAACAATAGGACTGGTGTGAGATTAAGAGAACTGGTCCATAAAGCACTAAACACAGTGGGTGACACAGAGGAAATGCTCAGTCAGCATCAGGTGGCTCTTTAGATATGCAGTTGTGATCACATCTGGAATTCACGATGTGCTTAAAATGGATACTTTATATGAAGTCTGTCTATTTGAGATATCCCAAAAAATTAAAAATCAAGCTGACTGGTCTTTTGAGAATGAAAGATGTGGGGAAAAATGCAATGAATATCTAATTTGGGTCAATTACTCACTGTCTTGCTTGTTCGGGAATTATGACTAGAAGTGTTAATAAAAGAATTAAGCCATGAGTTACTCTCAGAAGTATTGCTATAAACATTTGACCTCTGCTACCATCCCTGTTGTAAGGACTCATTGAACACTTACATGTTGCATGGTGTGTGCTCGTTAATTTTTCTATTGCACTAAAGTTAACATTTTACACAGATATCAAAATTATTCCTACTTCACGAGTCTGTATCAGAAAAAGATTTTCAAGATAAGTGCCATTGCTTATGACTTTTCCGAACATAGGTCATGGGAAATCTAATCAGCATCAAAACTACGCTAGAATTTCTCATATTTTATTTTGAAAGGACAGCAAATGATCTCAGGATGGTACTGGCCCATCTCTCCAAACACTCTCTGTGGTTGCATGATAGAAGAGTGTGTGAGAATTCAAATGATAATTCATAATGGATTTGAAGGATGTCTTCTTTCTTGGTGATGAGGGGCTAGCGTAAAGGGAACTTGGTTGACTTCCAATCCTTGAAGCTATTGCCTCTGATTCACTTCTGTTAAGCAGATATTTTCGGATAATGATACTATAGGATAAATGCTGATTAGGTCCATTGTTAGCAGAGGGGAGCTGAGCTAAAGCAAAATGCAAGTTGTGACTGTAGTTGCTTGATGAACTATTGAACTAATTGCCTACATTGCTAAACTAACTGAAGAATTTCTTTAAGTTAGAGGATGATGACAGGGAAGAGACTGTTTACAAATAGTGTTTCTTGTACAGCTGGGTAGAATTTAGGGTCATTCATTTATGTTCAGCATTTCCAAAGGTTAACAATATGAATCATACAACTGAAATTGGCATCACATGGCTTTAGAATGTCACCACATCAAACACGCAGCTGGCGTCAGGGAAGGAGGCCTGATGTCATTGTATGTTTGGCCTATATGTTTTCTTAACCCAACAGCTAGCTTCCTGTGAAACAGTACATCCGCATGGAATGTCTCCACGGACTACACGTAGAGTTCAGGATACTTCTGCCATTTTAGTTGTGTGAGTGAACCAAATCACACAGCCAAATGCCCATTTGGAAAATAGTTTCTGAATTTATACACATGAAAAACCAAGGGAAAAAGATTTGCCTATAGAGAGGTCATACCAAGGATACTGAGCTGGGGATAATTAAAATAAAAGTGACATTGACCAGGTAAAATTCCATTTTAGGTTACCATCACTGTCACACAGACAGTTCTAGTGATACATTTGCAGCAACCAACTTTGCAAGCTACAAAGGATCAGCCTTATGATCCAGATTTGGCCTTTGATTTGGGGGATGCTATTTGCATTATGGCACTCTTCCTGTGATGAGCTTTATGATTTCTTATTACCCAGTACATAAAACTCTGCTATTGCATTGTGATGACTATCCATTTTAATCTTCAAGAATTTATAACCTGACTCGAGGTGGGTGATTTAAAACAGAAAAACAACCAAAGACATATGTTACAAATACCAGTGTTTCCCCTGAGTTCTCTGAGGCTAGTGTTGGGCTGTCTTGAGGCCAGCATGGTCATGGTTTCTGCTCTACCACCTCCATGCATCATGAACATGGAGCGTCTATAGGTTCCCCACGTTTAGAACGTACAGATTTGATGGATGAAGAATCTCCAGCTAAACTCTTAAGTTTCCTGAGGGAAGGTTTGTCTCTTATGCCGCATTATATAAATCTAGTGTCTGGCATGGTGCCTAATGTATAGTGGGAATTTAAGTATTTTGATTAAATAAATAAACAAATATAGATGTGCCCATGTGAAGTAGACCACACAGGAAAAGTTACTGTGTATTGATTCATTAGCTGACTACCAAATAGGATGTTTGGAAATAAATTGGTCATATTGCTATTTCCCTCCAAATAATCACATTATTTCTACAGACTGCAATATAGGCATAAGCATCATGTGAAGTAGGTATCCATTCTGATTCTAAAAATAAGGTGGTGCATCGAATGGCAAAGTGATTAGGAATCCCTTTGGACAGTTCATTGGTAAGGAATTTGATTCTGAACTTTAAATTCCTTCCAGTAAGGTGAGCTAACTTGCTTTAGCTAAGAATTGCTCTGCCTGATTCTTGCATATCTTGCTGGCTCTGTTATAAAGCACAGTAGTGACTAAATCAGTAGAAAACACTGCAGCCACTCCATGCGTCAGGGGGCTGGAGGGGATGATATTTAAGGACCCTCTGTCCCTGAATTGTTCTAAGCCTGTTAAAAAATCAACAAAATAAGACAACAAAAAAGGAAAAAGCCCACTTCCAGAAGCAGTCTTTTCTGTGAAAAAAAAAAAAAAATTCATCAAGCTGTTATTTGGCATCTTGTTGAAAAGGCACAGTTAAAAAAAAAGATTATGAGACAAGTTTTTTCAATTTGCATTTCTACAAGTTGCTTTGCTGTCATCTAGAAATGGCTCAAGTCTTATGTTTAGGATCTTAGCATGAGTCAGGAGGGGCTTAGCTTCTGCCTCCAACCCTTATCCACCTGCTGATGGTGATGGGGAGGCTTTTGCATTTGTTTCCATGTCAGCTGACCCTTGGGCTTGGGTTCTGGAGCTTGCAGTGTCCCTCACAGAGACAGGGACTGATCCTGGAAATGGCCTGGCAGTTTACTCACCCAGCGGGGTGAACTCAGGCAACCAACAACTTGGTGACTTCGACAGATGTTTTTGTCTCAAAGCCTTGGGCACCTTGCCCTGCTGTCTCGCATGCAGAGGGTGATGCCTGGCACCCTGCCTGGTGCCACCAGGAATGAGTGTAGCCCCAGGGAGTACTGCCAAGTCATGTCGGTGAGCTGCTTTCTGGGGGCCAACTGGCCACTGGATAAATGTGTTGGTCGGCGTGTTCAGAACAGTCAGGGGTCACACTAGCTTAAGTATCTCACTGCTTTATGTGGCTGTAACTTCTAAGTCTATGTTCTGTGTTTCAAGCCATTTTGTTTATACATTGCATTTTCTTCATTGTGCAATTGTGGCGACTGAGGGGATTCATTGGACAGAAGCCATAGGTTTCACGGTTGTGTCTGTAGCAAAATATTAGTGGGAAAACATGCTGCCCTGAGTGTATTCTGGTTCAACTCTGAAGATTGAAGTCACCTAAACAATAAATAAGAGATAAACCCTGCCAGTCAACAACAGATTACATAGACCCACTTTTGGTAAAGCATGGTGCAGTTGAAAAGCACTGAGCTTGTAGTCAGGAAGCCTCTGCATATTCTGCTTTACCATTTATAAACTGGGCCCTTGAAATGTTTTCAGTGTATTTTAAATTTGGTCCTGTTCCTATTTTAATAACTTTATTTTGTATTGAAGTATCTCTCAAATTAAAAAGAAAATGAGTGAAGAGGTTGCAAATTTATCAGGTTACTTAAGTCTTTGTGCCTCAATTTCCTTACCTGTATAATCGAGTTCATTTATTCATTCAATACACAGCAGTTGAATATTTTCTCTCTGCTAGGCACTGGCCTGGGTCCTGGGGGTACAGTGGGGAAGAAGACTGGGTCCTGCTCCTGTTCCAGGGAACAGAGTCATTATTCAGGGACAAATCCCAGAGCAAAGAAGAAGGTGCTCTTGCAGAGAAAAGAACCCAGAGTCATTGGAATATGGAGGCCAAAGAAAGTTATTCTGCTGGGACCTTAAGCTCCATCTAGAGGTGATGTTTTGAGCTGAGCTAATAAAAAGATGAGCTGGGATCCTGTCAAGACTTGGAGCAGGAGCAGGGTGAGTGCATTCTGAACAAAGGAGAAAGTGTGTTTGGTCACACAAGGCAATGAAAGAGTATCTGGAAACGGAGATGCTGCTCCTGGAGAAAGACAGAGTGGCAGAAGTGCGAAGCGCAGCAGCAGTGAGGTGTTGTGCCTGTACTACCTTACTTCACAGAGGTGCTGGGACCATCAACTATGACAACACTCTGCAGGCTAGGAAAATGATTAACAGAGGATTTTTTTTTTTTTTCTGATTGTGAAAACAACCTAGTTTTATTGTAGTTAATTTAGGAAATACACGTTAGTATTAAAAAAATAAAAACCCTCCAGAATCTCTCCCTGGAGAAAGAACTGTAACATTTTGATGTGTTTCTTAACACCTAGGTGTGATTCCTTGTTACTTTCTGTGGTGTTTAAACTGAGACCTAAAGATTAAGAAGGGAGTGGTGGCAGAGACATGGGAGGTGCCTCCAGGCAGAGATGAGCTTGTAGAAGGCCCCGAGAGGGGAGAGACCGGCCTGTGGAAGGACCTGGAAGAAGATCAGGGGGCTGGAGTCGAGGGTGAGAGCAGGAGCAGTGGGATGAAGTTGCAGGTCGGCAGCCAGATCACATGGGACCTTGTGGGGCATGCCCAGCATTTGGGCAACTGGGAAGTTTGATGAGTTTTGACCAGGAAACTGATATGCCATGGTCTTTCTTTTTCCAAAGACCACTGATTGTGGGAGGCAGGTGTGGAAGCAGGGAGACCAGATAAATTCTCGTGAAAGATTATGGTGGCAGTGGAGATAGAAAGCATTACATTTAAGGCCAACTTGGGGGATGTGATTGACAGGATTTGGTGATAGAGTGCCATGGGAGCTGAGGAAGGAGAAACTGAGGATGAGTAGTCATGGATTCACAGACATTAAAGTGCAGATAGTTTTATTATACTCAGATAATAGAAGTGAACTGTGTAGTTAAGATGTTTCTGATTTCCCCATATTTTATCAATGCTGTATCATCACTTATCACTGATTCTTGTGTTTTTCCACGTTAGACCTTGAAGAAATGCATGTTGGTCGAGAAGATTGCTTTACTTATCCCCTTTGTTTTCTGCCCTTCCTTCTCTCTACCCCTAATTCCAGGAGTTTCCATCCCTTTCTGGGTGCTGGTCAGAACTCATAACTCGGAGCCATACCCATGATGTGGCCTAAAGGGGAGGCAGAGGAAACTTGGATGAGCAGACACAAGACATCTCAAAATGTGCTGGACAGGCAGGGGAAGGGAAGTGCTGCCCTTCCTTCTGATGTGGAACCTGCCCTCCCCACTCCCACACTCTGGACGAATCTCTCACCTCTCTTGATCTTCTGGGTTAAACCAATATCTGGAGGTAAAGCTGAGTTGCTGAAGGTCTCATGAGTAGATGAGAAAACCAGTCTTAGTGAGAATGAACTCCAATCAGCTTTAGAACACTGACAAAAGTCAAAGCTGATGGTTTGACATGGAGTTAATGTTAACTGATTAGGATGACTGGCTGGTGGTGAACTAGAATGTTAGCAGTGGGTATCTCTAACTCGTGAGGTTACAGGTGACATTAATTTTCTTCTTTGTATGTCTGTGTATTTTACAAGTTTTCTGCAATGAGCATGTGCTCTTTAAAAAACCTGATGAAAAATCAGTTTTATTATTGCCATTGCTGTAAAATTATATATACTTCTCAAATTCACCAGTTTTAATAACTATGTGAAATGTGTTTAATTTTAGGGAAAAGATGGCTTAGTTTTTATTGAAAGGAATTACCATTCTGTTTCTTTTGAATGACAGAACTGAGAGCCCCTAAAAATAGATTGCCTATTTGTAAATCTGCCTTGTGTACTTGGAAGTTTCTAAGAAAATGCAAATTGAGATTTTACTCAAAATGTTTAAAAATATAAGTAGTAGGCCGGGCTTGGTGGTTCAGGCCTGTAATCCCAGCACTTTGGGAGGCCGAGGAGGGTGGATCACGAGGTCAGGAGATTGAGACCATCCTGGCTAACACTGTGAAACCCCGTCTCTACTAAAAATACAAAAAATTAGCCAGGCGTGGTGGTGGGCACCTGTAGTCCCAGCTACTCAGGAGGCTGAGGCAGGAGAATGGCGTGAACCCAGCAGGCGGAGCTTGCAGTGAGCCAAGATCGTGCCACTGCACTCCAGGTGGGTGACGAGTGAGATTCTGTCTCAAAAAAAAAAAAAAAAAAAAAAAAAGAAAGAAAAAAAAAGTAGTATATCTAAGAACTTTAACCATATGATTATCATATATAAGCTGTGGCATATGTGTGTATGTGTATACGCACATATATATATACACACACACACAATATACATTTACATACATAAAATTTACATATATAATATACATTTATACATATATGAAATCTTTGTATCACCCACAGAATTTAACTTAGTACCAGAATATTAGTTTTAGTATCTCAATAATTGGTAAATAATTGTTGGAAGTATGTGCTATTCTGGATTTTACTTATTAAAAATGGTAGGAAATGCAAATGACAGGAGGGAGCTTACTTTAAGTTTTTTTTTTTTTTTTTTTGAGACGGGAGTCTTGCTCTATCGCCCAGGCTGGAGTGCAGTGGCACGATCTCGGCTCACTGCAAGCTCCGCCTCCCGGGTTCACGCCATTCTCCTGCCTCAGCCTCCTGAGTAGCTGGGACTACAAGCACGCACCACCACACCTGGCTAATTTTTTTTTGTATTTTTAGTAGAGATGGAGTTTCACCGTGTTAGCCAGGATGGTCTCGATCTCCTGACCTCGTGATCCACCTGCCTCGGCCTCCCAAAGTGCTAGGATTACAGGAGTGAGCCACTGCGCCCGGCCAAAGTTTTTAAGCTTTTTAAAAACAGATGTATGTTTGGATGAAAAAAAATCAAGTAAGTACAAATAAAAGGACTTGATGTAAGAGCAGTACATCCAGAAAGGAGATAGAGGCTTTAGTTTACTAAGATCTCAATATGTCGTAATGATTAAAAATAAAGAAATATAATTTTAGGCTGCATTAATATAAATACGGTATCTTCAACAAGCGATATAGTACTTTTCACTTAAAAACAAGCCCTGTGTAGGCCGGGCATGGTGGCTCATGCCTGTAATCCCAGCACTTTGGGAGGCCGAGGTGGGCAGATAGATCACTTGAGGTCAGGAGTTCAAGACCAGCCTGGCCAACACAGCGAAACTCTCTCTACTAAAAATACAAAAATTGGTCAGGTGTGGTGGAGCATTCTTGTAGTCCCAGCTACTCAGGAGGCTGAGGCAGGAGAGTCACTTGAGCCTGGGAGGTGGAGGTTGCAGTGAGCTGAGATTACACCACTGCACTCTAGCCTGGGCAACAGAGTGAGAATCTGACTCAAACACAAAAAAAGACAACCAAAAAACCCACCAAACCCTGTGTTAATTTTCTTTGAAGAGAAAATATCTTCATATGGTTCAAATATAAAAAAGTATAAAAATACGTTTATTGAAAAATTTACACTCCTTTTCTATCCTGTGTCAGCCTGGTTCCCATCTCCCCCAAGAGGTAAGCACTGGTGTCAACTCATTTACTCCCCCAAGAGGTAAGCACTGGTGTCAACTCATTTATTCTTCTAACGATTTTGTGTAGTTTCAAACATTCTCTTCCTTTTAAACAAATGACAGCATTAGGCACAGTGTTCTATACCTCTATGCCTTTTTAAATTAAGAGTATTTCAGAAATTATTTAATATAAGTTCTTCTTTATAGCTATATAATATTCCATTGTGTGGATGTACTATGATTAACAAATCCCCTACTAATAAACAGTTAGGTTTTTCCTTCTTTTCCCTTGGCCAAACAAAGCTTCAAAAAAAAAATCTTAAAGCATTATGTGTATAAATATATTAGTAAGATAAATTTCTAGAAATGGAATTATTAACTCAAAGGGTATATACTTTTTTTTTTTTTTTTTTTTTTTTTGAGGTGGAGTCTCACTCTGTCGCCCAGGCTGGAGTGCAGTGGCGCAATCTCGGCTCACTGCAACCTCCGCCTCCTGGGTTCACGCCATTCTCCTGCCTCAGCCTCCTGAGTAGCTGGGACTACAGGCTCCCGCCACCGTGTCTGGCTAATTTTTTGTATTTTTTAGTAGATATGGGGTTTCACTATGTTAGCCAGGATGGTCTCGATCTCCTGACCTCGTGATCCACCCACCTTGGCCTTCCAAAGTGCTGGGATTACAGGTGTGAGCCACCGCACCCGGCCCCTCAAAGGGTATATACATTTTTAAAATTATACAGTTCCTGATAATTTTTCTCTAGGATTAAACAATTTATAGTCCTATTAGCAATGAATAAGAGTAACTGTCTACATTCTCACCAACAATGTGTTATCAAACATATAATTCTATAAGTGAAAAGTGGTATTTTGGTGTAGTTTTTGATTTCTATTTCTTCAATGGAGGCAGGACACACATGTTTCTAGGTTTATAGGTCATTCATATTTCCTTTTCTGTGTACTCTCATTCATACATTTTGTCTAGTTTTCTATTATGTTGGTTATATTACCCTGTTAAAGCTAAACCCTTACCAGGGTCCAGAAGGCCTTATGATCTGGTACCCAGATGTGTAAAATTTTCTGTGGATTAGAAAATACAGGAGAAAATTTGTGAGAGATGATAAAAATGGAAAAATGATGCTAAAGCATTCGAAAGGCTATGGCCTGGGTGCTCACTTTTGCTTTAAAAACTTCCACATACTGGGAATATTTCCTTGGGAAAATAATTGGATTTCATAGTGGAAATTAGAAGAAAATATTTGTGTTAAGAAAATTCATGTTATCTTCTACTTTGATGGAAATCAACTTTTTCCCCATTAAAAAATATAAATTGTGTTACAGATTCAAGTGCAAGTGATTTTTAAAGTGACATGGCAAAGTGAAATAGAGGATTGAAGCAGTTTTCTGGATAGCCCAGGCTACCACCTGACCACCTCATCTGACATGTACATGTAATTAACAATTTTTCGTGAGAAGTTTAAATCACTGTAGCAGTCAACTGTTTTCCAAAATTCATTCTTTTCTTCTACTCTACTGGATTGTTTTCCTGAGCGCAAAGAATTTTGCCACAGCTAAAGTCAGTATTTCTCAGCTTCTTATTGCAGCTAGATGTGGCCATGTTATTATGTTTTGGCAATGGGATATGAACAAAAATGATATGTGGCACATTCAAGTCCTGACCTGAAAGGATTGTTATGTGAACATCCACTGTGTCTTCTCCCTTTCTGCTGACTGAGATGTAGTTGTGATAGCAGGAACTGGAGGAGCCACTTTGGACTCAGAGATGGAAAATCTGTGTTGAGGAGTCCTGGACTTTTATGTAAAAACTTCTATTTAAACTATTGTATGTCTGAGTCCTTTGATCACAGCATCTTAGGCTGTATTCCCATAAGTACAATATCTTTGCTTCATAATAAACTGCCTCCAAACACAGTGACTTAAAAAAACAGTCATTTATTAGCTCCTGATACTGTTGTTTCTCAATATGGGCTGTGCTCAGCTGGGCAGTTGCCTGGTTTCACTCACATGACTGCAGGTAGCTGGTGGGTGTGCTAAGGGATAATTGGCTCTGGATGGCCTAATTCATGTGATTGACAGGGGCAGTAGGAGTAACTGAGTTCCACGTCTCTAGCATTTAACAAGTTCAGGCTTTTTCTCATGGTGGCTGGATTCCAAATGTAACCAGAGATAGCAAGCCCCAGTGAGCAATCGCTTTTTACACCCCTGCTTGTGTTATACTTGGTAATGTCACACTGGCCAAAAAAAATAACATGGCCAAACCAAGAGTGAATGTGGGAAGGTGTATATTTACAGCAGGGTTTCTGAACAGCAACACTACTGATATTGGGGCTGGAAAATTCTTTGTCCTGTGGGCCGTCCTGTGCATTGTAGGACATTCAACAGCATCCTTGGCTTCTACCCCTCAGGTATCAGTAACAGTTCAGGCCATAACCTTCACACACCCCAGATCATAACACACAAACATGTCTCTAACATTGCCAATGACCTTTGCATGGAAAAATTGCCTTCAGTTGAAAATAACTGGTTTACAGGGAGATGTGAATCTGGTGTGAAACTCTGAGGACTATTAATGCAACAATCTGCCACATACAACAATTGATATAGTCAGCTTATTTTTCTTTGCTGTGTTGTTACTCTTAAATTTGGACACTGTTGCTAATTATCTCCACTGATGTGTATGTTTTTGAAAGGCTGTTGTTTAGTTCAAGGACTCAGCCCTTGTGTTTAGAGCTTGATGTTGTTTGTGATTCTGCCTTTTATACTTGGACTACTAGCACAAAATGGCCTTAGTTACTAGAAAATATTAGTATTGTGATATATTGGATTATTATACTCAAATCTTTGCTTCTTCTCTGTAATAATACATTTCTTCCTGTTGTCAGGTGTCTTACCATGCCTCACAGGAGGCAGAATATACATCCTTGCTCCATTGTCCTTGGGCTTGGCCATGTGACTTGTTTTGACTGATAGAGGGTGGGCATACGTAAATGCCAGTTCTGACAGAGGTTTTAAAAGGCTTTGCATGTTTCTGCAGGTCTCTCTTGTGCTCCTGCCTCCTGCCATGAGAACAGCAAGTCCCAGGTAAGAACTAATCCTTCTGCCTAACTCTCCATAGGAGAAAACCTGAACTTGACCTACAGTCTGGAGCAGAGCCACCCAGATGACCCACAGACACTGGGAGAGAAATGAAGACTTATTGTTTTAGACTTTGATATTCTAGAATTGATTGCAGCATCATTACAGCAAAAGCTGACTAATACAATCCCATTTTTTATTCTATTAAGTTCTTTTTATTAAAAAAGTATATAACCATTGTTGAAAAATTAGAAAATACAGAAAATCAAAATGAAGAAAAAGATTGGGTAGGAAGACAGGCTCAAACAACTATGATGCAACTACATGTTTATTTACAATTGTGATAAGTGCTATAAAGGGAAAGTCTGTATTCTAGGATAATATTAATATTTAAAAAGAGGGCATAGGCTAGGCATGGTGGCTCACACCTGTAATCCCAGCACTTTGGGAGGCCAAGGCGGACAGATCACCTGAGGTCAGGAGTTTGAGACCAGCCTGGCCAACATGGTGAAATCCCATCTCTACTGAAAATACAACAATTAGCTGGGCGTGGTGGCACATACTTGTAATCCCAGCTGGTCGGGAGGCTGAGGCAGTAGAACCACTTGAACCCGGGAGGCAGAGGTCGCAGTGAGCCAAGAGCACACCACTGCACTCCAGCCTGGGCGACAGAGTGAGACTCCGTCTCAAAAAAAAAAAAAAAAAAAAAGAAGGCATGATATAATCTGGAATCAGGAAAAACTTTCCAAAAGAAATAATGTTACACATATCATGTATTAAATACATAAAAACTATAATGTTGCATCTATTATAATACACGCATACTTTTATATTACAAATAGGTTAGTTCTCATATATATATTTCTTATACATATTTCTCTCATATATAATGTAACATGTATAAGAGAACATATTACTGAATTTATTCTCTTCAATGGACAATATAAAATTAACATCTTTCCACATTAACAAATATGTTTTCACATCATCATTTATTTTAATGCCTGTCTCATATTCCAGTGATATGTGTGGGCCATGGTTTATTCAACCCATCCTCTGATATTGGACATTTGAGTTGATTTTCATTTTTTGTCACTCTGAACAATCTTGTAGTGAACATTCTAGCAAGGACTCTAACCTGTTTGCTGAAGAGAAATAATTGTGGTGAAAATTATGTGCTGTGAAGCAAAATTCTATGACATATCCTGACCTTATGTATACCCTCAGGAGGCATAATGGAAATATTTATGTTTGAAATAAAATTTCTCATGTACTTCCAGCTACATTCAGTGAGTCATTCCTGAAGATCCTTGGGGAAAATTTAGATTATGTTTCTTGGATGAAGACTGATTGGTGGCAGACAGGGGCAGAACATCAAGGGAGATGATATATATGTATAAAGTGGAGAAAACTAGACTATTACTTCTGCTTTTTCAAGTCAAGTTGTGATCTGCTGTCATAATATTATATTGCTGGCTTGGCTTTTTTTTGTTTTTTTCCGTCAGTGTGGTTATTGTTACTTCATCTGTGGCCTGTTTCCAAAAGCAATGAGTGAGCCCCCGCAAGATAATCACTAGATTATCTGGTTCTTTCATGACTAATAGGCTGGGAGAATGTACTAAACAAACAGTTCAGCTCGAACGTGTTGCAGGGGATTGAAACTGTCTGAATGAAAATAAAATATGATAAAATAATATAATTCACATGATTCATCTTCTGCAGGACAACCAAGTCTGACATTCCTATTCCATTTAAGAAGTGGTAATTTTGGAGTGTATATTCAGTAAGGATATAAAATGTAATTTTGGCAGGTTTCATGGTGTAAAGTTATAATATGGTTTTGGGGGTTTATAATATGGATGACTCTATTTACCTTGTGGCTGACTATGAGGTAAACTTGCAAATATGTGTCCATATTACATTCATCTACTATGAGCAAATATTCTTGGGTTGTGAACCCAAGGGAAGAAAGTGGTAAAATGGCTTATTTTGCCACATGAATTTCAGTTTACTCGGGTAATACGAACGTGGCAGGGGCACATTTGTAATTTAGGGAGTTATAACATCAGTGGTTACACTTAATTAAATGACCATCAAAATGGGATTATTTAGGAAGCATTTCTTCTTCTTTTTGGTTAAACCTGGATTGACTCGCATTTTAAAGCATTTTTGTCCAGAAGAGTAATGGAATCCAACAACTCTCTATTTTAAGTCAATGACTTTGAATCAGTGAGTGGTACTCATAAGAAAAAATACAAGCTAGTTTTTCAGGGGAAATTATTTCTTTCCTTTACTCAGATATTAGACTCTTGCTCTCAGATGACACATGGGGGTACATTTCTTATCTTCCAATTTTCTTTGGAAAGGATCAGATCAGAAGATGAGAAAACAAATGTTCAGTGTCCACAGAAATCCTGCTTCTTTTAAACAGTGAAATTATGGCTATAATGCTTTATTCTGTGTTCAGTGCAAGTTTAACCCAGCTTTCTAAATGGCGATTTGGTGACATTCAAACCGACAGCCATGACAGGGGCTCAAAGAGGTGAATGACCTCTCAGTCCTCTAAAAGGAAGCCTTTATATACCCAAGTTTACTGTCGTCTCAGAAAATCATCAACCAAACGCACTTTATTCTTTCAACAAATGTGTACTGAGTGTCCCCCAAGTGTCTTTGTAGTCTCTGATTTTTTGAAGCTTAAGGTCTGATGAGAGAGACAGAAAATATGCAGATTTTTTTAAAAAATGAAGAGTAAGTCTATGAAAGCAGCAAAAGTAGAATATAGGAGTGGAGAATGGGGCGGGGGGGGGTGGCATAAGAGGAAGAACAAATTTAGACAGGGTGAGGAGGAAGACCTCTCAGCTAAAGGCTGAGAAGGCATCAGCCATGAGCATCACTTGCTGTATCCATAGTACCTATAACAGGACCCAACACAGAGCAGGATCTCAATAAATACATGTAGAATGCACAAACGGACAGATGTGTGAGTGAACAGCGCTTGGGCAGAGGAACTGGGCTGGAGAGCAAACAGGTGGCCAGTGGCACTGGAGCACTGTGGACAAACAGGGAACATGCTGAGAGGGGAGGGCAGACAGGCAGGTTGCACACAGGTTACGCAGCAGGTTGTGGGTCCTCTTGGTAAGAAGTTTGAGTCGTACATGTCATAGGAAGATATTGGAGACTTTTAAGATGAGAGAAATCTGAATTTTGGTTTAAAAGATTGTCTAATATTATCCCAAATAGCCAAAACAATCTTCAAAAAGAAGAACAAAGCTGGAGGCCTCATATTTCTTGATTTATCTTATTACAAAATTGCAGTAATCAAGACAGGGTAGTGCTGGCATAAAGACAGATATGTAGAACAGCAGAATGAAATACAGCCCAGAAATAAATCCTCCTGTTTATGATCAAATGATTTTCAATAAGGATGCCAAGAAAATGGGGTAAAGAATAGTCTTTTCAACAAATGTTGGGAAAACTAGATCTCCCTGCAGAAGAATAAATTTGGACCTGTCTTACACCATATTCAAAAATTGACTTGAAATGAATCAAAGACCTAAGCATAAAACATAAAACTATAAAACTCTTAGAAGAAAACATAGGGGAAAAGGTTCTTTGGATTTTGCAGTGATTTCTTGGATATTACCCAAATGTACAGGCAACAAAAGTAAATTGGACTACATCAAAATAAAGAAAAAAAAAACTTCTGTGTATCAAAGGACACAACAGAGTGAAAAGGCAACCTATGGAATGGGAGAAAATATTTGTAAATCATATATTTGATATGGGGTTACTGTATAGAATATGTAAAGAACTCTTAAAATTCAGCCAGGTGTGGTGGTATGCACCTGTAATCCCAGCTACTTGGGAGGTTGAGGCAGAGGATCATTTGAGCCCAGGAGTTCAAGGCTTAATTGAACTATGATTATGTCACTGCACTCTAGCCTGGGTGACAGAGTGAGACCGTCTCTAAACCCCGCGCCTCCCTCCAAAAAATTATACACATGCACACACACATACTTCTTGCTCCTTCTTGCTATCCCCATTTCCTCTGCCTTAGTTTAAAACATTAAGAGAGAGAAATCTGGATTTTGGTTTAAAAGATTGCCTAATATTATCCCAAAAACAATCTTCAAAAAGAAGAACAAAGCTGGAGGTCTCATATTTCTTGATTTATCTTATTCCAAAATTACAGTAATCAAGACAGGATAGTGCTGGCATAAAGACAAGCATGCAGAACAATGGAATGAAATAGAGCCCAGAAATTAAGCCTCCTCTATACAATCAAATGATTTTCAATAAAGGTGCCAAAAATAACTCCTACAACATAATAACAAAAAAATACATAACAACATAACAACAAAAAACCCCCACACAAACTATTTAAAAGTAGGCAAAGGACTTGAATAGACATTACTCCAAAAAAGATATACAAGTGGCCAGCAAATAAGCATATGAAAATAAAATGCTTAACATCACTAATCATTAGGAAAATGCAAATCAAAACCACAATGAGATATCACCTCATACCCATTAGGATGGCTACTATCAAAACACAAGAAAATACCAAGTGTTGACAAGGATGTGGAGAAATTAGAAAACTTGTGTACTGTTGGGAAAAGAAAATGGGGCAGCTGCCTTGGAAAACAGAATGACAGATCCTCAAAAAATTGCAAATAGCATTACCATATCATCGAAACAATTCACTTCTGGGTATATATCTATTGAAAGCAGGGTTTCAAAGAGATATTTGTACATCTGTGTTCATGGCAGCATTATTCACAATAGCCAAAATGTGGAAGCAACACAAGTATTCATCAAATTGATGAACTGATAAAATGTGATATGTACATACAATGGAATATCATTCAGCTTTAAAGGAAGGAAATTCTGACATATGCTATAACATGGATGACTCTTGATGACATTATGCTAAGTGAAATAAGTCAGCCATGAAAAGACAATTACTGTATTATTTTACTTATATGAGGTAGGTGCCAAAGTGTAGCCCAATTCGTGGAAGCAGAAGCTTGAATTGTGGTTGCCAGAGGCTGTGGGGAGGGAGAAGTGGGGAGGTGTTGTTTATTGGATATCCACATAGAGTTTCAGTTTTGTGACATTAAAAAGTTCTTGAGTTTGATTGCATAAAAATTTAAATACATGTAACACTACTGAACTATACGCTTAAAAATGATTAAGATGGCAAATTTTATGTTATATGTATCTTGCCACAAGTAAAAGAAAGATCGCCTAATATTAATGCCCTGAGGCAAAAGGTATCCTTCCTTCTCCTAGGAGTAGGCCCACATTGCTCTCTTCTGTGTAAATAGCATGCCAAGTGACCTGAACACTGAGCCAGGTGTTTGCATTAGGCTTGCAGAGTCATTCATTTCTGTGTGCTGGGCTCACCCTCCCACTGGACTGGAACATCCCTTAGCAGAAGCTGCTTTGCCTCCTCAATCCCCTGGCAGCCCGGCTACAGTCTGCTCTCCATGAATATCTGTCACCTGCACAAAGTTAGGTGTGATGCCTACAGGGAGCCTCTTCCTCAGATGTGAAGGGCAGTGAGATTCAAGCATACAGGGCCTGACAGCCTCGGGGATCAAGGTCTATAAAAGACGCAGGTGAAGAACTAGTTCTACAGACTTTGAGAACATCACCCTGGAGGCGTTAGTGGGGGCTTAAAGACAGTGGCACCATGTCAGCCTGGGCTTGGGAAGGTTCTGATTGAGTAGATCTACGCAGTACTGTCAAAAGCACTAGATGGTGACTGGCAGAAGCATATACTAGAACAATTTCCATTTGGTATCCTTCCAAATACGTAGTAGGACATTATCGGCTTTAAGGTGTAACCAAAGGATTTACAACATTTTGGTGCATCCAGTTCACTCTAGTTTGGGGTACATAGTCCCTAAGTGGATTGCCTTTCTTAGTCCGTTTGTACTGCTATAACAGAATAGCACAGACTGGGTAATTTACAAAAACCAGAATTTTTTTTTCTTACTATTTGGGAGGTAGGGAAGAGTAAGATCACTAGATTTGGTGTCTGATGAGGGCCTGGTCCCTGCTTCTAAGATGGTGTCTTGAAGATTTCACCCTCTGGAGAGGAGAAATGCTGTGTCTTCAGATGGCAGCAGAGCAGAAGACAGGTCAAACTCAATTCCCTAAGCCCTTTTTATAGCGGCATTAATCCACTCATGAGGGTGCCACCGTTGTGACCTAAACACCTCCCATTAAGCCCCACCTCCCAATATTCTTGCATTTGGGGATTAAGATTCCAACGAATGAATTTTGGGAGGGAATACATTCAAACCATAGCAGTGATCAACTGTCAATTATCAAGATGACCCAAATATTTGCATATTTGGCATCAATTGAATTGCTTTCTCTACACCCATCCCCAAACTCCTAGCTTTTTATTATCATATTTTAGCATAGCCTTACTGTTCTAAACAGTTTGCAAACATTGGGTTGAGGGATTCATAGGGAGGAGAAGGACAGAGGTAAGAAGAGGGGGAAAGGGACCAAGAGGGATAGGAAGAGAAGTGGAAAATATATTGTGTGAGCCCCTAAATCAGTGGTTCTGAAACTTGAATGTGGATCAGAATCACATGGAGGTTTGTTAACATGGAAGCCAGGTGCACCTGAGTTTCTAATTCAGGTCTGGGTTGGGGCCCAAGAATTGGCATTTCTAACTCATTCCCAGGAGATGCCAGTGCTGATGGTCCAGGCCCACACATTTGAGGGTCACTGCTCTAAACAAAAGTAGTGATCTTAATCATGACTGAGCAGCAGACTCACCTGAGGAGCTTTGAAAAATCCTACTGCCCCGGCCATACTCCAGGCCAATTACAAAGAATCTCTGAAGGCAGAACCGAGGCAATAGTATTTTTCAGAGTCCTAAGTGTTTCCAATGGGGCAGCCAAGCTTGAGAATCACAGCTGTAGGCCCTTCCTTCTGAATTTTGCAGGGCAGACCAGCAGCAACAGCATTGCTTGGGAGCATCTTAGAATGCAGAATCTCAGGTCCCAGCCCAAGCTGCTGAGTCAGCACCTGCATCTCAACAAGCAAACATCTCAAGCCTCCATGTGCATTGGGAGCTCTGCAGAGAAATCAAGCAGTGAGAAGCAAGTCCAGCAGAGAGAGATTTTTGAGATGCTCACTACAGGATAAGAACCAAATATCTGCAGAAACTGGAAACTTGCTGCTGGTACTGGCTCACTGGAGAGTGTATGAAAGGAACAGATACTCAGACCAGGCAATAGAATATGCTGATGACTGAATCCACATATCAACGTTGATTCTTAATGTGTCCAAACATGGTTTCTTGCAATGAGACTGTCACTTAATAAATCAAATTGAGGCTGGGCACAGTGGCTCACACCTGTGATTCCAGCACATTGAGCGGCCAAGGCAGGAAGATTGCTTGAGCCCAGGAGCTAGAGACCAGCAACACAGTGAGACCCCATTTGTAAAAAAGATTATAAAATTAGATTGGGCACAGTGGCTCACGCCTGTAATCCCAGCACTTTGGGAGGCCGAGGTGGGCATATTACCTGAGGTCAGGAGTTCGAGACCAGCCTGGCCAACATGGTGAAACTCTGTCTCTAATAAAAATACAAAAATTAGCCAGGTGCGGTGGTGGGCGCCTGTAATCCCAGCTACTGGGAACTACTGGGGAGGCTGAGGCAGGGGAATCGCTTGAACCTGGGAGGTGGAGGTTGCAGTGAGCTGAGATCATGCCACTATACTCCAGCCTGGGAGACAGAGCGAGACTCCATCTCAAAAAAAAAAAAAAAAATTAGCCGGGTGTGTGACACATGCCTGTAGTCCCAGCTGCTTGGAAGGCTTAGGTGGTGAGGATCACTTGAGCCCAGGATTTTGAGGCTGTGATTGTGCCACTGTACTCGAGCCTGGTGGCAGAGTGAAACTGTCTCTAAAAAAGAAAAATCATAATAAAATCATATTGAGAAGAAATGCATTTTAAATCTTCATATGGATGAATTCCTCAGAGTATTAAAACAGTCAATTTTACATTGAATGTGCTTAAAATACCAACAGCTACAATCATTATACCTTGTAGCACCAAGAATAGCAGCTGCCTTCGTGCAGGGAAGGCCGCCGGAGCAATTTCATCTGTGTGGTCCTTCATTTGGCCTCCCTGGCTCATGGCATCACCATTCTTCAGATGCTGTTTTGTTAACTTTAAGGGTGATCTGAAAGTGCCAGATATGAGGTTCTGATCTTACCAAAAACAAAAACATCAGCAAACAACGACAACAACAACACAAAGCCAGAAGCGGCTCACATGGTGGAAAGCTACCAAAAGAGGCAAAGGGTATAGCAAAGCTTAGTGATTAGGCACAGGGGCTCTAGAGCCCAGCCTTGTGGGTTCAAACTGAGGCTGTGCCACTTACTAGCTGTGTGTCCTTAGCAAGTGACTTAATCTCTCTGTACTTCATTTTCTTCATTTCTAAAGTGAGGATGACAATGATAGTCCCTCCCTTGCAGGGGTTTTGAGAGGATAAAATGAGTTATTATGTGTCAAGCTTTTAATTCTGGCCAAATATAGTTGCTATATGATAATTATTAAATGTACAGGTTAAGAAACATAAGGATTTATTTTTTTTTACATTTTTATTTGTTTTTATTTCTTAGAGACAGGGGTCTTGCTCTGTTGTCCAGGCTGGTCTTGACCATCTGGCCTCAAGCGATCCTCCCACTTCAGCTTACGAGTAGCTGAGGATTTATATTCTTTTGCACAGCTCAACCCCAGGAAAAACCTGAAAGATAATATCTCAAGCTCTGATGCTGTGGTTGAGTCAATTTGGTGAATAAATTTCTCTAAAGAGGATGGGACATAACTCTCAGTTGTGTAGCCGAGTAACAGGAAGTAAGACATCATTTGGAATAATGATAAAAAGGACATAAATTAATGAAGAGGACTATTTTTAAAAAAGGAAAAAAAACCACTAACAGTCAACAAGTCAATAATAACCCTCATAGTTAACAATAATCAATAAGGAGTTTAGAAAAGCCCCAGTCCTAAAGAAAAGGATTATATACATTAAATTCAGAAAAATAGGCTTTTGTTGACTATTTACACACAACAGAATTCATATTAGAATATTATTTTTTAAATGCTCTCAACAGACAAAATGAAAAATAAAACTTCCCCCACCCCCTCTTTGGTAAATGGAAGGAAATGTCCTCAGCAGACTTATTCAGAGGGTGTCCCTGGTCTCAAGGTTCTATCTCTTGGGGCATGTGGGTCCACTAGCCACATAATCCAAACATACTAGAAACATACACAGGAAAATATAACCCAAGCTGTTTTCTCCAAACCTAGAGCTTCCATGAAACCACTGTGAGCCATACACAAGGATCACATCACATCCCCAAATCACACATTTCAAATTATAAAAACAGCCTGGAGAGAAGTTTCTCCCTCCTGATTTGAAAGAGAGTTGCCTCTGGTCAGTCCTTATCCACTTCTTTTGTTGGTTCCTTCTTTTCTTGGCTATCTTTTAAAATAGAAGTCTCCTGTCCTTGAGTTTCTTCTCTGTCACCAACCCCTCCCTTGAAAACCTCATTCTCATTTGCTTTTGTATCTCCAGTGTAGACCTCTCTCCTGAACTCCAGACTCATTGTACACAAGTGTCTACCCTTCCTCCAGCGTATTTCTCAGATATCTGAAATCTATCACATCCAAAGGTGAACTTCTGACTTCTCCCCAAACCTCCTCCTTCTAAATCTCAGTTGATAGCAACTTGAAGCCTCCAGATATCCATGTCAAAAACCTCAAAGTTCTTCCTAAGTCTCCTCTGTCACATCTAGCATTGGTTCTACCAGGAAATCCTGATTCAAAAATTATCGAGAATGTGACCATGTCTCACCACCTCTGCTGCTCAACCACCCTGATCTGTATCTTTCCTGAATTATTGCAACAGCCTCCTAATCTTTTGAAAACATTACTCAGATCATGTCACTCCTCTGCTGAAAACCCTGCGTGGTTCTGGTTCCATATTTCTTTTTGTTTGTTTGTTTTTGAGATGGAGTTTCACTCTTGTTGCCCAGGCTGGGGTGCAATGGCACTATCTTAGCTCTGCAACCACCACCTCCCGGGTTCAGGCGATTCTCCTGCCTCAGCCTTCCAAGTAACTGGGATTACAGGCACCCCCCACCATGTCTGGCTAATTTCTTGTATTTTTAGTAGAGATGGAGTTTCACCATGTTGGCCAGGCTGGTCTCAAACTCCTGACCCCTGGTGATCCACCCGCCTTGGCCCTGCAAAGTGCTGGGATTACAGGTGTGAGCCACTGTACCCGGCAGGTCCATATTTCACTCAGTAAAAATGAAAGTTCTTGGAACCTTCCATGGTCTGGTCACCCTCCTTGTTACCTCGCTGATGTCATTTCCTACAGCTCTCCCCCTCTCCTCCAGCTCTCCACCCATACCAGCCTCCGTGAGTGTGTTCCATCCTAGGGCCTTTGCACTGCAAATAGTCCTTCTCATTCTGGTCACCTGCATGCTCTTGACTCAGGTGACCATGTGGCTTACTTCCTCACTCCCTTACAGTCTTTGCTCAAAAGTCATCTCCTCAATGAGACCTACTCTGATCACTGTTTTTAAAACTGTAGTCTTCCCACTATATTCCCAATTCCCTTACCCTGCCTTACTTTTTGTTTCCCTGAGAACTTTTCATCTTCCGATATACTAAATAATTTACTCATTTACTATCTGTCTCTGCTTGCTAAACTGTAAGCACCGCCAGGTCATGGAAATTTGGCATATTTTATTCACATAGTAGGTACTCAATAAATATTTGTAGAGTGAATGAATTATTGATTGACTTGGCTCCTGGCATTAGTATTCAGCAATCCTACGGGGGGCAGGGAGTCCCGACAATCCTGCTATGTCATCAGAAGGGTGTATTGCATTTAAAAGACTGAACAAGCATCCTCTTCCAGTAAGGAGCACTGGGCTTTGTACCTCTGCAAGCCCATGGCTTGTCCCTCCTGGCCCCAATGCCCACTTGCCTTGTCAAGTACCTGGCCACACCGATGGTAGTCCTGGTTAAGCTCTACCTTGTATCAGTCTGCTTGGGCTCTGGCACCTTCTGCCACCCAATTGAACCCAAATGTATATAATTCAACGATACCAGCTGACCTTGTATGCTGTGGCCAGTCCCTGGTCTAGCGCCAGGCTTCAGTAAGTAGAGGCATGTGTTTAGATCTGGTATCTTTAATTTTATATATTGTGTAATGTACATCCCCATCACTGCCTTGGAACCAAAAGGAAAGGACAATGATACCAAACATAATGATACCTTATAGCCTAGCTCCTTGAGGGCCATTTCACAGCCCTCCTATCTTTAGAATTTAAAATGCCAGCTGGGTGCAGTGGCTCATGCCTGTAATCCCAGCACTTTAGGAGGCCGAGGCAGGTGGATCACAAGGTCAGGAGTTCAAGACCAGTTTGGCCAACAAGGTGAAACCCCATCTCTACTAAATCAATACAAAAATTAGCCAGGCATGGTGGCATGTGCCTGTAATCCCAGCTACTTGGGAGGCTGAGGCGGGAGAATTGCTTTAACCCGGGAGGCGGAGGTTACAGTGAGCCAAGATTGTGCCACTGCACTCCAGCCTGGGTGACAGAGCAAGACTCAGTCTCAAAAAAAAGATTAAAAAAATTATAAAATGCCTATCCCTCAAAGCTGTAAGATTTGGTTGAGAAAGCTACAGATTCATTTCAGAATGAGTAGTAGTCAGGGTGAGCCCCCACAGATTACTGAGAAAGCCATGAATCGCTGTCATCTCAGAACTGCTGATCATCATCTCATCTTTCTCTTTGCTCCAATTAACTCTTACTCTTTGGTTAAAACAACTAAGTTACAGGGGAATTAAAGGAAATTCTGTATTGATAAATACATAGGGCTGAACGGTGAATATATGCTAAGTAAGAAAACGTATGTCTATTGGAAATTTAAGACTCTTTCCAGATGTTTACATAATTTATTTTTTCTTTCACTATACATGTAATGATTTAAAATGTATTTTCCATGAAAGAATAAATTATGTTTAAATAGTAAAATGCCTATTGGCCTTGGGTTCTTCCAGGCAAGGCTACCAGTTCCCTTGGAGGTGAAAGCTAAGAAGTAACTAGAGGAGCAACATTGCTTTTGAGAACCCACACTGTGCCAGCCACTGTCGTATACATATGTCAACTTGTTAGATCTTCACAAGCACCATGAATGTTAGATGTTATATCTGTTTTACAGATATGGAAATGATGGTTTAGAGGGTGAAATAACTCGTCCAAGTTCACACAGCTAGTAAGTGGTGGAGTCAGGTTTTAAATCTAGGCAAGGCTATACTAACTACCTGGATCATACCACACTTCTCCCCACTTGAGTCATGGGCTACTGCAGTTGGGGAAATGACTCAGACTTAGAGATACTGCATATGTACATTCTCTGGAATAGTTCCTGGTATTGAGTAGAGGCTCAGTGCATGTTAGTTTCTCACATCCTTTCCTCTAGGATGATTTCTGACAGCACATGAAGTCATGAAGGGGACACACATGAAGTGTGGCCTTAGATTAAAAATATGCAGTGTAATCATAATAATACCAAATAGTCCCTACTATTTGCCAGGTGCTGTACTATGTCATTTATGTGTATTAATTCATTTCATCATTTCAACAATCCCATGAAATACATTCTACTTTTGTCACCCCATTTAACACTTGCCAAGGTTTCACATTACAGCTGGTAAATGAGAGAAATGGGACTTGAACTCAGGCAGTCTGTCTCGAGTCCAAGCCTTTAACCACTATGCAATACTGCCCACTAAGTTATTAGCCTGCTGTAGTCTAGATACTGTGTACATATATATATGTGTCTCTCTCTCTCTCTCTGTGTGTGTGTGTGTGTGTGTGTGTGTGTGAGTACTCCACCCTTGAGAATGGCGTTGATATGATTCTCTGGGTCCATCTTACAATGCCGTATCATGATTCCACAATATGAGATTGTCCATTATCCTATTACAATGGCTTAATCAGACACACGCTATGAGCCAAGTGGTGGAGATGCCTTCAAAACACTCAAAGGAGTTGGCCAAAGCCAAAGAGATTGACTTACGGCCCCACCACTTTTCAGCTCCAGGCACTGCACTGGAAACATGCACAATAAGGGAAAATTGACATTGCCATTTGAGTTGCAGATTGTACTGATAGTGTGGTTTGAATAAATACCATGCCCTTTGAAAGTCTTATATTATTACACTAGACATGTGAGGGTTTTCCTATTCCTCTTGCAGGCAATAGGCAAAAATCTATCTTCATAGCTGAAATCTGTTTTGGAATTCATTGCTGCCTTTCTGGAATGACGCTGTTTAATTCTGTCTCCTGGGCGTGTGACCCTATGGTCTCTACCTTCTTTGTAGATCTGTGAATAAAGCTCTTTGTAATAAGGCCACTTTTTGTGCAACAACAACAAAATATTTCTGAGAAGGATGTTAGAGCCAGACTTTCTTTAAGTAGTGGTGTCTGGTGTTGTTTACTTTTGAAATAGTTTCTAGTGCAAGGGAGAATTGTGTCCTAGAAGAACTGTCCCAAGGAGCTCATGAACAGGAATAATGGTTTGTACCACTACTTTCTGGAAAGCAAACGAGGATTTTGATGTGAACCCAGAAAGGGGTCAGACCACATTGACATATATTTTCTGGTTTCTAATCTTACCTCCACTACCATTATGCACTGCATTACACAACCCTCTACCCTAAGGCCCAGCCACCCTACAGCCTTTTATCAACTCACAGAATGGTCTCAGCACAGCATGAATCTAGATGAGGGCTTAGGGACCCGTGGGTGGCCAGACCTCAGGCTCTGGGCATCAACACGCAGACCTCCAGTTCTGCCCTGAAATAGAATTATGATATCATTGTGAGCCAATCAAATTGGCTGTCTGAGTTCAGTCCTGGATGCTCTGGGGTGGTAATTCCCAGATGATTTGATCTATGGTATTTTCTAGTAGTCTAATTTAATAATGTCATTTAACTGAAAAATATTTCTCTCATTATGTTTTTTTTTTTTTTTTTTTTTTTTTGCCAGTGTGGAAGGAAGTTAGGAAAGGAAGATTAACTTTAATTTTTTTCAGTTTAACAGAACATATACTAAGAAAAAAATGTCTCAGTAAGTGATGCTCACCATCCACTCAATTGTCCAATCCAAAATTTTAACCGGGAGTCGTTTATGTGTCCTCTCTTTCACTCGCCGCTGATGTCCAATCCATCAGTAAGTCTTGTCCTGTCAATTTCTGAATTTGGCTATTTTCATCATATCCACTGTTAAGATTCTCATTCAAGGCATATCAGCCATCCCTTGTCTGATTCTCATTCAAGGCATATCAGCCATCCCTTGTCTGGACCAATGCAACAGCCCCAACACTGATGTCCTGCTCCCCGTCTTGCCTCTCTGTCTCCACACAGAGGCCAGAGAGGTCTTTGTAAAGAACAAGTCATATTATATCACTTGCCTGCTTCAAGCTCTTCAGTGCTTTCCCTTCCCAACCAGATGAAAATTCTGAGTCCTTACGATGGATGACCTGAAAGATATCGCATAGTGCCTGATCCCTGCTTCTCTCATTGACCCCCTCTCTCTCCACTCACCACTGCATTCACAATATTCAGGCACATTAACCTTGTTCTTGTTTCAAAGCTTTTGCATTGATGGTCACTCTGCCTGGAATGCTCTTCTTCTAGATCTTTGCACAGCTGCTCTTCCTTATCACTCAGGTCTAACTCAAATGGCACTTCCTCAAGGAGGAAAAATGCATATCATGGCAACTTGCACACCTGTAGAATTCCTGCTCCTGTGTTCCAAGTATAAATGCCATGAGGGTTGGGACAGTGCCAGTGCTGTTCCTTCCTTTATCTGAAGTGCATAGCACCATGTCTTGTTCAAAAGAGGTATTTAGTAAATGAATGAGTTAATTCATGGATCCCAGCTAGTTTCGTTGTTTACTGCTGGGGAAGTTCTCTAGTATGATATGTGACAGGCACTTACAAACTGCATTGCACTGTAATCCTATGATGATAATAAAAAGCACACTGATCTTTAGTTGGTTTTATTACAGTTTTAAAAATTTCTGCAGAAAATGCACCTTCTTATTTCCTCCATGGCATGGGCCATTCCCACTGCCTTGCCTTTGGTATGGTTCTGGGAAAAAATAATAGCCTTCCTCATAACATTGAGGGTAGAAGACAGAGTCAGCTGACCCATAGAACGTAAAATATTCACAAAAATATTCACTTGAGAGGGAGTCACAAAGCAGGGTCACTAAAATGTACAGAAATAAGTCACTCCTGGTACATATGCAATTAAGGATAGAAATTTGCAGAACATTTTGGAAAAGCATCTGTATTAGACAGGATAGGTAGGATTGTGCTGCAGTAACAAATGACACAAAAATCTCAGTGGATGAGCACAAGTTTCTTTTGTTTGTTGTTTTTCACACCATGGTACCTGTTCAATGTGGAATGCTAAGAGACTTCCCGTTCATTGTAGTGACTCTGGGACAGAGGGTTTATCTGAACATGGGGTTCATGTTTGTTGAAGTGGGAAAAAGGAACATGGTAAAGTATGTACTGGCTCTTAAAGATTCTGCTTAGAAATGACACCTTTCATCTACAAAGAATACAAACAAATTTACAAGAAGAAAACAAATAACCCCATCAACAAGTGGGCAAAGGATATGAACAGACATTTCTCAAAAGAAGACATTTATGCAGCCAACAGACACATGAAAAAATGCTCATCATCACTGGCCATCAGAGAAATGCAAATCAAAACCACAATGAGATACCATCTCACACCAGTTAGAATTGTGGTCATTAAAAAGTCAGGAAACAACAGGTGCTGGAGAGGATATGGAGAAATAGGAACACTTTTACACTGTTGGTGGGACTGTAAACTAATTCAACCATTGTGGAAGTCAGTGTGGCGATTCCTCAGGGATCTAAAACTAGAAATACCATTTGACCCAGCCATCCCATTACTGAGTATATACCCAAAGGATTATAAATCATGCTGCTATAAAGACACATGCACACGTATGTTTACTGTGGCACTATTCACAATAGCAAAGACATGGAGCCAACGCAAATGTCCAACAATGATAGAATGGATTAAGAAAATGTGGCACATATACACCATGGAATACTATGCAGCCATAAAAAAGGATGAGTTCATGTCCTTTGTAGGGACATGGATGAAGCTGGAAACCATCATTCTCAGCAAACTATCGCAAGGACAAAAAAACCAAACACCGCATGTTCTCACTCATAGGTGGGAATGGAACAATGAGAACACTTGGACACAGGAAGGGGAACATCACACACTGGGGCCTGTTGTGGGGTGGGGGGAGGGGGAGGGATAGCATTAGTAGATATACCTAATGCAAATGACGAGTTAATGGGTGCAGCACACCAACATGGCACATGTATACATATGTAACAAACCTGCACGTTGTGCACATGTACCCTAAAACTTAAAGTATAATAAAAAAAAGAAAAAAAAGAAATGACACCTACACCTTTCACTTTTACTCATACTTTAATGATCAAAGGAAATTGCATGATCACCCATAACTTCAAGGGATCAGGAATATATAATCATACCATGCAACTGGAAGGAGACTTGAAACTATCTGGGGAAAGCTCTAATAATAATCTCACTATCCTGGCAATCCGACTGATTAAAAAGCTGTACTTAGGGAACTTTGAGCAGCTGCAAATCTACAAATGTATACAGTGGATGCATACACTGGTATGGGTCATACAGATATGGCCCAACAGCATGTGAAATATGGAACCATAGAAGAACTATCAATTGGGCATTAAGAGAAGAAAAATATGGATTGAATCAGACCAGAAACAATCCTTGTTACTAGCCCATATCAACCAGGATTTTAGGGGAATTAATCCCTGATGTTATATGCATCTACAATGGTACTCTCCTATGTATCCTTAGGAGAATTGAAAAAAATAGTTTTCAGTAATTTTCTCTAACAGCTTAATTCTCACATGGAACCCTGGTTGGAGAAAGGCTGTTTGTCATACCTATGTAAGTGTTTCCACCAAATCCTTAAGTAGGAGGGTGTGGTAATTTACCAGTGAAAATGATTTGAAATTACTTTTGTATAACAAGGCTAAAGTTATCTAGAATGAGCTATACATAATTTTGTCCCCATCGTGTGGATTCCATTATCTTCCATTTTTCTGCAACTTTTTATATGCTATCAATTGCTATAACCTATCAGTCTTACTTTCTAAATTTCACTCTTCTATCAAATCCTTTCTGTTTCTACCAACCTATCCAAGGTACCTCTATATCCTATCTTGGTTATAACGATAGCTTTCTAACTGGCTACCTCTCATGTGCTGTTGTAACCCTCCAAACCAATTCATACATTGAAGCCAGAGTGCTTTTCAAAATTATTTCATGACACACACACAGCCAAAGAATTTTCAGTGGCTTTCCATTGAAGATCAGGATCCTCAGCCTCCTCTGCCAGAGCCCAGACTGTCTGACTCCAAACCTCTCCAGCCTCATCTTGCACCACTCTGTCTCCTCCTCTCTGTTTGCCACGCACACTGCCACTGCCCTGCTGCTGCTGCCACCTTCTCCTCTTTTGATCAGAGTAATAATGTATACTAATACGTGATTAAACAAAATCAAACAACACTGAAAAGCTTATAAATGTAAAGACAACAGACAAGACCTCTATCTATCTCCATTCCTCCCCACCTAAGAAGCAACTTAACTTTTAGCTACTTCATATGATACTTATGGTCATATTTACATAGAATATGCTTATACTGCTACTTCACATATCCCTTTTTATACATTACTTATTTCCTGTTATTTGATGAGGATTTGACTATTCCTCTGCCATTCCCTTATCTCCTATCCTTCAAATACTACTAATCACTACTTTATATTAAACTAAAACTTGAGTCAGGTGTGGTGGTTTATGCCTATAATCTTAGCTATTTGGGAGGCTGAGGTAGGAGGACTGCTTGAGCCCGGAAGTTTGAGGCTGCAGTGAGCCGTGACTGTGCCACTGCACCCAAGCCTGGGCCACAGAGTGAGACCCTGTCTCAAAACAATAAAAAAAAAACTATCACTTAAGATTTATTGTATTATGATTACATAAGTAAAATCCACTGCAGAACCAAGTATAGTATTATGATTGTCTTTCTTGTATAGATTTTTCCTAGGGGATCTAATTGCTTCATTATATTTCTTTCTGCTCATTTATTTTTTATTTTTCTAAAACTCCATCATATTGACTTTCAAGATTCTTGAAAGACTTTCTTCCTAGGACTCCCACCTTTCCATTCCAATCCTATCTGATAGTTCTTAAGGTCTGCTGCATAGGTGTCATCCTAGGTTTTTCCTTCACTTATCTCCTGGAGTAGGTTCGCTTAATAGCTTGCCATTTCTTTATTTACTTTGTTATTTTGCTGAATCATATTCTCAGGTAGTTCTTTTTTTTGTTTTTTTTTATTATTATACTTTAGGTTCTGGGATACATGTGCAGAACATGCAGGGTTTGTTACACAGGTACACACATGCCATGGTGGTTTGCTGCACCCATCAATCCGTCATTTACATTAGGTATTTCTCCTAATGCTATCCCTTCCCTTGCCCCCCACCCCAGGACAGGCCCTGGTGTGTGATGTTCCCATCCCTGTGCCCATGTGTTCTCCTTGTTCAACTCCCACTTACGAGTGAGAACATGTGGTGTTTGGTTTTCTCTTCTTGTGTTAGTTTGCTGAGGATGATGGTTTCTAGCTACATCCATGTCCCTGCAAAGGACATGAATTCATTCTTTTTTATGGCTGCATAGTATTCCATGGTGTATATGTGCTACATTTTCTTTATCCAGTCTATCATTGATGGACATTAGGGTTGGTTCCAAGTCGTTGCCATTGTGAATGGTGCTGCAATAAACATACATATGCATGTTTCTTTATAGTAGAATGATTTGTAATCCTTGGGTATATAACCAGTAATGGGATTGCTGGGTGAAATGGCATTTCTAGTTCTAGATCCTTTAGGAATTGCCACACTGTCTTCCATAATGGTTGGACTAATTTACACTCCCACCAACAGTGTAAAAGCATTCCTATTTCTCCACATCCTCTCCAGCATTTGTTGTTTCCTGACTTTTTAATGATCGCCATTCTAACTGGTGTCAGATGGTATCTCATTGTGGTTTTGATTTGCATTTCTCTAATGACCAGTGATGATGAGCTTCTTTTCACGTGTGTGTTGGCCACATACATGTCTTCTTTTGAAAAGTGTCTGTTCATATACCTTGCCCACTTTTGATGGGGTTGTTTTTTTCTTGTAAATTTGGCTAAGTTCCTTGTAGATTCTGGATATTAGCCCTTTGTCAGATGGATAGATTGCAAAACTTTTCTCCCATTCAGTAGAGTGCCTGTTCACTCTGATGATAGTTTCTTTTGCTGTGCTGAAGCTCTTTGGTTTAATTAGATCCCATTTGTCTATTTTGGCTATTGTTGCAATTGCTTTGGTGTATTAGTCATGAAGTCTTTGCCCATGCCTATGTCCTGAATAGTATTGCCCAGATTTTGTTCTAGGGTTTTTTTTAAATTTATTTAATGGAGTCTCACTCTGTTGCCCAGGCTGGAGTGCAGTGGTGCAATCTCAGCTCACTGTAAGCTCTGCCTCCCGGGTTCATGCTATTCTCCTGCCTCAGCCTCCCGAGTAGCTGGGACTACAGGCACCTGCAACCACGCCTGGCTAATTTTTTGTATTTTTATTAGAAACGGGGTTTCACCATGTTAGCCTGGATGGTCTCAATCTCCTGACCTCGTGATCCTCCTGCCTCAGCCTCCCAAAGTGCTGGGATTACAGGCGTGAGCCACCATGCCTGGCCTCTTCTAGGGTTTTTATGGTTTTAGGTCTTATGTTTAAGTCTTTAATCCATCTTGAGTTAATTTTTGTATAAGGTGTAAGGAAGGGGTCCAGTTTCAGTTTTCTGCATAGGACTAGCCAGTTTTGCCAACACCATTTACTAAATAGGGAATTCTTCCCCATTGCTTGTTTTTGTCAGGTTTGTCGAAGATCAGATCATTCTAGACATGCAGCGTTATTTCTGAGGCCTCTGTTCCATTCCATTGGTCTGTATATCTGTTTTGGTACCGGTACCATGCTGTTTTGGTTACTGTAGCCTCATAGTATAGTTTGAAGTCAGGTAGCATGATGCCTCCAGCTTTGCTCTTTTTGCTTAGGACTGTATTTGCCATACGAGCTCTTTTTTGGTTCCATATGAAATTTGAAGTAGTTTTTTCTAATTCTGTGAAGAAAGTCAGTGGTAGCTTGATGGGGATAGCATTGAATCTACTTGGGGCAATATAGCCATTTTCATGATATTAATTCTTCCTATCCATGAGCATACAATGTTTTCCCATTTGTTTGTGTCCTCTCTGATTTCCTTGAGCAGTGGTTTGTAGTTCTCCTTGAAGAGGTCCTTCACATCCCTTGTAAGTTGGATTCCTAGGTATTTTATTCTCTTTGTAGCAACTGTGAATGGGAGTTCACTCATGATTTGGCTCTCTGTTTGTCTATTATTGGTGTCTAGGAATGCTTGTGATTTTTGTACATTGATTTTGTATTCTGAGAATTTTCTGAAGTTGCTTATCAGCTTATGGAGTTTTTGGGCTGAGATGATGGGGTTTTCTAAATATACAATCATATCATCTGCAAACAGAGATAATTTGACTTCCTCTCTTCCTATTTGAATACGCTTTATTTCTTTCTCTTGCCTGATTGCCCCGGCCAGAACTTCCAATACTATGTTGAATAGGAGTCGTGAGAGAGGGTATCGTTTTCTTGTGCCAGTTTTCAAAGGGAATGTGTCCAGCTTTTGCCCATTCAGTATGATATTGGCTGTGGGTTTCTCATAAATAACTCTTATTATTTTGAGATATATTTCATCAATGTCTAGTTTATTGAGAATTTTTAGTATGAAGAGGTGTTGGATTTTATCAAAGGCCTTTTCTGCATCTATTGAGATAATCATGTGGTTTTTGTCATTGGCTCTGTTTATGTGATGGATTACATTTATTGATTTGCCTTGCATGCCAGGGATGAAGCCAACTTGATCGTGGTGGATAAGCTTTTTGATGTGCTGCTGGATTTGGTTTGCCAATATTTTATTGAGGATTCTCGCATCAATGTTCATCAAGGATATTGGCCTGAAATTTTCTTTTTTTGTTGTGTCTCTGCCAGGTTTTGGTATCAGGTTGATGCTGGCCTCATAAAATGAGTTAGGGAAGCGTCCCTCTTTTTCTATTGTTTGGAATAGTTTCAGAAGGAATGGTATCAGCTCCTCTTTGTACCTCTGGTAGAATTCGCTGTGAATCTGTCTGGTCCTGTGCTTTTTTTTTTTTTTTTTCTTGGTAGGCTGTTAGTTTCTGCCTCAATTTCAGAACTTGTTATTGGTCTCTTCAGGGATTCGACTTCTTCCTGATCTTGTCTTGGGAGGGTGTATGTGTCCAGGAATTTATCTATTTCTTCTAGATTTTCTATTTGTTTTACGTGGAGGTGTTTATTGTATTCTCTGATGGTAGTTTGTATTTCTGTGGGATCAGTGGTGATATCCTTTTTATCATTTTTTATTGTGTCTATTTGATTCTTCTCTCTTTTCTTCTTTATTAGTCTGGCTAGCAGTCTATCTATTTTGTTAATCTTTTCAAAAACCCAGCTCCTGGATTCATTGATTTTTTGAAGGTTTTCGCGTCTCTCTCCTTCAGTTCTGCTCTGATCTTAGTTCTTCTGCTAGCTTTTGAATTTGTTTTGCATTTGCTCTGATCTTCTTGTCTTCTATGAGTTTTTGAATTTGTTTACTCTTTCTTCTCTAGTTCTTTTAATTGTGATGTTATGGTGTCAATGATAGATCTTTCCCACTTCCTCCTGTGGGGATTTAGTGTTATAAATTTTCCTCTAAACACTGCTTTAGCTGTGTCCCAGAGGTTCTCTCAGGTAGTTCTTATGTATATGAAAATGTTTTCATCTACCCATGTACTTGCATGATAGTTTAGCTGGGTATAGAACTTTTGATTACAAATAATTTTCCCTTAGAATTTTCAAGACATTGTGATGGAATCTAAATTTTTATCAGACGCTATTTATCAACTCAGTAATTTATTCTCTTTATGTTTTTGTCTTTCCAACCACAAACTTTCATGTAGACAAGAACAATGTGTTGGTGTGGAAGAAGAGATACTTGTGAACTGTCCAGTAAGCAACGGGGCCAAACCCCTTAGGCACATCTGGTCATTCCTACATAAACAGAACTCACGGAAGGGAACCAAGGAGTCCTAAAAATTCTTTATGAAAACTCAACAGCAGAGATCAAGTAATACTGCCTTATCTGCTGCATTTGGACACAAAAATACATGGTTTATTGTGAAGAGAACTTCACTTTGTAACAAACACAGCTGATAGTTTGGTCTTCATGCCATCTTCAGAGAGGTATCTTTTGGGGCATTGGCTAATGCAGCCTACGATGAGTTGGGGTGAATTGGTTGACGTAGGTTTATCCTAAATGTCTGTTCTTCCCTTCCTGGTACCAATGGGTTAGTCTGGCATAGTCTTCTCAAGGTGACAGCAGAAGTACAAGAGGGGAGAGGAAACACAAGGCTTCTGTGGTTTTGCCCAGAATGAGCACAGTATGACTTTGCCTAATTCTGTTGGCAAAAGCAAGTCCTATGTCCAAACCCAAAGCCAAGAATCTCAGAAGTACATGTTTCCCACATTGTGGGTGCATTGGAGAGTTATGTGGAGAACAATGCAGATACAGAGAGGAGGAAAATATTAGAGCCAATAACACTATCTATTGAAGATTCTAGTAAATAAACAAATTTCTTAAAAAATTAATGTGCACAATACATGTTTACTAAAGGAAGATGATTTTCCCTATGAGGCAGTTTCTGGCTCTGTATTTCTAAACAAAATATTTCTTCAAAAATGTGATGAGGAACATTGTTTGCTTGTTTGTTTTTCTGATGTGTCTGGAGTTTGCTGGCAGCGTGATATGCTCTGGTTATTTCTTTGTTGTCTGAGAAAAGCACTGACTCTCTTTGAGTGATTTTGATTCAGTTTCTCTATGAGAAAGGCCAGGGAATGTGTGTAGGGTTGGGTTAGGGGAATTAAAACATTTTGCCACTGGAGGAAAACAACGACAACAACAACAACAATAATAACAACTGTATTTAGATTAACTTCCTTGCAGACAGACATGCCTTACCCTCCTTGGAGTCCCTGCCTAGATTCTCAGCCTGGCAGGCTGCTACTTGGGAACTTGGGCAAGTCACTTTACTTCTCTGACTCTCAATTTCTTGTTCTGTATATGGGAACTAATGGGACGGTGTCCTACTTAACTCCAAAGGTGTTGTAAGTAACAAATGATATAGCAAATGGGAAAGGATGAGGAAAAACTGCAAAATACTGCCCACAAATAGCTGTGGCAGATCATCTGAAATCTGGGCTGTTAACCAATTTAGCACATAAGCTTAAGGAGGCTGAAGTTACTCAATGGTTCAAGCTACTTAGGTTTTATCCTCGGGAAAAAGCTGTTCCAGCACCCCTAGGGGTTAGTTATTCCCCCTAGGGAAGAAGGCTTAGGAGATACATGCAGGACAACTTGGATGCTTTTGGAAAGAGAGCTTCTGGGAATCCCTAACCTTGAACAACCTGTTTCATCATGTTTTTTTAAGGTTATAGACTATGTTGAGTATCTAAAGAAAGCTATGTCTCCTCCCTTAGTGCAAAAAATGCATCTCTGCATATGAATGCATCATTTTGAATATAATTTCAGGATTCGTATGGGGAATTTTCCTCCCTGAACCTCTGCTTTAGAGAAATAGTGCCTGGCACTATGGGGGCACTGTCCATGTTTCCTCAGAACCCTTCACCATGATGACTCTGTCTGGAGTTTGGCCAAAACGGCTGGGTCTTCTTGCCTCTTTGTTCATTTTTGGTCTTCTCCTCTCCACAGACAGAAAGACAGAAGTTTAGCTCTAAGAAACTAGTGTTTATTGGCCCAGTTTATTCTTTGAAGGCTATATTGCACCAGCAATTCTCTGGACATTCACTTCTCTTCTCAACCTCTTTCTCCTTTTCCTCTTCCTCCTCTGCCTGTGATTCACCTCAACTGCTGCTGCTTCAATCTCTCCTGCTTCACCTCCTCCTTCTTCTTTCAAAAACTACCTTTTTAAAAATCATTTTACAAAATTGCATCGTTAATGATAATATGCCTTAAAAGGCATCTTAAAAAGGACATCACATAAGTAATGCAAGCTCAGTGGAATCTTTTACTTTTATAGGAAAAGAATTAAGGTATTTATTATGTCCCTGCTGATGAGTGAATAGTATCACTTCATCCAAACTGCCCACCCCGACCCAGCATTTCATGTTGTTGCAGAAC
Source organism: Pongo abelii (assembly GCF_028885655.2). Lineage (NCBI taxonomy): Eukaryota > Metazoa > Chordata > Mammalia > Primates > Hominidae > Pongo > Pongo abelii. The sequence goes on from NC_071999.2 coordinate 47,513,881, forward strand.
TGCTAGTTTAGTTCTCCAGTATAAACAAATTATTGGTTATAGGTAGACGTGAACTCAATTATCATCTGTGTTATCCCACCTTTGAGGTTATTTCGGATTATAACCATTGAAGGATGAGGATCATTGGAAAAAATGAGCAAGGCATAGAAGGACCAAGTGGGGGACAAGAAACTATGACTCCAAAAATTCACAGACCATGACAACTGCAAAAAAGATGATATCAGCAAATGTGGTGATTTTTCTACAGCACTCAAATTCCTGTCCTGCATGTCAACTTAAAAGAATTTTGTCCAAAGGACATCACACAATAATCTACTCACACCCTGAGGTTTTCAAACTTTTAAAACAGCAACTGAAAAAAATAAATAGGGTCATATACTCCAATTCATCTGAGATCCCTCTTGATACTTTCTGATGATTGCACTGGTGACCACTTTGCCACACTGTTTAACATCCATATTATTTTTATACTTATTGTACATTATGCTGCTCAGGCTTAATTTATGAGCACTTAAGCAAAGGTGTTTCCTTTTTAAAGTATCTTTCTAGGTATGGAAATGTTACTGAGTGAAAGTATAGCAAAAACAAAACACTGTTGAACGATGTGTTTTAATAATTCTTTGAAGCTATGGACTTTATTAAAGACCCCCCCGCAAAAAAGCTATGGCTCCTCTCCTAAAGGGGGAACAGTGCACCTATGCATATGAACCACAGTTCTGAGCAAAATTTCAGGATTTGGGTGTAAAAATGTTCCTAGAGTATTAATTGTTTCCCATGCTCTGGTAGGAAGATTGTAGTTTTCTCTAACTCATGCTTGTAGTTTCCATTTTATGCTTCTTCAGGTAATAACAGCCTACTGGAAAGAATCATTAAATAAACAAACCAGGTGAAGTCTAATAGGAAATAGTCACTCAACTTAAAAGAAAATGAGAGTGAGCAACCACACTATTCTGTATGTTTCTATTTGGCTTTTATGAAAATCTTTTGAGTATGGGAATTCAGTGTTTATAACTGTTAGATTTTCCATCCTTTCAACTTTATTTGTACAGCAGCTGTACAAAGAGGTGAAGGCCGTAAATAGGAACTTAATCATCCATGCAAATTATATTTCATGGCATACGTTACCAAAGCATTTCAGAAGTTTTTGTAGGAAGTATCTATGTATTTGAATTGCCTGGTAAATATGAAGATGAACAAGGAAACTACATGGACCACGATTTCCATACGCTCTGCAAGACTGTTCGAAAATCCCTACTGCCATCGACATTCATCTCTTAGGAGTGGTCTGAAAAAGGTGTGGTCTGGAAGATGTTTACTTTGGAAAAAAATGTTTTTTTTTGTTCTGCTACTACTGAGAAACTTGAATCATTAGGTAAATGTCTCATCTAATTGTTCTAGTTAGGTTTTTTCTCTGGAGAAACTGATCACCTCTATGATAATGATCACCACACATTATCTCCACATTTTTTTCCATTTGAAAAGATTAAACCAATTAGCCCTATAACACTGCACTTAAACAAATTTACAAATAAGAGAAAGATTAGTCACAGGTCCATGATTTGGGCTTCTAGTTCTCTTTCTTTTTCACTTTTCTTGCCTATCCTTAGGGAAATGCACCTTTAAAAAGTGCCCTCATTGAAGAGTGAGATGGAAGCAGGGAAAAAATAAATCTTAGTTAATCAGCTGTGGTGATTATGGGCATGGTGTCTCATGCCTGTAATCCCAGCACTTTGGGAGACCAAGGCAGAAGAATCACTTGAGCCTAGGTGTTTCAGACCAACCTGGACAATAAAGCAAGACTCCATCTCTATCAAAATTTTTTAAAAAAACTTTATTAGCCAGGCATTGTGGCTCAGGCCTATAATACTAGCTGCCTGGGAGGCCTATGTGGGAGAATCGCTTGAGCCCAGGAGGTCGAGGTTGCAGTGAGCTTTGATTACTTCATTGTACTCGAGCCTGGGCAACAGTGCTAGACCTTGTCACTAAAAAACAAAATAAAACGAAAGAAATCAAAAACTATCATGGCAATAATTTAAGAAGGATATATTCCTCTATCACAAAGTTGGTCACCACCACAATCATCATTTTTATTATTGTCATCATTGGAAACAGTATCAAGTATTACCATGTGCCAGGAACTATGTTCAGTGCTTTCTTTGCACTGCCTTAATAAACCTCACTTTCATATGAGGTGGGGGCCTTTGCACAGGCTAGTTCCTTTGTTTGGAATGCCCTTCCCTGCCCCTTTCTGATGCACACTAGCCCATCCTTAACCCATCTGATTAACACTAACCCATCCTGCCACCCATCAGACATTACTTCCTCTGCGAAGACTGCACTGTCTCCACGTCCTTCTATGCCCCCTTATCTTTCTGGATTACGAAGCTGCCAGCCGTGGAAGAGCAGGGACCATATGACTTTTTTCCCAATAGGCAGTATGTAGCACATAGCACATGACCTAGTACATGAGACTTTGTATTTGTTGAATACATGTGGCCCCTGGGCCATATATGCATCCATATAGTAGGAAGTGCCACAGTGAGGATTCTATTACAGTACTTTTCTGGATCCAGAGATTTAACCACTGGAATTCCACCTCCTGCTTCCTCCTCCTCCTCTTCTGTTGCCTCCTCCTCTTCTGCATCTTACTTTCTTTCCTCTTCATCACAACAGCATAGTGCAGTGTGAAAAGTGCTGGCTCTACATTCAGACTGTCTGGGTTTCAATCCAGATAGTACATGCAAAACACTGAGTGCTCAATATTTACTATTTCTAGAATTGCCATCGTCCCCACTCCCAATATGTGGGTGGGGCTGTGTCATACCAGATGTGCTGTTGTGTCACTGGAATTAGCCAGGGCTCCTTCCAATCAAATTGATGCTCTAGGGCCAAAAACACTGATCCAGAGAGGCATACAACACATATGTAGAACTGGATAAAATATGACAAACTAATAGTTTACTAAGGCCATGGAAAAGGAAAAAGATCAAAAACTAATGATGTAGCTAATGGTGATGGAAGAAGGATTCTGGTTAGAGAAAGCTTTAACCAATGAGGAACATGTGGGAGCATGTGAATGGTTCTAGGTTAGGGTACAGTGAAGCCTTGGATACTCTGCTCCAATAACTGGGAAATGCAGAGGATAGTGGATGAGAGAAATAGGGAGTACCTAGAAAAAGTTCTGGAAGCCGATGGTGAATATTAGTAAAGATATGGGGTGCATTGAGACTTTATTGCAAATAGAGAGACTGATCCAAATGCTAGGTGACAAAGATAGTTATTAGCTAAAAGGATGGTGGATTAGGATAAAGCATGGGTTTTCTACATGCTTGTTTCTTATTTTTCTGATTAGTATTTTCAAAGGTAGACTGTGCTAATTCACCGAGTATATTATTACCCTTGACATTCGATAAGAATTAAAAAATTTAAGCAATAAAGAAGACTATAACCAGCATCAAAACCTTTCTTAAGGCCAGGTGTGGTGGCTCACACCTGTAATCCCAGCACTTTGGAAAGCTGAGGAGACCTGATCAGTTGAGGTCAGGAGCTTGAGACCAGCCTGGCCAACATGGTGAAATCCTGTCTCTACTAAAAATACAAAACTTAGCTGGGTGTGGTGGCAGGTGCCTGTAATCCCAGCTACTCGGGAGGCAGGAGAATAATTTGAACCCAGGAGGCAGGGGTTGCAATGAGCCGAGATCACGCCACTGCACTCCAGCCTGGGTGACAGAGCGAGACTCCGTCTCAAAACAAACAAACAAACAAACAAACAACCCCAAACAAACCTGTCTTAAGTTTATTAAAGTAATCATGATACGACAGACTCTGAATTTAAAAGGTCAACATGATAAATAAATGAGAAAATTTTATATATTTGTGCACATGTTGCAAAATAGAGAAAAATCAACATATCCTAGAAATTGGTGCTATAATTGCAGGTTTAATTTTACCAGTGGTTACATTTCTCATAGTTTCCTGTGTTGGAGTATGGCATGGGAATGAATGCCCACAGAATTAGCAATTATACTGTAATTTTAAAAGTGTGGTTGAATTTGTTTCTGTTAGCATTAAGTTTTCCACTTACATAAAAACTTACTACACAAAAGCTTTGGGGAAAATGGATCAATCTTATGTTCTCTAGTGTTAGAAGCTAGTGAAGATAATGATATAATTAAACTCAATATCCTTATGAAAAAAAGAACAGTAATGGCTGATTTGTATCTCTAAACAGCTACATTAATTAAATTCCAGTCTCTTGAAACACTGAGATTTGGGGGGAGAATACATAAATGTTTTTAAATGTTAATTTTGTACAATAAAACTAAGGTTATTCTGGCCATTTTTTTTTATTTACAGCACAGGGAGACTTAAAATAAAAAGCCGGAAGTCCCCAAAATATATTATTCTACCAACAATAAGCTCATGCTTCCATAGTGTTACGTGACTTTCCCTTGATTCTCATTCCTAAGGGCAGGAAAATTGCAGTCACTTCTTTATACGTACGACTTTGCCCAGTGCAGGGCACAATAGTACCCAATGAGAATTTGCTGATGAGGGTGAATACATCTAGTGTGTTAGAATTCAAGTTCTGGAACATTGACTTAGTCACTAACTACCTTGGAAAGAATGAAGGTAGGAAACCTGGATTCACTATTGTAGAAAATTCTCAGTATACCATTTTCTCACTCAAATGTTCCCTGGTTTCCTTAAGCAAAGGAAAGTGCGAGTGTGCAGCATTGGAGAAGCAGGAGAACTTTGATCACATAATCTGTCTAGACCTTGGGTTCTTGCCTGAAACACGTTAGTCTGTTACCTTGCAGTGAAGGTGGCTGGGTAGTGGTGCCCTCCCGCATTAAGAAGACCTCAGCGGTGACTGGGCGGCAGGCATGTGTGTTTTCTTTCTGTCTGCCTGGTCCAGGAAGAAGATGGAGAACAAAGGCTTTGGGAGGGGAAAATTGTCCCTTATCCAGGGGAGTTAGAGAAGCCAAACAGCTTGGAAGACTAGGAGCCTCAGTAGAAGCTCTCTTACGTTAGCTATGAGGGAGGTAGGGACATTTCACTTCTCTTCCTGAGGAACAGGAAGACCCAGCCCCACAGAAGGCTGACTTGACCATTGTAACCCATTAGCCTGTTGCAGAGTTGCATAACACAAGTAGCTCTTTAGGTACTGGTATTTGGCTGGTTTGAACTTAAAAATTGAAAAAAAAAAACCCCAAAAGGATCCTCTTTTTCCTAATTCTAAAGGTAATATATAGTGATTGCAGACATTTTGTAAAATACAGAAAAATAGGCCAGGCATGGTGGCTCACACCTGTAATCCCGGCACTTTGGGAGGGTGAGGCAGGTTGATCACTTGAGGTCAGGAGTTTGAAACCAGCCTGGCCCACATGGTGAAACCCTGTCTCTGCTAACAATACAAAAATTAGCTGGGAGTAGTGGCAGGTGCTTGTGATCCCAGCTACTTGGGAGGCTGAGGCGGGAGAATCGCTTGCATGGGAGGTGGAGGTTGCAGTGAGCTTAGATCACACCACTGCACTCTAGCCTGGGCAACAAGAGCAAAACTCTGTCTCAAAAAAAAAAAAAAATACAGAAGAATATAAATCAGATAAGAATTATTGGCATGAAATCATCCAGAAATTATAACATATTTAATTTTGGAATATTTTCTTCTTTTTTAAATAAAGTAATGAATAAGTACTTAAAATGGATGGGATCATAATATATACATTGCTTGTAACCTTATAGTTTCCCTCTTAGTATATTGTGAGCACTGACCCATATCCTTACATGATTTTTAATAATTCCACAAAATAGGTATAAAAATCACAACTCTATTTGGGGTTATTTACATTGTTTACAGCTTTGGAATTAAAAATAATGCAATGGGCAGTGGCTGGCAAGATGGCCAAATAGGAACAGTTCCGGTCTGCAGCTCCCAGTGAGATCAACGCAGAAGGTGGGTGGTTTCTGCATTTCCAACTGAGGTACCTGGCTCAACTCATTAGGACTGGTTAGATAGTGGGTGCAGCCCATGGAGGGTGAGCAGAAGCAGGGTGAGGTGTCCCCTCACCCAGGAAGCACAAGTGGTTCAGGAACTCCCTCGTCTAGCCAAGGGAAGCCATGAGGCACTGTGCCATGAGAAACCATGCATTCTGGCCCAGATACCATGCTTTTCTCATGGTCTGTGCAACCCGCAGACCAGGAGATTCCCTCGGGTCCCTACGTGACTAGGGCCTAGGGTTTCAGCACAAAATTGGGTGGCCATGTGGGCAGACACTGAGCTAGCTGCAGGAGGTTTTTTTTTTCTTTTTTTTCATACCCAGTGGTGCCTGGAACGCCAGCAAGACAGAACTGTTCACTCCCCTGGAAAGGGGGTTGAAGCCTGGGAGCCAAGTGATCTAGCTCAGTGGATCCCACCCCCATGGAGCCCAACAAGCTAACATCAACTGGCTTAAAATTCTTCGTGCCAGCACAGCAGTCTGAGGTTGACCTGGGATGCTCGAGCTTGGTTGGAGGAGGGGTTTCCACCATTACTGAGGCTTGAGTAGGCAGGTGGTTTTCTCCTCACAGTGTAAACAAAGCCACTAGGAAGTTTGAACTGGGCAGAGCCCACCACAACTCAGCAAAGCCACAGTAGACAGACTGCCTCTCTAGATTCCTCCTCTCTGGGCAGGGCATCTCTTAAAGAAAAGCAGCAGCCCTAGTCAGGGGCTTATAGATAAGACTCCTATCCCCCTGGTACAGAACACCTGGGGGAAGGGGCGGCTGTGGGTGCAGCTTCAGCAGACTGAAACATTCCTGCCTGCTGGATCTGAAGACAGCAGTGGATCTCCCCGCACAGCACTCAAGCCCTGCTAAGGGACAGACTGACTCCTGAAGTGGGTCCCAGACCCCCATGCCTCCTGACTGAGAGACACTTCCCAGCAGAGGTCGACAGACACCTTATACAGGAGAGCTCCGGCTGGCATCTGGCAGGTGCCTCTCTGGGATGAGTCTTCCAGAGGAAGACAGGCAGCAATCTTTGCTGTTCTGCAGGCTCTGCTGGTGATACCCAGGCAAAGAGGGTCTGGAGTGGAACTCCAGTAAACTCCAGCAGACCTGCAGCAGAGGGGCCTGAATGTTAGAAGGAAAAGTAACAAACAGAAAAGAATAGCATCAACATCAACAAAAAGGACGTCCACACAAAAACCCCATCCGAAGGTAACCAACGTCAAAGACCAAAGGTAGACAAATCCACAAAGATGAGGAAAAACCATTGCAAAAAGACTGAAAATTCCAAAAACCAGAACACCTCTTCTCCTCCAAAGGATCACAACTTCTCGCCAGCAAGGTAACAAAACTAGATGGAGAATGAGTGTGACAAATTGACAGAAGTAGGCTTCAGAAGGTGGGTAATAACAAACTACTCCAAGCTAAAGGAGCACATTCTAACCCAATGCAAGGAAGCTAAGACCCTTGAAAGAAGGTTAGAGGAATTGCTGACTAGAATAACCAGTTTGGAGAAGAACATAAGTGACCTGATGGAGCTGAAAAACACAGCACAAGAACTTCGTGAAGCATACACATGTATCAGTAGCCAAATCAATCATGCAGAAGAAAGGATATCAGAGATTGTAGATCAACACAATGAAATAAAGCATGATGACAAGAGTAGAGAAAAAATAATGAAAAGGAATGAACAAAGCCTCCAAGAAATATGGGACTATGTGGAAAGACGAAACCTACTTTTGATTGGTGTACCTGAAACTGATGGGGAGAATGAAACCAAGTTGGAAAACACACTTCAGGATATTATCCAGGAGAAATTCCCCAACCTAGCAAGACAGGTAAACATTCAAATTCAGGAGATACAGAGAACACCACAAAGAGAAGAGCAACCCTAAGACACATAATTGTCATATTCACCAAGGTTGAAATGAAGGAAAAAATGTTAAGGGCAGCCAGAGAGAAAGGTCGGGTTACCCACAAAGGAAAGGCCGTCAGATTAACAGTGGTTCTCTCTGCAGAAACGCTACAAGCCAGAAAAGAGTAGGGGCCAATATTCAACATTCTTAAAGAAAGGAATTTTCAACCCAGAATTTCATATCCAGCCAAACTAAGCTCATAAGCGAAGGAGAAATAAAATCCTTCACAGACAAGCAAATGCTGAAAGATTTTGTCACCATCAGGCCTGCCTTACAAGAGCTCCTGAAGGAAGCATTAAATATGGAAAGGAAAAACCAGTACCAGCCACAGCAAAAACATACCAAATTGTAAAGACTATCGACACTATGAAAAAACTGCATCAACTAATGAGCAAAATAACCAGTTAGCATCATAATGACAGGATCAAATTCACACATAAGAATATTAACCTTAAATGTAAATGGGCTCAATGCCTCAATTAAAAGGCACAGACTGGCAAATTGGATAAAGGGTAAAGACCTATTGGTGTGCTGTATTCAGGAGACCCATCTCATGTGCAAAGACACACATAAGCTCAAAATAAAGGGATGGAGGAATATTTACCAAGCAAATGGAAAGCAAAACAAAAAGCAGGTGTTGCAATCCTGGTCTCTGATAAAACAGACTTTAAACCAACAAAGATCAAAAAAAGACAAAGAAGGGCATTACATAATGGTAAAGGGATCAATGCAACAAGAAAAGCTAACTATCCTAAATATATATGCACCCAATACAGGAGCACCCAGATTCATAAAGTGAGTTCTTAGAGACCTACAAAGAGACTTAGACTCACACACAATAACAGTGGGAGATTTTAACACCCACTCTCTATGTTACACAGATCCATGAGACAGAAAATTAACAAGGATATTCAGGACTTGAACTCAGCTCTGGACCAAGTGGACATAATAGACATCTACAGAACTCTTCACCCCAAATCAACAGAATATACATTCTTCTCAGCACCACATCACACTAATTCTAAAATTGACCACATAATTGGAAGTAAAACACTCCTCAGCAAATGCAAAAGAATGGAAATAGTAACAAACAGTCTCTCAGGCCACAGTGCAATCAAATTAGAACTCAGGATTAATAAACTCACTCAAAACGGCAAAACTACATGGAAACTGAACAACCTGCTCCTGAATGACTACTGAGTAAATAATGAAATTAGGCAGAAATAAATAAGTTCTTTGAAACCAATGAGAACAAAGACACATTGTACCAGAATCTCTGGGACACAGCTAAAGCAGTGTATAGAGGGAAATTTATAGCACTCACAGGAGAAAGCAGGTAAGATCAAAATCAACCCTAATATCACAATTAAAAGAACTAGAGAAGCAAAATCCAACAAATTCAAAAGCTATCAGAAGATAAGAAACAACTAAGATCAGAGCAGAACTGAAGGAGATAGAGACATGAAAAAACACTTCAAAAAATCAAAGAATCCAGGAGCTGGTTTTTTGAAAAGATTAACAAAATAGATAGACTGCTAGACAGGCTAATAAAGAAGAAAAGAAAGAAGAATCAAATAGACACAATAAAAAATGATAAAGGAGATATCGCCACTGATCCCACACAAATACAAACTACCATCAGAGAAACTATAAACACCACCATGCAAATAAACTGGAAAATTTAGAAGAAATGGATAAATTCCTGGACACATACACACTCCCAAAACTAAATCAGGAAGAAGTTGAATCCCTGAATAGACCAATAACAAGTTCTGAAATTGAGGCAGAAATTAATAGCCTACCAATAAAAAAAAACCCAGGACCAGATGGATTCCCAGCCGAATTCTACCAGAGGTAAAAAGAGGAGCTGATACCATTCCTTCTGAAACTATTCCAGACAATTGAAAAAGAGGGAATCCTCCCTAACTCATTTTATGAGGCCAGCATCATCCTGATACCAAAACCTGGCAGAGACACAATAAAAAAAGAAAATTTCAGGCCAATATCCCTGATGTACATTGAGGTGAAAAGCCTCAATAAAATACTGGCAAACTGAATCCAGCAGCACATCAAAAAGCTTATCCACCACGATCAAGTTGGCTTCATCCCTGAGATGCAAGGCTGGTTCAACATATGCAAATCAATAAACGTAATCCATCACATAAACAGAACTAATGACAAAAACCACATGATTATCTCAATAGATGCAGAAAAGGCCTTTGACAAAATTCAACACTCCTTTATGCCAAAAACTCTCAATAAGCTAGGTATTGATGGAGTATATCTCAAAGTAATAAGAGCTATTTATGACAACCCACAGCCAATATCATACTGAATGGGCAAAAGCGGGATGCATTCCCTTTGAAAACTGGCACAAGACAACAATGCCCTCTCTCACCACTCCTATTCAACATAGTATCGGAAGTTCTGGCCAGGGTAATCAGGCAAGAGAAAGAAATAAAGGGTATTCAAATAGGAAGAGAGGAAGTCAAGTTGTCTCTGTTTGCAGATGACATGATTGTATATTTAGAAAACCCCATCGTCTCAGCCCCAAAACTCCATAAGCTGATAAGCAACTTGAGGAAACTCTCAGGATACAAAATCAATGTGCGAAAAAATCACAAGCACTCCTAGACACCAATAATAGACAAACAGAGAGCCAAATCCTGAGTGACCTCCCATTCACAGTTGCTACAAAGAGAATAAAATACCTAGGAATACAGCTTACAAGGGATGTAAAGGATCTCTTCAAGGAGAACTACAAACCACTGCTCAAGGTAATAAAAGAGGACACAAACAAATGGAAAAACATTGTATGCTCATGGATAGGAAGAATCAATATCGTGAAAATGGCCATGCTGCCCAAAGTAATTTATAGATTTAATGCTATCCCCATCAAGCTACCACTGACTTTCTTCACAGAAGTAGAAAAGACGACTTTAAATTTAATATGGAACCAAAAAAGGAGCTCATGTAGCCAAGACAATCCTAAGCAAAAACAGCAAAGCTGGAGGCATCACGCTACCTGACTTCAAACTATACTACAATGCTTCAGTAACCAAAATAGCATGGTGCTGGTACCAAAGCAGATATATAGACCAATGGAACAGAACAGAGGCCTCAGAAATAACACCACACATCTACAACCATGTGATCTTTGACAAACCTGACAAAAACAAGCAATGGAGAAAGGATTATCTATTTAATAAATGGTGTTGGGAAAACTGATTAGCCATATGCAGAAAACTGAAACTGGACCCCTTCCTTACACCTTATACAAAAACTAACTCAAGATGGATTAAAGGCTTAAATGTAAGAACTGAAACCGTAAAAACCCTAGAAGAAAACCTAGGCAATACCATTCAGAACATAGGCATGGGCAAAGACTTCATGACTAATACACCAAAAGCAATGGCAATAATAACCAAAATTGACAAATGGGATCTAATTAAAATAAAGAGCTTCTGCACAGCAAAAGAAACTATCATCAGAGTGAACAGGTAACCTACAGAATGGGAGAAATTTTTGCAATCTATCCATCTGACAAAGGGTTAATTTCCAGAATCTACAAAGAACTTAAACAAATTTACAAGAAAACAAACAAACAACCCCATCAAAAAGTGGGCGAAGGATATTAGCAGACACTTTTCAAAAGAAGACATGTATGCGGCCAACAAACATACAAAGAGAAGCTCAACATCACTGGTCATTAGAGAAATGGAAATCAAAACCACAGTGAGATACCATCTTACGCCAGTTAGAATGCCAATCATTAAAAAGTCAGGAAACAACAGATTCTGGAGAGGATGTGGAGAAATAGGAATGCTTTTACACTGTTGGTGGGAGTGTAAATTAGTTCAACCATTATGGAAGATAGTGTGGCGATTCCTCAATGATCTAGAACTAGAAATACCAGTCGACCCAGTAATCCCATTACTTGGCATATACCCAAAGGATTATAAATCATTCTACTATAAAGACACATGCACATGTATATTTATTGCAGCACTATTCACAGTAGCAAAGACTTGGAACCAACCCAAATGCTCATGAATGATAGACTGAATAAAGAAAATTAGCACGTATACACCGTGGAATACTATGCAGCCATAGAAAAGGGAGTTCATGTCCTTTGCAGGGATATGGATGAAGGTAGAAACCATCATTCTCAGCAAACTAACACAAGAACAGAAAACCAAACACTGAATGTTCTCACTTATAAGTGGGAGTTGAACAATGAGAACATATGGACACAGGGAGGGTAACATTCACACACTGCAGCCTGTCATGGGATGGAGGGCTAGGGGAGGGATAGCATTAGGAGAAATACCTAATGTAGATGACGAGTTGATGGGTGCAGCAAACCACTATGACACGTGTATACCTATGTAACAAACCTGCATGTTCTGCATGTGTATCCCAGAACTTAAAGTATATGTAAAAAAATGCAATGATAAACCTCTTTGTCACTAAACTTTTGTGCATATTTATGAATATTTCCTTTTGATACATTTTCTACAGTAATCACATTTTTTAAAATTTATAGACAAGACAAAAATGCTCTTAAAAGATATTTTAAAAATTATTTTTTAAAATGCCACCCACTACACATTCACAGACACAGACACACAATAGAAAAGATTCAATAAATTTAAGAATACCCCAGGCCTACCTCAAATCTTTAACGGCAGAATCTCCCATTTTTAACCTTCTTGTGCAGTCACCAGTGAATTGCGACTAGACGTGTCTGAGAAAGACACCTCATTTAAAAAAGCTTCACCCCAGGTAAGGTTACCCTGGAGTGGGGAATTCGTGATTTAGTGAGAATAATGAAGTAAAGTCCGATTTGATAAAACCTCTCACTCCTTCCTTCACTTTCTCTGACTTAGGGGAAGAAAAAAGAAAGCCAATTTCCAGACCTGATTTACTGACATTTTCCACAGGCTGGCTTTATGCTTATTTCTTCTCAGCCTGGTTGGCAATACTGGAGTCCTTCATTTTAAACTTCCTCGTCCTGCCTTTCACTCAGGATGGGAAAAAGATCTCAACAGCTGTCTTTGCATTGTCTCAGTAAAGGTTTGCAGATTTTAAGAGAAGTGAAGAATTTAGCAAATTGTCAGGTTTTAAGCTCCACTCATGTCATTAGGCACATGAAGTACTGAACAGGCTTTGAAATGAAAAGAGAACAGATTTTATTTTGGTAACCAGTAAGCCTTCCCCAAGCCTTGAATGAACTCCACGGGGAGAACCTGTCTCATGTGACTGCTTCCCAAGCTGCCCTGATGTGACCACACTGAGGCAGCAGCATGGGGACCCAGAATGGTGGCAAGCGGGAGAAAAGAACGAACAGAAACTGAAGAGTATTAACACTCCAAAGGAATCTCAGTGCTGAGCCCCTTGGCTCATCCATGCTCTGCTGGGATCAGGTCTGTAGCTAAGGCTGAGGTGGAGCAAAACCAAGATGGTGGAGATATTGGCAAAATGGAATAAAACCAAGACGGCGGAGATGCTGATAAATGGAGCAAAATCAAGATGGTGGAGATGTTGATCTTCTAGCCATTCTCACATTTATCCTACTTTAGTAGCTTTATTTTTCTCATATGCTCATGGATTTTTAAAATATACCTGCATTGTCAAGATTTTCTTTCCAGAAAGAATCTGATAGATTCATTATCTCCACACTTTAGCCTTTAGCAGAAGTCAGGGTTTGATAAACTGGCAGGGCAGGTGAGGATGGCTTGCCTCCAAAATGCTACCGGTCATAGGGGGCTCCCTTTCTTCTTGTAAGGAGAGTAACAATGGCTCTTTCTATTCTGCCATTCTTGGAGAACAGTAATTTGTTGGAGAAAATGAAATGGAGTTTGTAGGTGAATGTGCATTTCAAGTTATAAGTTAAAAAATAAAACTCTAGTACCACATAAGAGTTTTCTATGTATGTCTGTTTAAAGTCAAGAATAGTGGTGATATAATAACAATAATCCAAACTGATCAGCAGACATAATTTTTCTCTTCTTTTGCTCTCCTCTACTGGGTGTCCTTGAACTCTGCTTCTTTGAACAATGTTGTTCACTCATCTGGATTAGCATAAAGACTCATTTTGGAAATTATATTCCACTATTGCTATTTGTTTTTACAGTTTTCAATTCAGCTCCTACTTAAGTTATTCAACATCACTACCATAGTTGATCTGTAATACTGAGAGCATGCACTCTCCATCAGTTAAAAAACAATGTCCTTGAAACATATTAATCCACAGGTAGTAGAACATTAAAACATTTCTAATCCATTTCACTGAAGTTGCTGTGAACTGCAGCTCAATAAGCAAGGAGGTTAGAACATCATAACTGATGGAGAAAACTCATTTATTAAACATCTTCAACCCTGCCATTCCAGGTTGGTTGCAAGAATGCTGGGAAGGGAAGCTCAGGGAAGGGAATCCAAAAGTTCAGCATTCAGCCTTGGTGTGGGTCAGGCACAGCCAACTGCTGAAGGTGTGTTTTGTGTCCAAGCTGGCAGGTTTACTAGGGTGTGCCTCTTGAAGATGGTGGGTAGACTGATTGGAGCCTAGAGTCAAGAATGTCAATGGGTTGGCCTTTCTGATGAGTTATAGTATCATGTCCCAGGAGAGCTAGATTTTCCCAAACTCATTTCCTCAAATTCAAGGTTTTAGATAGTTTCTCTCCATGGCTATGAGGAAATGAAAAGAATTAACTATGAAATAGTGACTTTGTCAGTCTTAGGGTTCCTGCCATAAAACTTTCTGGCCATGTGGGAGGAATTTGTTTCTCTGCTCTGATGTGGCCTGGTGTCAGCTGGAGGGGATCCATCTCAGCATTGATGTCACTCCTGGCCAGGTGTGCACTGTGTGCTTGGGTATCGAGTCATGGTCTGAAGTTCATCTTCATTGATCATCTCACCGTGAAGTTAATTATTTCTGAGACTCTGAAGTCATGGTCTATTGTGAGTTCAATCGGGATGAACCTAGAATCATTAAAGAATGAGAGGGTTACTTTCTTCCTGCTGACTGGAGAGTGATTTTCAAACACTCCTTCGCAGTAGACTCTTGGTCAAACACAACTTTCTGCAGAATTCCAATATAGAAAATAGGTAAAAGTAGATGTTCTCTGGTACCCCTGGTGTCCAACCACAGACTTTACCCCCAGACACAGCATGAAGCCTGCTCAGGAAGAGATACCACTGACCAAAGTGGAAAATTCCTCTGCAAATTTGTACGGGAACAGAACCTGCTTGCACTGTGGTAGCACATGGAAAGAACCTGGCGACACTGAGGAATGTCATAGGAAGCAATTCTATGAAGCTTATTTCTGTGTTTACTGCAGGGATGTTGTCAAGGATGTGGTTGATGACATTCCACAGTGTTTTCTTTATGATGATCTGCTGAAGAAATTTTTCTCTCCCCTCAGGATGATGATTAACCACATTTCTCCTGAGCAGCTGGGCAGCTGACATCTTGTAGGTACTGTAAATTGTGTCCTGTCCCTATGTGTACCTATAGGGTAGGGCTCTCAAACCTTACTGCACACTGGAGTCATCTAGGGAGGTATTTAAATGCCAGTTTCCAGGCTTACTCCAGACTAATTGCATCAGAATCTCAAGAGGGGGATCGGCATTTTTAAAAAGTTTTCTGGGTGACCCAAAGAGTAGCCAGTTTTGAAAAAAACAAAAAAAGGCTTATTTAATCAGGGAGCCTCTGAAGACACCTGGTTTCTGTTGAATATATCTTTTTTTTTTTTTCAAATGAGAGGATATCCATGCATATGTATATATACACACTAGCTTATGATTATTAAATAGTTAAAAATAGTCATCTTCTTTTAGAGTAAAATTCAATTATTCTTATATCTTCCTCCTGTAGTAATGTGCTACTTAGGATTCTCCAAGAAGCAGACACCAAGCTGGAATTGGATGTGCAAGAAATTTACCAACAAGATGCCTGGGAGGGAAAATAGAGAGGAAGCTAGGAAGGGCTGTGACAGCTGATAGTGCCAGCTGTTGGTCTGAACTTTGGGAGGGAAAGAGTGAAGGAATAAGGGGTGGGTGAAGAGTCCTAACTTGAGTGCAGTTGTAGGTAAGCCTGGCAAGGCTGATGGGGAGCCTTGAGTCAAAGTCACCAGTCAGAGAAGCTTGAGGCTCCCAGGGATGGGCCAGACTTAGGACCCTGCCGTTGTCTTAGCTATTGATGGGGAGCAACTGAGTAGGGTGATGTGGGGGTGTGAGGAGCTGGCCTTGTGCTAAGGCAATGGCGGATTTCAGAGCATAGCACTCAGGGCCAGCAATCCATGTGCTCGCTGCAGTTGTAGATCTGAAAAGCAGGTTTTTCTGGCAGCCACAGTACATCACCTGAATTCCTTTCCCACCCTGATTCTTCCCATCATTTGTGTTTAGAAACAGCAAAGGATTGTGAGGAGTGAGGATGTGTGACAGGAGGATGAAAGAAAGCAGCAGGGTCAGGAGAGTGGCAAATGGGGCTGTGTGAAGGTGGCTACAGGGCATTAGATGGAGAATTAGTCCTGGTTCAGCAACAGATCAAAGAGAAAGAGACAGGGTGGGGGTAGGAACAACAACTGGGAGAGGAGTGAGTAAAAAATTTGGAGCAGGATTGAGAAGTCTGCTGGTTAGACTTTAGCAGAGACAGATTAAAGTGTGGGTGTTACTTGCTCATAAGAAATAGACACGTATTTTCACCTAAGGGTGGCTACCTCGCCCCATCCAGGAAGGCACATTTCAGCTTTAATATGAAGAAACACATGTGATTTCTTTAGCATAGTGGTTTTCTATCCTGGTCTTATGTTAGAATCATTTGGAGATCTTAAATATGCAAATATCTGAAACTTTAACAGAATAATTAAATGAGAATTTTTTGAGGACAAGTGCAGATATCAGCATTTTTTAAAAGCACCTCTGGTGGTGCCAATGTGCAGCCCAAGTTTAGCTGCTTTACCAAATGGGTCTAAAAACTATTAACAGAGCCTGTGAAGGACCCATGAATAAAACGTGCATTTATTCACATAAATCTCTGAGAATAATTCGAGGGTACATGCATTGCATAAGACGCTTCAAAGTGCTAAGATTTGTAAACATTGAAATCATCCATGAAAATTGTGTTTTCAGCCTGACTCTCCCTGTTTGCATCAAAGACCATGATAAAAACGTTATCTGCTCTGCCACATCAAAATTATGGATAGAACCACTTCCCATTCCCTCTCACACACTTCTTTTGGAGGCAGAGTGAAAACGGGTTTCCATTCTTAACAGGCCAAAACAGATCTGAAGCAAGAACGTATAGGCCCACTGCACACACAGCAGAAGGCAACTCCTGGCTGAGGGTTCACTTTAACAATCATTCATTAAATACTTACCCTGTGCTTGAGGGACACTGAAACAGATATGTCATAGGACAGGATGACTACTGGTACTCCTAGGACACCCAGACCCAGCCCTGCTTGAGAATGGGGAGGTCTGAAGATACAGATCCTAAAAAGGTGGGGTCTTCATAGTGGAAAGAGGAACGCCATTTGGACAGACATGAACAACCTAGAAGACAGTCGTACATTGACTGAAGGACTAGTGGCAACGGTGTGGTCATTTCATTTTCAGTATAAATCAGCAGTCATTAATTAATGAAGAACCTCTTATGTGCTAGACACTGCAGAATGCTATGGAAATTTGTCTCACCTACTTTTTGAGGGTTCCCTGGTGCTGGCTTCTCCTTTTCCCTGACATGTTTCTGTGGTAGGCAGAATAATGGCTCCTACCTCACAAATGTCCTAATCCTCTAAGCCTGTGACTGAGTTTCATTATGTGGCAAAAGGAACTTTGCAGATCGGATTCAGTTAAAGACTTTGAGATGGGCTTGTTTAGGTGGGCTCAATCTAATCACCTGTGTCCTTAAAAAAGGAAAACCTGGCTGGGCACGGTGGCTCACGCCTGTAATCCCAGCACTTTGGGAGGCTGAGGCGGGCGGATAACCTGAGTTCAGGAGTTTGAGACCAGCTGGACCAACATGGAGAAACCCTGTCTCTACTAAAAATACAAAATTAGCTGGGCGTGGTGGCACGTACCTATAATTCCAGCTACTTGGGAGGCTGAGGCAGGAGAATCACTTGAACCCGGGAGGCGGAGGTTGCAGTGAGCCGAGATCGTGCCATTGCACTCCAGCCTGGGTAACAGGAGCAAAACTCCTCTCAAAAAAAAAAAAAAAAAAAGGAAAACCCTTCCTGGTTATAGTCAGAGAGGGTAATGTGACCAGGGAGGCAGATCAGAGAGATGGCAGTGTGAGTGACCATGGCCGGCTTTGAAGGAAGGAGTCAAGGGCCAAGAAGTGCAGACAGTTCCTAGAAGCTGAAAAAAAGCCAAGAAAATCCTTCCATGGAGTTTCCAGAAAGGAATGCAGTCCTCCTGACACCTTGTCTGTAGTCCAGTGAGACCTATCTCAAATCTGACCTACAAAACCATAAGGTAACAAGTTTGTGTTGTGATAGGCCACTAAGTTTTTGGTAATTTGTTACGGCAGCAACAGGAAACACATATAGTCCCTGAAGGATCTCAAATCCATTTGTAGCAAAAAGAGACATGCTGCTTAATTTCTTTCAGTTTTATTTTTAAAACTTTTGATTTTGAGATAATTTTAGAATTACAGAAGAGTTGCAAAATCAGAACAGAGTTTCCATATACCCTTCATGCAGTTTTCCATAATGTTAACATCATACATACTAGTAAATTGATCAGTATTAAGAAATTAATACTGATTCAATACATTTAACTAAACTATAGACTTTATTCATATTTTACCAGATTTTCCACCAAAGGTCTTTTCTTTTTTTCTGTCCCAGGATCCCCCTTTGCATTTAATTGTCTATCTCCTTAGTTTCCTTCAATCTGTGATAGTTTCTCAGACTTTCCTTGTCTTTCAGAGCCTTCACACTCCTGAAGACTACTGCTGTTTGGTAAAATGTTCCTCAGTTTGGGTTTATCTGGAATTTCTTTCTTTCTTTTTTTTTTTTTGAGACAGAATCTCGCTCTGTCGCGCAGACTGGAGTGCAGTGGCGCGATCTTGGCTCACTGCAAGCTCTGCCTCCTGGGTTCACGCCATTCTCCTGCCTCAGCCTCCCGAGTAACTGGGACTACAGGTGCCCGCCACCACACCCGGCTAATTTTTTGTAGTTTTAGTAGAGACAGGGTTTCACCCTGTTAACCAGGATGGTCTCGATCTCCTGACCTCGTGATCCGCCCGCCTTGGCCTCCCAAAGTGCTGGGATTACAGGTGTGAGCCACTGCGCCCGGCCTGGAATCTTCTCATGATTAGATTGAAGTCGTGTATTATTGGGGAGGTATCACAGAGGACATGTATCTTTCTCAGTGCATCACCAGAGGTACCTGATGCTCACTTGCCTTATTACTGATCAGGTTAACCTTGATCACCTGGCTAAAGGTTTTTCCAATGTAAAATTTCCGTCTCTCCCTTTAAAATTACTATGTGTATATTTTGGAAGATATGCTTTGAGACCATACAAATATCCTGTTTCTCCTTAAACATTTGCTCGCTAATTTTATCATCCATTAACAAATCTTGCCCTCACCAATTTCCACTGTGCCGTAATTGTGGGGACTTTCTAGTTCCCTTATTCCTTCTACATTTACTAGTGGGAGTCTGTAAAGAAAAGTTATTTCTTCTCTGCCTTTTATTTATTCAGTTATTATTTATATCAGCATAGACTCAAGGATATTTATGTTATCTTTGGGTTATGATCTAATGCTATCATTATTCTGTGGCCGTGTTTTGCGTTTAGCCTTTGGGAGTTCTTTCAGGTAGGTTTCTGTGCCCTTTCAAAATGTCCACGTCCCCCCTCTCTCCACGCCTTTTTTTTTTTTTTTTTTTGAGTCCTGCTCATTTTGTATTTTCCCTGTCCCAGCCCTGAAATCAACCACTTTTCCAAGGAGCACCCTGTTTCTTTTTATTGGGGAATAGCATTTAGAAACCAAGATCTGAGCATCAGATGTGCTCATTGCTAATGGAGTGTCACTGCTTTCAGGCCCTCCCAGCAGACAAAACTCGAGATATATGTATGTTTACTAACCCAATCCCCCTCACACACATTATATATGTGTATGTATATATCTGCATCTATCTATGCATATATATGTATTTTAAAAATCAGCTCACACTGATTTTTCCGACTTCAATCCCACACCACAAGGTTCATTTTAACCATCTTTTTATTTATTTCAAATTTTTGTCTCCAATTTTGAGAAGCCTGGCTCTCATTATCTATAGTATGTTTACTTATTAGCTCATCCCTATTATGCTTACAAAATTGTTTCAGAATTGTGAAACCTCCTCACTGTGAGGAACAAATTTAACAACTAGACTGTAGTGTTTGTGTGCAGTTCTTTTCATATTTAGCCTAACAGACTCCAGTCAAAATACTTTTAAAAAGATACTTAGGTTAATTGCTTTCTTCCCCATTGCTTGTTTTTAAAATCTTCATTCTTGCAACTTTTCTAGTATTTTAAAATGTGAGATGAATTGTAATTCATTCATTTTCAAGTGCTCAACTCGAAAACATCTTTTTGGAGTAGGAATAGTGCTTTTGCATCTACTCTAACTTTATCTCAGAGAATGGAGTTAGAAAGCTGTGGCTTTAACACTTTGACATTCAATCCCTTCGGCCTTGTTGGGGGGCATTAATTCTGTAATATAAATTTAATAAATCACTGTGCAGCACTTATCAATTCTGGATAGCGCTGGCAATTCCAACCTTACATGATTATTTGCCACATGTGTGTTTCTCACTCTTCCAGCTAGCTTACAAGCTTCCTGAAGGTCCTGAAAGAACTAATTCTGTCTTTCCATCCTTTTAGCAGACTACCTTGGCCACAACAGATGCTCAAATAGCTCCTTCATCTTTATCTATGGTCAATCTAAGTACAAGACTATTATAGACACTCTGTGTGTTGAATTTCCTGTTACAAAAAAAGAGACAATCTCTTCTTCCACCCAGAACACTCTTTCCTATGTCTCTTCCTGTTCCCCTCTTAACTAGCTAACATTTCTGGTAGGTCTAGATTGAGCTGAAGTATTCTTAGACCTCTCTCTCCCCTCCACTGTCATTAGGAGCTCTTTTTCTCTTCCTTCAAATGTGGGCAGATCTAGAAAAAATCTGGATAAACCTTCTAGAGAGAACATATGACTCTGTGGGGTAATTGTTGGTTTTCTGACCCATCTTTCTAAGGAGGTAATTGACTCTTTGAGTGCTGGCCCTGGGGGTTCTTCATCTTAGTAAGTAGATGCTCAGCAGGTGCCCACTGAACAAGTAAGTACACATGAGTGGTAAGAGGAGTCCCATTGCAGATGCAGTAACATGTGTAGTCATCTGGTCTTGGGAGGATGCTCAAAGACTGGTGGGCACTTGCAGACAAAACCTAAGTGCACAGCTGTCTAATTTACGGGCACAGGACTCATTGGAACCAAAAAATAATTGAGAAGAGAAATAGTATTTATCAAGTAGCTGTTATGTGCCAAAAATTAATAGATACTTTTCATGTATAACCTCATTTTAACTTTCAACAATCTAAGTCAAGTGACTTTCTGTCATCATGTAGAAGAGAAACATCTAGTGTTGGGGGATAGCTGGTTAATAACTTGTCTACTCTTGTCCCAGCTCTTACATGATGACACAACATTTCAACCCAACTCCCTCTTCTTCTAAAGTCAATATGCTTCCTACCATAGCATGTTATTTAGAGGGAGAAAAATGCATTGAATTAATCTGTTAAAATACTAGAAATGAAAATCAAAGAGCTTTATTTTATAAAATATAATAATGATTGTTGAAAATGAACACAAATCCTTACATTGAGATCAAACTGCTTTTCATTACAAGGTATTCAGAGGCAAAATCTATCATTGCCAATACCACCCTTGACAAGTCTGCTAAATGATGATTGAAATCCTTGAACTAGGCTTACAGGATAAAACTTGGAAAACTCAAAACTGGCAGGCACTTAGACATCCTGTATAATCACCAGAAGTTTTTTGTTTTGAATATATGTCCTGTCGTTCTTTTCCCTGAAGGTTCAAACAGCCAAGAGATCATGGTATCGTTGATTTCCATACAAGAATCCAACAGAGCAAAGGCTTTCCTTTGATTTCAATTGTCTCACGCATTGGATTGGAAAGCTGGATATCAACTCATTAAAATGTCATGCAATGTTTATGGGTCTAAATTCGGCTCCATGAGACTTGGCAGAGAGTGATGAGGAGTTATTTTTATTTACTTATTTATCTATATTTTTGTCGATATGTAATAGGTGTACATATTTTCAGGATACATGTGATAAGTTGACACATTCATATAATCAAATCAGGGTAACTGGGATATCCATCAACCTAAATATTTATCTTTTCTTTATGCTAGGAGCATTTTAATTGTTCTTTTCTAGCTATTCTGAAATGTATAATAGCTTAATGTTAACTATAGTCACTCTATGGATCTATTCAAGTACCAAGTCTTATTTCTTCTATTTACCTCTGTATTTGCATCCATTAATCAACAGAAGTTTTTATAAATACCCCAATTTTTTCAAATAGACTCTTCATAGACCACAGTTTTTGTTCTACAAATTATTATGATTAGAGTGGGGAAATTTGTTACAATTCAAAATTTTCTCCAAATATTGTGTTGCAACCAGTTTTGCTTTCTAGCCAATTTTATGCTCTTGGGAAGCAAGTTATCAGCAAACATGTCTTCAAATGAAACACGAACTTTCACTTCCCCATGGAAGATCACTCTTCCACTTCAGAGGACAC
Organism: Pongo abelii; assembly: GCF_028885655.2. Lineage (NCBI taxonomy): Eukaryota > Metazoa > Chordata > Mammalia > Primates > Hominidae > Pongo > Pongo abelii. The sequence goes on from NC_071999.2 coordinate 47,536,615, forward strand.
TCATTGCCCCCAAAGTTAGACATGTGAGGGGTCAAGTCAATACTTTCCAAGTATGGCATTCCATTCAACAATGTGTAATTCTACTTTAATAAATAAAGCTGATTAAAATGTTTGACAGTATTACATCCTTGTGGCAAAAAACTTTCTTACTCAGAGCAAACAATAATTGACAGTAAAAGAGGAAGTGGAAAATGATTTAAATCATTTATTGGATGAGGAATGTAAACAAATAAAAAAATTAGACAGAAAAATAGTTAGCTGTTATTTGAAAGCCATCTTTACTGCAGCCAGTCTACCTAAAGAATCATGTCTGAAGTGATACATTTAGTAGTTTTTCTTTAAGGAATGAAAAAAAAAACCCTTGGCTTTCTTTCCCCTTTACTCATGCTTATACAAAGTAAAAGACTGAAAATCTACAAAATAATTTAAATATAAAAGAAAATTATGAGGCTACCTTTTTGTAAAAGATATGCACATGAAAAATAAAAATCCACCCTTTGAACTGAGAAGTAATTTTAATAGCTTGTTGAAACTAAAGTCTTACAGCTGTGCTCAGTAAGCCTTTTTTTTCTATTCTTTTTTTTCTCATGCAAATAAAACCAAGAAAAACATACAGCCATGCAAACCCTACCTCAGACAAGTCTGAGAATGTATTATTTCTCAGAGCTCAGTTGGATTTATGGTTATTTAGTGTGGATTCTGCTCTTAGAAGATAAATATAGGAAATAATTTCAAAAGGATAACACTTTTGCTTAAAACAAACAATTTTCTGGCTCTCCCCTTCTCGTACCATACCGTGGCCCTAGACTTTGCTATTCTCATTTCTAATTATTTTTTATTCTTCTGTACTTCAGCTCTAGGCCGTAAGTGGTGCTGAGTATGCCATATGTCCTTAGTACACTTTTTGGTATGAATTAATGAGTTCTGGGGCTCTGTATAGGGATGTGTAATAAAAGCCTCCTTTTTGCATCAGACGAAAGTTCCTCCGCCATTATTTAGATTTTCTCCTGGCATAAGTCAGGCCTCCATTGCAAGGCATTAGCTCTGTTCAAGTCACCAGTATATCATGCTATATCACTTAAACACCAGAGCAGTACACTAGAGTAGCCACTCAGGGACTGTGTTGGACACACTAGAGCTAAGTCAGATCCCAGCAACACAAACTCAGAACCACCTTCCACTTTATCATTAGAGGTGGCAGGAGATTACACTGGAGGGCTTAATTATTCATATGGAACTGGAAAAAAGAGTTGTAGGAAGCACTTTTTCCCCAAGCCCTCTTCCATGCTCCCATATACATCGCATGCATGTGTACATGTGCACGCACACGTAAATGTCAGGTGTTTACACACTATAAACAGGCTTGCAGTCAACTGTTATTGGAAAGAGCTTTAGTTAAATGGAATGCTGTTTTCTTGTAGCTGTCACCTGATTATCTTCCTTCTTCCCCTGGGGTGCAGCAGCCCTAAAGAAATATCTTCCATTATCCAAAGCCAGGTATCTGTTTGGTTAGCATGTTTGCAGATTTGTCTCTCGTGGACTGAGTCACAGAAATATCAGGTTCGGCCTACTTTCCATATGACCAGTAGCAGGTGGAGTCAGGAAGATCAGGTTGGAGACACCATATAGCAGGCTTCAGCTGGACTTGGCACATGGGCTCAGTAAGGCTTCAGTGGAACTGGGGTTCCATAGGCAGAGACTGCCCAAGGCAGACCCACTGGCAGGGCCAGCAGCAACAGATGGATTGTGGGTTGCTCAGAAACAAGAGTTAAGATCTGATAAGAGAATGAGGCACACTGGAGCTAAGGCTAGAGTGGGAACACAGAAGCAACTGTGGCAGAAACCAAGGCCCGTTTCTAAGGAGGCCCTGCAAATCTTGGGTTGACTCTTGCTATTTTTCCCACCCAGCATCCACTCTCTCTTCTTGTGATTACAGCGCTCTGATTCTATTAGACCCACTCCTTCCTCACTATTCTACGTGTGGTTCCAGAGAAGCTGACTTTTCCCTAGGGTCCAGAGTGAAGCTGGGCTAAGCCAATCATTGCATTCCATCCCCCAGCCCCTGGGATTGGTTCACGGATGGGCACAGGACCCAAATAAGGCCAACCAGGGGCCAATGACACTGAATTCCAGAATGACTGTTAGAGTAGATGGGAAAGTGGACTCAATATCTTTGACTGGACCCAAAACCCGAAAAGATATAAGGGCTGAATCTGCTACCACTGTCTTATTACCATGTGTACTCTTTCTAAAGTCAACACAGAGAAAGACAGCCTTGTGAAATGGAGGGAGAAAGAAAAACTAAACCTTAATGGCATTGTTTGGCCCCTGAGTTTAGCTGAACCTGAAGCCATCAAGTACTATCCTTAGTCTTTGCCATTATGTGGTTCAATAAATTCCGTTTTAATTTAAGCACCTGTATTAGTCTGTTCTCATGCTGCTAATAAAGACGTACCTGAGACTGGGTAATTTATAAAGCAAAAAGGTTTATTGACTCACAGTTCCACATGGCTGGGGAGGTCTAACAATCATGGTGGAAGTTGAATGAGGAGCAAAGTCATGTCTTACATGGTGTCAGGCAAGACAGCTTGTGCAAGGGAACTCCCATTTATAAAACCATCAGATCTTGTGAGACTTATTCACTACCACGAGAAAAGTATGGAGGAACCCACCCCCATGATTCCATTATCTCCACCTGGCCCTGCCCTTGACACATGGGGATTATTACAATTCAAGGTGAGATTTGGGTGGGGACACAGCCAAACCACATCAGTTTTTTGGGTTGGGTCTCCTGTCATCTGCAATGAGATGGGTCATTTTCTGATACAGGACTACATAGAATCTCTCTCATTACCAATTTTGAGCCAGGGTGGCTCAGGCTCCTTAAAAATGCCATAGTTGTACATTTTTTTTTCTCAAGTACCCAAAGGTTATACTCTCTGGATAAGAGAACAGGGAGAAGTTATAGGTGAACCTATGACTAGGCTGATGGTATGATCATAAGGATGATGCAGGAAGCCTTCACCCTCTCCTAATCACAGCACTTCTTGGGTAAAGATGGTCCAAGTGATACTTTCACATGGACAGTTCTGGTGCAGATGGGCCCAGCAGTCCTGCAGGATGGCCCAGCATTCAAACTCAGAGGTAGGACCATGAGATATCCAAGCAGTGAATAGTTCCTGAACTTGATAATTTGAAGTCTTGAAGGAGTAGTCAATCAGTCATTGAAAACATTGGTTTCCAGTGGTCATTGAAGGCCTCTGAGACTTCTGCATCTCAAGTATTCTTTAGTCCACTGCAAGTACCACCACGTAGCTGGATTTTTATTGTCTAGACTGTGTGGTTTGTGAAGTATAACCTAGTGAATTTCTCTGGATTTTCCAGATTGTCCCATAAGCTTTGTCTTAGTGTTTTCCGACCTGGTGTTTTCTGCTGTTTCCTACTCTTACTGGTTCAGAGCACACAGGCATGTGCCCCTTTGGCAGCAGTTTCATATAAAAGCTTACCCAGTATTAAGGAAACAGGTGCCCTCTCTGCAGGTCCATGTACACTTCAGCCCAGGCTAGGAAATAGCTTAGCACTGCTGAGTCCCATCACACTTGACTCAGGTACTTGTAGAAAGAAACCAGGGCTGGGACCCTAAGGCCTCAGTGTGGTGGTTCTGAAAGCCCTGGTCATGGGGTATTAGGTGATAGATCAGATTTGTGTCCATGATCTTCTTTCCTGTTCCATGGACAGTGTGGGAACTGCCATCCCACTATGAAGGGCTGGGAGAAGGGCAGTGTTTTTGCTGTGGTATCAGTGGGTCAAGTCACAGTGGGCTGGAGCTGAGGTAAGGTAGGATGTTGGCCAAAAAAGTCAGGGAGGCAGTAGTGAGGGTGGACAGATTTATTGGCAGAAGTGAGGCCATGGGCTTGCTATCAGATGGAGGCCCTGACAGGACATGGAGGCTCTTTACACAAAAATCGAGTCCAGGGAGTGGATAGCACAGATCAGGCTTGAATAGCAAGAGAAATTAGGGTTGGAGAAGCAGCAGAAACAGGAGCAATATCAGAAGCAGAACTGGGATCAGCCCCCATGAGTGGATTTATTACTTTGCCAGGACACTGAAGACAACTGCAAATGTGTATTTTCCCTTAGCCTACTTCTGGCATTGTTCTAGCTTTTGAGGGGTAAGACTCTGCATCTTTCTGAATCTCTTTCCCCCCCCTCCAAAAAAAAAAAACTGTGGGTGCTGGTTAGTATTCTCTAACTAGACCCCTACAGAGCTAATATGGGAAGTCTGGCTCCTCTAGGCGATGGAGAGGGAGCAGGTTCTTCCAAAGCCTGGAATTCCCAGTGGATTCTTCTTATCTACACCTACTTAATCTTGGAATGTGAGTTCTTGAAAGCTTGGTGAGTTTTATTTAAGCCTCGAGTGTTGCTGTCAGAGAAATCACTTTTATTACTTTGTTTTCTCGGATAACAGGACTTTTTTTTAAGAACATGAAATTTCTCACTGGCCATTGCTATTTGAGTTTTTTAAGCAATAATATAATGTATATAATGCTACACATATTTTAGAATTTGTATCCTTCCTACTTACAATAGAGTTTGAGGTAACCTGAAAAATAAACGTTCATAAACTGAGACTATTGAAATTGAAAAAGAAAATTACAAACTATACAGAAGGAGAAAACCAAACAGGTTACATTATTTGATATTTCGAAATAAACCAGGTCCTCGGGAGATACAATCTTTTTCCTGGTACTAAAAGGAACATATTGTGTGTGTATGTCCTAACACAAGGAACACAGAACAGCTTAGATAATATCTTCAATAGCAGTTTCAGAGATGATGGAATAGTGTTCATGAGTACGAGCTTTGATGGCAGGTTGTATAGGTTTAAATCCCAGCTATGCTAATTTCCATTTGTATGTCTAGAAAAGTTACTTAATTTCCCTAGGTGTCAGTTCTTTAATTTGTAAAATGGAGACAATGGTAGAACCACTTTCATTTCATCTTGGGAAGATTAAATATATAAAGATATTAAAGTAGTTTGTGGCACATGGTGTTTGCCAATCAATAAATGTTACTGTTCTTGCTGTTTCTTGTGTGAATCCTCAATAGAGACGAAGGTTCGACAAAGGTCTAGTTTGAGAATTGCCCAAGGGCCTCTACAGATGAGTTTAGAGGCTCTAGGCTAACTATGTTTCATATTCCTCCTCATCCGTCAACTTTTGGGGGAACTTCCTTTAGAATCCCTGGCCTCCCCTTTCCCACAGACAAATTCTCTGCACCTCGTGTCCTCCCTGCCACTTTCCTGGTCTTGGACTCCCTATAGCAGTGTTTGGCTTATGCTTTCTGATGTCAGGGATTCCTGTTCTGTTGATCTTTTTACCCTTCCCTTCTTTTATACCTTGTGAAAATTAGCCTTTCCCAAGTACTCACCTCTCAGAAAACTGACAAATAAACATAATAAACTAATTTAAGCCAAGGTGTTTGTGATCGTTAATCTTGTGTGTCAACTTGGCTAGGTTACAGTTTCCAGTTGTTTGGTGAAACACAAGTTTAAGATGTTGCTGTGAAAGTATTTTTCAGATGGGATTAACAGTTAGATCAGTATACTTTGAGTGAAGCAGATCACCCTCCATAATGTGGGTGGGCATCATTCAATCAGTGGAAGGCCTTGAGAGAAAAGACTGAGATTCTCCCACAGAAGGGGAGGAAGAAGGAAGGAAATTCTGCTTCCAGACTGTCTTTGGACTCAAGACTACACCACCAATTCCTGCTGGAATTCCCAGTCTGCCTGTGTACCCTGTGAATTTCTGACTTGCCAGTTCCCACAATTACATAAGCCAATTTTATAAATGAACCTTCCTACATATATATATGTTCTGTTGGTTCTGTTTCTCTAGAGCCCCCTGACTAATACAGTGCTAATACTTATCATGGCTAAATGTCTTATTTTCCTTGGTTGACATTTGCATTTTAATAAGGTCTCAGCTTTAAAAAGTGAGTGATGTGAACATTTCTGAACACCATTAGAGAGCCAGTTAAGAGTGGAGGGATACTTACTAGTGACTTTGAAATCACTTCATATAAGCAGTGGTCTATTCATGAGATGGCCCTGGGCTAGTTCATATTTGGATTTATTTCCTCCTCTCTTGAAGCTGTGCATGGCACACATAGAAACAACTTTAGCTATTGGTGCATACCACACACATTTCTTTTAGTCTGGGTTAATGTTTGGGAATCACATACAAATAAAAATAGCCTTTGTGTTGCTGTGTGCATCTGCTTTGAGTGTTGGTGTAATTCACCTATTCATCATAAACATCATAACAGCAAGGTTAACATGAATCATTGTTTCCTTAAGAGTCTGAAAGGAAACAAAATCAAATTTTTCTCTGAAACTTCCTGGAAGAAAGCCAATCTTCTACCCATTACATTAGGGCAGAAAAATCAATCAGTCTAAAGTCAAAGTCTTTTTCTTTTTTAGCTATTCATATGAAAGACTGTCATCAATAAATCCTCCAGAGTCATCGTGGTTCTTACAAGGGTAATAATATTGCATCCTTTCAGAAATGGGAGGACAATGATAATGTAAGGGCAAGGTGGACTTTGGAAAAGAAATGAGCTCCACCTGAAATGTGATAAAATACCAAATGGTTTTGGTTTCTACAATGCAGACCATTATCAGGGGGATTTTTTTTTCTCTGCATGAAAATCTTGAAAATTTATATTCATTGATAGAACATAGTTACTATATTTCTTTTTTATTGTCAATGTTTTGACAATCACTTATTCTCATCCATTCTCACTCATTTGCCTGCTCTTTTTTTCTGATTTTTGGTCTGCCTCGCGAGATCATGGATATCATAAATTGCAAGAAGCAGAGGTTGTGATTCCATATCTTGCAATAGAAACAGAGCATCCAAGCAGTATTCTCCATGACAATGAGGAAGGAAGTCTGCAACAGAAGAACAATGGCAGAAATTTTAAGAAAAGTTTACTGCCTGGGACTATGACTCACCTTTTGGGAGAAAATGTGACTAACCCTTTGTGAGAGCTTGTTGAGAGCTCACTTTCCTGGGAGGAGTCGGGAGAAGGGGAGCATCAGTTGACGAAGAGGTGAAGGAGGTACCCAACAAGAAAAGCATAGAAGGACCAGGGATTTGGGGTCAGGTCTTCCTCCTGATTCCAACGGATGGCATAAGATATTGCCAAGTGAAGGAAGCGAAGTAGAGCCAGCAAAGGAAGGTGAACTGTTGTTTCATTAGAAATAATATGTTGTGATAATTATACAAAGTACTAATTAGTAAATTTCTTTCCAACCTCGATGCTCCAAAAATCCCTGTACTTATATCCTGAAGGCCTCTTCTTCCCCAAGCTGGAACACACGGTCACTCATTAGTCACCCACTGTCACAAGAGTAACAGAGACTACAAACATTGGAAAGGACATAAGTGAGGGTCAAGCATCTGGATGCAGACGCATGACAGGATGCAAGTCTTCCCAGCTCTCATGGACTTTGCGACAGATGCACAGAGTGAGGTAGGGGAGGAGACAAGGGAGGACAGTGCAGAATGCCACCATCTGTAGCAAGGCACTTCCTTGGCAAGAGCTGAGAGCTTGGCAGATGACGAGTAGCCACTGACTGGTCATTCTTGCTGCTGTCTTGTGGACAATTTCCATTCTGTGACTCAGTTACTCCTAAGGGTGATGTGAAGGTGGGGATCTGTGTAGTGACAAGATGGGTCTAGATTAGGGTTGCTAGACCCTGGCAATATTGATATTTTCAGCTAGATAATTGTTTGTGGGGGGCTGACCTGCGCATTGTAGTGTGTTTAGTAACATCTCAGAACTCTACTAGATACTCTTATCAGCAGCACCCTCACCCTAGTTATAACAACCCCAAATGTTTCCAGACATTGCCAAATGTCCCCTGGGAGGCAAAATTTCCCCAGTTGGGAACCACTGGTCTAGACTGAACTAGTTTAAAATCTCCCACTGAACCAGGATAGCAGTGAATAGACTGGTCCATTACGATAATCACTGTATCTCTTAATTATATATGTATATATAAAATCTCCTAAACACCCCTCAAATCTGTCCTCTGTGCTCTGTCTCCAACACTGAGTTTGGAGCAGGCTAAGTTTTAGGCCTCTTTAGCCTGGACAACTGCTGCCTCCTAATGGGTCTCCTATATTCCCTCTTACCCTCTGCTATAGTTTGGATGTTTGTCCCCCTAAACCTCCTCATATTGAAAGTTGATCCCCAGTGTTGGAGGTGGGGCCTAATGGGAGGTGTTTGGGGCGTGGAAGTGAACCCCTCATGAGTAGATTAACGCCTTCTGTGGGGTGGGTATGAGTGAGCTCTCATTCTTCTTAGTTCCCATGAAAACTGGTTGTTAAAAAAAAAAAAGCCTGAAATTTCCCCCCACCCTCAACTCTTGCTTCCTCTCTTCCAATGTGATCTCTGCACACGCTGGCTCCCTGTAACTTTCTGTCATGAGTGGAAGCATCTGCATCCAGACACTTGACTCAAACTTATGTCCTGTCCATGAGTGGTCCTCCAGGTGCAGATGCCAAATCTTGAACTTTTCTAGACAACAGAATCTTGAGCCAAAGAAACCTTTTTTCTTTATAAATTCCCCAGCCTTAGATATTCCTTTATAGCAACACTAAATGCATTAATGCACCCTCTGAAAACCTATTCTCCACACTGAAGCCATAGTGATCTTTTAAAACACTTAAGGGCTTAAAGCCCTTTGGGCATTCCTATTTTCTTAGGATGAAGACAAAGTCCTTTGCTTCCTGGCATGGCCCTGTGTGGTCAAGCTGCTCTGCGTCCTCCTCTCCTCCCATTACTCTCTTGTCTTTTGGGCCCCAACAACCTTGCTCCACTTTCATTCTTCCAGTGTGCTGTGATCCATCCAGCCACATGGCCTGCGCACATGCCATTCCTCTGCCTGAGACGTTGTCCCACTTATAGTGATATGTGCTTCCGGTGTTCATCTGTCAGCTCAGGCATCACTTCCTAGGGAGAGAGTTCTCTGACCACACAGAAAGAATCAGGCTCCCCCTGCCAAATGCACTGGTATCATCATGGAGGGCTCCTTTGTAGCACTTGTCACAGTCATGGTTTTACACTAGTGGGTAATTGTGTAATTAATGTCTATTTCCTCTGGGTTGTAAGATGTAGAAGGCTAGTATTAACTGACTACCTCCCTCCTTCTCTTTATCTTCTTTCCTTCTTTCCTTTTCCCTTCAGTTTTTAAGGATACGTGGCCACCCAGGGCTCTCTAAAATATGACATCCATTTTTTCAGTTATTGATCTCTCAACCAGCCTTTCCTTCTCTACCAACTGTAAGCTGTTCCCTAGCCCCTCCACTTTTCTGTGAAGAAATCTTTTGAAGGACTTTTCTTTCTTTCTTTCTTTCTTTTTTTGAGATGACCTCTCACTCTGTTGCCCAGGCTGGAGTGTAGTGGTGCAATCTCGGCTCACTACAACCTCTGCCTCCCAGGTTCAAGAGATTCTCCTGCCTCAACCTCCGAAGTAGCTGGGATTACAGGTGTCCATCACCATGCCTGGCTAATTTTTGTATTCTTAGTAGAGATGGGGTTTCACCACGTTGGTCAGGCTGGTCTCAAACTCCCGACCTCGTGATCTGCCCGCCTCGGCCTCCCAAAGTGCTAGGATTACAGGCGTGAGCCACTGTGCCCGGCTGAAGGACTTTTCATTACGGTCTTTTGAATTAAAGCTGCTGGCAAGATGTGCTGGAAGCTCTCTTTGTGGGACCCCTCCAAGGTGAGAAAAAAAGTCCCAGTCTTTAGTTCAAAGGAAAGGTAGTCCTAAGCCTTCCAATCACATTTCAGCCACAGCAGTGCTGCCCAGGGCTCTAGCATGCATAATTGGTGATTTTTTAAAAAATCAGATGGTGGCAATTAAGTAAAATCTAATTCATGATTTTTTTTTGTCAGATAAACTGTACTTTAGCAGAGCTTTTCACAGTAGGCAAGAAAAAAAATAGTTAATGGTAATGGCTGATAGTGGTATTTCTGATGGGTCGTGAACTTGTCTGGCTCCTCAGTTTCTGGTTTGTGGTTCTATCCCAAGTCTGTAATGACATATAAAATAATAGACCACTTCTCCTGGTCATTCCTCCTCATTGCAAATCACATTTCTCGAGACAACACATGGAATTTACAGGATGTAAACGTGTCAGTAAAAATGCGCCTCATTCAATAGATTGCAACTGATTTAAGAACTCACACCTCATGTTCAACTGAAGCCTATTTCCGCCAACAGCTCCACTTTAAACAAACTCTCCTTGTTTCCATTTTGTCTACCCTCCATCTCAGCCCCTGCAGGCTGTTGAAATTCACTATTTATTTCCATATAAATGCTTCAGAACATGTTATACACCAAGGAGTAATGAAGCCTTGAGCTTTTCCAGTCTTGACAAGACAGTGATGGGAATATAGAGCTCATAATCATAATGCAGAAACAATAATGGAAATTTATTACAGATTTCTATAGGTTATATGACACTTTTCACATCCATTATTGCATCCCAATGACACCTGTGGGATGCAAAGAGAAAATTCAAGGCCCCAGGCATAGATGGAAGAGGTGTTCTTCTCCACTGGAAATTCCCTTTTACTTGGATTTCTAGTGTTAGCTCCTGGGGCCACATTCTTGTTTGCTTTGCAAACTCAAGGAGAAATACTCACTGAGAAATTCACAGAGGAGCTAGATGGGGGATTTAGCTGGTAACTGGCTTAAACTCCATGATTGCAGAGACTGCATCTGTTTTGTTCAACATCATATTCCTAGAGCCCAGCAAATATCTGTTCCCAGAAAATATCTGTTTATCTTCTGTGTGTGTGGAAAGTAAACACAACATGGAGATGGATGGGAAAGCACCCATGTAGACGGGAAGTAAGAGAAAATGTGGAAAATGAGGGAGAGTGGCAACAGGTGAGCTTACATTATTTTCATTCATAATATTCCTTATTCAATTATCTTATCTTTCCTCGGCTGTCTTTAAGACACCTTCTTAAAGGGATTGTTTCTTAAGGGATTGCTATTATTTCCATTGTTCATAGCTGGAGAAGAAAGAATATTAAAGTCTGAGTTTCCTTGAGTGATACAGTGAGTCTATTCAATCCTTTCTCTGTTTCAAAATATTTTTGCTACTTTTTTGACCTTAAGTAGGCACACATCTGTCTAACATTGTTGGACAGTTCTGTTAGGGACAAAATTGTGCTACTGAAAACATTGTAGTCTAGACTAGTGTAACATACAGGAGTGATCAGTTCCCAATTTGTATGAACAAATTAAATTCCTCTTTTGAACTTCCATGACACTGGAAGACTTAGTTCTATTGGAAGAATTTTCCTGGCACTTGGAGATGGAAGTTTATCCATCTTTGTTTTTTCTTCTCCACTAATGTATAGTAGACATCATCAAAGGAATATGTTATAAACACTTTCTTAAGAAAGGGAGATGTCCATTAAGCACTGATTGGATGCCCTGCTCTTTAAGATGTGAGGAACTGAAAATGCATGGTCCACTTTTTGCAGCTCAAATATGGTGATAAAGCTAAGAAGCTAGGTAAGGACAGTATATTGCACAATAAAAAGACTGGCTTCTGATTCTCCTCCAAGGTTCAGGGCCTCAACAATTGCCTGCCACTCAGGCTTCTTATATTTGCCACTCCCTGCTTCTATCTCTTTTCTAATTCCCAGGCTATGTCATGGTGCTAAAGCTACAAAATCACATCACGAAACACACATACACAAGCAATTCCATGGCTACTCATGATCTAATAGAACCACTCCACTGATTTTTTGAGTCTGAATCACTTGCTGCTAATTTGCAGTCTGACATCAATTAGAACACTAACCTTGTCCTTTTTTTTACATTTGACACTTGAAGATGTTCTTACTCATGCCACGATATGAGTCTAGGAGATTTAGGGAGATGTAAAGAAGAAGAAACGAGTCATGTTTTCTATTCCCAAAGGAAATTCAAATGCACTTAGGATTGCTCCCATATTTCATTGAATCTGCATCACTATTGTTTGTTAATTACAGAATTACTTTATACTCCATGAAAAAACAACAACATGCAGCCAATTAAACTATGACACAATGCTTCTTCTTTTTTTGAAAAAAAAAATGAGATTCTACAAGACATATTGTTGTATTTATTTTTACTTTTTAGAAATGGGAGTCTCATTATGTTGCCCAGGCTGGCTTCAAACTCCTGGCTCCAGCGATTCTTCTCACTTACAGGCATGGTGGTACATGGGACCACAGGCATGAGTCACCATGCCAGGCCACAATGCTGCTTCTCACAATAATTTTAATACATATTTTTATTTCAGAGATGTTAAAATGTGAAAAAAACTCAACAAAACTTACATGTTCATTTCACCTATTGTTAGAGCCAGTAATATGGGCATTCCCAGTGAAAGCTACATTTCATGCTTTATAAAGTAGGCATTGTCAATGATATGAACTAGTATTTCAGAAACATTCTGTTTTATCACAATTATCATGTGAATTCTGAAAGAACTGAAAGCTTGGACTTTCTGACGGCTGTTTTCCTGAGTGTGGATGGACACGGTCTAATGCTCAGCATTTCACTTACATTACAGTTTTATTCTGCTTCCATGAGCCCATTTATTTGTTTTAAATCCAACATTCTTTCTATGAGAATTTCTTTTAAAATAATAGCCACTCTTTGGTGCCGTCCACAAATAACCAGCCTTGCACACTTGCTGCTGACTCGGCACTGCCAGTTAAACAGCCTGTTTCCCAGGGCTGTCGGGGTTCCTTCCATCCCGCTTGAGGGATGCTAGGGCTGAGTGAGCCAGGACGTTGCAACCCTAACTGGCTTTGGAGGTACAAGCTTGTCAGTCAGGCTGCTGTCAGTCTCTGTTTAAAGGTGCAGTGAGGTTGATATTTGCCAAGGGAAAAATAGAAAAGTGTGGCTTGCTTCCCTTTTTCGTTTTATAATAGGAAACTTTGCTTGGTGAAGAATAGTTACATTCAAAACTGTGAGAGGTGAGTTAAGAGCAACTGTGATCGCTTTCATCAGGAATGGTGACAGAATTTTGATGGTTCGCTTACTTGTCAATCAGCCTGGCTTTTGCCTGGGAGCAAGGCATAGGAGCTGTCAGGACAGAGGGGCAGGATGGAGAATGCTCTACATTCCTCTGTCAGTTTGTGTAACAGTAGCTATTACTTGCTGCAGGCTTACTGTGTGCCAAGCACTGTTCTAAGCAATTCACAAACTGGAGCCACTTATTTCTAATAACACATACAATAGGTGGGTAATAGTACTAGCCCATCTCACCAATAAGGAAACTGAGTGTTATATGTTGCGTTGTGTCTCCTTAAAACTCATATGTTGGAGTCCTAACCCCTAGCACCTAAAGATATGACTATATTTGAAGATAGGGTTTTTACAGAGACAATCAAGTTAAAATGGGGTCATTAGGGTAGGCCCTAATCCAATAAACTGGTGTCCTTATAAGAAGGGAAAATTTGGACACAGACAAGCATGCAGGGAGAATTAACATTAAGATGGTCATCTATAAGCCAAGAAGAGAGGCCTGGAACAGTTCTTTCTCTCACAGCCCTCAGACGAAACTTCCCTGCTGACAGGGGGCTTTCTTCTAGCTTCTGGACTAACTTGGAAGGAACTCTCAGACTTGTAGCTTCCAGAACTGTGAGACAATAAATTTATGTTGTTCAAGCCACCTAGGTTGTAGTACTTTTTTATAGCAGCCTAAGTAAACTAATCTACTAAAGTTATGAACTGACACAAAAACCTAGGTGTCTGTGTCTGGAGCCTGTGCTCAATTGGACACCACTCTCTGCAGTCCTTACTGAGTTGGAATGATATCTCTTCCTAGGCTTCATGCTCCATGAAAATGGATGAGTCCATCTATGTGGGGTGCGTGGTTCCTATACATTTTCAATGTCGCACGGTAACCGCTTGTCTACCATGTTACATTGTTGGTGAAATATCAGTTATATTATTATTCCCCAGGGAGAAGCCAAGGCCAAATTGACCCTTTGTCCTACAGTCTGAAGACCCACACTGGGTCAGCACCAGAAACAGACTTCAGGGATGCTATTGTCCAGGTCAGCCTCTGGATCTGATGATTAGGGTCACTTTGACCTATGACTAGGGTGCACTTTTTAAGGCATTTAAAGTCTCCTTAAATTATATCCCTGATCATGTCATTCAATGCTTAAAGACTTGGATGGCCATCCATCTCCTTGACATGCAGAATAAAGTTGTTAATCCTTTATCCAGCATTTGAGACCTTATACAGCATTGGCTAGGCCTTCGTTTTCAGTCTTTGCTAGAATATCCATGCCTTTTCTCCCCACATGTGCACAAGGGGAGGCATGCACACACTCAGACCCATTCTGGGCTCACAGCCTTGCTGGCCTACCCCTGTTAGTCCAAGATTCACCATGTATTTCTCACACCTCACCTCGGGCTCTAGATATTTTCTTGAACTTAAACTTCTTCCTTTTCCCTTTTTCACCTAAAGACATTCCACTCACTCGCACAGTCCAGTTCAAACCTCACAATCCCCAGACATTTCTCCCATCTCTTCATTTATTTCCCCTCTAACTCGAAATCTCAGGACTTGTTTCCCAGCCAGACTTCCAATGCAGACAGTTATGACTCTTAGCCCCATGAGCTCTTGGAAGGCTCAGCCTTTGTCTTTTCAATTTTTGTGTCCTGCATAGTATTTAGCATGGCCTTCTTCATACAGTGGATACTCCATAAACTGTTGTTGGACTTACGCAGTATCTAGGTCACCCCAATGCAGGCTTCCAAGCGGTCTCGAGAAAGTTCACCAGCCTTCAGAGATGAAAAGTGGAGACAGGGAGCCTCACCCTTCACTTTCATTTTAAGCAGAGCCAGCTCATAAAGACAGAATCACTCTTTCTCTTGTTTTTCCTGGAAGACAAAGTGTGGACATATGATCACCAAGTGTGCTTTGTGGTCTCAATTTCACTGTCTACTAGCTTATAAGGTTTTATTTTGTTTCTAGACTTAACCACTTTGAACTCCTGGAGGAATATTACAGCATGCCCTGGCAATAACTCCTTTACCTTCGGTCAGGTAACAAAATGACAGCTCAGATAGCATGGTGGCCCCAAAGAGAAACAACATTCAAGATCAAATTGGAAACTTCGTATGGTCAAAGTTTACTGCATTTCTCTAGATTGCTTTCTTCATAAGAAATGTGAAGGTAGCGCCAAGGCAATATACTTCCCAGCTTATGGGCCTCACTGAGCCTCAGTGTCCAGTTTAAAACTGCTCTTGATCCTTGTATCTTGATCTTGGTAACAACAACTTCATTAGCAGCATGATCCAAATCCTATGTCCCTTTGCCATGGGATAATTCATTTTGAATTTGATAGAAATTATTCAGCCCTTTTAGCAGGGTGTAATTGTTTAGTGTTAACCTGGAGTCATTTGCCTGGGAACAAATCCTGGCTCCAGTACTTACTAGATCTTAGGGATCCTATATATGACTTAACTTTCTGGACTTCAGTTTCATTATCCATAAAATGGGAGCATTTATTTATTTTAAATAAAGGACTGGTGTAGAAAACCGTTATGATAAATTAATTAGTCAATACATGGAACATGCGTTGACTAGGACCCTGGACATAGTAATTGTTGGATTTGTTAGATGTTATTATTTTAAAGTGATCTCTTCACTGAAAAAAGGAAATGGCAGAGAATTCTATTGGCTTTGTTGTGAACTCTACCTCTAATTCCTTTCCCTCTGCTTCCTTTCTTTTTCTTTTCAGAACATGTTGGAAATTATAAGCAAACATGTAAGTGATGTATGTATATTTAGTTTCATAGACAACCTCAGTGTTACTTTCTGGCATTCTTCCAAAGTATCTTACAAGTTATCAATCTTGCCAGGACAGCGTGTGTTTTCTGACCACTTCCCCTTTGCAATTAAGGACTGTGACCACTCGCTTACGCACAGACTGAGACCAGCAGCCTTAACCCCAAAGGAGGTCAGAAACTCCCAGCTCTCCCCGCCAAGGGGGCTAGCTGAGAACCCGATACTGTGTGTTTCAAGGCTGTGGCTAAGGCTGTGACCATAGGAACTGGGAACACCCACCAACACCCTGTTTCCCCCAGCCCCACTTCCTTCGCTTCAATGCCATTAAGCATGGTTGCAGCGCCTTTGTGAATGTTTTGAGTAGAGTTAGGTTTCTGGTGTTTATTGTTGAATTGCTAAAGATTTGGAGAGAAGACAAACAGACAAACAGACACACAATGAAGCAGATGACAAACACCCCTGGACAGACTAGCACTATGAGCAGACATGCTCAGGATGACCCAGGGTCCTGCGGAGAGGTCCGGGAAGGTCTGGGCTCTCATCAGAGCCCCAGGATTTGGTCAGTTGCTCTGCAAAAAAAACCTGCCTTAGACATCCAGCAAAGAGGCTTTATTTGCATAGGAAATTTGCCAGTCTGGCCTCCAAGATAGTAGGTCACAGTGAGGGTGGTGGTGAGTTTTCCTGTTTACTGTCTACCTTTGTGGACACATCGAATGTGGGGGCTGAAAGAGGTCAGCAAGGGCTGTCTCCTCTCCTGTTTTCAGATTTGGTGTCTCAGTGAAATCCAGTGCTTTGCCTCTTTGATTGTGCTCTGTCTCAGTGCTTCTCAATAGCATGTAACGTGTAGAGAAGTAAAAGAAATGCACAAAGATTTCTCTTCTGAAGGTGTGGGAGGGCATGGGATTGGGGCTGGTTGGGCTGATGATGGAAAGGTCAGATTGCACTGTGTCGTCCACAGGCTTTCCAGCTGGGCAGGAAGGCTTCCCCCTCTGACTGTATCATGGCACTTCTTGCACACACTCAACTTACCCACAGAAACTAAACTCCACATGGATAGAGGCTGTGCCTATGCTCTTGGCTACTGCACACCCAGCATCACCACAGTGCCTGGCACTATCAGACTCTTTGTGCCTATTTGTTGAAATGTCTACAAATAGACTAAATACATATCAGTTGGGATGGCCTTGATTTAAAATATATTAAGCCCCATTGCCTTTGTATCTACATTTGTGTTTGCCAGAACAATCATGCTGGCTTGGGGTTTTATCAATATGGTCATTGCATCTCTTTTCCCTTTTCTATGGTGGAAGCAGGGATAGTGGCCCTTCAAGAGCTGGGAAGAATATACATTTGAGAACAGCATGTCCAAGCAGCTTGAGATTTCCTGGGAAAATGGACTCCAAACGCTCTTCCATCCTATTTGTGGAGTCTTGTCGTATGCAGGCTTCTCCATCCAGGATTGATTGTAATTCCTTGAGATCCTGGAATCCCATCTCTCCTTGGAGAGAAGTTAAAAGTTTAAAGAAACTGAAGTTACTGGATCTGGTGAGGAGGAAGTTGAATGGCCCACTTTAAGATGATAAAAGGTTACATTCTTTTGAAGATTGTGTTGGCTGCAAGACTATAAATTATAGCTTAACATAGGAATCAAGAGGCTTACAATTTTACCTTTTCATCTAGTAATTCTTCTAGGAATATAGCCTAAGGATAACATATGGATATCAGTGAAAGATCCACACCCAGTAAAATTCATCGCATTGTTACATATGCGAGCCAAAAGTGGGAAACAAGTTTAATGTCCAACAATGGGCAATGGCTGAGAAAATTATGGGGTGCAGCTATTAAAGTGGGAAGTAGGACATTTTGTTGTGGCTCTTTCGATACCATGGATGTTTTCTGTCCCTAAAGGACAAACCACTGAATTTCTAAGTCAAAAAAAAAAAAGTGATATGTTTAATTCTTGCCAGTCTCTGGAACCCTAATTCTTTCTATTTTTGACTCTAACCCCCAGGAGCATCGGGGATTGGGTGGGTTTTAGAGATAGGATGAGGCCATCTACCATTCTCATAATTTGGGATTTAGAATAAAAAGTTTAGTGATTTATTCTTAGTGCCACCAAATAACTGTGGGTGTTAAAAGAAACATGACAACCAAAAACAGAGTCAAACTTTTACTTATGAAGAGTCTATTTATTGATGATAAAACGTTTTTATTGATGATATTGAGATAACTTATTGAGAAATACTTATAAGCGATAACTTATTGAGAAATACTTATAACTTCAAATAAAAGCAAAACACACGTGCATACATTTATATACATATATACAGATATCATATACTCAATTATTAACATTGATTTTCACCAGTATGTGATTATGAATAACTATTACTTTCTTCTTAATATTTTTATATTTTTTCATAGATACACATTGATTTCATATTAAAGTAAAATTTTATATTAAATTAAACTTACATTAAATATAACATTATATTAAATTAAAATTATAAAAACATTTAAGATTATAGCATGATGGAGTTTGGTTAACTATAAAGAAAAAATTATTGATAGAAAATCAAAAAGTATTTAATACTGTACTTGAAATGAGCTCCTCAGGCAAAATATGTGGCTGCTTCCTCCTTGAGAGTTATGGGGAAAGAAAGCCAATTTCTCTCCCTGAAAGGCTAATGAATGTGAGGGCTGGGCAACCCTGGACCACAGGACACCTCTTGTGTTCTAAACACCTGTTGAATGATGGTGACACAGGAAGGACGGTTTAGTGCTGCGGCCAGAAATGGGACACTGTCTTGCTGGGCCATGTTTTTCTTTTCTTTTTTTTTTTGACAAATGCTTTGCCAGTGAGAAGGCTCAAACACCTGTCCCAGGGTATTTATAATAATGCCCTCTCTTACTAAGTTTCCTATTTTTCACCTTCCTTAATAAGTTCCCTCCTTGTTATCACCTTCCTCCATTCAGGTCCCCTTTCAGTATAACCCCCATTGCAGATGGTGGAACCCTAAGTGGTGGGGTTGATTTACTTCTCCCACTGTTTCCTATATGTTGTATTGTACTGGTGTATGAGTCATGCTGATGAAGTAAATGATAGTTTTAGTTAACAAAACCAGAAGCAGCCTAAGCTTTCTTGCCTTGTGCTTGGCTCTGACCCTTGCTCTTGACCCGTGAGGTCCAATTTTCTCAGGGATATAGATCCAGACCAGGGTAGGCATCAGAACAGGGCAGAAGAGTCCCCTGTGGTCTTCGGTAGCCCTTGGGGTTCTCCAAATATGGCTAACTGTCTAATAGAATGGCTATAATATGGCCATCCTGAATGGTAAAAGGAATCAACTACTTGTGATGGGCAATAAAGACATCTCATCTTTCACGTAAAATGAAAGGCAATATACCTTTCATTTCATCAATAAATTTGATTATTTGGGGGCAGTACACAGAAGAAAATATTTTATGGAGCAGGTACTTTGTTCCCAGAGATCCTGACAAAATACTACTGGGACAAGAAGAATCTGATAAGAGTTACTATTCATGGCAGCCTGGGTTTTCCTAGGGCCAACCTTGAAAGAATTGACTTGGACTTGGGGAATCCTTCAGAGCTTCCCTGGCTTCCCTGGGGAAAGACTGGATCCTGGAGCTGTTTCCTGGGAAGGCTAATTCATTCTGGGAAATGGGAGAGGAGAAAGAAAAGGGAGAGGGGTATCAAGTAAATTGATACAACTTATTGGTTACATTTAGGACAAAAGAGTCCAGGAAGGAAAAATAGCTCCAACCTAGGTCAGAGAAGTTCCCTGTGTTCCTCCTGGCTCTTTATTCAAGACAGTAAAAGAGGATCCGAAGCAAAGAAGTCGTATCCTTACTAAGTCTGTGGCTTTACAGAGATGGAATGAGAAAAAGTCTGTATTTGTTTGCTAGGGCTGCTATAACAAAGTACCAGGGACAGGGTGGCTTAAACAGCAGAAACTTATGTTCTCACAGTCTTGGAGACCACAAGTCAAAAGTCAAGGTGTTTGCAGAGTTGACTTATTCCTAAAGCCATGGGGGGAATGATCTGTTCCAGGGGCTCCTCTTGACTTGTGAATGGCTGTCATATCCCTGTGTCTTCATATTGTCTTCCTTCTGTATGTGGCTGTATTAAGATTTTCTCTTTGTATCAGGACAGTCATCAGATTAGATCCCAACCTAACTACCTCATTTTAACTTAAATACCTCTATAATGACCCTGACTCCAAATATGGTCACATTCTGGGATACTGAGGGCTAGGACTTCAACATAGGAGGTTTTTTTGTGGGGGCTAGGGGGAAGAGGTGCAAAATTCAGCCCATTGACAAAGTCCATTTATTTCAGACTATGGTAAACTCTGACATAGGATCTCCTAATTTTTAGTGCCTATAGGTCTGAGGTCATCAATCCTTTTCACCAGTAGGACAGCAGTGGTAAAACTCAGCCAGCAAACATTGCATGCAAGACTTCACTTTTACAGCAAGTACTGAATGAACCATGTACTCAATGCCAGCCTAGTTGGACCTGCTGTCCTTCTAAATGGAGCAATTGCAGAAAAAGCAAAGTTCTATGGTGAATCCAAACAGTCTGAAACCATGAAGCTGGGCAGTCTGGCTGTGTGGTGGAGCCCATTCATTATGGTGTGTCCTGATCATGTTTATTTGTCTAAACTCTTCTTGGTGTTGCCAAACTGCCCTCCTTGGACATTAAACAACAGAAAAGTGAGAAGCCATGCAGTTGTAGTCATCTGTGGCTGCAGGTCTATGGTGAGGAGGCCCAGCCAGATTAATAGGAAGATCTGGGACACAGGGAGCCATGCTGTGTCTCACTGGGATGGGGCCCTACAAGCCCCAGGTTTCATGGGGCACAGTTTTGGTGTGACTGGTGGGGTCCCTAGAGCCAATGCCATCTCCTTTATCATCAGCCAAAAGTTGTGCAGGTTAAACTGATGGATTGGGGGGAGGGGGATGGGTGATGAGGAGAGGGAAACACTCTCAAGTCCTTTCCTAAATGGCTTTTTCCTGCCCCAGACTGTGGTAAAATAGAGCAGAGACCAGCTGGCCAGCCTTGTTTGTTTAAGTTGTTGACTAATCTCCGAGTTCATGTGCTGAGCTGGTTCATGAAGTTCTCGAACTTTTATTATCCTTGGACTTCTGACACAATGAGAATGAAATAAGAAACTGCTACTATATTTAAAAGCAGCCTATAAGATTGAGTGAATTAAATGTTTGACTTTGAATCCAAAGATTCAAGGAATTAAAATTGTATAATATTCACTAAGAGCTACTCTGTGCCAGGCACTTATCTGAAATATAATGTTTTAAATGCAAAATGCTAATAAGCAAATGTAAATAAGAGATTCTAAGAAGTGGATATAGATTTGTGCTCTCCATTGTGGCAGCCACATCTCAGGTGTCCATAGCCACACATGGCTAATGGCTGCCATATTGGACAGTACAGATAGAGAACATTCTCATCATTGCAGAATGTTCTAGTGGATACAGATAATGAACAATAAATATGGACTCATATAGAATATTTTTTGTTTCAAAACATTTTGCAAACTGCAGTTTATGACACCAGGAAGGGCCAGTTAAGACTGCTCGTTTATTTGTCAGGACTGGAAATAAACTTAAAGATTACTGAGATTAATGACCCACCAAATGATTAATCCACTCTACAACTTCTCCACCAAGCCTCTGTCCATGTTGGGCTTGAAAATTCCAATAATAGACATTTACCTTTAAAGGCAGTAGATTTTATCTGAACTTTTTGTAGTCCAAGATGGTTAGTATAATTCAGTACATGGCTCTTAGAAATGCTAATTTTTCTTCAAAAATATTAAGAAATTTTATATTCTTATAAATGCCTTTAGAGATGAGTCATACAATTTCCATAAAAATTGTGTATAGAAAGGGTAAATGTCAAATTTAAGTGTAAATGTCCAAAATAAAATGAGGTTATGCAGTCTGCCCACTTGTCCTGCGATGTCCTTAAGTATGTTAATAATAATAATAATAAAGAGTTTAGGCATATTAACATGCTAACAGATGACTTACTATGAACAATGATCTTACGTATTTCTCAATAATTTTTTTCTCAAAAAAATTTTACAATTGAAAAATAAGTAAATGTTCTAGATAAAAAATTAATCTTACCTTTTATAACACACATCTTGAGAGAATTATAACCAATCACAGTAGAAATACTTACATATTTTCTTTTCTTTTTTTTTTTTTTTTTTTTGAGACAGTGTCTCGCTCTGTCACCCAGGCTGGAGTGCAAGGGCACATCTCGGCTCACTGCAACCTCTGCCTCCTGGGTTCAAGTGATTCTCCTGCCTCAGCCTCCTGAGTAGCTGGGATTACAGGCACACACCACCACACCTGCCTACTTTTTGTATTTTTAGTAGAGACAGGGTTTCCCCATGTTAGCAAGGCTGGTCTCGAACTCCTGACCTAAAGTGATCCACCTACCTCGGCCTCTCAAAGTGCTGGGATTACAGGCGTGAGCTACCACTCCCGACCATATTTTCATGGAATGCCTCTACTTGAGTAAAGAGGGTATGCTGATGTACTCCGACTTTTCCTCAAGGTCTTGCCATGGTCGGCACCATAGGCCTGAATGGGACCACTGCACTGCTAAGGGGCACCTGCTGGGCGAGCCTGCAGCTGTCCTATTGCGTGTTCCTTGTTTCCTGTGGGATTCTTCTGGCTCCTCCCCAGCTTTCACCTATCATTTCTAACTGCCAGTGGCTGTCCTTTACTATAGGGGATGTCCAGCCAGTGCTTCGATTTTTCTCTCTTTTCATATACACTCGATTTATTTTCAAAGATAAGAGCCAGAACGATTACTCAAGATTCATTATGCTGCCACCAAGGAAAGTGCATGGACTTTGAGACAGCGCTTTTCCTTGGTGCCTTTCCTCCTACTTACAGGGCTGACTGATGATGGAAATCTGACTGGCTGAATAATGATGCTGTGTGGTAGTCATTGTAACAACAACAACAAAATTATAATAATAAAAAGAAGAATGGTGAGAACAACAACATGCATATATTAAGCACTGTTCTAAGGATTTGGTATAGATTGACTCATATTATACTTAAAACAACCCCATAAGCACTGAATCAGACCATTGCACCACTTAGGTGTACCAGCA
Organism: Pongo abelii; assembly: GCF_028885655.2. Classification (NCBI taxonomy): domain Eukaryota; kingdom Metazoa; phylum Chordata; class Mammalia; order Primates; family Hominidae; genus Pongo; species Pongo abelii. The sequence goes on from NC_071999.2 coordinate 47,559,680, forward strand.
GTGGGACCCTGTAACCACTCCCATTGAGTGTTTTGTCTTTCAAATGATGAAACTAAGGCACAGAAATATCACCCAGCCAGTAAGCGGCAGATCCTGGAATGAATCACAGGACGTGTGGGCTCAGAGTCCCTCTTTTTAGCCACTTTGTTTTAGGATAGATTTCTAAAGTTTCATTCTGTAATGGAGCATGAATATATTCATGTGTAAGACAATCATTATTTCTATCCTTTTATTTTACACGGGGTAACTTTGGTAAAACCTGTGTACAGTTTCATGAGAGGGAGCTTGTTATAACAGAGAGATACATAAGATCCCCAGTCAGATAGAGCTGATATTGAGAGGTGACAGCATGCTGGCAGCCCTGGCAGCCCTCGCAGCCCTCGCTCTCGGCGCCTCCCTGGCCTTGGCACCCACTCTGGCCGCGCTTGAGGAGCCTTTCAGCCCGTGCTGTACTGTGGGAGCCCCTTTCTGGGCTGGCCAAGGCAGGAGCCAGCTCCCTCCGCTTGCCGGGAGGTGTGGAGGGAGAGGCACGGGCGGGAACCGGGGCTGCACTCGGTGCTTGCGGGCCAGCGCGAGTTCCGCGTGGGTGTGGGCTCGGCGGACCCGCACTTGGAGCCGCCGGTTGGCCCAGCCGGCCTGGGCAGTGATGGGCTTAGCACCTGGGCCAGCAGCTGCTGTGCTCAATTTCTCCTCCGACCTTAGCTGCCTTCCCTTGGGGCACGGCTCGGGACCTGCAGCCCGCCATGCCTGATTCTCCCCCCACCTCCGTGGGCTCCTGTGCCGCCCGAGCCTCCCTGAGGAGCGCTGCCCCCTATTCCATGGCGCCCAGGTCCATCGACCACCCAAGGGCTGAGGAGTGCGGGCGCATGGCGCAGGGCTGGCAGGCGGGATCCACTGAGTGAAGCCAGCTGGGCTCCTCAGTCTGGTGGGGACTTGGAGAACCTTTATGTCTAGCTAAGGGATTGTAAATACACCAATTGGCACTCTATCTAGCTCAAGGTTTGTAAACACACCAATCAGCACCCTGTGTCTAGCTCAGGGTTTGTGAATGCACCAATCAACACTCTGTATCTAGCTACCCTGGTGGGGACTTGGAGAACCTTTGTGTCCACACTCTGTATCTAGCTAATCTGGTGGGGAGTTGGAGAACCTTTGTGTCCACACTCTGTATCTAGCTAATCTAGTGGGGAGGTGAAGAACTTTTGTGTCCAGCTCAGGGATTGTAAACACACCAATCAGCACCCTGTCAAAACGGACCAATCAGTTCTCTGTAAAATGGACCAATCGGCTCTCTGTAAAATGGACCAATCAGCAGGATGTGAGTGGGGCCAGATAAGAGAGTAAAAGCAGGCTGCCCTAGCCAGCAGTGGCAACCTGCTGGCATCTCCTTCCACACTGTAAAAGCTTTGTTCTTTAGCTCTTTGCAATAAATCTTGCTACTGCTGACTCTTTGGGTCCACACTGCTTTTATGAGCTATAACACTCATCGTGAAGGTCTGCAGCTTCACTCCTGAAGTCAGTGAGACCACGAACCCACCAGGAGGAACGAACAACTCCAGACGCACCGCCTTAAGAGCTATAACACTCACTGTGAGGGCCCGCGGCTTCATTCTTGAAGTCAGTGAGACCAAGAACCCACCAATTCCAGACACAATATGACACTGGTTCAGGCATTCAGTCCTTAACAAAGCTCCATCTGGATATCTTAGTTTTTACTCTTTTTCTTCTACCTTTCCTGGAAGGCTGGCAATACCTTGTTTGCATGTGATACATGTGTATTGTTGTAGTGATGATGTCTGCCCCAGGGGGTATGTCTGATATGTGTTTGTTCAGAAACATCTTACCGTATACATGTTTGCATCTGTATTACTGCTTCGATATTTTTGGATTCAGGAGGATCCACTGTATTAAACAACACTAATAAAGAGCCTACTACATGCAGGAATTTTGCTAGGTGATGAGAGTACAAATGATGAATAATACAGATTCTGTATCTTCAAGACTTTTATAATCTACTAGAGAAGACACTCATATAGTTAAAGTCACTGTAATGAGGAAAGTGATAGGATAAGGTGAATGACAGGCTGGACTCGGTGGCTCACATCTACAATTCCAGCAATTTGGGAGGCCAAGTTGGGCAGATTGCTTGAGGCCAGGAGTTCAAGACCAGCCTGGCCAACATGCTGAAACTCTGTCTCTACTAAAAATACAAAAATTAGCCGGGCATGGTGGCATACACCTGTAGTGTCAGCTACTCGGGAGGCTGAGGCACAAGAATTGCTTGAGCCTGGGAGGTGGATGTTGAAGTGAGCCAAGATTGCACCACTGCATTCCAGCCTGGGCAATGTCTCAAAAAAGTAAAATAAAACAAATAAAAAATAAAGGTGAATGAGGAGCAAGAGAGGAAGGGCTCTTAGAAAATTCTGGGAATTTGGGAACAGCAAGAAGGCGATATCCTCTGGGCTGAGGTTTGAAGGTTGAAGAAGGTTGTCAATGAAACAAACAGAAGCAGGAAAGGCTTCACCAGCATCTCAGACCTATGAGTGTGAAGTGGAGCTTGGCCAACCTGCTCTTCCTCCAGAGCGTTTCATTTCAGCGAGTGGCACCAATTCAGTTGCCAAAGAGAGAAACCTGTGTGGCATCTTTGACTCCTTCCTCTTCCTCACCATGTCATGGCCAGTCAGTCACCAAACCCAACAGACTCCACTCCTAAGTGCCTCTGAGACCCATTGCTTCTCTCCACCCCTTCAGCCACCACCATGCTCGGTCCTGGCCTGGATGTGGCCCGTGGTCTAGTGACTGGCTCTCTGAGTCCAGACTTGCTCTGCCCATCTCTTTCTACCACCCTCCCTCAAACCTATTCTCCACATTGCAGTCAAAGCACATTCTAAATTACACAACAGACATGTCATTTTCCTGAGAAAAAAAAACTTTCAATGACTCTCCATTGCTCCTGAATAAAATTCAAATTTTTATTGTGAGTGACAAAAGCTTTGTGACTCAATCCATGCTCGTTTTCTAGTCTCATTTTTCACTATTCTTCCTTCCACTCTGATCAAACTACACTAAACTTCTTTCAGTTCCTTGAATACATCCTGTTTTGCTTCTTGGCTGTTATATGTGTGTCTTCCCACTTTGCTTGGATAACTGACTCATCCCACAAGCCTCATCTTAAATATGGCTTCCTCCAAAAAGTCTTTTCTGGACTCCTAAGTCTACGTTAAGAACTCTTATGTGCTCCCAGGACACATTTTACTAATTACATTTTATGGTGACTGTGTTTGCTTGTGTATCAGCATGTTAAAGTGGAAACTAAATCCTAGGTGGCAAAAACTCCCATATTTCAAAGAAAGATACTTGTAGAGAAGGAATCTGGAAACCAAGTTAAGGATATACATAATTGAGGTTGAAGTAATGAAGCCATAGTTTGTTTAGAGAATCTGTGAGAGGAGCTTTGAGATAAGCAGTTGGAGAGGTTGATATTTGTTGTGAAGTTTCAAGTAACAAAGAGCCTGGGATTTGTCTCACACCTAAGAAGACTGAAAGCAAATGGTGTGACCGAAGCTGCCTCTCTGGTGGCAGAGCTAAGACCAAGCTGCACGCAGTGAAAACAAACTGTGTTTTCACTGACAACAAGGCAGAATGTGTACCAGGGATGTGACGTGGGCAACCAGGAAGGGGACAGTCTGAGGATCATTTTTAAAGGGACTCCATCCAAGAAGGTTTCCAGCCAGAGGCAGGCTGTAGCCAGAAGAAAAGAATGAGAGGTGCTATTAGCTGCAGAAATTGAGGGGAGAATTGTAAACAGTCAGCGAGGGAGAGGGAGTTTCAGTCAGATGTTTCCAGTGGGAAAATCTTTAAGAAAACATGAAAGAGTACCATGAGTGAAAGAGTTCACTCTGAACATTTTACCAAGCTCAGAGAGCACCAACCCAGGTTATAACTTTCCTAGTCAAATAAGTCCCCTCCAGTTCCATCCCACCCACAGCAGGCTCCCTTCCCATGGTAAAGTTTCCAGACTGAAAGTTCTGAATTGAGGGAGGGAAGAAGATTTAACTTGAAATTGAATCAAAGCTTGTTATTAACTTGGACCTCTTAATTTTTGAAATGAGTGTGTTCTCAGGACTAAAAGTGACCAGAAGACTTTTTATCATTTAAGTAAGAACAAAGAAATTAGGCTGGACGGGGTGGCTCACACCTGTAATCCCAGCGCTTTAGGAGGCCAAGGCAGGTGGATTACTTGAGGTCAAGAGTTCAAGACCAGCCTTGCCAACATGGTAAAACCTTGTCTCTACCAAAAATACAAAAATTAGCTGGGTGTGGTGGCGGACACCTGTCATCCCAGCTACTTGGGAGACTGAAGCAGGAGAATCACTTGAACCCAGGAGGCGGAGGTTGCAGTGAGCCAAGATTGCACCATTGCACTCCAGCCTGGGCAACAGAGCAAAAACTCTGTCTCAAAAAAAAAAAAAGGAACAAAGAAATTATGAAACCTACCTGAGATTTCCAGCCAGAGAGAAAAAATATGGACTACTTGGTGGTTTTAAGGTTTTTTTCTTTGTCTTTGGGTTTCAGCAGTTTGATTATGGTGTGGCTAGGTGTAGATTTCTTTGTACATACCCACTTTGTGATTTTCTGACATTTTGAGTCAATGAGTTAATGTCTTTAATCAGTTTGGAAAGTTCTCACCATAATATACTTCTATGTTCCTTCTGTTGCATTTTTTTCCTGTCCTTCTGGAACTCCAATTACACATATATTAGACCTTTTGATAATGTCCCATGTATTTCTCATGTTCTCTTCTGTTTAATTTTCTAATTATTGTTCCTCTATTTTAGAAGTTTTCTATTGAATTGGCTTTGAATTCACTAATTTTTTTTGTTATCCAGTCTGTTATTAAGTTAATCTAGTTAATTCTTAATTTTAGATATTTTATTTTTTTGTTCTAGAATATCCACATGCTTATTTTTAAAAACATTCCATTTCTTTGTTGCAATTCTCTATCTCTTCATCCACTTTGTTTACCTTTGCCTCTGTTTTCTTTACTATATGTAAAAGAATTATTTAAAAATTATTGTAGGCTGGGCACGGTGGCTCACACCTGTAATCCCAGCACTTTGGGAGGCCAAGGCAGGTGGACCACCTGAGGTCAGGAGTTCGAGACCACCCTGACCAATCCGGAGAAACCTCATCTCTACTAAAAATACAAAATTAGCCAGGCATGGTGGCACAGGCCTGCAATCCCACCTACTTGGTAGGCTGAGGCAGGAGAATTGCTTGAACCCAGAAGGTGAAGGTTGCGGTGAGCCGAGATCACACCATTGCACTTCAGCCTGGGCAACAAGAATGAAACTCCGTTTCAAAAAAAAAAAAAAAAAAATTATTGTCTACTATTTCCAATATTTGAGTCATCTGTTGGTCTGCTTTTAATTGGATATTTTTTCCCTCTTCATTATGAACCTTGCATTTCAGCTTCTTGTCACGTCATGTGATTTTGAAAATTGTATACCAAGCATTGTATATAAAAGAACTAATGTAGATATTATTTTGCAGCTAAGGTGAGGACTTCAATCAGAAACTGAGCTGGATTGCAGCTTTAAGTAGTTTCAGTGCAACTCTTGTTTCAAATGTCTTGAAGGATATATATTTTTGTGTTCTTATTTTGTTCTCTTTCTCTGACAAGTTTCTCTCATACACTAGAAGATCTCTCTCTACCCTCCCAGCCCAGTTTCCCAGCCACTTTGCCCAGTACTCAACAAAATTTGTGGGGGAAGAAGACTAGTAATTGGAGAAAATAGTTGGGCATTTGTAGATTTTAATCTGTTACATCAGCTCCAGTAAAATATCTCTGCTTACAGCAAACTCAACACTATACCTATCTGTGTTTATGCTTGACAAATGTTCCAAGGGAGGAAAGGGACTGTTAATCTTTCTTATCTGGAAAAGAATGTTCATGCGGAATTCCATTCCTTTATATATTTTTTTCATTATTAGCTCATTGATAACTTTTAAAATATATATACATATTTTTTTCTTTAGTTTATCTGGTGGCTTTGTCTAGTTGTTATGGTTATGGTAATGCCATGGTCTACTGAGATCTTCCATGTAATAAATAAAGCAGTTCACTGAATTGTTTTAAACTCTCATTGCAGGGAGGAAATAATATGCTTTATTTTCTCTTTGCATCTATTAGGTTCTATTCTTTCAATGCTACTACAACATTTGCCTTAGAGTGTAAGCTTTGTGGGCACAATTATCTATTTTATTCAGCATTACATCTCTTATGCCTACCATAGTACAAGACTCATGGTTGGTATGCAGTATATGTTTGTCGAATGACTAAATTATCAGCATGAACAAAGAAATAGAGGTTTGAAATAAATAGTATGATGTACAAGAAAATTACAGGTTATTCTTATGTTCTAAAACTAGAACTTTAAGTGAAAGGCAGTGATGGATGTTGGGGCTAAAGACAGAGATGGGAAAAAATTAAGGAAGAGTTTGTAAAGAGCCTGGACTTTATCTTAAGTGTTGGTAGGCTGCTGAGTGGTTTCAAGAGGGGAAGTTATACATCCAGTTGTTCGTGATAAATGGATCAATCTGGAAGATGGGTTTAAGTGAGGGGAGACTGCTGGAAGGAGGATGAAAGGGAAGCCATTTTAGTACTTAGGCAGGAAATGATAAGAGACTCATTTACAGACAAGAAGGAGGGAACAAGCACTCTGGGAATACGGCAGCATAGGCTTATTCCTTGACACCCTCCCACTCCCATCTCAATAACACAGAGAGTATGTGGGGATGGGAAGTCTACCTGAAGCTTTAGGGCCTAAGGGGACAGTATAGGAATAGAAGAGCACGGGCCAACTTCTGGACAAAATTATTTACAGCAATGAGCAGACCTAAGTATTAGTAGATTTGGGGAAGTCTGAAAACAGACTCCATCCCATAGCTTATTGGGAGACTATAATCACTTGGCCAGGTGATCCCATGCATCCTGACAGACATATGGAATCTACTTGAAATTTCCAGCCCTGAGAGATCCCCAGTCTTTCTTATGCTGCCATCCTGGTGAGGAAGCATCTTCCTTACCCCTCACTTCATGGATGTCTACCATTGCCTAAGACCCTTCTAATAATCTGACATATCCAGAAGCAATGGGGACCGACACCAATGGACATTGGTAGGAAAAGAAGGGTCAGGTATCATCCAAAGGGTCTCAGGAGCTTGAAAGAGGGACTTGAATCAAATAAACTTAGCAGCTTGTTTACAGAGAAGGTTTGGTAAAGAAACGGAGGTGAATTTATAAATGATTGTAAGGAGAATTATTGAGGAGGTACAAGAAGCTATTGTGAAAGATCAATTGAAGGGAAAAAAGGATTTCTTGAAATAAAATTTAATTTTGGACTTTAAAATCCAATAGATCACCTGAATAATAGAACAGAAACTGCTGAAATATTGAAAATAGATCTAGATCAAATGAAGGAACATATTCAGGATGAAACATAAGTAAAGGCCAGGTGCGGCAGCTCATGCCTGGAATCTCAGCTCTTTGGGAGGCTGAGGTAAGCAGATACTTGAGGTAAGGAGTTCAAGACCAGCCTGGGCAACATAGCAAAACTCCATCTATAGTAAAAATACAAAAATTAGCCGGGCATGGTGGTACCTGCCTGTAATCCCAGCTACTCAGGTGGCTGAGGCAGGGGAATTGCTTGAACCAGGGAGGCAGAGGTTGCAGCGAGCCGAGATCGCACCAGTGCACTCTAGCCTTGGTGACAGAGAAGGACTCTGTCTCTAAATAAATAAATTAATTAATTAATAAAATGAAACTGCAAGTTAAACAATGTATTATAGAAGACCTAATATGGCAAAAATAAGAGTTTCAAAGAAGAAACAATGAAAAATTATTTTCTGAGGAAAGCTGGAGACAGATTCAGGAAACATTTAGGAAATGAATACAATAAGACCCTTTGATATTATTTAATTATGTTTTCAGAAACAGCTACAATCTCTCTAACTAATTTTTGTATTTCCCAAAAGTTTATTTAAAAGCTCTAATACTTTAGATTAATTTTATTTTAGGAATAAGTCTGAGATAATATTAATGAATTAAAAACCTGTCAAACAGAGTTGCTTTCTAGAAAGTAAGAGATAAAATTACTCTAAATATTTCTAGCATTGTGCACAGAAGAGATAAACAGTTATGGACAGGTTTACTTCCTTCATACATGACCAAGATGTTTTTCCTCTTCCACCTCCCATCCAGTTTTCCGTAATGTCTGATAATTTGCCATTAGAAATGCACTCCTTTGGGGGTGAGAGCTAAACCAAACCAACCAAATAGGCCCTGTTTGGCCAAGAGGACCTCAGAGAAACCTTAAAATAATAATAATAAAAAAAACCCACCTGAGTTCCCGACCATGATGGGATGGTATGTCAGATGCCTCATTATATCCCCTTCTTTTTGCTGTTTAGACACAACAGCTGACAGCATTAATGTTAAAACAGAGATCTTAAGACTGACAAAATAGACTGTTTGTGGCAAGAAGATACCAAATTGTAAACAAGAGCTATGGCCATGCCAGGTAAGGGTTAAGTCCCACACTTTACACTTAACAAATAAACTATGTTCTAATTCCCACAGGGTTTCTTCTCCCTCTTTCTCCCACAGCTAAACAACACTAGTTTTGAGATAAGTGATGTTGAAGCAGTTGCAGCTCCCCAGCCATCAGACACTGAATAACTGAGCCCTCACCTGTTACACAAGCCACAGTGACAGCTTTGATTGGACAAGAGACTGATTTCTGTAACTTCCTCCTGATAAGAGACCACCAACCATGGACTAGTTCTGGCTGGTTTTACAGAGGATGCATATTTGAGTGCCTTCGTGTCTCTTCTTCACTAATTGTATACATTTAAATATTAACTCTCCATCCCAACGGAAGTGTGGGACGCACGTAACATGCATGTTTGCCTATCGTGCATGCTCACACCCTTTCATGAATATCCATAGCTCTTCCTATGTCCTGTTGAATATGTATGCTTTGCCAACCCCTTCAGCTTAAATTCTTGTGTTACTCTTCCCACTGTTGAAGGGCTTGCTTTAGGTTTTTTCCAGTGGCAGGCTGCCCTTCCTGCCTGCAGGTTGTAATTCCATTGTTAAGAAATAAAACTCGCCTTTCTAAATTTATAAATTGTGTGATTTAATTTAAGAGGGGTAAGGCAGTATATTTCCAGAAGACTGCCAACATAAAATTTTAATTCAATTGTCCATTGACACAGTCAATGTTAATTTGTTATCACTTATTATTTAATTTGTCAGCTGAAGGGAATGTAATAAGACCAAGTTGCTTGTAAAGGGTTATGGGTAAGCTGGATTAGATTATTAGGGAGGCCAGTCCTAGGTGAGAGGTTTCATTAGGCTTTCAGTGAGCAGCATATGAGCCTGGACCTGAGATCAGAAGAGGCGGGAACAGACAGAAAAAGAAGAAGAGTGATCAAAGGAGAGGTGGTAAGTACAGAAGACAAAGCCCACCAGTTTCATAAACTTGCTCAGGCTGACCCCATTTCCAGGGTGAGATATTTTCACAGACTTATTACTTATGATCATACACATTTTAAAAGTTGTTATTAACATGAGGGGCTGCATATATATTTTATAATACCCACACTTATAAATCAGTTGCAACTGGCTTCAGATTTAGCAAGTATATTATACAGGGTCCTGGAAGGAAATAGGTGGCAAATCCAAGGGATTTCACTGAAAAGACTTTAATTTGAAGAGTTGTGGTCAGGGTTAAGCAAACTAAGAAGGGATGGTAAGGAACCCAGGGGCCAGCAAAAGTGGGATGGCTTTCCCACACCGCAGTAGGTTGATTAATGCCCTCCGCCACCAAGGAATCCATATCCTAAGCCCCAGACTCTGTGAATATGTTACCTCACATGGCAAAACGGACTTTGCATATGTAATCAAGTTAAGGATCTGGAGATGCAGAGATGATCCTGGATAGTCTGGGTGGGCCCAATGTAATCACAAGGGTTCTTATCATAAGAGGGAGATATTAGCTGGGCACGGTGGCTCACGCCTGTAATCCCAGCACTTTGTGAGGCCGAGGAGGGTGGATCTTGAGGTCGGGAGATCGAGACCATCCTGGCTAACACGGTGAAACCCCATCTCTACTAAAAATACAAAAAATTAGCCGGGCGTGGTGGCGGTCACTTGTAGTCCCAGCTACTTGGGAGGCTGAGGCAGGAGAATGGCATGAACCCAGGAGGAGGAGCTTGCAGTGAGCCGAGATTGCGCCACTGCACTCCAGCCTGCGCTACAGAGCAAGACTCCGTCTCAAAAAAAAAAAAAAAAAAAAAAAAAAAAAAAAGAAAAAGAAAAGAAAAGAAAAAAAGAGAGATATTAGAGTTAGAGTCAGAGAGAAGCTGTGAGGACAGATTCAGAGGTCAGAGACTGGAGTGATGGGGTTTGGAGAAGAAGGAACCAAGGAATTTAGGTGACCTCTATAAGATGGATCCTCTCCAGAGTTCAGCAAAGTGAAACGTCTGTCATAATAATAACGAATGACTTCCTTTTTCATTTTCATTCATATAGTGAAGTTTTCTAAAGGCTGCATCACATGCAATATTGTAACAGAGTGCAGGACTGAATGTGACTCTATCAGGCCAATAGTAGAGATGTGAAAAAATGTAAAACAGTGGCACTTTTCTCCCTACTTTTTTTTGAAAATCTGTTTTTTTAAATAAAATAATTTTATAAAAGTATTATGAATTATTTATAAAATTATATTAACATTATGTTAACATGCTAATATGGTAAAATTTTCCGCTTGGATGGATTTTGAATACACCAAATATTTATAAATATAACTCACACAAATAAAACCTCTTTGGTGTTCTCAATAATTTTGAAGAATGTAAAAAGTTTGAAAATTGCTGATCTAGCAAATGACTGAACATGAACAGCTATAGTATTTGTACCTTCCCAGCAGTGCAGCAATTCCTTATCCTTCTCATATCTGCACTTTAATTTTCCTTTGACAAATATCTCTCCCTCCTCTCAGCCCATGACATGAAGTTCACATGGGGTTAACTTAATTCCCTGGCTCGAAGGAAAGGTATTTAATTCAGACTTGTATCCAACCATTCCTGAAGCTAGACTTAGCCCTATTTTTCAATAACATGAACCAATCAATTTTCACATGAGTCCAAAATAATTCTATGTTAATACACTAAGGTACTAGGAAACATAGTTTGAGAAATGTTGATCTAAACATTGTGTTATTTATAGTGGAGTATTGACATAAACTTTGAATCTTCAATTATGTTCTGGGGTCTTGGCATCACTTAATACCTATTAGCTTACAAGGCTTTCACTCAACTATTTTATAATTTTGATAATGAATTAATTGATTAGCTGATATATTGTTAAAATAAATATATTAATGAATTTATGATAAATAAGGCAGATAAATAAGACATGCAATTGGGAAGACATGTTAAACAAATCGTTATAATAATACAATCACTCTCAGCTTAGGATAGCTCCTGGCCACTTTCTCTCTGGGTGGTTTTTACTCTGGGAGTAGTTTAAATCATTATCTAGTAGTAGTTTAAATCATTATCTTTGCTTAAGAGCTTTCTCTGACTCCCCACATTTGCATTGTACTGAGTTTTCTCTGACTCCCCATATTTGCATTGTACTAAGAGCTTTCTCTGACTCCCCACATAGGTCTAGACCCTAGTATTATTATAAGATTCTCATTGTACTTGCACTTTGCCTTCAAAGTACTAATCACAGTTTTGTTAGTGATTTGTGTGATGATTTGTTGAATCTTTTTTTTTTCCCACTAGGGTGTAAGCCCCATGTTCTATCTTGATCACCATGTTTCTAGCCCAGTGCTGGCATATAGTGGGTTCTCACTAATATATCTGTAGAGTAAATGAAGAAATGCATGAGTGACATGACAGGAGAATTTAAGGATGCCATGGGAGCATAAAACAGAAGGAGCCACCTGGGTGAGGAGAGCTGAGAAAGACTTCTGGAGAAGTGACATTTGAGCTGAGAAAGGAAAGACAAGTGGGAGAGTCCTCCAGGTGTAGAAGTTGGAGAGATGAGCACTCCAGTTAGGTAGCATTTGAAGCTGATGTAGAAAAGGAGCCTCGAGCTAGCTTGTGAAGGACTATTGGAGAGTTTTATTTTTTATTTTTATCTTTTTTTTAATTTTTGAGACAGAATCTTGCTCTGTCTCCCAGGCTGGAGTGCAGTGGCATGATTGTGGCTTACTGCAGCTTTGACCTCCTGGGCTCAAACAATCCACCTATCTCAGCCTTCTGAGTAACTGGGACCAGAGATGTGCACCAAAATGCCTGGCTAATTTGTTCATTTTTTGTAAAGATAGGGTCTCCCTATGTTCCCCAGGCTATTCTCCATCTCCTGGGCTCCAATGATCCTCACGCCTCGGCCATCCAAAGTGCTGGGATTGTAGAAGTGAACCACTGCACCTGGCCTATTGAAGGTTTTTAATCTTCAGGGTTTCGACTTTACACCAACAACACTTAGAAGAATTGCAGGTATGGAAATGACATATACTTTTGCTTTTAGAAGAAAATCCTTATCAGTATGCACAGAATTCTTCAGGGGGCAAGTGTGATTCATTCTGATAAGATATAGCATGGCTTAGACTGGGAGACTGGCAGATGCTTTGAAGATTCCTTTGCTCAGATTTTATTCAGCAAGTATTTACCATGCACCTACTATAGCAGGCAACATTTTTAGGAAATGGTGAATGTTACAGAGGTGAATAATACAGCAGGAGTCGTTGAACATATGGATTTATCTATTAATTGGGGAGTGAATGTTGACAAAGGAATAAGTAAATACATAGGCAAGAAAGATACATTACCTGTGAAACAGCAGCAGGTAGAGTGACAGTGGAGTATCTAATACAGCCTATGGAAGCTAGAATATAGTGGGATGACATTTTTGGAGTACTAGTAGAAATGTCCTATGAAGAACTCTGTAGGAATGTAACATACGGTCCCATATATGAAGCTCCTGGGTCAAGTATACCTGAACATAATTCAGGGATTTGAGGGACTTTCTTGTAGCCTGAGGATCAAGATGTCAAGGAATTAAAAACATGTATAAAACATTGTTGTATAAAAACCCATTAAAAAGAATGGAAGACACTATAGTAAAATCATTGTGGGTTTAGTTGTTATAACACATTTTAAAAATCTTTGATCCCAATAAATATTCATAAGAAAGAAGAAATATGGAATTATTTCCTGAGTCAAGGAGCAGGGAGAGAATGAGGAAGAAGAGAAGGAGGAGGAGGGGGAGGAGGAGACAATAAACCTACTTCCCAAAGTTAACGAACAAAAAGTAGGAAGAGGCCAAAGACTACAAGGAGTAGAATTAACGTCAATTGTTTCTATGTTTGAGTTTGAAAACTTTTTGTCCCTTCTCCACCAACCTATATATTGATACACATATAAATGCTAAAGGCATTTTTGAATTTGAACAGATCATTTTCTTTGTATGGGTGCCTTTAAAAAAAATCCAACCTGATCACTCTTCCTCAACATTTACGGAGGTCTAAGTGTTCAATTTAGAACACATGCTTTAATAACTCAGAGACCTGTCATTTGTCACAAATCTTGCCTAGAGAAGTACTCATTAGCGAATTAGGCAGAAAGAGGATGCAAAATAAAAAGGCACAGTAGTCCCTTGATATCCATGGAAGACTGGTTCCAGGACACCACAAAACCCCTCCCTGCAAATACCAAAATCCATGGATGTTCAAGTTTCTTGACATATCATGGCACAGTATTTGCATTTAACCTACACACATCCTCCTGTGTACTTGAAATTATCTCTAGATTATTTATAATACTTAATACAATGTAAATGCTATGTAACTAGTTGTGTATCATTTAGGAAATGATCACAAGAAAAAAAGTCTACAGATGTTTAGTCCAGACACAGCCATCCTTTTTTTTTTTTCAAATATTTTTGATCCTTGGTTCATTGCATCCACAGATGTGGAACCCATGGATACTGTGGGCTGACTGTATTAATAAAAAAGTGGAAACATCCTAAGTTTCATGGGTGTTTAAATTGGTCAGCAACTTCCTTCTGAAGAAGTATCAGAATTTGTGAGCAATATTAATATTTTTGTTTTCTCACTAAGGGCCACAGTTCTGAATAGAGGTTTTTAAAAAGCCCTAGCAAGGTTTCTTTAGCAATGAAACTAACATTTAACTGTATCATCAGCTTCGTGTTACATCTCTTTCCTGACGGTTGGGTGAGCCCTCCTCGGATGCTTGCTTCTGGCTACACGCCCCTTTACCCTTTTCTCTGCACCGTTTTCATCTTTATAAAGTCAGAGTTGGTGTCTATAGGCTCTCTACTGCCACATTCAAGACCTGCCTCACTCAATGTCACCTTCAAGATGCAGAAATAGGGATTTGGGAAGGGGATTCTGAAATTTTTGAAGTCTTCCAAAATACTTTGAGAAACTATATTTGGAAGCACTTTGGGGGGAGAGGTTGGACAGGAAGGGTCTTCAGAGATCATCAAATTCAACTTTCTAAATCCTAAGGAGGAAACCGAGACTCCAGGATGTGAAGTCCCTTCTCTACCAAACTGGAATGGATGCAGGAGGAATGTCTGAGGTGTAATCCTTATCCTTTAGCAAAGGTCTCCTCTGCGTCTTCCTTAGTCCATCTCTTGGACCTCCAGAAAGACAGCTGAGAATGGCAAGGGGAGTCTGGAACCAATGGAGTCGCCCCCAGCCTCCTCCTCGGAGGGCCCCCATGAAGGAAGCCCTTCAGTGACAGAGATTGAGAGAGAGGGAGGGCGAAAGGAAGGAAGGGGAGCCAGAGGTGGGAGTGGAAGAGGCAGCCTTGCCTGGGGCTGATTGGCTCCCGAGGCCAGGGCTCTCCAAGCGGTTTATAAGAGTTGGGGCTGCCGGGCGCCCTGCCCGCTCGCCCGCGCGCCCCAGGAGCCAAAGCCGGGCTCCAAGTCGGCGCCCCACGTCGAAGCTCTGCCGCAGCCTCCGGAGTTGGCCGCAGACAAGAAGGGGAGGGAGCGGGAGAAGGAGGAGAGCGCCGGAGCCAGAGGGCCGAGCGCCATGCGCCGCGCCAGCAGAGACTACACCAAGTACCTGCGTGGCTCGGAGGAGATGGGCGGCGGCCCCGGAGCCCCGCACGAGGGCCCCCTGCACGCCCAGCCGCCGCCTGCGCCGCACCAGCCCCCCGCCGCCTCCCGCTCCATGTTCGTGGCCCTCCTGGGGTTGGGGCTGGGCCAGGTCGTCTGCAGCGTCGCCCTGTTCCTCTATTTCAGAGCGCAGGTGAGTGGCCACCTTCCCAGGGGCGCGCGGCGAGGAGCGCCCATCTCCTTCCCCCGCACTTGGAAACTGAGTCTGGCCGCAGGGCTGGGCCCCCCAGAGCTTGCATATTCCGGAAGGGAAAGTGACTCTGAGAGAGGAAGTGTCGAGTTTGGGGACAACCTGGCGCGTGGCTGTCGGGCGCACCCTGCTCTCTCTCCGCGCACGCACCCCAGCTCCTCGGTGCGCCGGGGGCGGACTCCCCTGGCCGGACGATGGGTTTTAATCTTACCCCGTCCCTACGCTGGGAAACAGCACTGGCCTCTCACCTCTTCTGGTAGTGATTGCATACTTTTTCTCCCTGTCATTTCTCACTTGAAGTTAAGAATCAACTTCTGTTCACGTAGGAAAAAAGTTGAGCGCCTTCACTTGGGCATCTACCTTTCCCTTCCCGCCCACCACCCGGCGGGTTTCGGTTCCGGCGCCTGGCTGCTCTGCAGGTGTGCTGGGGCCACAGTGCTGGAGGGCTGCGCGGAGCGGGAGGTCGCGGTGCTCGTGCCCAGGTCGCCCAGTGGGTGGGCAGAATGACACGGCGCGACCAGAGAGGCGCGGGCTCGGGATGGGGGCTCTGCGGCTGTGGCGCTGTCCTGTGGGGGTGAAGGAAGAGGGACAGCCCCACGTGCCTGCTAGGGATGTGGGCGGAGGAAGGAAGCGAGGTGTGTGTGATGGCACAGTGTTACTACAGTCTAGCAAATAACCAACCTTCGAAAAGATGAGGAGTTTTTTTGCACGACGGCTAGGAACTACAGAGAGATAGTAGGACGGAAGGGGTAAATTTGTAATATTATGCTTTCTGGTGGTTTATGCTCTTGTGTTTTCTTGGAAATTGCAGTGCAGTTGGTTGGATTCATTCAAATATTCTTGTCTGGTGCTGTGAACTCTTTCTCAGAGGAAGTGGGGGGCTGACTGTGCATTTTTTTTTATGGGAAAAGAAAGTTGGGTTTGGACTACATTCGTTTTCAGATTCAAAGGTGATTACTAAACCAAACGGGATGCATCAAAACATGGCATTGCTTGGATTGTATGGTTTTTTGACATGTGCCAATGTCTCGAACTCCATTACTTTTAATCATAGGCTTTTTGTTAAGTATTCATTATCCGCTAGTTTGCATTTTCTAAAACTAGTGTGATTACCTACTTAAAGTAGAAATGCAATGAGCCACACTTCAGAAAATCTGCATTAAATATAATCTACCCATTGAGAGTTTTGTTTTTTCTAAAAAGACAACTTTTGAGTGGTTTGCTTGCAACACAGATAACAAATCTATATGAAAGTGACTAAACGTCTTTCTTTCATTGGAGTGTGTTGCAATAAGAATGGCTTACCCATTTTCTCAACCAGCATTTTGTGAATAACCCCCCATTTAGTGCTTGTGCATGGAGTGCCAGCGTTGTGCATGGCACCATCACCTGCGATGGAATGAGTTAAGAATCATTTATTCAACACACAGTGTCCACTTACTATGGGCATGGAGCCAGATAACAGAGTGGCCTAATAAAACCATTAAAATTCTTGGTCAAACAAAAGAGCAACAATCAGAAAAGGGATCAAAGATGCAGTAATTCTTCACTGTTTATCTTTTCTAACACCTTCAGGATATGGCATTTTCATTGCCATAATAGTGAAGAGAGTGTCCAATGTTGAAAGAGCAGTAGGAAATGAAGGAGTTCTAGGAACCATGAACAGCTTGGCTTGGCAGGAGCTGTGGAAATCGGTGGCATGGCTGTGTAGGAGAGTGACCTGCTGGGCTCTTGTTAGAGTTGTTCAGCTTTCCCCTAGGAATTCTCGGTGGTCCCCGTGGGCGAGGAGTCAGAGCTTTCCGTGATCTCCCATCATCCTTTAGCAGTCTTGATGCTGTATGGATAGTAGTGAAACACTCAGAACCCCTTTTCAAAGTAAACATGTGAGTTAGTAAGTCTAGCCAGAAAATATTCCTTTGGAGAAGTTAATGTCATCAGACTTCTGGGTACGGTTTTCTTAAATACCATGAAAATTCGGTTCCTTTGACTTGTGCAAAATAATTTAGCTATTGCTCTGAACCCAATTTTGTATTGCATTTTAAAAAGGCTATCTCCTTCAGTAAAGAAAAAATATTAGGAGCAATGTGTTCATATGAATATACCACTAGATCGGGATGCATTTTACTGGATATTGTGTCTACAATTGTTACCCAAAGGAGTCCTAATCATTTTGAGATACATTCTGAAATATTTACAAATAAAACTGCTTTGGTGTCTGGAATTTGTTTCAAAATAATTTCTGGTTGCTTACAGATGAAAAAAGATTTGCCATACATTGGTAATAGCTGAAGCGCTGATGCGTGCCTGGGGGTTCGCTCTGTAATTCTTTCCCCTTTTGTGTGTGTTAGAGACCTTCTTTCAAAGTCTTAGCTAAGAGAATAGTCTCCATTTGACCTGCCGCTGATTTAACATTTTCACTTATATCGGCTCTTTTGGATTGGAACTTGGTACCAAATAAATCAGTGGTTTTTTGATTCCCACTAAAGTTGTGAATCAACTATCTGAGGTTTCTAAATGCATTTGAATGAGAACAAAGTATCTAGTAACATGTTTGTAGTTTACAGTTAAAAATGACGAATTAGTTTTATTGTTTTTGTTTAAAGGTGGAGAAAAGAAGGTATACAAGTCCTCAAGGAAAAGCAGTTATGAGTTTTTAAATGCATTTAAAAGAATGCCCAGAATAGTGTAAAAATTACGGTGACTATTGAAAAATTTTGTTTTCTTAAATGTTTGAATAGATAAAATTGAATCAGCCTCCTAAATGTTTGCAGATTGCATGTGCCTAGATGTAAAAAATACATATCTACTAGATCCAGTGTAGCTTGGCTTTTCCCTCACCACTCTGCCAAAGAGAAAATAGTGTGTGGCTTCTGCTATATATTTACCACATAGTATTCATACTTTGGTTTACAAAGGAAAAAAAAAATAAAAACCCTTTCAAAAAGTTGCTCTGTGTGTGTGTGTGTGTGTGTGTGTGTGTGTGTGTGTCTTTAACATCCGTATAACCGTATTCAAAGCTTAGGGGTTAGCTATAAAGATAAGCTTTTCAGAAAACTCAAGATGTTTTGCCCTTTTAACTTCTTCCCTCGATCCCCCAATATGCACAAACCAACCTCCCTGGTTGTTTGTTACCCAGGACAGCAGTCACTACTGAAAATCTGATGTAGAGGTGTGCACTGCCTGTTTGAAAACACAGATAACGAAGTAGCACAAACGTCAAGCATCCTGCCTCATTTAACCCTACAAATGATTAAGTTTCAAGGAAGTTAAAAAAAATGAGACAGTGTATTTCACAGGCACATTATCTGACAAATGCATTTTAACAGTCCATTTTAAGTCAGATATTCAAGATTTACTTAATGTTTTCAGACATGTCTAAGTACAATGAATTCATTTGTTACTCAGTTTACTGTGACTTTTGGTTGAATTTCTGTGTTCCTCAATGAAGTGTAAGTTCCATGAAGACAGGGACTGCTTGCTTTGCACACCGCCTTATTCATAGCATCTAGCCCAGTGCCTTGCATGTCTAATTTACTGAAAAGTCTTTTCTAATGATTTGCAACACTACAGATATGCCCATTTCTGATTGTGATATGCAAATTATCAGATTAATGGGTAAAATAGTATCATTTTTCAATCATGCAATCCTCCAACCAGACTAATGTGTGCTAGTAGGTAGGTTGTTGGGTAGGTGATACATTCGTTCAGTCAGTTCGTGGGCATTTGCTGAGGGTCCAGCATCAGTCTGGCTCCCTCTGCAGTTCCTTCAGCTTAGAGGCCCTCATTTGCCTGTGTGTGTGGCTGGCCTTGCACCCTGAACCTCTCCTCCTCCCTTTTCTCCTAGTCTCCATTTTCAGGAAAGGAGAGCTGCAAGGGCATTGGAATGAGAAAGACATGTGGTTGTAGGTTAAAAATAAATTTCTAATGTGTGATCCTTGAATAAACAAAATAAATGAGTATATTAAAAGCAATTATGCCATGCATTCTTGATTTCTTTTGGGAAAAAACAGTGGATGGGGTTTTATACATATTTTAGCTCTAATGCTGCCTTCCAAAACAGTGGTTCTCAACTGCACATTCAAAGTATTTGGGAAGAGGTTCAATGATTGGACCCTTCCCTTAGGGATGTCGATGAAATTGGCCAGTGAGGGGTGGGGTAGGAATGAGATGGAATCTGGGTATGGGCATTTTTTTAAGAGAAAGGGGACAAAATCTTTGCATTGTACTTATTTGCATCGAATCAGTAACCATTATTAACTGTTTCAGTATCTTTGTACTAATTGATGTTACTTGTGAAACAATTTTAAAATTGGTGTCAGGGAACTTTGGAATCGTTTTAATAGTAGAAAATCTATATTTTAAAGCATGACTTCTCAAACTTTAATGTGTATAAGAATCACCTGGGACCTAGTTAAAATGCATATTCTCAGGCAGTATGTCAGGGTGAAGCCTGAAATTCTACATTTCTAGCAAGCCCTCAGTGAGCCCATGATGCTACTCATTGGACTACCCTGAGTATCAAGAATATAGGGTTCAGGTGCAGTGGTTCATGCCTATAATCCCAGCACTTTGGGAGGCCAAGGAGGGAGGATTGCTTAAGCCCAAGAGTTCAAGACAAGCCTGGGCAACACAGCGAGACCCCATCTCTACCAAGAAAAAAAAAGAAAGAAATTAGCCAATTAGCCAAGCATGATGGCCTGCACCTGTAGTCCCAGCTACATGGAAGGCTGAGGAAGGAGGATTGCTTGAGCCCAGGGATTTCAAGGCTGAAGTGAGCTATGATTATGCCACTGCGCTCCAGCTTGGGTGGGGGTGACAGAGCAAGACCCTGTCTTCAACAAAAAAAAAAGGAAAAGAAAAAGAGAAAGAAAAATAATAAAGGGGACTGCTGCTTCTCTTAGACAGCTCTTAGCTTGTCAGCAGGACTCCAGCTTAACCTAGGGTCCCCAGGCATTTCCCCACTAAGACCACATTATTCCTTTGGCTCAGCAGTTTTCTGGTGGTGCGTCAGTTCAGGCCTTCGCATGATTCTTCTTTCCTGAGGTCTAAACCCAGTGACCCTTCATATCAGTTGCCTAGACTTTTCTGGTCTTGCGGGATACACACTGGCATAAGTAAGCCTTTTTTTTTTTTTTTTTGCAAAGTGTCTGATTGAAAACTTTCCTTGTATAAAAATTCACATATTATGACTTGTATTAATTATTCTAAAGAATATAGGAAAAATACAGATTGTACACAGTTTTGCTTCACGGTGGTATCTCTTCCATGATGATTATAGATAGTCCTTATATGTGCAAGACTGGAATAATAAAATTTGTATTAGTGAGTGTACATTTGTTAAAAGGCTGTCATTTCATTTTGAGAATCTCAGATATGGATAGGCTCTTTTTAGTTTATTTCTAATGGTTGGTTAATAAACTAACACATCATTCTGATTAATTTTTAAAAGAGAGAAAGAGAGAGTTGTCATTAATTTGACTGAGCTTTGTAAACTTACGTAGCTTTTCTTTTTCGCCTAGTTTGTACCTGCTAATAAGAAAATGCAGATGAAGTACCTTGAATATTTAACAAAGAGGACAAGTTAAATTCTCATTATTAAAACAGGTGATAGCTAATTATTGCTACCCTTTACTTTGCAGTTGAAACCACCACAAAGGCTTGGAAGGAGCAGGCAGACAATTTTAAAGAGTAGTGATTAAAGATATTCTAATGCTGGACACCTATTCTTAACAGGCAATCAGCTAATTACTCAATGGGTATATTTTGGGTGGGACAATTCCTTACATTACAGGAATCTTAGCATCCCTCCAGCACACATCTGTAATATCTGTTCATGCAGCCTCCCCACCCTAATGTGATGACACCAAATATCACCTGCACCCATTCCCAAACACCCGCTCACAGGTATAACATTCCAGCTTGAGAAACACTGATGAGAGGGTCAACAAAAAAGACAGATGACACGTCTGACTTCAAGTTTTGTTTGGAGGTAAAAAGTGGATTTTTCTCTCCCTTCTTTGGCTGATTAAGGATAAAAGGCCAGGAAAACATGGTGGTTAAAGATGATGTTGATTTCGCCTGTTTTATGTAGGTTTCATGCTTTGAATTTCAAAGTGGCCCTCATAATCCCATCTAGCATGTTGCGTATAGTTGATTTAAAGACAAAAAGCTTCCTCTGTCTTCAGTGACCACATGTGATTTCCTTGGTGCCCCTCCCCTCTATGAACACTTTCATGTTGTTAGACAATTTTGACAATTTCCCCTATGAATCACACACATACACTTCTGTCATTGTTAAAAGCCCATCGCAGGACTAACTGTGCTTGTCCTGTGGATGATAGTCAGCTACTCGTTCAAATGAATTAGAAGTCAACGTTTTCACCATCTTGAGGTTCATTGTATTAACTATTAATTGTTGGGGACATAAAGACTCTTGCAAGTATGAATTTTTTGTTCTTAAGTCACACTGTATTAAATAGCAGGATGACTAGTGATAAGCACTCTAACGTCCTTACTGTTTCTTCTCCTCAGATGGATCCTAATAGAATATCAGAAGATGGCACTCACTGCATTTATAGAATTTTGAGACTCCACGAAAATGCAGATTTTCAAGACACAACTCTGGAGAGTCAAGATACAAAATTAATACCTGATTCATGTAGGAGAATTAAACAGGCCTTTCAAGGAGCTGTGCAAAAGGTAAGTCCACATTGAGGCTGATAAGTCAAGGGCCCTTGCTGACTCTACCAATACTGAAAATTAAAACTGGCTAAGTGCTGTTGACTCTGTTCTTTTTATTCTAATAATTTGTAAAAGAGCTACAGGGAATGCTTTAAAGAGATTAGCAGAATTCTTTTGAAGTTGGTAATGATTGATTATGGCAACTAGGGACGTTCATGCAAATATTCTTTTCTTTCTTTTCTTTTTTCTTTTAAAGAGGAGGGATTTAAATTCTCATTTCGAAGAAAGACTAAGGTGGCTGTGGCCTGTCTGTGAGTCAGTATGCTAGTTTGAATTCCCTGACCTAGAAACCATCCGCTCAGTTCACAGGACTTTCTGGTAGCTGTTTCCTTTCTGTTTAGCTTCGTAATGGCAGGGCCCCCTATTCCACATCTGTTGAGCCAGGGCTCTGATGAGAAGCAGTTGTAACTCTTGGTCCTTTGCTGTCATCTGTGGTGAAGTAGGCAGAGCAGGAAACAATGTGAGATGGAGATTCTGTGTCCGTGTTCTCATTTTCTGGGAGAGCTGAGTGACAAGAAAAGAGTTAGGGACAGAGAAGACCAATGACTTCTCTTACACAGACAGCCCCAGTTGGGAAACACTGTAATAACTGCCAGTTTTACTTTTCCGGACAAAGCCACCTGAGAATTCTGCAGCCCAAGAATTATTTTACTCACTGACTCTACCAAAACCCAGGTAGAACACAAACAGTGACTCCAGTGCAAAACCTGTGTGTGCATTACATACCTGCATGCGTGCATCCACTTACACATCCCAGCCTCTATCTTGCAACTCCCTGGGTCTCTGGTCATTCCAGAGTAACTCTTGAAGTTCTCAAAGCCCTTACCTCTAAATTTAATTCTAATGTAGTTTATTTTTTAAAAATCCACATATAGTAATATAATTATTTAAAAAGAGGACATGTGTCAGAGGTAGAGGTAGGAAGATGTAGATGTTTTGTAAAGCCAGCTAACAAAGATAAACGTCTGTAATACTGTCAGAGGTAGAGGAAGGGAGATGTAGCTGTTTTATAAAGCTAGCTAATGAAGGTAAACGTCTGTAACACCCTCATAGTTGAGATTTGCTGTATTTTATCCAATCTAAGATACTAATTTTCAGCCTACTTTGTTATTTCATGCATCACTAAGAAAGAAGAAACTGTTGATTAAAAAAATTAAACATGATCATCATAGGTTCAAGTTGCGTCTTAATTCCAGAGATATCAAAATGTTAAAAATTGTGCATTATAGAATGCATGAAGTACCTATTAGTTTAATGTGTCTATAAGAAAACACATTGCTTATGAAAATTACTTTTTCTTTATAATTAGTGTGTAGGTGTTTGGCTTCATGCAGAATAGATGTATATGTTTAAATTCAGCGATCCTTAATCTTACAGTGTAATTTTTGAGCTATAGCAACAGCAATTCTGTTAATCTATTCATTTTTATTGTTCTGTTTTATATTTCATTTTCATTCATTTGCTTGTTATCCCACTTGTGAAGCTTATCTCTTAAATATTGAGTAATCTGTCTATAAACAACCTATTCACATGCACTAGGGGCAATCTGCTAGTCAAAATGGCATTTCATATTAAGGTAATTCTGGTTGGGCAAAAGATTGTGCCCTAATGTTCTGTTTAAATTGACTCATGTTGTAACTCCTCAAAATGATGAGATAAACTTTTTATTTCATTGGTGTGCTGGTTCTTAAAAGTTACCCTTTGAGTTTCTTATGGAAGAATAAGTATGGAAAATCAGCCAAGTTAATTCTGAAAATAAACAATATTACGAACAAGGGCAGGCACGGTGGCTCACACTTGTAATCCCAGCACTTTGGGAGGCCGAGATGGGAGGATCATGTGAGTCCAGGAGTTTGAGAACATGCTGGTCAACATAGTGAGACCTCCATCTCTACAAAAAGTAGAAAAAATTAGCTGGGCATGGCAACCTGTGCCTGTAGTTCCAACTGCTCAGGAGACTGAGGTGGGAGGACTGCTTGGGCCTGGGAGGTGGACGCTGCAGTGAGCTGCGGTTGCACCAATGCACTCCAGCCTGGCAGCCTGGGTGACATAGCAAGACCCTGCAAAAAAAAAAAGGAAGGAAGGAAGGAAAAATATTATTAACATTATTTATGAGACTGCAAGAGTGGTTCAATACCAACGGGTTAAAGGAAATACATATATTATCATCTTATAGATCCTGAAAAGTGATTGACAAAATTTTGCACTATTTCTGACATTTAAAATCCATTAGAAAACAGAACTGGATGGATTCTTGATGTTATTACGAATGTGATAACTTTTTACTTTTTTACATAAATGTAAAATTTTAAAATAACTTTTTACATTTAGTTTTAACTAAAAGTTACCTAATGATTAAACATAAGAGCATGTTTCTTAAAGTCAGGAACATGACCAAGATGCCCACTGTCCCTATGTTATTTAACATTGTTCTGAAGGTGCCAGCTAATGTAATTACACAAGAGAATGAAATAAGAAAATATATATAGAGAAAAGAGGGCAGATTTTGCATGTGATATGATTATATACTTAGGAAAATTCAAAAGAAGCTGAAATGCTACAAGCAGGATAAAATAAATCAGTTTGTAAAAATTAATAAGTAATAATCACTAGCTGTCCTTATTTCAAATAACTAGAAAACATGAGTGAAAGATTTCATTCATAATTTTTAAATGCTCTAAAAATAAACGTAACAAGAAATGTACAAGGCTTATAGGAATAAAACTAGAAACCTCTACAGAGGCATTTAAAATACGATTGGATAACGTAAAGACATAACTATGCACAGTCATCATAATTTTTGCAGTATAACTTGGGCCAAGGACAGCAGACAAATCCATGGAAGAGAACAAGCGGCTTACTGTGTGTCTCTCTGTGTGTGAATGTATGTGTGTATATAATTTAATGTAATACAATATTACTTTAAATAAGTGAACATACTCTGAATTCTTAAAAAGCATATTGTTTATCCTTTTTTAAAAGTTATAGTAATTGCTCTTGTCCTAAGTAAAAATAAATCCCAGATTGTGAGAGTACTTGGTAGCCAATTGCTGCTCACTGGCAATAGTGTCCCTTAACACTTAGTGTGGCTTCAGTGAACTTTTCTACCACCTCCTGCCTCATCAGAACATTATCCCACTTCCTTTGAGATTTCTAAGTGACTCCTTAGGCAGTATGGAAAAGCAATTTGTATGCAAAGGTGTTAGTGAGCAATAACGGCAGAATTTTCACTATCTTAGGATCCTTTTGGAGACATGATGCCTCATTCCAAATGAGTAACACTAATAATGAGAGATTCACTACTTGGTAAACCATAAGGAGAAAGTTGGTGGTCAGGCAAGAATAATCAACTGCGCTTATTAAGGGCACATAGTCTTAATTATACTGATAGGTTATTATGACTCACAGGATGAGTAGAACTTTATTTCATCAATTTCACATTTGCTTTTGTTTTGTTATGGATCTTAGCCTTTTTGCATAGGTAATAATATCAGACACAAGTAATCCTTTTTAAAGAATTATAAATTAAAGCTGTTATACCAATGTGTGTTTGGAGGTAGAAGATGCCATTTCTTCCCCTTAGACAGGATCTTTAGGAAAGAGACAAGTCTTTATTTATACCTTATCATTAGAATCAAGCAGTGTTCATTAAGTGCATATAATGTGCTAGGCACCTTGCCATGTCTTTCCCTATACCCAAGGATTTACCCTTCTCTTACTCTATTCAGATAATTGTTTGCCAAATGTGTTATCCTTTGATGAGGGTTATCAGTTAATGTGACATTCTACACATCTTGCCAAAATAATCAGATTTCTCATTTCTCTTGCCAATGCTAAAAATAGGATGGATGCATTAGGCATTCTTAAGTTTGTACCTTAGTTTTATTTCTAACGTAGATATTGAGTGAACCCTTAAAACAAAATTACATGTGTGGCTGCAATCATTATTGGGAGATCAACTCCTCCAGTGGTAACAGATGCCAGACATAAGCACAATATCACATTATATGTGTGCGAAAAGTGGTGTTTACCCAACATGTCTTTGGTCAGACATGTAATGCTGTTTTTTTCCCCATTTTTGTTTGTGGCTGGGTTTTCTTGGCTTTCCCCACCCCCTTTAGCACAGAACTCTGAAAGCCTCTAAGTGATCCAACCCTACCAACCACAATTTATAAAGTCTATCATAACAGTCTATGACAATAAAGAAAACACCAGTACAAATATGGTGTCTGATTTATAAAGTGATTCTTGTTTCCAGTTTTGGCAGCCTCCCTGCTTCTGCCAGCCGGTGGGTGAGGAAGGAGTGAGCTCAGATTCAAATGAGGACTCCCAAAATGGCAGACAGGACACTCAGCCCATAGACCCCCTGGCCAGACTGGGTGGAAGGCCATCTGTTTATGCACTTACTATACATTCGAAGCACTTGAGCTGTGACTGCACTTGACTTTAGTGTCCTGGCTTGTTAATTTCACATTGGGTACCTGTTTGCAGATACCTTCCTGAAACTTACTTGCAAAGGTATTTGAAAGACTAATGTGCAGGAGAAAGGTCAATAAACGAATTGCACAAATCACTTTCTTCTCCAAAATGGGATGTTCAGTGCATTCAAGATGAACCCCTGGGATGTGGGAAAGAAGCATAGGGACTTTCTGTATATGTATTTTTTAATATTAGCTTTTAAAAGCTGTGCTTTAGTGAGTATTTTGGAATGTACAAATATAGGGGAGTGATTTTATTTAATATTTAAATAAATAAATATGTATGTATGAGAACATGAAAAATTTTTTCCCTGATGGAGCTGCATAGTCGGCCATTTTTAAAGATCATGGAGTGAAGCTGCAAGCTCCATCAGGACAAGGGCCGCAGCCATTTCACGCACATCTGAATATATCACAATTTATTCTCAGGAATGAATGGAGAAAAGCATGAACAAATGATCAATGACTTATTGAACTCTGTAAACTAATATTTTACATCAACCAACTCATAAAGCCATTCAGAATGTTATAAGCCTTGTTCTTATTTATACGATGCTGTCTTACCAGTCCTACAATTGATAATTAGGAATATTATAGCCTGAGGCAGTAATGCTTCAGTACAATAATAACACAGGTTTATTTTTGTTAGAAGTTACCCCCGGCTGGCCCTCTCACATCAGTCACATTTTCATCAGGCTTCTTTGCCCTGCATAGCCTGACTGCTATGTAGAGGTGGGCTTATAATGTGAACTAAAAACATGATTTTGGCTTCATATGTGAGTTAAACTTTATAAAACTCTCTAACTTCCCTCCTGAATATGAAAAGCCGATGGTATTGTGATGACTGCCGATAAGTTATCTTGTTGTCATATCCTTGACAAACCATTCCCTGGAGTTTAAGCCTTTGAGTCTCTAAAGACTTAACTGGAGAACAGGAAGTAAGACCAGGGAGCCATAATTATTAAACAATTCATTCTTACATGAAATTCTTTTTTATTCGCTGGGGATCAGGTACCTATTTGGCCTCATCTTCAGAATTCATAGTGTAGAATTCAGAATTCACAATATCCTCTAATATTAAGATTAATGTATCCAGAGATTTGTAGCACTTTGATCCTCAATGAAATATTTGCTGTTATTTGATATAGTCTGAGCTGGGTAACAAAGAGACCCATCCATTCAGTGAACTAAGAAACTTTTTCCCTCTCACATAACAATCCAGACATGAGTCATCCAGGACCAGTAGGGATGCTCCTCTGTCCTCAACATGAACCTTCCATCTCTGTTTCCAAGTTGGCTTCTCCATTTGCTATTATTTCTAGATAGGGGAAGGGTAAAAGAAAACTGAAGACAGTACCTGGGACTGGAGACATTACCTCTAGTAGCATCATATCGGCTGGAAGTTACTCATAAACCACATCTTGCTGCAAGGGAGGCTGGACAAGGTAGTCTCTAACTGAGCAGCCATTTGTCCACAAAGCTTGAGGAAGGGAGTTGCCTATAACTAATAGGCAAAACGGAGTGGAAGGAGATGAGGGGACAATGAGCAGTCTCTGACATTCACTAAATCCCATTTAGGTAGGAAGGAGGACTCACCATATATGAGCAAGAGTTAACTCTGAGAATACATAAGTCTATTAAAAATTTTAATGGTCAAGATTGTATTTTCAAAAGGTTAAAATACTTTGGGATTATTTAGATTGCAAGAGAGAGTGAGAGAAATTTGAAAGTAGATTCAACAGCATTCATCTTTTTGAGGAAGTTTCAAAGGTCTATTTAGAGATTGCATCTGTGATTGTTGAATAAACCTTGATTATCACCTGCATGGCTTTTGCTAGGTTTTGTAGATTTAAAAGAGCATTAATTAAAAACTGAAAGTTCATCAGATTAAGTGATTGTGTCTTCTACATATGGGAAACAGATCCCCTTGGATTGCAATCTCCATTATTATAAGGAGCTCATTCCTATTTTTAAACTAATGTAAATAAGAAATCAATTGAAATTTAAATAGATTGTAACTGCTTGTGAAATTGTAATCATTGAAGTTGTTATATGCCACTATTTCTCATTTGCCTATTAGTTAAAAAAAGGAGAGGAGGGATTAAACCCCATTCATTGCCTCTTTGCCTTTGTATACAAGAGTATGTGTCCGAAGAAAGTTTCTCATAAACCCACAAGGGTACTTGGGTTTTGGAGCACTCATGTTCCCAAGTCAAGATGTTAGTCATGTAGTGGTTTTCCAATAGGATTTCATCTCTGTTTGCCATAATAGTTTTGGAAACTGCAATTCAACCCCAATCACATTTAGCATTTATAAAAGCTGTCTTTATGGGAAAGCTGAAGTAAGACCCACAGAGTTTTCCTACAAAACCAAGGCCATCTATTGCCTTTAGCTCAACAATAAGTTATTGGCTTGTACTCAATTTCAGGGGAGACCCAGGGAAGAAGGTAGGAAGCAGGAGGGTTTGCAAGAGGAAAATAACCAGTGAGTTATGTCAGAGGTGGGCTTTTCTTTGTGCTACAAGTACCCCAGGATGGAAGAAAAGATATTCTGCATGACATCTTTAAAGAAAACAGAGAGCTGGAAGGACATGCTTGAAAGAGGAGCCTTCATTATGTGGCCTGGGATCTTGGGCTAACCTTCCAGAAGTGGATGAAACTGAGGGTCCTTGGTTGGAGAGCATGACAGCAAGAGATAGATTGGATTGTTCTACCAGCAGTGGCAGGAGAGATACAGCCTGTGTAATTGAAGAGCGGGATGTGCCTTAGAGCAGTGTTTCCAAACCTGCTGGATCTTAAGACTCAGTTGGGGCCCTTGTTTTAAAAAGAGAAGAGAAAAGTCCTCCAGATCTATCAGTGGGGACTCTGATTTGGCAGTTCAGGGGTGGACTTTGTGATTTCTTCAAAGCATCCTAGGAAGAGGTGAGAGCCACTGGTGGACAGGGAAGCCATGGTGAATGAAATGACTATATTTGAGAAGGAGGGTGAAGCCTGTGTGGTATGAAAGAGGTGGGTCCCAGAAATTGTCAAGAGCTGTCTGTTTCTCAGATGACCAGACAACAAATGCTTGCTCAAACTTTTGGAAGTTCAGGGTGTGGGGAAGTTCCATTCTCACTTAGCTTCTGCATCACTAGGCTGCTACTCCTGTCCTCAGTCTTTGCCCTTCAAGAACACTAGGTGGTGGTGGCGGTGGCAGTGGTGGTACCAGTAAAAATAATCATCATAATGATAAACCCTAAAGCTCGTATTCACCAAAAAGTTTGAAAGCACTCAGAACTCTTCTCTTCAGTGCCTGTGGCTGCTTCTCATTTGATCTAGTTTTTCATGGTGAATGACAGTACCATTATCTCCACCACTCCAAACTGGAAGTCAGAAGATGGTCTTATCCTTTTACTCACCCACTCTTCAAGTCTCCCCCATCCTGTGAATTTTACTGCCTTACAAAACCTTCAAGTATTGTCTCTACTCTGCTCACAGTGGTGGTCACATGAACAGAGGTCATCATCCTCTCTTGCCTGCATCCTTGCATCTGGCCACCCCCTCCTGGTCTCACTGCCACTGGCCCATCCTTTCCATAGCTGAGGGACTTCGAAAATGCACATCTGAACAGGTCATTTCTTTTCCTGCTTAAAGCATCCTTCAGTAGATCGCTGTGGTTGTCAGGATGAAGTCTGAGCTGCTGAACATGTAACAAAAAGTCCTCTGTATTCTGGAAAGCCTCGTTCCAGCCCCTGCCTCTTCAGGCCATTACCTTGAATGCTCCATGTCATTGCCTCCATCGCAACTTGTACTCCACGGCCTCAGCACACTATGGTGCTGAACTCTCCTGACCTGGCCATACCCTTTCGCCTGTCTGCCTCTCTGCTGTAATCAGCAAGTGCAGAGAGGGCAAAGGGCATGTCTGTCCTGCGAACAGTGTCCTCAGAAACCCACAGGACGCCTGACTCCTAGCCTCCATCAGTAAACTTTGTTGAATGGATGAATGAATGAATGAATGAATGATGAGTCTTTGTGCATAGTCCTTTGTATGCCACTCTATGCCCTTCTTTGTGTAGTCGGTTTTCTAATTGTCTTTTAAAATCCAACTCAGGCATTACTTCCTGGAGGAGGAGCCCCGGATGCCAGCCCACCCACCTGTGGGGTTAGGTGCCCCTCCTGGGCCCACACGGGGCTTCTTATAACAGTAACCACACGGACCTGGGGTGAACTGGCTCACTTGAATGTGAGCTTCCCAGGGACAGGGTCTGTGGGATGTTTCCTTTCTACATTTCCAGCCCCAGTGGCAAGCACATAGTTGGTGCTCAGTGAAAGTTTAAAGAACAAGTTTAATGAACACGCGAGTGACCTGTGCCCTATGTGCACTTGGTGTGCTCAGGTGGCGAGTTGTTTAATATTGCCAGAAGCTAGCCAGCCATGTGATGAATCCATAGGATTCTTAAGGGGCTGGAGGTCACTCGCAAGCTCAGTGTTTCCTGCTTCTTTGAGAGGAGAGCTCTTTTCCTCTTTGGAGCGTGAACAGATTAGGGACCTTGGGGTTGGGGGTGCTCCTTCACTGGTAGCCTTGGCCCTTTTCTTCCTGGCCTCATGGATCTAAAGCAGCTGGCCTGGTACCTCTGACCCCCTTTGCGTCTCATGCTTAGGGAGAAGTCTGTGAGAGCAAAGTCTTTTCCAGAAGAGATGAGGCTTTGTCAATGTAGAAAGCACTGCCAATGGAAGGTGGCATTATTTTTCAAGTGGCAGAGGAAAACAGAGACATGGTAAATAGCACAATTAGCCCAAGAAGCCACACTGCAGTTACTCTGCCAAACTTTTAGATGACACTTTTTAAACGAGTAGTATAGTATAAGACATTTGAAAATTGGGCTCTTTATGAAGACTAATATTGCTGTCATAAGACTACTTTATGAAAACCCAAGGGGAGCTTTATCTGTAGCAGAAGCTTTCTCATTTAAACCATGAAGGTTAAACAATAAAAACTAATTTTCTATTCCCAGCATACCCATCGCATTCCCAGGAAAAGCATCAGTCTGCTTTATGAAAACAAGGACACGCTATTCTTTAGCTCTTTGGTAGGTAGAGGACATGAGCTGTTTGCAAAAACGAGCCTCTTCCAATTAGCAGACTTCTTTTGGAAGAAATGATCTACCAGTGACTGTATCTGGGGTTTGGGGAGGAGGCCAACTCACATCTTGGTAAAGTTTTTCACTGAGAATTTTCATAGATGGGCATGGGATGGTGGCCGCTGATTCAGTAGGAGCTGGAGCAATTAGGAGGCTGAGTGCAGTGGTAGTGGTGGTGCGGCGTGTGTAGAATTCATGTTGAAAAGAGTTTGGCTTTGGGAGAATTTGATTAGTCAGTACTTTTATATTAAAAATAAAGAATTATAGGGATCAGAATGTAAAGTTACAAATTTAAGGTGAGGATGGCTTTTACCTTCAGGATGAGTGGGGTCTATACCCTACCTGCCTTCTCTCCTGTCTGCCTGCTGGGCCACTGGACCCCTCACCCACCTCATGATTTTTCCCCTCTCCTCTGGGGAGGGTGAAGACCTGCCCTCTCACCTCCCCCAGTGCTCCTGTCCTCTCTCTTCCTAGTGTCTTATAGGGCTCTGCTGTAAGGAACCTAGGCTGAGAAAGGCAATCCACTATGATGTTTTGTAACATGTATTTAGGCAGCAGAGAACTCAATGAATCCTGCTCTTTAAGTTCTTCGCTTTGGGTGTTTTTGCACTATGGGCTCTTCATAAGGAACCGGGGGTCACCATCTCCATCCAGGTGCGTATTTGTGTTCCCCCAGATCCTGTGGATTGCAAGGTCAGTGTGAGCTTTAGGGGAGGGAGGAAAGCGAGAGGCTGGGGCAGCGATACTAAAGCCTATCTCATTAGCTATTGCACAACACCCGGTGGCCACTCTTTCTGTGCCTTGTTAGCCAAGAATGCCATGGAAATAAG
Source organism: Pongo abelii (assembly GCF_028885655.2). NCBI lineage: Eukaryota > Metazoa > Chordata > Mammalia > Primates > Hominidae > Pongo > Pongo abelii. The sequence goes on from NC_071999.2 coordinate 47,592,265, forward strand.
AGCATTGCAATTAAGGATGAGCTGAAACACTGGCTAAGGCATCTTTCCTAGGGAGCAGTGTGTGCAAAAGTCTGCATGTACAGGAGGGCGGGGTTCTTGCAGGTGGAAGTAACAGTAATTTCATGTGGCTGGAACCTATGGCATCCCAGAGCATCCTTCCAGGTGATGAGATTTGGGGGTACAGGGGAAGAATATTAGGGGATTTCGGAGTGGTAACCAGACTAAGTGAAAAATTAATGTTTTTCTCTATACTCTCATAGCCTGTCTGACACCAAATATGTGGCGTTTGCCCTCACACAAAGCAGTTCTCCAACTCTTCAGACACTAATTGGGTGTTCTGCAATTCAATTATGGCACTAACTATTGGGAGGTAACACAGCCCCGACAGGTTAAAGGCTCAGCCCCACAAGACTGTCCCACTTCAGATGCCATTCACAAGTGCCAGGTTGTTTCCTGTATTTCTGACCAACCAGCTACAAATCGGGGGTTCCCATGACCTCCTACTCAGGTTTGGTAGTATTCTTGAATGGCTCACAGAACTCAGGAAAGCACTTGACTTACTATGACCAGCTTATTATAAAGGATACAATCAGGATCCACCCAATGGAAGAGATGCTTAGGGCCACGTATGGGGATGGGGAGGGTCTTGGAGCTTCCATGCCTCTCAGGGCATGCCACTCCCTCAGCACTTGGACATGTTCATCTGCTAGGAAGGCAGTGGTACCCTGGCTCAAGCCCACTGTTGAGAGTTTTTGTGGAGGCTTCATTACATAGACATAGTTTATGAAATCATTGGCCATTGGTGGTTGATGTCAACTGGGAGGTCAGAAAGTCAAGGGTTGTGATATGGTTTGGCTCTGTGTCTCCACCCAAATTTTACCTCCAATTGTAATTCCCATAATCCCCAGTGTCAAGGGTGGGACCAGGTAGAGGTAATTGGATCATGGGGGGTGGTTCCCCCATGCTGTTTTCATGGTAGTGAGTCTCATGAGATCTGATGGTTTTATAAGCATCTGGCATTTCCCCTGCTTGCACTTACTCCGTCCTGCCACCCTATGATGAAGGTGTCTGTTTCTCCTTTGCCTTCCACCATGATTGTAGGTTTCCTGAGGCTTCCCCAGCCATGCAGAACTATGAGTCAATTAAACCTCTTTCCTTTATAAATTACCCAGTCTTGGCCAATTCTTTATAGCAGTGTGAAAACAGACTAATACAGGCTGGGACTGAAAGGTCCAATCTTCTAATCACATGACTGGTCCCCCTGGAAACCAGACCCCATTCTCCAAGGGTCACATCATTAGCATAAACTCAGGTAAGGTTGGAAGGGGCTGATTATGAATAACAAAGGATGCTTCTATGATGCCTGTCATGCAGGAAATTCCAAAGGCTTTAGGAGCTCGGTGCCAGGAACCTGGGATGAAGACGAATTGCATATTTCTTATTATATTACAATATTACACAGGCCCAGTTATGCAGGGCCTTCTAAGCCCTGGTAAGGAACGTGGACTTGTACCTGAAGTCTGGAAGCAGCCCCCGGAGGATTTTAAGAAGGGACATGTAGTTCAGGATGCACTCTAACCGCAGTGGATCACTTTGAGGAGGGCAGGAGACAGGAAGAGGAGGTAGGAAGCTATTATGGTAGTCCTAATGAGAAATGATGTAAACTTGAAGGAAGGCAGTGGTACCCAGGTTGCAGAGGAGGGAATGGATTTCCCAGCTATTTACAAGGTGGAAATCTGCAGGACTTCTCTGCAGGAATTGGAAACTGGCTATTCATTTTCAGAAATAACCCATGTGTGGCATTCATGTGCTAACTTGGCTGATGAATGCACTATTCTTGTAACTAGGTTGGAGAAGAATTACATGAAGGGTATCATTAAGATGTTAAAATGAATACATTACATATGTTAACAAGTGTATGAACCCTGTATTGTATCTGGCAAACGGGGTGTTAAATCCTTGTTCAACCAGCCAGATGTCTCTGCAGCTGCTGCTGGTGTTGCAGAGGGAGGCAGCCACCTGAGACCCCAGCTATGAGCTGGTGCCAGTGATTTCCAAAGCATCTGGCTGTACAAATTCCTTCTTCTATGCTCTGATTGACAGGTACCACATGGATCACACAATTCACATCACAATGCACAGGTGAGATTTTCAGTCTGATAAGCCCAGACTCCAGCAACTTGACCTTTTCAGAATATCTTTGCAGCTGAGAATGTTCTCAGTTGGAGCTGAAATCTATTTATATTATTATTATTATTAATTTATTTTTTTTTGAGATGGAGTCTCACTCTGTTGCCCAGGCTAGAGTGCAGTGGTGTGATCTCAGCTCACTGCAACCTCTGCCTGCTAGGCTCAAGCGATCTCGTGCCTCAGCCTCCGGAGTACTTGGGATTACTGGCGCCTGCCACCATGCCCAGCTAATTTTAAAAATATTTTTAGTAGAGACGAGGTTTTGCTGTATTGGCCAGGCTGGTCTCGAACTCCTGGCCTGAGGTTGATCCACTTGCCTCAGCCTCCCAAAGTGCTCGGATTACAGGTGTGAGCCACTGCGCCAGGCCTATTTATATTATTTTGTAAGTTGAAAAAAAAACAAAAACACTGTAGTCAAATGATGTTAAAAACAATTTAATAACATTCTCTCCTGAATTGGAATGTTATCAAAGTCTTGTTTGGGGCAGTTACTCAGCTGAATTTACAAAGAGGGGCATATCCTTTGCTGTAAATGTTTAAATTGCCTGGAGCAAAATTCCCATAACTACTTAAAGGAGTTGAAAATGCTCATAAGTGTTTATATTTATTCTTACACAGTACCATCTCTCCTAAGTTTATTGAGATTGAACCAACTCTGAGACATCTCCCTCCTCCTTAAGTTTGGCAAATATCCTAAAACGTTTGAAAAGATGTTTAAAAGATCTGAAGGAAGCTGGTCTCAATGGACCAGAGACAAAGTCTGCACAGCCAGGCTCCTGGGAATTGCACTTCTTGGATGTTGAGTTCAGGAGAGGCACTACTAGAGACCACAGTTACACAATCACATTGATCTTTTGTGTACTTTGTTTCCTGGAGAAGAAATTGTGTAATCCCAGCATTTTTTAATGAGTTAAATAGAAGTTGAAATTAAAAAAAAAAATCACATTGGTTGTTTTCCTATCTGTTTAAATGTACTCTGACAGCAAAGATGAAAAGTTAATGCAGTCTAAATAGAAAAATACCACAATGAGAAGATTTTAAAAAAATATTGTGAAATGTCCTCATCTCTATTGTTTTTAGACATTGGGGTTTCAAATCTGGAAAGGCTGACTGCGGCGGTGTCCCAGGCTTGTCAATGTTGGACAGCGTCCACTAGGTGGCAGTATGTCAGAAGGTTTCTTTTATCTTTGAATGGGCAGAGATTTCTTTGGTTGCTCTCTGGTAGTTCGGTTTCCTTTCTTTGTCTTGTTTTGAAGGGTTAAATGAAGCTATCATAATTTACTTATCTAAAATTGCTCTTATCTAAAAATGCATGAATTCATTGCAAGGCCTACTTGTTACAGTGTGACCATAAATGAGTTTATTCATTCATGTGAATTTTCTTGGTAACTTATTATTAATGATCCTAGCATGTAACAGATGATGAATATGCTGTATCCTGAGAAGGTAGATCACAAATCCTCCTGGGAAGCTGGACATGGGTTCTCATTAGCCAAGAGAAGAACATAGGGGTGCCTTTGCCCAGCTTCCTCAGCCTGGTAACTGTTTCTGGCTTCTGCTCCAGGCAGTTTGCTGAGAGGTTTGTTGAAGTTACCTGCATTTCTCTGCACAAATCTACAGGCATTCTGATGGCGTAGGTAACATGTGGTTGTGTTGGATGTTTATTCAGAGTGTTAACTAACTGGTTTTTGTTAATTTACAGCTGGCTTAAAATAAGATAAAACATACATACATTTTTTAAAAGATCTCTTTCATGTGAATAATTTGTTCAGAAGAAAGGAGTCGGGATATTCTTTTGTAGTGTTTTCCCAAAATTAGATTATCAGAACTTTCTGAATTCAAAGAAACCGGCAGTGCCGTCTGAATGATAAGATTTTGGAATAAAGAACTATAGAAATTTTAAAACACTCTAATTAATCTGACAGATGTAGAGGACTAATGTGGATGAAAAGAAATGTAAATGCAAAGCTTAGAAAATAAATGGAATTGCCAATTGGGGTGAAGTTTGGGTTCGTCTTCAGAAGGACTCCTATAATCCTGAAAATGAAAAATATTAGGGGGCTATCAAAAGGTCTGTGCTTGGCATGTGTATAGCAAGGTCTCTGATCTTTGAGAAGATGGCAACATGAAATGGCTCTGGCTCTGTGGAGTGGACTCAATAGGGTCATGTTTGGAGATGCAATGTCCCTTATCTATGTCCTGCAGGTCTTAGTCTTGGGGGTTCATCAGCCAAGCCATAAACATGGGTTGCCCAGTTCTCAGCCAGTCGTTTTCTGAAGCCCCTGGGAATTCTGAGATCATATTTTCTGATGTCCCGGCTCCTTTTTCTCAGATCCCAGGATCCCCAGCAGCCAGATGCCAGTCAAGGTGAGCCACCTTTTCAGAGTTACTACTTCAGGGAGGGAGTCACGCTAAGGATTCCTGGGTGGGCTAGTGGTATTTTGTCCCAGCTTTCAGGAGTGTATTTTATGATGATGGCTTGTAAAAGAATATGGGCATACAGATCCAGAGACCAAAGTTCAAGTCTCAGCTTTAGTAGGTGAAGCCTTATTCTCTCTCTGCCTCCATTTCCCAGTCTGAAAAATGAGGTTAGTAGTAGTTATAGTTTTCCAGGCTCTGATTCTAATAAAAATCAAATATGGTAACAGGGAAAATACTTTGCTGTCTACAAATGTAAGAGGTTATTAAATTTTCAATACGTGGAATATATATGCAAGTCATGAGACTACAGTAAACCCCTAACTAAGTTGAGATGTCACCAAACAACTATTCATGGGAACACTTAATTGGTAACAATGCTTCTCAATACCCGCTACATATTCTTATCATCTGGGAGCATCTTTAAAAAACTACCCAGTCACTATCAGACTAATTGGGTTCGTTATCCTGGCTGAGGTTGGGGTCAGGGTATGGGTATCTTGTAAACTGCCTAGGTGGCTCTGCTGCGCAGCCAGGTCCCTCACTGGAATGCATCAAGTACTGCCTACAAAACTTCAGTTACAATCTCAAGGCCAGAAGACACCGTAAAAGTGTAGTCTTAGAAGAATGTTATTTTTATGATTGATATCTGTGCACATAAATAATAATGGTTTTAGAGCTCAAAAAGCTGGGGTGCAGATACAGATATTGGGAATACTTTCTTTGTACCTTGAGGTTATAGACACGTCATGTGCTCTCTTTTTGACTCTGAAACTTACCTATAAGGTTTCTGAGGGGAATTGCAATCCTTCTACACCCAAAAGTTATAAAATGAGAGCAGCATTACCTCATGGGTCTCTAGCTAGAGTTTTAATTCATCCTGGGTCATGAAGCCTTTTGTTCTTTTTTTTTTTTTTTTTTAAAGCAGACATTGAAAGTGCATCTGAGAGGTGCTGCTGGTTACTGGAGTTCCTTGAAACAAAATAGGTCTGTAGCAACTCTGACCTAGAAGTTTCTGATTAAATGGGAAAGAAAAGTTCATTCCCAGGTAGAAGAAGACAAACTTTCCCTGTCCCTTGAATCAGTGGCTTGAGTCTGCTGCCTCTTTGGCCTGGGTCTCAAGCTCCCAGAAAATCTCCAGTCTGTGCCTCTGTGAATCTTTTAGGATGTAAAAAAGATTGTCATTCTCAGATGAGGTCCCAGGCCAGCAACACCAGCTCACTGGTGCTGAATGCAAATTCTCAGGCTCCACCCCATATCTACTGGATCAGAAATTCTGGGGCTGGTCCCAGCAGCCTGTTTTAACACGCCCTCCAGGAGGTGGTGGTGCAATGCATACATGCTCAAGTTTGAGGACCACTGACCTAGGACAAAGGCACTTTTCTTGTTTTTCTTTTTCTTTCTTTTCTTTTTTTTTTTAGACTGGGTCTTGCTCTGTCACCCAGGCTGGAGTGCAGTGGCACATCACAGCTCACTTCAGCCTCTACCTCCTGGGCTCAAACAATCCTCCTGCCTCAGCCTCCTGAGGAGCACAGGTGGATGTCGCCACACCCAGCTAATTTTAAAAAATTAATTTTTATAGAGATGAAGTCTCCCTATGTTGCCCAAGCTGGTCTCAAACTCCTAGGCTCAAGTGATCCTCCCGCCTTGACCTCTCAAAGCACTAGGATTTACAAGCATGAGCCATCATGCCTAGCCTGGCTTTCTTGATTATAGATGTGTTTGTATAGAAAATCACAAAACAGGTGTTTGTAGGTATATGCCAGGCTTAGTTCTGCTTCCTTCTCCCCTTCCCCATCTCTCCTCTGATGGAAAGGCAGATCAGAGCTAGAGGGAAAATGAGGGGTAGCGTTCAATCTCAGCATTACTCTGTCACAAGGTTCCTCTTACAATCTTTTAAGAGCCAGTAATCAAGTAAAGATATACTGTGTATATATAACCATATAAAGATATACACAATGTTTAGAGATACACTGTGTATCCAGCTTTGCTGGCACCAAAGTTAAGAGATGAACAGAGGAAGCTCTATTCCCTAAGGCCACCCATCCACCTGCCTGACAAGAACTGGGTAGAAAGAAGAAACTGCTATCAAGACATGTCCCTGTTACATGTCAGACCCCTCCACACACTTCCACACTTCCACAGCACTTGCACCTGCTGCAGCAAGAAAAATGCCCGAAAGCCAACTAAACAAGCAGTAGCATTTGAAGGATAAGGGGCCCAATGGCTAGGAAACTGCTGATGTGAGAAAGACAGCACAATTATACTCACATTTGCAGCAGATAGTAAAGCGCCATGAGCAGCTTAATAATGAAATTTTCCTATAGCCTTAAGGGAGAAAATAAAAACTTACAGAAAGAAAGAAAGAAAAAAAAAGATACACTGTGTATCTATAAGTCTGTTGTGAAGGCAGGGGAGACAAAACCAGGAAATTCCAGAAATTAGGCACCATTGAGAACCCGGAGGTCTTGAGGAAATCTTGGAAGACTGGAGGTCGACATGAGTGGGGAAGAAAACGAGGCCTGGTAAGGGCCACTCAACCCAAAAGGGGCTACCATGTGCCTAAATACCTGCCCTGCACACTGTGCTCCCAGAGCTGTGCAGTGTAGTGCCCTGGGTCTAGGCAACAGCAGAAAGTGGCTTTGGGTGAGTCCTAGGGTTCCTTTCTAAGAGTCAGCCACACTGTGACTAGAACTTCAGAACAGGTCAGTGAAGACAGCTGTGCTGTCTCCTCCAACGTTCATTAAAAACAATGTAGATTCTTATCTCTCTTTCAGAAGTTTGGAAGCAGAAAGAAGAATAAATGTTATCTCCAGAATCCTTCCAGCTAATAACAGTTGAAATTATGTTATTGCCTCTATCTACCTATCTATCCATCTGTCTATCTATTTATCTATCTATCATCTATCTATCTATCTATCTATCTATCTATCTATCTATCTATCATCTATCTATCTATCTCAAAGCCCTCCTGTCTAGACACTTAAAGAACTTAAGCTGCATGGCCTATCTTTCAAACATTGTGGGGAGAATGGTTAGCATGAATAGTTATTCCAGTAACAGGGGAAATTAGGAATCTCTCTGGAGTGGCTTTTTTCAGTATCCTTATAATAGATATCTCTTTTGTTTTTTGTTTTTGTTTTTGTTTTGAGATGGAGTCTCACTCTGTCACCCAGGCTGGATTACAGTGGTGTGATCTCAGCTCACTACAACCTCCCCCGCAACCTCCAGGTTCAAGCGATTCCCCTGCCTCAGCCTCTTGAGTAGCTGGGATTATAGGCACCCACAACCACACCTGGCTAATCTTTGTATTTTTAGTAGACATGGGGTTCCACCGTGTTGGCCCAGCTGATCTCGAACCCCTGACCTCAAGTGATCCGCTCATGCCAGCCTCTCAAAGTGCTGGGACGATGGGTATATAATAGACGTCTAAATTTACCAGGCACTCTGCTAAGTGCCTACACACATTATGTCCTTTAGTCTTCACAGGCACCCTATGATGGGGTGCTGTTAATATCCTCCGTTTATGCAGGGACTTGAACCAAGGTGAAAGCCTGAGCTTTCATCCCCTCCACCTTACTCTTGCCCTAAGATGTGACATTTTAGTGTCAGCTAATGTCTGGATACAGGTGGGCATGTGGTTACCTATTTCATCCTTTATTCTCAGGGTTCAAATTGAGATATGCAATCACCTATACTCTTTATGTTTTTTCTTTTTTCTGGCTTGTGCTTCTAATCCTCTATTTGTGGCCATATTTTAAGTTAATTATTGGTACTCTAAAGGCTCTTAGACTTCCATATAGTGCTTTAAGTACACTGTAACTTTAAAGTAAAAAATTAACCACTGGGAGCTAAGCATCATTCTCTTTCCTGTGGGCTGAGCTTTAGTATTATAACAGAAATTCACTAATGAAATAGACATAAAAAGAGCCTTCCAGAAGATTTAAGAGGGTCATATATTCTGTGTAATTGTTATTTTCCTAGTTAACTTCATCTCTATTTGTGTACCTGCTACAGATTTTTAATTATGTTCAGTTATGCCATGGTTTATAATCTACATCGTCTTTTACTTCCTCTTACTGTCCAAAGTATTTTGTTTGAAGTTGGGTATGGTCTCAAACACGTCAACACCAATTCTTTGGGGTGAACTTCCATTGATAGCCACCTAGTACCTATAGGAATTTCACTGCCAATGCTATTATGGCACCTTTGGAAGGAAAAGAGGGTTAATTTGTTGCATATGTAACAGCCCTGAATTCTTATTGCTTTACAGAAAGAATGATTTTATAAATAAAATTATTTTTCCTTTTTATTTCAGGAATTACAACATATTGTTGGATCACAGCACATCAGAGCAGAGAAAGGTAAGCATGGATCCATACATCTGTATGAAATCCCACAGGGTCACTACTATTTTGGCTATAATAATATGGTTTCTCTCATCTCCAGCGATGGTGGATGGTTCATGGTTAGATCTGGCCAAGAGGAGCAAGCTTGAAGCTCAGCCTTTTGCTCATCTCACTATTAATGCCACCGACATCCCATCTGGTAAGCTCCATTTTCATCCACCCTGAAAAATATTTTAAGAGTCATTTATCAGCCCATTTCAATACTGAAACCTATTTTTAGTCTGTCACTGAATTTTTGAGAGCCCTTACTTCAAAGCCAAAGGAAAGATCATTCATCCTCAGGTGATGATTCACATCCTGGAAACTGTGATTCTCAAAAATGTCAGAATGGGCATCATCACCCTATTCATTTTCAGATCATCAGAATGGATGCTTATTTTAAATGACCGTCAGCTGAAAGCCTGTAACGTGGAAGGACAATCCTTTGTTATGCTCCTCTGTACTTTCCCAAGCTAAAGTTGACACAGCCCTGCTGCTGACCTCGGAGGTGAATGAATTCATCAGGTAGTCACATACTCAGCTATCTCCTGCAGAGGTCCAGGGAGAACACTTTAGATCCCCGTTAAGATCCTTAAGAGACAGTAACCCTCTAGAAAATGAGATCTCCTCCCCCTTCTCCAAGGGCTTATCATTTTCTCTGAGTAAATGCTTAGCTCGATGGACTAGAGACCTGATTATCTTGAAAATGAAGAAACCCGGAGGTATCTGCCTACAGCTACCCTAATACACTGGTTATTCCATCATACAACCCCCACTGGTTACTTCGCCATGGGCTAGATAGCTATCAAAAAGATAACAGGACATTACGATAGAGTGACAATTGAACATTCTTGTTATCATCATGCCACTAATGGAACACTTGAAGATCTTAAAGGGGGATCTTCAGGTGTCCTCCCTGGCACTCTACTGAAGATGGCTGAGTCTGTGACTACCTGATGAACTCTTCCACCTGTCAGTCAGGCGTTTTCCCCTTCCTCGTTACCTCTCATCCTTACTGCAATCCTGCAAGGTAGGGATTATCACGCAAATTTTGCAGACAGGGAAACTGAATGATACATAGGTTGTCATTTGTTCCCAGTCACGATGATGGTAGGATTAGAAGTAGAATTCCCGTCCCATTGATTGCTAAGTCCATGCTTTCCATGCTCTCTATTATCACATAAGCAGGCTGCAAGGTACTTGTGGTCAGTTGGCTTGGCCAGAGGGAAAGAATTCAAAGCTCTTATGTTTCTCTTTTCATGTGAGAAGTCGATTCATGTAACGTCTAATAACAGGGGTGCTAAAATCTGACTACCTGGGTTTGAGGCTCCATTGTCCTGGCTCTGTGACCTTGTGCAATTTATTGGAATCACATATGCTTCAGCTTCATCACATCTAAAATGGGGATGATGATAGCATCTGCCTCAAGGGGTAGCTATGAAGATGAAATGAGGTAGACTGCTAACATTCTTGTGTGGAAGAACGGCCATAGTAAGCACTTGGGAGTGTGATTTGTTATTTTTGAGTTCAATAAATAATTATACATATTCCACCTTTTCCCTACAAATAATTGAAGGCAAGTTCTTCTTGGAGTTAGAGAAAGAAAGTTCAAGTTTTGCTAAATTATTTGGAAAACTTTATTACGGCATGGACAAAGGGAGGATTTTTCTTGACCGAAGACACAGAAAGGGAGAAACCAATTCTTTGGCTTTTAGAGGATTTTCCAAATGACCTCTCCTGTCCCAGACACTTGCTTCATAAATGATTTTTCTTTCTGTGTGTCTATGCATGTCTTGTGGTGGAGCTACACTAATTTTCTCTGAGTGGAAAACTGTTTTGCATGTTAGCAAAGGCCATCAAATTAATACGAATGCATCAGCTGTGTGTGCTATTAATGTTCCCTACATTTATCTTTTCAGTTCACTTTAAATGGCATATGATAAATATTGCATTAGACTGTGTGCCAAAGTCTGTTTGGCAATAACAAGCATGTTTTAGTTATAAAACTCTCTCTGCAGGCACCTAGCATCAAATCATTGCCAAAATCACAAGGCAAAACTCCTGGTTATTTTCTGACAGTTATTGAGTTTGTGACTAAGTGAAATGAGTTAGTGTATACTTCTGTTTAAGAAAATAGAATCTGTGGCTCTGGCTGGGCCCACAACTCCTTGAGTCCATTTATTACCCAGTTTTGGCCAGTACTGGAGGTTTCAGAGGAAGTGGCTTTAAATTTGCATGTTCATTTTGGGGCTCTGTTTTATACTTATTTACACAAGTAAAATCAGAATCTGCCTTATATGGACTGATACCACTTGCATTTTCAAAATGTCGTAGATGAAATGCGTTGGGAAGTATTTTGTGAGGTCAGAATACATGGCTGTCTTTAGGAGGATACTCAGGCTAAATATTTGCAGAGACCTCTTCTGCGGTACTTAGCAGCAGGGACTGAAGTGTAAGGCAGGGGAGGCTGGGAAAGCTGACAGGCTGGAGTCAGAGATTGTCAGTGTGCCTCAGTGATGAAAATCCAGGTTTCCATGTGAGGCCCGCCATGTGATCACTGCATATTTTTCTCATGTTTTTACCTGGTATTACCTGTTTCTGAGTGCTCTCTTCACACTGACTGGCTCTCCTCCTTTTCCCCCATATGTGCCATGCATATTCCATTCTTTGCTCAGTTTCCCTCACTGACAATACCCTCCCTTTTCTCAGCCCATCCAGGTCTGACCCAAGGCCCCGCTGTCCTCTGGCTTCTCTGTCCCCTTCCTGAGCTGAACTCTCCTGCTTGCCATGAATTTCTGCAGCTTTCACTTGGCAGTTGCTTGTAACTGAATGTCAACCATGTACTATGCAACATGCAGAAGTGAAAATGCATATTTTATATGCTCATTTTCTATTTTCTCTACTATTATTGGCAAGTGCTATTAGGGTACAGTTAGTTGATATAATTCTTAATTATGGGCAGACTGACTGTTCCTAAAAGCACCACATAGATATTGTGTGACTGATCAAAAGCATGAACCAGTGAATGTATGAGTAAGTCAATGCACAAAATAGAGAGATGTTTAGTAGGAAATAAGGGCACTTCTTCCACATGACTTATCTAACAATGGGAATGGTAATCGGTCAAGGTTCCTATCTTCTCCTGCCTCTCTATTTCATATTCTTTCCTTGCCTTCCTAGGCCATATCTTGCTCTAACGCCAGCTGATCCATCCCATTGGGAGGGTAGACTTCTCTTCTGTTAAGAGATAACGATAAGAAAAATCATTGATTGAACAACGAATTGACTACAAGAGTGGGATAAGAATGAGGGCAGCATGGGATAACTTGAGATGGGAAGCATCTTGAATTTCATGGGTTTTGTCAATGGATCAGAGGAATTGCTTTTATTAGTGTTCATGAAGGTGTGATGATCATGCTCACTCACTTGGGACCAGATGATGGTATTTATATCTGGAGTGCTTTAATCTGGGATGACCTGAAATAAGACCTCCAATGAAAAAGAAGGGTGTTTATTGTGGTGAGCCTAGGAGGCAAGAGGGCCTGTGATGACCCCGCTGCAGATAGGTTGTGGAGCTCAGGAAATATCTTGTTTCTGGACAGAGGGATTGGAACCATTGAGTTCTTGGTCTTCTCATGATGGGTTGCTCCACCGTTGGATGGCCCTTGCTGCAGTTTTTCTCCCAAGTGGTTGAAAGAACAGCCTGTTTGGTTCCTACAGCCTAGTTTGGAGGCTCCCAGATCATATCCCAGGCTCCCAGTTCTTTAGAGATAAAATAGTAGAACATTCTCTATCTTATGGGCCTCTAGAGAAGGATGTAGATGTTCAAGGCCCCCCAAACCAGACTAGGCTGGGAAGGTAACTAGTGTGTGTTTCCTTTTTTTGTTTGTTTTGTTTTGTTTGTTTGTTTTTTGAGACAGAGTCTTGCTCTGTCTCCCAGGCTGGAGTGCCGTAGCACGATCTTGGCTCACTGCAACCTCCACCTCCTGGATTCAAGTAATTCTCCTGCCTCAGCCTCCTGAGTAGCTGGGATTACAGGCACCCGCCACCAAGCCCAGCTAATTTTTTGTATTTTTAGTAGAGATGGGGTTTCACCATGTTGACCAGGCTGGTCTCGAACTCCCGACTTCATAATCCACCCACCTCAGCCTCCCAAAGTGCTGGGATTACAGGCATGAGCCACCATGCCCGGCCATGTGTTTCTTTCTCTATGAGGTTCTCGTAAGGATTCACTCTAACCAGAGAGTTGTCAGTTTTGATGGATCTCTGGAATCCACTATAAGTCTTCATCTCTGGGCTAATTTATCTCCCTCAGCATCTCAGGGCCTGACCTAAGTTGTGGGTGGGTGTGACAGGCAGCAATGAACTTGTGGCTGCAGGAACTCTCTCAACTCCAGTCTGAGACTCAACTCTGTTTTGTTTTGCTGATTTCAAACTGCTGACCACCTTAGTTTAGTATAAGTATTTACAAAAACCTCTGGAGGAAAAATCTATTTTTGTATTTTCCACAGTATTACAACTTTCCCACCATTAGTTACCAGCTTTTCCAGTTGAATAATATTGTCCACATCAGTACAAATGTTTGATTAATTGGGTTTATCATAGAGGTATTGCCAATTTTTAATGACCCAGGAAAATACACCAAGGACCTGAAATATGAAAAGGATTGGACACACTGCTGGTTTAGAAGGTTCTTTAGAAATTTTTACTGCTCAGAAGCTGTAGCAAGAGGACCAGGTGTCACCTCATTTCAGGGGTGAGTAGGGCTAAATGAGAATTCTGGTCAGTCAGGAGAAGCTTTACAGACCTTTGGTCAGAAGGATTGTGTGAAGTTGTTAAGCTAGGGAATGCAATGCTAAGAATATGTTCTTTTTGAGCTTCTCTGGGGTTAGCTTTTCAGTTGTGCAAGCCGAGGAGGGAGACATTTGGGCTACTGGAGGTGAAGAAAAAGATTATGAGAATTGAGTTTAGACATCTGACCTTTCAGCCAAAGTTACTGTGACCCAGTTTTTCATCTCCTACTTTCCCTCTTCATGAGTTAAAAGAGAAGGTTGAGACTTGTGACGTATGGAAATTGTCTTCCTATCTTAGTTTCTTGCTTTCCTGTCTCAGTTGCCTTTGGCTAATCTCTTCCTTCAACCTGGAATGACCTTTCTGCTCCTGTCTGTGTGGCTGAATCCCATTTCTCTTAAGTTCTCAGGCTTAGCAGCAACTCCACAAAGGCACTCTTTACCCTTCCGGGTGGAAAGTTGTTCTTGTCTCTTTGTCCTTTGAGTTCCCATGGGAGTTACTGAACCTTGCCTATTGGTACTCATGCCTTAATTCTGCTCTGAACACATATCGTACTTACCCCTGGTGCACTATAGGTGCCTTGAGGGCAGGAAAAATGAGTTTTTGTCTTTGTAGCCTCTACTGTGCCTAATAAAATGCACCAATTACATCTGAATGTATTCTCCCCTTCTAGAAAAGACATCCCAAGAAGTTATTCTCCCTTTGAAATAATGACTGCTATGCTATTTTTTCTCCCTAACCTCATAGAATTGTGAAGACGTCCTTCTCATTTAAGGACTGACTTTTAAATCACATGCCCTCTCTTCTCCACAGGTTCCCATAAAGTGAGTCTGTCCTCTTGGTACCATGATCGGGGTTGGGCCAAGATCTCCAACATGACTTTTAGCAATGGAAAACTAATAGTTAATCAGGATGGCTTTTATTACCTGTATGCCAACATTTGCTTTCGACATCATGAAACTTCAGGGGACCTAGCTACAGAGTATCTTCAACTAATGGTGTACGTCACTAAAACCAGCATCAAAATCCCAAGTTCTCATACCCTGATGAAAGGAGGAAGCACCAAGTATTGGTCAGGGAATTCTGAATTCCATTTTTATTCCATAAACGTTGGTGGATTTTTTAAGTTACGGTCTGGTGAGGAAATCAGCGTCGAGGTCTCCAACCCCTCCCTACTGGATCCGGATCAGGATGCAACATACTTTGGGGCTTTTAAAGTTCGAGATATAGATTGAGCCCCAGTTTTTGGAGTGTTATGTATTTCCTGGATGTTTGGAAACATTTTTTAAAACAAGCCAAGAAAGATGTATATAGGTGTGTGAGACTACTAAGAGGCATGGCCCCAACGGTACAAGACTCAGTATCCATGCTCTTGACCTTGTAGAGAACACGCATATTTACAGCCAGTGGGAGATGTTAGACTCATGGTGTGTTACACAATGGTTTTTAAATTTTGTAATGAATTCCTAGAATTAAACCAGATTGGAGCAATTACGGGTTGACCTTATGAGAAACTGCATGTGGGCTGTGGGAGGGGTTAGTCCCTGGTCATGTGCCCCTTTGCAGCTGAAGTGGAGAGGGTGTCATCTAGCGCAACTGAAAGATCATCTGAAGGGGTAAATTCTTTTGAATTGTTACATCATGCTGGAACCTGCAAAAAATACTTTTTCTAATGAGGAGAGAAAATATATGTATTTTTATATAATATCTAAAGTTATATTTCAGATGTAATGTTTTCTTTGCAAAGTATTGTAAATTATATTTGTGCTATAGTATTTGATTCAAAATATTTAAAAATGTCTTGCTGTTGACATATTTAATGTTTTAAATGTACAGACATATTTAACTGGTGCACTTTGTAAATTCCCTGGGGAAAACTTGCAGCTAAGGAGGGAAAAAAAATGTTGTTTCCTAATATCAAATGCAGTATGTTTTTTCATTCTTTTTAAGTTAATAGATTTTTCAGACTTGTCAAGCCTGTGCAAAAAAATTAAAATGGATGCCTTGAATAATAAGCAGGATGTTGGCCACCAGGTGCCTTTCAAATTTAGAAACTAATTGACTTTAGAAAGCTGACATTGCCAAAAAGGATACATAATGGGCCACTGAAATCTGTCAAGAGTATTTATATAATTGTTGAACAGGTGTTTTTCCACAAGTGCTGCAAATTGTACATTTTTTGTTTTTTCAAAATAGAAAAGTTATTAGTGGTTTATCAGCAAAAAAGTCCAATTTTAATTTAGTAAATGTTATTTTATACTGTACAATAAAAACATTGCCTTTGAATGTTAATTTTTTGGTACAAAAATAAATTCATATGAAAACCTGCCTTGTGATTTTGTACTTCTTCTTCATGTCTCTTTTGCTCTGTGATCCTATTATTTTCAATATGGTAATGTGGCTTCTATCTCTTTCCAAAGGTTACTTGGAGAAATGCAGATTTGATTAAAAATTAGAAGCAGATTCAATTAAATTAATGATCCTTGGAATCTGAAAAATAATTTGCAAGGAATTTGTTTGCAAGGATATATCCAGATAGAAAATGGAGGCTTCTTCACTCAAAAAAGCCAAAATTTATATTATGTTGATATTGTGAGAAAAATGTGGTGCTTTGTATAAGTTCATAATGTCTTAAAGAATAACTGTGTGTGTTGTGCACATGTACCCTAGAACTTAAAGTATAATTAAAAAATAGTAAGAAAATGCACGCACACAAAAAAGAATAACAGACCTGGAGGAACACCTGACATTTTATACCTTACTATGGTAAGGAAGAATTAACAGTGTCCTGGACTCTCATTCTCATGGAAATTTATACAGGAAAGCTGTCTGACCCAGGTTGGTTACTTACGTGGGAGAGATATAAGAAAATGAGCAGCTTGGGAAGGCACTATACACCATAATCTAAGGCACTTTTCATTTATGGATAAATGTTTTTAGATGGCTGTGAGAAGGAGAGAAGAAACAGCAGATGTTACAAAGAAGAAATTGTAAAATTCAAACAGCAGAGCTACAATGGTGGAACTCAATCGTTGGCCAAAATAGACCTACTATTTAAAAACCATCAGTATGTCTAAGGTCGACTGGTATAAAATATGACTTCTGTGTTGCATGTCCCAATTGGTGAGCCTTAGTTTAAGGAAAAAATAATTTTGATAAGCAATCAGAGAGTTTCTCCACTCTCCATTGGCACTGTCTTATTATGTAGAGTGCCTCATTAGCTACCCTTGCTCTCATAATACGATTCTGTTATAGGACAAACAGGTTCATGTGCCCACTGCACAGTAACAGTCCGAGTACACTGAGACAGCAGGATCTGTGGCAGAGAAAGAGTTTAATGATCTCAGGGCACCAAGTGAGGGGATGGAAGGAGACTCAGATTCATCTCCCCCAAGGAGTTCTGGGCTGAGGTTTTTAAGGGGATTGGGAGACTGAGGGGTTAGAAAATTGGGGTCATTGACTGGCTGGGGTAAGAGGGATGAAATCATCAGGATGTGGAAACTGCATTCCTTGGTGAGGGAGCTTCTCATGGGGTCCTCTTCAGACCAGCTGGTGTCAGTAGTTTTGCTGATATGCAGGACCTGAAAGAATGTCTCAAAGGGAAAACTTAACATTTTGTGATGTTCAAGCTGTTATCTATGGAGCATTTAAAGCGAACTATAATCTTAGAGTCTACATGATTCTAAGACAATAGGCAAATAGCTATGAGGAAGGGGTCGGAGAGCAAGCTGACCTAGTGATGGATGCTGAGTGTGTTGCAAGCTTGCTTTATTTTTGTTTTCCCCCCTCTTTGCTTCCCTGATAAATTTTATAAATTTTATAGGTACAGTTTCAAATCTGTCATTTCCAAAGGTGAATGACATTGATCCATTTGTTCCATATTATTTCTTGAGTACCATCTATGTGCTAGGCACTGTGCCAGGCATGCGGATGCTATGGCACTCTCCCTGCCCTTGAGGAGTTTCCATTCTAGTTGGGAGCCAGCCTAGCAAGGGTGTGTGGTCAGCCCTAGGGTGTGGACATACACAGCGGGCTGTGGGAGCAGAGAGGAGGCTATGGAACCCATGTTGGGAGTCACAGAAAGTCTGAAAAGGATATCAGACTGGATAGGAAGTGGAGTTAAAAAAAGGGTTTGAAAGTGGATATAGAATATCCGTTACCATTTTTAACTTAGAGGTAACTGAATGTGCAGTCTCTCAAAGACGAACTAAAAATCCAAGGTCCAGGAATGAAAAAAAAAAAAAACACCCCAGGATCTAGTGAGGTAAGACATGGTGGCACCAGCCAAACTGGAGAACTAACATGGTAGAGGGCCTGCAAAGCCAAGGGACGGCCTCTATTGAAGACCCCAGGCCGGGCGCGGTGGCTCACGCCTGTAATCCCAGTACTTTGGGATGCTGAGTTGGGTGAATCAGGAGGTCAAGAGTTTCAGCCCAGCCTGGCCAACAGGGTGAAACCTCATCTCTACTAAAAATACAAAACTTTAGCTGGGTGTAGTGGCAGCCTCCTGTAATCCCAGCTACTTGGGAGGCTGAGGCAGGAGAATTGCTTGAACCCAGGAGGCAGAAATTGCAGTGAGCTGAGATTGCACCACTGCACTCCAGCCCGGGTGACAGAATGAGACTCTGTCTCAAAAAAAAAAAAAAAAAAGAAGACCTCAATAATGGAGCCTGCCTGTAATGTGAATTTTATGTACATTAGCACCATAGCAGGTCAGAGATGTTTTAGAGCTTTGCTGGAATGAATCTATGACTTAATGAAAAGTGAGTATAAACTGGACTATGCCTTGAAGGAGGCAATGGTAGCAAGTGGATATGCCAGGAGGTATGGAAAAGACTTTTTTTCTTTTCTAGTCATGCTCAAGGCTTGCCAGGCTGAGTTGTAGGGTCTAAAATGCAGGATGCAAAATACCCTGCTTTCCTCTTCACATGCTACTTTTTTACTTCTGTTTTTCTTCTCACTCATCCCTTTTACCCTTTTGTGTGTGTTTGAACTCTTCCCTTTTTTCTTTTCCTGTTCCCCCCAATGCCTGGCTCTTGCCTCAGATGACGATTTCATTTCTGTGGTGGGCCTGGGGGAATAAGGAGGCTGCTGCATCTAATGGAGATGGAACCAGGTCATGTCAACACTCCGTGACAGCTAA
Organism: Pongo abelii; assembly: GCF_028885655.2. NCBI lineage: Eukaryota > Metazoa > Chordata > Mammalia > Primates > Hominidae > Pongo > Pongo abelii. The sequence continues at coordinate 47,611,195 of NC_071999.2, forward strand.
GTGTGTTGAGATGTGACAAAATCATGTCAGGAAACCAACACATATGATGGCAAACTCAATTGTTTGCTCATTTTAATGACTTCATTTCAATCTTATTCCTAACACATGCCAAATCTGAAGGAAGGAAAGAGTGTCAAATTTGAAGCCATCTGTCTTCTTGAATTGACTTACAACTCCACCAGACCATGCACCCTCGCACCTTTCAAAGCGCCACATGTGCACAATTCTTGTACTTGTTTCCCCCTCTTTGCCTATTTCCTTTTCTCTATTCATCTTCATTAGGCCATCCTAGAAAAAAATATCTGGAGAAGATGATCTATTTCCCCAGTAACTCTGGGGGGAAACTGAGCATCTTATGCATATCCTTTCCCTCTGGGTCTGATTATTGGTTTGGTTTGAACTAGTGCCATCAGGTTATACTTGTACATTTTGGGAGCACAACTTTGACTCAAATTGCACTTCTACGTTTAGCCTGGCCAAACATGTGCTTGCTTCACTTTCGGCTTTGTTAATCGATTCTTCAGCTTCCTTGCTATGAAATTGAAATATGTTTCCCAGTAGCTGCATTTATAAATGCTAATTAGTTATTGATTCACATTATTATGATTTAGCCTTGTGTCACTTTCTACAATAAAAAGTGTATACGCAATGAGTGTTAGATTTCAGCTACAAAGCAGAAATCTATCCTTTTGATTAACAACACTTTTATGATACTTCTACTCTTCTATTCCTGTAATTTAAAATTTTTATTTCCTAATCATCTACCATCACCTCCCCTCTCCTTTGGTGACTGATTTCCTTTGCAGGGACTTGTCATTATTGCACCTTGACCAGTGCTCTGGCTGTTTCTGGTGGCAGTCTCTTGATATTATCAGATGTGGACAAGTTATAACAACATTATTCATATTGCTACTGGCTTTCAATGTCTGTAAAGAAACCCTATAGAGTCTTCTGTTTTGAAAATTCTTCGATGTGTCTCTTTCAGTTGGCAAAGGAGTGAGCTAGAAGTTACTCCATTAGCAGCACCCAGGGGATCAGAGGTGGTTTCAGAGGCAAGAAGTTTTTCTAAAAAGGTTGATAGTTACTTCAGTCTCCCTAAAGAGGGTCCTAGAATCATGGGATGTCACTCTCTTGGGCAAATGCCAGTTTCTTCCCTTTCCTACGGATTCTGCAGACACTTATTTTCTCAGAAGTGTGATCTCAGCAACCTCAGGTTGGTGGAACAAAACGCCTCATGAGATGTGAACATCTTTTGAAAGAAAGATTGCAGATTTAGGTGTCAGCCAGACCCAGGCCTGGAGTCTGATCTCCACTGCCTGGTACCCTGGGCAGACAGCCATCATTTAGATTCAGTTTCCTGCCTTGTGAAGCAGGAGTCACCCTGTCTGAGCTGAGTCATAAGGATTGGCGCAAAACAGGGGCTCAACAAATAGGAGCCACCGTCACCATCCTCCTAGCCCATTTGCCACTTCCTTGCACAAAGCTTATGCTTTTTTTCTCTAGATGCTGGGCAGGGCCCACATTAAGCAAAGTACTGTGCTCTGCGTTGTGATACCAGAATAGATACTGTATTAATTCCCTACAGCTGCCTAGATAACAAATGACCACAAACTGGCTGGCCTAAAACAACAGAAATATATTTTCTCACAGTTCTGGAGGCTAGAAATCCAAAATCAAGATGTGAGTGGGACCATACCCCCCTGAAGACTCTCGGGAGGAATCCTTCCTTGCTTCTTCCAGCTCGTGGTGGTTGCTGGCACCCCTGTGTGTTCTTTTCCTTGCAGATGCATCACTCCAGCCTCTGCCTCTGTCTCCACATGGCTTCTCTCCTGTGTCTCTTCACATGGTTCTTCTTCCCTGTGTGTTTTTTGTGTTTGTGTGTTCTCTGTGTCTCCAAATCTCTCTCTTCTTAAGAGGACACCGACGACTGGATTTAGGGCCCACTCATCTTACCTTGATTAAGTCTGCACCGGTTCAGATGGACGTAAATTTTGAGGGAACGCTATTCAACCCAGTATAGATACAAGGAACTTAGAGTTCAGTGGTGAAATAAATATTTAAAAGCCAAGTCATAAATAAACTAGAATGAAATAAATGCCACAATAGAAGCACAAGCAATGAGCAACTGAACTCACCTAACTCAGTGAGGGTTTGCTTTCATTGAAATATGAGTGAAACCATATTTTGATGACATTTGAATAGCTACAGTGTGCTGGTGTGGGCTGCGTGTTTTCAAGAGATTATTTTGGGGTTGGGACAAGGCTCATATGCACTCCTTTTTACCTCCATTCCTTAGAAGATCCTCCCTACACACACACACACACACACACACACACACACACACACAGAGGCATGCACACACAATTCACCCACCCTACACTAGGACATCCTGGCTCTGCAGGTGACTGCTACCAGGATTTGTACTTGCTTCTTCCTTCTAATGGCGAATGTGATTTTGCTCAAGGATTAGAGTTTAACCAGTTTGAAATAGTTCATCTTTTTAATAAATATAGAATAAGATGGAGAAAATGTTACTCCCTGGAGGTCCAGAGTGCAGAGGAAGGTGGACAAGCTAGATGGAGCTTTTCCCAGGGGGATCTGCAGGGCTGGTATTTAGCATGGTGTTCTGCCTGCATGCCAGGGGGCCACACGATGATCATGTGGGTGATGGCAGGAGGCACATTTGGGCCGAGAGGACAGAACCATATTGGTGACTCTGAAGTCTTTGGTAAAGTTACCAGCTTTATGAGTTTGTTGTTGTTGCATTCCTGGTGGAAGCCAGTGGAAAGGCAGAGTTTGACTGGCACTACAAGATACGGAATGGAGCAGGCTACAGAAGCAGGAGCAGAGAGAAGCACAAGGCCATGGCCTGACCTCAGGTGTGGAGATGCTGGTGCCTTGAGGTGGGGTCCTTGAACCTTCTCTGGGCAGGGAGGCCTTCTTTTGTTAGTTAGTGTGCTCCGGAGATACTGAATCATAGTGTATTGATATAGGCTGGTAAGTCCCCTTCCTGCAAGCTGGAGGCCCAGGAAAGCCAGTGGTGTAGTTCTAGTTCAAACCCAAATGCCTGGGAACTGGGAGAGCTGATGGTGTAAGTCCAGGTCTGAATCTGAAGGCCTGAGAACCAGGAGTGCTGATGTCTAAGGGCAGGAGAAAATGAATATCCCAGTTCAAGTTGAGAGAGCAAGTTAGCTCTTCCTCTATTTTGTTCTATTCAGACCTTCAATGGATTGGGTGATGCCCACCCACTCTGTGGAGGATGGGTCTTCTGCACTCAGGCCACTGATTCCAATTCTAATCTCTTCCAGAAAGCCCTTCACAGACACACCCAGAAATAATGTTTTGCCAGCTATCTGGGCATCCCTCAGCCCAGTTAAGTTGACGCCTAAAGTTAACTGTCATGCTGCACTGAGGACACTTGGGTCAGGTATAAAGTAGCTTGTTCAAATTTAGAAGGAAAACATCTTAAACCCTAATAGATGAAAGGGGCAAAGTCCGCACACAACTCTGGGGGAAACCCAATAATAAACCAAACTTTAAAAAAATTTCTAAATGAAGAATTAAGTCATGAAATAGGGGATAAGAGTTTGTGTAAGTTTGCCTAAATAGCCAAGGTTCAGAGAGACATTATCTAAAGCAGCAGGGGAAAAAAAGACCCCCAGAGAGCATCAGATACATACAGCAGGTGCAGGACAGGTGCAGCACCTTCCACTTCCCTTTGTTCTGCAAAATCATCAACACAGGTGGCACATACTCCAAAAGGCAGATCTTTTCTTGAGTTCAGGCACAAGTCAATAGCACAGAAGCAGTGATGAGTGTCTGGTCCGTAGGAAAGAGATAAGTGTGCAACTTGTGGGAGAGAGTCTGTCGGTTCAGATCTAAGGGCAGTTAACATGGAAAAGATTTTAGTATGTGGTCAAGATCTCAAAAACAGGGATTCAGGTCTGGAAGAAGACTAACAGAATCCCTAGAAGTGGGTCAGATCTCAGGTGACTGGGGGTACAGGCAGTGCCCCCTGTCAAGACACCAGGGAGCTGTAGGTGTGGGAGGAAACTCCAACTGCCCATGATCCCCGGGTAGAATGGGCCAGATGGGAAGACAGGCTCCCCTGTAGGGTAGATTCAGAAAGCAGCTATGAAATCTCATCCCTGAAACTGTGAAATCTGTTACCTTCTGTATTAGTTTGCTAGGGCTGCTGTAACAAATAATGACAAACTTGGTGACCTAAAACAACAGAAATGTATTCTTGTGCAGTTCTGGAGCCAGAACTTCTGAAATCAAGGTATTGGCAGGGTCAGGCTCCGTCTTGGAGGATCTGGGAAGAATCCCTCTTTGCCTCTTCCAGCTTCTGGTGGCTCTAGGAGTTTCTGTGGCTACTTCACTGTAATCTCTGCCTCTATCTTCATGTGGCCTTCTCCCCTTATTTCTGTGTCTTCTCTGTTTTTGCTTTTTTTTTTTTTTGAGATAGGGTCTCACTATGTCACCCAGGCTGCAGTGCAGTGGCACAGTCTCGGCTCACTGCAGCCTCCTCCTCCCAGGTTCAAGCGATTCTCATTCAAGCCTCAGCCACCCGAGTAGCTGGGATTACAGGCATGCACCACTACGCCTGGCTAATTTTTGTATTTTTAGTAGAGGCGAGGTTTCGCCTGTTGTCCAGGCTGGTCTTGAACTCCTGGCCTCATGTTATCTGCCCACCTAGACCTCCTAAAGTCCTGGGATTATAGTCATGAGCCACTGCGCCCAGCCTGTTTTGCTTCTTATAAGGATGTTACAATAGGTAGCTAGTCAGACATGAGTAGTGCAGGAGAACAACCCCCAACCAGGAATGTCAGGCCACCATTAGATGATGGTCAGGTGGTTGTCAAACTCTCTAAAATAATTGGTTGCGGCTGGTGCCAGGGAACAGCAGTCTCCCAATAGATAGAAACAGCTGAAACTGGTGATCAGCAGCTTCCCAGTAAGCTCTCTAAGAGTTGACCGAGTGGGCTCACACGTGAGCACTAAGAGGCAAAATGGTGGAGTTTAATAGGCATATGACTTTCCTCTAGGAACGCTCAACTGGTAAGGGAATGACTCATCAAGTGAGCATGCATACAGCTTTAGTAAACACACTGCACATGCAGCCCCTCTCAAGTGCTACTTCCCTCTGTTCTACAAAATCACCAACACAGGTGGCACATACTCCAAAAAGCGTATCTTATCCTGAGTTCAGGCACAAGTCAATAGCATAGAAGCAGTGACGAGTGTCTGGTCCGTGGGAAAGAGATAAATGTATAACTTGAGGGTGAGACTCTGTCGGTTCAGGCCTAAGGGCAATTAACATGGAAACGATTTTCGTGTATGGTCAAGGTCTCAGAAACGGATTCAGCTCTGGAATAAGACTAACAGAATCCCTCGAAATGGGTCAGATCTCAGGTGGCTGGGAGTACAGGTAGTGCCACTGCACAAGCGGACAGCCCACCCCAAGAATCAAGGGAGAAAGAATGCAAGATCCCAGAAGTATGCCAAGGTATAAAACCCCAAGTCAAATGTCAAACTGCGCATTTGATCTCTCAAGTTGCCCACTTGGCCCCTCCTCCAAGTATATTTTTGTATACTTTACTTTTACTTCCTTTCTCTCCTGCTCTAAAGCATTTTTTTTTTTTTTTTGAGATGGAGTCTCGCTCCGTCACCCACGCTGGAGTGCAGTGGCGCATCTCAGCAAGCTCTGCCTCCTGGGTTCACGCCATTCTTCTGCCTCAGCCTCCCAGGTAGCTGGGACTACAGGCGCCCATCACTACCCAGCTAATTTTTTGTATTTTTTTTAGTAGGGATGGGGTAAAGCTTTTTAATAAACTTTCATTCCTGCTCTAAAACTTGCCTTGGTCTCTCCTTATGCTTTATGCCCCTCAGTCAAATTCTTCCTGAGGAGGCAAGAATTGAGATTGCTGCAGACCTGTACGGATTCACCACTGGTAGCAAGGGCGCTAGTCATAGGATTGAGGGTCTGCCCTGTTAATCCAGGATGTTCTCATTTCAAGATCCTTAACTTAATTATTTCTGCAATGACCCTTTTCTTAAACAAGGCCATCTTCACAGGTTCTAGGCTTTAAGACATGAATATATCTTTTTTGGGGTCACCCCAAATGCAGGCTGGGGTCATTCAGCCTGCAACACCCTCCCCTGGACTGTGTGCCAATCCTAACTGTTAATGGGGCCAGGCACACTGAGGTCTTTCCCTGGCTCCCAGAGAGAGGCAGGGAAACCTACCAGGAAGAGTCTGAGACTGGAAAACAATAAGTAAAATAAAGAATGATGCAAATGCCTAGATCTGCACATTTCTAAAAGGGTGACTGCAGGGAGACAAATCCCAGAGGGGAGAGACAAACATGAGAATGTTGCTGTGTTGGAGAGGTGGGATTACGGATGTTTTCTTCTTTTCAAAATTTCCGTGACTGTTGTTACATCGCCATTGAATTCAATAATAAAGAGCATTAAAACTGACCTTTTCAATGGAGAAATGAGATTGCAGCTTTTGGCACTAAATGAATCTAGGCTCAGGACTTCCGGCCTATGCATTTTTGAAAAAGAATACACTAGGGGCTTGGGAAAAGCACATCAGCTGGAGGAGAGGAGAGAGGAGTGAGGAGCCAGCTATTTAGAATGGGAAGAAGTGACTTCTTTCCAGCGTGCTGCCCTTCATATTGTTTACAGCCTTTGACTTAGATTGTATTCAGAATTAGGGGTTAGAAAACCCTGCGGGAACCAGGCTTAGCATCCAGCACCCCATTATTTCCTCCAAATCCTTGTCTTCTCACCTTTCTTTTTTTTTTTTTTTGAGACAGAGTTTTTGCTCTTGTTGCCCATCTTCTCACCTTTCTTCCTAATTCCAGAAGACAAGATGAGGAAGCAGGGCAGTATGAAAGGAGGATGTTTTCCTAAATGCCTTAAACAAACCCAAGAGGCTGAGAGTTAATTTTTTAAAGATGACTTGACAGCTTGTTCACCCTGTTTACTGACATCAACAAGGGAGTAAGCACGGCAGACAGAGATAAATTAATTGAAATGTCCCTGTAGCATGTAAGCTGCTCGGGTAAAGATGGTACCCTTGTGACGTGGCTGTTTAATAAGGTGTGTGTGTGTGTGTGTGAGTGTGTGTGTGTGTGTGTGTGTGGGTGCGTGTTTAATGGATTGTTGAAAGGAATTCAAAGTCAGCCATACATTGTTTTGTGGGATATAATAAGGGTTTGTGAGAAAGTCTTTCTTTAAAATAGAAACCTTGACATTTTAAACCTAGGAATTCCTAAGTAAGCCTCAGATATTGGCCCATAACATCCAGCTCTACAAGCTACAATGTCTGTAGAGCATCTCCTGGCCTGAAAAGAGCATTAAGATTCTGGCTCAAGAGCACTGCAAGAATTCAGGTTTCTTGTTAGTGAGAGCTGGCTAAAGGGAGAAAAACAAGCAAACAGGGTTGAGAAAATCTTTCTCGTTTATGCTTTACAATAAAATCCTTTGGAAATTTTAAGCACTGTTAATATTAGTATCTACAGCCTTTAAATTATTAAAACAAGCAATTCTTATGACATAATTTTGTTTTTACAGGAGATTTAGGGAGATTTTTGCTGTCATTCAATGCCCCAGATGTATCAGAATGCAGGTCCTGAACCACATGGGGCAGACCAATGTAGTCTACTTTAAATAAATATTCTGAGGCTAAGCATGGTGGCTCATGCCTGTAATCTCAGCACTTTGGTAGGCAGAGCCAGGTGGATCACTTGAGGTGAGGAGTTTGAGACCAGCCTGGCCAACATGATGAAATCCCATCTCTACTAAAAATACAAAAAAAAAAAAAAATTAGCCAGGCATGATGGCACACGCCTGTAATCCCAGCTATTCAGGAGGCTGAGGTGGGAGAATTGCTTGAACCCGGGTGGCGAAGGTTGCAGTGAGCCAAGATTGCACCACTGCACTCTGGCCTGGGTGACAGAGCGAGAACTTGTCTCAAAATAAAATAAATAAATAAATAAATATTTTAAAATATCTGTTGAAGATTTGTTTAGGAGAGAGAAGAACAATGTATATGAAATGACAGAGAAGAGTGTTGCTGCTTTGCTGGTGGAAGCAGGAAGGCTCCTTTTGGCTGTCCTGAACAGTCCACATCTGGCCCAGCTTTGCATAGCTCACTCAGTGAAAGGATTCCTGAAGTCCATCAGAATCTCCCTTGATATCTGAGCAGCTGCCTTTGTTAGAGGAAACAGTTGTGGGAGATCGGTATATGTCAAACCAAAATATGAAGAGTTGAAGGCAATTAAGAAGCAGATGCAGGAAAGCTCTCTGCCCTCCCTCTATTTGCTTAAAAGCAGGGCAGATATTTACAAAAACAAAATGTATCCAGCCCTGCTCCCTACTCTACTAGGGAGAACAAAGGTTAGCCACTGAAGACAGCTTTAGACCCTCATCAGCCTGGAAATAATAGCAGAGGAATCTACATTAACAAATGGGACTAACTAGCCTTTACCTTTCATTTATTTCCCTTCCCTCCATGTGGCTGGCTGTAGAGACTCAAATTCTTTTTTTTTTCCTTTATCTTGTCACTTCCCTAAAAATGTTCTCTTATTTGTTGATGTTATATAAGCTGGAATTCAAACCACCTCTTTGAGAACTACTCCTTCTCTGGGTGTCTGCCACTTACATATGATATCTACATGTTAATATACTTGTTTGTTTTTCTCTTGTTAATCTGTCTTTTGTAGCAGGGGTCCACTCCAATTAAGAACTTATGGGGGTTATTATTTTCCTCCACAGTTCCCCTTTAGGAGCCTGACTCCTACAGGTGAACCCAGGGGCCAAAAATGTATTTTTTTCTGCATAGAGAAGCAAATATATTCTCCCCATTCCCATCTTCTTAAATTTCCAGTGCCTCTGGCACCAGCCACTCTGGTCCTTTCAATTTGGCTTTGTAAAAGGTAGCACTGTAGTCACCAGTCTTTCCATAAACAATAACTTCCCTCTCATCACCAAAAAGGATTTATAGACTATTTCAGATCCAATTGTCAAAAATTATCAATTGTCTATTAAAGCATTTTTGTGTGTTTTCTGTTTTGTTTTGTTTTTTTGAGATGGAGTCTTGCTCTGTTGCCCAGGCTGGAGTGCAGCAGCGTGATCTCGGCTCACTGCAACCTTTGCCTCACTGGTTCAAGCGATTCTCGTGCTTCAGCCTCTGGAGTAGCTGAGACTACAGGTGCCTGCCACACCATGCTTGGCTAATTTTTGTTATTTTTAGTAGAGACGGGGTTTCACCATGTTGGCCAGCTGGTCTCGAACTCCTAACCTCAAGTGATCCACCCACCTTGGCCTACCAAAGTGCTGGGATTACAGGCATGAGCCACCATGCCATGCCGGGCTGTGTGTGTGTGTGAGTGTGTGTGTGTGTGTGTGTGTGTTTTAAACCAGGATCAATGCTTAAGAAATATCTACGTTTGTTTCTTTTCAAAGATCCATGACAGCATATGTCTCATGGTTAAAAATTGTGAATTGGGCAGTAGCGGGACATGCTCCTTTTCTCTTCAGGTTAGCCAAAAAGTATCAAGAATCTCCTCTGTGCTGAGCATTATGCTAGGAGCTGACCTCATACATAATCTCATTTAACCCTCACTATTTTCTATGCAGTAACTGTCATTATCCCAGTTTACAGACTCATAAATGTTAAGTGACATCTGGAGTGTGTGTGTGTGTTTGGGATCTGAATGTAAGACCACAGGACTTTTTTTTCTTCACTCTGCTGTCACAGACAATGTGACTGATAGTTCCTTCTACCTGAGCTGTCCTCCTACTTCTCACCTGGCCAGATTCCCACCATCATTCAAATCTTTCTTAGCCCTACCTCTCCATGAATCTATCAGTGATCTATTTCTTCTGTGAACTCCTATTATTCTTTATGTTTTAATCACACAATCTAAAACTTGATTATCTCTTGTCTTGGACCACCCACTAATTGTTTCCCGAGTCTTATCTCATCTTTCTAGAGGCGTGTGAGCTGATTTAGCACAGCGGGAGTGTGTTTTCTGTGCTTCTCTTGTGTTCCCAAAGGTGCTGAGTGCATAATGGGGGCAGAGAAGAGCACCATACAGCCCTCTTGAATACATGACTGATGAATTCACCTGTGTCCTCTGTCAATTGTGAGTATCCACAGCCCAGCTTTTGTCATGTGACACTTAAGGGCCCTTCAAATTCTCACCCCAATTTCTTGCCAGAACCACATAGAATTAGGTGAGTGGAGGGGGTTAGGATGGAGACAAAGAGGTCATTTTTCATTGTTGGTTTTTTCAGGTGTAGTGCCTTTACATGTAATCCCATGGCAGTGAAGTATGACAGAGTGAAAAGATGAATGAATTTGATGTTGGGAGATAAGAGGTCTAGTCCTGTCTCTTTAATAATCATTTCATACCTTGGATAAGACTCTTAAACTTTCTGTAACTCTACTTATTTATTCATAAAATTGAAATATTAATAGCCACATCACCTATCTTGCAGAGTTGTTGAGAGCTCAAGTAAAACAATAGATGTGCAAACACATCATAAAGAATAAAATGTAATAGGAATTGAATAGAGCCCTATTCTTGAAATCAGTAAGACCAGTTAGTTACACAGTTTGACCCAATGAACATCTTGCAGCTTTCCTGAGCTGCCTTCCGACTCTGGCTCCTTCATACCCCCCACAAACCAGCAATCATTTCCTGGGATTATGGTGCCACCTTCTGAACTAGAAGTCATCTTCGGGAAAACTTGAGGGGTCAGTGGGGTCAATTCATGCCCTGGTCTCTATGGTAACCCAGATATTCAAATTAATTCTACCTTGATCTGACATTTATAATGATTTTTTTTTCTCTTGTTGAGCTCTGGTTTTACATTCTAGAGAATGAGTTTGTCTCTTCAAAACTTTCTCTCTTCTAAAGCAGAAGAGAAAGGAGGAAGGCAGGAAGGCAGTACCCTTGAATCACAATTGCAATGGATCACTTTCTGTTTGCTGCAGGCAAAATAAAAATGTCCTCCAGGTAGAAATGAATTAGGATCTCAGGGCCAAATCCATCTTCTTCTTCCTCTTCACTGAGCACATCTGTACTTTCCTCTCTGCCTGGTGGAGCTGATTCATCTGCAGTGAGCCTCATGGTGAAAATGAGGGGAATCCAAGAAGATAGTGGCCTCTCCAATTCTTCTCCCTCATTTAAAAAAAATCCAAATCATTAAAGACCACCTCCATCTTTTCATTGTGTCTCTTAACCTATACTCTTCACAGCCTAGAGTGTCTAATGTTTGGTAAGGACTCAACATATTATCAAACAAAATTTAAAACAAACTTTAAAAAAATAAAGACTTACATTATATGGAAAAGACATTTGCACATGCATGTGTGTAGCAGCTCAATTTGCAATTGCAAAAATATGGAACAAATCTAAGTGCCCATCAACCAACGAGTGGATAGGGAAAATGTGGTATATATACACCATGGAATATTACTCGGCCATAAAGAGGAATGAAATAATGGCATTCACAGCAACTTGGATGGAGCTGGAGGCCATTATTCTAAGTGAAGTAACTTAGGAATGAAAAACCAAATATTTTATGTTCTCACTTATAAGTGGGAGCTAAGCAATGAGGATGCAAAGACATAAGAATGATATAATGTACTTTGGGGACCTGGGGGAAAGGGTGGGAGGGGAGATGAGGGACAAAAGGCTACACATTGGGTGCAGTACACTGCGCAGGTGATGGGTGCACCAAAATCTCAGAAATCACCACAAAAAATCTTATCCATGCAACCAGAAACCACCTGTTTCCCAAAAACTATTGAAATAAAAAAATAAAAAAATAAAACAAAAATAAACAGACTTAAAAGAACATTTCCCAGAAATGGTAGAAAGAATATTCCCCAATGAAAGGGATGGTTCACTAACGAATAGCATTTCCAACAGCAAGGACTGTCTAGAGAATATAGATTGTGTGTGTGTGTGTGTGTGTGTGTGTGTGTGTGTGTGTATGTATGTGTCCATGTGTATTTGGGGAGTATAACTTACTATGCTTTTATTTATTAATCTAAGTCACAGACAACTCAAAGTGGCTTAAAGAAATATAATTAGGAAATTTGTTTTCTCACATAATAAGCAACCCAGCAGTAGATCAGGCTACCGGTGTGGTATGTCAGGGCTCCAGCTCCACTTATTATGGCCTTTGCTTTCTTCCCTTTTGTGTGTTGGCTTCACCCTCATGATGGTAACCAAATGGCCCCAGCAGTTCCAGCCATCAAAATCAGTTACAGCAATGTTCAGAGGAAGAAGGGAACTATCCCTTTATATCACTTTCTAAGGAGCAGGGATACATTTCCTAAAGCACCCCAGGTAATATCTTCCTACTTCTGACTGGCCAGGGATGGACCTAGGGTCAAGGGTCCGTTCTTAATCCTGTGTAGTGCCAGGTATGAAAGTTCTGAGAGTTCCAAGCATAGGGCAAGATGCCAGCTCTTAAATTCCCAATTACAAGCAAAGGGTCCCAATGTTTGGTGACCAGTCTGGATTTCAAACATATCCCTGACTTGGGCAGATGGCAGGCAGGCAGTTTGTAGTCTCTTGCCCTACAAATCTTTCAACTAGTTTGAGGTTGATGGTGGAGACAGGAGCATGGGTAGGAAGCTTTTTGCATTCTGAGTACCACAGAGAGATCTAGAGTATGGGACTCCAGTTCCAGGCACCTTGAAGATTCCATCACAGTGGGAGTTGCAGACAGCCTTTTTTAGTCTACTACTTTTTCAGCGAGTAACCACTAAATAAGACATACACACACCCACACATGCTTCTACCAAAGACAAGCATAAGTCATTAGGTTCATATAGTATAAATTCGTTAGGAAGAGGAGGAACACACTACCAGCTGTTCAGACAATTTGCAAGACTCTCTTACCACAGAGCAAGAAAGGTACTGACTTTCAAAACAATTGACATGTGTCCTGTTTTGCAGAGCAGAGTTAACTCTTTTTCTTCATGTCCCTCTTCTTTCAAATACTGTAATTTTTGGTCTCTTGGGAACAATAAACTGGCCTATTGCTGATTTATATAAAATGTAATGGTGGCTTCCTTAGCTAATGAAAGAACCCATGGAAGCTTTGCCAAGTAGGAGACTGATGAAATCCCGGGTGGGGAATAGCTGTCACTCCAGCAGGGTTTGGTGAAGTGAGAACGGAGATGGTGGGGGTTCTGGCTGGTTTCCCTCTTCCAGCAAGAGCTGCATGCCTTGAATTGGGACAGATCAATTCTTCTGAGAGCTGGCAGCTTCTTGCTCTTTATGTGTGATCCCACTGTGGTCTAAGATTTTTTTTTGGCAGTGGTCCCAGGTTCTCCATTCTCCTTTTCACTTCCCTTCTCCCCTTTCCATAATGAGTTGATGCCAGAACAAGGGACTGTGATGGAAGAAAAAATGTTAGGAATGCTCAGCAAACTTCCAAGTCTCATAACGGAAGTGGTCTTCCTGGTTCAGGTACCTGTTTTCTGCCTGGTGCTCTTTCTAGGTATTAGAGATTAATACTCCGATCTCAAAGATGCAAAGCTTTGGCAGGTTTGCAACTCATAACTCTTGGGGTGTTTGAAATTTCTGTCTGGAGGAAAGGAGCATGAGGCATTTCTGTAGGACATTTGTTGGTACTATCCTAGGCTAAGAAGTTTTGTGGAAATTTAGGCCTTCATTTGTTTAGCATGTGCTAGTGCCTGACAGGCAGTGGGGACAAAAGGATGAATGACAGGCTTCCTGACTTCTAGGACCTTTGAGGAGGAGACTGCAAATTTCCATGTAAGGTGAAAAGTGTCATAATATAAATACAATGGACCGCTCATCCATGGGGTATGCGGTCCAAGACCCTCACTGGTTGCCTGAAACCATGGATAGTACCTAACCCTACATATTCTATGTTTTTTCTCCTATACACACATGCATATGATAAAGTTCAATTTATAAATTAGGCACAGGAGGAGATTAACAACAATAACTAATAATAAAATAGAATAGTTATGTCAGTATACTGTAATGAAAGTTAACTAAGTGTGGTCTCTCTCTCTCTCTCTCTCTCTCTATCTCTCAAAATATCTTATTGTACTGTACTCACCTGTTTTCTGGCCAGGTTAACTGAAACCACAGATAAGGGGGTACTTCTGGATGCCCCTTAGGCTTTTGGAACACAAAAGAGAGGCACAGTGTCCACCCCAGAAAATTCAGAGAGGGCTTCCAGGAGGAGATAACAGCTGAGCCAATCTTCGTAAAGTTTGGGTAGAAGTTAAGCAGGTGAAGGACTGGAGAGAGAAGGAGTGGGCAGTAGAACTTAACTGGGATGGGTGAGAAGTAAAATGAAAGAATATGAAGCCACTGGGCAATTGAAGAGAGGAAAGGAGCCCCAGTAAAGATAGAGCAGAGAAGGGGGTATGGAGCTAGGGATACTGGGCTGAGGACCAACAGCAAATTCACAGTGTCTTTCAAGATCCTCCCTGTCACACCAGGGAGCAGTTCTCCATGCTCCTTAACAGTCAAAAGTGAAGTCAACAGAAACATTATCCTTCAGAATGGCTTTCTTTGAACATCAGTAGCATAACTTGCCCTCATTTGTTTGGCAAAGGGCAGGGGGGTATGCTCCTGTGGAAACTGAGAGTAAGGTCTGAAAGGGGCAGGTCACACCATGGAGCCGTCACACCTGAGGCCTTTGGGAATCAGCCCCTCCATGGCCTATTTCTTTTCCTACACTACACAGTGAGACGCTTTCCCTAGGAGCTCAGCTCAGTGGATGCCTACTTCTGCTTTTGTTAGTAACTACTAGTCTTCATTTACATTCAGTTCTTTTTTCCTTTCCAATACACGGACAGATTACACATCTACTCCACCCTGCAACTGGATGGGGTCACAATGCTGGTTCTAGAGCATGGGTTGTAGGCTTGGTGAGCATGGGTTGTAGGCTTGGTGACGTGTGTCACATCTGGGCCAGAGCATTTAATTCCTGGTGCAAAAACCTCTAGTGGTCTCTTCCCTTTGCTACCAAAATTAGTAGCTTTCCATATGGCATAGCTCCCAACATCTTGGGTCCTGGAGTGAGCACGAAGTAAGGCAGAGCCTCTCACTGATCCCAGTGGACATGGAATATGAGCAAGAAATCCCTTCTTGGTTTTTTGAATTTGGAGTTGCTTGTTGATGCAGCCTAATTGAGCCTACCCTGAAAGATACAGAGGGCTACCTTTTCCCTTGGACTTAAGACGTTGCTTTCCCTTATGGCTGTTTAGTAATAAGAAGCACAACTGGCCTGGGCTTGACCAGTGTCTTTGAGGGGCCCCCAGTGGTGAAAAGAATAGGTTTGGCAATTCTCATAAACCAGCCTCTGGGCAGAAGTCAAAGGAGAGCAGAGGGAGCTATACGCTTAGCTTATGGAGAAGCATGTTGATAAGGACTTTTATGCCGCTTTTGTCTACAGAACACAAACTGGAAGATTTCTCTGCAGCAAAACCCCATTGAGCACTTCTGCACTCACAGCTGTGTGACCCTCATCTGCACTACCCCCACCCCATGCTTACTTGGCTTACATGTAATGCTTTGGGGCTGAATTTCCAACACATGTCTATTTTTCTGGAATCAAAAATTCCCTTTAAATGTTCTGCTGTAGCCAATATACTGAGGATCTGGGATGAAAATGTTCCATTCTTTTAACATTAGCCCTTTCGAGCCTGATGGAGCCTAATCAAGGCTTGTTTTTCCAAATTTACTTGGCTGCACAAAACATGAGATTGATAACCATTTTGGGTTCCTAGATGACTTGACAACTGCTTTCGATCAGCTGCACAACCAGCACAAATGACTGCGGAAATTGGTCATGAAGATGACTGAGAGACATGTTTCAACTCAACAAGTCCATTTCACGTCAGCAAGTTGATGTGGCCAAGCCCTAGCCTGCTCTTCTTACCCAACTTTCACCTTGAGGAGGCTCTCAGCCCTCCTCCATAGCATCCAGCAGGATAATTTTCTAAAACACAGTTACAGACCTGTCACTCACTTGTCCCAAAGCCTCATGTCATTTCTGAATGCCAACAGATTAAGTGCAAAACATCTACCGGCATCAACTTCTTTATATGAGCTTTTTTCCTGAACTCTCTGTCCCCTGGCCTCTATGTGCTGTGCCCCAGTCTCACCAAAATACCACCTGCTGCCTCATTAATCGTGCATTCCCTTCCACACCTGTAATTGTGCATTCTGATTCAGGCAGCCTTTCCCCCCTCTATCTGGTTATCTGCTCCTCATCCATGAGGTACACTCAAACATCCTCTTTAACATCCCCTCCCCTTCTTTCCCCCTCTTTAACATCCCCTCCCCTTCTTTCCCCTTCCTTTTTTTGTTTTGTGTGTTTTTTTTTTTTTTTTGAGACAGGGTATCACTCTGTCATTCAGACTGGAGTGTAGTTACTGGATCAGCTCACTATAACCTCAAACTCTGGGCTCAAGCAATCCTCCCACTTCAGCTTCTCGAGTAGCTGGGATGAACACACCACCATGCCCAGTTAATTTATTTTACTTTTCATTTTTTGTAGAGATGGGTTTGTAGCCCCAGTAACTAGGGGCTATCCAAGAAATATTTAATAAGAGAAGGTGGGAGAGAGAGAGTCATCATTTTCAGTGGGGGCTATACTAGTCGTGAGGGGAGGGGGAATGAGGAGAGGGATGAGCTGTGGATGACACTCCCAGCCCCCTAAGCATACTCCAATGTTCCATCAGACTTCAGTTGTAAAACACAAATTAAAATATAAAATTACGAAAAACCTCCAGTGCCAAATGTGGGGGGCCTTCTGCATGCAGGGCCCTGTGTGACTGCACTGGTCTCAGGCTTGTGCTGTCCTCCAACAAGTGGCAGAGTTGGGCGCTCCCGGGCAAGTGGGCTTGGCGGAGGAGGTGGTGTTGGCTTAGCCCCTGATGTTGTCTAAAGGCAACATCAAAACATGTATTTCAACATGTAAAACCCCAGTTCAGCTTCTTGCCTCAGGTCTACCTATTCCGTCTCCTCTGCCTTCCCTTTAGAGAAACCGCAATGGTCTTTCTTTGTAGTACTGGTTTTTGCTGACCATCACCCATGGGAGGAGGGGTTTGACAGTGATGTTCTGCAGACAGAAGTGGTTATGGTAAGTGAAAATCAACACAAATAAATCCCTCTTTCTTCACTGGGGTCACATGCTGGCTTTGGGGAGACATTTGCATCCATCTATATTTTTTACTGAGGCTTACAAAGTCACATTATTCACATGTCACTCTTAGACATGCATTTTATTAGACATAGACCCTCTAAAAACTATCACTCTTCAGCCAGCTTTAACACCTCTGCTGCTGCACAATTGCTGCTAACTTCACCTTCAGGCAGTGTCTTGTTTAGACAGGTCCATTTTTTTTTTACTGGATTTATTCCTAAAAATGCCTCCTGAAAATGAATTGCTATAGAAGTTGGTTTCATTTCTCCAGATATATATATTATTATATATAATATAAAAGCACGAATAAATTGCATCTTGCATAATACTCCATGGCTGACTATAAGTGTTCCTCATGCATTTTAAATTGTATGAACATTGCCTAAGAGTCCATTTCTGATGCATTACATACTTTATCTAAAATTATAGTGCTGGCTGTAAGAAATATTAATTAAACTCTTAATTAGCTAATGGAATTTTTGTTAATTAATAGAACGAATTGGATGATGTAACTCTCCTTTAAAAATTATTCAGTCGAAAAGCATCAAGTTCCTTAAAAAGTCCAAGTCCTTTCATAGAGAAATTCTATCCTAGAGAAATCAGAATTGGTGATAAACCTCTATGTAAAAAGATGTATACCGAAGTGTTATTTGCAATTGCCAAGCACAGAAAACAACTTAGGTGTGGCACATAGGAATGGTTATATAAGTGATGGCATTAGAAAGACAGTCTAGTCTAATGGTTAAGAGTGGGCTCTGAAGTCAGCCAGGTCTGAGTTTGAAAGCCAGCTCTTTCACTTACTAATTTTGTGACCTGGGGGATAAGTTAGTGTTCTCACCCATATATTATTAATTACCTATTGCGAAATAAAAAACTACCCCACAACTCGGAGGCCTTAAACAACAATCGTTCATTGTCATCGCTCACACAGGTGCATGTATGCTGGACTTGGGTGGGCAGCTTTGCTTCTCACTGCTCCACATCGATTGTCCTCTTCTCTTATCCTAGTGGGATAGACAGAGCATGTTCTTGACACAGTGATAGAAGAGTGAAAAGTGAAAGCACATAAGACAATGTCACATTGTAATTTCCACCTCATTCTATTGATGAAAGCAAGTCACACTGGCCAAACCCAAGTCAAGGAGCGAAAAACAAAATTGCACAGTAAAAGACATGATTCTATAGCACCTTGGCACCATTGACCTTTTGGATTCTTCATTGTAGTACTGTCCTGTGTATTGTAGGGTGTTTGGCAGCATCCCCGTGTCCCTTTACACACTGGATGTCAGTAGCACCCCAACAGTTGGAACAACCAAAAATATCTCCAAACATTGTCAAATGTGCCCTGGAGAGTGGACAGGAGAATCGGTTCTTGGCTCTACAAAAGGGTGAAGAATTAGGTACAATAATAAAATCTGCCACTGTGGGCTATATTATTGACCTTATATTGTGTTTGGAATAATTAAATTCAATTGCTGTTATTTTAATGAATGTTTAATAAATGTTAGCTTTATTATAGCCATATAATGTAGTTATTAAAAATTAGATTCTTGAAGATTTCTAATATCATGGGAAAATGTGTAGGTATGCTTTTAAGTAAAAAAGAAAGGATTTGAAACAATATATACACCAAAAAACAAAGTTTATAAAAAACATAAGTATAAATACTTAGGAAGAAGAATAAGGTACAGATACAATAAACTATTAAAAGGTGATTTTCTAGTTTGGTCTAATTAGTATAATTCTCATTTTCTTTATGTTTTTCTGTTTTTTCCCCAAAATTTCTCACAATGAGACTGTATTTATTTCTTTAATTAGAAAACAAGTTTCACACAAAAATATACACAGCATAAAATTTGTTTAGGATGCTCCAGGCTGGCTCTTTTCTCCCCCTCCACCACTCAAATATTTCCTTAAAGCAAGAAGAACCTTTAAAAAATCATTCTATTACCTTGATTCTTTAGAGAAATATCGTTATAGGTGGCCAATAAGTAAATTTGTTGTTGGTGATTTTATTTCTTGCAGTAAATAGCACTTACAAAGTTGAGAATATATTAAATTGGGTTTTAAAGAGTTTTACAATATAAAAATATTAAGTATTGGAGATTATGTGAGGATGGAACAGATTTACCTACTGCAGCCGGAATTACAAATTGCTACAATCTTTCTATATGGCATTTCGGCTTCCTTTAAAGTGTTTATACACAACATTTCCATTTCTAAGTCTCTATCTCTCTCAAGTAAATGATCCAGAGATGTATGTAAAAACCGCTAAATAAAGATGTTCATTAAAGCATTCTATACTGCTGCCAAAATTGGGAAACAATGTTCAATGACAGAGGAATGTGATGAAATATCCTACAGCCAATAAAAATTTTGTTTGCAAAATCATTTAAGGATATTGGGAAATACTCATCATTCAACAGTGTGGAAGAGTTGCTCCTGCTATCTATTTAGGCATCTTGGATTCAGTAGTAGATTCCCACTCCCACCAAGTTTTAGCAAGGCACAGGTTTCCCTGCCTGCCTTGAAACTGAGATGTGACCAGAAATGACATGAGTATCTTGAGTCACATCCATCAAAGAAAGCAACTGCTTGCCCCCTCCTTCCTTTCCACTCACCCTGGGCCAGAATGCAGATGCGGTACTTGTGAGCAAGCTTGAATAAGGTATCTAGGCTGGTATCCTAGCAGGTGAAGAAGCAACAAGACCACAGAGACCTGAGTTCCTGCATGGCCTCATAAACAGAGATGCTTTCACATCCCCAACTCCTTATTTTGTGAGAGAAAAAAATCAACCTATCTTCCAATACTGTGTTTTGGGGCCTTGTGTAGCAGTAGGTTAGCCTGAATCATGACTAAACATAAATTGGTACCAGAAATGGTGCCCTGCAGGGGAAACAAAAATGCAAACTATGTCATTCTTGTGTAACAATTGTGTTATAGGCAGCAAGGAGACAGATATTGCAGGCTGGAAAGCTGGTGACCTCTCTCAAACCACGGCAAAGCATTTGGTAAAACTGGTCCTATGATAACTTTGAAGGCAGGTTATCTATTTACCAAGCCTGGAGCTCTGGGGGAAACAGTGAAACAAAATTGGAACGTTGGTTTCTGCTGGCTGCTCCTTGCTGCTTTTAGTAGAGAGAGATGAATAGAGAGATGAAGTTTGGCAAGAATGTGTCAGTTTGCAAGTAGAGGTGGAAGGAAATACAGCCTTGATGAGGATGTCTCCTGTGCTTGGGACTATCATGTGAATTGACTGTCCAGTAATTTAAGCTTCTTGGAGCTGGAAAATTGGACTGCTTCAGCACCATAAGCAGAAAGAGATAATACTGTGTCTATGAGCCTTCCTCCAGGGCCACTTCATGGAACCATGGGAGCCAATCCAATAGAAAATATAAAATTAAATATATTGTTGTCTCACCCAAGCCTGTTATTTCAGATGGCCTCAAAGTTGCTACTGAGTTAGAAAGAAAATAGTCCTAGGACAGAGATAAGCAAATAAATGAGTGTCCAGAAACTTAAGATTTATGCAGACAAGACCTTTGGCTATCCTTCCATGTTCATGGAAATGACTGAAAGCAAACAGTCCAGAAAACTGCTAAGAATTTTGAAAGAATTATGGGATCAAAGAAACCACAAACCTGGCCTGCAAAAGCTGTAATTTTCTGATCCCTAAGGCAACCCCCAGGAAAGGAAAGTTGTCCATCCCCAAGGAAGGCGTGTTTTCCCACACTCACTTTAGTTGTGGCCAGAGAAGTGAATGGACAAGCAGAGTCTCCAAGAGGTCAGTGGACAAAGGAGTTTCTGCCAGAGGGGAGAACTGGTGTCTACCGACCAAGGAATTTTCTGCATTGGCTGAGACTTGTCACAATTTCAGACTTGTCACAATTTCTTCCCAATAAGATTGCATTATTCTTTAGGACCATAATGACTCTGTTTCCCATTCACCTTTTTTCCAAATGGGAGTTTTTATCGCTGCTCTCCTGTTTGACTCCATTATTGAACCATTAAATAAGAGGAAGGTGCCAGGAAACATGCTTATTAGTCTATAAGTCCTCAGATGTCACCACCTTCAGCCCTGCTGGAGAGGACTTCATGTCATCCAGAAATCTTGGACTTTGAGTGGGAGTAGTAACTGGATAGTTACTACTGCACCTCCCTTGGAGGAGGAGTATGTTCTATGTGGTTAGGAAGGCACACTGAGTGATTGGGTGACTTGAGGCAGAGGCTGACAAATGTCCTCAGTATCTATTCTCCCCTTTTATTTAGAAATAAGCTCTTTCATGCAGGGGTTTTGCAAGATATATGGCTGTGCAATGGGCAACAACTTTTCCCAGGCTTCTTTATAACTAGGTGTATTTACAACATGTTGTTAAGTTTTGGCAAATGGAAGTGGGCAGAAAAGAAGGGAGCAACTACCAGGGCATTTTCTTAAAAGAGGAAGCTGCTTGCCTCCCATTTTCTCTTCGTCTCCTTCTCTCTTTGGTGTGATACCATGTGGTACTGCTGGGTCCGCTTCAACCACAGGGACTAGCGCAACGCTCCGGGGAGTATAGAGCAAGACAGTATAGACCTGGGTCTCTGGGCTAATGCAGGAGCAGAGCTGCCCAGGACTTCTTTCTCCCTAGATGAGAGAGAAGAAAGCTTATATCTTATTGGAACCACTATATTCTTGTGTGTCTTTGTAATAGACACTTATCCCAAAACTCAATCTGCCCTAATAAAGCAATTGTTTAGGTAAGAAAAAGAAACCAAGATGTGCTTATGAACTAAATTTTCTTAAAAAGAAGTACATATGTATAGGAAAAACCTAAAAAGCTAAGTATCAAGACATTTATTTCTGGGTAGTAATATTACCAATCCTTTGTTATTTCTTGGTGATGTTTTTCCATATTTTCCATTTTTTCACTTTGCATAGATATTATTTTTATAATTAGACAAGCAACAGTATATGTTATTATTAAAATACAAATGACCACAGATCCCTCATTTCTGTCTCATATTATGAGAGACATAACTATTAATATTTTCTCCAACTGCCACAGTTTTTTCAAAGCTAGGAGCATTCAACCACATAAATACCCTGAGGAAGCTCTAAGTGCTTTGTCTATCTTTTCGTGCCAGAAGACCTGTTCAACACTTGGTTGATATCTACCAAAATACTTCATGTTTCATGAAAAAACTAGAAAAATAATTATCAGCTGATGACCACAGCTTGTAGAAGGGCCCTTCTACAGCTGCTACAGACAGACTGGGCTGACAGAGTGGGCGGTGAATTACAAGAAGGACAAATGTCCTGGTGAGGAACCCGCCTGCATTCGCTGTCTCTCCAGAAGCTTCTGGCAAGCATGCTTCGCATAGTTTGCACATGGTTGTTATGATTGTTTTTAAAAAACATTTTTATGATCTGCTCACAACCTTCTTTCTCTCTCCCTACATCCAAACATCTAATAGGTAAATTGCTTCCAGATTAAATCATCTCTTTACTGCACTCCTTCTCTCTGTCCTTGTTGCCATGATTCTACTGTTGGCCACTTTCATCTCTCATTGATGACTGCAGCAGCAGCCACCCTCCCTGCCTCTCATCCTTCTTCCTTTTAATAAAATCTGTTCCCTGCAATCAGAGTTGCCCTTTAAAAAGGCATATCTGCTTTTGTCACTGTTTGCCCTAATGCTTCTCTATCACTTTTATGACAGAGTCTGATGACTCACAGACCCTCCATGATCCAACTAGTGTTTACATCTCCAGTCTCCTCTCCAGACATTGTTCACCAAACTCTCAACCAGCAAGCACCACTCCCTCCACCCCAGAACAAACATCCTATCTGCTACTCAGTGATTTAACTACAATGAATGCTTTCTTCTTTATCAATAGACTTTAATTTTTAGAGTAAGTTTATAGAAAAATCGAGCAGAGAACAGAGAGAGTTCCCATATATCTCCTACCCCTCACTCCAGCTTTCTTTATTATTAACACCTTGCATTAGTGTGGTACATTTGTTACAATTGATGGGCCAATGTTGATACATTATTATTAATTAAAGCTCATAGTTTACGTTAAGCTTCACTGTTTGTGTTGTATGTTTTATGGGTTTTGACAAATGTATCATGACATGTATCCACCATCACAGTAGTGTACAGAATAGATTCACTGCCCTAAAAATCCCCTATTCCCTATCTATGCATGGCTTCCTCCACCCTCCCTCCCCACCTGCGTGATAACTATTGATCTTCTACTTACTCTATGGTTTTGACTTTTCCAGAAATGTCTTATGGTTGAAATAATATAGTATGCAGGCTTTTCAGACCACTCCTCTTGCTTGGTAACATGCATTTATGGTTCCTCTATGTCTATTCATGGCTTGGTAGCTTGTTTCTTTTTATTGCTGAATAATAACCAGTGTGTAGATGTACCTCAATGTGTTTATTCATCTCCTGTTGAAGGACGCCTTGGGTCCTTTCAGCTGTTGGTGATTGTGAATAAAGGTGCTATAAACATTCATGAGCAGTTTTCTGTGTAGATATATTTCAACCACGGAGTGTCTTTTAATTCCTCAAATGTCCCTTAGTTGGTTCCCTTATCTCTGGACCTCCAAGCATACTGTCCCAACGTCCTAGAATGTGCTTCCATCTTTGTTTATCTAGATAACTACTATTCACTTATCAGGTACAGCCTAGAAATTACTTTCCCAGGAAGTCTTTTATAATCCCAGCAACCCGCCACTTCCAGTAGGTTAGTTATATTTTATAGGTGCTTCTGCAGCATTCTCTTCTATACCCTAGCATAGCAGGTGTCATCCTAAATTGAGGATGTCTATTTATTTCTCTGTATGATGCACTAGGTTCTGGGTCATTGAGGTCAATAAGGTCAGTAACCATGTGTGCCGTGTCACCACTGTGTCTCAGTCATGTAGTACTCTCTGATACAGGGTAGGTGCTCAGTAAACATGTGTTGAATAAATAGCCACTGGGCTCTTGGTATTGACCACTTAATCTTCATTTAGGAGTGTTTTATATTGCTTGGTAACTGTTCTAAAGTCATCATGATCTTTACTTTTTAAAATATTTCTACCATCCTAAATCCAGAGCCTCAGTACACATCAAGGATTCCACAATGTTGCTGACAAACTGAGGGTTCTTGGTGAGCTCTCATTTCTTTATACAAAAATAACCCCAAATGTTTGCTCCTTTTCCTCAGAACTTTTCATTCAGTAAATATTTTTCATTATCCCTGAGCCCCACTCTAAACCCAGAGATGTTCTCACCGAGGAATAGCCTCCTTCCATTATTACAATAATGAAATTGCTATCATTTATTGGGAGCATTATGGTCAGGTATTGTGTCAGGTACCTTCAAAGGAACGCAATACGTTTTACTAGTAATCCATTCCACTCATAAAGATTCCTGGAGAGGCGGGAAAACAGCATGGTCCTTGTTTCTGAATGTAGAAAAGAAAAGTCAGTGATTTGCTTGAATTCACCTACTTGGGAAGAGATGGTAACAAAGCACTCTCAATGCACAAGAGCTTGGTCTGGTATAACCCATCACACTTCACTCATCCACTTGCTCAGAAATCAATACCTTTGGAGAAGTACTCCACTGACATTCATTGACTGCCTCAAATTTCTGTAATGATCCTACTTGCACAAAACCACCCAGTTCTCAATAATTTCAAAGTCATAATTCGAAGGACTATATTGTCCTTAAACCGTCTTCCCACTGTGCTGTACTACCTTAAAAAACATTACCCAGTCTGCAGAAACACTGTAAAACTCATAGGGCTCATTGAATTATAAATCATGGTTGGGATGAGAGGGTGGAAGGAGGATGCCAAAAAATGAAGGCACCTCTTACCCTCTCCATGAGTTGACCAAGATGTTTTCACAACTAGAAGTCACATGTAAAGAACACATTAAAATACATGTCAGCATGGTGTATGAGTACCATGAACGTAGCCACACATACCAATGATATAAGCTGACACATGGAGGAAGGACATAAATCATAAATAAATATGTCATCTCTCTTCACTAAGCAAACTCAGATATTGAACTTGTGCTTTTTGTGTTTGCTTGGTGAGGCCATTGCCTTGGTGACGGCCCTTTTAAAATGAAAGCCGCTGGGCATTTCACTGAGTTGCTTGCATTGCAAACCAAGGAGCAAGGCTCAACCAGGTCACTTCCAGTTCTACCTTACTCGAGTGTTTGTTTGATCTGTGGCAGCACACTCAGATATTCTTAGGAGGGATGCCAAATTTCATCATGGAAAGCTCAGTTTTGTTGTAATTGAAACTATGTCTGTTAGTGGAACTGTAATCGTAATAGGTTCGTTGCCCAATGCACACAGCATGTATACTCTAAGACACTGAGTGGCAGCAGAGAAAGAGGTCGCAGAACAAGTAGATAGGAAAGAACTGCAAATCCATCTCCACAGGAGTTTGGGGCTAGGGCTTTTAAGGGTTTCGGAGTCGGTCGAAGTGTGGAGATTGTTGATTGGTCAAAGAGAGCAGGGTGAAGTCATGGGACAGGGAGATGAAGAAAGTGTCTTCTCATGCTGATCCCATTCCCCTGTAGGGGTCTTCAAACTGGTTGATGTCAGCAGTTTCCCTGAAATTCAGGATCTGAAAAACATCTTAAGCAATTTTTTTTGGAGACGTAGTCTCATTTTGTTGCCCAGGCACAATCTCTGCTCACTGCAACCTCCATCTCCCAGGTTCAAGAGATTCTCCTGCCTCAGCCTCCCGAGTAGCTGGAACTATAGGCACCCGCCACAACACCCAGCTAGTTTTTGTATTTTTAGTAGAGACGGGGTTTCACCGTGTTGCCCAGGCTCATCTCGAACTCCTGAGCTCAGGCAATCCACGCGCGTTGGCCTCCTAAAATGCCGGGATTACAGGCATGAGCTACCACACCCAGCCAACATCTTAAGCCATTCTTAAACGAAAGCCCTGTGATTCTAAGCACAGAAATCCCATCCATAGGAACAGTGGGGATGCAAGTGGTCAGTATCTAGGGCCTTTCAGTTACAAGGAAGTGGGTGGAAGTGCAGCCCAATTAATGCTCAATTATAACTATATTTCTGTCTAGAATTCTTGTTATCCCTGTAAGGACGGCTTCAGAACATCATGCTGTACCTGTTGTCTAGCCATGGATTGTGTGGGGCACAATTTACTCCGCATAAGAGAAACAAGGTACACAGAACAACAAGGCAACATCAAGGAAGATCCAGTGCTTTCTGGAATATGTGTGAACTTGGCCTCTTGAGCAGGGTAACAACAGTTCTGCTTAAACAGCAATGCCAGGCCACAGGGCCTTCAGGTGAATAGCATGTTAATTGTAGGTACTTTTATTGGAATCTGTGACACAGTGCAATGCTCTAATCCGATTATATCTAAATGATTGCTGACTTAATGCAGTTTTGAATCTTAAAATCTATTTAAGTCACTTTTTAAAGTTCTGTTATTGGAGAAAAGATGTCACAACACAAAAGACATTGGAAATTACTGTTTCCACCTGACAAACTAAGCAGTTATTTATGCTGGTTTGGAGTGTGGATTTTGGAGTCAAACAACTCAAGTTGGCTGCTCTTCCAATCACTCTCTACACTAAGCTTGGGTTTCTTCTTCACCCATCCCTTTATATTGCCGTGAGGATTAAATGAGACAATGTATATAAAATATTTTTTACCATACCTGGCATTTGCACCACACCTACCATAGTAAATGGTAGTTCCCAAAAAGAATTGATTTTAGACCAAATGGTCCCCACTGTCCCATCATGGCCCCAATTCATATGTTGGATCCCAAACCCCCAACATTGCTGTATCTGCAGATACAGCCTTTTGGGGTATAATTAAGGTTAAATGAGGTCGTAAGGGTGGGTCCCTAATCTGATAGGACTGGGATCATTATAAGAAGAGGAAGAGACAGCCTGGTGCGGTGACTCATGTCTGCAATCCCAGCACTTTGGGAGGCCGAGGCAGGCAGATTGCTTGAGCCCAGGAGTTTGAGACCAACCTGGGCAACATGACGAAAACCCATCTCTACAAAAAATACAAAAATTAGCTGGGTGTGGTGGCTCGAGCCTATAGTTGCAGCTACTCAGGAGGCTAGGTGGGAGAATCTAGCCTTGAGCCCAGAAAACAGTTGTTTCAGTGAGCCCAGATCATGCCACTGCACTCCAGCCTGGGTGACAGAGTGATGAGACTCTGTCTCAAAAGAAAAAAAAAAGAGGGAAGAAACAACATCAGGAATGTAGACAGAGGGAAAAAGACAATGTGAGGTCCCTGCAAGCCAGGAAGAGAGGCATCACCAGACAATAACACTGTTGAAACCTTGATCTTGGACTTCTGGTTTCCAGAACTATGAGAAAACAGTTGCTTAGGCCACCCAGTCTGTCGTACTTTGTTACGGCAGCCTCAGCAGACTCTTACACTGAGAACTGAGTGGGTAAGTGAATGAAGCTGGGTGAGGTTGGGCCAGACAAAGCTCTAATACGTTGGGAAAGTCTTTTGAGGTCTTGAAAACTCAGTGGTCTAGTTTGTTACCATCTCTTCCCAGCTAGATGAGTTCAAACAAATCACTGAAACTTTGGGATTTTTCCTTCCTACACTTAGAAACAAAGACCATGCTGCTGTTTCTCTGGCTCCCCAGGAATCTTTATGAGTAGAATGACTAGGAACACATCCTGAGTCCCAGTGAAGGTATCTTACAGAAACAAAAATTTTCTTTAATGATTTCTTAAATCACTAATTTAAAGATTTCTCTGTAGTGTTAGGAAAGAAAACTGGGAATTCTTTGTGTTGTACTCCACACAGCTGCCCAGAATGCTTGTGTTTGGGACTAGAAAAAGCTACAGGGTGGTAAATGTGCCGGGTGAGCCAGTTGCATGCACTTCTAGAAACCACACCAAAAGAATAAACTTCTCAAATGTAGTCCTTAGTCCTTTCATCTGTAGTCCTTAGTCCTTTCATCAATAATTTGAGTTTCTCCCCTGTCAGACTCAATTGGCCTAGCTCTAAGTATAGCTTTGCAGGGAAGCTTGTTCTGATTCAAGCAGCTATAAATCATTGATGAACACAAGTGAACTCAGTTTTCTTCCAAGAGTCTGGCCTCAAATCATTTCTTACACATACCCCCAAAACCAGCATATTTTAGCTGACTGCTGAAAAAAAAGAACATATCAGAAAGTCAACTGGCCTCCGACCCACACTCAGTGATGAAATCTCTGACTATAATGACTTTCATTTGATGCTTGAAGAAGAAAATAAATGTAAGCAGAAAATACAATAACATAAAGATTGGCCATGCAGGAGAATTCCTTCTCAACTACATCCAGTCAGTCAGCTCTCGCCACATGCCCACCATTCAGAGTAGGAAAACTATAGATTTCAATTTCTTTGGGTTCAGTGCTTCCAGGTTTTTAACCTCTTGTGTACTGGAGCAGAAGAGACTCTACAAGGCTAAGCAGCTGTCTCTGTTAGACAAATGTTTATAAAGACAACATAAGAATTATTCATGTTGTGGGTTATCACTGGTGAATTCCAAACACCAAAAGACTGCTTTTGACCATTCTCCCTTCTTTTCATTAATTATTATGAGTTTAAAGAAGAGAGAGAATACTTTTATCACTCAATTATATTAGGAAAATGCCCTCAAGATAAATTTGCCGAACTCCTAAGGCAATGCATTGGATAGATAAGACCCCATAGCATTTCCCTTGCCTGATAAACAGTCTTTTTCCCAATCAATTGTCACTGTGATTGAGAGTTGACTATACGAAGCCCATGTAAGTTACAAGGCAGGTGTCTTAGTCCATTTTGTGCTGCAATAATGAAGTACCACAGACACGGTAACCTATAAGGAACAGAAATTTATTTAGCTTGTGGTTCTGGAAGCTGGGAAGTCCAAGTTTGTGGTAAGGACCTCCTGCTGCATCATCCCATGAGAGATGGTGGAAGAGCAAGAGAGCACAAAAGAGAGAGAGAGAGAAGGGAAGGGAGTTGGGCTCATCCTTTTATTAGTAACCCACTCCTGTGATAACTAACCCATTCCTGCCATAACAGCATTAATCAGTTTATGAGGGCAGAGCCCTGATGACCTAATTACCTCTTAAAAGTCCCACCTCTCAATGCTGTTGTAACGGGAACTAAATTTTCTTTCTTTTTAAAAATTTTTTTATATATTTTAAGTTCCAGCGTACATGTGCAGGATATGCAGGTCTATTACATAGGTAAACGTGTACCATGGTAGTTTGCTGCACAGATCAACCCATCACCTAGGCATTAAGCCCAGCATACATGAGCTATTTTTCCTGATGTTCCCCCTCTCCCTGCCTTCCCCGACAGGCTTCAGTGTGTCTTGTTCCCTTCCCTGTGTCCATGTGTTCTCATTGTTCAGCTCCCACTTATAAGTGAGAATATGCCGTGCTTGGTTTTCTGTTCCTGCATTAGTTTGCTAAGGATAATGGCTTCCAGCTCCATCCATGTCCCTGCAAAGGACATGATCTCATTCCTTTTTATGGCTGCATAGTATTCCATCGTGTATATGTATCACATTTTCTTTATCCAGTCTATCATTGATGGCCATTTGGATTGATTCCATGTCTTTGCTATTGTGAATAGTGCTGCAATGAACATATGTGTGCATGTATCTTTATAATAGAATGATTTGTGTTCCTTTGGAATACCCAGTAATGGGATTGATGAGTCAAATGGTATTTCTGGTTCTAGGTCTTTGAGGAATCACCACACTGTCTTCCACAATAATTGAACTAATTTACATTCCCGCCAACAGTGTAAAAATGTTCCTATTTCTCCTCAGCCTCACCAACATCTGTTGTTTCTTGACTTTTTAGTAATCACCATTCTGACTGGCAGGAGATAGTATCCCATTGTGGTTTTTATTTGCATTTCTCTAATGAGCTTTTTTTCATGTTTGTTGGCCACATAAATGTCTTCTTTGAAGTGTCCGTTCATGTCCTTTGCCCTCTTTTTAATGTTTTTTCTTTGTTTGTTTTTTTCTGGTAAATTTGTTTAAGTTCCTGTAGATTCTGGATATTAGGCCTTTTTCAGATGGATAGATTGCAAAATTTTCTCCCATTGTGTAGCTTGTCTGTTCACTTTGATGATAGTTTTTTTTTTTTTTTGCTGTGCATAAACTCTTTAGTTTAATTAGATCCCATTTGTCAATTTTTGCTTTTATTGCAATTGCTTTTGACATTTATGTCATGAAATCTTTGCCTGTGCCTATGTCCTGAATGGTATTGCCTAGATTTTCTTCTAGGGTTTTTATAGTTTTGGGTTTAACATTTAAGTTTTTAATCCATCTTCAGTTAATTTTTGTATATGGTGTAAGGAAGGGGTCCAGTGTCAATTTTCAGCACATGGCTAGCTAGTTCTCCCAGCAGCATGTATTAAATAGGGAATCCTTTCCCCATTGCTTTTTTTTGTCAGGTTTGTTGAAGATCAGATGGTTGCAGGTATGCGGTCTTATTTCTGAGTTCTCTATTCTGTTTCATTAGTCTATGTGTCTGCTTTTGTACAAGGACCATGCTGTTTTGGTTACCGTAACATTGCAGTATAGTTTGAAGTCAGGTAGCATGACACCTCCAGTGTTGTTCTTTTTGCTTAGGATTGTCTTGGCTATAAGGGCTCTTTTTATGGTTCCATATGAATTTTAAAGTAGTTTTTTTCCAATTCTGTGAAGAATGTTAATGTGTTCAATGTGAACAGCATTGAATCTATAAATTACCTTGGGTAGTATGACCATTTTTACAATATTTATTCTTCCTATCCATTAACATGGAATGTTTTTCCATTTGTGTACTGTCTAATTTCCTTGAGCAGTGGTTTATAGTTCTCCCTGAAGATGTCCTTCACTTCCCTTGTTAGTTGTATTCCTAGGTATTTTATTCTCTTTGTAGCAATTATGAATGGGAGTTCATTCATGATTTGGCTCTCTTCTTTGACTTTTGCACGTTGATTTTGTATGCTGAGGCTTTGCTGAAGTTGATTATCAGCTTAAGAAGCTTTTGGGCTGAGACAATGGGGTTTTCTACATATAGGATCATGTCATCTGCAAATAAAGACAATTTGACTTCTTTTCTTCCTATTTGAATACCATTTATTTCCTTCTCTTGCATGATTGCCCTGGCCAGAACTTCCAATGCCATGTTGAATAGGAGTGGTGAGAGAAGGCATCCTTGTCTTGTGCTGGTTTTCAAAGGGAATGCTTCCAGCTTTTGCCCATTCAGTATGATATTGGTTGTGGGTTTGTCATAGATGGCTCTTATTATTTTGAGGTATGTTCCTTCAATACCTAGTTTATTGAGAGTTTTTAACATGAAGGAATGTTAAATTTTATCAAAATGTGTCTGTTGAGATAATCATGTGGTTTTTGTCTTTGGTTCTATTTATGTGATGAATCACATTTATTGATTTGCATATGTTGAACCAACCTTGCATCCCAGGGATGAAGCCAACTTGATCGTTGTGGGTAAACTTTTTGATGTGCTCCTGAATTCGGTTTGCCAGTATTTTATTGAGGATTTTTGCATCAGTATTCATCAGGGATATTGGCCTGAAGTTTTCTTTTTTTGTTGTATCTCTGCTACGTTTTGGTATGGATGATGCTGGCCTCTTAAAATGAGTTAGTGAGGAGTCTCTCCTTTTCAATTGTTTAGTTTCAGAGGTTTC
Organism: Pongo abelii; assembly: GCF_028885655.2. Lineage (NCBI taxonomy): Eukaryota > Metazoa > Chordata > Mammalia > Primates > Hominidae > Pongo > Pongo abelii. Next base: position 47,643,122 of record NC_071999.2, read on the forward strand.
ACCAGCGGATGCTGCAGAACAGCAAAGATGGCAGCCTGCTCCTTCCTGTGGGAGTTCCATCCCCCTGATGCCGGAGGGAACACTCCTGTATAAGGTGTCTGGCAACCCCTGTTGGGAGGTCTCATCCAATGAGGAGGCATGGGATCAGGGACCCGCTTAATGAAGCAGTCTGGCTGCCTCTTGGCATAGCGGGTGCACTGCGCTGGGTGGAATACCCCTCGTCCAGACTGCCTGGACTCTTCAGAGACAGCAGGAAGGAAAGACTAAGTCCGCCGCACTGCAGAGACCGTGGCGGTCTCTCCCGCTACGGGCTCCGTCTCAGGGAGATCAGGGAGAGCATTACAGACAGAATTCTGTCTGTAAACCCCTGGTTGGAGTTGCTGAAATTCCCACAGGGAGGTCCTGCCTGGTGAGGAGGGATGGATCCAGGTCTCACCTAAAGAAGCAGTCTGGTCATGATCTGCCACAGCCACTCTGCTGCGGGAATTCCTCCCGGTCCAAACCGCCCAGTCTCCCTGGCACTGGCAGGGGAGGATGGCCAACTGGAGCCGCAGTGATGGTGGTCGCCCCTCCTCTGGGAACGAGATCGTCTTAGGCAGTCTCCAGCCTGCTGCCGCTGGCTGCAACCCAAGCGGCTGCCGAGGGTCTGCGGAGCTCTATGCTTGGGACCCAAGGCCCTGGTGATGTGGGCTCAGGAGAGGATCTCTTGATCTGTGGGTTTCACAGATCCATGGAAGCACGGTTACTTACCACCTGGGCTGGGGGTTTCACAGATCCATGGAAGCACGGTTACTTACCACCTGGGCTGTGGGGATGGGAGCTCCCCTTACCCCATGAGGCTCCCAGGTGCGCCGTCATTCCACTCTGCTTTTCTTCACTCTCCATGGGTTGCGCCAACCACCTAGTCAGCCCCAATGAGAGAACCTGGATACCACAGTTGGAGGTGCAGGATTCACTTGCCCTTTTCATTCTTCTCGGTGGGAGCCAACACCTGCAGCTGCTTCTAATCAGCCATCTTGGGGATTTAAGTTTTCAACCCAAGAACTTTGGGGGATACATTTAAACCATAGCAGCTGGGGAGAGGCAGAGGTCAGGCACCTTCTGTGTGTTTGCCCCGTATAGTAGGGGCTGAAGATTACACCTGGGATGATGGTCATTCATGTCCCAAGAACTGTCACTTTTAGGACATAATTTTCCTCTGCTTGTAGAATAGGGGCTGCTTGTCTGACAGTCCTCTTTTGTATTACCATCCCCCTGCCAAACAGATTATATTCCTGTCATTAAACACAAGCGCTACACCTTTGCAGTGGATTCCCACTGGCCTGGCCATTGACTGTAGTAGAAAGAACCCTCGAGGTGGTGTAAAACTTGGATTTGGGTCTGACTTCTGTTACCATTACACTATCTGGGTGACCTAAAATAATCCAGTGTCTGCACTTTATTTCTTAATCTGTGAAGACAGGAATCTTTGCTCTGCCCAGCTCATGAGGTTATGAGAAGTAATGAAGCCATGGTTTGTATATGCTTTGTAGAGCCTAAGGGCTGTAGAATAGAAGGGATGATGAGAATGCTTTGAGATACTGAAAGTGGATGCTGCATCATTTTTCAGTGCAAGTTAAACTGTGAATACAAGACAATTTTGTGCCCCTGCTTGTTCATTTCTGCAGTAGAGAATGACACTTTTTTTTTTTTTCTGAGACAGAGTCTTGCTCTGTCTCGCCAAAGCTGGAGTGCAGTGGTGTGATCTGGGCTCACTGCAGCCTCCGCCTCCTGGGTACAAGCCATTCTCCTGTCTCAGCCTCCTGAGTAGCTGGGACTACAGATGTGTGCCACCACACCTGGCTAATTTTGTATTTTCAGTAGAGATGGGTTTCACCATGTTGGCCAGGCTGGTCTCGAACTCCTGACCTCAGGTGATCCACCATCTTTGGCCTCCCAAAGTGCTGAGATTATAGGTGTGAGCCAGGGTGCCTGGCCAAGAATGACACATTTTTAATTAAAGTATTTTCCTTCTTCTCCTAGGCACATAGCTGGACTACATTTCCCATATTTCTTTGCTGTTGGATGTAGCTATCTGAGTAAATTCTGACCTGTGGAATGTGAATGGAAGTGACTATAGTACTTGTGGGCATGGCCCTTAATTATTTTTCAGCACAATCCTCTATTCTCAGTTCGTGGTGCTCTCAGGGACTTAGTAAATTTTTTGTTGTACTCCTCATCCAAAGAAACACCTAACATTTCTAATTAAAATGTGGTTAGGTCCAAACAACTTAATAAATATTTATGTCCTAACAATTTTGTGCTTTGAAAAAGTAGTATATGAGAATTAAAAGCCAAATGATATTTTTATTTCATTCTTAAATAAGCACAATTACTTCCTAATGGGATGTATATGCCTGTTTAAGCATTGCATAACTCCTTTAATCTGTAAATCACATTGGATACCACTATCTTCATTTCCTGTTGCATATTGATTTTAATGCAGTACTTGGCTTTTATTACAGTAGTTGCTAAATACCCAGATTCAAAAAGATACAGCATTATCGAAATTAATTTTGGATGATTTCATGATGAAATTGGGAACTACCTTGAGATATTAGTTTTCGCATTGTCCAACAGATGTGGAGTATTGCTGGGCTTCCCTAAAATTTAAAAAATATCGCAGCATGACACCCTTGTGAATTCAGTGTAGCACTGCAGGGCACCTTGGTGCACAATTTGGGAACCATAGCGCCCTTCTTTTTCTCCATTTGCCAGTTGAATGGAGAGAACTTTGAGGATTTGGAGGATAGTGAAGACAAAATGGAGCCTGAGTCCCCGAGTCTCCATGGAAGGAGAGGCAGCCAGGAGAACCACTCGACAAGAAACAACTGCTTTGGCCTATGACAGAAATGAGATATTGTGTTTCTTTTGACATTCCACTGATTTAGGATATTGTTTATGAAGCAATTAGTCTACCCTGACTCATACAGTGCCCACATTCATGAATATCACTAGGGATGCTTTTGTAAATTCAAGCTTTGCTTCACATTGGATGTCTCTCTCTCATGGGGAATTAATGTTGGACAAGTCAGATAGCCCTGGTGACTGGGTTTAATCTACCATATCCTGGGGAAGTCCAGGCAATACCCTGAGTAAGAGATTTTTTCTCTACAGTTAGGTGTTCCTGAGTCAGTGCAATATTTGTAAAGTGAGCAACAGTATTTCCCAGTGGCCACGTTATCAACCAAAATGCAAATGCTCTTGGGGGTTTGGGGATGCCTGCTTTCCAAGAGAATAGAGCAGTGCTGAATAAGTGAATTATGGCCATTTGTCCATTTGCATAGAGATGCCCTCTGAGTGGTGAGATGTAACACGCACCTTCACAGGAAGCCACACTCAAGCAGATTTATAGTCCCAGAAGGTTCCCCTGAAGGAAAAACATAGCTCACTTGTAGAATATCAGTGTTTAAACTCAGTACTGGGACCGGAGGGGTCATTTTCTCTAAAGTAGGTCACATTTTCTATTTAGGTCTTGTTTCATGACCCATGTAGAGAAAATGGTAGTTCAAAATCAGGTAAACCTTTCTGGGAAGCTTACATTTGATTATAACCTTATTTGTAATATCTCTGAGAATTCCCCTCTCCCCTCAACTACCAATTATCCTCAAGAAGCATAGAGGCCTTCTTTTCCTTCTCATGAATAATTAAATGTGACCAAATTTCAGAAAACCTCCTGGCATACATATGTCTATTTTGTCTTGATTTAGGCAAGGTTTAAGCAAGCTACTGAGACTCTTTGATTTCACATATTTATAGCCCAGATCTTTCTTTTTCATCTGTTTATTGACTTTCTTCATGCCCAGACTTCTTATTGGCTGAACTGAAGTAATACACTGCTCTTTGTGGATGGGAGAGTCAAGAATGAAGCTTCATTGGCCCAAGCCCCATGACTTTTGGAAAATATTTCAGAGAACATGTGACTCTCTGAAGGCATTTTTCTCTTTTTGAGACACAGTCTCTCTCTGTTGCCCAGGATGGAGTGCAGTGGTACAATCTTGGCTCACTGCAATCTCTGCCTCCCAGGTTCAAGCGATTCTCCTGCCTCAGCCTCACAAGTAGCTGGGATTATAGGCACCCGCCACCACACCCAGCTAATTTTGTGTGCGTGTGTGTGTGTTTAGTAGAGATGGTGTTTCACCATGTTTGCCAGCCTGGTCTCGAACTCCTGACCTCAGGTGATCCTTCCGCCTCGGCCTCCCAAAGTGCTGGGATTATAGGCGTGAGTCACCACGCCCGGCCTGAAGGAACTCTTTTATGAAGAGTGGTTTGGTAAGCTGGTCTGCCATGGACCCAGTCACATCATTGAAATCTATCTCCATTGTGAGTTTTTCCAAAGAGAAAACAACTATATTTTACTTTTAGATTTTTTATTTTTACTTTTTGTTTTATTATTAAATTTTTTTAGAGACAGGGTCTCACTGTCACCCAAGCTGGAGTGCAGTGGTGTGATTATAGCTCACTGCAGCCTCAAACTCTTGGGCTCAAGTGATCCTCTGGCCTCAGCCTCCCAAGTAGCTAGGACTACAGGCTTGCACCACCACACCTAATTTTTTCATTTTTTAATTTGTAGATATAGGGTGTTGCTATGTTGCCCAGGCTGGTCTTGAACTCCTGACCTCAAGGGATCTTCCCATCTTGGCCTCCCAAATCACTGGGGTTTTTTTCTTAATGTCGCATAATCAAATTTTTAAAAAATAACATTTTAAAAAATTTTCTGAATATTATTTTTCTTGCTGTTGAATCAAATTAAAAGGTGACTAATAAGAGAGCAGGTAGCTGACATTGAGACTGAAAATATGCCTGAAGAGAAACATTCAGGGGTACTATGAAGAGTGCTTGGCATGGAGATCACAAGTTTATCAGAAACATTTAAAAGAAAATTGGGTTACTTTGGTTCTGCTCCTGGACAGTTGGGTGATTACAGTTACTTTCCACTATTTTTCAATACATATTTGTAACAGGTAAAGAGCAGTGACATACATTTCTTTTTTTTTTTTTTTTTTTTTGAGACAGAGTCTCGCTCTGTCACCCAGGCTGTAACGCAGTGGCGCCATCTCGGCTCACTTCAAACTCCACCTCCTGGGTTCATGCTATTCTCCTGCCTCAGCCTCCGGAGTGGCTGGGACTACAGGTGCCTGCCACCATGCCGGGAGTGACATACATTTCTATTCTACATGATACATCATGTGCTTGGCCAAATTTTATCCCCAATGATCTTCATGCCCTATTGTTATACCTTTGCATATGCTGTGCTACAAGACAAAAGGGACTTTGCAGATGCAACGAAGTGACTAATCAGCTGACCTTAGATAGGAGATTATACTGAAGTATCTAGTTGGACCAACTGTAGTCATATGAGCCCTTGAAAACAATTTTCTCCCAGCTGCAATTGGAAGTCTGAGATTCCAAGCATGAGAAGGAGTCGTGTGCTGTTGCAGGCTCAAAGACAGAGGGGGCTATGTGAAAAGTATAAGAAGGAAATGAATTCTGCCAGCAACCAGTGAGCTTGCAGAGGACCCTAAGCCTTGGATTTGAACCACACCTCCTGCTGACCCCTTGATTTAACCTGTGTGAAACCCTGAGCAGAGAATCCAACCACCCAGGTGCTGAATGTCTAACCTACTATGAGGTAATGAATTTGTGTAGTTTTAAGTCACTAAGTTTGTGGTTATTTGTTATGGCAGCAAGAGGAAGCTAATATATGCCATGAAGTTCATTTGGAGTCAGGGGTTACAACCTGATATTAAAGTAGTGCGTTGCTTCTCAGCTTGGTGAGGATGTTGATGAATATAGGTGTGGGCAGAAGCAGAAAGAAATTGTTTTGTTGTTGTTGTTGTTTTTGCTTTTTAGTCTCTCCTTTAAGGTCCAGCAAATATTTATTGATCACTAACAGTGTACCCTACACTAAATGCTTCTTATACTTTCTTTTATTTAATGCAATGGATCCTGAAAATAATAATTTACCTTTTATGTAAAAAGAAATGGAGACTGTGGGAGCCCAGATAACTTGCCCACATTTCTGCCACTGGAATTTGTGATATTTGAACCTAGGGATCCTGACTATAGGCCATGGCTGTTTCCTTACTGTGTGCCAATTCCTAGATCAATGGGGGTGATCTAAATAATAGTTGACAATCATGAAGATTAACAGAAGTTCACAAAAATAATGAATGATGAGGATTTTTATTTTAATGGAGTATGGTAGATGTCCCAAATCAATGATTACTGGATTCTTCAGCTTGTTTGAAAATCTGACTCTCTGTCAGCAGCCAGAGCTAAGAAAAAGCCAGAATTCTGACTTCTCAGTTGCTGGCTTCCAACTGTTATTTCCATGGAAACCTATCAGATCTGAAAAAACAAGTTAAGTGCCTTAATATCATCACCATCCAATGACTGAGACTTCACATGTTTCAGTCTAACTAATATCCATTTCCAGGGATAAAAAGAGGAGAACTGGCCACACAGACTTGAAGGAAAATGCACTTATTTCATCTCAGCAGGTCATTGCTGACCAAGCATGGGTATTGTTGCTTTCTAATTGCCATCCAATTTTAGGCAAAGATGAAAAGGAAAAGGTGTCTGTGAACTCTGCTTCAGGGGATTATGAACAGGAATCTCTACTTACTTCTTGACTATCATCAGACATTACCATCGGCCAGCATTGCTTATTCATTGCTGTAAATATCCAAGACCAATTTACATGCTACGATTTTAAAAATGAGATAGCCATCACTGGCCCAGGAAATCAAAGAAGGCTTTAAATAATAGGGAGACCAGAGAGTTTTCTGTTCATTGTCTTGTGAATATCACTAAGAAACATATAAAGCAGAATTCGTTCCTTCTGTTGTTGCTCCTTTTCTACAGAGGGTTATATCACTCCCCAGCCACAACAGGAGGGCTAATAAGACAATATGTCTTAAAGGCTTCAGAGGCTACAAATTGACTTTCTCTTAAGAAAGCTTGTAAACAAATACTGTGTCATTATAAGACCATTACAACATCTTGGGTGGGCTTTGGCTTTTTGCCCAGAGTTTGGAGGTTGAGATAAACAGCAGCATGATTACACCACTCTGTGGTCCATTGGTTCATGAGGCTGTTGGAGCTTTCATTACATCCATCGGTCAGGGACAACTCTGTGGTGCCCACTGTGTGCAGAGCATTGAGCACTATGGGGAGCATTGGGGCAAAGAGAAAGCACAGCTTCTGCTCTTGAAGAGCTTTAAATTTACTGGGGCAGCCAGGAGCACGCAAACGAAACTGGGTAAGAAAATAAGTGAGAGAAACAACCAATCCACTACACCAAAACAAAATTCCAAAGCACCGCCATTTTCCTGACATAATTAGCTGTGTTGGGTTGGTTTGAATGATTGGGTGAGCAAAATTAAACAGAGTTAGATGGAAATGTGGAGATTTTGAGAAAAAGAAGAAGGAGAAGGAGGAGAAGAAGAAGAAGAAGAAGAAGAAGAAGAAGAAGAAGAAGAAGAAGAAGAAAGAGAGGGGGAAGGAGAAGGGGAGCGGGGAGAGGCAGGGGGAAGGGGGAGGAGGGGGAGGAAGGGGAGGAGGGGGAGGGGGAGGAAAGGGAGGAGGGGGAGGGGAGGGGGAGGGGGAGGAAGGGGAGGAGAGGGAGAAGTAGAAGAAGAAAAAGAAGCAGAAGCAGCAGCAGCAGCAGCAAAAGCAGCAGCAGCAGCAGCAACATTCACAAAAGGAGCAGAGGTTAGTGTGCAGGCTCAGGGGTAAGAACAGTGGATGAGAAGTGGATGAAGCCGACGAGGGTTGCTTGGATTTGAGCCATAAGCCCAGCAACAGGGGTGAGGACAGTTTCGTATGGGAGACGGTAAGTTATGGAGTCTAAACTTCTGGAATTTCAGATTGTTTTAATTTGCTTTAAGACAGGCATTTCTCTCTCCCTCTCCCTCTCCCTCCTCTCCCTCTCCCTCTCCCTCTCCCTCCTCTCCCTCTCCCTCTCCCTCTCCCCTTTCTTCGGTCTCCCTCTCCTTCTTTTTTCGGTCTCCCGCTGTTACCGAACCTGGACTGTACTGCCATGATCCGGCTCGCTGCAACCTCCCTGCCTCGGGCTCCTGTGACTCTCCTGCCTCGGCCTGCCGAGTGCCTGGGATTGCAGGCGCGCGCCGCCACGCCTGAATGGTTTTTGTATCTTTGGTGGAGACGGGGTTTCGCCGTGTTGACCGGGCTGGTCTCCAGCTCCTGGCCTCGAGTGATCTGCCTGCCTCGGCCTCCCGAAGTGCTGGGATTGCAGACAGAGTCTCGCTAACTCAATGCTCAATGGTGCTCAGGCTGGAGTGCAGTGGTGTGATCTCGGCTCGCTGCAACCTCCACCTACCAGCCTCCTGCCTTGGCCTCTTAAAGTGCTAAGATTACAGCCTCTGCCCCGCCGCCACCCCGTCTAGGAAGTGAGGAGCATGTCTGCCTGGCCGCCCATCATCTGGAATGTGAGGAACCCCTCTGCCCGGCCGCCCTATCTGGGAAGTGAGGAGCGCCTCTGCCTGGCCGCCCATCATCTGGGATGTGAGGAGCGCCTCTGCCCGGCTGCCACCCCGTCTGGGAGGAAGGGAGGAGCGCCTCTGCCCGGCTGCCCCGTCTGGGAGATGAGGAGCACCTCTGCCCGGCCGCCCCGTCTGGGAGGTGAGGAGCGCCTCTGCCTGGCCACCCCTTCTGGGAGGTGAGGAGCGCCTCTGCCCGGCCGCCACCCCGTCTGGGAGGAAGTGAGGAGCGCCTCTGCCCGGCTGCCCCGTCTGGGAGGTGAGGAGTGCCTCTGCCCGGCCGCCACCCCGTCTGGGAGGAAGTGAGGAGCACCTCTGCCCGGCTGCCCCGTCTGGGAGATGAGGAGCACTTCTGCCCAGCCGCCCCGTCTGGGAGGTGAGGAGCGCCTCTGCCTGGCCGCCACCCCGTCTGGGAGGAAGTGAGGAGCGCCTCTGCCCGGTTGCCCCATCTGGGAGGTGAGGAGCACCTCTGCCTGGCCGCCACCCCGTCTGGGAAGTGAGGAGCGCCTCTGCCCGGCTGCCACCCCATATGGGAAGTGAGGAGCGCCTCTGCCCAGCCGCCCCTTCTGGGAGGTGAGGAGCGCCTCTGCCCGGCCGCCCCGTCTGGGAGGTGAGGAGCGCCTCTGCCCAGCCGCCCCGTCTGGGAGGTGAGGAGCGCCTCTGCCTTGGCCGCCACCCCGTCTGGGAGGAAGTGAGGAGCACCTCTGCCCAGCTGCCCCATCTGGGAAGTGAGGAGCGCCTCTGCCTGGCTGCCACCCCCTATGGGAAGTGAGGAGCGCCTCTGCCCGGCCGCCCACTCTGGGAAGTGAGGAGCGCCTCTGCCTGGCCGCCCACTCTGGGAGGTGAGGAGCGCCTCTGCCTGGCCACTCCGTCTGGGAAGGGAGGAGCGCCTCTGCCCGGCCACCCCGTCTGGGAGGTGAGGAGCGCCTCTGCCCGGCCGCCACCCCGTCTGGGAGGAAGTGAGGAGCACCTCTGCCCGGCCGCCCCGTCTGGGAAGTGAGGAGCGCCTCTGTCCGGCCGCCCCGTCTGGGAGATGAGGAGCACCTCTGCCCGGCCGCCCCGTCTGGGAGGTGAGGAGTGCCTCTGCCCAGCCACCACCCCGTCTGGGAGGAAGTGAGGAGCGCCTCTGCCTGGCTGCCCCGTCTGGGAGATGAGGAGCGCATCTGCCCGGCCACCCCGTCTGGGAAGTGAGGAGCGCCTCTGCCTGGCCGCCCCGTCTGGGAGGTGAGGAGCGCCTCTGCCCGGCTGCCCCATCTGGGAAGTGAGGAGCGCCTCTGCCCGGCTGCCACCCCGTATGGGAAGTGAGGAGCGCCTCTGTCCGGCCGCCCCGTCTGGGAGGTGAGGAGTGCCTCTGCCCGGCCGTCACCCCGTCTGGGGAGAAGTGAGGAGCACCTCTGCCCGGCCGCCCCGTCTGGGAGATGAGGAGCACCTCTGCCCGGCCGCCCCGTCTGGGAGGTGAGGAGTGCCTCTGCCCAGCCGCCACCCCGTCTGGGAGGAAGTGAGGAGCACCTCTGCCCGGCCGCCCCCTCTGGGAAGTGAGGAGCGCCTCTGCCTGGCCGCCACCCCGTCTGGGAGGAAGTGAGGAGCGCCTCTGCCTGGCTGCCCCATCTGGGAAGGCAGGAGCGCCTCTGCCCAGCCGCCACACCGTCTGGGAAGTGAGGAGCGCCTCTGCCTGGCCACCCCGTCTAGGAGGTGAGGAGCGCCTCTGCCCGGCCGCCCAGTCTGGGAAGTGAGGAGCGCCTCTGCCCGGCCGCCCAGTCTGGGAAGTGAGGAGCGCCTCTGCCCGGCCTCCCTGTCTGGGAGGTGAGGAGCGCCTCTGCCTGGCCGCCACCCCGTCTGGGAGGAAGTGAGGAGCGCCTCTGCCTGGCCGCCCCCTCTGGGAAGTGAGGAGCGCCTCTGCCCGGCCGCCCCGTCTGGGAGGTGAGGAGCGCCTCTGCCCGGCTGCCACCCGGTCTGGGAGGAAGTGAGGAGCGCCTCTGCCCGGGTGGCCCCGTCTGGGAAGTGAGGAGCGCCTCTGCCCGGGCGGCCCCATCTGGGAAGCGAGGAGCGCCTCTGCCCGGGCGGCCCCGTCTGGGAAGCGAGGAGCGCCTCTGCCCGGCCGCCCTGTCTGGGAGGTGTACCCAACAGCTCCGAAGAGACAGCGACCATCCGGAGCGGGCCATGAGGACGATGGCGGTTTTGTTGAAAGGAAGGGGGGGGAAGTGTGGGGAAAGGAAGGAGAGATCAGATTGTTGCTGTGTCTGTGTAGAAAGGGGTGGGCATAGGAGACTCCATTTTGTTCTGACTAGGAGAAATTCTTCTGCCTTGGGATGCTGTTGATCTATGGCCTTTCCCCCAGCCCCATGCTCTCTGAAACATATGCTGTGTCAACTCAGGGTTAAATGGATTAAGGGCGGTGCAAGATGTACTTTGTTAAACAGATGCTTGAAGGCAGCATGCTCTTTAAGAGTCATCACCACTCCCTAATCTCCAGTACCCTGGGGCACAAACACTGCAGAAGGCCGCAGGGTCCTCTGCCTAGGAAAACCAGAGACCTTTGTTCATGTGTTTATCGCCTGACCTTCTCTCCACTATTATCCTATGACCCTCCCATATCCCCCTCTCCGAGAAACACCCAAGAATCATCAATAAATACTTCATAAATTAAAAAAAAAAAAAAAAAAAAAAAAAAAAAGACAGGCATTTCTAAAGGTTTCTGACAAAGAGCCAGATGTCATAGAATAAAGCCAAGAACAGAAGCAGAAAAGAGAAAAGGCATATTCTTCTGGATCACTTGGTGGAGAGAATTTGAGTCCAGGTCTTCCATGAAGGCCACCATACTTCATTCTTTCTCTGAACATTTGTAGTACTTAAAGCCTATGCCACATAATTTAGCACTCCATCACTCACGTGTTTAGCCTATTTATATTAAATGAAATCAATGTTAGGGCCCATGCCTGACATATTATGCAACTCATTGATACTTACCAGCAATGAAGCATTTTCTAGAGGGAAAAGGGGCGATGCAATAATTGCTTTTCCAGGTTAGGAAAGAAACCTGTGAATGGGCACCAGGAACAACTTGTTGCTTTAAATTAGAATGTAAACCTCACAGGACTGAGACAATCCAGTAGTTTGCATATTGGAGCAAAACAACAATATTCACATTTTGGTATTTATTTTGCTTAATGCTGGTATTCTTTAAAATGAGATGTGGCCACCATTGTCTTCTGCTCTTGTTCTTTAATGCCAGGCTGCCTAAGAAAAGCCATGGTCCAGGACCAAGTTTCCTTTTTCTTCTCAGCCTGAGCCTCACCTACAATGTTAATTGAAGAAGAAGATCCTGGGTTAAAATAAATTATTTTAGGGAAGGAGTTAGTCTCTGTGAGCCTAAACCAGACCCTAGGGGAGAGAGTAGGATGGAGAGGAGCAGAGGGAATGTGGCCTAGAGGGAAGGAAAGTGGTTGCTTTCCAGAATGTCTGTGAAATAACCTGAGACCCTCTCCCTTCCCCTCCTTCTGCAGGTAAATTTGGGTCCCAAACAGCTCTGGTTGAAATACAAATGACCAATTAAAACACAAAAAGAAACCTCTCAGCATCACCATGAACCCAATACATGGAAATTCCAAAAACATTGAATTATTTTTGAAAGATTTTAAATGAGAGAAATATAGCGAGAATGCTTTCTAAATGACCTTTGTTTGATTTGAAATTTTAGCTCAAATTTTAACTCTTTAGGTACAGCCTCTAATTCAGATTTCAGATTTTTAACATGTTCCAAACATTACAAATGACTATTTCTGTATTGAAAAATAGCATAACAGCTGGGCACAGTGGCTCACACCTGCAATCTCAACAGTTTGGGAAGACAAGGCAGGAGGATCACTTGAGTCCAGGAATTTGAGACCAACCTGGGCACCATAGTGAGACACTGATCTCTGCAGAAAAAAAAAAAAAAAAGAAAAAAAATCCTTTTTTTAAGGGTACTAAGAACTTTGAAAAATAAAAAAAAGGTAAAGTAGCACAATACATCAGAACACCAAAATCTTACTGCAATGACAGCTTCAGCAGACTCAGCTGAAGTGAGGCACATCAAAAATTATGACTTCTAATTGACGCCCCCACTGGAAATGATAAAAGCAGCTGCACTTCTCCTGTACCAAGTACTATGCTAGGCTTTGACAGGTATTATCTCATTTGATTTTCATAGAAACCCCAAAAAGTAAGTTCTTTTAGCTTGTCTCTTTTCCCAGAGGAAGAAATAAAATTTTAGAGAAATTAAAGCTGAATCACATAAAATTGCTAATGTTTGACTGTTTTTGACCCACAGATATGGCAATCTCATATCTCACCTGGTTCAACCTGATAATGTGTCTGAGGTCACACAGCGGGCAAGTGTGGAGCAGAAATTATCCAAGGCATCGCACTCCAAACCCCACTAGGCAACATGGCTTACTTCTAGCTAAAGGATGAGAGCAGGTGACCTTGGGGCCGAGATTATCAGACTAGTTGAAAAGTCACTGAAGGCAATCACATCAGGACACTTCAGAAAATATTTTTTGTATAAAGTCAGGGGAGGCAACTTGATTCACTGAAAGCTAGCAATGGTTTTGGATTAAGTGGAGTTCTGAACATTTCATTTCATATTTGCCACAAAATTGCCGAAAGAGACCTCCTCTCTGAGTCTCATATTTTCCTGTTAAATGGGTATGATAACCATGGTCATCTGAAGGATACTTTGGAAGGGATACATAAGCTGAATGGTTCAGGAGAGAAGAGCCAATCAACATTTCTGGCAAGGAATGTCTAGGACCTGAGGAATGCTTCACAAAAGGTCTGTCTTACTGTGTGTGTTTCACAGTGAGCAGGTCTATGAAAACCCACCCCAAAGGCCAAAGGAGCTGAGAGGCTGAAGAAAGAGGCTGACAACTCCAGTTTCTCAGAAAGAAATATTTAATGGGGACTTATTAACAGAAGCGATGTCTTGGGCAGCCTTAAGATGGTGGATCCCCAAAACCTGCCCTCCAGAAAGCATCCTTTAAACAGCATGATTTTAGGTGAAAGGCATTAGCAGCTGATCACACTTCAGACTTTCTTGCATAACACACGACCACTAGGAAAGTTAGATAAGCATCTTTTTGAGGGCTTATCTATACCACAGCCATTGTTTAAAGACCTTGCTGAATAAATACCTTGGTCTGCAGGCATTAAACATCAGTTATCATGGTGGTTTCACTCCAAGATGTTGTCACTTTTGCCATGCAACAGGCTGGTTTCTTACAGCATGGAAGAGAACACTGGACTAGGCTCCTGTCAATATTCAGCAGAATGGATGAGCAGCCATTTTCTGTTTCTAGATTGTTTGCTCCTTCAGAGTTGGGAGACGTTTGATGATTCAAGAGTTCTGACACATTTTGGTGAGCCAGCTTGTTGTTAACATAAATCAGATGAAGTTGAAAGCCCACCTCAACATCACAAGGTCAGTGGCTGTTGTCACTGGAAAAACTCCTGAGGCACTTGCTTTCATAACTGTATTTACTAAAAAGAGGTTTTAAGAAACATTTAGATAAAAAGAAAATTTCACAGGGTATATGCAACCAGGCTGCAGATGTAAACGATAACAATTTATTTTGAAATTTGCTCTTTAATTCTGATGGATTTTCTAAGCTAATGATTCTGAATCCAACAGCTGCTGGGTGAGCAGTAGATACCCGGATAAATCAATCTGTTTGTTACCTCTAGAGTAGTGAATAATATGTCTTAGTGCAGTAAAGATTCCTGCCTTCAAGATACAGAGCACCGGGGCACAACTTGCATGGGATTGCAAATATTCAAATGAAATGTACAGATCCTGCAAAGGCTGAGTAATAAATCATGTGTCAGGCAAGCACCTTTCCATTTGCATGGATTTCTGTTGACTTAAAAGAGACAAGAAACAAACTAGGGGCCAGCACAACACAAAAGCCAACTCAGGATGTCTGTTAATGTGTGTGTGACAGTGTGAGACCTGGCTTGGTTTTGCAAAAATTTAAATATAGGTTGATGTGGTCACTGTCTAGAGAACAGCATGATGAGAAGTGGGTCATAGAGTGTGCACCCCCGGGGTTTATCCTTCTGCCTGTATGCCTCTGGGTGAGTAGACTATGAGCCAAAAAGCCCCCGAAGGGAAATGGATGTGGAGAAGTCCTGCCCTTTTCCCCTAAAACAGTATCTTGGAGTGGAGAAGGTGATAGGAGAAGAGAAATGTAATCATTGTATGGAGGAGATCATAAAGCAATGGTCAATGAAAAGGAGGAAAACTCAGGAAAACAGAAAAAGGAGGTGAACAATCAATTAATAATTATTTTTATTAATTGAGTAATAATCTTTATTACTAAATAAAAATTATTTTAAAATATTAATTTTAAATAACTTATTAATTTATTTTTATTTTTAAATTTTCTTATTTCTTTTATTTTTTGTTCTTTTTCCTCATTTTTTTCTTTTTATTCCTCTTTGTTCACTGATTTTTTGCAAACACCAACTCAAAGCAGAATTAATTAATTTTTTAATTGACAAAAATTGTATATATTTATGGTGTACAACATTATGTTTCAATATATATATACATTGTGGAATGAGTAAATCAAGCTAATTAACATATGCCTTACCTCACATACTTATCATTTATTTGCAGTGAGAACACTTAAAATCTATTCTCTTAGCAGTTTTCAAGTATAAAATACATTGTTATTAACTACAGTTTCCATGTTGTACAAGAGAAATCTTGAGTTTATTTCTCCTGTCTAACCGAAATTTTGTTGCTTTGGAACAGTATCTTCCTAATCCCCTCCTTCCAAGGAGTAGAATTTTTAGTAATAAGATATCAAGTTTTCCAAATGAAAACACTCATAAAACTAAAGAGAATGCCTGCATGACACAGTGAAGCAGAGCTTGCTCACTAGATGAGGAAAGCACCTATTTCATCATTTATTTAACTTCAAAATCCTTCCAGATTTAACAGGATTTTAAACTGCTACATCTAGCTTTTCCTAGAAGTCTTGTTGCCTGTGAATGAAAGGGCGTTCTAATTTGGAAAATTAGATTTCTTCACCCCGTCTCTGAAAGCTTCCCTGATATTTATTGGAGACCAGAAGCATGAGTTGAAGGGTCAGAGGATCCGTGCTTCAAATCTAAAGGTTTTGATACAAAATGAAAAAGTGTAGGAATATAGAAAAGAAATGACCAAAGGAATCAATGTTTACATTTTAAATCTTTGGATATCTCCATGAGATTGATTCAGATGGTTGTAAACATGCAAAGCACAGTGAAAGTCTGTGTGCAGATGTTAAAACATGATTATTGGAAACCTATTATTTGGAAACCTATTATTCCAAGATCTGGGTGTTTAAAGTGGTCGGTGCGGTTTTGTTGGTTTTGCCTTTCTGGCTCCTTCTTAGCGACAGGGCAATGGTGAAATGTGTCCTCTTGTGGGATGTAAGGCAGTTTTGTTGTGGCAGAAATGGAAGGACTGGAAAAGGCTCCTACATAGAACAAGGAGTCAAAACTCCCCAACTTCCACCTCATGCCACTTTGGTCAAATTGCTCAGATATCTGGGTCCAAAAGTCAAACCGAGAAGCTTCCCCACCCATGGTGAATACAGAGTCAAAGTGAATCCATCATGTCCATTTCCAAAACAATATAAAACACATGCTGAGCCAATGCTGAAGCAGTGCCATCTTTGTACACTTAACTCTGTTAGACTGTACCCAGGACCTGTCTTTTGCTAAAGTATATCCAAGTATACCTGTGCACACAAAGAGGTGGTTGTTGGAAATTTGTAGATGCCATGTGTCTACCTAGATTTGGTCTGCATTTGCAGGCCAGTAGCTCACCCGAAGATTCTAGTTGCAATTCTGCTGGATGTTTTAGTTTCTAAGTCTTACCTCTTGTGGCTTTGGGAAATCACTCACTGGGTCTTAGCATCCATATGAACAAAAAAAGAGCTTGGATTTCCAAAAGTTAGATGTTGGGCTGAGGAGTTTATAACAAACTTGTATATAAATTAAAATTTCTTTGGTCTACTGTGATAACCGTCGTTAAACCAAGATTACTGCTAATAACCCTCCCAATGACCCTGTCTCCTGCCTGGCCCAGGTCTATTCCACAGGAAACACTCAAAAAGGCTTTACCCTTTAAGCTCTGATAGTAGTGGCCACAGCAATGCAGCCACCATTATCCCGTTGTCACAGGCAACTTGAGCTTTCCAAGAAGGGTCAGGCACTCGTCCTTATAATTAACACTCTTCCAGTAGTTTGCAGAAAGTCCTCCAACCAGGCTTAGTCTAAGGGAACTAGCACTCTTTCAGATCCTCTTAAGCAGCTGGGGGAGGGAATCATGCTACAGAATCAGTGTGACAATAGTTCTTTTCAGTGAAATTGCTTCAGTAAGTCCTCTTCCTGTTATATCCTTTCTAGTTAAAGTTAAAGAGGAGTGTCCAAGAATGCTGAAATTCCACATGTGGGGAGAGTCAACCTCATAATCTGAACCAAGGAGAGACTCATTTTAACATTCTGGAAAAAAGGTAAATCATTTCAGCCTGCATTGAAGTCACTCCTCTAACCGCTGGAAGAGATACACATCTGCACTCAAAATAAAAGCCTTCCCTTTAACACTCTTTAACAAAAAACCTTCTAACACACAAACCTCAAGATTTCTATTACAATAATTTTTTCAAAGACTTCTGAAAGACATAACCCATTCAACCAAGAATCATGCTTTCATTCCAGTTTAAAATTACACCCAGCAATTCAGAAGCGATTCAGAGCATCTACAGCAACACATTTCAGGAAGTCTGTCAGGTACTTAATTCTACATAAAGAATTAAGTGCAAGAATATATACTCTCTTTGTGCATTTGTTTAATACTTATTAATTGGTCTCACTATCATTTTTCATGTTTTCTGAGATAACTCGAGGGGTATAGAAAAAGTCACCAAATAAATGTGAATAATGATGATTACAGAGATTCGAACTGAGGACAAAATCTCCTTATTCTACATTCGATTTAAATAATCTTCACAGGAGTAGTAAAGTGTAACTCCTTCCCGCAGAGGGCTGCAGTGACATAAACTGATGTGACAGATGGACACACCATAGCCCACCCTAATTAGCATTCATTAGCATACTAAGTTGTATCTTGATCAGGCAGCGAACACAAGGTGTGCACAGAAACAGCATTTTCATGAACCCCACCCAGCTAAGATGCCTCTCTTCACCTTGGTGGGGGAACTTCATAGGATAATGATACCATGATGCTTGGTGCTAAGTCCTGTGCCACAAACAGAAAAGGTTTCAGGCTTAGGTGGAGGCAACCTAGAGAGGAGTGACTATTTCAAAAGAGAAACTTAGGTTAAGTAGGACACAGAGAAATGTGAGACTTAAAAGACATGAAGGTCCCCAGAGATGGGAGAGGATTTGGAAGGGGAGTGGGAGAAAGGAGATCGTTTTTTACCTTTGTTTTTAAAGAAAAGTCATTCCCTGAAATTGAGGAAAGAGATCTTGTTTGTGTATCATTTCAGTGTGTCTATGTTGTCTTTGCTGTTAGTGTGAAAAGCCTTTTATTTCAGTAGAAAAGAAATCAATAGAGAGAGGAAGAAAAGAAGGAAAATGAGTGCACACCACCACCTGCTTTCCTGGGAAGATAGAAAGCATCAAAAGAAGATACATGTAAGGTGTTTTGAGCACAATAAATATATGTTTTTTTTTTTTTTTTTTTTGGCACTGCCCTTCAGGATGATGTTGGAAAAAAAAAACAACCACTTTCTCCTTCTAGGGCTGTGGGGTCATCAATTGAAGGGAAATTGCTTCCACCAGCTGATGACGCCCAAATCCATTCCTCTAATTTCAGATCCTTCTTTTGAGCTTGGTGCCCCTATATCTAAGGATTTACAGGACACTCATTCATATAGACGTCCAAGTATTTCTGGAGTATGTACCATGAGGCAGGAAGTGTATAGTGAAGAATCTGGGCTGAGTTTATTATTTAGTTTTGGACAGAGACAAGTGAGAAGAAACTGTTACTGCCGAGAGGGAGAATCACTGCGAGGGAAGCACACACAGGCGCCCCACCCTGCCTGGGGCCATGGAGGCCAGGAAGTAAGTGACACTGGAGTCTAGACCTGAGATATGAGGAGGGATTGCCCGGAGGAAAGCTCAGGGAGACGCCACAGAAGATGCGGGAAAACAGGTAAGGGCCACAGCCTTTTCAAACACCCAGAGAAGACAGAGATGATAGCATGCGTGATGGAGAAACAGTGATGTTTGGGATGGCAGGAATGTCTAGCAAGCTTCAGGCACTGCAACGTCTAACCCTCCCCCTCCTTTTGTATTCTCTCTTCTTGTGAATGACACTATGGCCATCCCAGTCACCCGCGCCAGCCACCTGCACATCTTCCTGTTTCCCTTTCTTTTCATTCCTCCCCCAAATCCAATAAACCACCACCTTTCTTCTAAGAGTCTTGCAGACAGGGATCCTCTTCTCCAAGCCCCTCTTCTCTCCCCTAGACTGCTGTGATGGTCCCCGTGCTTATCCTCCTGTCTTTACCTTGTCCCCTCCAGCCCATGAGACACATCGTTGTTGGAGTGCTCTCTGCAGAAAGCAGAGTCTGTCTCATCATTTCCCATCACCACCCCTCAGTGTCTACTCATGGCCCTCAGAATTAGTTAGCATCTACTTCATCTCAGGGCATGCGAGGCTTGGTATGATTTGACCTCTACTCAAACTTGTAGACCCTCCTATTTTCAGCCACTCTCCTGCATCTATCCTAAGATCCCATTGCATGGAGCTTCCTTCAGTTACCAGAGCTTGCCCAACTCTCAAATTGAGTATTTTGTGTTTATTCTTTCCTTAAATGTCCCCACATTTCCTGTCTAGTTAATTCTATTATTTTATAATTCTCAGTGGAGACATCACCAACTGTGAGAAGCCTCCTTTGAAAGCCTCATTGCCAGTCTAGCTGGGGAAGCCTACATGCTTCCAAGCGGCCTGTGCTCTCCTCTCCCATAGCAGAAGTCACTGAGTCTGTCTGTTCCTCATCAGGCTCAAAGTGCTTTGAGGGGCAGGTACCAATTATTTCATCTTGTATTCATTTGAGCCTAGCACAGTGTCCCCAAGCATTCATTCACTCTATTCTGCTTTTTTAACCACCTCAAGATGTTATAGTATGTTTCTGTGTAGTATTTGCCCCATTTTAAGGCAAGCTGTACAATGCCAGGGAGTTTGTTTTGTTTGATCCGTTGCCATGACAATGGTACCTGGCAGAGGATAGGTATTGAAGTAATTGTGTATTTGTTGAATGAATGAGTGAATGAATCTGATGTTCATGCCCTGATCCTAGCTTTGGTCCATTACGACTTCATCATGGCAAATCCCTATTTTTTCAGTTTTCTTTGACCTGAGATTCTTTAGTAAGTGGTTGCTGACTAACTATTTGACATTGGACAAGTTGCTAATCCCCTCTCTGTCTCAGTTTCTCCTTTGGTGAGGAGAAATCTAGCTTCATTAAACTGACATGCAGTTAAATCTACTTCATTAAATTGACATGAGAGTTAAATTAGTTTATTCATGTACAATAATTAAACAGTACCTAGCACATGGTAAATGTCCAGTAAATGTTAGCTATCATCATCATCAAAATTACCCCCATCTTGTTTTTATATCCCACACTCCTTTAAAATCATTCTTTGAAACATTTTTCCTCCTACAAAGTCTTCAAGCAATAACTGTCCCAATTATTTTAGGGGCCATAGGACAGCTTCATGCAGAGTCTCTAGCATAATGCTAGATAGTTATTAAATGCTTGACTAGAATGACAATTTGGAATTCCTCTTTTAAAATACTGGCATCTTGATGTGCAGGTCATCTTTTCAGATTGCCCCATACTGAACTGATCTGCACTATTCAATAGAAAATGAGTTTTTGGGAAACAGGGTTTTCTTGTCTATTCTCTCACTTCAGTTAGGAATAAGAGTTATAAGCAGAATAACAATAGTATTTCTATTTTTATACATGACATCTATCCACCTGTTTTTCAAAATCTGACACCTGAGCCAGATAGATTTCATCCTAGCTTTATTTTCTTTCTTTTTCTTTTTTATTTTTGGAGAGGCTGGGATAATACCTGCACAGTGAGAGCAAAGCCATGGCCCCAGAAGCAAGGAGAGCTCATCCTAGGTTTAGAAAGGAACTTAAATGAGGAAAAAAACCTTCCTCAGGTGCTCCAAGAACCAAATAAACACATGTTCACAGTGGCATTTCCATGGAGATGTTAGAAAGCCAATCTGAGCATGCTATTCCAGGTAAGTTGAACAGGTGCAAGTTAAGCATGGTGGCTTGCATTCCTATAATGCCAATAAAAGCTTTAATGCTCTGGAGATTAATTAATGATAAAAACAAGATCTTGCTGGCATCTGCGATGAATGCTTGTGGGTATTGAATACATAGCCTGACACAGGTATGTGTGTCTGTATATGTGCATTGAGTTTAAGCATTGTCCAAAAGATGGCACTGTTTGTGTTTTTATCATGTTTAATTGCAAACTTTATACTATCTAGGCATATTAATGAACTAAATTAAGACAGAGCAGATATGTCATCCTCCACACAAATCAAACTTCTACTTTATTATAGGCCCTTTCAAACTCTTCATCTCATTCCTCACGAAATGACTATGCCCAAGCTGTGAAATGCAATAACTGCAATGTCAGCAAAACTTTTATTTATCAAACACTTTTTTTTCTATCTTAAAGGGGATTATAAAACCTACCTTTGAAATCATTACAGATACATGACAGAAGATGGATAATTGTGACATATTCAACTTTTCAATCTTGGGAAGCTAGATTTTTCAAATATAAGTACTTCTTGATCATTTAAATGTGATTACACATGTAACACACAACTGGTAGTTGCAGGTAATTATTAAAAAGCATTGTTCTTTGTAATTACTAACACAGCAAAAGGAGAAATCTCCAAATAACTTTATGAGGGCAAATAGGAAATTAGCTCCAATAACATTCTATAATCTCAAAATGTACTAGGGGATACTTCTGTGTGGGAGTGAGACATGCTGAGAGATGGCTTTTTAGAAGCACTCTGATGTTGCAGTGGACATACACAATTTTGCCCGTATAGCACGTGTTTTGGAAATCACCGTTCCTCATTCTTAAGTGACTTGCAGTCATTGTTCATCGGCCAAAGCAAGTCAAATGGCAACCCTAAATTCAATGGGTTATGGAAGTGCAGGACTGCTATGTTCCTGAAAGGGTGGGGGAAAAGTGAAGTATTTAGATAATGTGTACTATTACCTAAATTCAGGGTGTGATTTGCATAAGCCTAGAAGCAAAAGCCAGTGAGTGGTTTCACCAAGTTGGTGGAGAACAGGTTTGTTAGATACGGAGATAAATAAAATTCCATAAAAAAACCTTTCCCTAATGACAAAGAATCATCAGGGAGAAATGACACAGAATTTGCATTAATGTACATACCAGAGTGGATTAGAATGTTTTTTACTCCAACACCTACAGAGTCACTTATAGCCAAGGCTAGATTAGAGCTTTATAGATCAGAAAACATTTTCCCTTTATGCAAAAAATTTTCAGGGAACTAATGTTCTTTTTGATACCAGCAGAAAGCAAACAGTGTTAAGATACTTTTATTATGGTAGGTACCATTTGAAATATGTTCCCAGCAATGTAAAAGAGCAGCAAAGGAGTAGCCTGCTAAGAGTTCTGTAACAATTAGGAACTTCCAAAGAACGAATAAAGATTTCTCTTATGCATATTTAATAATAGCTGAAATTTTATGGTAGAGAGTCCCAGGAATTTTTTGTCTATGTGTTTGTTTTTCTTTATTTCTTGCTCCCTATTGCATCCTTTAATATCTATAATACTTTGTAACATTCTCTTAGTGGCTTCAGTGTAATAACTTGTATTGGAATTATCTGTTCGTATTTTATGTTTCCTGAAGAACTGGGTATAAGGATACAAAGATAAGATTCATTGGCATAGGGAAGTTGCTTAGATGCAGAAAAAGCACTGAAAAAAACTAAGACACTAACTGGGATAGATTTGTTTCCTGTTAGTATCTGTGCATGTATGCATGAATGTTGTTGAACATTTGTTTTGCCTGATACTGTGTATCAAATGAGAACTGTTCAGTGACTTCTATAATGCATTTTAGGTGATCATTAAAAAGTAAGCTTGGGGCTGGGTGCAGTGGCACATGCCTGTAATCCTAGCATTTTGGGAAGCCAAAGTGGGAGGATTGCTTGAGATCAGGAGTTCAAGACCAGCCTGGGCAAAATAGTGAGACCCTGTCTACTCATAAAAAATTTAAAAAGTAAATAAATTAATAATAAAAACAAAAAGTGAATTTAATAATGTGGTTCACCTGCTGCAAGCTACGTAATGAATATGAATACATACTAAGTCTTAATGTATTTTTTTTTGAGATGGAGTTTCACTCTGTTGCCCAGGCTAAAGTGCAGTGGTGCGACCTCAGCTCACTGAAACGTCTGTCTCCTGGGTTCAAGTGATTCATCTGCCTCAGCCTCCTGAGTAGCTGGGACTATAGGCTCCCACCACCACACCCGGCTAATTTTTGTATTTTTAGTAGATTAGGGTTCATCATGTTGCCCAGGCTGGTCTTGAACTCCTGACCTTAAGTGATTCACCTGCCTCAGCCTCCCAAAGAGCTGGGATTATAAGTGTGAGCCACCAAGGCTGGCCCAATAAGTCTTAATGTATTTGAATACAGTAAAGAAGTTAAGTCATAGGCTTTGGAGTTGCATATAGCTCAGTGTGAAGCCAAGATGCTGTTTGTTTACTGTGTAATCTTGTCTAAATCACTTCACCTCTCTGAGCTTTAGTTTCCTCACCTGGCTTACCTAATCATGTTCACTTGAGTAATTTTAAGGTAACCTCATATGATTGTTTTGAGAATTAGACAATATAATTTACGTAAAGAACCAGGCGCAGTGTCTGAACATGGTAAGTAGTTAATAAATATTAGCTATTAATGATCAAAGTACATGATTTTTTTTTCCAAAAAATCTTCTTTGTCTCCTTAAACCTTGTGACAGGTAAACAGGAAAGGTATTATTATGTTCTGCTGCAGGACACGGAGACGCAGAGGGTTTAAAAGATATACTTTCAGGTCACCAGAGGAAGTCGTGCAAAGCTGAGGTCTAGTGACGTCCAGCTCAGTGACATCTTCCTGCCATCACCATGTGGATAGTTACACTAATAAGCACTCCCATCTGTAAGCCATCTACATCCATGGTTATTTAGTTTTATGTATCTAAATAGCCATACCATAGTATCCAGTGATTTAATCAAATGTGAATCTAGGTGTTGTTGTGAAGGTATTTTGTACATGAGGGTAACATCTATGATCAGGTGACTTTAGCTAAGGAAAATTACCCTTCATTATGTGGGTGGGCTTCATTTAATCAGTTGAAGGTCTTAAGTGCAAAAGCTGAGGTTTCCTGTAGAAGAAGAAATTCTGCTCTGAAACTGAAGCATCAGCACACACAAATGTGTGTACCTCCATTGGCATCTCAGCATCTGTAAGCAGGCTCTTGACTTTGAACACAAATGTTTCATGTTGAGATGGTGTCCCCAGCCCCAACACATAGGACTTTTCTGGATCCCAGTCCCTACAGTTATAGGATAAAATGTCAGGAAGAGAAAGTGAAGCTTAATATTACTTAAGTGAACATGACTAGGTAAGCCAGGGAGAAAATTATCTTAAAATTTTCTTTAAACGAAGAAATAGTTTGCTTTTCTTTTCCTTCCCACATAGGTAAGTTTCCTATGATTGTTTCCATCAGTACCTCATGACATCAAAGCCAAGAGGAAGGGTTATCCTTCCTGTGGCCACCCCCAACCAACAAAAACCCTATTACTTGTGTTTTGGATTTCACTCTTTCTTGCCCCTTCAGGGCCCTCACTCTATCAATTACCTCCTCCTTTCTGCTTTAACAAACTTTATTAATGGTGATGATGTTTTTGATGATGATGATAATAGTAATGATGATCTCCACGTGTAAACAGCTGCACTGAATCAAGTCACAATCCTATGAAGTAATTGTTGGTTTTTTCATTGAATAGATGAGAAAACTAAAGCTTAGAGAAGCTGCAGCCCATGCCCATAGCTGTACTATTAATAGCTAGAAAAGACCTGGAATTTAAAAACAAGCTTGTTTGAATCCAGTGCTTTCCCCAGTGGCTCCTTCATATCTTACTCAACTTGCTCAATTTTATTCTAACAGTAATTTAGCACAAGACATGAAGTCATTATTTCTTTAGCCTGTTTTAATTACAAAGCCTAGCTTCAAAAAAGTCTGCCAAACTGTTAAAATGGGGTCGGTCAAATCCTTATAAGTCCTGAGTTTTGCTATATCAGGTCTTCAGCCCAGGGTTTTCTCTCATCTTGGGCTGCCAAGCACTAGCAGCAAGGTTGTGGGAGGGGGTGTTCTCTGAGGACAACTTTCTACTCTTTAAAAGATGACAGTTGACTTTCAGTTTCTGGTCCAGCATATAAAAAGCTCGAAAGTAGCCACTATCTCCTAACAATAAGCAAAAAAACAGAACAAACTGAAAACTCAACAAATCTTCTTAGATTTTGATACAATTTTAGTACTTGTCCCTGCCCAAATCTCATGTTGAAATGTAACCCCCAGCTGGGCAAGGTGGCTCTCGCCTGTAATCCCAGAACTTTGGGAGGCCGAGGCGGGTGGATCACCTGAGGTCAGGAGTTCGAGACCAGCCTGACCAATATGGCAAAACCCTGTCTCCACTAAAAATACAAAATTAGCTGGGCGTGGTGACACGTGCCTGTAATCACAGCTACTTGGGAGGCTGGGGCAGGAGAATCACTTGAACCTGGGAGGCGGAGGTTGCATTGAGCCAAGACTGCACCGTTGCACTCCAGCTTGGGTGAAAGAGTGAGACTCCATCTCAAGTAAAAAAAAAAAAAAAGAAATATAATCACCAATCTTGGAGGTGGGACCTGGTGGGAGGTGTTTGGATCATGGGCAGATCCCTTATGAATGTCTTGGGCTATCTCCTTGGTGATAAGTGAGCTCTTGCTCTGAGTTCACATGAGATCTGGTCATTTAAAAGTGTGTGGCACCTCTCCCTACCCTTCTCTCTCTTGCTCCTGCTTTTGCCATGTGATCTGCCTACTCCCACTTCACCTTCTGCCATGATTGTAAGTTTCCTGGGGTCTCTCTAGAAGCTGAGCAGATGCCAACACCATGCTTCCTATAAAGCCTGCAGAACTGTGAACCAATTAAACCTCTTTTCTTTGTAAGTTACCCAATGTTAGGTATTTCTTTATAGCAATGCAAGAATGGCCTAATACAGATCTGTAAGAGAAGTGAGGTTACAGGGCAAACTGCTACCCTCACAAATTGGAGGTGGATATGGAGAATTAAAACCTATCAGAGTGGAAACCCATGAGCAGAAACCTCCACAAGAACCAGTGCTGGGTTCAAAAATCTTAAACTGTAATTAATAAATTGCTGGGGGCTCAGTATGGGCAAGAATGAGAATTAAAAACTCCAGGGTTCTCCAGTCACAGTGGGATCCTCACACCTTTGTGAGTTTTACCTCCATGAATTCAACCTGCTTCTCATGGTGTATATCAGAGAAAAATTCCTTCTTGCTCCAGCAGGGTGAAGGGAAAAGAAGCCATTTTGAAATATGTCAGAGATTTCTAATTCTTCTTAACAAGGTCTACTCTCAGGAGAAACTATTTAACCACAGCCTAATCTGCCAGGGGTTTAGCAGGGAAAGGGAAATACCCAACTCCAGGTCATCTAGCCATCTTGTCCAACTTAAAGGAAGGAAAACTGAGAAGCACTTGAAAACTTCACAGTCCCAGAGGTACAGGCTCATGAAAAGACTTTAGAAGTAATCGTAGAACCTTAGAATGCTTTCTTCCACAAGCGTCTTATTACTACATTATGAAAGGTCTATTTATAGCATTTTCTTCTACCTGGTGCATCATGTCCAAGTTCAAAAATATTCAAAGGCACTCTAAAAGGCAAGAACACAGTTTGAAGTGATGGAGCAAGCATCAGAATCAGACTCAGATATGGCAGGGATGCTGAAATTATTAGACCAAGAATCTAAAACAACAATTAATATGCTAAGGGCTTTAATGGATAAAGTAGACAGTATGTAAGAACAGATGGGCAATGTAAACCGAGATGGAAATTCTAAGAAAGATCAAAAAGGGATAAAAAATATTGTGACAAATGGTGTATGATTTCACTTACATGAGATGTCTTAAAAAGCCAAAATCATAGAATCAAAGAGTAGAATGATGTTGCCAGGACCTGGGGGGAGAAAGAAATGAGGAGTTACTAACCAACAGGCATGAAGTTTCAGTTTAGCAAGATGAATAAGCTCTAGAGATCTACTGTACAATATTGTACCTACAGTCAACAATAATGTATCACACACTTAAAATTTTGTTGACAGGGTGGATCTCATGTTAATTGTTTTTACCACAATAAAAAAAAGTTAAAACAACAACAATAACAACAATACTGTAATAGAAATGAAGAATGACTTTGATGGGCTTATTAGTAGACTGGACACAACTGAAGAAAAATACCTGAGCTTGAAGATATATCAATAAAAACCTCACAAACTGAAAAGTAAAGAGACAAAAGCCTGAAAAAAACAGAACAGAATATCCAAGAACTGTGGGAAAACAACCAAAGGTGTAACATACATGTAATGAGAATACCAAAAAGAGAAGGAAGAGGGAAAGGAATAAAGGAAATACTTGAAACAAACAATAACAGAGAACTACCCCCCAAATTAATGTCAGATATCAAACCACAGATCCAAGGAAGCTCAGAAAACACCAAAAAGAAAAAATGCCAAAACAACTACACATAGGATTATCACATCTACACTACATAAAATTAGAGGTAAAGAAAACAATTCTGAAAGGAGTCAGAGGCAAAAAAACATCTCACCTACAGAAGAGCAAAGATAAGAATTGCGTCTGGCTTCTCAGAGACCATGCAAGCAAGAAGAGAATGGAGTGAAATATTTAAAGTGTTGAGAGAGGGGAAAAAAACCTAACCAGAGTTCTGTTCCTGGTGAAATAATTATTCAAAAGGGAAGGAGAAATAGATTTTCTAAGACAAACAAAAATTGAGGAAATTTGCTGCTAGTAGACTTGCCTTGCTTGCAAGAAATGCTAAAAAAAAAAAAAAGTTCTTTAAAAAGAAGAAAAATTATATAGGTCTGAAATTTGGACTACATAAAGAAAGGAAGAGCATTGAAAAATGAAGAAGTGAAGGTAAAATAAAAACTTCTTATTTTTCTTATTCTTAACACCTGGGTATTTATCCCGTGTATTCAAGGCTGGTTCAATATTTGAAAATTAATGTAACTCATCACATCAACAGGCTAAAGAAGAAAAATCACATGATTATATGAATAGATGCAGAAAAAGCATTTGACAAAATCCAACACCCATTCCTGATTGAAAAAAAGAAAAAAAACCCAGGAAATTTGGAATAGAGGGAACCTTGCTGAACTTGATAAAGAATATCTACAAAATACCTAGAGCTAACATGACACATAATGGTGTGAAACTAGGAGTTTTCCCACTAAGATCAGGAACAAGGCAAAGATGTCCCTTACCATTCCTCTTCAACACTGTACTAGAAATTTTAGCTAATGCCATAAGAGAAGAAAAGGAAATAAAATATATACTGAGAGTGAAGGAAGAAATAAAACTCTCATGGTTTGCAGATGACATCATTATATATGTAGAAACCCTGAAAGAATTATCAACAACAAAAAAAAAACTTCTGGAACTAGTAAGTGATTATAGGAAGGTTGCAGGATACAAAGGTAATATACAAAAGTCAATTTCTTTCTTATATACCAGCACCGGACAACTAGAATTTGAAATTAAATATGAAATACAGCTTATGCTAACACTTCTCAAAATGAAATACTTACATATAAATCTAACAAAATATTCATAATATCTCAATAAAAACCTACAAAACTATGACTAAAGAAATCAAAATAGAATTAAATAAATGGAGAGACATTCTATGTTTATAGATAAGAAGACTCAATATTGTCAAGATGTCAGTTTTTTTCAACTTGATCTATAGATCAAATGAAATTCCAATAAAAAACCCAGCAAGTTAGTTTGTGGATAGCAACAAACTATTCTAAGGTTTATGTGGCAAAAGACCCAGAACAGCTGACACAATATTGAAGGAAAAGAAAAATTTGGAGTACTGTTAATACCTGACTTCAAGATTTAATATAAAGCTATAGTAATCAAGATGGTGTGATATTAATGAAAAAATAGACAAGTAGATCAATAGAACAGAATAGAGTCCAGATATAGACCCACATAAATATATTCAACTGAACTTTGACAAAGGGATTTAAGGCAATACAACAGAGAGAAGGTAGTCCTTCAACAAATGGTGCTGGAACAAGCATATATACATATATCGACATGTGAACCTAGAACAGACTTTATACCCTTCACAAAAATTAATTCAAAATGGGTCACAGACCTAAATATAAAACACCCAATAATAAAACTTCTAGAAGATAACATAGAAGAAAATTTAGGTGGCCTTAGGTTTGACAATGACTTTTTGGATATGACACCAAAGGAATGCTTCAATGCTTTTTAGATATGACAACAAAGGAATGCTGTTGTTCATGAGGGAACAACAGACACGGGGGCCACTTAGGAGTGGAGGATGGGAAGAGGGAGAGGAACAGAAAAAATAACTATTGGGTACTAGACTTAGTATCTGGGTAACAAAATAATCTATACAACAAACCCCCGGGACATGAGTTTACCTATAAACAAACCTGCACATGTACCCCTGAACCTAAAATAAAAATTTTTTTTTTTAAAAAAAGAGGAGATTAGGACACACAGAGTGAGGCATCAGGGGCACACATGCATAGAGGGACAACCATGTGAAGAGACAGCAAGAGGGCAGCCAGCTACAAGCCAGGGAGAGAGGCCTCCCTGGAAGCTCAGGGAACAGAGCTTCCCTTATGGCCGTCAGAGGAAACCTACCCAACCAGCACCTTGATCTTGGACTTCCAGTCCCCAGAACTGTGAGAAGATAATTTTTTGTTGTTTAAGAAAAAAATAAAAAGGAATTATTCATGTAAGGAAGAAATTATACATTGGTCTTCATTAAAATTAAAAATTTCTGCTTGAAAGACAAGCCACAGATGGGGAGAATTTGCAAAACGCATATCTGATAATGGGCTGCTATCCAAAATATACAAAAAAACTCTTAAAAACACAATAATAAAATCCAAACGACCTGATTTAATATGTGCCAAAGACATTAATAGACACCTCACAACAGAATGATGTCAAAAAAGATGTTCCTTATCACATGTCATCAAGGAAATGCAAATTGAAACAATCATATATCACTACATACGTGTTAGAGTGGTCAAAATCCAGACCACTGACAACCCCAAATGCTGAAAAGGATGTGGAACAACAGGAATTCTCATTCATTGTTGGTGGGAAAGCAAAGTAGTACAGCCCTTTTGGAAGACAATTTTGTGGTTTCTTACAAGACTAAACATACTCTTACCATGTGATCCAGTAATCACCTTCCTTGATATTTTTCCAAAGGAATCAAAAACTTATGTCTACACAAAATCTGCGCACAAATGTTTATAACAGCTTTGTTTATGATTGCCAAAACTTGGAAGCAACCAAGATGTCCTTCAGTAGGTGAATAAATAAATAAACTGTGGTACATCCGGAAAATGGTGTATTATTCAATGCTAAAAAGAAGTGAGCTGCTAAGCTATGAAATGACATGGAGAAAACCTAAATGCATATTATTAAACGAAAGAAACCAATATGAAAAGGCTACATGCTATATAGTTCCAACTGTATGACATTCTAGAAAAGTCAGAATGATAGAGACCGTAAAAAAATCAGTGGTTGCCAGGGGTCGGGGAGTGGGAGGAATGAATAGGTGGAGCAGAGATTTTTAGGGCAGTGAAAACCCTCTGTATGATACTATAATGGTGGATATGATATGTACCACTATACATTTGTCCAAACCCGTAAGATGTACATCACCAATATTATCACCCTAATATAAACTATGGTATTTGGGTGATAATGATGTATCAATGTAGGTTCATCAGTTTGTACGTATCACTCTGTAAATAAATGCAAATGTATCACTTTGGTGGGGGATATTGATAATGGGAGAAGCTATGAATGTGTGGGAGCAGGGGCCATATAGAAAATCTATGTATCTTCCTCTCAATTTTTCTGAGAATCTAAAACTGCTTTTAAAATTAGACTGTATTAAAAATAAAGAAATAATGAGGGTTGCTGCTCTTCTATTTCCTATAGAGCAGAAAATTCATGCTTGGAGGTGGGAATTCTTGGCACTGGGGCCTCCCTGTGCTTTGAACTTATGTTGTTGTAGAGTGCCTGATATGGGCTCACCAATCTCCTCTTTTATCCATGGTCACTTGCCATCATGGACCCCTTGCATCCCTGCCGTAATTTCTGTCTTGTCCTATACTTGGGAATTTCATGAAAGGTGATTTTTAAAACCCAACATTTATAGTCAAGAGCATGGACCTTAGAATCAGAAAGCCTTGAGATGGAATTCCACCTCAATTATTTGCTATTTGTGTGACACTGGACAAGCTGCTTAACCTACCTATGCCCCATGTTTCCTCTGGAAATGCAACACATCCCTGCTTCAGTGGGTTGGCAAAAGGAATGTAGTAGATTATGTGTGTAAGAAAGCTTATGTCACTCAGCGCATGAGGTAAGCCCTCAATATACGACATCTATTTTCATTCCTGTTGGATCCAGATGCTTGTACCAATTTTATGTAAATTACCACCTAAATGCATGTAGTCTTATGGTTTCCTCTTATTGCTCCATGAGCGAAACCGAATGCTCCCTAAAGCCAAAAGAATGATGCTCACATTTCAGTATTGAACATATAGTAATTGCTCCATAAACATTTATCAAATTGATTCATGGAATTCCTACTGTATGTAGTGTGTGGTGCATCAAATTAAGTATTAGACTACAGATGTACCTATCTTTGAGGAATTTATGGTTTAACAAAGAATTTCTCAAAAGAGCTTGTAATTCTATATTTTCTCTCTTAACCAGTTCCAAATGTACTCATTGCTAGAAATGAGTTAGTGGCTGGAAATTTAAGCACATGGTATGTTTTCACATCTCCTCACATAAATGGACAGACCCAATAAATCATAGAACCATGATCTGAAATGAAGTTGGGAGAAACTATTTTCAGTACTATAAGCAATGGCCTGAAACCCCTGCCTCCCTGGCTGTACATCTGCCTCTCTTAACACCAATGAGATGGTGAAGATATGTGTCACCTTTTACGTCCCGTGGTTTGCTCCCTCTTCGAGCCTCACAGTTTGCTCATCGGTAAAATGGAGTAATGATAATACTTGTGAAGATTAAATTAGGCTATGTTAAGAAACGGCTAACTTCTGACTTCTATTAGGCATTCGATAAGCAGCAACTGGCATTTCTTGGCTTCACTTCTCAGCTGAGCTTTGGTGTCCATCACCCTAGCTGCCCTTCCCCCATATGCCAACTTATCTCCCTCTGTTTCCCTTGGCAGGGATGGCTCCTGTCTTTTTCACTGCTGTATCCCTAGCACCTAGTAGTGTGTGTACATGAATAGAGCTCTAAAGATGTTTGACAGCCAAGGATTATATTATAAATACAGGATTACTGTGTGAGGGGCAGCCTAGCTTCTTCCTATAGTAATTTTCCCCATACAATATATGGTAGTTGCTCAACCTGCCACAAAAAGGCTTCTCTAAAACACTATGAGGTTTTCTACATTTAAAAATTTCTATTGGCTGGGTGCGGTGGCTCACGCCTATAACCCCAGCACCTTGGGAGGCCAAAGCAAGAGGATTGCTTGAGCCCGGGAATTTGGCAATATAGCGAGACCCTTTCTCTAAAAAAAATGTTTAGAAATTAGATGGGCATAGTTGCACATCCTTGTAGTACCAGCTCCTTGGGAAGCAGAGTTTGGAGGCTTGACTGGGTGATTCCTAGAATAATTAAACAGAATTACCATATGATCCAGCAATTCCAATTTTGGGTATAAACTCAAAATAATGAAAAGTAAAAATGTAAACACACTTATACACCCATAGCAGCATTATTCACAAAAGCCAAAAGCTGGAAAAAAACCCCAACATCCATCAAAGGATGAATGGATAAACAGGATGTGTTATATACATACAATGGAATGTTATTCAGCCTTAAAAAGAGAATGAGATTCTGATACATGCTACAACATGGATGAACTTAGAAAACGTGCTAAATAAAATGAACCATGCACAAAAGGGCAAATATTGTATGATTCTACTTATGCTATATCTAGAAAATTCATAGAGACAGAAAAGAATATAGTAGTTCCCAGGGATGGAGGGGAGCAGGTGGAAAGGGGAGTTATGTAATGGGTACAGAGTTTCTGTTGGGGGTGATGAATAAGCTCTGGAGATGTGATGATTGGGACGGCTGCACAATGATGTGACTATACTTAATGCTGCTGAACTGTATACTCGGAATTGTTAAAATGGTAAATGTTATGTATATTTTATTGCACGCAAAAAGTCTTATTTAGAACAGTTCAACCCAGCAGGAGAATCTTTTCTGCTCCTGCTGACAGGGAGCAGGGGCAGGGAAGGAGCTTCCTCCCAGAAACTCCGGCCTAGGCAGCCTCCCCCGTACTGCTTGGCACTTGTAATTACCACTAGCGTCCGACTGTTCCTCACAGTCTCAACTGGGGACTGTGTCAGTTGGCCCCTGTCACATCCTGATTGCCTTGCAGAAACTGCCTTCCTGGGCTGTAATTGTCTTTTCAGATTACCTGGATGCACGGATGGTAATCATTTGCTTGAACGTCATTGTGTCCTCAGCATGACACTAGAGGCTGGGCATAATAGAGCGTGAATAGAATTCAGGTGACTTGAAATTTGGTTTCCCCAATTGATTTTTTCCCCACCCCACTCCCCAACCCTTCTCAGCTTCTCTGGCACATTGTAGCTTTCACTTCCTTGACAATATGGGCCGATTCTCTGCGTAGAATTGGCATCTTGGTGCTCATTTGCATTTTCTACTGATGACATCCATATCAGAAGAAACCTGCCTATACTGTAGATCAAAATGATTTTTTTCCATCCTTGGCTGCCAGAACAATTCTTATCACTGAAGATCAAATATATTCCATGAGCTCATATATCATCATTACCTACAATACAAATTCTGAAATCAAAGCAGACCTAGCAATTTTATTGATGTTCAGAGCGGAACAGAGCCCAGGTCACCCTGAATCAGTTGCACTGCCTTTGCCTTGCTGACAGCAACAAACATGTCACTGACAATATTACCAAAGAAAAGATGACTCAGTAAGTTCCATGCAGAAGGTAACTTGTCAGTGACAGGGATGGGATATTTTTATCCTTATAACTCAGTGCTAATGAAATTGGTGGGAAGAACATCTGACTGAGAATGTGTCCCCCAGGGAGCAGGGAGAAGCAGAAAGCACCAGAGTTGGCCTCTTTTCAAAGTCATTTTTCTCAGTACTCTCATGATTTAATCAGGTGGTCTTAACAAGAGCTGAGGAGTGGAGGACCAGAAGCAATAACCAGTAAGGCCAGTTTTGTCATTCTTAAGCATGGCCTGTGGACAGCTCTGTAAGGCATGGACAATCTGTCATGCCTGGATCTCAGTTTTCTCATTTGTGCAGTGGAAAGAATCACACTATATGGTCCTTTGATTTTTGGAGGATTAAATGCTTTTCGTCAAGTGATTTGAGATCTAAGAATAGAAAGAATTATAATACAGGCACATCTCACTCTCATTTTACAGTTGTTAGCAATTATTGAGATACGGAAAGAAAGATGCCCAGCCACAAGAGGTTACCATCTGCCCTTTACTGGCATTTGGGGAAGGAAAGGAAATTAGAAAAGAAAAAGAAAATGTCAGTATGTTAGAAGAAGATGAAGGGAAGGAGATAGGGTAAGACATTGTGCCAGTGGTCCCCAAGACCACCCTCAGGTTTGATGATTTACTAGAAAGACGCACAAGGCCCAGAAAAGCAGTTACACTCATGGTTATGGTTTATTACAGCAAAAGGATATGGATGAAGCAGCAAAGGAGAAAGATACATAGGTCAGATTTTAGGAAAGATGAGGGACAGAGTTTCTAGTTATCCTCTTCCGGTGGAGTTACATAGACAGTGTTTAATTCTCTCAGCAACAATGGGTGACAACATGTACTAAGTATTGCCAAACAGGGAAGCTCACCCCAGCCTTGGTGCCCAGTGAGTTTTATTGGGAACCAGTCACGTAGACAGGTAGTGCCCACAGAACTGGCCTTAGCTACTCAGTCTCCAGCTTCCCTAAATGGCCAAACTGACACAGCATGGTCCACAGCCTCAGGTATACAAAAGCATGCATCTACCATAAGGAACATTGTCAGCATAAACTATCTGGTGCAGCCCTAGGCCCCGGGTATACAAAGACAAACTTATCAGGCAGGATATTCCAAAGGCTCAGAGAATATCTCGCAGCAGCTGGTCAAGAGCCAGTCCTTCCTTTGAAATGTGCTGGGTTTGGGGTCTGCTGCACAAACGTGAAAAGAAGTGAAGTCCAAATTCCTTCCACCTGCTCTCACTGAGGACAGAACTGTGACTGCCTAACAGGTTCACCTTGCTGGTTGCCTAGACAGAGCCAATTTATCAAGACAGGTGAACTGCAATAGAGAAAGAGTAATCCATGTGGGGATGGCTGTGTGGGAGACCAGAGTCTTATTATTACTCAAATCAGTCTCCTGAGCATTTGGGAATCTGAGGTTTTAAGAATAATTTGGTGGGTAATGGGGGCCAATGAGCAAGGAGTGCTCATTGGTCAGGTTGGAGATGAAATATTAGTGAGTCAAAGCTGTCTTCTTGTGCTGGGTCAGTTCCTAGATGGGGGCCACAAGATCAGATGAGCCCATTTATAGATCTGGGTAGTAGC
Organism: Pongo abelii; assembly: GCF_028885655.2. Lineage (NCBI taxonomy): Eukaryota > Metazoa > Chordata > Mammalia > Primates > Hominidae > Pongo > Pongo abelii. The sequence continues at coordinate 47,678,784 of NC_071999.2, forward strand.
AGCTGATCCATCAAGTGCAGGGTCTGCAAAATATCTCAAGCACTGGCCTTAGGTTTTACAATAGTAATGTTATCCCCAGGAGCAATTTTAGGAGGATCAGAATCTTGTGGCCTCTAGCTGCATGACTCCAAAATCATAATTTCCAATTTTTTGGCTAATTTGTGAGTCCTACAAAGGCAGTCTTGTCCTCAGGCAAGAAGATTTGTTTTGGGAAAGGGTTGTTATCATCTTTGTTTTAAACTTTAAACTAAATTCCTCCCAAAGTTAGTTCAGCCTGTGTCCAGGAACGAACAAGGACAGCTTGGAGGTTAGAAGCAAGATGGAATTGGTTAGGTCAGATCGCTTTCACTGTCTCAGGCATAATTTTGCAATGGTGGTGGTTTCAGAACAATGTTAAATGTGCTGAAATCCTACATGCTATGGAACTGCTGAAAAGCTAAAGCCATATTGCAAACACATAATTCATCCATGACTATTCCTTTTTCTCAAGCATCTTTTAATATTCTTCATTTTTCAGACTTGATTCACCAAATTTCTTTTAGAACTCAAGGCCAGGAAAACAATTACCCTTCATGTTACCTTTTCACCTGCTTTCTTTAAAAGCCAATGAGAGCATCTTTCCCTCTTCCTTGGCTGCCAGGGTGTTCAGAGGGAAGTTTTGTGCTTATTGTCTGCAGCCTATTTTCTGACACAATTGCTCTCTTCTCTTCCCCTCCTCAGTGTGACAGAGTAGAAAGAGCATAGTTTTGGACCCAAAGACATAGATTCAGATCCTGACTATTCAACACACTGACTGTGTGGCCTTAGACCAATCACTTAACCCCTTTAACCGTATGTCCTTGGTAAAATGACTTTTCAAGGTTGTTGAAAAGATTAGAGATAAGGACATAAAGTGCCTGGTGCTTGGTAGGTGCTAAATAAAGGATAGCCATCTTTTTTTTTTTTTTTTTTTCTAAAAAATAGTCTCCCAAAGTGCTGAGATTACCCTTTTAGTTATTTTTAAATGTACAATAAATTACTGTGAACTGTAATCACTCTGCTCTGCTATCAAATATTAGCTCATATTCATCCTATCTAACTACATTTTTGTACCCATTAACCATCCCCACTCCCTTCCACTTTCAGCTACCCTTCCCAGTAACCATCATTCTACTGCCTATCTCCAAAAGTTTAATTGCTTTAATTTTTAGCTGCCACAGTGAGAACATGTGAAGTTTGCCTTTCCATACCTGGCTTATTTCACTTAACATAATGACCTCCAGTTCCATCCATATTGTTGCAAATGACAGGATTTCAGTTTTTTTCTTTTTTTTTTTTTTTTTGGCTGAACAGTATTTCATTGTATATGTGTACCACATTTTCTTTATCCATTCATCTGTTGATGGACACTTAGGTTGCTTCCAAATCTTGACTATTGTGAATAGTGCTGCAATAAACATGGAAGTGCAGATATGTCTTCAACATTCCTTTATTTTGGGTATATGCCTAACAGTGGGATTGCTGGATCACATGGTAGTTCTATTTTTATTTTTTTGAGGAGCCTCCATACTGTTATCCATAATGGCTGTACTAATTTACATTTTCACTAACAACATATAAGGGTTCTCTCTTCCCCACATCCTAAAGGGTAGTTATTCTTATTACCACATCTTTTTCTTTTCCTGCATTAATGATTTATTTTTAATCTTTGAGATATTTTTGTTATTGTTGTTAATGCATTACTAAACCTCCTTAAATCTCCTTGATGCGGACAGGATTACACACTATAAATGACTTTTAAGAGGTACTTTGTGTGGTGGATGTGAGAAGAGGCCTCACAGGTTTCTGATTGCAGGAAGCAAATCGACCAATGGCCCCAAATCCTGTGCTTTGAAATCCACAGCTGCATTTGTGCTGAGGCCATCTTCCCATTGGGCTGCTCCCTGATGAATACCACAGGCATACTAAGGAAGACCCCTTCCCAGGAAATGCAGTGTCTCTTTGATAAACAATTTTGCCCCATCAGGCTTCCTGAGCTTTTCTTAGAACTGCCCTGTGGTCCAAGATGCATGCCCTCAACCCTCCTGTAACTGTAATAGGTCCATTGCCCGACGTGTGGCAAGTCAGTACACTGAGACACCAGGTTGCAGCAGAGAAAGAAGTTTAATTATAAGGCTGCCTAACGAGGAGATAAGAGGGAACCTCAAATCTGTCTCCCCAGGGAGTTCTGGGCTAGGATTTTTAAGAGTGTGGAGATTGTTGATTGACGGAAGAGTGCAGGGTGAAGTCATGGAGGAGGGAGATGAAGAAACTGTATTCTCATGCTGATCTGGTTCCTTTGTGGAGGTCTTCAAACTGCTTGCCATCAGCTGTTCAGCTGTTTTGCTGGAATTCAGGACCTGAAAATCACCTAAAGCAATAGCCTCATTATTCTAAGGTCAGAAATTTTATCTCTAGGAACAATGGGGTTGCAAATGGTCAGTATCTAGTGTTATGGTGACTTTTAGCAACAAGGAAGTGGGCCAAGGTGCAGCCTGATTACTGCTTAATTATAACTATATGTCTGTCCAGAATTCGGGTTAACCCTGTGAGCATGGCTTCACTCCTTCCTTCTAGCCTCTCTCTCTCACTCGAGACAGACCTGCATTGTCATCTGATGGTTCTCTCAGCCTCTCCTGAATCCCTCCACATTTTCTGTAATACATTCGTTCCATGTTTAAATCTCATCTCAGCATCTGCTTTTTGGAAGCTCCAGAGTTGTCCATAGACTGTTGGCCTAGAATGTGGTGATTGACAGGGTGAGAAACTCTTCTCTCTTTATGGAGAATGAGCTGTACCCATTTGGGACCCAGTGTAGTGGTAGCAGTACCTTCATCGAGCTGTGATCTTAGTACTCGCTCTGCAACAAATCCACATGTGTAGTAACTGGAGACACTCTTCTCACTCTTCCTTGGGGTGCTTGGTTGCATTCTAGAAGGAAGGAGTGGTCCACACCTTGCAACTTCCATCTTGGACACAAGATCATCCCGGACCAAAAGAAAAATCACAAAGACCCTTTTTGTGTCTGGTCCTCAGGGGATTGAGCTATTTAAAAGTTCTGATATGAATGTTTATAGGATGGATTTTCCTTCCTTAAGCAAAACACCTCCCACCATGGAGCATTCCTCGACTGACTAAATTACATTTTAACGCAGATTCTCAGCTGTTTACCTGTCCTACCTTAATCAATAAGGCACCGAGAACAAATAGCTTGACATCTATTAGCTGAATCAGTGTGAAAACATTGTGGAGCTTATTATTGCACCTCCAACTCTGTTCAGATAACTGAAACTAATTGAAACTATTTTAAAAGCTCATGCATTTGGGACAGTTTTGATGCTATTCAGTCTCAGCCGAGACAGTGATTCTTCTGAATATATCTATATTACTAGAACATTACTTGCCATGTACTGGCACTGTTTACCTGTTCTAGATACAAGCCCCAATCATAACCATGGCTCAGCCAAGCTCTGAACCCAAAGGGCCCACCTGAAGGGAGAGGGGAGAGAGTAAGTGTGTGAAGGGTGTTCTAGGCAACCAGAAGCAGACAGTTGGCCACACGTATACAACAGGCCAGGAGCTCGGCCTGAGTGGGTGAAGCTCTGGGACAAGGGTGTCTTGTAGCTGGTAATTGGCAGAAATCCAAGCACAGCAAATGACCAAACCTGAGAAGGCCCATCAGTCAGTGGTGCGGCTCCATTCCCTGAGATGGAAGGATCTTGGTCAGCAAAGTGCAGCAGAGACTCAGGCAGGGGCAGAAAGAGCGGGAAGCCAGTTATTAGCAGGAGACTGGGTAAAAAATAAGGCAGAATCCTACATGCTGGAAATGCATTCTGAGGTCAGATTGTGGTTCCATTCTGAGGACAGTGTGGAAGCAGTGTCAAAGCTGACAGTACTGCAGGGAAAAGCTTCTTACCTTCCTGACAAGGCAGAGGATGGGTGTCTGATTGCAGAGTGTAGGAGAAGATCAAATTTCCTATAAGCCTGTGGGGTGAGGCTGGGGACAGAGAAGGGAAGAAAAGGATCAGGGAAGGAAGGGGTTAAATTAAGAACGTTCAGGAGATTGAGACACAAGCAAAACATTACAGCTGTAAACTGAAAATAAAATCCTAAGCCTCCTAACCAACTGAACGGATTCCATCTTGGCCAAAAGGACCTCAGAGAAACCTGAAAAACTGAATTTTTGGCCCTGATGGGAAAGGAGATTGGACATGCCCTGTTATCCTCCCTCTTTTGGAGTTTAGGCATAACTGACCAGCATTAATGTTAAAATAGAGATCATAAGACTGACAGAATGGACTCTTTTTGTGTGTGTGTGTGTGTGACAGAGTCTCGCTCTGTTACCCAGGCTGGAGTGCAGTGGCGCGATCTCGGCTCATTGCAACTTCCGCCTCCTGAGTTCAAGTGATTCTCCTGCCTCAGCCTCCTGAGTAGCTGGGACTACAGGCATGCACCACCACACTCAGCTAATTTTTGTATTTTTAGTAGAGATGTGATTTCGCCATGTTGCCCAGGCTGGTCTCGAACTCCTGAGCTCAGGTAATCCACCTGCCTCAGCCTCTCAAAGTGCTAGGATTATAGGTGTGAGCCACTGCACCCAGCCCAGAATGGATTCTTGTTGCAATAAGATACCAAATTATAAACAAGACCTAAGGCTATGCCAGGCAAGGATTAAAGTCATGCCCTATAAACCATAAAATCTCGTTAAATGGTTTTTTTTAATTATTATTAACCTGGTATAATGTGGCTTACTTTCCATCCTGACTCTGGTACAGCATCACATGACAGAAAGCAGATCCCCTCGTCTTAACTTAAGCATTCCTTTCTACTGACTTCAAGTCTTTAGACAAGCCTTAACTCTTTCAACAAACTGTCAACTAAAAAAATCCCTAAAACCCACCTTGATTTTTAAGTCCTGTCTTCAAAATGTCCCGCCTTTTTGGACTGAACCAAGTATTCCTTCCATGTATTGATTTTTTATTTTATCTCCAGTTTCTCTCTCACTGAAACATACAAAACCAAACTGTAACCCAACCACCTTGGGTGTGCTTTCTCAGGACCTCTTGAGACTGTTTTCCCTGGGCTCAGAATAAACTTCTTTAGAATATATTACAGAACTTGGTTTTTCTGTTAACACAGCAAAAATAAAAAAAAAAAATCAAAATCTAGAAAAAGGAAACCCCATTGTCTCTAAACTCCCACCAACACATTACTGTCAAAGACATCCAGGATATGAATTTCTTTCCTCTCAGCTCTCCAGCCCTCTGAGCAGATTCAGGGATGGTTTCTGCATAAGGAACAAGGAGGCTGTGTGGTTTCTTGTGGTAGACCAGCACCCCTCGGCAGCTCCAGGAGCCTCTGTAATTCAGCCTTCCTCTTAATGTTACTGTCACCCCAGATGCCAATGCAGAGACTGGAGCTTCCATGGTACTGCAGCCAATTTTGTTTAAAGGAGCACTGATTTTAGGAGATTTACAAACAGAGGCATCACTATCCATGTGTCAATAATATAGCAAATTAGCATCTTTTCTTTTCCTGGTGCCTCCAAACTTATTAGTTCATTCTTCTTCCCCCTTAATAGGGAAGTCAGAGGCATTTTCCCTTTGCCATTAGCGGCTTCTGAAACTATGAGCACCATGAAGCTGTGAGGTCTCCTGGTTCCACCCCTGGTCCCACCATTCATTCACTCTCGTATATCCATAAAGGATGATCCAGGTGTTCAGCCTCTGCTCCTACAATGACACCCCATTGTCATATCTTTGCTAACTTTTCCTCCTTTCTGGAAACTTCAATTTTAGCTGCTCATTTGCTTAATTACCTCTATTGCTGATACTCACAAAAAGACTGAAGATGTAACAGATGGTGCCTTGGGATGGATGGATGTTATGGATGCAGAACTGTCAACACACCTATCTCAATTCCATTTTAACTTTCACATTATGTCCCCCCGTGGACTGTTGGCAATGAATTAAGCTGATGTGTGCTGCCGGCGCCCGGATTCATATTGAGCTCAGTAATTCTTGTTGCCTCCTGTGCTTCCTCCTACTCTCCCTCCACAGTATGTTTGGCTTCCCAGTGCTTTTGTAATGATCTCTGTAGCATCTTTAAAAACTATTCCACCTCATTTAAAATGTAGCATAAATGATGAGGTTTTGACAAATTAAATAACAATAAGAAAACATTTTCAATATTCTGTATTTTTCCATTAAGCTCCAAAAAAAAAAAAAAATAGCCATTATAAGAGCACCATTCTCAACCCACAGTTAACGATGTGTTAGTCCTGGTTTCATTAAACACCTCATTATTCAAAGATTTATAATTCAGTCCAAGAAATCTCCTCTGAAGTTGAAAATAGATCTGATCTCAGTTTAGAAACTTACTTTTAAAGAATTTGAATTAAGATTGAGTATCCAATGAGGACCCTAGTTAATACATAAATATCTTAGGATGTTAAAATGATGGACCAAAATCAACAGAATGAAACTTAACACAGATTATTATTGAATGCTGTGTGAAAGCTGGAAAGTTATAAAATAGAAAGAGCAGATATTAGGCATTTGGGAGTTAGAAGACCAGACTTTGATCCCGGCTCTGCTTCTAAATAGCTATTTGACTAAGCTATTTACTGGTGCTCTCTGGGTTCAAGTTACCTCATCCATCTAAAGATCGCTAAGACAGCTTCAGGCTCTTAAAGTGTCAATTGATTATCAAGTACAGATTTAATTCTCCACTAAAAAAGACTAGGGCTCTTTGGAGAAGTGGCTAATTCCAGGCTGGCATAGTGTAGGTAAGCCTGGAGAATAATCTTGCTCTACTAGAAAGTAAGGAAGTGTGAAAAAAAAAAATCAAAAGACAACAACGAAAAAAGAAAAATTAAAAACAAACAAAAAAGGGCATGAAAAAAAGATGCAAGAGCCAGCTGAAAGTGTTCTCAAAGGCCAAACTGGAACAATATGAGCACCAACATAATTAAATATAATAATAAATTATGAGAAAGAGAGCAATTGATAAAGCAAGTGGAGTACAATGTTAGCAACAGTGAATCTGGGTAAAGGATATAGGAATGTCCTTTGTACTCTTATTCTTATAGGTCTGAAATTATTTCCAAAGAAAAAGAAAAAATTGCACACACGAGCAAGCATGTGTATGTTTAATATGCAGATTCAGAGCAGCTTGGCTTTAGAGCTCAGGTAAGAAAACCCAAAAACCTAGGTGACAAAATGTGTGCTATGGAGCCAAAGTTCAATATGCATGAAAATATCCTGTTTAAACATTAAAACACATATCGGGGTGTTGGAGTTAGCTTATTAAACTCATTGCTGAGTTTTGCTCATTAAAAGGGAGTGAGAAACTGAGGTACTTTTGCAGACGAGTGACCAGTGAAGGGTTTGGGAATAAGCTCTAAAAGGAAATTGAAAGAACTGGCAAGAGAAAACTGAGATGGGCGTGGGGGAAATGAAAGTTGTTATCAGATATTTAAAAGACCAAAATACTCCACAAGTAAGATTTATTCATTTTAGCTCCAGGGGACAGGAGCACAGATAGACTTGACTCCATAGAAGAAGTAATCCTTTCCTATTAGACTTTTTCCATGAATGAAATAGTTACCCTGCCAGGTAGTAAATTCTCCTTACTGAAAGTTTAACCTCTACAATAATTGACCCAGAAATGCTGTCCAAAGAATTCTCACTGTGGGGGAAGGTTGGTCTAAATTGGTGCTTCCTAACCCGTTGACTAGATAATCTAGGAAATCCTTGAAATTATTTGAAGGGTTGATTGATTAAATCCATGTATACCCCGAGTATAATCTTCAGATTCAATAAATAGTGTGTCTTTCACTTTTCTTCATTTTCCAAGTGTACATAGATGCTATTTGATTAATACAAATTTTCATTTAAAAACCTTTCAGAATTCATATTAGCCTTTTGATGTTACACTTTGTTTCAGTATCCATCAGTGTTCATCCATACAACTATAATCATGTGTGAAATCTGTTAGTTCTGTGTTTCTTTTTTTAAAAAAAAATTTAAAAATGTGTTCTCCTGTGAAAGAAGCCTTAAATAAAGAGGTAAACTATATTCTCCGATAGGAAAACTTAATATTATAAAGATGTTAGTTTATCCTCAAAATAATTTATAAATTTAGTGCAATTTTAATTAAAATCTCAGCTATTTTGTGGTGAGCAGATGAAGGGAGATTTCACGAATTGATTCCAAAATGTATTTGCAAGAATTAATCTTCAAGAATGCTCCGCCCCTCCAAAAAAAAGTATAATAAAAAGGTTCTTGTCCTACCTAATTGCGAATTCATTATAAAACTACAGTGATTCAACAGTGTGATCATGGAGCTGAAGGAGATTTTGGATGAATGGAAAAGGAGAAAAGATCTTAAACCAGACTCACATAAGTAAGAATTCAGCATGTCATCAAGATGTTGTACAGAAAATGAAAGACACTTAAGGTATTTTAAATACAAAAGGATTTAATTCAGATATGTGCTTACGAAGTTATTGAAAAAGCTAAAGGAGGTATTTCAGGGCAGGGTCTTTGGAATGACTTCCAGAATAACTGCAGGCCTGCCTGCCAGGAACCCTACAATCTTAGGCCCTACCAGTAAGGGAGGAGATCAGAAGCCCACCACCACCACCACAGAAACTATAGAGTCTAAGAATGTGCTACCATAGCTGGGATCCAGGAATCAGGAATGTGCCATCTCCACAGCCTCAGTTTCTAGCTGAAGAGCTAACACTGGATTATGACTGCAGAAATATGCCATGTTTCCAGGACTTTTTTTTTTTTATACTTTAAGTTTTAGGGTACATGTGCACAATGTGCAGGTTTGTTACATATGTATACATGTGCCATGCTGGTGTGCTGCACCCATTAACTCGCCATTTAGCATTAGGTATATCTCCTAATGCTATGCCTCCCCCCTCCCTCAACCCCACAACAGTCCCCAGGGTGTGATGTTCCCCTTCCTGTGTCCATGTGTTCTCATTGTTCAATTCCCATCTATGAGTGAGAACATGCAGTGTTTGGTTTTTTGTCCTTGCGATAGTTTACTGAGAATGATGATTTCCAATTTCATCCACGTCCCTACAAAGGACATGAACTCATCATTTTTTATGGCTGCATAGTATTCCATGGTGTATATGTGCCACATTTTCTTAATCCAGTCTATCATTGTTGGACATTTGGGTTGGTTCCAAGTCTTTGCTATTGTGAATAGTGCCGCAATAAACATACGTGTGCATGTGTCTTTATAGCAGCATGATTTATAGTCCTTTGGGTATATACCCAGTAATGGGATGGCTGGGTCAAATGGTATTTCTAGTTCTAGATCCCTGAGGAATCGCCACACTGACTTCCACAATGGTTGAACTAGTTTGCAGTCCCACCAACAGTGTAAAAGTGTTCCTATTTCACTTTTCCAGGACTTTTAAAAACCTGCATGAATGCACTTATCTTGCATAACCTAATTTGTACTGAGAATTTTAGGTGCAAAATCAGTGCTTGGTTGAGAAAGAAGATTGAAAAGAGTACTTGACTGATGGCGAGATACCAGAATATCTGCAACAAGTATTATCAGGAATAATTTATCATCAGGGAAAACAATAGTAATTTAATTATTTACATATTGTAAAAAGGGCCTGGGCCACTTATATTTAAAAAAGAAATAGTAATAATAGAAGTTGAGAACCTATGGTCTCGGTCAGAAGTTAGCAAACTTTTTCTGTAAAGGGCCAAATAGTTCATTTTTAAAGTTTTGTAACATATGGTCTCTGTCACAACTACGTGGCCACCATAACAGGAAAGCAGATGATGTATAAGTGAATGAATGTGACTGTGTTCCAACAAAGCTTTATTTACAAAAACAGATGGTGGGCCAGATTTGGCCCATGGGCTGCAATTTGCCAACAGGTAGTCTGAAAAATAGTCATTGAAGTATCGTCTTCTGTTAAGACTCTCTAGCCCTGAAAAACGTGCTAATGTGATTATTGATAAGTGCTTATCTATCAAAATTTTTTTATATATTCTCTTAGCTTGAAAATATTACTTGTAGAAATTTCATTTGACAATAGAATAATTTGCTCCGTGTGTTGTCAAGTTCAAAAAACAAAAGAAATTAATAAAATGCCAAGCCATTTAACTTTAAAGTGTCTTTCAGCCTAAACAGTTCATTAATTCACACATTTTCACAGGGATGTGTGACAGAGGAATGCGCATCTTGCTCATGTCTTTGCGCTGAAAGAGGGAGAGTAATCTAGAATTGGTATGTTTGAACTGAAGTATGACCTTGTATAAACTGTCACATTTTATCAACGTTGCCAAAGAGCCTGAAAATGGGGTTTCTCTGAGGCAAGCTTACCTTTTCTCACCATGTCTATACCACTATTATTTCCTTCCTCTAAAATCACAAGCACATTTACCCACACATGCTAACACACCTGCACAAACTCTCACACAGAAGTGTATACATGTGAGTGCACACATACTGTTATTTTTTGATGACCTCAGTTTTTATCAACAAGTTCACAGTACACTCTCTTTGAGATGGTGAACTTCATGTAACAAGTTAATACGAACTTGTAATCATATTTCTATTCCATAATGCTAATGACTCCTACTATAGAATTACAGAGCATGCTGGGCTAAGAAGTAGTTGGTGTTCCTACTGATGTTAGCTCATCTTAGCTCACCATTTATCCAATTGATTGGGGATTTTACAGCAAAACAAAAATTCTAGAATCAGATTTTTTGAGGTGGGATAGACTATAGAGATTATCAAGGCCAACCTTCCTTTTTTGCAGAATAAGAAACTGACGTCTGGAGAAGGGAAACTACGCAGCTTGTTAGTAAAGCTCAAATATTGAACACCTGCTCTTTTGGTGATTCAATCTTCTAACAAAGAGAGTTTTCTTACACAACAAACAACTTCAGAAATGTTTTAAAAATAGAAAGTACCGAGAGAAAAGTCCACTGGACTGCTCAAAGAACATTTGGAAGAATTTCATGTTAATCAGGTTTCAACATAAGCTATTCACACTCTTACCTTGTAGATGTCATATGAGTATTTTTAACTTCAGCAAGTTAAGATAGATGGCTCATCTACATTTAAAATTTTTTTAATATGTTCACTTAATCATATGCAAATGACCAAAGAGTTTGGTTAATAAATAGAGCCTCAAAAAATTATACCTCAGACATGAAGTGAAAGCAAAAATATAATGTCAAGTATTATTTTGCAGATTTTATATGTCATATAGACAAAATACAATTCTATTTATGTAGAAAAACCATACTCATCTCTTGCTTAATACTGGGTGGTATTACCTTGGAGTTATTTCCACAACTGTCAGGATAGGGATTAAAATAACTTGTGTTCTGAACATCAGGAAGGCTGATCTTCAACTCTGCTGCCTTCTTCTCTTAAGTGGGTTCTTGCCAACCTCTTTGGTCTGCACATTTGAAAAAAGATTCTTGTCAGCAAAATCTGAGAACTAGTTATCTTGGTGAATAATGGGAACATCTTGTCTCAGTACAGGAGATTAATGCTACCTCTGTGGAATGGACTGTGATATCTGCAGGAAATTTAAAACTAGAGGCCAAAGTTTCAGTAATGCACCTTTGAGAAAGCAGAGTTTGCTTGAAAATTTGTACTGCCCGAACATGTGATATAAGACAGGAAAATCATTCCTCATCACAGCATAGAAAAAGATCCAGCCTCTTAGTTATATTTAAAAATTACTAATTTTTTTAAAAGTGAAGCAAGGGACACTTAGGCGGTTTAATGTGTTTAGCAAGTTTGAGGATAATGCAGAAATATCAGTAAACATAGAAAGGAAGGTTATTGAGAAATTAACACTAAATATATGTCAAGAAAAGCTGGGGAGTGAAATTCTTAAATTCCTAGGCAGACATGGCATTTAGGATTCTTTATCTCCAAAGCATAAAAGATAATGATGTAATAAGCCTTTTTTTTAGCAGAGTTTTTTTTTTAGTTGAATGTTTTAAAAGCAAAAATATTATCACATTTCTTTTCAAAGTCCATTTGAACCCAAGAGTTTATAAATAAGTTCAGGACTATCCATAATATCTACTGATTCTTCATTTACATTTATTAAATTGATGTCAAATTGTAAGAATGGAATATAGAATTATAGAAGTAAAACAATAGACAGGCATAGCTTAAACATGTAATTTTCAAAAGAACTCAGGAAATTGACCTCTGACAAAATAAGGCAGACTATGTATAGGGTTTTTTTTTTTTTTTTAAATATCTCTGTCCCTGCTCCTTCCTCAAACCAGAACCGTGCTAAATAAAAAAAAAAATGGTTCAGCAAATCAGAAACACTGAATTTATGGAAAATACAATGCAGACAGGCGCTATATAACCTGTTTGATATAATGGCTAGAGAACATTGCCAAAAAGCACTTTTATATGAGGTCAAAATAAGATATTTTCATATAGTCAAGGGTTTTGCAAATATTTTTCCCATGCTAGCCATGAAAAAATTACTTGAGGATATAGTCCAGCAAAACAAAAAAGGAAACCAAGAAATGAGGCACAACGTGGGTTCATAGAAATAGTGGAGCTAATCAGAAATGAATTGAAAGGAAATTTCGGTAAAAAAGGGGAGGGATAGCATTGGGAGATATACCTAATGCTAGATGACGAGTTGGTGGGTGCAGCGCACCAGCATGGCACATGTATACATATGTAACTTACCTGCACATTGCGCACATGTACCATAAAACCTAAAGTATAATAATAATAATAATAATAATAATAAAAGGAAAAAATAAAAAATAAATAAATAAAATAAAATAAAATATACCAAAAAAAAAAAAAAAATTTATGCAATGTGAGGACTATAGTAGTAATGGTGCATTGTATTCAGGAATTTTGCTAAATGGGTAGATTATAGTTGCTCTTGACACAGGGAAGAAAAATGGGTAACTAGGTGACATGATAAATATATTAATTTGTTCCACTATAGTAAGCATTTTGCTATGTATGTATCTTACAATATCATGTTGTATACCTTAAATATACACAATAAAATTTATCTAAAAAAAAGAAATCTGAGGGCCAGGCGTGGTGGCTCATACCTGTAATCCCAGCACTTTGGGAGGCCAAGGCAGGTGGATCACAAGGTCAGGAGTTCAAGACCAGCCTGACCAACATGGTGAAACCCCGTCTCTACTTAAAAAAAAAAAAAAATATTACCTGGGCATGGTGGTGAGCACCTGTAATCCCAGCTACTTGGGAGGCTGAGGCACAAGAATTGCTTGAACCCGGGAGTTGGAGGTTGCAGTGAGCCAAGATTGCACCACTGCACTCCAAGCTGGGTGACAGAGCAAGGCTCTGTCTCAAAGAAAAACAAAAAAACAAAAAAACCCAGAAATCTCTGTAGCACATGCATGCCAGGAGGTGGCACTTTCCAGAAAGCATCAGCTATAGTAGTGTGGAAAGGGACCAGCGGTGAGCAGGGCTCTAGAACTCCCAAGATTATATGCCCTTTGTCTTCTGCTATCAGGGTGGGCAGGGAAGGACCACCAGGTGGGGGCAGGGCTAGGCATGTCTAAGCTCAGATCCTCCTTGAGCGGGTCCTGCAGCGGCTGCTGTGGGAGATGGGGTTAGATTCTCAGGTCACTGGGGTCGTGTACCTAGGAAGATTATGGCTGCCTCTGCTGAGTCATGCAGGTTGTCAGGGAAGTGGGCTATATCTGTCAGTCACAGGCCTCACTCAGCTCCCACGCAAACTGAAGGGCCCATCTCACTACCAGTGTGTGCCCCCACAACTGCCCCGATTCTTTTCCAGGTGGTAGGTGAGCTGGGCTTGAAAACTTGTCCCAAATTACCCGCCTACCAGCTGCGAAAGAAAAGGGCTTGGTTCTTCCTTTGCCTGCGGAGTCTGCACCCTGGATTTGCACCCTCCCTTGAGTTCTGGTCAGGAGGCATCTCATTTCATTCAAATTGTTACACAGTTCAGCTAGAGATTTCCTTCTCCTTGTGGAGTTTTACCTCTCCACTCCTCTGGCTGCCCTCCCAATGGATCCCTGTGGTGCCAGGCAGGAATGGCCTGCTTGTGGACCCATTGAGCTCCCAGGGCCTTTCTGCTGCTTCCTCTACCCCTGTATTTCACTCAGCTCTCCAAATTGACTCAGCTTCAGGTAGGGTTGGAAACTTCTCCCAAAAACAGACCTTCAGCTTCTCCAGTGGGGGTGTGTGTTCGGGAGAGGAGGCTTTCCCTTTCCCACTTTCACAGTGGGGGCACTCACAGTATTTGGGGTGTCTCCTGGGTCCTGCAGGAGCAGTCCACTTCCTTCAGAGGGTCTTTGGGTCCTCTCAGCATTGCTGGTTTGTTCTTGCAATCAGTCTGGAGCTAAAATTCTCAATGTGAGTCTCCACACGCTGCTCTGTCCAGAGGTGCAATCTAGTCCTGTCTCCCATCCGCCATGATCTTATGTTCTTTTGTATACTTTCTTATTCTCCCCTTCTTCAAATGGGATATTTAAAAATGGAAGTTTCCCAGATCCTTCTCCACCATTACATGTTGAGTATGTTTAGGTAAATAACCTGTCTATTTTAGACATAGATTCCTGGACCACAAGAAATCATATTTAGTTATTATGATAGAGAATACTGCATAACTCCAGAGTTACTTAACTTGGAGTTTAATACAGCAACTGATGAGACTTGGGGTCTTCTTCTTTGAGGAGTGGTTGAGTGTGTTCTGTGTGGCATTGATCATTTTTGAAAATTCTTTATGGAACAAAGTATTTGTAGAGATGTTGGGTAGCAAAGATACACACTGTTGCCTACTTAGCAATTATTCTCTCCCTCATTCTTTTCAACAATACTCAAGTTATGTTTAGACATATATTACATGGGATTCACCTCAGTCCAGGGAATGAAGGATGATTGGTTTAAGCCAATCATGGAAACTCTGTTCTCCTTCCAAATGATTAGTGTAGGCACTGGCATGGGGTGTAATCTTGGCCAATGAGATAAAAGTGAAAATCTATTAGGAGGGTTTCCAGCAAAACATTTTCTCACTCCATAAGAGGGACATAGGGAATGACTTGTTCCTTTCTTACTCTGCATGTTGTTTTATAAGGATATGATCTCTGAAGCCCCTATAGTTATGTTGCAGCTCTGAGGAAAAAGCCATGAGAATTATTTTACAAAAAAGCTCAAATGCTAAACATTCTATAAATTCAAAATAACTAACATAGTCTATTTATTATGTGAGGCAATAAACACTTTACTGTTTAAGAGATTTTAGCTACTATCAAAAGACAAAATCACAACAAATTTAGTTATAGATCTAATTGGCTTTTATTTGCAATTCATGAATTGGAGCTGCCTCCATTCTACAAAATAGAATGAGAGCTCCCACTGGGCAATAGCAGAAGAGTAGATTTTTAAAGGTCATAACAAGGAAACAGAGCAAAAGAATTTTTTTAAAAAGCTGATTGGTTAACATCAGGTTACTGTTTTTTGGTAAGGGTTAAAGGTAAGGGGACTTCCTTATGCTGACTCAGGTAGACTAGAATCTCCTGTTTTAAGGGAAAACTCGTTTGTTTTGGGATCTGTCTGCTTCCTTAAAGTTCAGTTTAATTATGTGGCATTTAGCTTGAGTGACTCCATTTTGGTTTGGTCAGGTCTGTTGGGGCCTAGTACAGAAGCTCAGTCCAAAACAATGGCATTTCATGTATTTTTTAATGTTAAAGATTCTGTTACTTGTAGCTAATGGCAATCTAATGGAAATATTGATATTATCATAATACTGTAAATGCTGTTTGTTTCTTTCAATATTTAGAACCAATACATAGAAAGAACATAGAACACTTAATAGTTATAAAGCACAATGCAAATATTATAACCTTGACAATGTCAGAGTTGGTGGATGGAGAAATAGAAGCTTTCAGTATGTTATTTTCAGCCAGTAAGCCCAGGCCTCAAGAGTCCTAGTGTGTTTCTGCTTGCTCTCCCTTGTACCCCTGCAATCACTGTAAGAACACAACTGACCCAGCCCACTGGAGGTTCAGAGCCACACAGAGCAGAGATCCGATGTGAGACGAGCCTGGATTTGCCAATGCAAGCTGTCTCCTATACACGTGAATGAGCACAATCAAAAGCAGCAAAGCCACCTATCCAACTGCCCCAGAAGCATGAACAATAAACACTAATGTTGAATGCCATTGGGATATCTCAGTTATTTGCTATGTGGGATTATTGTGGCAAGAGATAACTAATACAGGATGACTAATACATTCTGCTTCTCTTCTTTTCAGGCACTTGGTAGTAGGTTGTTTTCGTTTGATCTTCTGAAGTTAAGCAAGGCCATATGACTTGCTTTAATAAGTGAGATGTAAGTAGAAGCAATGTGTGTGGGTGCAGACATATGTAAGACCTAGATAGGACAAGGCAGCTCCTCTTTCCTCTGAATGGTGATAGCCTAGTACATGTTGAAATGGAACCATCATTAGCCTAGGTTCCTGAGTGAATAGAACAAGCAGAACTACCTTGGCAGCCTATGTAGATGTATAACATGAGCTAGAAGTAAATTTTTGTTGTGTTAAGGTACAGAGCTTTGAAGGTTGTTATTATCAGAGGATAATGTTGCCTCTCCTGACTGATGCAGGTTGCCCTGGTAGGCTTCATTGAAGAGGCTGCATTTGAGCTTAGACTTGAAGGTGAAGGGGTTATCTGTATGGAGTCTTCTATTAGTTTGTTTTCATACGTCTATAAAGAACTGCCTGAGGCTGGGTAATTTAGAAAGAAAAGAGGTTTAACTGACTCACAGTTCTGCATGGCTGGGGAGGCCTCAGGAGACTTACTATCATGGCAGATGGGAACGCAAAGACCTTTTTCACAGGGTGGCAGGAAAGAGAAAGTGAGAAAGAGCAAGGAAAACTGCCTTATAAAACCATCAGATCTTGTGAGAACTCACTATCATGAGAACAGCATGGGAGAAACCACCCCCATGATCTGATCACCTCCCATCTGCTCCCTCCCTCGACATGTGGGGATTATGAGGATTACAATTTTAGATGAGATTTGGGTGGGGACACAGATCCAAACCATATCATGTTCAGAGGCAAAATGCTGCAGGCAGAGAGAATAGCAAGTGCAAAGGCTTTAAGGCAGGAGCATGCCTAGTGTGTTCAAGAAGACATATGTATAGAGGGGGGCGAGAGAAAGAGTAGTAGGAGATGAAGTTACAGCCTCAAAAGGCATGGGGCCAAGGGATGGCAACCTGCAGATCATGTAGAGCCTTGCAGTTCATTCTAGAAATTTTCACTTTTGTGTGTGTGTGTGATGGGGTCTCACTCTGTCACCCAGGATGGAGTACAGTGGTATGATCCTAGCTCACTGCAGCCTCAAACTCCTGGGCTCAAGCAATCCTCCTGCCTCAGCCCCTTAGTAGCTGGGACTACAGGCATGGACCACAATGCCTGGCTAATTTTTTAAATTTTTTGTAGAGACAGGGTTTTTATGTTGCCCATGCTGGTCTTGAACTCCTTGGGCTCAAGCAATCATCCCACTTTGGCCTCCCAAAGTACTGGGATTACAGTCATAGCCACCAAGCCTGGCCTGAGATTTTGTCTTTAGTCTGAGTGAAATATAAAGAACTTCCAGAGGTTTGAGCAGGGCAATGACATTGTTTGACTTAGAGTGTGGAGAATGGGCTGCAGTGATAAAAGCAGAGATAGAAGGAAAAAGCTGTCATCCAGTAGAGATGATTGTGGTGGTAGTTTGGAAGTGATAAGAAGTGGTTGGGTTCTATATATATTTTGAGGGTAGAGTCTACAAAATTTTCTTAGTAGATTGGGTGTAGGATGTGAAAACACAAAAGAAGTAAAGGATGATTCCAAAGTTGTTGGCCTGATGCAAAGGAAATTTGGAGGCAGATAAGGGAAGTCTTAAAAGTCAGGCAGGAAGGTTTGGATCTTTTGATGTAAACAAAGAAAAGGCATTTTGGGTTTGTGAATAGCAAAATTTGGGGATTGTGAAGTGAGGAAAAAGATGTTGTAGGTAGATTAATCTGGTACCACACAGAGAAGACAGTGCTAGATCAGATAGGAGTGCTGATGTAAGAAGGTATCCAAATCAGCTCCTAGGAGCAGTAACCTCCAGAAATGGCTCAAGCCAAGTGTAAAAAAGGAGAGATTGAGAGGAAAGTTAGGAAGTGGACAATGAGGAAGGAGAAAGATGGCAAAGGGTACATTTTGCTTGGAATTAAAGTTTACTTTGCAGTGATGAAAAACACTGTTGCAGCCATCCAGATGGTTCAAGGAGAGGTCTGGTTTGTGCGTCCTTTAAGCAGAAGATGCAAAGATCTCTTGGAAATGAGTCGGAAAAAAATGACAATGTGGACCCACTGTAGAGATTTACTCCTTAGTCTCTTTGGTTTCATGCTGCTTTGGTTTAGATAGATAATGTTTCAATGGCAAGTAGAGGAACAGAAGGATGTACAGATTCACTGATTTAGACTGAAGTAAGCTTAAAATAAATTGACTATGTTTAGCAATAGAGAAATAAATGGAGCTAATCCACTGATAAAAAAGATATGCTTTGACCTTATCAGAGCAGCAGTAATAATAATCCCTTACCTTTATAAAGTACAACATGATAGAAATAAAACTGTGCTTGAAAATTTCAAAAGAGTAAAGTGTATTTTTATAGTCCAAACCACATTTTGTTCTAGGTATGCATTCTAAATTAAGCAGTTTATGAAAAGAATAACAACAATGATAACAAAAAGATTATATATATCTATATCGATACGTATAATTCTTCTCTTGAAAAGCAAAAGCTCCTCATTCATTCCTGGCTTTCTGTCCTCCTGGTTAAATAAAGAACAATTTGAATTAGCAAGTAACTTGTCTTCTTTATAAGAATGAGAACTCGTGAGTTCACTCACAGAGTAAAACCCAAGCTTCTTAGGTAGCCTCAAGGCCCTAACTGCCTGCCCCTGCCTGCATCTCCACAACCATCTCAAGCCATTTTCCCCCTACTGGTGGGACTTCAGCCACACAGCCCTCCTAACTTCACAAACACTCCAGGCTTTTCCTGTATTGGGACCTTCATACACACGCTGTTTCCTCTTTTGCACGGCTCCTTCCAACTCCTTCACATGGATCCCCTTTTTGTAACACTCAGGTTCTAGGCTAGAAACAGAATTCAAACCAGATGGGCCAAGCTGAAGAGACTTCAGAGGTGAGGGCTGGGTTAGGGACAAATAATAAAGGCATCACAGGGCAAACCCCAAAACTGGAGAACTTGCAGAGGTTTGAGCAGGGCAATGACACTGTCTGACTTAGGTTTTAACAGTCACGTCCTCACAAAGGCCTTTCTTGACCACTTTGTCTATGAAGGTCACTTCTAGAACTTTCAGCTGGGGAAGCCACATAGGTTCTTGGCTTTGTGCAGGACGGAATTCAAGAACAAGCTGATAGAGTGAAGCGAAAGCAAGTTTATTAAGAAAGTAAAGGAATAAAAGGATGGCTACTCCACAGGCAAAGCAGCTCCTCGGGCTGCTTGTTGGTATTTTTATGGTGATTTCTTGGTCACATGCTAAACAAGGGGTGGATTATTTATAAGTTTTCTGGGAAAATGGTGGGGGATTCCCAGAATTGAGGGGGTTCCTCCCCATTTCAGATAATACAGGGTAGCTTACTAGTGTGGCCATGGCATTTGTAAACTGTCATGGTGCTAGTGGGAGTGTCTTTGAGCATGTGAATATATTATAGTTAGTGTAAAATGAGCAGCGAGGGTGACCAGAGATTGCTATCATCACCATCTTGGTTTTGGCAGGTTTTGGCTGGCCTCTACTGCACGCTGTTTTATCAGCTGCGTCTTTGTGACCTGTATCTTGTGAAACCAGTCTTGCTAACTCGTATCTCAAAGGGTGAGACACCCAGAGACTAGCAACACCCCGAAGCCATGATCAGCCTGTAGGCTGAAGAAGTAAAGAGAGGAACGAAGTGGCACTGTCTGAGCCCATTATGATCTGGAACCCTGGGGAAGGGCTCTTCTGATGGGAGCTGTCATTGTGGAGGGATACAGCAACAGCCACAGATGTAACATCAAATCATGGGACACCCTGACTCTATCCTCCTGCCCCTCAATCTTCAGCCACTGTCTCACTTCATCAGAACCCACCAGCAAGCCTGAGGTCAAGGGAGCATAGCGAACGGAATCGTCAGGGTCCTGGGCCTCCCCCAGCATGAGGAAAGTCGAGAAAGGCAGAGAATAGAGTGCAATCTCTAAATGGAGATTAAGCGGCACTCTCTTCTTTACTTCTCTATTTATCACCTCCTCACAAAGGCCTTTCTTGACCATCCTGTCTATGAAGGTCACTTCTAGAACTTTGAACACCGTTCTTTCTCAGCTGTGATGATACATGAGTGTAATTATTTATTTATTCAAACGCTCTTTCCTAATAGATGCTAAGCAGCGTAAAGAAAGGGACCTGCTGCTTTGTTCATCACTGGATAATTGGTGGCTGGCACATAGCAAATATTGAAAATATCTGTGGAAAAGAAAGGGAGGAAAAAAGAAAGAAGGAAAAGAGGAAAGAAGGAGAAAGGAAAGTTCCTTTAAAAAGGAGAAAGATTTGTGTGTGTGCCTGTGTGTGTAATTTCAAACTCTTCACCTATCACATTAAAAACAAAACAGAAATGTTAAAAAATAAAATAAAAACAGAAAAATGTAGCAATCAAGTTGGGGAAAAGTGATAAAATAGTATGCATGGATTATTTATTTAGTACTGGTCACTCTTGCATGCTATGTCACTTAATTCCTGTGACAGTCCTGCAAGACAGGGAGCATTATTCCTATTTTATATATAAGTAAACTGAGTTTCAGAGATGCTAAGTGGTTTACTAATGTTGCTTAGGTCATAGGTGGTATTCAAGCCAGTTCAAATGAATTGAAAACTGGACCTCCCATGATTAACTCTTGGGTACTCTGGGTATTGTGTGGAAACATTCAGGGCCTTGTGTACCATTTTTCCTTTTCAAAAAACTCAGCATTGTGTTCCTCAGGCTTTTATCTTAAAACATACTATCTATCTAAAAGTGGCTTTTGTGAAAAGTAATTTAGCAAGATGTTTTGTTTACTGGGGGAGAAGCAAAACCAACCATGCTATAAAGACATTCCTCCTTGCGAATAAAAGTAGAAGAGTAATAGATTGGATGTTAATTGAGGCAGATGCCTGTGAGGATAATTTGAAGTAATCTGTGAGCAATAAAGCAAAGTGAGTACTCTTTCCCATCCTTAAGCATCACCCACCTGATACATGTTCTTTCTTATAGTTGCAAGATGAGAAAAAATCCACAATGCAAAGCTCTTTTCTCTGTCCAAAAAGAGATTCTTTCAAACCAACCAACTTTTTAAAGTTCTTAAGTTTTACATGCCATAAACAATGTACAAAATATACCTCACTTCATTGTCAGTCAATTTTTTCAGTATGCATCAAATATCCACAGCATTCAGTGTGTTAGGAGCCCGGAGTGAACCACATTTAGTGTAAAACCAAGATTTAAAAATTCAAATTATGTGTGTGTGTGTGTGTGTGTGTGTGTGTGTGTATTTAGAGAGAGAGAGAGAATGATTAAAAGTAATAACTTGCATAAGTAGCACACAGATATAAATACAGAAGAGAGAAATATGTTGGAGCATTGGAGTTTCTATTATCTTTTCCATTTCATTCTAAATCATTATTCATTATATTACACGAATTACTCATAACATTATTATTCTATTTTCCCCATTTCAAAATGTTAGGGTAGTCTAATTTTGACAGAGAATTTTCTCAACGTAATTTTTAATTTTGTTTCAAGCATAAGGTAACTTATAATTTTTATTTTTCTTTGTTAAACATTAAAAGTAAATGTTGGCCTATTGCTTTGCACTGAAAACTCACAGAGTGTAATACCAAGACTTGGGAAAGCTGTACTGATTTGATTTACTAACTGATGCTAATGAGATAAGTTGAGCTTCCTAAAATTCTGCCTTTATTTACTTAAAAAAAACTCTCACTGGCTTTTTATATTGTCTCAAATTAGAATTCTTAGTGAAAAATTTACTTTCAAAATTTACCTATCAAAAAGTTATTTACCAATTTCTAAATAATAAGTAAATAATTGAAATGATTGACTCAAGCGCAAGGCTTGTGCCATATTGGACAATACATTTCAGCTCTATCCATTGCTATTTACCATTCTACTTGGTTTTTAGTTCTTTCCATAGATAAATAGGAAATCTTAAGAACAGGCTCTTCTTCTAGTAAAGGTGTAACAGATTGTGTTTCCCAAAGATAGCTGCACCAACATGCATATGCACTTTTCCTCCCTCCAAGGACCTGGTACTGTGTCTCTTTTTGTCAAATTTAGTCAGAGCCTCGTGACTCTTCCAAACAACAGACCAATATGCCTGAAGGAATGCTATTTGACTTCTGAGTCTAGGTCATAACAGTGATACAGCCTTTGCATTGCTTCTTCTCTCTGTCCCTCTTTCTCTCTTTCTCTTTCTCTCACTTGCTTGTTCCTGAAACCCAGCCACTTGGCTGTGAAGAAGCCTAAACTAGTTCATGTGGAGAAGCTACATGAAGAGGCCCACATGTAGAGGAACTGAGGTTCCCTGCCAACAGCCATCATCAATCACCAGCCATGTGAGTGAACAAGCCTCTAGTTGCCCCCACTGCCTTTTCACTGCCCTGACCCATACCAAGTGGGGTAGAAATGAACTAATTTCATTGAGCCCGGGCAGGCTGCAGATTATTGACCAAAATAAATACTAGGATTTTTCTAAGTTTTGTTGTGGTTTGTTGCACATAGTAACTGCTACAATAACGTTACCCATTAGAGAGCTTATTCAAATTAATTGGCTAAAGGCCTAGTCACATTTTTTTCTAAACACAGGGATAACCAAGTGTTTAACACTTGACAACTACCACTGCCCATTAGAATTCGTAAGCAAATAGGAATCCCAGTTTAGGATCAGCATCCTAACATGACCCAACTCAGGACTGTTTTCTAATAATGATAAGGAGATAATTTATGAGAGAGTAAGATTTTTTTCAAAGAACCTCAAACATTTGGTCTAAAAACAACTATGCAGCCATAAAAAATGATGAGTTCCTGTCCTTTGTAGGGACATGGATGAAACTGGAAACCATCATTCTCAGCACTCAGCAAACTATCGCAAGGACAAAAAACTAAACACTGCATGTTCTCACTCATAGATGGGAATTGAACAATGAGAACACATGGACACAGGAAGGGGAACATCACACACCGGGGACTGTTGTGGGGTGGGGGGAGTGGGGAGGGATAGCATTAGGAAATATACCTAATGCTAAATGATGAGTTAATGGGTGCAGCACACCAACATGGCACATGTATACATATGTAACAAAACTGCACGTTGTGCACATGTACCCTAAAACTTAAAATATAATAATAATAAAATTTAAAAAAATTGATTTATTATTATGTTATAAAAAAATTGTAGTTCCCCTGCCAACTTCTTATTGACGAATGTATCTTATACTTTTAATAAATGTATATATGCCCTTAGCTGAAACATTTCTTAGATTAATACATTCCAAAAGAATAAATTTAAACTGTAAGTACCGGTTTTTGTGTTTGGGGATTTGGCTAACTAGTTCACATTGACCCTATCCATGTCAGTCTCCTTCTGGTCTCTTACAGTCATGTCCACTTGCATTTCCTATTTCTAAAGCCTAATCTGTTATTCTGTCCTTAAACAGTGTTTTATACATCTCCTCATCTAATTAAACATCATCTCTGAATTCTTCTAGCTCTGTCATGCTTTTCTTAAGATCCAATAACTGGAATTTTATAGAGTTTTCAATTCGCATTCAATTCCTTAACAAATGCTCATCCAATGCCAACTTTGTGTCAAGCACATTGTAGGAACACAGCAATTAACAAAAAAACAGACAACAAACAAGGTCTCTGGTCTCATAAAATTGACCATCTGCTTGGGGAAAAGATGAATTAGATAATCATATAAATATTTAATTTCAAACCTTAGTAAGAGCTATGAAGGAAAAACATAGACAGCTATGAGATGGTGTAACAGGTGGATTTTATACTTACTGCCCATTTATTCAACAGGTTGAACTCAGTAAAGTGCAAGTAGAGAACAGCTTTTTTCTTTCTCTGCCCTATCCTTTTAAACCTGTGTTATTGAATTGTTCTTCTTTGACCCTCAGTAAAATTTTGGGCAGACCCCAGACCTTTTTGAATCACTTTTAGATATTAAGTACTTAGAGTAGTCTAGTATCACAATCTTAATTTCTCATTCATTTTAAGGCTTTTTCCCTTTCGTAGTTGACTTAACCTCAGAAGCCTGTACCAGGGAAGTGGGCATGGGAATTTCCTTCTTGTTTCCTGTTCTACTTCCTCTCCCTTGGCTAGAGGACATTCTTATGCTCTCTGGGTTTAGATCTTGTTGGGAGAAGGTAAAGACTTCCTTTTTCTGTTTTCCCTTTTATTGCTGTTTCTGGCGATGTATACCACTTTGCGGGGCACAGCTGTTGGAACAGGGCAAACAAATGTCCCCAGGAAGCAGTGGACAGGGCTACTAGACTCTTTCTTAATATGCATGGATTACAGCTCACATACTACCTTCGCTTCCACGTCCCTGGTTTTATGAAATTTTCACAGCATTTCATTCCAGTTCATCTTTGTTTATGCAATATTTAGCTCTCAGGAAGGTCTAATATTGTTTGTAGTGATGGTAATATCTTGCTGCTCCCTCATTTGGATAATTTATAGATATGTTAAATAAAATGGATACTACTTCTTGTGTCTTGGCAAGCTCTATTCTTACATTATTACATCCAACTTTTTGTACTCTTAGCTTCTTCTCCAAATCAATCCTTCTCCAGAGAAAACTTTTTTTTTCCTTCCAAATCAGTGATGATGGTTTTTGTTGTTGTTGTTGTTGTTTTTTGGTGGTTTTTGTTGTTGTTTTGATAGAGTTTCACTCTCATTGTCCAGGCTGGAGTGCAATGGCGTGGTCTCGGCTCACCGCAAGATCCACCTCCCAGGTTCAAGCGATTCTCCTGCTCAGTCTCTGCCTCCCAGGTTCAAGCAATTCTCCCGCTCAGCCTCCCAAGTAGCTGGGATTACAGGTGTGCATCACCGTGCCCAGTTAATTTTTTGTATTTTTAATAGAGAAGGGGTTTCATCATGTTAGCCAGGCTGGTCTTGAACTCCTGACCTCAGGTGATCCACCCACCTAGGCTTCCCAAAGTGTTGAGATTACAGGCGTGAGCCACTGCACCCGGCTGATGACTCTTTTTTAATTGCATTGGGGGTGAAAGATTCTCAACCTTTCTTTTTAGAATAAATAGTTTACATTCAGCCGTTAACACAATCCCCTTCCTTATTTATTCCTTCAGAAAAACCAAAGAATTAGTCAGACTTGCATTCTCCATCTAAAAACCACATAGTTTTTCTCTAGGTGCGTTCTCAATAATCCTAGTCTTTGCTGTCAGTCTACCCATTTACTAATATTGAAAAAACCCAGCACTTAGGTACTCTAAAATCCTAGGGTCCCAACTATACTCTCTTCTATAAGCCAGTCATTGACAAACCACAATCCTGAGGCATTGAGATCATTTGAAGTGAAGGTTGTAAGTTTTGGCCAATAGTTGCATAATTTCACTATTAACTTTGTTCAAAACTTTCTTGGAGTAGTACCTCCTGAGTCAGTGTGGTGAGTAGGGAGGTTTTTGGTGAACAAACCTGGGTTCAGATGCTGGCTCTACCTCTTGGACATATTGTATACTGTAGGCACTCAATAATGGTAGCTGTTATTATTATTATTATTTTCTACACTAAGTTCATAAAATAGCTCTAGAATATTCTGGATAATAATAATTGGAATTAGGAATATCAACTTTTCTGATTCAAATGTTAACCTGGGAGTGGACATTATTATGTTAACTTCACCCTTAGCAACTAATTAGCCTATTAGTTGTATTAACATTAATGCTTATTTAATGTTCCCAGGTTAATAAGCCTGGACTTGCTCTTAGGCTTGCAAAAGTAAATAATAATAGTGACACCATCTGTAGGGAGCGACCACTGTTAGAACCAAATCCTGAAAGGGAGGCTGCCAATCTGGGATCTCTATGCATGAATATGGAGTTCTTTTTGTCCATATATTTGTCTACAATAACATCTGGAAGAATTGAAGCTTTATGAACACAATATGAAAGATAATCGTGAATCTACTCCATAAAATGTATATTTTATGTATTCTAGCATATAATTTATTTAAGAATCATTTATATAATGAAACAATATGACAGTGTTCTCATAATTTCTGATTTTCCATCCCTGCTGGTTGGAATCTATGCACATTTAAGAGACTTTCTCTTTGGTTTTGTTGGATTTCTCTTCTTCTTCAGTCATCCATGTTCTAGTAACCCTTTTCTGGCTAATGTGTTTATACGTTTTTCAAGGCTGATGTAGTCACATAATAAATTTTTCAATAGAATTCTCAAATAAGATTTTTTTTCAACATTATCTGTAAGGGAGTTTTGCATCTTCCAACATGCTCTGCCAATGGCTCCCACTAGTCACTTATCAGTCAGCCTAGGAATGTCACAGCCTTGCTGTCTACCCTGAGCAGCACTGTGTAATCAGCCTTCTGTCCCTATGTGTCCTGTCTAAACTGTGAAGAAGTGATGAGGCTCTTACCTACTTTCCAGCATGAAAAATATTTTTATGACTGATGCTCCAAACTGAAAATAGATTCCTCTTTGAGCAGAAATGTGGATGTTGCTATACTTTCAGGTTAATTCTATTAAGGTTCTGGCCAGGCTGCTCAGTTCATCTTATACCCGCTCTAACGTGACTCGCCTTTTAAGGTTCAGTGTGTCCCAGAAGATATCTCCTGAGATGCTTATTGAAAAATAATTCCAAGGTAAGGCACATTGAGCAGTACTGCACTGCATACCATTACCTTGGAAATCCTTATTGCACATTAGGGACTTATGGGCTCTGGTCTGCCCTACAGTAAAGGTACTTGGCTTAACCTAAGCTTTCCCCAACTTAATTTGAGCTGGCAATTGAATTCATTTACTTTATTTTTGCAAAATACCTATTAACCTTTTTGGAGGCTTATCTCCTTTGGGACACATTGAGAATGCTGGTGTAGGATTTTAAGGTAAAATGCACTATCATAAAAACACTCACCTAAACATCACAACATTCCTGAGATGTATTCATGGACAAGAATTTAATTTTACAGAAGAAACTGATTCTTCCAGTAGTTAAGTAATAAACAGTCAGCTCTCATGCTGGCGGCATCCGGTTAACTACTCTACAGGCTGAAGGAAATGCTGATGTGGCATCATGTTTGTAAGAAATATGAATTGGTTTGTTGAAAAAGAAAATATCCCATCTGCTGAGACTCTGTGTGTGGGTTAGTGTGTGTATATGCACTTATTTCTGAGTGCATAAGCTTGAGTTGATCCCAACTAAGATTCTGAAAAGACGAGGATTGTTGAACTCAATGCATGGTCTGGCAGCATGGCCAAATCCAGTCCCCCAGACCTGTGCTTTTAGAGCCTCCAACATCACAGAAGTCATTATGTTTTGTGGCCTGAGAAATAGGAGGTTACTGGTTTGAGCACAAGCCCAGAAACACAGACCCTCTTGGTACTAATCCAGTACTCACAGTACTTAAGAAAATGGAAAGATAGAACTTCTCTCAGTAATTTGGACACCAATCAGAGAAAACAAGCCATTGGTTTCTTTCTATTTTATTTTCCTTTGATGCATGAGAACTATGGTGCCACGTTGAATCTTACGTCTCTTACATAGGCAACCCCAGTTGTCGGATGCAACCAGACATCCATGGCAGAATTTCCCTTTGTGAAAAGTAACCTACCAAAGAGATGTGTGGTTTGAAAAGTTTTTCCATGTTAGTCAGCAAGCCAAGTGCCTGACTTCCCATTGCAGCTTATTAATAGGCAAAAGTCTTGTTAAGTTGGAAATTTCCTCCATACTGTCTTTCCAGAGCTTCTGCTGATAGAGCTTCAGCAATTTAACTGTTTTTTATGACTTTAAGTGACCTTTCAGCACAGCTTCATTGCTTTCATAGCTAAAAGCTCTTTAGAATGAGGCTATTTTACCCAAATCTAAGTCTGATGAATATGCTTACATGCTTACTATATAGGAATTTTAGCAGGTAGAGTTCATGTTTTCATTATTTCTAAACTTATTTGAATAATTCATGGAAATGGAGGACTGAAAACTTCTGGGATACTTATTTTTCTTTATTAGATGATATGTACATTTATAGATCTGGAGAACTGAGTTTAGAATCCAACTGGATCTCATAAAACATCAAGTTAAATCCTGATTTAGTCTGACACTTGTGTCCAGTTATCTAACATGGAGAAATGAAGTGTATTGTTAGGGTAATCTAGGATATTCTGACATCAAAGAGCTTGGCAAATAAAAAGATCTGACAGATATTTTTGAAAGCAGAGGGATTTTGTTTTGATTATGACACTAACAAAGCCTGTATGCTAATGCTAAAATAGACCTGAGACTCCTAGACAAATAGCTCCTGAGCCCAGCTCCCTGGCCACTCACTGTTGTTCTTATTTAACAAATCCCTCCCTTCTTTTCCTTTACAACTGACCTCTTGAATAATTAGATATAAAATGTGATTTATATCTAAGTACGATTAGATGTAATATGTGCTACAAAGCTCTGGTGCTGTGTGGAAAGTCTTATCAAGGACACTGTCTTGTCAAAAGTCACATAGCTGTTAGATGGCACAGCTAAAATAAACTCTCTTAATTCTCTTGTTTAGAATATTTCCCACTCTGCCACCCTGCCTTCCTATGTTGATGAAACCCAGAAAGTGAGGGGGTAAAGATGGGGGTGAGGAAAAGTGTATTTAGCAGAAAGAAGATGACTGTGTGGCTTGCAAAATAGGTGGAGAATAAAGAATTGGAGGAGCTACCCATAATATCTAGATTAAAAACACAAACACATTAGGATGATTGGAGGATGCTAAGTTGCTTACATTAAGTGGACATTCAAATTAAATAAGTCTCCCCTTATCTGAGGGAGGATACATTCCAAGACCCAGTGGATGCCTGAAACAGTGAATAGTACCAAACTCTCTATATACTGATTTTTTCTATGGTAAAGTTTAATTCATAAATTTATAAATTAGGCACAGTAAGAGATTAACAATAATAACTAATACAGTGATGCATTGTTAATGATGGGGATATGTTCAGAGAAACCTGTCATTAGGCGACTTCATCATTTTGCGAACATCGTAGAGTATACTTACACAGATCTTGATGGTATAGCCTGCTACACATCTAGACTATATGTGTAGCCTATTACTGATAGGCTACGAACCTGTACAACATGTTACTGCACCGAATACTGTAGACAATTGTAACATAATGGTAAGTATTTGTGTAACTAAACGTAGAAAAGGTACAGCAAAAGTAGCATATAAAAGATTAAAAATGGTACACCTGTATAGGGCACTTACCATGAATGGAACTTGCAGGACTGGAAGTTGCTCTGGGTGAGTCAGTGAGTGAATGGTGAGTGAATGTAAAGGCCTAGGACATTACTGTACATGACTGTAGACTCTATAAATACTGTACACTTCGGCTACACTAAACTTATTTTTTAAATTTCTTCAATAATAAATTAACCTTTACCTTACTCTAACTTTCACTTTACAAACTTTTAATTTTTTTTAACATTTTGACCCTTGTAATAAATGCTTAAAACACAAACACATTATATGGCTGTACAAAAATAATTTATTTCTTCATATCCTTATCCTATAAACTGTTTTGTTTTTAATTTTTTTTATTTTAAACTTTTTTGTTAAAAACTAAGGCACTAACATACACATTAGCCTAGACTTACACAGGGTACGGATCATCAAAGCATCACTAGGTTGTAGTTTTTCAGTTTCATTATAATCTTATGGGACCGCCATGATATATGTGGTCCATGACTTTATATTATTACAGTCATGTAATTATTACGTGACTGTAATAATATAAAGCAATTACAGCAATATACTATATTAAAAGTTATGTAAATGTAATCTCTCTCAAAATATTTTATTGTACTGTATTGTACTGTATTTTCAGACTATGATTAACTATAAGAAACCAAAGCCAAAGAAAGTAAAACCCTGAAAAATGGGTAACTGGTGCATAATGATCCATATTTCCTTATCCACAAAAACTATTAAATATAATCAAAGAGCCCTGAAAATAAAAAAATTTTTGTTGATTTGCCTAGAAATCATTATCATTTATCAGTTTGATAACACCTCACCTGAACTGACATTAGAAAAGCTAATTATAGTCATATTTTTTTGTATGAATATTCTTATTTTTGCCCTAGTGATATTAATATGCTTGATTTGGGGATGCTGGTGCAGACTCTCAAAGGATGTTCCATAAGCACCCTATTATTTTTCTAAAATTTGAAAAATTCTAACTTTGAAATATATCTCGTCCCAAGGGTTTTGAATAAAAGATTATAGGCATGTCTTTTGTAAATTAATTGTTTTCACATAAAAAATTATATGTACTCATTATGACTAGTCAAGCAATATAGAAAAATTAAAGGAGGAAAGTTAAAAATTATTCCAAATCCTGCCACCCAGAAATAATCATTTCCTACATCTGGTGAACATTATCTGTGTTATTTTTCTATGCATTTATACAGAGATCAAGATTATTAGGCATAATTTTCTAAAATAAGATCCTATTACATAGTAGAAGAAAACATTTCTTCACCATGAGTGCTATGAGTTTCTAAAATATTTCTCCAAGTTTAAAGGAAGATAATGAAAAACAACATGAGTTTCGAATCATGATGTGAATGTGTATTTAGTTATGTGTTTCAATGTTGTAGGGAAAAGAAAGAGAGATCAGACTGTTACGGTGTCTATGTAGAAAGAGAAGACATAAGAGACTCCATTTTGAAAAAGACCTGTACTTTAAATAATTGCTTTGCTGAGATGTTGTTAATTTGTAGCTTTGCCCCAGCCACTTTGACCCAACCTGGAGCTCACAAAAACGTGTTGTATGAAATCAAGGTTTAAGGGATCTAGAGCTGTGCAGGACGTGCCTTGTTAATCAAACGTTTACAAGCAGTATATTTGGTAAAAGTCATTGCCATTCTCTAGTCTCAATAAACAAGGGGCACAATGCACTGCAGAAAGCCGCAGGGACCTCTGCCCTTGAAAGTGGGGTATTGTCCAAGGTTTCTCCGCATGTGATAGTCTGAAATATGGCCTCGTGGAATGAGAAAGACCTGACCATCCCCCAGCCCGACACCCGTAAAGGGTCTGTGCTGAGGTGGATTAGTAAAAGAGGAAAGTCTCTTGCAGTTGAGATAGAGGAAGGCCACTGTCTCCTGCCTGCCCCTGGGAACTGAATGTCTCGGTATAAAACCCAATTGTACATATGTTCAATTCTGAGATCAGAGAAAAACCGCCCTATGGTGGGAGGCGAGACATGTTTGCAGCAATGCTGCCTTGTTGTTCTTTACTCCACTGAGATGTTTGGGTGGAGAGAAACATAAATCTGGCTTACGTGCATATCCAGTCGTAGTACCTTCCCTTGAACTTAATTATGACGTAGATTCTATTGCTCACATGTTTGTTGTTGACCTTCTCCTTATTAACACCCTGCCCTCCTACTACATTCCTTTTTGCTGAAATAATGAAGATAATAATCAATAAAGACTGAGGGAACTCAGAGACCGGTGCCGGTGCAGGTCCTTGGTTTGCTGAGCACCGGTCCCTTGGGCCCACTGTTGTTTCTCTATACTTTGTCTCTGTGTCTTATTTCCTTTCTCAGTCTCTCATCCCACCCAACTAGAAATACCCACAGGTGTGGAGGGGCAGGCCACCCCTTCAAATGTTAGGCCATATCAATTGACTTCACACTATTAATATGAGAAAATTAATCCCCTTATACTTATCCTGCCTCCCCTTCTCTTAACTCTCCAGTTTTTATGTATATATTATGTTTTGTCCTCATAATTCCATCCATTTTATAGAATTTAATAAATAGATTATATGTTGACTGTCAGGTCTTTTACATAGCTTCTTCATTTCTGAATTTTTTTTCGATTCTGATTCACTTGTGTTTGAAAAGATACTGTCCTCAAGTCTTGAGTATTTTTCAAGTGAGGCTCATGGAATATGTCTTCTCTCATGTTCGAGAATGTCTGGGTGATAGCACTTGTATTCCTGACCCAAAGGACAACTTAGCTATGGACAAAATTTCTTGGGTTTGTAATAAAGTTTTGTACACTCTGGACATTAAATATAATTATGAACAAGTTTAAAAGAATGTTATTTTCTAAAATTTTGTAAATACTTTGAGTTTTCCACAGAAATTTTCCATGGGATATATTCTTTATCCTTGAAATGCACTAATTTTTCAAATATTCAGGACTATTTTAAGAACATTTTATAATAATGTACTAAATCCATGTACACTTTGTTCTATTATTATTTTTGGATATGTCACTGTATTTGTCCGTTTTCATGCTGCTGATAAAGACATACCTGAGACTGGGGAGAAAAAGAGGTTTAATTGGACTTACAGTTCCACAGGACTGGGGAGGCCTCAAAATAATGGCGGGATGTGAAAGGCACTTCTTAGATGGCAGCAGCAAGAGAAAATGAGGGAGAAGCAAAAGCGGAAACCCCCAGATAAACCCATCAGATCTCATGAGACTTATTCACTATCACAAAAATAGCATGGGAAAGATCGGCCCCCATGATCCAATTATGTCCCCCTGAGTCTGTCCCACAACATGTGGGAATTCTGGGAGATATAATTCAAGTTGAGATTTGGGTGGGGACACAGCCAAACCATATCAATCACTTAGACAATGATGAAACTGCTTTGTCTTTAATATTTATAATCTTATTTTGAATCATTTTTCCTATTTTTATATTTTTTATATGATTTTCTCTTGTTTTCCAATATACTGCTGTTTTCAGCAATAATAATAAGTACTTACTTATAATTGAAATGTATATATGTGTCTTACTTATCTTTTTATTACCTATCTGCATTACTGAAATGTAAATTCCCAAGGGACTAATTATTGTCTGTTTGTTCTCTGTTATATTGCTGGTGCCTAAAAGAGCACGTGACACATCACAGGTGCTCAGTGAATATGTCTGAAATGAATGAATGACAGTGCTATGTACATAAATGTCATCAACCATCAGTGTGGCAACAGAGAGTGATTGGAAAGCACTCTTACATCACACATCATGAAGGGCGAAATAGAAATAGATTTATTTTCAAGGCCCCTTTGAAACTGCCAAGCGGCTGCCATGTTTGCTCATGGATATCCTCCACCCCTCTCTTGAGATGAATCTTCCCTACAGGGCTCAATGGGAATATGGATATGGATCAAGGGGTGAGTCCCTTTTTGCCCACAATTGTAAAGGACCTTTTCCTCGAAAAGAAGGTGAGTGAGTATGACAGAAGACTTCTTTCTTTTCTCCATGGCAGGCAATTACGTTTTCAGAAGGGATTCCCATGCACGAAAACTAGGAGCTGTCTTCCCAAAGGAAGTGTAGTCACCCCCAGAATTCAGTCAATCATCTTCAGGTATTGAGAGGACCTATGATAACAGTACACAGTTTGGCGTGCCTGGATGAGTAAGGGAAAGAAGCTGTTAGTGGTTGCATGTAATCTACTTCGGGATATCTCAAGGGCAGGATGAAGGAGAAGAAAACAAGATCAATTAGATAAAAAGCGGGTGAATTAGCCATTTAATCAAGTACCTAAGCCACGAAGCACACAGTTTTTCTAAGAGACACCATTATCCTTAATGGAGTTCTTTAGAACATCTTCAATTTTTCTAATGAAGACAGAGAGCCCCATCTTTAGTAAAGTGCTTCTCTTTGCTCATTTGACCACAGGATTATCTATTTCATTCATTCCCCTAGGGAGCTGATGCTCTCCCATTTTTGTTCCTCATAGAATTATACAGAGACAGAATCTGTCCAAATTATTTAATCAAATTATTCTTGATGAGGCCAATATGAGTGCTTCAATATCCATACTTAGTATGCATCCTTCTAATGTTCGCTCATCTAAAATTACCCCTTAATTGATAAGATATATGAGCAAAAATGCTATTAGGCAAAATGTTGAATGAACTCAAACCATTTAGAATGTTTTCATGCCAACCCTTGAATTTACTTAATCTTCAATGAGCAGTCTAAAAAGGTAGGATTTAATCTTCACTGTAACTACCGTGAAAGAGCAAAGGGAAATAGGTTGAAGACGAGGTGGCAGACAAGAAGGGGGGAAATGTTTTTGTCTTTTGTGTCTTCACTGCACAAAACTGTATGATTTTTATTTGGTTCCTGCATTTCTCCATTTGAGAGAAGAATTGCAATACATTTGGAAATAGTGGTGCTATATATTTCATACAAGTTGGCTAAAATTGTGATGAAGTCACTGACTAGTAAGAATCACAACTTATTTAAAGCCAGGTTTACAAGGTATAATTTAAATACAGTACATATTGTGCTCAATTTTATGAGTTTTGACAGATGTAAATGTTATGTTACCACCACCATTCCAGTACAGATATAACACATCCATCACCTTCCAAAATTCTCTCTTGTCTCTTTGAAGTCAAACTTTTCCTCCCACTTTCAGGCCCTGGCAACCATTGATCTGTTTCTTCTCTCTGTGGTATCACCTTTTCCAGAATGTCATACAAATGAAACCATATGCTAGGTAGCCTTTTAAGTCTGGCTTCTTTCATTTACCATAATACATTTAAAATTCCCCGTGTTGTTGCATGTATCAGTAGTTGATCTTTTTATTACTGAAGAGTATTTTATTTAATGTATATACCAAAGTTGTTCATTCAGCAATTGATGGACATTTGGTTAGTCAGTTTTTTCATATAGATTTTTCTGTATACATAGGTTTTCATTCCTCTTACCTCGAAGTGGAATTTCTGCATTGTATGTCATGCACATGTTTAACTTTGTAAGAAACTGCCAAACTGTTTTTCAAAGTGGGTGTACTATTTTCCGTTCCCACCAGCAATGTGTAAGAGTCCCAGTTACTTTGCATCCTCACTAGTAATTAGTATTGTCATTAAAAAAAAAAAAAAAAATTAGGACCGGGTGTGGTGGCTTATGCCTGTAATCCCAGCATTTTTGGGGGCCAAGGCGGTGAGGATTGCTTGAGGCCTGGTGTTTGAGTCCAGCCTGGGGAACAGAATAAGTCCTTGTCTCTATAAAATGATAATAATTGAGGCTGGGTATAGTGGCTCATGCTTGTAATCCCAGCACTTTAGGAGGCTGAGGTGGGAGGATCATGAAGTCAAGAGATCAAGTCCATCCTGGCCAACATGGTAAAACCCTGTCTCTACTAAAAATACAAAAATTAGCTGGGCGTGGTGGTGCGTGCCTGTAGTCCCAGCTACTAGGGAGGCTGAGGCAGGAGAATGGCTTGGACCCAGGAGGTAGAGGTTGCAGTGAGCCAAGATTGCGCCACTGCACTCCAGCCTGGCGACAGAGTGAGACTCCACCTCAAAAATAATATAATAATAACTGATAATAAAATTAGCTGGTTGTGATGGTACACACTTGTAGTCCCAGCTACTCAAGAGGCTGAGGAGGGAAGATCCTTTGAGCTCAGGAATTCGAGGTTGCAGTGAGCTATGATCACACCACCGCACTCCAGCCTGGGTGACAGAGTGAGACCCCATTTCAAAAAATTTTTTTAGCTATCTACTAGGTGTGTAGTTATATCGTATTATGGTTTTAATTTGCATTTTCTTATTGATGAATTATGTTGATCATCTTTTTATGTGATTATGTGCAATCTGTGTGTCTTATTTTGTGAGGTGATTATTTAAATCTTTTGCCTATTTTTTATTAGATTTTTTTCTTATTATTGAATGACAAAAGTTCTTTATATATTCCAGATATTCCAGTTTTTCTGGTAACTTTGCAGAGATTAATGGTTCCTCCACCCAAAATCTGGTTCAGATGTTGAGACTGATGTTGTCACACATGCACTAAAAGGGTAGGAAAAGGTTTTTACGCACATAATGAGGCTTTCTGGGGACAGCAGGGCAGGCTCCCAAGCATGTCCAAAAATAGCTTAAGAGAGCAAAGAAAGGAGCCTGGCCTGGGGTTCATGGTGTTAGAGAAAGAGCTGAGGTGAGGGTTCCCACACACAGGGATGAGAGCTTGCAGGTTTGACATTCCTGCCAGTGCCAAAGAGGAAGCACAGGGGCCCTCTCATCAGCTTCCACAGAGTGACAGAGAGGAGGGGAGGGCAGTGGAGCTCGGAGCTGTCAGCAGCAGACACCAAACATGGAGTCAGGCCCTTTATTATACCAGACTTTCCTCAACAGGAAAATCATATTAATCACATTTTTAAAAATGTATACATAGTTTCGCTTTTGTCACCCAGGCTGGAGTGCAATGGCGTGATCTTGGCTCACTGCAACTTTTGCCTCCTGGGTTCAAGCGATTCTCCTGCCTCAGCCTCCCAAGTAGCTGGGATTACAGGAGTCACCACGCCCAGCTAATTTTTGTATTTTTAGTAGAGATAGGGTTTCACCGTGTTGACCAGGCTGGTCTGGAACTCCTGACTTCAGGTAATATGCTCATCTCAGCCTCCCAACGTGCTGGGATTACAGGCGTGAGCCACTGTGCCTGGCCCGACATTTTTAACATCAAAAGGAACACCCAATAACATTTACCGTAAGTGGTTTATCAAGTATATAGATTATGTCTGTGCCTTAAATATACTTCAACATCTTTAAAAAAATATTATCTAGAAATAATATTATTTGGATCTTTTCTAAGAGAAATGTCCATTCTAAATGGATTGGATTCAGGTCTTTTGAAAAAAGGGCTGTGAATATTAGCAATAGAACATGGGTAATTAAGAGAACTGTGAAATCTCTTTCCCTTGTGAGAACAAGGCTCAATCCAACTGACTAATGTAATCCCAACACCACTGATGCCCAGATGGGTGGCTTTGTCTATAATTCTGCTTTTTGTTGAAGGTTTGGGGTCTGATTGGTCATATGGCTGACTATAAAGCAGTGGATCATATGGGAAAAGTCCCCTCAGGATGGTCATAATTCAATTGTAAAAGTATCACACATACTCCCTTTAACTGACAAAAAATGAATTAAGCACCTACTATGTGCCAGGCATATGCTAGAATCTGGAGAATTAAAGTTAGGTAAGATAGAGTTGGGGTTGTCCAGCAATTTGACGTTTATTGAATGTGAGAAACATTAAAAAAATCAGAATCAAATCATCAGTGAAATGCCTTCACATTTAATTTGAAAGGACTATAAATAAAAGAGTGGGCTGCCTGGCCAATCATTCTTACAACTTCACTCCAAAATGAACAATTTTAATTGGGAAATGCAATGGAATATATTTGGACCTCTTTCTCAGAACTATGCAAGCTGGCATGGCATTTGGGAACCTTGTTTGTAACAGACATCACTAACCAGTATAATGAAGCGTACGCCATACACTGATGAAATTCAACGTTTGAAACAGATAAAATATGTTTTTATATCTCACTAGGTTACTAAATTACAAAAGTAATATTTTTAACAAATGTTTTCGTATGTTTGTGCCTAAATTCCTTTTTTTTCCCTGGGTGATGTGAAGGTAGCCATTTTAGGATCAATGCCATGTAGGGAATGTAGGAGAGAGGAAGAGAGGAAACTAGTGGCTTTATAATTTATTAGTTGGTAGTCACGGCTGGATCCAGACATGCAGGTACTCTGAGCGAATTAGTAGTTAGGAATATCAAGAGTGCTAATAACATGTCATTCATCAAACTGATTCTCTTTAAAAAATATGATGTTTAGGGTGGAGAAGTAGAGAGTAGGACTGCTGGCATTGGCAGGATCGGCATCTTCTCAATGGTTTTCAAAGTATGTTCTTCACATCGACAACTTCATCCTCATCCGAGAAGTCCTTAGAAATTCAGATTCCTGGGCCTCATCCCAGAGCTACTGAGTCAGAAACTCTGGAGGGAGGCCCAGCACTATGTGTTAACAAACCCTCTGGGAGATGCTGATGTGTACAGAAGTTTGAAAAGCATTAGTCTGCAACAATTCAGCTTCAGCCACAAAATCACATTTGCCACTCAGAAAACCCAGTCTTACCCTACAAAGCCCATCTACCTACAAATCTTAGAAGATGACATGGCAAGCATTTATTGTTACTCAAGCATGTGCTTTGGGGACCCCACACTTTACCCCTACCTTTGCCTCTGCTACCACTACAACCATTAACTCTCCCTGAAAGGAATCTTGCTAAATACAAAATATTTTCTATTCTCTTCCATTTCCAGTGATATTTCAATGTCCATGAGGTATTGGTATCCTGACCCTGCTGGCCCTTTCTGGTTCTATGTGACAAAGTGGCAACTCTACTGGACTGTTTGGAAATCTTCTAGAGTGGTAGTGGGGAGGATAGGGAGGAAGGTTTTTCTGCTTACACATCTGTTGGCTGGTTTGTTCACCACTATTTCCCTAAAAGTAGTTATAATTATAAATTTTGTAGTATAGTTACTGCTGTTTGGGGAAAACTGGAGACTTAGATCATAGAATGTGGTATGGTTAAAGGATATGTAGATAATGTAGATAATGTTTTCATTTTAGTTTATGCCAAAATAAAGATTTTAATAAATAAATAATAAAATAATAATTAAATAAGTAACATAAATTCTTGACAGATTACATACTATACACTTGGAAGAAAAAGGAGGAGAAAGAAGAGGGCAAAAAGGGGAGAAAGA
Organism: Pongo abelii; assembly: GCF_028885655.2. NCBI lineage: Eukaryota > Metazoa > Chordata > Mammalia > Primates > Hominidae > Pongo > Pongo abelii. The sequence goes on from NC_071999.2 coordinate 47,717,719, forward strand.
AGAGGAGAATACACATATAATGCTTTGGTTGGGCCAGGTACTATGCTGAATACTTTACATCTATTGTCTCCTGTAATCCTCAAGACAAATTTCTAGGGTAGGGCTTATTATTCTCCCTATTTTACAGAGGAGAAAGTTGAGGTATTGCGAGATTAACAAACATGAAAAGGGGTCCATAGTCACATAATTACATAGCATTGAGATGTGTGGTAGAGTAATGGGTGAGCTATAAGACCGGAATAATTAGTTGGGATCAGGTTGTAAGGAGAATTGACAGCTATGTAAGGAGACTCTAGTTCAAATTATGAGAATGGTACAGTGGAAAGACACCTTGGAGATACTTTGAAGATAAAATTGATCTGACTTAACAATCAGATGGTAAGAAATGGGGGGAGTCTTTAGCTGAAGCAACTGCGTCTGATGGTGTCACTCAAGGAACAAAGGAGGAACGAGTTTAAGGGCAGAAGGAGCCAATGTGTTTAGTTCAATTATATCAAGTTTTGGGTGTCTGTGGAACATATCCAGGTAGAAACTTCCAGTTGGAAATATAGCTGAGGCTCAGAAGCCAGGTTAAGTCAGGAAGTATAGACTTAACAGCCATCAGCAGACTGAGTAAAAAGTCTGGCACACTGCAACGATGGAAGTGGTGCTATCACCAGGAAGAAAATGTAGAACAGGAAGGGAAATGGACCTTGTGGGAATTGACTAAATGGAAGAGGTAGAGAAAGACAAAGCCATGAAAATCATTATAAAATAGTGGCTAGAAGGTAGTAAGAAAATGAAAAGATGATAAAACTGAACGTCAAGTGAGGTGATAATTTCCAGTCCCCCACCATACGTATGACTGTGCTGGGCTCATGGAACCTTGAGTGAGCAGGCAATGGAAGTGACACTGAAGTCCAGGCATCCATCTGTGACCAAAATCCCCCTGCCTAATTCTGTAAATATTCTGAGGTCCTTTTACTACCTATATTGTCACTCTTCATCAGCAAGGTGCTGACCAAAGTAATATTGTAGAACTACAAAATAATAATTCTTAACATATTCATCCTAAATGACTTAACAGATAGCTAATCCAAAATAATTCTGTAGTGAGAAACCTGAATTATGCAACCTTTAAATTCTATTCTATTATATCGTGCAGTGACACAAAATGGTGGTTAATGGAAAATTGTCAAGTGAGACTTGCTGGAGAGGGCTGCTTTGGTGGACGAGAAAGCAAGAAATATCTTTGTTTTTGCAAACAGACACCACTAGAAGATGTAAAGAATTTTTAGATACAGATTAAAGAGCCTCTTTGCAATCTCATTTACAGTTTTTCTTTACTTACGAAATTCTTTTCCAAGGATAATTCAAAGACTTTAGCCTCATTTTAAAAAGTATAATTTTTTGTTGGTTAACCCAGATTGATGAAGTCATATGAAATTTTCTGCTTCATTGTGCCTGTATGACATTTTTCCTACTCATTCCTTTTTTTCCCCCTTCCATAGCCTCCTCAATTCCTTCTTGCCATCACTTCAGATTTAGACAGACCATCTCTTCAATTCTGATGGCAACATTTCACACTAAATAACTATATACCCTAGCATTGCCTCTCACATGTCCGGGTGATTGGCAGATACTTGTTTAGAGGATTGGAAACAGCTAAAATTGACATTCAAAGATTCAAAAGCAGCTTGGTTGGGAAATAAATCTTTGACTGGGAAAAATGACTCTCTTTGCCAGAAAATAGTCTTATAATTTATCATTTATTGGAAAAGAAGGATGCATTTTGAGAATTGCATCAGACTAAAACTGATTACAGATATTAAGCAATGTCTCTATGAGCCATTACTCACCACGTATGTGAGAGCTGAGTGCCTCTGGAAGGCGGGAGCTGGTGAGTCACTGAGTGTGCTATTGCACCATCGTAATTGTTAACATCATAAACAATGGTATATGACGGGGTAGAGCAGATTAAAGAGAATGAAGTATCTTGTGCAGTTCCCTCTAGAAAGAAGAAACAAGACGTTATTTCACTGTGACGTTAACTATTGATTCAGGTTTTTGTTTGTAGCTCCTAATGGTTACGATAGTTCAGAAGCAGTATTCATGGCTTATTCATTTCAAAAGCCACCATAAGTGATGGTTTAAGCTGTTCCAACTTTGTGTTGTTGTTTTTAAAATAAAAGGAAGGCTTTTTCTTTTCAGTGTTAGAAAAAGGGAAGACATTCAAGGGAGCTGAACCAAAAGCTGAGTATCCAGGACCCTGAAGACCTTAGATCTGGCTAAAACTTATACCAAGAAGCAAGTGCTGTCATAATCAGAGAGATAGGGCAACGCTGAGCAGTGAACTCACAGAGCACTCATCCATTCCCTTCTGACATTTGTCATTTTTTTATCTATGTTGTATTTATTTCAGATCTTGTTTTAGTTACATATTGTAACTAAAATACCTCAAAACAGAGATTGTGTATAGTATTTCTCAAAACAGAGATTGTGTATAGTATAGAAATACTATAAATATCTCAAAACAGAGATTGTGTCTTAAAAAGTTTCTCCTCAGAACCTAGCTCATTTAGTAACTTGTTATTGCTAAATAAAAACTAATTTATTGATAAATGAATGTCATGAGTCACTGTATTCTTTACAGCTCATCTCCATTTCCTTAATTCTGTGAAGATACAAAAGCTAGATTAGCCAGTGCTGCATAAGAGTAAACTAGGATGGTTCTTGGAATGGGCACGTGTAATTGTTTATATTTCTTTCCACCAGTCTTTAATTTATATTATTTAAAGAAGTGCTGATACTTAATAGCAAACGTATCATTTGGAAAGAGTTTTACTTTAGATGAAAAAAGTACATCTTCTGGAGAAAACATTTTAATGTCATGCCTTTCAGGCACCCACACCTACCTCTTCAGAATATGAGGCAGTAATTATGACTACATAATTCCCTCTGGGGAAACTAATTAAATGTGGATATTTGCTAAGGAAAAATAGAGAGCCTATGAGTATAAACTCTGCAAATGCAAATATATAAAGGATCACAAATTCACATTAGTGCATTCTGTTAGACAAACCTTTCTGCAAACAGCAAGGCTAGCCCTTGAAAAAAACTGTGGAACAGCCAGAGGACAGCTTGAATATCCCCTAAAATCTTTCTGGGCACCTCCTCACTACATCATAATCATCTCTGGTTATACTTTCCTTATGTTCTTTCTTATCTTTTCCATATTAAAAACCTGCTATATTATTATATAGTATTAACTAGTATGACAGTGACTTTCAGTAACAGTGGTTAAACAATCAGAAGTTTATTTCTGGTCCAAAAGCCAAAACTGGAGCTGCAGCCCTGCTCTGTGAAGCTGTCAGGGGCCCAGGCTCCTTCTACCTTATTGCTGTGATATCCCTAGAGTGTTCTCATTATTGGTCTGTTGGTCTCATCAAAATGGCTCCCTACCCTATTGGAATTCCAGCTAGTGGGAAGGATGGAAAACAGTTAGCAGAGGGAACTCTCCTTTTCTTTAAGAGCGGGACTTGCAAGCTTCACACATCACTGACTTTCTTACTCCATTGGCTAGTCACATGGTTTTCCTTAATGTAAATATCCTTTTAAATATGGATCTAAGCTCACAAAAATGTAAGAGAAATTCCTCATGGATAAGTTGAAAAACTAACTGTGCAACCAGAGGGGTAAACAAAAGCAAAACTATAAGAGCACAGGAGGCATTAGAGGATCTTGCTGTCAAGGTACTTAAGAGCTACGTGAAGGGCAGGAGACTAGACCTAGGCCCATGCAATGTGAGTAGCTGGGAGTGACACTCTACATCCAGCTGGGAACCTGAAAGGGTTATAATCTTGGTGAAGGCACGTCCTAGAAAATGATCCACCTAGGCTCTAGATGAGGGGTGGTGGGGAAGGCTTCATTGGTTATTAGTAATAAAGGCTTCCCCTCAGATAGATCTGGGATTCAAATTCATGTTACCTACAAGATCCCAAGCCAAGATACCTAGTTCAAGGGGTGCTGGGTTGATAGGACCTTGTGACCACATTAATCCTTTCTGGAGAGAACCACCCTCCATGCAGGCTTCACAAAATCTTCATAGATAAATTAAATGATTATCAACCAAATACTTACCATATTAAATTTTCATTCAGACATGAGTGAAAAATAAAGACATTTTTAAACAAAAAAGTACAAGTTACTTCCCGTAGACTTTTCTAAAGGGACATCAAAAAGACATATTTCAAGGAAAAGAAAACAACTCTGCCTCCCCCCTACACACACAAAGGCAGATGTAAGAAAAAGTATTGAGAAAATAAATAGGTAAACATGTAGGTAAGTCAAGAAATGCTGACTATATAAAGCATAAATAATACTGTCCAGTTTGTTGTACAAAGGTACAAAAAGTACAAAATTGCAAGGTAGAACAAAAACACTACACAAAAATAACATGCAAGATGTGGAAAAAGATGATTTGATTTAAAGTATCCCAATTTCATGTATTGTTCTAGAAGAGGGTAGACTAATTGCTTAACTTGAAACTCTTAAAAAGTAAAATACACACATTAAATTTTAAAATTATTCCATTAAGAAAATAGACCTACATTGTATAACTTGTGACCAGTATAAAGAAGCATAACAAAACCCTAATCAATCCAAAAGAGAGAACAAAGGAAGAAAAAGTAAAGAAGAAGAAAATAGAGGAGTACAGACAATTCAGAGTACATAGCACAAGATAAAATGGTAGAAATTGGTTAAACATTCAGTAGCATACTAACCTCGCCAGTTACACAATAGAGATTATTCGCTTATAATTTCAAAAATCCTTAGGTAGCCCTTCACTAGATAAACACCTAAATAAGACACATGATGCTTGGATATAAACCAGCAATTAAGCAGACAAAAAAAGAGTAAAAATATTAAAAAAAATATTTGACCTAATACATCACATATTGGAATTTGAAATCCATAAATTGATCGTAAATATTCTTTCCTAATATATGTGGAAAAATTCTAAATATTATCCATATATTAGGTCATAAAGAATTCTCATCAAATTTCAAAGAATTACAATCATGATCGTGATGATTTTTAATTGGATTTTAAAAATCAAGAGCAATGACAAAAACTTAAAACTTTATAATTTGGAAATTCTAAAACTTGCTATTGGGAGACAATTCTCTATGGGTCTCTTTTGTTTCTTTGTGTCTTGAGAGCATAGGCACTGACTGCCTTTCTTCTGGAATATCCTTTCATGGGTATTTGCATAGTGAACAGCCTTAGAAAACATAGCGTCTTCCTCCAGAGCAAAGGCCAAGTTGTTTATATTATGGCACAATAAAATAAGGAAAATGCCTTTCTTTGAAGCAAAGATTCAGTGGCCCAATACAAAATATTTGAGTTTTCTAAGTTCAGGGTTCCACAGCTATAATGTAACCCACTGCATGTGAAGGCATCACCTGGCCCTTTTTGTATTGGCCTAAGAGAATTGGGGTTCAGGGAACTGGCTCAACTGCAGATATTCTGGATACAATTGCTGCTGTGACTAATAAGCCCTTCTTTGTCTCTGACCCAGATGTCAACATCTAGCATTCTGGCAGACTAGCTCATATGCTTGTAAGTAGGATGAAATCTCAGACCCTTCACTGTTCTTGACAAACGCTTTGAAATAACCATGTGTATTAGGAAATGAAATTTGAAAATACTTATATCTAGATGATAGCAAAATCTTCCAGGAAGAAGCAAAAGTAATGTTTAAAGGAATACATACAGACAATGCTGGTAGCAGAAAAGGAAATGCAGAAACTAAATGAGCTAGGTGCTCATATCAAGAAGTTACATTATAAAAGAATAAAACCAAAGAAAATACAATGAAAATTATTTTCAAATAAGAGCACAAATGATTTAAAACAGAAAACAAATGGAGAAGATCAGCAAAACAAAAACAGTTCTCTGGAAAGATTAATATAATAGCCAAATTTCTGGTAAGACTGATCAAGAAAAATCAGAGACATAACATAAAAAGTGTAACTATTAGAAATGGAAAAGGGGACATACTAGGCTAATATAAATCAAAGCAATGTCTTTGATGCTGAAATTTTAAGAACTGGTGATAGACTCCTTGGATCATAGAGAGAAAAATTATTTCTGGAGTAAGTTTTTGCTTCCTGTCTCACTTCATAGCCAATGAATGATTGCCTATTCACAAGCCAAATGTCATTATACCAAATGACTAAAGCTGAGGAGTGTGTAAGATTAATTCTACAAAAAAAGTTTATAAAAGGCAAGTTGGATCTTAATAAAGAATTAGCAAACGTGAAACTAAATATAAAACACAGTGCCATAAAAAGACATTACTTCCAACATCTTTCATCATCCTAGCCATTATTCAAGGTCCTTTTCAAAGGCCATCTACTTCATCCTGCTGTCTTTGATTCTTTTCTATTAGATATAATCTTTTCCTTCTGTGACGATCTGTAGCATTTCATGCTTGGTTTATGAGTCTAAAGCAATATTTTCACCTTCATGCTTACAATATTCTAAGCTTTCTACAAGGATGGACTGGGTCTTATTTATCTAAGTAATTCTAGTAAATAATAGTAATAGTAATAGCAAATAAACTACCAACAGCTAAGTGTGGTCAAAACTTCACTTGATAGGTGGTCAATAAGTACAATGGAATTGAGTCACTACAACTAAACAGCACTAGCTCTTTTATAGGAACTCTGGGATCCCGGGAGTGAAAAAGTGTTAGAACAGGAGCAGTCTCTAAAGTATACTTTATTCTACTGTCTAAACAATGCAGAGAATCACATTGATACTATCTTTGATGTCGAACCCTTTTTGGGAACTTACATGATGGGAACATACATAGCCATTTTAAGGTTGGTCAGCACATCCCATCTGAGGATATTCCTACTCATATTGGAATATCATTACCTATCCTCAAGTCATAATTCTGCTTTAAAAAAAAAACTGTACTCAAATGTGACTTCCTCTAAAACGCCTTCCACAACCAGGTCTGGTTTAGATGTCCTGCCATGTGCTTCTATAACAAATTTAATATCTACTTACCACATTGTATTGTAATTACATTACATTGTAATTTACTTGTCTGTCTATGCCAGTAGATGATACACTCTTGGGGTGCCTACATTATATATCATTCACTTTGTATTTCCAGCACCCAGCACTGTACCTGGACAAAATAACCATTCATAAAAAGTTCCTTGAATTGTAGAATGAATGATTGGGAAGTCTGCTGTGCTGAAAAGTTTTGGATTTATTCTTTGTGGGAATGTGGTTTCAGAAACCTCTAATCTAATCTGCTTCTTGTTTGTCTCTAAGAGTTTGATTTGTACGATGTGTCCTCTAAGATTCTGATGTAGGCAAGGACTGTTTCTGATGATATAGATTTTCTATTTTGCTGTTGTGATACGAGCTGTGCATGGGTGTTTTCACATACTGTAGTCCTGTGCAATGTACTCATCTTCAATTTGCTCTCTGGGTACTACGTTCTGGGGTTTCCAGTGCCTCAAAACAGGCCTCCAGTCTGTGCAGAAGGGTTGGCGTATTAGCTTCCTGTGGCTGCTACATCAAATGAACACAAACTGAATGGCTTAAAGCAACAGACATGTATTCTCTCACAGTTCTGGAGGCTAGAAGTCTAAAATCAAGTCACTAGCAGGGCCACACTCTCCAGAGAATCTAGGGGACAATCCTTCCTTGCCTCTTCCAGCTTCTGGTGACTGTCAGCATTTCTTGGCTTGTGGCAGCATCACTCTAATCTCTGACTTTGTCTTCACATGGCCTTGTCTTCTCTCTGTGTCTTCCTTCTTCTCCTATAAGGACACGTCTCATTGGCTTTAAGGCCCACTTGGATAATGTAGAAAGATCTCATCTGGAGATGATTAACTTAATTATGTCTGCAAAGACCACTGTTTCCAAATAAGGTACCGTTTACAAACTTGAAGTTTTAGATAATGTGCATGTCTTTTGGGGGAGCCACCATTTAACCCATTGCAATGGATAACTATAGGTCTGATTTCCAAATAGCATTGTCTACCAGCCTGGCAGTGCAGAAGTGCTGAATAGTATTGAACATCTTTTTATAAACTCATGATATAAGCAGTATTTTATCTAACTTTCATCTTCCCAGTATCTTCTAGTGATCTTTAAAAAATTATTGTTGGTTATTAAGACTTGAAAAATATAAGTTGATTCTAAATTCCTGGGGGAAATGGTAATAAATTTGTGGGGATATAAGTCATATTTCTATTTTTAAACAATTATTTTAGAATTCTGGTATTCAATACAATTACTTTTCATTGTATTGACCCAAGAGTCTACAAATACACAGTGAGGTGATTTCCTTTTGCAAAGTCAGATATTGTGCTCTGAGTGCTTTGAGAAATCACCTGATTTTGATGAAATAATTTAATTTAAATGTTGTCATCAGGAATGAAGAATTTTCTCCATTTTTAAATAAGGGAATTGATGCCTTGGACATGATGTTTTACTTCCTATAAGAGAACAATACCTATTGTTAGGTAGAAATGTTTTTTTTTTCCGCAGCAAAGAAAATGCTACTATACATTTTTAGAAACCAGGTCAACTTTTTTTCAACTTCAATGTTAAAGGACTGCGTAGGGAAATCAAAGTTACAGTCGTAAGTAATCTATGGCTCAAGGAACACAACAGGCTGAAGTATAGATTCAGTAAGATGTGACCTTCACTTTTAAAAAAATATATACATTTTCCTAATTTAGAAGTCAAAGATGAGTTTGGGGAAAATTTTTAAAATGTAAAAAGCTATACAACTTGGCTGGGCCAGGTGGCTCACATCCATAATCTCAGCACTTTGGGAGGCTGAAGCAGGCGGATTGCTTGAGGTCAGGAGTTTGAGACCAGCCTGGCCAACATGGTCAAACTCCATCTCTACTATATTAGCTGGGTGTGGTGGCACGGGACTGTGGTCCCACCTACTCAGGAGGCTGAGGCAAGAGCATCGCTTGAACCAGGGAGGCAGAGGTTGCAGTGGGCTGAGATTGCGCTACTACACTCCAGCCTGGGTGACAGAGTGAGACTGTCTTAAAAAAAAAAAAAAAAAAAAAGCTTTACAACTTAATGTAACATATAAAGTGAGATTTGATTATAGTGATTGGTATATGTCCCATTTCATATAGGTCCATTTCTGATCAATTTTTATTAATAGATCCATTTTTTACTGAAACTGGTAACCTTAGTGAATGTGAGTATAGGTATGAAGGAATGCTTGAAAACATGTGTCTGAGATGAATTTATAGCTTGGCCTTAGTGTGTACACAATAGCCCTAGTCTGTGGCGATATCACGCCATCTTAAAGGGGTACGGCAAATTGTTGGCAACCTGATTAATTGCTGGTTGAATTGGATACTTGCTTCATCATGCAGCACATTACAAAAGTAATAACTATTTGCCTTTTCCCTGGAACGCCAACTTTTTCTTATTGCAGGGAGTCAACCATCTGAGACTTTTTCCTCTTTTAGGGGTTAGTTCATATTTAGGTGGAAAATCACATTCAGAATTATCACATAAGATTGCCTTGGCCTCATCTCTATCTTCATCAAAATCTTGAAGTAATACAATTTGGGATAGAAGAATATTTGAGAGGAGATTTTTACCTGTAGATCTCACCAGTCTCTTCTGAGATGTCCAAGTAATGTACCACCCCAGCCTCTCTTCTGAGTGTCTCCTTTAATATGGGTCACCATGTTTTATTCTATGTCCTTGCTCCTTTAGCCTCAGCAGACTAGACCAGGGCTAGGTCTCTACCATCTGTGAGCTGGCTGAGGGGGACCCTCCGGGTGCCTGGCGCAACAGCTTTGCACAACAACTTGCCATATGCATAAGAGCTAGCAGGCTTGGACAGGGTCTCTTCAGGGGAGTTTGAATGAAAGACCTATGAAGTCAGCAGGGTGCAGAGTGACTCAGGCTTGGAGAGATAAAACATGAAGACAGTGTGCAGAAGCTATGAAGCACCAGAGCCCTGAGAAAGCAGAAAGTATGAAGAGTAGGAAGCATGAAGAGTAGAAGGGGAAGAGAAGAAGAAAGTTGATATAAAAGTAGCAAAAAGAAGCAGTTGAATAAAAAGCAGCTGCAGGAACTGAAGCATAAGCTTGGCCCAGAAAAAAAAGAAATCTGTTTATGCCCTTAAGCTATTGTCAAACTATCAGAGCTGGTGTTGTAGGTGGCATGCAATGAACAGTGTCACAATTCTCTGTGACCCCTAGCTCTGTACTTTGGAGACAGCATCCTGTTTTTCATACATTTCTTCGTATTCCCTTAACTAAAGGAACCCGCACCCATTTCTATTTTTTGCATCTGAAAGAGCCTAACAAACACAATATCCTCAAGATGAAGCAAAGAACTGAGAAAAAATGAAAATTAAAATATAAAGTCATAATTTTGACATTGAAACATAATCATTTAATGGCATTTTCATTCAAAGCACTGTATGGCAAGCAATGTGCTTTGTGTTTCACATAAGGGCAAAAGACATACTCTGGAAAAGGCAGCTGTAAAAGCCAGAAAACTTATTTTAATTCTGGGTTTGAGTCACAAGTGGCTACTTCTGGAGTTGGAGTACCCAGAAGGTAATTAGATTGTTTGTCCAGGTACCTTTCAGATGAACAGGATTGCTACCTTTAGAAGTAAAAGCAACAGAAGAGGGTTGTCCCCAGAACCTTACTTTGTTTCCTAAGGAAGACATTTACTTGCTGTATTATAAAATTAATATTATTTTGTCCCTGCTGGGTAGTCAAGAGCAATTTGTGGGTGATTGTTGGTCTGATGTCTCCAGATCAGCATTTCTTATTACCTCACATGTAATGGAGAAGAAGAAACGTTGTGTTGCTTTCCTGGTACCCTAAGGTTTCCTCTCTTATGAACCTAACCTCTGGTAGTGCCAATATTTGAACAATGTAAGATCACATTTTGTGTTCCCCTTTATATTTTTGTTTTCTTTTAATCAGGCTCATTTCTTCACAGGCAAAAAACATGGCTTCATGGTCTTGCTTAGTTGAGTTTTCTTTAGCAGTTGAAAGAAATTATTTGAATTTACTAATTAAATTTGGAACAAACTGCATTTCTGTGGCAATAAATAGGTTATCTACCCCTAGTGGGATGGAATATCTTCTCCGTTAAGAATTATTCCATTTTTTGTGTGGGTGCTTTATTGCATTTTAGGGGTAAAACAACTGTACTGTTTTCTGTGGTGAGCCTAGAGCTAGCAAGTATTGATCCCTGGAACTTATCATAAAAACCAAGGCTAGAGAATGCTAACAATCACAAATATTTATTCACAATTTAATCATTTTTAGTGACAATTTCTGATAAGGACATAAGATTTGAAATGAGAAGACATGGGCTGAACTTCCAGCTCTATTATTTCCTGGAAATGTGGCCTTGTGCAGTCCCTGAACAGCTCAGCTCCCCTGTAGGGAGTTGGCAATACCTACCTTATCTCCCAGGGAGGCTAGCTGTGAAGCTCCAAGGACAGAACCTTATGGAAAGTGCTGTGCAAATGAAAATCCCTCTCTAAAAGCAAGGTATTAAGATGGTGAATGCTGTGACAGGAAGGCAAGCTTCAGTTCTTTGTTCCTAGTAATAATTATTGTGGATGAGCGTGGTGGGAGTGAGGGATGTAGACATAATGAGAGATGTTCAGAAAGAAATGCTCAAAATACCCAAGAAACAAATATCAGCTCCTTTAGAACTCTACATTTACATAAATATTTCTCTTCATGAAGTTTCCAAATTGAATTTGGGGTGACCACTCAGCTTTGTTCATTCTATTCACACCTCTAAAGTATTGACAGACATGAGCTCAATGTCACAAAATGAAATAATAGCAATTTAGCCTAAGACTTGAAGACATGTCAAGATGACAAATAAGATTCATTTTCTGCTGCTTTTTTCTGTTTTTCCCTCATTTATGTGAATAATTCATGTACTTTACATTTTGAAAGAAATAATTATAGTAATCAGAATCATCAAAAAAGTTACTTTTTATGAGCTATAAATTTTGAGAAGCTGCTTATTCCTACTGGCATCAATATAATTTTAATTAATAAATATCTTTAATCTACCAATTACATAACATACATATAATGACACAGAGCTACACGATTCTGTGTTTAATCATTATTGAATGTGCAGGAGTTGGTAACAGAGACACTACCCCAGATCCCCAGATCTGAGTGAGTTATACATAAAAATATGTGGGAAAAGATAAATTTTAAAGAGCACTCCTTTTGGAAATAAAAGATAAAACAGAAATGAAAATGAGATGTTTTATTTTTCCTGAGCATTTTGTTCTTTTCAATTATGTGACAGTTTTGGGGACTGTCACATAATTGAAATGCTGGATTGCCAACCCAACAAAATTGTTCCAAAGATCTAGGACCTGAACATGGGAGTGGGGGCACTGAGGTATGGAGGTTATTCCTCTCTCTGGTCAAAGACATATTTTGATGTTTGAATCCTACTACCCACCTATAAAGCTATTTTTTCCATACTATTCCATGTCATTTATTTGAAATACAAAAATGTTTATTTTAAAAACCATTTTAAACATCCTACTCCTCTCTAAGAAAAATTTTAGAGTGTGCATTCATGGTTAAAAAGAGATATATTAACCTAATAAATGATACATTATCTGTGCATTGTGATTCTGATTATTCCTAAATAAAAGATGAAACATTTCATAGGTAGTATAGAGTGTGAATGAGGAAGGAAAAAGGAGATTCTTTATACCAAGGAGGAAATAAGTTTCCTGAGGCAGACTCCAGAAGCCTAAGGACCCTAAGCAGTGGTTTAACATCCTCTTTCAATTGCCAAGAAGGCAGTCTAAGACTTATTTTCTGTAAAATGAAAGTCTTAGATGATCTCTAAAGCCCTATCTAGCTCTAAATTTGTAGGATTCTGAATGTTTCTGAATTTCAGTCTTTGCTTTACTTAGCCCAGGCACGTGTGGATTTGATCCACCTGATTTTTCTCCAACTACTTTTTCTCTTCCTCTGAAATCACAATATGACTAGTTGGCTTTAGCTGACTGCCAGAAAAATGATCCTTCTTAGAAATGGGCAAAAGAGATAGCTAAGTGTTGTTGACAAGGGGAAAAAAAGCAAAATAAAAAAATTCTGTAAAATATTTAAAGAGGATTATTCTGAGCCAATGTGAGTGACTATGGCCTGGGGAATAGTCTCAAGAGGTACTGAGAAAGTGTGCCTGAGGTAGTCAGGTTACAGGCTGGTTTTATACATTTTAGGGGACAGGAATTGTAGGTAACATCATAAACCAATACATGAAAGGTATACATTGGTTCAGCCCCAAGAAGTGGGATATTTTGAAGCAGATGGAGCTCCCAGGTCATAGGCAGATTCAAAGATTTTCTGACTGGCAATTGGTTGAAAGAGTTAAGCTTTGTTTAAAGACTTGAAGTCAATACAAAGAAGTGTTTGAGTTAAGACGAGGAGGGATTGTGGAAGCCAAGATTCTTGTTATGTAGATGAAGCCTCCAGGTAACAGCCTTCAGAAAGAATAAATGGTAAATACTTACTTCTCAGTGGTAAAAGGTGCCAGACTCTTAGCAAATCTCTCCCAGGTCTGGGAAAGCCTTGACTATATTAATGAAGATTCTCTACAGATGCAAATTTCCCCCACAAAAGATGGCTTTACAGGGCCATTTCAAAATATGACAAAGAAATATATATGGGGTAAGATATTTTGATTTCCTTCAGGGCCTACTATCTGTCATGTGATGCTCTACCATAGTCAGGTTGGAATTTGGTATCTTATTGCCACAAAGAGTCTGTTTTGCCAGTCTTATAATCTCTATTTTAATGTTAATGCTGGTCAGTTGTTCCTAAACTCCAAAAGGAAGAGGGCATAACAGGGTATGTCTAACGTCCCTTCCCATCATGATCAGGAATTCCATTTCTCAGGTTTCTCTGGGGTCCCCTTGGCCAAGAGGGTGTCCATTCGATCAGCTGGGGAGGGCTTAGGATTTTATTTTTGGTTTATTGTGTTTACTCTGGGAATGCTGGACATTGGAATCTATACAGGTTGCACCCTTTGGTTGGTTTCTATTGACTGGGCTATTTTTGAGCTCTGTCGAGGTGGAATTAAGTCGTAGAAAATGAGAGAAGTGTATATAATTCTTATTCTTAGCAATGTAAATGGATTTTATCTGGTAAGGATATACATGATTTCTGGCCTGTGGAAAGATTACGCCAAACATTACATTTTGTTGCCTTTGAGAGTATTAACCAACTTTGTGTTTATTAGCAAATACATTTAAATATCTCTGATTGCTTGGTCTTTGAATTCTTCAAACTCTCCAATAACATCTTATTGGTTTATCCTTTAAATAAAGAGATAAAGAAAATTTCTGACTTGTGTTCAATTGATATGAGTCATGATTTTCATCATTTTGAAAATTAGACTTGAGAGCAATTTAGCTAGTGAAAGGGGTGTGTGTGTGTGTGTGTGTGTGTGTGTGTGTGTATGAAAAAGAGAAAGAGCAGTTACTAAAGCCTTCTTTGCTCATTTGTTAACATTTATAACCAAATATGATCAGCCACCCCCACTGGGCTTTAGCTATATTCACATTAAATCAGTATATTTTGTCTAATTTAGAAAGTTCAGCATGGCCTAGGTGGATTGCTTTACAGCTTTATGGGGTTCAAGAGAGATCACAGAAGCTGGCATTTTATGTAATTATAGAATAATGATTACCATGTATAAAAAATTTCTCAGTATAAAGAAGCCAGAACAAAACCTGTCTTCAAACTAGAGGGAGGTTATAAAAGGGCTAATTGGTTCAATTGTTATTTCCTCCCACTCAAGGTGTTCAGTCCTTGAACCTTTTCCTTCCCTGGATGAGGAGTCTGTTTAGTAGTACGCTCAATGGGGAAAGAGTTGGTGAGAGACACTGAGATAAAATAGATTGTGTTATCTGAACTTGAGAAATCTGAGAAAAAAGAACTGTAGCCCCACATGGAAATTTTGCTGCTCACACCAGTGTTGTAGTAAATAATGTAATTCTAATTCAATATTAGTCTTTCACGAAATGCGTAAGGCTTTAACCTCTGCTTTTGCTGTAGGTTTTCAAATAAATGGGTATGAGATTAATTACCACTTGTATTTTGGAATCAGGGACATTAGACTAGCTAATCTAATAGCAATCTGAGGAAAGGGTAATAATCCCAACCGGAGAGAGGCATAGCTGAATCCCTCTTAATTCAATGCAATCTGCATTTCTGCTTAACATGTATTGATACTATGTGTACCCTGTATAATCTTTATTCATACCTTCCTGCATTATCAGGAGAGAGACATGAATTACAAATTAACCTCCCAAACCACAATTCACTTTAAGCTAATAGGTTTTTGATTCACGTACTTAAAATTGAGCCAACTCTTGCTGAAAGAAAACCTCATAAAAAAATTTTCCAATGTGGAGAGGGTGATGAAGTGAGGAGATAGACAAGAGACAGAGTCTATTTTCCTTTGCAGTGATTATAATAGGATATTAAAATTGTAAAATGCAAAACCCCAAATAAATTGAATTTGTGGAATCAATTTTTTTTGATAAAGCAGAGATACTTTTTCTTTCACATCTTGTTTTAAGATCCTAGAACATGATACTTATTGTGTTTATCTGTTTTCTACCTGAATAAAGTAGAAAATAGAGAATAGGTCTTACTCACATTTGATCACTGAGATCTTACAATGCTTTTGGTTATTATCCTGATATGGTTTGGTTGTGTCCCCACCCAAATCTCATCTTGAATTGTAGCTCCCATAATTCCTGTGTGTTGTGGGAGGGACCCAGTGGGAGATAATTGAATCATGGGGGTGATTTCCCCCATACTGTTCACATGGTAGTGAATAAGTCTCACAAGATATGATGGTTTTATAAGGAGAAACCCTTTTTGCTTGGTTCTCCTTCTCTCTCTTACCTCCTGCCACATAAGACATGCCTTTTGCTTTCTGCCATGATTGTGAGACCTCCCCAACCATGTGAAACTGTAAGTCCATTAAACCTCTTTTTATTTATAAATTACCCAGTCTTGGGTATGTACCAGCAGCATGAGAACGGACTAACACATATCCTAACCTGCTGAGATGGAATTAAGCAATCACAAGAGAGGCAGAAAAACAGGAGTCTGAGAAGAATCCAGGGCCATAATAAAACAGCAGGTCCCCTAGAATTGTGCAGTGCATAACCTGTTCAACTGTATCTTTCAGTCTTGAATGTTGCTAAGTTTAGCAGTGAGAACTGGACTTCAAGCAGAATGTAAGTGTGATCCTATTTGGGGTGGCCAGACCTCAGAGACTCCTGGATTGACTACTTCAATACAGTTTGTATCCTTTACCCAGCAATGAGCAGGACTGACTCATACTAGCTCTTAAGCAGATGAAAGAAGGGTATAATTATCCCTAGGGCAAAATGCATTCTTATTCTCATACAGTCGAACAATAATTTGCTCTGTGTAGCAAACTATTAAGTCCACCAGAAGCAGTGGACTCATAGCCAAAATTTCTACTTCCCTCTCTTGAAACTGTAAAGAAGTGCCGCAGAGGTAAAAAGACACCTCCCCCAGGCCTGCTTCACCCCCGAACCTAGGAAGACCCAGATACAGTCTAGAAGGACACTGAGCAAATGGTCAGCCTCATGTGGTGGTATCCTCTGCCGTTCATGCCCTGGTATGGGAAATGTGGGGCTAAGGAGACCACGTCTTCAAACATCAGCTTGCTGCCGGACCTCCTGCCCTGTGCTCCACTCTTATTGCGGCAAAGTTCTTGCTTGAATTCTTTAAAGGAAAGGAATGTGTATTCTTTGCCTATGTCTGTTGGCAACTTTCTGTCAGTCACTATCTTAGGGTGGCCCTAAGACAGCCACCCATCAGCACATCCCGAGAATTCAAACAGCATCAACAACATCGTCTACATCCCTGACAAGAAGTTTTGTTATCCTTTGTTTCTTTGTTTTGCGTGTGTGTGTGTGTGTGTGTGTGTGTGTGTGTATGTGTGTATTTTTCGTTCTAAGAAGAGACTAGAAAATGAAGAGAAGATGAGAAAGGGAGTTTTATTTTACTGTATAATTAGTTAGATTCCTGTTAATGGAAGTTTTACATATTCTGTCTTTTTCTTTTCTTTTTTGACATCTCTGCAAGATTGATTCTGGCTGTTGCAGACCATAATTATAGGTCTGTCCTCAGTGTATAAGATATTGATTTGCCTTCCTCAAGTAGTAAATTTTAGTGACAGGAATTATATTTTGCCAATTTCTTTTGTACGATACCCAGCTAGACATATAAAATAATTTTGGATTTTTTTTATTATAAGGTGACTTAGAACAAATTACTCAACTTTTCAGTTTTGCTGTCTATGATAAAGAAAGCATAAATAGTGGGTTAAATATTTTAAGAAACTTACTCATAGCAGAAGGGTTTTATTGTATTAATTTATGCAGGCTGATTAGCACATAGTGCCTGGCTGATAGAAGGTAATCAATAAAGAGTAGTTGTAATTATTAGTATTATTATTAATGTAAGTTGAAAATGAAAGGATTAACCTTAAGAGATGGTAGGTAGGCCTAGGGCTGTGTGCTGATCTATGGATGAGGAGATCCTGACAGGGGAATCTAAGACCCGGACCTATGTCCTGGGGAAGAAAGAAGCAACTTGGATTTGGAATAATAATAAAAGTGAATGGCTTTGATTTATTAGGTATCTAATATATATTCTTTACCTTTGTCTCATGTAATCTTCATAATAACACTACACAGTGGTTATTTTCCCTATTTTTTGTTAGTAAGCTGTAGCCCAATGACTTGCCCAAGGTTACACAGCTGATAAGCGATGGGGATGATCGACATTAAGTCAGGTCTGTCTACCTGACTGTTTTTACTTTTCAAACTTACTGAATGAAAAGAGGCCCATGCAAGCCTTCTTTACTAAGGGTTCCAAAATAAATATAAAATGATGATAAGCCTGCATATTTATTTATGCCTGTTGCTACTTTCCAACTTTCACATTTACTCTCCACTGTCAAGACTGATGTTGTTTGAGCTGAACAACAGAAGGCTGTAACAGGAGCCATGCTGTAAACAGAGGAGGAAAGACATCTTACAGTGTGAAGATGGAGAAAAACTGCAATAGCAAGATGGTCCTCCAGATAAGCCAAATCCCACCCATCTGTCCACATCAGCTGTCCTTACAAGAATAGGTTATTTTCCATTATTCCAGTCTCCACACTCTCCCTGTTGTGAAATTTCTGCAGCACTAAGACCCATACTCCAACACTCTTAAAACTATATCGTCTTTTATTATTTGCTAATTAGAATTTTAAAATAAAGTTAGAGGTGGTCATAGATCAAGTGCCTAAATGGAACCTTTTACAGATAGAACAATAGTGCTTCCTGTGTGCTGGGCCTGTCTTCCTGATTAGATCGGAGGGTAGGGACTATGCCGTACTCTCCTTTATAGACCCCCTTTCTCACACTCTAACACAGCGTGTAGTACATGGTGGGTACTCAAAATATACTAGGTGATTAGATCACTACCATATTTTACCAGGAAAACAACATATGTAAAAAGAAGAGTTTTGTGGGCTTTTTTTCTTTCTCTTTAAGTTTACAGGTTGTTTTACTACCTTTCTCTGGGAAGTATGTATGTTTCACTTCAGACACATCAAAAGCCAGTGTAGAATGTTTTATGGTCTCCAAAATGTCCTTCTCTCTTTGTTCAGCAGGCACCCTGGGGTCCTCTTATTTCTTAATAATTATCTGTTGTTGAAATAATATTGTAACTTTTCACTGATAATAAATTGGCAATAATGTAAACTCATAATGTAAGCTTCCACTTTTTAAAATATTATTTTTAAAAGGTAGTGTGTGCACACAAATTAAAATGTTAAGTGTGCAAAGTGTTTTTTAAAGTCCTAGTTTCCTTCCTAAAGAGCAATTACTGTTACCTACTCTATCATTCCAGATGTATGTTGTCTTAGTCTACTCTTGTTGCTATGACAGAACACCTTAGACTGGGTAATTTACAAACCACAGAAATTTATTTCTTACAATTCCAGAGTCTGGGAAGTCCAACATCAAAGTGCCGGCAGCTATAGCGTCTGGTAAAGACTTGCTCTCTCCTTCCAAGAGGGTGTCTCCCTTCTGTGTCCCCATATGGTAGAAGGGCAAAAAGGGTGAACTCTCTCCCTCAATCACTTTCATAGGCACACTAATCTTTAATAAGTCATCTCCTAAAGGACCCACCTCTTAATAGCGTTGCACTGGGGACTTCCAACATGAATTTGGAGAGTCACAAACATCAAACCATAGTACATATATATGAACAAATATATATTCTCTGTCTATCTCTCCCCTCACTCTTTACTCTCCAACAAATATGATACCATATTAGTCATATTCTTTTGCAAAGAATTCTTTTTATTTTTTCACTCAACAATATATGTTGGTGATCATTTATTAGCACAGACAGACCTACCTCAATATTTTAATGGTTGCATAACATATCATTCCACTATCCTTCCAAAGACCCAGATATGACCTCTCTCTTGCTTTAGGCTAGTTAGGGTATTTCCAATCTTTTGGAATTATAAAATGCTGCAATTAACATCCTTTTCTATGTATAATTTCAAACATATAGGAGAAGTTCCCATAGAATTAAAGGGTATTTGATGTGAGATTTTGAAAGATATTGACAAATTATTATTGAAAATGGCTGTGTCCTTTCATTTCTCCATTAGCACTATTTGAGAGTGTCTTGGTAAGAGAATGTGTTATCAATTTTTTATATTTGTCAATCCAATGGGTTAAAAATGGTTTCTTTGTATATTTTGTAAGTTGAGTGCTTTTTCAAATGTTTAGAGTTAATATAGTGTTTTTTTTCTGTGGATTATCAAGATACTATGGCCATTATCCTACAGAGAAAGACCATGAAAGAAAGAAAAAAGCTTTTCCCCTGCTTTTGGAACAAAGGGATCCCACATTTTCATTTTGCACTGAGCCTAAAAATTATATAGTCAGCCCTGGCTATTCTCAACCATATGCAGTATACTTTTGTTATTTTTTGATCTTTATATAAACCATAGTATGTGTATCCTGCATCTTGCTTTTTCATTAAATTTTTTGTTTGCGGGCCTCAACTGTGTTAATGGTTGTAATAGTAGCTAAGTACACATAATGGTTCTATGAATATACTTGTACATCTCTCTGGGTGCCCCTGTTCAAGGGTATTTTTAGGGATTGTGTGTACACATAAGCGTGTGCATTTTGTGTGTGTGTGTGTGTGTGTGTGATTTCCTGGTCATAGAATGTGCATATTTTTACTTTACTATGACCAAATTGTTATCCAGAGTGGTTGTAGAAAGCTACATAACATATATATATATATACAGTTTGTTTCACAATGATCTCCATCCTTACCTACATTTTAGTATAAAACTTTAACTCGTTGTGGTTTTATCTTGTAATATCTTCATTATTTAAAAGGTTGAGCATTTTTCATTTATTTAATAGCTATTTGGGCTGACTCTTCCGTGAAGTGTTTATTCCTATGTTTTACCACTGCTTTTGGGGGAGGCAGGCTTTTCCTTTTTGCTAACCTTTGCATTTAGGAATCTTTTGATTAAGAAGTGTTATTAATTTTAACTCAGTTAACTTTCTTATCTTTTCATTTATATTTGTGTTTTTCGGGTCTTGTTTTCATCATTTTTTTCCTACTCCAAGATCATAGAAATATTCTATATTTTTCCCCAAAGTCTTAAGTTTGTGGTTTCCATATCTAAATCTTTTTCCCTTTTATTTATTTTTGTGTATTCTTTTTTGTATTGTTGTTGTCCATATGGAAAAGAAATGATCATAGCATCATTTATTGAGCAACCCATTCTTTCCTCACCGATCCACAGTGACATTCCAGTTATATACTAGATTTCATTTTATGTGTGGGCTTGTTTCCACATGCTCTGTGCTGATCCACTGGTCTGTTCTATGTTCTTGTGCAGTATTATGCTCTCTTAATTAATCAAAGCTTTATTATATACACAGGGCAATGAAAACTGGCAAAACAGCTTGCCTCATCTTGTTCATCCTCTGCAGGAGTGTTTCAGCTATTCTTGTGCTTCGTTTTTCCATAAAAATTTTAGAATCTGCTTATCAAGTTCTACAAACAGCTCTGGATTGAATTTGAAAGGAATTGCATTTATTTAGGTTTACTTTAATGTATTTTAATAACATATATAATTTCAAAGAAGTCTTGCACAAATTTTGTTAGATTTATTCCTGGATGCATTATGATTTTGTTGGTATTTTAGGTGCTCTCTTTTGTTAAATTATGTCGGTATTCTTGATGA
Organism: Pongo abelii; assembly: GCF_028885655.2. NCBI lineage: Eukaryota > Metazoa > Chordata > Mammalia > Primates > Hominidae > Pongo > Pongo abelii. The sequence goes on from NC_071999.2 coordinate 47,739,124, forward strand.
GTTTCTATATAAACAATCATATTACCTGCAAATAATGAAAGCTTAGTGTTTCCTTTTATAATTCCTACATTTTATTTTTCCTTATCTTACTGCATAATGTTGAATCAAAGGCATCACTGTTGTTTTTTATTTTAAAGAGAATAAGGTTCGTTTTTTATTAGTAAGTATGGTTTGTGCTACAAATTTTTGGTAGGTACTCTTTTTAAAATAGCAATCATCACAGAGTAAGTTATATTGTGATAGCAAACAACATCCAGATCATGGGGGCTTACTGCAACAAAGATGTCTATTTGGTTTTATAACATGGAAACTGAGCTGGCCTCTACTCTGTTCCATTTCTGCTCCACGTGTTTTTTTATTCTGGGATGGAAGTTGAAAAAGTAACATTTATTTAGGAGTGAGACCCTTGAGGAGGGGATGTGGGAGAAGAATGTATTAGCTCTTAAAGCCTCTGCCAAGACTTGGTAGACATTATTTCTGCTTTCCTACTACTCGGGGCAGAGCAAGTCACATGGCCCAGGCTGGATGTCAGCCAACCAGGAAGTACACTTCTCTTAGAGGGAGGAGGTGTGTACAAACATTTGGGAACAATAATTCCTTGCTCCTTCTATTAAGAAGAACTATTATTTTAGTATGAGGTCTTTGGAGAGCTAGGAGACCACATATGTTTAAAGTTTATCTAATAGTATTGAAATAATTATTTAATTTGTTAATTTCATGAACTAAACTAGATTTTTTAATGCAAAATATATTTTGCATTTATAGGATGATGCAAATTTATCATGGTGTGTTATATTTTTCATATATTCTTTGATTCAGTCTGCCAATATTTTTAAAGGATTTTTGCATTTATGTTCATGAGTAAATCATTTTTTCTGTCTCGAATTATCTCTGTGAATTTCATATTGTGTTTATATTTATCTCACATATTTGCTAAGGAGTTTTTCTTTTTCTTTTTTTATTATCTGAAAGAATTTGTATAAGATTTGAATGAACTATTAACTATTCCTTGAATGTTTGGTGTAATTCTTATAAAACTATCCAAGCCTGGGCTTTTCTTTGTAAAACTATTTTTAACTACTGACTTAATTTTTTAGCGGCTTCTGAGACTGCTGGCTGGCTGGATACATCAAGATGTCACTTCTGACTTGGCCCTTTTCAGAGTATCTTCTTGTAAATAGACATATCTCAAGGCAACTATGGAATGATGTGGACAGGAAGGAAGAAGTTTTCAGACGTGGTAGAACTGGGCAAGTTCTGAGCTCATTTCTGGACAAAGCACAAGCAGGTACCAGGTCCTAGAGCAATGCCTCATCTGTAATGGTGTCCTGATTAATCTGGACCCCTGTGTATTGAAAAAAAACATGATAATACATAGATTGAAAAATAACAAGATGTGATTAGGAAATCACTTTTAAATACCTAAATTGGGAGATGCTATGAGGATAAAATATGCGTAGTCTATGCAAAGCAGAAAACCCAAAATGCCCTGGTTCACTAATTAAACTATTTTTCTACTTTCTCATCCCTTTCCTTTCTAACTGTGGGGTGACTCCTGGCAAGATCTGCCCTCCACTGCTGGCTTCTGCACAAAGTTGAGAAATCAATATTATAATCATGCACTGTTTCCATAGCAAGCGCTCCTGCAGCTCTGAGCAAAACAGCACTTTCTAGACCCTGCCAGAGTATATGTGGCAAAGAAAGATTAATTAGCCACTCACTAATTGACAGTATTTCCCTCTACATCTGCTTGGGCCTGATGTGAGTTTAAATGTCTCTATTAAGTGCCTGAAGCTGATTGCACATGTATAAAATTTAATGTCCCTTCTCAAACCTCAGAGATGTCTGAGACCTCGGTTCTCTCTCTAAACAGTAGAGATGTGGGCAAAAGGCTTAGCGTGGACGGCAATTCTGGAGAGGCAACAGAGAACAGTTCGGTTAGGGGTTGGGGTCAGGCAGAAGTGCAGTAGGGTGGAGCAGGAGAGCTGAGGTGTAGCTCTAGTTCTTCAATAACTTGCCATGTTGCTGGCAAACCACGCTGCTTCTGTGGACTTCTCTTCTCGTTCAGGTGTTAGATTCGACCAGTGCTTTTCTAACTGTGTTTCCCAGAGCCCAAGAGAATCCAGGGTCCCCTTAAGGAAATTCTAGACTCTAAAGCGAGGCTGTTCAACAGAACTTCTGTCCAACAGAGCTTTCTGCAATGATGGAAATGTTCGATATCCACGCTGCCTGATGGGTAACCACTCATCACTTATGGCTATTGGGTCCTAGAATTGTGTATAATGTGTGTGAGAAGCTGAATTTAAAAGATTTTTAACTCACATAGAGCTTACTTTAAATTAATTAAAATTAAATAAAATATAAAACAAGAGTGGCTACCATATTGGACTGTGTGGCTCTAGAGGGTCTGGGCTCAGGCCTAAGTGAACAGGGTCCAGGGCTTAACTGAAACTGCAGTGATGTTATTTTAAAGAAAATCCTAAAGGGGAAGCAGAATCATTCATGAGGCTACTCCCACCCACCTCTTTAGCCTGTCAGTATCTCTATCTCCAAAGCCTACTGCTGCTTCAACCAGACACATCTGCCTTTGCTTGCAAAAATGTGCTTCTGAAATAGTTTTCCCTGAGCGAAAGGACATTTGCAGCTAAAGGACAGCTAAAAGACATTTGCAAACCACTGGATTAAATAATCTCCAAAGTTCTTGAACATTGAAAGATTCAAATCCCCCAGTCCTAATCTCCCTTTGTACACAGCAGGGACCAAACACACATTCCTGGGTGTGGCATGGGAGAGGGTAGCCTTCCCTGTGGTCCCACCCCACTTTACCTGGCATGGGGGAGATGCCAATGTCACTGATGTGGTGTCTAAGCTGAAGAGCATCCTGGCTTCTCTGACAGGGCAGAGGCCTTCCATGATGCTCGCAGCTGCTCCCCCGGAACTGCTCATGGCTCTTCATAGCTTCTGCTCACCCTACACACTCAGACCATAGAAAGAAAACAGACCACAGGCCAGAAAAAATCTAAATGCATTTCTCAGCCCAAGTCACTTTTCCCATACAGGTGAGAAGGAGAGACCAAGGATCACTGAAGGAGTGATGTTCAGGGCTCTGCCACAGCTGCCTGGGGACATGGGGAGGCTCTGAGGCCAGGGGCCCCACCACCATGGCCCTTTAGGGACAGTTGCTCCAGGGTTTGAGGCAGGGATGGTGATGAAGTGTGGGGGAGGGTGGTCAAAGCAGGCAGCATGAGTTGCTCCTTTCCTTGCATTGAGATATCAACGCCATCTGTGAGACAGAAATCTCACCTAGAAAAATACTTTTGGAAAATGATAGAGAAATAAGGTTTAGAGAATTTCACGTCTCAGAACCCCCTACACAATCTACAAACTACATGATGGAAAGCCTGTCTTGTAGAAAGTGCCAATCTCTGTCTGTGACTGTTGGAGAGAAGGGAGGGAAAGATTTTATAGCTCTTAGAGGCATCTTGCAGGTGAGGGGTTGTAGGGAAAGCATGGATAACTTCTCAGACAGGCCAATGCTCACATGGTTCCTTCCATTACACTTCCTCAGTCTCCCTTCAAAGGGCCACCCCCAAAGGTAAGTAACCCTCAGCATCCCTCCAGAAAGCTTTTGTAAAAGGAAATGGCTTTGATTTTTCATCTTTCTCAACCACACTGAAACAAACAGTGTGGCCTGTTGAAGTTTAAGTCAATATTTTAACCAAAGAATACAACTGAGAGAATCATGCTATTGTATACATTTTCCCAACCTCTCATTCTCACTTGCAGCTGAAATTGTTGACAGGAGTTTTGTCTTTTGCTATTTGCTTGGGAGGGGATTTGAGGAAAACAGTGTGGCATTATGGGGAGGACTTGTCACAAGAGTATCATTTGCTATAGTTTTTCTTGGCTTTATCACATTTCTGGTTGTCTCTTCTTATGGCTCGAACATGTTAAGTCACTTTCACCAAGCAAAATAATTAACAAAATACGAATCTTAAGACACTAAATTACATTAATGAGCATGGACACTTCCTTCTCTCCTGCCTTCTGGGCCTCTCTCATGTAGCACAGCCATCTACATCTCTGTTACACACACAGAAAGCAAACAGCCACCCTTCTCATTCCTCTCATTCCACCAATATGAATATTCTTTACAACCAGTTAAGCAGAAAGAGAAGGTCTGAGACCTGCAGCTACCCTGTTGTTTGGTTAGAAAGACCATCTGGCTGGGCACGGTGACTCACACTTGTAATCCCAGCACTTTGGGAGGCCGAGGCAGGCGGATCACTTGAGGTCAGGTGTTTGAGACCAGCCTGGCCAACGTGGTGAAATCTCATTTCTACTAAAAATACAAACATGAGCTGGGCATGGTGGTGGGCGCCTGTAGTCCCAGCTACTCAGGAGGCTGAGGCAGGAGAATTGCTTAAACCCAGGAGGCAGAGGTTGCAGTCAGCCGGAATTGCAACACTGCACTCCAGCCTGGGCAACAGAGTGAGACTCCATCAAAAAAAGAAAAGAAAAGAAAGAAAGAAAGAGTGAGAGAGAGAGGAAGAAAGAAGAAGAAAGAAAGAGAGAAGAAAGAAAGAGGAAAGAAGGAAAAGAAAGAGAAAAAGAAAGACCATTCACAGTCTTACAAACTTGCTTTCCACCTCTTTATCCACCCACCAGCCACTGAGGACTGTAGTGAGTTTCTTCAGGATTTTCCTTCGGAAACAAAAGTTGATCAGATGGCTCCCCCTCAATCACTGATGCCAGGCACTATCGCCGCAGAGGTCTCTGTCAAGACTCTCCCAAGAGCAGCTGCCTTCAGTTGAGCACCATTTCCCTCCCCAATTTTTGGGGCAAGTTTTGCTGGCATGTCATCTGTTCAGTGTGTGTCTCCACTCAACTTGAGTCTCTAGGGTAACAATAACATTTCCTCGTTCAGTTAGCCAGTTACCTCCAGAAATGGAAGTAACCGAAACTGGAACTGGAACTGCAGTGATGTTATTTTAAAGAAAATCCCGGGCCGAATGCTGTGGCTCATTCCTGTAATCCCAACACTTTGGGAGGCCGAGGCAAGTGGATCACGAGGTCAGGAGATCAAGATCATCCTGGCCAACATGATGAAACCTCATCTCTGCTAAAAATCCAAAAAATTCGCTGGGTGCGATGGCAGGCACCTGTAGTCCCAGCTACTCAGAAGGCTGAGGCAGGAGAATCACTTGAACCTGGGAGGTGGAGATTGCAGTGAGCCGAGATCGCGCCATTGCACTCTAGCCTGGGCGAGAGAACAAGACTCTGTAAAAAAAAAAAAAAAAAAAAAAAAAATTCCTAAAGAGGAAGCAGAATCAATCATGAGTCTACTCCCACCCACCTCTTCAGCCTGTGAGTATCTCTATCTCCAAAGCCTAGCACAGGCTCTGATTCATGGCGAACGAATGAATGAATGAATGAATGAATGCTCTAAGCTGTACACAGCTGGAAAGTAAGGCAATATTTTCAAATTAGATGCTGAAAACATATTGGCATAGCTCCTTTTTTTCCCCTTATTTTTAGTTTTTGGCCTAGGTCATAATTAAGTTAAAGATTTCTTCCCAGGGTGACTTCTCAAGTACAATAAAATAGGCAGACTTTGTCTACAGTGCCCTGTCCTTGCATTCAGCAGCTCCATGCTTGTTCGTACAGGACTGGGAGATGCTATTTTCTGCCTAAAAGATTGGGATGGGAAAGGTCAGGTTGTGAAGGGAGGTCTCTCCACAGTGAGAACTCCTGCAGGCTCCTGTGCTCAGTAACCGTGCTGGCTGCTTTGAGGGCTGCTCCTGCTGGTGGCTCAGTATGAGAGGCCTGGTTTCTGATGGCAATGTGCAAGGTTAGGCTGTTGAGCCCATCAGTTAATAGCTACATGCGCTGTGGAAGCTGCACCCTCAGCATGTCCATCCTGCTGCTGTTTGAAATCCCATATGCCAAAGCAAGGGCAGTGTCCATCTTGTTTCCAAGCTCATTAGTCCTAAAAGATGCAGGATAATTGCCCAGTCTACCAAGCAATGATTTCAGATGATTGCAAGTCAAAATCTCTGCCAGAACCTTCAAACATCCTGCAATAATAATTACATGTCAACTCTGGGGTTACCCTCTAAAGATTCTCTGTTTGTAGTGTGAATATCTCTTTATTATGGGCTGGAACCAATAATAAAGTCATCATATGGAGCTAGGTCACAACTAAGTAAGAGCAATTTAGAACTGAAGAGTCCACACGGCTCATTGCCTTCCCCTGTGCCGTTGACTGCTGGTTTAATAAATCCAACTCATCAGGTAGGACTTATTTCTGAGAAGACTGTGAACACTTACCATTGGACTAGGGACACCTCTTTATGCCCCCTACTCACTAGAGCACTCTTACTCTACTGACTATATAAACTCCTCAGAATCATTTTCTGTGATTGATTGAGAAGATAAAATCAAAAGTTATTGAGATTTTAAAAGGAAAAAAGAAATCTCAGGTTAGAAAAATGGAAAACTTATTTTGCTCACATTCCATAAAATTACTTATATTCTCGCAGGACTCAGCAGCGGATTTTGCCTGATACCTGCCTGGAGTCACATGGGATTCACTTTCCCAATTGTTCACAAGGAGGTGATTAATGATGAGCCAGAAAGTCACCACTCAGGAAGGATGTTCTTTATGACTTTGGCCTACTTTTCTAAAAATGGACTCAAAGGAGTGAGTCTCATTTAAATGCCTGGAAGAGAAAGTAACCTACCTGATTATTGCAATCCAAAGGACTCAGGAGAGGGAGACTTCATGAGCAGAGGCTGAAGTAGAAGTTTGGATTAAAAACAATGAAAAAGTAGTCAAGCAGTGGAACATAAAATTAAAAACACAAAACAAACCCAACAAGCATTTGTGAGGAGAACCAGTTAGCAATACACTCTGATGGTGGATGGGTAATGATGTAAATACAAGCTGAATAACCTCCTCACTACGCATCTGTGAGACACAATTAGGAGAGAGGCTCACAATTGAGTAAGGGAAAGAGCTATAGCAACTTGTAATTAAGCAAAAACAAGCTGCTCAGGAGGCGTCACTAGGCTACAGTTTGTTGTTCTAACACTCACCACCACATAGCATATGCTTTTCTATTTTGCAGAATGCCATTGCATTGACAAGATGTATATAGTTTGTTTTCACAGAGGTCTGTCCTTGCCCTTTCCATGGAAGCAATACTTCTTCTATGATTACTTAGCCGCTTGGGACATGTGCAAATGTAAACAAAACTACCACAACACTTCCAAAGGCGTGGCTGACTCACTGGGCAGCCTACTTGTTGCAGGACGTTCTCTGCACCACCCTTCCCATGTAGATGGCTCTCCTGGTGAACTCCTGCCCCCTCCTTCCCACTACTTCGTGCCACAGTGTGGGTGTAAGCAACTACAAAATATGCCTATGCAGAGCCCATGTTCTTTAGTCCAACTTTGGCTCCATATGAGGAAGGGCAGATATGGCAGCCCTTACCCTCCTGCAGCACAAGGACAGCTGGGGAGACAGAGGGAATCTACATGGGACCCCCTAAATTTGCACAGAGCATAATGAAATCCAGAGTGTTGCAGCCAGAAGGAGCTATAACAATTCAAAGGAAGAGGAAGTCGTTAAGAATGAAAGTGACCAAGAAATGCTTTGTGGATCAAATGGAGGCAGCACGGCATAGTGAGTACGTGTGTGGCTTTCAGAGCCAGCCAGATGACACTCAATGAGTTAATCAGTGTCTCTGAGCTTTGATGCTCTTACCCATTTTTTTTTCAAATAGAAAATATAGTACCCATCCCACCACTCCTAAGTATGAAAGGAAATAACTTATGTAATGCACTCAGCAGTGTGTAGCACATTGTAATTACTCAACAAAGGGAACGATTACTCTTATAGAATTTTGGCTGGACCTAGAAATCTAAGATTAGGATAGATGGATGGTGAAGAGGGTCATATTCCACGCTGGAAATGAAAGTATAATACACAGTTTTTGCACATACATGTGTTCATTCTTACACATGTGTACACTCAAGTAACACCTTTCTGATGACCAATGATTGGAGGCAGCAAGAAGGGGACCATGAGCCTGTGATGCTGAAGGAATCCTTGAGTAAACTGTCGACAAGGACTCATGAGTAAGGTCAAGGTTAGGAGGTGTTGGGGAAAAAAAGTTAATAATAAAACACATTCACTATGTTACCCTACTCTATGCAACTTAAATCAGCACAGTAACCTATGAAATTGACATTAAAGGGTAAAAACTCAGGTTGTTTTCCCAATCCATGGAACCCCAGAGATAATTGGCCTCTTTGATCTTGTTACCTGAAGTATCCAATGTGACAAAATCAGGAAGAATCATACATAGATTGTGTTTTATTTCTGGGGAAAAAAAATCTTAAGATTTCTTGAGAAAGCTAACTGGTCTTGTTAAATCATTTCTTTATTCATTCTTTTAATAAGTACTTTATGGATTATCTACTATATGTGCCAGAAATTGAATAGTGAGAAGAAAACTCTGGTCTCTTCCCTTGTGTATTTTAGAGACTAACTGGCTGCAGACATCAATTGAATGATAATGTAAATATAAATTTATGAATTGTGAAAAGGGCCGTGATGGACGCATTGCATAGAGAGCTAAGAATATGCATGGGATCTGATCTGGTCAAGGAAATGAGGATGAACATCTATAAGGAAGAGACTTGTGGGCAGAGATCTGAACAATTCAGGGAATTAAATGGGGGATGGGGAAAGTGGTTTAGACTCAGGGAAACATGAGTGGCCTGAGAGAGAAGGGAGTAAGTGTGGTCTGAGAAACTAAAAGATGGCTATGGCTAAGGTGTTATTAGGTTGACGCAAAAGCAATTGTGGTTTTTGTCATTACTTTCAATGCAAAAACTGCAATTGCTTTTGCACCAACTTAACGGAAGCCCAGTGAACAGGGGCAGAAAAAAGCTGAAGGTATGTGCAAGGACCTGGACCGTAAGGCTATGTTAGAAATTTGGGATTTTTTTAAGAGCAATAGGAAGCCATTGAAGTATTTTAAGGTCTCCCAGACTTGCTGGGGAGAATAAATGGAAGAGGAACAAGACTGAAAATGTGGAGACCAAAATGTCAAGAGTCGTGGGGAGTGATGATGGTGGCTACAAAGAGGGTGATGATGCTGAACATAATCAGAAGTGAATAGACTTGAGAGATAGTTAGGATTTGAAATCAGAGAGACATGGGGACAGATTGGTTATTTGGAGGTGCACAAGAAGGTACCAAGATAGAAAACTAGGACAGGCAAGATCAGTGATCTGAGAGGCTGGACAGTCAGAGGAAATCTTGAGGAAACAGGGGATCCAAGATGTTTCCTTGGATCAGCAGAGATAAGCAAGGCCGGGTGTGGGGGGCTCTCTCTTGCAAGGTTAGGCTGTTGTGCAAGGTTAGGCTGTTGATTCCATCAGTTAATAGCTACATGCCCTGTAGAAGCTGGACCATCAGCATGTCCATCCTGCTGCTGTTTACAATACCATATGCCAAAGCAAGGGCAGGGTCCATCTTGTTTCCAAGCTCATTAGTCCTAAAAGATGCAGGACAATTGCCCAGTCTACAAAGCAATGATTCCAGATGATTGCAAGTCAAAATCTCTGCCAGAGCTTTCAAACATCTTGTGATAATAATTACATGCCTGGGGTTACCCTCTAAAGATTCTCCTTTTATAGTGTGAATATCTCTGTCTCATGGGCTCCAGATCTAAAGGGAATGTATTGGCTTCTTCTGCCAAGAGGTGGGTGCTTAGGAAGTGCTACCTGGGAGCCCAAAAAAGAGCCTAGCAGTGAGAATATCTGGGCATGTCTGCCAGTGGGAGCAGAGAGAGCTCTTTGGAAGTTCTGAGGAGTGGTGTGGCACCCAGCAGAGCAGCTCCTGAGCATCTAAGAGTTGTCCACTGGAAACACTCAGTGAAGACAGCACAAGGCAGAGGAAGGTCCCAGGCTGGTATGTGCCTCTCAGAACAGAAAAGTGCCTTTTCTACCCAGGGTCTGTACCTTACCTGGCCTTCTTTTCATCAGCTTTTATTCTTCAAGAGGGGAGGAGTCACTGAATGCTCCTTGATACCTGCTAGCAATGATAATTAAAAAAAAAAAATACATATATATATATATATATATAGAGAGAGAGAGAGAGAGAGAGAGAGAGAGTTGTATTTGCAAGTTTTCTAAAGCACTGAGTTGGAAAAACTTGCAAGTGGCTGAGGGTTTCCCCAGGTCACTAAGAGCTTCTTCAGGACAAGAGCGTATTTTCTATACCTCTGCATTCAGAGTGTTGAGCATGACTGAATGAGTAAATGCAGTCCTGGTTCCAGGTTAGAGTAACAAGTGCATTTCAGAAGACCTCAGGCAAGGAATCAATCAACAGATGAGCTTGGCAAAATTGAAAATATACTTCTTTACTGTTTGTGTGTGGGTGTGTGGGGGCGACACTCTAGAGGTCTTGTAAAATAGAATCTTGAAGGCTAATTTTAGCCCTGTTTCCACATCTTGCTTACTTATTTTCCTCTGACATGGAATAAAGCCATGAAGAAGTGCCAAGGACTAACACCCAGAGTTTTTATGCTCCTTCATTGGCAGAGGTTGTTTTGCCCTTTGTTGTTGTCAGCTGCCAGAGGTATTGCATCATCAAGCTGAGGGCAGTCTTGCCCTGCTGCTCTATTCCTTCCATGACCATGAGAGTGGGGGGCAGAGCACCTCAGACATGGGCTGTTGGAACTGATCCCCCACCACATAGGGAGTGGGGCCAGGCTTGAAAGTGTTCGGAGGCATGTGGCAGACCATCCTGTGAAGAAGAGGCTCATTTCCCTTGTTTGTCTTCCAACTTAAACTTCCTTTCCAAGCATTGAATCTTGGCTGCCTCAAATTCCCAGACAACCCAATATACAATGCTGCCTATAATTTTGAGTTCAAGTCTCTAGAGGGACAGTTTATATGCTTATAAAATGTCATTCTTCCAAGCCCTGTCTCCCCCATCAGCTGCATATTTTATAACTCTGCCATCCTTCATTCTGGGTATTTTTGTTCACTTATCAGTCTTCTCTTTCCATGGTCAGCAGGACCATGTGACCCACATAAGTAAACATTTATTAAAAATTCACATGATTAGAAATGCAAATTAACATGACACTGTATTTTTTTGCCAATCAAGTTGGCAAAGTTTTAAAAATGTTAATACTTAACGTTGTCAAGTTGCCAAGAAAATGGGTACTGTCTTACACTCTTGTCAAGGATATAAATAGCTCAACCCTTCTGGAAGGTAATAGAGCAATTTTATCCTATGTCTTGAAAATAATACATGTCCTTTGACCCAGCATTTACACATTGAGGGTGTTTTCTAAGTCTCTCAATTTAACTCTCACAATAATTACATGAGGTAGTTACTATTATTATTGGTACTCACTTACTAATGAGAAAACCGAAACTCAGAAAGGGTAATTTGTTTCAGGTTACACAGTAAATATATGGTCAGAAAGGGACCCAAATACAGATCTCAAATGTGAGACTAAAATCTCAAATGATGCCAACGTCTGTGTTCTTATACTTACTGCAAGAATTATCAAAGATTTACTTATCTAATAGGGAATATTGAAAACGACCTGAATATCCAATAATAGTGAGTTGATTTTTTAAATTATAGTGTAACTATACAGATATATATACACAAAAAAGAACATATATTATTTTTAAATGATATTTAGAAGAATATTTAATGACATAGAAATATGTTCATAATAGATAAGTAAAAAGACAAGGTCATACAACAGAATGTACAATATAATCTCAACTTTATAAAAATATTGGTATACATATGCATAGGAAAAAGACCAGAAGAATAGGCATCAAAATGTTAATAGTGTTCATCTCTTACTTCTGGAGTTATGAGACTCTCTACTGTCTTCATCCTTATCTGCATTTTCTGCATTTTGTATAACATATGCATATTTTTTGTAAGGAAAGTAAACTACTAAACATGATTTAGGGCCAGACCCAGGGGCTCAAGCCTATAATCCCAGCACTTTAGGAGGCCGAGGTTGGAGGATCACGTTAGCCCAGGAGTTCAAGGCTGCTGTGAGCTGTGATTGCACCATTGCACTCCAGCCTGGGTGACAGGATGAAACCCTGTCTCTAAAATATAAAAATTTTTAAAAAGATTTAAAAGTCTTGAAAATCCACGTCTACCCCTCCACCCACATTCCCACCCTTTAGTCTGGGTGGACTCCAGACCCGTAACAGTAGCCTCCATTTACTACACATCTGCTGCTTGCCTGGCCAGTAAGCTTTTAGGGGACAATTTATGTACTTCTCACTATCAACCATTTTAGGCCCATGTCACAAATAAGAAAGCTGAGGGCTCCATGACATTATACAACTTGTCAAAGGTGACACAGTTCGTAAGTGGCAGAGCTGGGACTCCAGCCCTGTCATCTGATTCCAGAGCCTATAGAGCGGTGGTTGAGAGCAAGAGCCCTGTAGCAAGCGGGCTTGGGCTCAGATTTTGACTGAGTCACTTGCTAGCTATGAGGAGTTCTTTCCTCTTGGTACTTCAATTGCTTCTTATGTAAATTTGGAAAATAATGGTGTTTCTCATGTAACGATGAGAATTAAATTAGTTAATTATGTAAGGTGCTTAGAACAGCACATGGTATGTAGTACCTGAAGGGCTACTATCAGTAAAAGGGCCCTACTAGTTAATGCTGGGAGGCAGGATAGAGTGGCTGAGGAAACATGGAGCCAAGTACATCTGGAACTGCAATCAGTGTTGGCCACTTAACTGGGTGACCTTGAGCAAGTTACCTGATCGCTCTGTGCCTCTATTTCATTATCTTTTGTGTCAAATGCCTGGTTCCTGGTAATTGCTGATGATAACTATTGTCCTAATCACTCTATCTTATTTATTTATTTATTTATTTATTTATTTTTTCCCTGCACAGTGTGATGCAGTTGCTGGTTAGGAAGCCACCCCTTTGCTCAGGCTGAGCTCTACCCCTGGACCACACTGAAGAGCTATTACTAAGATCCATATGGGGAAGCTTAAGTACAATGATAGATGTACTGTTCTCTTTATCTTTTTCAGGAGAGGGATATGTTCTGATTCTGAAGCAGGAAAAGAAGTTCGCCAATTTAACACCTTTCTCCTTTACTTATTTAACGACAACAATAACAAAATCTTCAGCTCTGCCAGAAACAAGAAGCCCCAAAATGTTTTGCTTCTTTTAATAGTACAAAAAAAAAAATCCATCTGCTCGCCATTTACCTCCGGAGCCTGGAAGCACAGCAATTCTCAGAGCAGCGGCAGAGAGAGCAGTTTAATGGCTTTAAGAGTTTTTGACTGTATACAGCCTGGGAAAATAAACACCAGCCACCATTAAGTTGTCTGCATGTTCCCCTGGGAGGAGAAGGGAAGAGGGAGAAATGATGTCAGCATCTCAGAGAGTGGCAGGACTCATGTTGTTTTCTTCTTTTAAAATTATAAGACTAATGCTTGCTGCATTTCCGCCCACCGCTCCCTGTGCAATCTCTCCCAACTGTGCCAAGACACATAATCCTTGTTCCCTTGGACCACCCAGAAGGTCTGATTTGGAATGGCACTAAACAAATGACACCTCATCCAGACTCCTGGGAGCACCAGCCCTGGGAGAATGACTCCAGGTGGCAGTGGCTGTGGGGATGTAATCTAGTCCGATATCACCCCTCCCTGGGATGACTCTGGAGGGGCCACCTCAACTCTACACTTTTGATTTATTTGGGGTCAGCACCAGCAGTCTGGCTCAGCATGGACTACACTACTGGTCTTGGGAGGAGAGTAGCCAGAATCTCCTCCCATCAAGGTTGATCTATGCCATAGTCAGTTTTCCTGCTGGGGAAGGTAGGCCCTGGCTGAAGGGACACATAACAGGCCTCCTTAGGTCAGATCCAATGTCCCAGCTGAGCCATTTCCTCAAGATAAAGCTTTAAAGAAAACCAATGCCCTGAGGAGTGTAGGAGATCATGTGGGGGCCTCAGAAAGAAAAGGCTGCTGAATTAAAGGTGGATTCTTCAGCAAAATGTGTCCTCAGTAAGAGCAAACCAGAGATGTTCTAGAGCAGGGGTCTGCAAACTGAGGGCTGTGGTTCACACACAACCCACTGCCAGCTTTTATGCAGCTGGTGAGCTAAGATTAGTTTTCACATTTTTTAATGGTCGGGGGAAAAAAAGCAAAAGAATAACAATATTTTGTAACACATGAAAATTATATGAAATTCAAATATTAATGCTCATAAGTAACATTTTTATTAGAACACAGCTGTCTGTGGCTGTTCTCGTACAACAGAGTTGAAGAGTTGCAACAGAGGCCATGTGGCTCACACAACTTAAAATAGTTACTATGTGGCCCTCTAAAGAAAGGGTTTGCTGAGCCCTGTTCTAAGGCAGTGGTGTTCAAACTTTAGTGTGCATCTGCAATCACCTGCAGGGCTTGTTAAAACAGATTGCAAGCCCCATTCTGAGTTTCTGCTTTAGTAGGTCTGAAGTAGAGTCCGAAATCTGCATTACTAATAAATTCCCAGGTGATGTGGATGCTGCTGGTACAGTGGCCACACTTTGAGAACCAGTGTTCAAGAGAACCAGGAACTGTGATGACCCACTGGACAGAGAGAGCAAAAGGAAAATGAGAGAAGACACTGAGGGGAAGCGATTTCTGAGGAACAGTAAAGCTAGAAAGGTAGGTAAAGAAATGTTCAAGGGAATAAACATGTGTTTGAGTGTACTTCTCAGCAAACACGCACATAGAAACAGCAGACAGAGAGGAAAATGAAAGATTTGGAGCTTTAATGGGAAGGAGACACTTCTTTGATTAAAATATGTGGGCTGAAAAACAACAAATTCCATTTAAGTTCACTACTCAAGTTCACTTGGCTTTTAACCATCTCACTCCCTCTAAGTGGAACTTGAAAGAGTTGCTTATGAAAGTACTAGGTTGAAAACAAAGAAGTTAGTTCTTAACCCTTTGGGGTAAGGGTGTTTTAACTCAAACTTTATTACTTCTCTCTCTTAGGCAAAGGAGCCAGTTATTTGTTTGAGTTATCTATTGCTACATATCAAACTATTCCAAACTTTGTGGCTTAAGACACAATAACTGTTTTTTGTTTTTGTTGTTGTTGTTCAGGATTCTGTAGCTGGACTGGGTTCACCTGGGTAGCAGCCCTGCTGCTCTTGTCAGAGGCCACTGGTGTGGCTACATTTAGCCACTGGGTTAGGAGGGATGCTGGCATATCTGGGATCTCAGGGCCTCCACCTCGTTATGGGGCCTCTCCACGTGTCTTTCCAACAGGACAGCCAGACTTTTTACATAATGGTTTAGGGTTCCCAGATGCACAAAAGCAGAAGCTGACAGGTCTTTTTAAGATTTAGGGACAGAACTGGCACAGTAACACTTCCGGGGCTTAAAGTGGTTGGCCAATCCAGATTCCAGGGGACATGACCCCACAGGTATAAACACCAAGAGGCAAGGCTCCAATGTAACAGACTAGAGAGGTGTTTGTCTGGGAAGGATTTTCAGAAAACGAAAGGAAGACATGGAAAGAAGAGAAATCCCCCAGGGAATGAATAGATGGTTTCACAGGGACAAAACTAAGATATACGGTAATTTTTTGAGTGGCACCCTAGGACTGAAAGCACTGGAAGCTTTTCAAGAACATTAATGATTTTCCTTTTTTATTTTTTAATTGTGCCTACGCAAGTTCTAGAACAGCAAATAGTTCCTAATTTGACTAAACTCACCTAGTTACTGGCAATTACCTTAATTGTACACTCATGAAAAACTCACCAGAGGTGAAATAAGATTATCTTTAAGGGATGTAATTGGTGGGTTTTGTGTGTTTTTTTGCTGTTGTTTTCTTTTTCTTATAATACAAGCACACTGGTAGGTCCGCTTTTGAATGTTCTACAGGCATCTGCAAATTAGAGCTTGCATTTGGGTAAAAAATATGGAACAACCACTTTCCTCCTAGTCGTTCCTTCATTCTTTTTTCCATATTTATCCACTTATTTGTTTGTTTTCAATTATAAACGGAGTTTGTTCAATACACATTTTAATGTACCTCACATTTTCACTTAACACTCTGACCATATGAGCATATACAACTCTCTATTATTCTTTTTGATGGTTCCATAGTGTTTTATTACATTATTTAGCTAATCTCTAATTGTAAGAGAATTAAAAACATATGTTCACACAAAAACTCGCATATGAATATTCATGACAGCATTATTCATAAGAGCCGAACAGCAGAAACAACACTAATAACCATCAACTGATGAATGGATAAATAAAATGTGGTATGTCTATACGATGCAGTATTGTTTGCCAATAAAAAGAAATGAAGTACAAACGGTCCCTGACTCACGATGATTTGACTTAAGATTTTTTGACTCTACAGAGGTGCAAAAATGCTATGCATTCAGTGGGAACCATACTTCAAGTACCCATACAACTACTCTGCTTTTCACTCTCAGTACAGTATTCAATGGCTTGACTTACATGAGATATTCCATACTTTATTATAAAATAGGCTTTGCGTTAGATGGTTTTGCCCAATTGTAGACCAATGTAAGTGTTCTAAGCACATTTAAGGCAGGCTAGGCTAAGCTATGATGTTCAGTAGCCTAGGTGTTTTAAAGCATTTTTGACTCAATAATATTTTCAGTTTATGATGGTTTCCTTGGGACATAACCCTGTCATAAATCAAGGATTATCTGCACTGATACACACCGCAACATGAATGAACCTATGCTAAGCAAAAGAAGCCAGACACAAAAAGCCACATATTTTATGATCCATTTATATGAAATGCAAATCCATAGAGACAGAAAGTGGATTGCATTCCTTCATTCTTGAAATGCTCTCTGTATTAGTCCATTTTCACACGACCATAAAGAACTACCTGAGGCTGGGTAATTTATGAAGAAAAGAGGTTTAATTGACTCACAGTTCCACGTGGCTGGGGAGGCCTCAGGAAACAGAATCATGGTGGAAGGTGAAGGGGAAGCAAGGCATGTCTTACAGGGTGGCAGGAGAGAGAAAGAGAGAGAGAAGGGAACTGCCACACATTTTTAAACCATCAGACCTCGTGAGAACTCACTCATTCTCATGAGAACAGCATGGGGGAAATCACCCTCATAATCTAATCACCTCCCACCAGGTCCCTGCCTCAACATGTGGGGATTACTATTTGAGATGAGATTTGGGTGGGGACACAGGGCCAGACCATATCACTCTCCTTCCTGGGCTTCTGCAGTGAGTCTCTTCTGGGTCTCCTTACTAGCTTTCTGATGAGTTCTGCTTCAGGTGTGCCCCACTCCACCTGCTCTTTCAGCACTATGGTCCTTGGTGGCCCTCATCTTCTCTCATTCCACATGCTCCTTCTTACAGAACTCACAACCACTGTGACAAATTTGCTGACACTATGACTTTTGAGCATATTCCTCCAATCTTCTTCCTAAAGCCCTCATGAGCTACTTGGTTTAGATAATTACCTGTCTGCCTTCTATGTTCCCAAGTACTGTACATATTTTTTTTTGCATATTAATCACATAGTATTTAATTATTTTGTCTGGAGGCTGCCATCTTATCTTTCTTTTTAAGTTTAATTTAATTTTCTTTTTTAGAGATAAAGTCTTACTCTGCTGCCCAGGCTGGAGTGCAGTGGTGTGATCATAGCAGCCTCTAACTCCTGGGGCTCAAGCAATCTTCCTGTCTTGGCCTCTCAAAGCACTGGGATTACAGGCACGAGCCACCGTGCCTGGACTTGCCTTGCTTTTTAAAATATCCGGTGCTTAATACAGTTGTAGACAATGAGTGTTCATTATTGAATGGGAGAGGAAAATAGTAATAATAGCTAATACTTTTCTTGTGTTTACTGAATACCAGGCACTGTTTTGAGTTTTTTATTTGTATTAACTCACTCAACCACCACATAAACCCTTAAAGGCAGGAATGTTATCATGCCAATTTGAATGGAGAAACTGAGATTTAAAAAAAAAAAATTTAAGTAACTTTTTAAAGATCACATAGATACCAAATGGCAGAGATAGAATTAGAACCCAAACATTGTGGCCACAAAGTCTGTGTTCTCAACCACTATGGTATATTGACATTGAGAGACTTGGATATTCCATTTTCCTCTTCCAACTCCTCAAAATTCCAGTATGGCCAAATGAATACGATAGACTTTCTCTTTGACTCTGGCCATAGAAAATGACTTTTTCAGGGTCATTGTTCATAGTTTGTTTTCAGGGTCATTGTTCACAGTTCAACTAATACTTGTCAAAGTGTTAGTCAATCGACTGTATTGCCTTAGCCAAACTTTCTACACAGATAAGCATTACTGTGAATTCATTCGAAAACATTTATTGAGCACCTCATATGCACCATGCACAGTCGTGGGCATTGAAGTTAGACTGGTGATCCAGAAATGAGCCTGTCCTTTTGAGGCAGAACTTGGGAATAAAGACATTTTCTACTTTCTACATATACTTGTCAATAGATCCCCCAAAGTCTGTCTGCCAATTAACTTCTGGTTAAACAAGAGTTGAGATAAATCTGTGACACTGTCTGTATTAGTCAGGGTTCTCTACAGAAACGGAACCAATAGGATAAGAGAGAGAGTGGGGTGGGTGGGAAGGGGAAGGAATATTTTATGGAACTGGCTCACACAATTGTGGGGGCTGGCAGGTTTGAAATTTGTAGGGAAGGCTGGCAGGCTAGAAATTCGGCTAAGAGTTAATGTTGCAGCCTTGAGTCCCAAATCCACAGGGCAGGCCAGCAGGCTGAAAATTTAGGAAAGATTGTGATGCAAAATTCCTTCTTCTTCAGGAAACTTGAGGCAAAATTCTTCCTTCCTTGGGAAACCTCGGTCTTTGCTATTAAGACCTTCAACCAAGGTCCACCCACATTATGGAGGGTAATCTGATTTACTTAAGGTGCACTGATTATAAATGTTAGTCACATCTAAAAACTACCCTTGTAACAACATCTAGACTAGTGTTTGACCAAACAACTGGGCATCCTAGTCTAGCCAACTTGACACATAAAATCAACCATCACACTGCCCATTCGCCACAGGTGCACAAAGTTGGGGAGGAAACATTTTAGAAGTGGTGAATAAAAATGTTATCTCCAAAGGAGGAAAAATGTTGTTAACTTAGAGGCTATTTTTTATGCACTGTCTAAATTTACTAAGAATGCACTTAAATATGCCTTTTTTTATTTTGTCTTCTAATTTGCAAATAACCCATACCACCTCCCTCCATTGTACCCAAATACTCCCTTCTCTGAACAAATGATTGCATCTGCCATTTCACCTTCTGGAATGCCCTTCCTCTTCCTCATGAAAGGCATTAATCAAGACACTTGTCCTCCACTACATTTTCCATGATGCCTCTCGTCTAGCTACAGGCTTCCTAGATGCTCCACAACTCATAGAGTTATAGAACTTTAGAACTTGAAGAGAGGATACTCAGTAGCCAATATAGTCAAATTTCCTCTTTTTACCTCTAAGGAAACTGGATGCAGTGACTCTCCTGAATTTGAGGTGAAAGTAGGCCTAGAATTCAGGTCTATTCTCTGCTAGCCCCAGGCTTTTATAGATGGGGTAGGCAGGGGAGAACCATTGCATATTGGAAATAAAACTAGCCTGATGGAATAGATGAGATTCTGCCCTGGATATAACTAGTAGACCTTGACCAAGATTTTTAATCTCCTGGAATGCCAATTTCTTAATTTGTTAAATGGCTTAAATCAGTGCTTCTCAAACATAGATAGGCATATGGATTGCCTGGGATCTTGTCAAAACAGACTCTATTTCAACAGGTATGGGTTGGGGCCTGAGGTTCTGCATTACTTTTCTTTTCTTTTTTTTTTTTTTTTTTTTGAGATGGAGTTTTGCTCTTGTTGCCCAGGCTAGAGTGCAATGGCGCAATCTCGGCTCACCGCAACCTCTGTCTCCCAGATTTAAGCAATTATCGTTCCTCAGCCTCCCGAGTAGCTGGGATTACAGGCATGCGCCAACACGCCCAGCTAATTTTTGTATTATTAGTAGAGATGGGGTTTCTCCATGTTGGTCAGGCTGGTCTCGAACTCCCGACTTCAGGTGATCTGCCTGCCTCGGCCTCCCAAAGTGCTGGGATTACAGGCGTGAGTCACTGCACCCAGCTGAGGTTCTGCATTTCTAACCAGCTTTCAGTTGCTTGCCTATACTACTGAGTGCCTGGATTTTCTTTTGAGTAAATGGGCATAGATGATCTCTAAGCCCACTTTGAGCTTTACAAGTCTGCGATGTGGCGATTCTATGATTGGAGATGGCAGTGTCAAAGGCATATAAAATGGGCTATAGGAAAAAAAATACTAAATTTTACCTACACTTCTCTGTACACTTTTGCCTATAGTATTTTCTTCTACATAGGATCACCATGTATTCTAATTTGCCTGAGAAAGTCTTGGCTTATGCCTGTTTCCCATTCTGATTAATTACAGAGACGCTTTCACTATCAAAAGATGATATGGTCACTTATCTTCTAAGTTACTTTTTCTCCTTATCTGTGTCCACAGAATACAGAATGCGTTAGATTTCCACCATTTGCCTATTTCAAACCAAGGAAAAAAGTGTATTCCAGATAGTTTTTTTACACAGTACGTCAGAACCCCATGATTTGTGAATTGCTGTTTTGTTTCCCTACTAACAGCATAGTCAGTTCAGGAATTTTTGGCAAGGGCCTTTTGCGTCCAGCCCGCCCAAGATGTGGGATCCTGGGAAAAACTGCTTGCTGTTTGTTTTGTGGTGACTGACAGCAAAGCTCGCTTGAAAAATTAAAAGCTACATGGAAAATACCTCACGGGTGATTTTTCCATTCCCTATTCTCACAGAATCCTTGTCTGAGTGTACAGTTCCCAAGTTCAGGGACAGCTTCAGGCAGTGAACTTCAATGCCCACCTATCTCAAGGCATTCCTCAAAGCACTGCATGGAGGGTGGGGTTCAGCCCCAAACTGTAAACCCCTCACCTACTGTTTCTTTGTCTACTTTCTTTCTTTTTTATTTTTATTTTTTGAGATGGAGTCTTGCACTGTCGCCCGGGCTGGAGTGCAGTGGCACAATCTCAACTCACTGCAACCTCCGCCTCCTGGCTTCAAGCGATTCTCCTGCCTCAGCCTCCCAAGCAGTTGGGATTACAGGCGCCCACCACCAGGCCAAGCTAATTTTTCGTATTTTTAGTAGAGACAGAGTTCCACTATGTTGGCCAGGCTAGTCTCAAACTCCTGACCTCGTTATCCTCCTGCCTCGGCCTCCCAAAGTGCTGGGATTACAGGCATGAGCCACCACACCAGGCCTCTTTGTCTGCTTTCTGTCTTGCATTGTATTTCTCCAAAGAATCCCAATCAAGGGACTGTATTCCCAGAAGCTTTAATATCAATTATTATTTCTTTTGTTATTAGCTAGTGAGAGTCAATAATAGCTAGTGGCCTTTATTCATTTTTCTATTCATTTAATAACTATTTGCTAAGTGCCTACAGTGTGCTAAAAGAAGATTATTTGACAGCTGAAATTAAGAACTGGACACAGGTTTAGTCTGTGGATCTTAGTCCCTAACTGAAAGAAGATGGGAAAGAGAGAGTGTTGTTAGTGGAAAATTGAAGGGGTAATAAATGTGACAGCCTCTTGTTTTCTACAATTGATTCAGAACATAAGTGCCTATGCATAAAAAGGAGAAAGAGACATGTAATTAATATCAGTCACAAAGGATTAGCCCACTGCTCACCTCCTTCAAGTCTACTCATTCACTGATGATGCTGGGCCACGCAGGAGACCTTGACCACCTGTTCAAACCTGCAACTCAGCCCCTAACTCGGAACTCCAGATCTCTGTGATCCTCTATTTTTTCCACTATGCTTGCCTCATAATATACAATATAACTCACCTTTTTATGGTGTTTATTGTCTATCTTCCTCCATTGGAATGTGTGCTCCATAAACTGGTTGAGTAAGTGGCTCAGACCTGTAAAATGATGTCAGACACACAACATTCCAGAATGAGCTGAAACTCGAAAACAATGTCAGAACAACAGAAAGAGATTTTTTTTAAACTGTGAACAGTAAGAAGAAACAGATAAACACACAGAGGGTTGAGGAATGTTGAATACACTTTAACAAATGACGGAGAGCAGAATCACTCAACTCCTATTTACTTCTGTCTTCTCCAAGAAGAAAAACAAAATGGGAACTTGAAAGCACCAGGCAGAGTAAATAATATAAAGAAGGAATTGCAATTCAGAGCATACACTTTGCATGTATTCACATCTCCACACCAGCTGAATGGCATCTCAGGTAGTAAGTTTGATCAACATCAAAACCACCATAGGCACTCTTGAACAACAGCAAGTGTGTGAGAGATTTTTAAAGTATCCCAATTTTCCAGAGGGAGTAAGAATATGCTATTATATATTATTCATGCACAGTATATTGCAATTTTTTTGATGCAAAAGTTGAACAAGGCAAGGTCCAGTGCTGAACTGCTGTATCCTCCTATACAAACATCATCTAGTTTGGTCTGAAGTCATTCATCAGTATTTTTTGAGTAGAGATGTTGAATAAGCTTTCTCCTGGCACGCACCATCCTCAAGATTATAGTTCACATTCTTATTCCCAAAAACATAATCAGAGATTTTGTTGAGTACAATTTGTGCGTAGCATTCCTGTAACTGAGTAATGAAAAGGAAATGAGGTAAGCATGACATAACTTGGTCTTGGTGAGCTCATGCTGATTCTAAGTGATGACTGTTTTTCAAGTGATACCTGTTTGCCATGAAAGTGTAGATTTTTTCTAAAAATCAACGTTGCATATATAAGATTTTCAGATCATGCAAAACATTCGGAAGTAACTAATACAAAAGATAACATAATCCATAATCAAAATTATTAGGGTTGGTGCAAAAGTAATTGCGGTTTTTGCCATTAGTGGTATTTGCCACTAGCAGTTTTGGCCATTATTTTTAATGGCCAAAACCGCAATTACTTTTGCACCAACCAAATACTTTGACAGTGTTGAATGCAAGTGTAAAATCAAGAAGATAAAATTTAGTAAGGCTAAATGTAACAAAATATCTGTTTTACCATTACAGGATGAGGTGATTATCCCTGGATGATTTTCTTGTGATGCTTTAGTTGATCATAAATTTAATATAATTTAACTTGGCTTATCCAGATGTGGCTTCTAAGAGAGCCAACATGGTCAAAGACAGTATAAAAAGGAGTACAATAGGCTGGGCACAGTGGCTCACGCCTGTAATCCCAACACTTTGGGAGGCTGAGGTGGGTGGATCAGCTGAGGTCAGGAATTCAAGACCAGCCTGGCCAACATGGCGAAATCCCATCTCTACTAAAAATACAAAAATTACCCAGGCATGGCGGTGCGTGCCTGTAATTCCAGCTACTCAGGAGGCTATGGCAGGAGAATTGCTTGAACATGGGAGGCGGAGCTTGCAGTGAACTGAGATCCCGCCACTGTACTCCAGCCTGGTTGACAGAGCAAGACTCCATCTCAAAAAAAATAAATAAATAAAAATAAAAAAATAAATAAAAATAAAGTACAATATTCAAGTCATAGGAATTGACTGGGCTCATAAGAGTCTGGTCTGGTCACTCATGTGGTGTGTAGCTATGGGTGACATGTTTTGAAAGGCTGCTGACAATCTAAGGCAGTCTCTAAGATCACAGTGAGATTTAGGAGTTTGGAAACCACATGGAGACTGGCTCTAATTGCCTCAAACAGGAAACTTGTTGTCAGTTTATGCCTTGTCAGTTTCTAAAGCTAGAATAGAGGCATGGAATGGCTCGTTCCTAGCGAGGTGGCAATAAGAAGGAGAGCTGGGCTTGAGTGACAAGACCAAGGGAAGAGGCTATAAATTTACCTCCTGCACAGGAAAGGTGAAAGGGGAGCATAAGTCAGTGGTAAAAGAAAGGAGGAAGAATGACCTCATGCAGAAAAGGAACCTTCAATCTTTCTTCATTTTTCCCTTTTCTGAGATCATGTAGGGAGGGACAATAACATCAACAGTAAGAGCTACCAATATAGAGGCAGCCTAGTGTAGCGGTCAGCAGGGCATACTCTTGAACCAGCCTGCCTGCGTTTAAACCCTGGGATTAACACTTAGCTCTACAACTTTGAGTATGTCATTAAACCCAATTGTGCTGCAGATTTTTCATCTATCAAATAGGACTAACAGTACTTAGCGCATGGGGTTGACATGAGGCTTAAACATGGTATATGTAAAGTTATTAGACTCATGCTTGACACATAAGCACTGTGCAAGTTTACCACAGATTAAGCACTTGCTGTAGCCTTACATTATCACATCTAATGCTCAGAACAAGCCTGATATAAATGGGAATTGTTGAAATAATCTTCTTACAGATGAGGAAGCTAAAACCATTTGAGAGGTTAAGAAATCTGCCAAAAGGTATTCAGATAAAATAATATGAACTCGGGTTGTTCTGATTCAAACATCTGAGATCTTAATCTCTAGGCTTTACTGTCTCTAACTTGACGTCAGAATAACTAGGGAGCCAAGTTTGCGACTGCGGACAAACTGCCAAACCAGAGATAGTATAATTGCCTATAGATTTTGGAAGGGCTGAAGATGATACCCATAAGGTCTAATCTCCAACATTAGATGGAGTGGAAGCCTGGAGTTTTGACACTTGTGCCATTAGTTAAGGAGCAGAGTTCTAGGTATTACATCAAGGGATAACTATTAGCGGTAACATCATAAAATGTTTTCAGGTCAGCTTCACCAAGGTGAGCTATTTGCAACTGGAGCACTAGAACCAAATGCAGCAAAATGCGAAGGATATGCCAGGATGAAAAGCCATTTCTCATTATCTGCAAGGAAAATAAAGCTGTGTCTCGTTAGACTACTCTTCTCTGGGTTTCATATTGTATATTGAATAATCAATAAATGGTTTAAAAACCAAAACAAAGGATACAAAAGCAGAAGATCCAGCAAAACTGGAAAAAAAAAAAAAAAAGGAAAATAAGCAACAAGCCTGATGGGGAATTCAACCACAGAAGATTTCAATCTACTACATCTGCAATTTGGGCTGCCAGGGACTTTCCTTAGATCATTAACGGCAATTCCAGGAAGCATATTTTAGTGGAAGTTCTCTGAATCAATATTTTTGGTGTGGAATCTCCTGATTAATTAATGGTGGTATCAGTTATTTTGTGTACTTACCAAGATGGGTGTGCTCCCAAACCTGTTTATGTTATTGCACTTGTTATTGTAAATACATACTTTAATTAAATACTATATAAACACTTTAAATACTATAAAAACTACTGATTACAAGAGTAGTTTCTACAAAAACTAACTTGAAAGACTAGGAAGAATTAATAAATGAGTCACAAAAAAAGTGCTTTCCAGTAAGATGTGGATACTTGCAAAAGAAGGAAAAAGTAATTAAAAGCTAGGATGATCCTGTATCCCATTGGTTTCACGAATGTCTTACAATATCTCCTTCCATTCTAAAGAAACAAAACCGGAAATCATGGATGATGCATTAAGAATGTGTTTTATGTTAGTTAATGTGAAATCCCATCAGCCAAACAATCCAAGTCTTCTCAATGAGAGCCCTATTGACATTGTAGATAAGTTGGTTCATTTAGCAGAACTGTTCAGAATTGAGACATTTAGCCTCTTTGGTCTATGCCCACTAAACACATGGTAGTGTAGCCTCCAGCCATTGGGACAATCAACGATCCCTCTTGGCACAGTTCCAAATGCTCCTTGTAATTAACACAGTAGTTTTAGTGCGCCCTGCCAAATATGAGTGCTGCTTGTGCTCAAATAAAAAGCCCTGGCCCTAACTCAAAGATTACAAAATGAATGTATTAATGTCTGTTTTAAATTAAAATAATACGTTTAAAACATATAAGCATTATTATCATTATTATTATTACTATTGTTTTTAACAACAGAATCTCCCTCTGTCTGGAATGCAGTGGTGCCATCATAGCTCACTTCGGTCTTGATGTCCTAGGCTCAAGTGATCCTCCTGCTTCAGCCTCCCTAGTAGCTGGAACTTCAATCACGCAGCAATGCACCCAACTAATTTTTTATTTCTGTTTTTCATGGAGACAATGTTGTCCGGGCTGTTCTCAAACTCCTGGTCTCAAGCAATCCTACTCCCTGGGCCTCCCAAAGTGCTGGGATCACAGGCTTATGCCAATATGGCCAGCCATTATTTTTAAAATAATTCCTGCTTCAATTGCCTTCCTGTGATTACCCAGCCAGCTACTAGTCTTGATTGTTTTAGTTAAGGGTTCTTCTTCTACATCTGACTACACAGAGACTTTCTAAAAAATGTCAATATCACAGAAGTTACACACATGATACAACGGATTGTTGAAGGAACTATTTATCACCTTAAGAGGTAACAACTTAGAGAAAATTACTGATTTCATGTATAGAAGGAACTATCCTCTATGAGGGGAATTAAGTTTCTTCTATGAGAATCTACATAGAATGTTCTAGAAATAACTGTTAAATTGAACAAAATGCAATAAAGACAACATGGTATAATAGAAAGAATAAAAGCCTTAGTGCCAACAAACCTGGGATAAATCCTGGCTCTATTTTGTATGATACATATATACATTGTCAAGTTACTTCTCAAAGTCTCCATTAGTTCTCTTTCATAAAAACTATAAAAATAATATTTATCTCAAAGGGTTATGAAGAATAAATAAAATATCCTATCTTAAGTTTCTAGCACAGTTTCTGGCACATACTAGGCACATAATAAATGGTAGTTCTCTTCCTCATCTTCTTCCCTAGTGCAAAGCAGAAAAAGAAAATTATTTGCTTAAACACACTGCATGTTAGTGCTTTTGCATTTCAAAATGTGGATAAAACTATAAAAATTCCTTCTTGATCACAACCCCACCTTATAGCAGACACTATTAACACTGTTCCTTGCCTGTCTAAAAGCCATTTACCTCTTTCTTCCTTGTTAGCAGCTATGTTAGTCCATTTTGCATTGTTATAAAGAAATACCCCAAGACTGGGTAATTTATAAAGAAAAGAGGTTTAGTTTGGCTCATGGTTGTGCAGACTGTACAAGAAGCACAGTGCTGGCATCTGCTTCTGGTGAAGCCTCAGCAAGCTTACAATCATCATGGAAGGCGAAGGGGAAGCGGGCATGTCACATGACAAGAAAGGGAGCAAGAGAGATGCCAGGCTCTTTTAAACAATCAGCTCTCATGTGAATTAACAGAGTGAGAACTCACTCATTACTGTGGGAAGGGCACCAAGCCATTGATAAGGGATCCATCCCCATGACCCAAACACCTCCCACCAGGCCCCACCTCCAATACTAGGGATCACAGTTCAACATGAGATTTGGAGGGTACAAATATCCAAACTATATCAGTAGTTTTGGATAAATGTTTTGTGTGTTTTTGATAAATATCTTTTAGCTTCTGGGAAGGTCAAGGTCACCTCCAGCCTAGGAATCGGCCTCAATCCAGTCCCTTTGTGGCAGAATAGATTACCCTTCAGCAAATATTTACCCCCTTCCCATGACCTCCATGAGAAGAGTATACTTTCCTGCAACATTGATTTTGACCTTGGAATGAATATGGGCAGCAGGACTAGTGTGTCAATTCCAAGCCTTGGCTTGCCCTTCAGGGAGCTTTTGGCCTTTACCATGAGAATGCATGCCCTGGGTAGCTCAGCTCACACAAGAATAAGAGACACATGGAGTGGAGCAGCTTCCCTGGCTGACCTGCCAAAACTTGCAGCCTAAAGTAGAGAAATCCCAGCCGATCTGCAGAAATATGAGAAAGAAATAAACATGTATTGTTGCATGTCCCTGAGATAATTTTGTGGTTGTTTGTTCAGCTGACTGATACACCTGCCTGTGAGATATTAGGTAAAATTGCCTGGGAAGCTTCTGGGAGATAGTTTTTCTCTCTGGTAGGAGAAAGGTACATGAAGATAAACTCCCTGCTCAGTACCACATCCTGATATTGAATGAAGTAACCAGCTTTTCATGATGAGAAGAAGGCCAAGGGAATCACAGATACCAGCCCCCAAATCAATGAACCAATAATATCAACGAATTTCCTTCATTTCTTATAAAGTGACAAGAATATATTTTTATTTGTTTAAGCTGCAATTTGTCAGGCACCTGCAGTTGAATGTATTCTCAGTAATACATGTCCATATAGAAACCTAGAACTAACTAAACTCTAAGAATTTTCTGTTTTTATCACATAAGCTAACATATTTGACAATTCCCAGAATTATTTCTGGTTTGTAAGCAGATATTGTGTGTTACGTTTTTATTTGTGACATCATTGGCTTATTCAGTCAGCATTGCCTGCTAATGCAGCAGATGCCCAAGTGTTTAGGATGTCCCTCCACAAAACCATATTCCCCATAGCTTCATTTGCTTCAAAGAATCTTCCATTACTTTTAGGTGCACCATCTCCCCATATTGCAAATTCCATGTGTAATGGAGGTTTCATCTTGAATCTTTTTAGTCTGACCATCTTCCATGGACTTTCATGGTCCTCTCTGTCTCCTTAATACATCTGGGCCCAAAAAAATCACAAAAGTGATATTTCTATACAAATGGTAAGAAGAGCTGAAACAAGCACCTTTCCACTGACTCCTCATTTTAGTGCTAAACTCATGCCAGAAACAAAGGGCACAGATGCTGCAGCATGGAGCAAGATTGCCAGAGTATAAGTCCCAAATCTCCTCCTTCCCAACTGCATAGATATGGGCTGTGCCTTAGTTCGGGCTGCTGGAAAAACAGTGCCACAGACTGGGTGGCTTAAGAGACATTTATCTTCCACCATTATGAAGGCTGGAAGTTTAAGACCAAAGTGCCAGCAGATTCAGTTCCTGGTGAGGGCTGTCTTCTTGGCTTGCAGATGGCTGCCTCCTCACTGTGTCCTCACATCACAGAGAGATAAACGGCTCTGGTCTCTCTCCGTCTTCTTGTATGGACACTAATCCTATCATGGGAGCTCCACACTCATAAGCTCATCTAAACCCAATCACCTTCCAAAGACCCACCACTGAATACCATCATGTGGGGGCTAGGGCTTCAACATATGAATTTGGGGCACACAAACATTCAGTCCATAACAGATGGGTTATCTAACCTTCATTTACCTCCATTTGCTCATAGGAAAGAATGGCAATATTAACAATATATACCTCATAGTATTGTTGAGAGGCTTAAATGAGTGTATATATATATGTATATATATACGTATATATGTATATATATACATATATATATATAGCCTAGAATGGTATGTAGTAAGGGACAGTTATATAAGAATTGACCAATTTTCTTATTTTCAGGAAAGGGCAGGATGGCCTGGTGGAGGTGCTGGTGAGATGGGTGAGTGAGTAATATATGGCTTTCAGAATAAAAGGATCATAGAGTCAGTGACCCAGTGTAATGCTTAAACATCCGGTACAGTGTCCTCGTCAAGTGAGCCTATTTTTCTTAAGACTTCTGGCAATATGAAGCTCATTCTTTCCTAAGTTTGTTCATTCCATTAGAAATTTGTATCCCTATAGCTCCTACTTATTGATCCTAAGTTTTATTTTTTAGGAATATATAGAGTAAATCTATTCTCTCTTAAATGTGCCAGCGCTTTGAATATTTTTTGTGACGTTATGGTCCATCCCTAGCCCCTTCTGCCATAGGTGTTTTCCAGGGTTGATAGGTCTAACACATATGCCAGTACATCCTATAGCATGGCACCTTTATTTTGTCTATACATCCCAGTTTCCCTGTGTCCCTCATGTGGGCACAGCACTGCAGCACAAAGCACATCAGGGCCATCCCAGCCTCTCCCTTGTTTTAGAAACTATATTTCTGTTGATGAAGCCTGTGAATCCCTCTAGCAGCCACATTAACTCACTCTGCATTCACTTCCCTTGTGCCTGAACAGCCCCTAAAACCTGCATTCCCTTTCTGTATTCATCCAACTAGCAATGAAACTCTGATGCAGATTCTTGTTTTTATTGTTTTTATTGTTTTTATATTTCATCCTATTAGATGCAGCCCATCACTTTAACCTGTCAAAGTCTTTTTGTATCCTGATTCTGTCACCCACAGTGTTCTCCATCCGATTTAGATCTCTGTCATCTGAAAATTCGATAGGCTTGCCTACTGTGTTTTCATTCAAGTCCTTGATAAAATGATGGAATAGATCAGGGCATGCCACCAAAAACCTATCCAAATTGTCACTGATCCATTAGTCATTACCCCTTTGTATAAAATTTTAACAAGTTTCAAATTGCACTTATCTGTACATGAGGATTTCACAAGGCAATTTGTCAAATGCTGAAACACCAGATCTACATCTAAAAGTCCCAGAACCCTATCCTTATTAACAACAATAACAACAAAAGGAAATGACACTGTGTGAAAACACAGTTTTTAGTATTAATCTTTATTTTTATTATTATTATACTTTAAGTTCTAGGATACAAGGGCAGAACGTGCAGGTTTGTTACATAGGTATACATGTGCCATGGTGGTTTGCTGCACCCATCAACCCATCATCTACATTAAGTATTTCTCCTAATGCTATCCCTCCCCTTTCCCCCTAACCCCTGAAAGGCCCCGGTGTGTGATGTTACCCTCCCTGTGGCCATACGTTCTCATTATTCAACTCCCATTTATGAGTGAGAATGTGTGATGTTTGGTTTTGTGTTCCCATGTTAGTTTGTTGAGAATGATGGTTTCCAGCTTCATCCATGTCCCTGCAAGGGACATGAACTCATTCTTTCTAATGGCTGCATAGTATTCCATATGTGCCACATTTGCTTTATCCAATCTAACACTGATGGGCATTTGAGCTGGTTCCAAGTCTTTGCTATTGTCAATAGTGCTGCAATAAACATACATGAGCATGTGTTTTTATAGTAGAATGATATATTGTCTTTTGGGTATATACCCAGTAATGGGATTGCTGGGTCAAATGGTATTTCTAGTTCTAGATCCTTGAGGAATTGCCACACTGTCTTCCAAAATGGTTGAACTAATTTACACTCCCACCAACAGTGTAAAAGCATTCCTATTTCTCCACATCCTCTCCAGAATCTGTTGTTTCCTGACTTTAATAATTGCCATCTAACTGGTATGAGATGGTACCTCATTGTGGTTTTGATTTGCATTTCTCTAATGACCAGTGATGATGAGCTTTTTTTCATATGTTTGTTGGCCACATAAATGTCTTCTTTTGAAAAGTGTCTGTTCATATCCTTCACCCACTGTTTGATGGGGTTGTTTGCTTTTTCTTGTAAATTTGTTTAAGTCCCTTGTAGATTCTTGATATTAGCCATTTGTCAGATGGATACATCGCAAAAATTTTCTCCCATTCTGTAGGTTGCCTGTTCACTCTGATGATAGTTTCTTTTGCTGTGCAGAAGCTCTTTAGTTTACTTAGATCCCATTTGTCAATTTTGGCTTTTGTTGGAATTGCTTTTGGTGTTTTAGTCATGAAGTCTTTGTCAGTGCCTATGTCCTGAATGGTATTTCCTAGGTTTTCTTGTATGGTTTTTATGGTTTTAGGTCTTATGTTTAAATCTTTAATCCATCTTGAGTTAATTTTTGTTTAAGGTGTAAGGAAGGGGTCCAGTTTCAGTTTTCTGCATATGGCTAGCCAGTTTTCCCAACACCATTGATTAAATAGGGAATCCTTTCCCCATTGCTTGTTTTTGTCAGGTTTGTCAAATATCAGGTAGTTGCAGATGTGTGGTGTTATTTCTGAGGCCATCATTCTGTTCCATTGATCTATATATCTGTTTTAGTACCAGTACCATGCTGTTTTGCTTACTGTAGCCTCATAGTATAGTTTGAAGTCGCATAGCATGATGCCTACAGCTTTATTCTTTTTGCTTAGGATTGTCTTGGCTATATGGGTTCTTTTTTGGTTCCATATGAAATTTAAAGTAGTTTTTTCTAATTCTGTGAAGAAAGTCAATGGTGGCTTGATGGGGATAGCACTGAATCTATAAATTACTTTGGACAGTATGGCCATTTTCATGATATTGATTCTTCCTATCCATGAGTATGGAATGTTTTTCCATTTGTTTGTGTCCTCTCTTATTTCCTAGAGCAGTGGTTTGTAGTTCTCCTTGAAGAGATCCTTCACATCCCTTGTAAGTTGGATTCCTAGGTATTTTATTCTCTTTGTAGCAATTGTGAATGGGAGTTTTCTCGTGATTTGGCTCTCTGTTTATCTATTATTGGTGTATAGGAATGCTTGTGATTTTTGCACATTGATTTTGTATCCTGAGACTTTGGCTGAAGTTGCTTATCAGCTTAAGGAGTTTTTGGGCTGAGACAATGGGGTTTTCTAAATATACAATCATATCATCTGCAAACAGAGATAATTTGACTTCCTCTCTTCCTATCTGAATACCTTTATTTCTTTCCCTTGCTTGATTGCCCTGGCCAGAACTTCCAATACTATGTTGAATAGGAGTGATGAGAGAGGGCGTCCTAGTCTCGTGCTGGTTTTCAAAGGGAACGCTTCCAGCTTTTGCTTATTCAGTATGATATTGGCTGTGGGTTTGTCATAAATGGCTCTTATTATTTGGAGATACGTTCCATCGATACCTAGTTTATTGAGAGTTTTTAGTATGAAGGAGTGTTGAATTTTATCAAAGGCCTTTTCTGTATCTATTGAGATAATCATGTGGTTTTTGTCATTGGTTCTGTTTATGTGATGGATTACATTTATTGATTTGCGTATGTTGAACCAGCCTTGCATCCCAGGGATGAAGCCAAGTTGATCGTGGTGGATAAGCTTTTTGATGTGCTGCTGGATTTAGTTTGCCAGTATTTTATTGAGGATTTTCGCATCAATGTTCATCAGGGATATAGGCCTGAAATTTTCTTTTTTTGTTGTGTCTCTGCCAGGTTTTGGTATCAAGATGATGCTGGCCTCATAAAATGAGTTAGGGAGGGTTTCCTATTTTTCTATTGTTTGGAATAGTTTCAGAAGGAATCGTACCAGCTCCTCTTTGTACCTCCGGTAGAATTCGGCTGTGAATCTGCCTGGTCCTGGGCTTTTTTTTGAACTTTTTTTGAACTTGTTATTGGTGTTTTCAGGGATTCGACTTCTTCCTGGTTCGGTCTTAGGAGGGTGTATATGACCAGGAATTTATCCATTTCTCCTAGATTTTCTAGTTTATTTGCATAGAAGTGTTTATAGTATTCTCTGATGGTAGTTTGTATTTCTGTGGGATCAGTGGTCATATCCCCTTTATCATGTTTTATTGTGTCTGTTTGATTCTTCTCTCCTTTCTTCTTTATTAGTCTGGCTAGTGGTGTATCTATTTTGTTAATCTTTTCAAAAAACAACCTCCTGGATTCATTGATTTTTTCGAAGGGTTTTTCATGTCTCTCTTTCCTTCAGTTCTGCTCTGATCTTAGTTATCTTTTGTCTTCTGCTAGCTTTTGAATTTGTTTGCTCTTGCTCCTCTAGTTCTTTTAATTGTGAGGTTAGGGTGTCAATTTTAGATCTTTTCCACTTTCTCCTGTGGGCATTGAGTGCTATAAATGTCCCTCTAAACACTACTTTAGCTGTGTCCCAGAGATTCTGGTACATTGTGTCTTTGTTCTCATTTTGGTTTCAAATAACTTATTTATTTCTGCCTTAACCCAGTAATCTTTCAGGAGCAGGTTGTTCAGTTTTCATGTAGTTGTGTGGTTTTGTTCTTAATCCTGAGTTCTAATTTGATTGCACTGTGGTCTGAGAGATGGTTTCTTATGATTTCTGTTCTTTTGCATTTGCTGAGGAGTGTTTTATTTCCAATTATGTGGTTGATTTTAGAATAAGTGCTATGTGGTGCTGAGAAGAATGTAGATTCTGTTGATTTGGGGTGGAGAGTTCCGTAGATGTCTATTAGATCCACTTGGTGCAGAGCTGAGTTCAAGTCCTGAATATCCTTGTTAATTTTCTGTCTCGTTGATCTGTCTATTATTGACAGTGGGGTATTAAAGTCTCCCACTATTATTGTGTGGGAGTTTAAGTCTCTTTGTAGGTCTCTAAGAACTTGCTTTATGAATCTGGGTGCTCCTGTATTGGGTGCATATATATTTAGGATAGTTAGTTCTTCTTGTTCCATTAATCCCTTTACCATTATGTAATGCCCTTTGCCTTTTTTGATCTTTGTTGGTTTAAAGTCTGTTTTATCAGAGACTAGGATTGCAACCCCTGCTTTTTTTTTTTTTTTTTGCTTTCAATTTGCTTGGTAAATCTTCCTCCATCCCTTTATTTTGAGCCAATAAGTGTCTTTGCATGTGAGGTGGGTCTCCTGAATACAGCACACTGATGGGTATTGACTCTTTATCCAATTTGCCAGTCTGTGCCTTTTAATTGGGTCACTTAGCCCATTTACATTTAAGGTTAATATTGCTATTTGTGAACTTGATCCTGTCATTATGATGCTAGATGGTTATTTTTCCCATTAGTTGATGCAGTTTCTTCATAGTGTCAATGACCCTTACATTCTGGTTTGTTTTTGCAGCGGCTGGTACCGGTTTTTCCTTTCCATATTTAGTGCTTCCTTCAGGAGCTCTTGTAAGGCAGGCCTGGTGATGACAAAAATCCCTCAGCATTTGCTTGTCTGTAAAGGATTTTATTTCTCCTTCACTTATGAAGCTTAGTTTGGCTGGATATGAAATTCTGGGTTGAAAATTCTTTTCTTTAAGAATGTTGAATATTGGCCCCAACTCTCTGCTGGCTTGTAGGGTTCCTGCAGAGAGATCCACTGTTAGTCTGATGGGCTTCCCTTTGTGGGTAATCAGACCTTTCTCTCTGAATGCCCTTAACATTTTTTCCTTCATTTCAACCTTGGTGAATCTGATGATTATGTGTCTTGGGGTTGCTCTTCTCGAGGAGTATCTTTGTGATGTTCTCTGTATTTCCTGAATTTGAATGCTGGCTTATCTTGCTAGGTTGGGGAAGTTCTCCTGGATAATACCCTGAAGTGCATTTTCCAACTTGGTTCTATTCTCCCCATCACTTTCAGGTACACCAATCAAACGTAGGTTCGGTCTTTTCACATAGTCCCATATTTCTTGGAGGCTTTGTTCATTCCTTTTCATTCTTTTTTCTCTAATCTTGTCTTCACCCTTTACTTCATTAAGTTGATCTTCAATCTCTGATATCCTTTCTTCTGCTTGATCTATTTAGCTATTGATACTTGTGTATGCTTTACAAGGTTCTCATGCTGTGTTTTTCAGCTCCATTAGGTCATTTATGTTCTTCTCTAAACTGGTTATTCTAGTTAGCAATTCCTGTAACCTTTTTTCAAGGTTCTTAGCTTCCATGCATTGGGTTAGAACATGCTCCTTTAGTTCGAAGGAATTTGTTATTACTCCCCCTTCTGAAGCCTACTTCTGTCAATTTGTCACACTCATTCTCCATTCAGTTTTGTTCCCTTGCTGGCGAGGAGTTGTGATCCTTTGGAGGAAAAGAGGCATTCTGGTTTTTGGAATTTTCAGCCTTTTTGTGCTAGTTTTTCCTCATCTTCATGGATTTATCTACCTTTGGTCTTTGCTGTTGGTGACCTACGGATGGAGTTTATGCGTGGTCGTCCTTTTTGTTGATGTTGATGCTATTGCTTTCTGATCGTTAGTTTTCCTTCTAACAGTCAGGGCCCTCTTCTGCAGGTCTGCTGGAGTTTGCTGGGGATCCACTCCAGACTCTGTTTACTTGGGTATCACCAGCGAAGGCTGCAGAACAGCAAAGATTGCTGCCTGTTCCTTCCTCTGGAAGCTTCATCCCAGAGGGGCACCCTCCAGATGCCAGCTGGAGCTCTCCTGTATGAGGTGTCTGTTGACCCCTGCTGGGAAGTGTCTTCCCGTCAGGAGGCACAGCGGTCAGGGACCCACTTGAGGAGGCAGTCTGTCCCTTAGCAGAGCTGGAGCACTGTGCTGGGAGATCCACTGCTCTCTTCAGAGCCAGCAGGCAGGAACATTTAAGTCTGCTGAAGCTGTGCTCATAGCTGCCCCTTCTCCCAGGTGCTCTGTTCCAGGCAGATGGGAGTTATATCTATAAGCCCCTGACTGGGGCTGCTGCTTTTCCTTGAGAGATACCGTGCCCAGAGAGGAGGAATCTAGAGAGGCAGTCTGGCTACAGCAGCTTTGTGGAGCTGCAGTTTGCTCTGCCCAGTCTGAACCCAGGCAGCTTTGTTTACATTGTGAGTGGAAAACCACCTACTCAAGCCTCAGTAATGGTGGATGCCCCTCCCTCCACCAAGCTAGAGCTTCCCAGGTCAACTTCAGACTGCTGTGCTGGCAGCAAGAATTTCAAGTCATGGATCTTAGCTTGCTGGCCTCCATGGGGGTGGTAACCACTGAGCAAGACCACTTGGCTCCCTAGCTTCAGCCCCCTTTCCGGGAGAGTGAACGGTTCTGTCTCACTGGTGTTCCAGGCACCACTGGGATATGTAAAGAAAATCCTGCAGCTAGCTTTGTGTCTGCCCAAATGCCCCCCAGTTTTGTGTTTGAAACCAGGGCCCTTGTGGTGTAAGCACCTGAGGGAATCTCCTGGCAGTCCCTCATGGCACGGTTTCTCATGGCTTCCCTTGGCTAGGGGAAGGAGTTCTCTGACCCCTCACACTTCCTGGGTGAGGTGACGCCTCACCCTTCTTCTGCTCACCCTTTGTGGGCTGCACCCACTGTCTAACCAGTCCCAATGAGATGAACCAGGTACCTCAGTTGGAAATGCAGAAATCACCCCTCTTCTGCATTGGTCTGGCTGGGAGCTGTAGATTGGAGCTGTTCCTATTCAGCCACCTTGCCCGGGAATCAGTATTGATCTTTTAAATATTTACAAAGTTGCATTGATAATCCACTGTGGAGTGCTGCATGGTATATATTATCCAATTCACTTTTTAAAAAATCAGAATACATTTGGAGAATGTTTTTATAGCCAGGGACCTGAAAAAACACTTCGATATTCACTATGAATTTGAATATGACTGGGTATATTCAAGGGATGACTGGACTGGCTCACTGGATGCCTATTTGCATGAAGACTTTCCAGGAGTTTTATTAGAAGGTCAATGACTTGGCATAGTAAGACTAATATCCTGCTCCAGAATTATGACCATATGTCTTTGTGAAACTGAAGCCTCCCCTTATTCAGCCAAGCAGTATTCCGGGTGGGAATGGAACATACCCAAGGACAGAAAGAATTGTGATGCATGAATTTCATCTGTAGGTAATGACTGAATAAAAGGGATAATGTTCTATTATAGCACAGTGTGGGCTGCTTGAATTCCCTTTTCATTCCAGAGATCAAGGGAAGAAATCATAGATTTCAGAAAATCATGGATTTGAGTACTGACTCTCCTACTTAACAGTTGTGCTTATTAGGATCTGTTTTTAGAGAACCATTGCTAGTCCCTAATGAAAAATCTTTTTTGGTAAATTATGATTTTTAAAAATAACCTGACCTCAAGTCTAGAATTCTCTGTGAGTTCCCAGTGGACTTACTCTAGTTTCTTTTGATATCTTATCACTTTCTTCTATAGATTTTATTTGAGATTATAGGGTTGAAACTAAATCTTTGGATATTCCCTTCTCAAGTCCACTTTAGACTTTTTTCCCGAATTGTTTGAAATCTGTTTTTCCAAAGTCTTAGCACATATCTGACCACATCCAGTTTTTCTTTTGCCGATAATCACTGCTTCTAAGTGTCCCAAGTAGTTTTCACTCACTAAAAGTGGTTCTTATAATCCAAACTAAGACTGACTCTAAATATCCCTAT
This sequence comes from Pongo abelii, assembly GCF_028885655.2. NCBI lineage: Eukaryota > Metazoa > Chordata > Mammalia > Primates > Hominidae > Pongo > Pongo abelii. The sequence continues at coordinate 47,777,017 of NC_071999.2, forward strand.
TTTTGTGACCAGTGGCTCCTATAGGTTTGGTGTACGTGACAGCTTTTGTTTTGGAATCTCAGAAAAGTAGGGGTTTTCTATGAAGAGGTCAAAGAAAAAACAAGATAATAAGGAATAACTAACTCCCCCTCCCCCACCAAAAACTTTGAGCTCAAGGGACTACATAGCTTAATGGGAAATGAAATTCAACCAAGACTCTAGAAGACTAAGTAGAGTCCAGGGGATAAACAGCAGTAGAGTGGGGAGAGGACTGCCTTCTCTTCCTTAAGGAGCATGGAGGTCCTCTGAGGGCTTGGGTAGTCAAGCGGCATGTCTATGCCTGGCAGAGACATCCTCACGGACATCTCTGCACCTAAGAGGATCCTGGCAAAAGGATGTGAGCAGAGCATTTCCTTCTGGGTTCATAGTTTTTTGGGAAAGTGTGTACCTCCGTGATATACAGTGGCACTCTCCCTCTAGAAGATGGGTTTCTTTGAATTAGAGTTGAACTTCATCTTGGATTCCAATCAGGAGTCCCTCTTCCTCACTTGGTATCACTCATGAGGTCACATTTACCCTGATATTCCATGAAAACACTTTATCACCCACCTTCTAAACAGCCAGTGTCTTAAGCAGTGAGTCTCATTGCTGTACCAATATTTTAACTGTGAAATAGTACACCTTTTCTACTAATAGTTGACATTGTATTCCCTGTAGTAATTAGATTATGGGTGTTTCTATTCCATTTTTTTTTGTAATCAGTTTAAATTCTTTTTGAAATGTTAAACTAGTCTTTGGGAAAACATTTTTTGTCCCAAACTTAGGATATACATTACTTCCTCATTCTTAAATTTTAAAATATGTCTACAAATTTAGATCTCATTCTTTGATACCATCTACATAGCTAGTTTTATCTTATTTCCTCTTTTCTTATAAAATGACAACTTTCAGTGATGTTAGGTAAACATTGACTGTATGTCTAAGTCCTTCAGCCTCCTACCTGACTTCATAGGTCCCAAAGGTACCTCTTAGATTTGTGTTTGTGCTAGAGAGTGTCCACCATCTGTCGGCCTCATGTCGATTCTTCTATACCCCTCTCTTTATCAGACTAGTAGGAAGACGGCAAAATACATTTCCCAAAATCCCTTGCTAGCTGGCATCCAATGGAGGGCAGGACATGAAGGCTGGAAGGAAGAAGCCATTTTTTAAAAATATTTTCTGCTTGCACCTGTAGCAGTGCCAGCAGCAGCAGCCACACGGACAGCAACAGTGGTGACAGCAACAGTGAGATTAGCAGTTTGGGCAAGAACATAGAAGCAAGGGTGCCTGGTGAACACAGGTTCCCGAGGTGCTGCTCAGGCAGCAGTTCTCCAAAGGAAGCAGCCTCTATGGCACAGTGTCTATGGGCTGTGGGTAAAATTATTTTCCCTTTTGTCCTCCAGCTCTATGTGCGATCACAGTTTAGAGCAATTGCCAGTCCTTGGATAACCTAACTCTCCTTGTTTTACTCCTGTAACCCATTTCTATATTTTCATAACAGATTCCTTACATTAAATGCCCTCTGTCAAACACAGATCTGTTACTGTTCTCCTGATTGAGTAGGGTCCAATGCAAGCTGGTAGGAATGTCAGCATGTGTGTGCAACATCAGCAGATGCGGTGCACCCAGAATGAATTTCATCGTACCCTGGAAAAACATTTGAGGAAGACTCAATTGACAATGTCAACTCTGCACACCACTGTTCTTTATCTCTTGATAAAGAATCATTAACCTCTCAGATCCAGTGAAAGATTTTATGTTATTCACTGGCATTTAAAGACACTTGTTTGTGCTGTGCTTATTTCCCAGGAGGTCTGCATTCAAATTATTGGGGAAAAAATGCAAGACTTTTGCATCTGTTGAGCTCTTTCTTCTTCAAGGCATATGATTCATCACTCTCATCTCCCTGCTTTTTTCTTCCCCTTAGTCTCCTAAGAATTTTGAATGTATTTTCTTTTGATATTTCTTCTTCTCTTTCCTTTAGGAACTCTTCATCTTTGCAGATAAGCTGGCATTCAGAAGGAGAACACTTGAGAAAGAAAGGAAGCCAGTAGAATAATGCTATCACAGAAGAAAGGATGAGGTCAGTGTGGGCTCTAGTCTCATGCCACAGGTTAATTATCATCATATGTAGCCTCTAATTAAGATAAAATATGGAGACTATCTTATTCCCCTACAAAATGAAAAGGAACTTAGCTTAAACTATGGAATAATTTCATAGGTTACCACAGTCAAATTCATGCCCATACCTCTATAGTCAGGAACTCTTCCTTCATCGTCCTGAGCAATGAGAAAGGGGACTACTGACTCCAAATTTTGGAAATATTTATGTCATGGCCCATTGCCCTGATGGATTTGTTGACATTTAATATTTAGAATCTCTGCCTCTATGCATGTTACCCCCTGATATCTGAATGTAACACAGATATGGTAGATTTAGAAGATGACACTTAATTAGACACAAAATTTGGAAGAAAAAATATCAAACTGTGTAGCTGAATGTTACCCAGAAGTGAAGAAAGGCATGCAGCCAGATTTCCCCAGCTCTTTGTTTCATCACATGATGTTGCTTGGATATCAGCTTATCAACAGACTTCTACTACCACCACCAGCATATAAACAGAGTCTGCGTAAGAAAACTACACTGAATAGGAATGGCAGCTTTTAAAAGTGGGGGAACTACAGTATAGGGTAAGTTCTTTTTAGGCAAATCTGTCTTTTTGTTTCAGATATATTATTTTGTAGATGTTTTTCTCCCTGAATTCCATGAGTATTTTAATCAAATTTTATCAGGTATAGGCCACTTGAATAGGTAAGATAAATTTATTCAGCAGTAGACCCAGAAAAGTATACATGAATTGTTGCCATAAGAAAGAGCATCAGTCATTTCTTTATGCTATTTGAGGAGAGAAGAAATCTTTCCAGCTTGAAGCGTATTTATTCTTTGTTCTACAGATCTGGAAAATGGGAGGAAGGATATTGAAATGATTTGAGTACAGGATAGAGCATAGGCGTCAATCACAGAGAATATTAAAGGAGTATATCTTGGTTAGTATGGTTTCTGGAGTGCACATTGAAGGAAAGCAGTACTAACTAAAATATTTATAGTTTAATTTATACGTTTATATAGCAGAAACAGTACACACAGAGATGTTGACTAATGTTTTCCTAATAAATTTCTCTTCTGGAAGAATGGAACCTTCGATGTGTGAACTCAAATCAGTCTCCACATGTATTACAATACTCCTTAAACATGTGTATGTTTGTGAACCTATGTGTGTGCATGTGTTTGTGTGCATGAACATGTGTGAAGGTCGGGGAGAGAGAGAAGAAATTGGCATAAAGTGAGAGCATTCTATATTCACGATTTCAGTGAATCAAACACCCAGTGAGGTAGGCATTGTAACTGCTGTCTTAAGGATGAGAGGGCTGAGGCTTACAGAAGGAAAGAAACTCCAGTCTTTCTAGTTCTAAAGGCCATACAGCCTCTATTACAGTTTATTTTCTTCAGTTAGTATACGTGCAGGTGTTAATAATAATCTATGTTTAGCAGATTGTTACTATGCTTGATTTGCTGTGGTCTTACTTTCTATCATTCAGTAATTCGCACTGCTAACAAAGATAAAGGAGTAAGCAGAGGGGAAAATACTCTGGGTTTGCACTCTGTGACTTGGCAACCTATTCCAATATGTCTATTCCTGCTGGATTGTTAAATTCATATTATTATACACACTTCAGACTCTAAACCCTAAATCACCAGGAAAGGTGACTTAATCATAGCAAATGTGACTCTTTTATTCTGTATCTTTGTCAAGCAAGTGGAAACATGACAAGTTTAATAGTTTATTTTATAGTACAATGCTATAAAATTGCATATCTAAATATGCAAGAAGTGGAGAACGATGTAAAGGCATACTATACTGCCACTAAAAATCATATTTTTAAGGCATACTTAATGATCTGAGAAAGTGCACAAAACACATAAATTATGATCTCCCTTTTCTAAAATTACACCCAATGTACACGGAAAAAAATAAATAAATAAATAAAAGGAAAGTGAAGCTCAGTGCGGTGACTCATACCTGTAATCCCAGCACTTTGGGAGCCTGAGGTGGAGGATAACTTGAGCCCAGGAGTTTGAGACCAGCCCGGGGAACATAGGGAGATCTTATCTCTACTAACAATTTAAAAAATAATTGGGTGTGGGGTTCGTATCTGTAGTCCCAGCTACTTAGGAGGCTGAAGTGGGAGGACGGCTTGAACCCAGGAGTTCAAGACTGCAGTGAGCTATAATCGCACCACTATGCTCCAGCCTGGATGATAGAGTGAGACTCTGTCTCAAAAAATATATATAAATAAATAAACAAATAAAAGGAAATCAACCAAATGCTAACAATAATTATAGATAGTTAGATGCAAGTTGAGTATGCCTTATCCAAAACGCTTGGGACCAGAAGTGTTTTGAATTCCAGATTTTTTTTTTTTTTGATTCTGGAAAATTTACATTATCTTTGCCAGTTGAGCCTCCCAAATTCAAAATCCAAAATCCAATATGCTCCAATGAACATTTCCTTTGAGCATCTTGTGGGCACTAAAAAGTTTTAGATTTGGAGATTTTCAGATTTTGGACTTTTAGATTTGGGATGCTCAACTTGTATGAGTAATCTTATTTTCTTCTTCAATTATTAAATTTTTCCAAATCTTCCAAAACAATATATATTACTTTTAGAATCAGATATGAAAATCAATATTATTTAAAATTATCAAAAAATTACTATTATAAAAATAGTATGCTCTACAACACACCTGTTCCAAACAGTTAGAAAGACAAGAGCTCTGAATTATTCCTTAACTTCACAAATAATTAATAATTATTTTCATATATAAAGGGTGAGAATAGGAAAAGGTGTGGAATTAAGTAGTCTGGTGATGTCCAATTACTTGGAAATGTGAACAAATGTTCTTATCCCTTAGAACAAATTGCATTTTTAAAAATTCATTTACTTGCTTACTTATTTACTTAAGTACATCCCCAAAATTGGTTAAGCTAAAAGAAATTTTACGCTATGCTTTGTTGTTTCTTGGAGGTATAGGATAAACGATGGGACAAAACTGGAAAAGACAACAAAAGCTTTGGAATGTTCCACAACTTCCTTTCATTCGAGTTCCTCCCTCCATCTATGACACTTCCTTATTAAAGGTATGGCTTTTTTTTTTTTTTTCCACAGATAGAGTGACCTGTCTGTCTCTCCTTCAAGGTTTAAGGAGTTTTTCTGCTGTCTTTGTTTACCTAGCATTAGGAAGAATATTGGCCGCATAATAAGCCCTTGCTGGGTGTTGAAGACCATTCATGAGTGAACAAATGAGCACTTGGGTAACCTCCTACACTCGTCCCATTTCAGGAGCTCTGGTAGACAGTCACCTCTTCATGGCTGACCCACTGTCAGTGATGGGAAACTTACTAATTGGCCACACTATGGCTCCCTGTTGGAGAGCTGTTAGTCCCTTTTGATCAAAGTTAGTTAAAGCCATTCTTATAAATACGCTGTAAAAATTTCAGTTCTCGGCTGGGCGTGGTGGCTCACTCCTGTAATCCCAGCACTTTGGGAGGCCGAGGCGGGTGGATCACGAGGTCAGGAGATTGAGACCATCCTGGCTAACATGGTGAAACCCTGTCTCTACTAAAAATACAAAAAAAAAAAAAACAAATTAGCCGGGCGTCCTGGCAGGTGTCTGTAGTCCTAGCTACTCGGGAGGCTGAGGCAAGAGAATGGCGTGAACTCGGGAGGCAGAGGTCGCAGTGAGCCGAGATCGTGCCACTGCACTCCAGCCTGGGCAACTGAGCAAGACTCCGTCTCAAAAAAAAAAAAAAAAAATCAGTTATCTCCCAAACCCTCAAGGAAGGATCAACAACAAGGTAAAAATATTAGTAATGTTACCTGTTACTTCTCATTTAGGAAGTTTAGGGTTTTACTAAGGAAAAGAGGTAGGCATTTTCTGCTTTGTAAAATAAAATCATCACTTTTAAGATTTTTATCTTCTATGGAAACTCCCATTGCATTTTGGAGTTCTGCTCTTGAAATTGGCTTACAATTTTCATATTATCTTGTTCTCAATCATTTTAAAAGGCAAAATTAGTTATTCAGTAGTGGAATTCATTCTCTTCAAATATGTTATCCTTTAAAACATCTACTTCAGAAACTAAAGCTGAAATAGTGTCTCAAATTATGAAGTACTTGGCTTTGCTACTTTCACTCTAGATATATTTTTGATACTAAGTTTAAGGCCAAAAACAAAACAAAACAAAACAAAACACTAACTCACAGATTTCAGGCCCACACAAAATGTCTAACAGGTAGAAGTCACCTTACTCTACCTTTACATATAATTATCTTAAGTTTAGTTTTTATTGCATAGTTATCAACTCATTTTGAAAATTCTGTTATTGTTTTGAATTTTTTGGTCTAGGATGAACTTATTTTATCTTAATTTTTCTAAAATGTTGATGCCACTATCTGTTTCCCTATCTGTAAAGTGAACACAATAAATTGCTCATCTCATAGGATTGTTGAAACTTAAGAGATTATGCATGCAAAATACATGCAAATGCAAATGCAAAATGCTGAGCACAGTATATAATGAACACTTAAGATATATTACGTATGTAATAGTAATTGAAATCCTGACCCTTCTTGTTTCTTTCTACCTTAAAGAAAGTAGCCTTCTAAATGGTCTCTCTACCGATGGTCTCTTTCCTCAAGCCCATTCCCCACTGCAGGGCCATTTTTTTTTTAATGCAAATCTGGTCAGTTAAGAGTATGGTGTTTTGGGTTGGATTGTTTGTTGGAAGGGCATGGGAAGCTGTCCTGTGCATTACAGGATGCTGAGCACATCCCAGGCCTCTACTCACTGAATGCCAGGAGCACCCCCTCCTCCTCCCACCAATTAAGACAATAAAAAAATTTTGCAGGCATTGCCAAATGTCCCCTGGGGTCAAAATCATCCCTGTTGAGAGCCACTGCCTTAAATAAAGACCTTTGGTGGCTCCTTATAGAATATTTAATACTTAAACTCAACATAGTTAAAAGGTTTCCATCATCTTCCCCTAACAGTCTTTTCACAATCAGACTCTGTTCCCTTTGAACTAAAAAGAAAAAAATCTTAGAATTTCTAACAGGTTTCCGGATGTTGTGCATGCCGTTTGAGAACCAGTATTCTAGTCCCTTAAGGAAACTCCTCATCTAAGACTCAGATAAGATGATCATCTCCTTTAGAAAACCTTCCTTGACTGCTTAGGGAGCTTGTTTACATTCTTTGTTTTCATGGCACCTTTTTACTAATGATATAATGAATGCTTACCACATTACTCATCCATCTATCTCCCTTGCTTACTGAGAACTTTCAGTGGAAAATTTTCTACCAGTCCAGAGGCCTAGCATACTTCAGCTCTGTGTAGCTTATTACAACCTACTTTCCTCAATAAGGATCAAAGAAATTATAAGATCCTGGAAATCCTTAGATGTCCCTCAGTTCAAGACAATTACCTAGAATTTTTTACTCACATGTTTTCATCATCATACAGATTAGCAGAAGACTGTTTAAGCAAATGAAGAGAGGAAACTCCCCAATTGTTATTTTCCAATTGTTGCACATTAAAAATATATATATGTTTAGCCAGAAAAGCTTCTTATTTCCATAAAAGTTAGCTCTGAATACATCACCATTTGAAAGCTGTGGAACTCAACATACTCATCAAAATCACCTGTTCTGTTCCGACAGGACCTCAACCAAGGGCAACAGCGCTACTTTTACAGCATTATGAGGATTTACAACTCCAGGCCCCAGTGGGAGGCCCTGCAGACCCGCTACATTCACAGCCTTCAGCACCAACAGCTGCTTGGTAAGTTTAACTACGTGATCCAAACTAAACACCTAAGGAATCAAACTCGTGCTGTAGCCGGAAGTCGTTTCCAGATAAATAATTCAAGCACAATGGCATCTACTGGCGTGCTATTTTATCAACATAGCTGGTTAGCCAAGTTTCAAAGTGCTTATTCTTGACAATGGAAAGCAAGGTTTTATGGGTAAATTAATAGGGTTTAAAGAAATTCAAGTATGGATAGTGATAAAATGTTAACTCTCTGAGATTTGTGAGAACTTAATCAAGTAAATCAATGGGTCTGGGCTTAGAAAACCAGGCGAGGCTCAAAGCACAGCTCAGCTCCTTGCTGTGTGCAAACTCAGAGGCTTGGTTTATTCACAACAATAATAGTTACATTTATTGCTCATTGACCACGTTCCAGACATTGTGCTAAGAGCTTTACATACAATATCTCATTTTCTCTCCACTTTATGGCTGTAGAAAATGGAAGCTCAGGCAGGTTATGTAACTTGATCAAGATCACACACAGGTAATAAATGTCAGTTAGGACTTCAAGCCAGAGCTGTCACCTCCAAAGATTATACATTTTCAGCCCCATCCTCTACTGTCTCTCCTCTTCTTTCAACCTCTTTAGATTTTACGAAGCACAAATGAAATAATGGTTGTGAAAGACCTTCACAAATTATAAGCATCAACTTACCGAAAGGCATAATTGTTGTAAAGTCCCTTTTCTTGCAGGATATTCTTTCAGCTGCTGGCTGCCCTTCATCATACCGTTCTCCTAACTCCACTAGAGTGCTTTTTAAACAAAAATCTACTCACTTGGCTTTAGCACATCTACTTTATGCTGTTGTTTTTATATTTACACAAAAGGAAGGCATGGTTTTTGCAATTGATTTAATAAAAACAATAACAATAGTTACCTTTTATTGAGGGCTTCCTGTGTGTCAGGTGCTGTTCTAAGAACTTTGCAGGTATTGTATTTAACACTCAAACACCTCTTTGTGGCAGGTGTCTTTATGACCTACAGTTTACAGAAGAGAAAACTAAAACATGGACAAGTTAAATAGCTTGACCAGGGTCATGCAACTATTTAATAGTAAACAGAGAAGCCAGGATTCATTCTGGTCCCCATGGTTGTCTGAAGTGTCACTAGAAGCATCATCTAGTAGCTTTGTTTTTAGAGCAAAATTGCATAGAAGCCAATGAATCCAGAAGCAGAAGTATTCAATGCTTAGTGCACATGAAATCCACCAGGTACCTTATTAAAATGCAGATTTCCAAGATTAACCCTCGGAGTTTCTGATTCAGAAGGTCTTTAGAGTCATAAATCTGAATTTTTAATAAGCATTTTGAAAAAGCTTCTGGCCTCAGCCCAATGCTTCACCAGTTGGTGGTCTGCAGACTACACAATGAGAAACACTGAGAGAGATCAAATATATCTTTTTGGTTTGAAGAAAGTTTTGATATCGAAGATATCATGGCTCAAGTCCCTTTCCAAATAATTTGACATGTTAATCAACGACTAAGTGTTTATTAACTTAATTGAATTAGAAATGCAAAAGAAGAAAAATATACTTCCAGTCTTCAAAGATCATATAATCTGGGCATGCTTACCACAAGAGTAGAATAAATTTTGTACACATAAGTAAATATTTGCAGTTTTGTTTTCTTATTTGCCTTTTAAAATTGTTGATTTTGAAGTTTCTTTCATTTCTTTCCCCTAGGCTATATTACTCAACGGGAAGCCTTGTCTTATGCTCTTGTACTTAGAGATTCAACCAGGAGAGCCTCAGCCAAGATAGCTCCTCAAAGAACCATTCCCCGGAAAACTTCAGCCATGACAAGAAGATGTCCATCAGTACTACCTGTATCTGTGGTTCTACCTAGGGCCCAAAGTAAAAGGCGCCAAATGCTCAGGAACTGAGACGTGGTGCATTTTCAGAGAAAGGAAGTTTGCCCATGTATCCCTGGTATCTAGTGGGTGCTTTGTGCATATTTGTTGAATGACAGTGAATAATTTCTAATATAAACCCCAGACCTAAAAATAATCTCTGATTCATATAAATTTTTCCAGCAAGACCAAGAGGTTTAAGAGCAATGGAGCTGAGAGTAAGCAAGCCTTTCCACATGACATCCGTAGAGTAAAAGGACTTTTAAAGCTTTCAAAGTAAAAGTTTCCTTTGAATTAGAACCTCCTAGAGAAGTCCCCAAAACAGTGAAAGGGGACAAGTGACCAGAAGGGGCCAGGTCCTCTGCCACTGGGTGACCATTTCTTGCAAACTATCGTGTATACATTTTGAAAATATACAAAACAACACGGGATTAACACTGATCATAGAGGGCTTACAAAATCATATCATCCCAGCAAAAATTGGCCTGTGCATTTCCTTCCTCTCCTCTTCCCCATCAGGCAATGGCATTTAATTTAGCCCCAAAGCTCTTCTAGTTCTCACCTGGCTTGATCACTTTGTGTCATCTTGAAACACGCACTTATCAGTCTACCACAGCTGAACTGATTTTACGGAGCTGTAACTGGCCTTGACATGGGTAAGAGAATTCATGCACACATCTTTCCCTGGCAGCTGAAGAAACACTCTTAAAAGAATATGAAATAACCCCGAAGACTTTATTTCAGGTCCAACCTTTCTGTGGCCTCAAATGTTTTCAGCAAAGCACGTAAAACTATACTAACCAAAAAGTGAGATAGCAGTGAGTCAGTTCATCATACAAAGGCATAGTATTGCATTAGTTATATTTAATGGTTATTTTCATCACCAGAGATTGTGTGTGTGTGTGTGTGCATGTGTGTGTGTTAAAAATCAGTCACCAGTGCTCACGTAAAGTCAAAACAAAACAAAAAAATGCTTCTTCATCATCATTTTAAAATATGTCACCCCATTCAAATCAGCTAATTCCTATGAAAGGAATTGGTTGAGGTGGAATATAAACTTTATTGACAAGGGATGTGCTAACATTGATCTGAGAGGAATATGCTGCATTATTATCAGAAAAAAATCATTATCTTCTCTTTGCAATCATGAACATATAAGACATAAAAATTGTCATGAGATTCTGAACACTAGTATTGAGGTCCAGCACTACTTCTGAGCTCCTATCTGACTTTTCTTTGGGAGGAATGGGAAGCGTGGTTGGCCCACTAGTCTGATAAGAAGTCTTGGGAAAGCTAATACTGACCTTGCTGGAGTCATTCACTTAATCATAAAGAAGCTTCTTGACCTCTGCAAATTCTGGCCCTGACATGTATTCTAAATACCTTTACAGTTCTAAGTGAGAAATTGTTACATAGGCTCAGAAGAAGAAAAGACTCCAGTGGGACTGGGATGAGCTGCGTGATAGCCCTCATAAAGCAGAGAGGTTGGTGGGAGACCTAACTTGGCCTATACTAACCTTCCCATTGTTTTCACAACGGGCCTTTTATCCCCTCTGAACTGCTTGCCTGCACTTTTATCTTAGACTTTTTTTTGATGCGCATAGGTATTTGCTGTGTAAGCCTTATCTAGTGATGCAGAATATCAAGGAGGCCACTTACAATTCTACGCTGCATCCCTGTATCAAAAATCTCAGAAGCACCTTGCATCCAATAGAGGCTTTTAAGAGCAGATTGACAGGTGAATGTCACAGGTCCATAAGAAGGACAAATAGATCTAAGTTGGGCGAAAGATTCTATTTGTTGGTTCTCCATTCTAAGATGATAACATGCCCCTGCACTTGAGACCTTACTTGAAACTTAAAGAAACGTGATTGGTTATGGTGCTGGGAGAAAGGGGTGCACCTGGGAGGACACTGAAAAAGATAAACAAAGGGGAAGGAAGAGAGGACAACCTGTAACTTTTAGAAAAGGCTACTACTTTTAACTGTTGGAGAAAATGCTATTGCTTGCACTCACAATGTCAATATACATTATCAGAATTTAAGTCCTGGAGATCAGAGACTGTTTCACCTGAAATTGCTAGCACCTAGAATGGCCCCCGGTTGCAGTAGGCAATCAATAATACTCTTTGAATAATAATGAGGTTTTCAAAAATTCTGCAAGTCAGACTGGCCTCTGGCTTTGTGATATTATTCTAGAGTCCCAGTAACCCACAATTGTTGATGAGGAGTAGCAGTAGAATATCAAGGACAGGTGATGAGACAAGTCTATCCCGCAAAGGGCAGGGAATAGAGGGTACACTGGAAAGAGTTTTAAAACAATAATACAGCTGACTACAAGTTGGTCTATTTTTTATTACCACCATGAGCCAGCAATTCTAAATAATATCAGTGATAAAATATTCATCCCCCAAAATCTTTTATTGGACTAGGTTCTAAACAATTTCTGAGGTTACTGTTGAGTTTTAAATAATACATATATGTAAGCTTCAAAGTAGCACATTTGTATTGTTTTTCTTCAACAATCATTTTACTCCAAATGGAAAGTAATTCAGAGAACTTCCTGGTATATGGTCGGCTCTCAGTACACACAGTATCAGCTCATGTGTCTCCAGCCCCTGTAGTACTATATATTATTGTATTTAAATGATAGATTTGAAATGAAAAATGATTGTACCATGATTGTAAAGACAAGAAACAGAACCTGAAATCTTCAATTTTTGATTCTATGTGGTGGTTTAGAGTTTTTTAAAACAATTTTTATGTATAATTTATATGCAATGAATGCATTCAAAGTTCAATGAATTTTTCTTCATTTCAATTACTGTATTTTAATTTCAAGAAAATCTATGTAATTTTGTTATAAATCTTTTTTGTAATCAGCTTTATAGTCTATTTTTGCTTGTATATGTATTCCCTCTCTTTTTAAAATAATGTAGAATCAGGGGGTACAAATGCAGGTGTGTTACATGGGTATATTTCATAATGCTGGGGTTTGGGCTTCTATAGAACACATCACCCAAATAGTAAACATAGTACCCAATAGGTCATTTTTTGACCCTTGCCCCCATCCCTCTCTCCTCTCTGTTGGAGTCATCAGTGTCTATTGTTTCCATTTTTATGTCCAAATGTACCCTTTGTTTACTTTTCACTTATAAGTGAGAATATGTGGTTTTCTGTTTCTGCATTAATTGATTTTGGATAATGGCCTCCAGCTGCATTCATGTTGCTGCAAAGGACATGTTTTATTCCTTTTTATGGCTGCATAGTATTCCATGGTGTGTGTGTGTATGTGTGTGTGTCTGTGTGTATTACATTTTTTAAATCCAGTCCACTGTTGATGGACACTTAGGTTGATACTGTGACTTTGCTATGATGAATAGTGCTATCATAAACATATGAATGCAGATGTCTTTTTGAGAAAATAATTTCTTTCCCTTTGGGTAGATGCCCAGCAGTAGCATTGCTAGGTGAACTAGTAGTTCTATTTTTATTTCTTTGAGAAATCTCCATACTGTTTTCCATAGAGGTTAAAAGTTCAATGAATCTTGACAAATGCATACAGTCATATAACTACCACCACAATCGACATACACCGTTTTCACTACCCCAAATGTTCCCCTATCCTTTTGCAGTCAATCTCCCACCCTAAAGTCTGGCCCATGGAAATCACTGAGCTGCTCTCTGTCACTCTAGTTTCGCCTTTTCTAGAATTTCGCATAACTGGAGTCAGAGTATATAGTGTTTTACACCTGGCTTCTCTCACTAGCATGATGCTATCTAGGGTCCTCATGTTGCATTTGTCAGCAGTTTGTTCCTTTTCTTTGCCGAGTTGCATTCCATTGTATGGATACACCACAATTTGCTTATCCAGTCACTGGTTGATGAGCATTTGGAGTTTTTCTAACTTTGGACTATTAGGCATAAAACTTCTATAAATTTTAAATGTGGGTGTTTGCATGAACATAAGTTTTTATTTCTCCTGGATAGTTTCCTAGGAGCACAATTACTAAGTCACATGGCAGATTTAGCCTTTATTTTATAAGACACTACCATAGTGCTTTCCAAAGTGGCTGCACCATTTTGTATTCCCACTAGCAATGAATAAGAGCCCTAATTGCACCACATTCTTACAATGTCCAACATTTTAATTTTTGTGTTCTAGTGACTGTGGCTGCTGGGTAGAGGAGAATTTGTATATATGGAAAATACAAGCATTGTGACTACTAGTTACAGTCACCCTCTTACTGGTAACTGTGACAAGTTTCAGGAAAGAGGATCATGATAGATATGGGGGTGATGATAATGATAATCTTGGAGATTTAATAGAAGAAATTTCAAAGTTTAGCGGTGAACCCTGAAAACTCTCCAGTTTATTTTTAGGGAAGAAAGACATGGATTACAGGAAGTGAGGAAAAGGAAAAAGAAGTAACCCCTGCAGGAAGGATCATCCCTGGAAAAAACTGTGGCGTGGATTCAGTGTGTACTCATTAACTTCTTACCTTTCCTTATTTGTATTGTTCTTCAGGTTCAGAAATCAATAGCCTATCACTACTACCAAAATCTTTATGCACTGTATTAGTTATTGATTGCTGCATAATAAATTACTCCAAAATTTCATGTCTTAAAACAACAATATTTACTACCTCAGAGTTTCCGTCGTCAGACATCTAAGCATGGCTTAGCTGAGGCTGCTGGCTCAGGGTCCTACACAAGGCTGAAATCAAAGTGTCTACTGAGGCTGTGGTTTCATCTGAAGATTCAACCAGGGAAGGCTCCACTTCCAAGCTCACTCAGGTAATTGTTGGCAGAATTCAGTTCCCTGGGGCCTGGTGGACTCAGGGCCTCAGGTCCTTAATGGCTGTTGGCTGGAGGATGCTCTCACAGGCCCTGCCACATAGGCCACCCAACAGGGCATCTCGCCAGTGCAACTTGCTTCATCAGAATTAGAAAACCAAACAGAGAGTGTGTGTAAGGTGGAAGTCACGATCTTTTATAACTTAACCTATCACCTTCACTAAGTTCTATTAAATAGAAACAAGTCACTAGGTCCAGTCCCACACAAAGGTAAGTGGTCAAAGGTATGAATACAGAAGGTGGGCTCATTGGGAGCCATTTCAGAAGTGTCTACCAAAGCCAGGACTAGGGTGAAGTGAGTGACATGCCAGGGGTGCAAAATTGAAGGTAACACTTATTCTAGCACAGCCTGAGAGTGAATCCCATCAGATACCTCATTCACCTTACTCTAGTCCTGACCCTGTTGCCTGCCACATGCCCCTAACACACCTATTCTGATTTCTGCCTACCCAATTAGTGCTCCCTGCAGAGACTCTAGCCTGAGCCTGTCTTCTCAGGCAACTGTTCCATGGCGCTCATTTTCTTTCCTCCATGACGCTCTCCTGAATCTTAGTCATTTTTTGTTCCAATTTTCCAGTACGCTGTTGGGGAAAAATGATATGAAATAAGTCTCAAATATTTAATAATTAATACCTAATTATGACATAATCTATATATTTAGAGCAGTATTTATTAGAATACAATCCACATACCCAACTCACTGAGGATACTTAATGAAAATGCAAATTCCATTCCTGTGTCCCATTCTAGACCCAGTGAATCAGGATCAGAATCTGAGAGATAGTGTCCCAGGTGACTTAAGTTTGCTGAAACATAATGGCCTTTTGCATTTATGGAGTGACTTCATTAGTCATATGCCTTAACCCTGAAAAACTAAATTTCTATTCGGAAAATTTGGCAAAAATGTAGGGGCAAGAGCTGTGTGATTAGAGTCTTTTTTGGGTAGGGGAAATATCTCCTTGATAACCCTCAATATCTCATGTAGATAAACTACTTATTATTTTTACTTAAAAGCTGGTTGAACTGATGATATATTTTAAAGCAATACCTGAACCTACTAAAATGGTTTCTTTTTCCTTGGTATTACTAAATATGCATTACAGTGTTACCAGATGAATCCCTGGCTTTTCCTAGCAGTCCGTGTTTTTGTGATGAAGGCCATAGGAATGTGTTCAAGAGTTCCTGTACCTTTTCAATTAAAATGAGTTGCTAATCGCATTGGTGCTTGTAGAGGAAACCATTATATCAGCCTCATTGACTCTGCTTTCCCCCACTAAATTACAGTCAGTTGCCTGAAATGTAATCAATCCCTGTGTTGAAAATCAATCCTGTGTCTGCCTCTAGAGAATTGTCGCTCATTTTTCTCCGTATTAGAGCTATCACACCACGCCAGTTACACAATGGATTCAGCCAAGTCAGAAGTAGAAGAAATCCCTGTCGCTATTGAAAACCACAGATTAGGTGCAGGGCCACAGGCAATTACCCAATTGCAATGGAGTCAAACACTGAGATGTTATGTGGTGTGAGTTCCTTAGCATCCTCCTGGCTCATAGATCATGGGAGACCTGAGGGCAACCAAGTACCTAGTTTTAAATGGAGAGTCCTAAAGAAAGAAATTTCCCACTTTAACTATAACATAATGGGCTGGGTGCGGTGGCTCATGCCTGTAATCCCAAAACTTTGTGAAGCTGAGGTGGGAGGATCACCTGAGGTCAGGAGTTTGAGACCAGCCTGGCCAACATGGTGAAACCCCATCTCTACTAAAAATGCAAATATTAGCCAGGCGTGGTGAATTACACCTGTAGTCCCAGCTACTTGGGAGGCTGAGGCATGAGAATCGCTTGAACCCAGGAGGTGGAGGTTGTACTGAGCTGAGATCATGATTATGCCACTGCACTCCAGACTGGGCAACAGAGTGAGACTCCATCTCAAAATAATAATAATAATAAATAATAATAATAATGTAATGCAGGATATTTGGATATTTGATTTTCCAGAAGGACAATAAAAATGACTTGACAAGGTATCATTGAAAGTCAGTGATATTTCAGAAGTCTAGCTTTCTTTAAGAAAAAAATCACATTCTTGTAAATATATAACTTATTTAAATTTAGTAAGGTGATATGTGTTGCATTGTTCATTTACGTAAGAAAGTAAAGATCAGAAGGCAAAGCTCCATGTTTCAGGAGGTGTCTTTGAAACACAAAATTTAAGGTCAGGCAGGGAGGGAGGGGCTGGGGCTGGTTGGGGGCTGGGAGGCATGCTGGGGGGTCAGATGGTGCGTAAAAGGCATAGAGCAGGTGTTGAATGTGGCTTCATTTTCTAACTGAAGGACTAGAGAGCTGAAAACGCACTCAGGGAATTAAGATCAAAAGAATATGCGCATAATCCATGCAAGTTAAACAGCTCTTAATTCATGGAAGAGAGAGTCAGGCTTCAGGGTTTAAGCCATCAGATTCTTTTCCACAAAAAGAAGAGACTATGCAGAAAAAGAAAGTCATTTTAGAATTTAGCATAATTCTTCAGAGAATCTACATAATTAAAAGAAGTAAAAATACAAAAGTTAACTTTTTTTCAAAATTATAAGTTTTTAATTAAGTATCTCATGGTGAAATGGGGTACATTATGTGGTTCTTATGTTGTTTGGTCATTTATATGTTCACATATTTGCAAAACCTGAGAGACAGCAGGAATAATGTTCATTAACTATGATGTTTACAAGCAATTAACTTTTGCTGAAGTACAGAGAACACATATACGCAAGTAGTGGGAAACAAGTCTAGGAAGAAATTATGGCTTGGTCATGGAGAAACTGCACTAACTTTAGTTGGAAGAAAATAGGGAGTCACTGGAGTTGTTTTTAGTAGGAGGTTGGTCTGAGAACATGTTATGAGGACTGATTTCCAATACTGGGCAGGATAAGTCAGATTTAAAAAAAAGAAAGAAATCAGGGAAACATTTCGGGGGTGTACCCCAACGTTCCAGGAGCTGAAATGAGGAGGACTGAACTTGGAAATGAAATACAGGGAAAACAGGCAAAAGGCCTGGTGCCAGAAGAACCCAACTCGAGTGGGTGGAATATCCTAACATATTCTGAGGCCAAACTCCTACTAAAAGAGACCAAGGTGACCACAGGAGACCAGAGTAAAAAGCACAGGGAAAACGGCCCTCAGAAGAAAAGCTGATGTGGGGGACAGTGAAACATCGTCTGGTTTGGGACAAGTTGAGTTGAAGGTCCCTGCATTTCACAGGCACTCAAATGGGTGCCACAACACAGGAGAGAGGTCAGCCCTGGGAGTGGTGTTGAGGTGAACGGAGGGGAGCAAACCAGGGAAGGAGAGCAGACAAGAGAGAACAGAAGCAGGGAGAGGACCTGGGTACAGGCAGGGTTGCAGCATGGAGCCCCAAGAGGAGCCAGAGTGAATATTTAGAAAAGTAGGAGGAGAGCTAGCCTCACAGAGGTCAAGGGAAGAGGAAAATCAAAGAAGAAAGGGTTAATGCTTGCATGCGGAAAATAGGATAGAGTAAGTTAAGCCATTGCGGATAGAAGCCTGGTTGGTGAGCTTAGGAGAGCAGCTCTATTCAGGTTTGAGGGCAGCCTCTGGATTGTGAAGGGTGAGGATTAAGGGTTAGGAAAGTGCAGGCGCAGCACAATGAATGTCCAAGATGTTTGCTCAGCATCCATTCATGGTTCTGATTCTTTCACTCCACCTAGGCTTCCTAGAAATTCCTCTCTCAAGCCCATCTTCTCCATTCACTCATACAGAGTATTTCCCTTCCACCACAATGGAAGGCATTTTCACAAGCTGATACCAGCTGAATGTGTTAATGGAGTCTCATGATGAAATTCTATCAGGCAGAGCATATTGTTATTGCAATATATTTTATTACTGTATTAGTACATGTTATAAAATATGTACTTATGAACAATTACTGCTACAATTTGATATAGCCAACCCATTGATGTAGGAATTTGGAGCAACAGAGTCGTTTTTAGTAAAGAAATTGAGCTGAGTAAAGGTGAAATTCAAGATTCTATAGCATGTATGAAATGAAATGATCCATTTTAAAGACTGGATATAACTATGCTACCATAGATACACTTTCATTTAAGACAAACCATTTCATTTAGAACAGTTAAGAATACATTAAAGCTAGGGAATTAAACTCAGATAAAAATCTCTTAACAAAATACCAACTGTTTCATCCACAAAGAACAGCAAAGCCTTTTTAAAAAAGAAAAAAACCCACTCCACTTCTTTTTTGATTAATTGTTTAAAACTCATGCTAATTTCAGTAAATGTAAGGATGATTATAGTCAGCACTTAGAAAATGAGAAAATGAATGATTTAAGATGCAGACTGTATTAAAAAAAATCTGATCTCTGTAGAAATTATCAGTGCCAACAAAGATCTATGGGGTGAAAAAGACATTTAAAGTCGGTGCAGAACAGATATAGGGAATTTTTATATGAAGAAAAAGATAAATCAATTAAAGCAGGAACCATGCTGTTTATTGTGATAAATCATATTAATATAATTCTTCTGAACAAGATATTCAACTGAAGAGAGGAGACATATAAATAAATCAGGATTTTAATTCACTGCTTTTGCTTTTGGATGCCAGAAGACAATGCCACACATTTATGGCTGTGTCTACACAACTGCAAACAAACGCTTTGCCAGGAAGCACATGTGCGGCACTGTTTATGAGCACGCCCACAGCAGGTCCCAAAGAATAACACATTTCCAAAGAGGGGGAAAGCATGGAGATCAGAGCTTTGCTCAGAATGACATTCTAATGATTCTCAATAACAGCGAAAGGATTCAGTTTCATAAAATCAGTCAAGCCAGTTTTATATTTTTTTTCTTCTAGCTCATTCACTAGACATTTATTGAGTGCTGATGAGCAGGCAGGTCCTACGGAAGGCATTGCAAATTTTGTGTGGAATGAAATGCCTCTGCTTAGATGGTCATTGCTGTTTACCTTATAACCTTGTGGCCCAGACTGCCTACCACGGGCTGACTGATTGCAAGCTGACCTTTTCCACCAATGCTGGAAGCTGTGGCTGTAGATGATAGGATCTGCTCCTGTGTGAGTATTGATTAGGTGGTTTTCTTGAGACCTTCTAAGTTTGCAGGACTCAGTCTGGTGGGAGAGAAAAATGAAGTCCTAACAACCTGCAGGGGACCCTACCAACAAATCCTTCTTCTGCCCTAACATAGGTCATTGTGGTTGCATAGGTGTGAAGGTTATTTGTTTTGTTTTTAAATCAGAACTAACTATCTGGCTGGGTGCAGTGGCTCACGCCTGTAATCCCAGCACTTTAGGAGGCCAAGGCTGGTGGATCATTTGAGCCCAAGAGTTCAATATCAGCCTGGCCAACATAGTGAAACCCCATCTCTACAAAAAATACAAAAATTATCTGGGTGTGGTGGTGCACACCTGTAATCCCAGATACTCGGGAGGCTGAGGTGGGAGGATCACTGGAACCTGAGAGGCAGAGGTTGCAGTGAGCTGAGACTGTGCCACTCCACTCCAGCCTAGGCAACAGAGCGAGACCATCTCAAAAACAAAAGAAAAAAGAAAAAAAAAGAAAGAACTAAGTATCATATGATCTTACAAATGTAGCCTGATCAGAAGTAAAAGTTCTACCTTTTCTCCTCATGCTTGTTCTTAGTTAGGGTACTTAGTGCAATAGTTAAGAAAACAATATGAAATCTGATTATCTAGGCTGAATTCTAAATGCAGTATTTAATAGCTATGTGATTGCATGTAAGTGATTCCACCACTGTGCCTCAGTTTCTCATCTGTAAAATGGGGATAATTATAGTTTCTACTTTGTAGAGCTTTGGGAGGATTAGCACACAATACTTGATATTGTACACATTCATTAATGCTAGCTAACTAGTTAATCTTAGTTTTAAAAGTGTAAAAATTGTGATAACAATAACTAATACTCAGTATGTTCAGTGTTTTACCATTTCACATGGCACTTTTTTATGTATCATGTGTAATCAAAAGGTAAGGCCTGGATAAAGAAAATGTGGTACATATACATCATGGAATACTACACAGCCATTATAAAGAATTAAATCATGTCTTTTGCAGTGACATGAATGCAGATGGAGGCTATTATCCTAAGCAAATTAACACAGGTACAGAAAACTAAATACTGCATGTTCTCACTTATAAATGGGAGCTAAACATTGGGTACACATGGACATAAAGATGGGAACAACAGACACTGAGGATTCCTAGAGGGGGGATGGATGGAGAGTAGGAGGGGGACAAGGGTTGAAAAGCTAACTATTGAATACTATACTCACTATTTGGGTGGCGGGATCCGTTGTACTCTAAACCATCACACAACCATGTAACAAACCTGCACATGTACCCCTTGAATCTGAAATAAAAGTTAAAATTATATATTTTTTAAAAGGTAAGTGTGGTCAAATGACTTCATAGAAGATAGTTTTCCAGAAAAGGTTTGTAATGGCTGACAGTAAGTAAACCTCATCTTCTCCTCTTTCCAACCCTTGTTTATTGTGGAAATCACATCACCAAAGAGCAACAAGACTGATTGAAGAAGTGAGGGGCAGGGGAGCTCCAAGCTGGAAACCACTCAAATGTCCATAAATAATAAAATGAATAAGTAATTGGGATTTATTCAAACAGTGAAATTTAACACAGCAATGAAAATGAGTGCATCATAGCACACAACACCATGGATGAATTCTAAAAACATAAGATTGAATAAAAGAAATCAGACGCAAAAGATATATATTCAATGATTCCATTTACAGAAAGTTCAAAAAGTCAATATTTATGCGTGCATAGTGATGATCATAAAAGTGAGTCATGGTTACTGTGGCATGGAGGAACTGATGATGGGAAGAGACATGTAGATGTGGTGGGGGATATTTCTGGAATTCTGCCAAAGTCATATTTCTTGGTCTGTATGATAGCTACCTGAGTATTTGCACATAACAATTTTTAATGCTGTGTATTTACACTTTGATCATTTTCCTTTCATGTATTGTAGTTTACAAAAAGTCTTTAATTCCAGATGTAAGTTTATAATTTTTAAAATGAGAATAAACAGTTTATGAGGAAAGGTATCAGAAACCTAAGCTGGAAGCAAGTGGAGTAAATCTCTTTGTTATATCCATATGCCCCATTTTTCCACATATCTCTCCATATGTCTTTACCAACTCAATTCCCAACATCTTCCAATCATAAAAGGTTGAAGGATAATTATAAATAAATGCAGGTTACTGCAACAAGCCCTAAGGATATTCTTGCAGTGCACATGAGGGATCTGATTCTGCTTAGATGGAAAGAACAAAACCTGGATAGTCAAGATGATGAAACTTATTGTTGAGAGACACTCTTTTTTGAGGAGAAAAGTGATGAACACATGTTCTAATTTAGATAATCTGCTCCTATTCTATTTCAGACTCTAAGTTTACTCAGCTAAACTTTTTACAGAAATAGGAAAAAGTGCTGGATAATAATGATTCAGTACAAGTCCATTCCCATGTTCCAGATAATGGCTCATAGCAACAGCTATTCTACTGATCCATTTGTAACATTTTAAACAAGAAAAGTTTTTCTGGCCTAAAACTAGTGACTTTGAAACTATCTGCCCTGTGATGTTGACCTTCTTCAGAGAAACAATTTAAATGTATAAATATAAAGAAATATAGTTAAGCAAAATCCATAAGATGAGAGAAGAAAACCGTCCTCTTTAAGACAATGGTCTGTAAGGCTATATTGTTTTCTTGATATTGCTATGCTGGGAACCAGAAGGTCATATGGATCCCACCTGGTTCTGTTCTCTCTCTGTCACAACACCCTGGAAGGGTTATTGACCTAGGCACTTTATGATGAAGATGAATGAATTGAGAATGACTGAACCCACGTAAAAGTGGTCTGGTACAACTTTGCTTTAGTTTGACCCTTTTGAGAGCCAAAGATAAAGTCCAATGAAACATTTTATTTTCTTTGAGGATATTGTTGGGGAATTTTCTCACCACATCACATTGGAAAGTCTCAGTACCAAGACCAACTGGCTTCCCCTAAGTAATTGATATTTGTCCTACAGATACAGTGATTCAAGCAACTGCCTCATTTTTTACATTGGTTATAAGGAATTGTAGTGCAAAATTTGAAGTCTATTATAAACATGGGCAGACTTTGGTTTGATCTTGTATCTTATAACCATATTTTGATTTTCCCTGGACTTCTGTATTTGCTCATTTTGATCATGTAAGTTGCATTTTCCAAAATGTAATGGAGTGTAAGTAATTACATTTCCCCACCCCCAAACTGAAGCATCTTAGTTGATTTAGGTCTGTAGTTCTAGTCTCCCAAGCAACGGACAACTGCATGATAGACTCCACCTAGATTTTCCATAAGCATATCAAATACATATCAAATTCCCAAAACCTAGTCCTTTTGTGTCCTCTACTCTGTCTTGATAAGTGCCACCATGCACTTGGTTACTCAAGTCAGTATTCTGGGTGTCATTCTTGATTTTTCTTCTCCCTATACAATTTGCAAGAGTTTATATCACCTCAAACTCCCAAAAATCTCTTGAATCATTTTTTTAAATTTAGTTGCTGATAGGGTTTGGCTCTGTGTCCCCACCCAAATGTCGTGTTGAATTGTAATTCTCAATGTTGGGGGAGGGACTTGATGGGAGGTGATTACATCATGGTGGTGGTTTCTCCCTTGCTGTTCTCATGATAGTGAGTGAATTCTCACAAGACCGGGTTGTTTGAAAGTGTGTAGCACTTCCCCCTTCACTCTCTCTCTCCTGTCACCATGTGAAGACATGTCTGCTTCCCCTTTGCCCTTCCACCATGATTGTAAATTTCCTAAGGCCTCCCCAGCCATGCCTCCTGTACAGCCTGTAGAACTGTGAGTCAATTAAACATATTTTGTTTATAAATTTCTTTATAATTTCTTTAGAAATTACCCAATCTCCGGTAGCTTTTTACAGCAGTGTGAGAATGTACTAATATACCTGCCTGTCGCTGGCCACTAGTTTCAGCCCCCTGCCCTCTTTCTCCTAAACACATGCTAACCCTCACTGGCGTCCCTGCTCTAGTCTTCCACCCCTTCCATCCATGGCACACACTCCTTCAGGAGGCATCACTGTAACACTCAGACGTGAAACCATTACTGCCTGATTGAATGTTTTCTCAATAATCCTCATTATCTATAATAAAAAGCAAAATTCTTTAGAACGATCTTAAATGACCTTTATAGTCTGAACTCCTAGGCCTTCGCCTCTGCTCCTTGAACACTTGTGGTGCTAGAAACATGCCAAACTCTTTCATTTTCACACACATGCCATTTCTTCCCCTTAAATTTCTTTCCTCCTTGGAAACGGCTACTTCCATTTGTCTTCAGGTCCCTGCATACCTTACCTCTGAGAAGCGTTCCCTCACACTCAGGCAAGCTTTGGCATACCTTCGTTCATGTTCCTACAGATTTTGGCCCATATGTCCATTGTAGAAATTACCAGCGTGCTTTGAAATTACTTCCTCATGTATCTCCTTTCTAGACAATACCTCCCTGTTTTCAGGTACTATGTCTCACTTTTGTATCTCAGGGCCTAGCATAGAATGCATCCTCAGTTAAATAAATTGATAAGTAAGTAGTAGATGGCAGGTTTATATTAGATGGGGCCAGATACTAGATTCAGAAGCAATAGACTAAAGCAGGGGACAGCAAACTAAGGCCCACAGGTCAAATCTGAACCACTGCCTGTTTTCATAAATAACACTTTCTTGGAAAATAACCATGCCTATTTGCTTACATATTGTTAGGGCTGCCTTTGTAATTCAATGGCAGAGTTGAATATATCTGACAGAGATTGCATGGCTCACAAACACTGAAATATTTATTATTTGTCCCTTCACAGAAAATGTTGGCTCACCCCTGAACTGAAGACATACTTATGAGCTAGAGTCATGGACCTCAGAGTGTGTCCTGCTATATTAGAACGTCAATTACACTAAATATACAGATTTACTCTATAAGCTTTCCTTTTCTACTGCCTTGCTCCCCTGTAAAACCAACACACACACCTCTGCAATCTGAAACCAGATTAGCTTTCAAACTCCCTGCAGCCAACTGAAGCTTATTGAGATTTAGGCTCTTTTGTTTATCTAACTATAAGTGCAGAGACCGCTAATTGTTCCTCTGTTTAGTCTTCCCTGATTTATTTTAGTAATGTACTCCCCTGAATTTTGCCTGGCACTGAACTGCCCACCTAGAGAATATCCTGCCCTGCCTCCCTTGCAAGTAGGTTTCACCATCTGAGGATGTTCAGGCAAACGGAATGTCAACAGAGTGATGTGTGCAATTCAGAGTTTCTGCCCTTAAAAGAAGACTGTGCTCTACTTCCTCTCTACTCCCTCTTTGGGTTGGAATATGGATGTGGAGCGGATGACCAACCCTGATCATATAGACAAGGACAATGCCTTCAAGAGCAACAAGATAGAGGAAACCTGGGCTCCTTTTTCATCTCATAGAGCACTCTTAACCTCCTGGACTACCCTCAACCCAGACGTTTTTGTAAGAGAAATAAAGCTTTCATCTCTTTTATACTACTATTATTTCAATAATTGTTACAATGGCCAAACCAATATCCTAACTTTTCACTTAACTTCTCTCTCCATGTCTTGTTTTTCCTTTAATACTTAGATGTCCTCTCCCTCTATCCGACCTCAGCAGAGCTCTACTTTTTATCTTAGCCACTCTCAAGTTAGAAAGCTACGCAGAAGTTTCACTTTCAACCACCCTTTCTAAACTCTAAGTCTTTCCCTGAAATCTCACCCTTTCTTAAAGCCCTCATCTTTCCAGTCCCTCCCCTTTTCTTTCTACCTCTATATTCTTCTGTTCCAAAAATAATAAGGAAAGAAAAGGAAATCCCAACCCTTCTGATGCAGTCCTTATTCATACTTTTCTGCTTTTCTTTCCTCATTGCCCCAATGAGGAACTGAGCGGGCAAAGACACAATCCTTCTTAGAGGATATAAGAAGGGGAAAAGCAAAGTCAGAAAAGTCTTACTCCTCTTTAATGGTAAAGTGAAGATGGCTATAAATACTAACAGCTATAAATTTTTGGAAGTGTGACCATGGCAGACGTTAAGAATTTGAAATGTGATGAACCTAATATAAAAATTCCATTAGATCGCTATGAAGGCCACTGAGTATTAGGTAAGTGGTGTTTTAGGGAAAGTATGCAGAAAGCAGGAGATAGATTGAATTGGATGGTTTTGGCTGGAATCCAGGAGGCCATTTAGGAGGTAAGTAAGTCCTGTTCTAGGATGATGCAGTGGAAATAGAAAATATAGGAAAACATGCCCACTAGATATTTAAAAGAATCAAAGAGAATTTTGATGGCAGATTGGTGGATAGAGAAGCTCCATAGTTGTCATCCTTTCTAACAAGAATATTTTCCTCAATATTTGGTCATCTAAGTCCTTTGGTACTGTAAAGGGTGTAAGGGACTTAAAGGAGGGAATAAAATAAGTGAATATATTTCCAAAGCACTGCACAGTAAAATATATGCAAATGAAATCACAAGTATGCAAATGAGTAAACCTGGATGAAATGCCACTTCTTACATAAAACCGTTAACATGCTTTCCAAAGGGCACATCATGTACATGCTGGTGAATCTAATTCCGTTCTAGCATTAATAGCTTCAGGTTTGGGACGTCAATGAACAATTTAAGTTTAGCCTGCTTTTAATTTCTCTGCACAATCCCCTCTAAGTTCTGCATGACATCCAGCCTTCAATGATTATTAAATAAATCTAATGAAATTGAACTAACTAGCATTATGCAAATTATCCCTAATCTTTTGCCTCTCTGGAAGCATTGTTCATGATCCTCAGTGGAGTTAAGGTTGGAATCCTCACAATGAAAACCCAAAAAAATTTGTTTTTACTCAACTTCTGGAAAGCAAAAGTTCTGCTTGCAAACAAAAGCAATGTGGTTGGTGGATAGGGTGATAGTTCTGCATCCGAAGACCTGGGATCAAGTCTGGTGCTACCCAACTGCCAGCCACATATAATCCAAATATCACCATGCCCATGTGATAACTAATTTCAGATGTCAATTTGACTGGATTAAGGAATACCGAAAGAACTGGTAAAGCATTATTTTGGGGTGTGTCTATGAGGCTGTTTCCAGAGGCAATTAGTATGTGAGCCTGAGTGGACTAAGTGGGGAAAGATCTGCCTTCAATGTAGTCAGGCTGAGGGCCCAGAGAGAATTACAAAGGAGAGAAAAGGATTTCCCTTCGCTTTCTCCTGGAACTGGGACATGTACACTCTTCTCTTCCTGACATCAAGACTTCAGGCTCTTTGGCCTTAGGAATCCAGGACTTACACAGTTGTCCCCCTCCCCACATTTGCCTTCTCAGCTTTTCAGGTCTGTGAACTCAGCCTGAGAATTACACCACTGGCCTCCACAGTTCTGAGGATTTTGAACATGGACTGACCATGCTACCAGCATCCCAGAGTCTCCAGCTCGCAGATGGCTTGCCATGGGACTTCTCAGCCTCCATAATTATGTGAGCCAATTCCCCTAATAAATCCCCTCTCATATCTCTCTATATATATCCTATTGGTTCTGTCTGCTTGTAGAATGCTAACTAATACACCCATGTGCCCAGGGCTTCTGAAAAGCCAAAACACTGCAAACATTTCCACTCCTATCTCAACGTTTTAAGAAATTTCAAAAGTCTTCATACATTCATAATACAAAATTAAACTTTACAACCCTTTTCAGACATCTCTTTCGTGGTTTAGACTTTGTCAGGGAGGAGTCAAAGTCTCTTCTCTGTCCCACTCACTTCCTCCCACACATTCTTACCTACAGGCAGCTTGCCTTTTCCTCCGCTAGTAACTCTCTTGCAGACACAGCCCCTTCATGGCTATTCTGGAATCTGCCCATTACCTCAACTCTGCACACCAGCTGCAGTGAGGAGGGAATCTCTTAATCTTTCCACATTGATCATCTTTGAATCTCCAATCTTCTCCTGAGTCTTCATTTCAGTATCTATGAATTGGGGATGCTACCTGCCTAGTCTACTCCATAAGATTGTTCTGAAGGCTCCACGTCACATTAGATGTAAAAGTACTTTAAAATATGTTAAATTATTTTAAGCGGCAAATCATCATTATTTTTAGATCAGGTGTTTTTTTTTTTCACTCTCCATGAACTTCTCTCAGGGAGGAAAAAAATGTTGTAAGTTCTCCCATTGTGGAGCATTTGTGGGTGAAAAGAGAGCTCTGCCTGACCTCTGTGTCTCCCTCAAGCAACATCCCTCCCTTTCTTTCCCTTCTGAGCCAAGCTTTTGGGAAGTGTTGTTAGCACTCATTAGCTCTACTCCTAACCATCAATTCATGCCCCACTGCTCCACTGCACTTCCTGTGCTTCTGCTAAGGACGTCACTAGCTAGCAACGAAACCAAACTGTTGTGCCCACCCCCGCTTCCTTCCTTTGATTCCATCTCTCAGAGAGGGTCTCCTCTTACCTCTCCATCATATTCTCTTTCCCAGTGTCCTCTTCACTCAGGCCCTTTAAATGTTTGCATGACGCTGGGGCGTTCCTAATGGTTGCACTAGGTACCAGCTCATCTTGAGCACCTACCATGCATCAGACACTTCACCTTTCCCATCTCACCCTCACAACAATCCTGTAAGATTTGTATCTTCTCCTCATCTTACAGATGAAGACACAGAGGCTCCAGGAGAACATGAGTGCTGGCCAAGACCACACACCCCAGAAACCACGAGGCTAGAATCCACACCCTGGGCCTCACTCTCCAGAGCCCGGCTGCCTCCCTCCTCTCTTCAGGCTTCCTGAGTTTGTAGCTTGGTTTTGTTATTTATTTGCTGAGCTCAAATCCTGGCTTACTTAACCTCTCTAACTGCCCATTTCCTCATCTGGAAAATGAGGCTAATGATAACACAGACCTTTTAAGTTGTTATGAGGATCATTAGATAATGTTTATAAACTACTCAGCAGAATGGCTAGTGCAGAGTAAGCCTCAATCAATGTTATTACTACTTTTTATTATGTTCGGTACCGTTGTCTTTTCTCTACACACCCGCTCTCTGGTCAGGCTCACCTACACACACAGCTCCCAGCAGCACCTACATGTGAGAAATCCCCACCCTCTATAGCCAACCCAGACTTCTCTACTGAGTGCTAGGTCCATATTCCCTGTCACTGGCTAGATTTCCTCCCCTTTGATAACCCATGCACACCTCAAATGTGACAAACTCATGGCAGTTCTCACCTGCATCCTCCTCTAAATCTACCTCTTCTCTGACTGCCCTATGCTGGTGACTGGCATGTCCCCCTGAGTCATAAACTTGGGCTTTGTCCTTGACTCCCATGACTCCCTCGTTTCACTGTTCCAGCAACATTTGATCAGTTACTTAATCCTTCTTCCTAAACATCTCTCTGAGTCATCCAGCCTCTCCTGGATATTGCCTTTGTCACTGCTGAGTCTGTCTTGATTTAAATTTTTGATATTTTAATAATAAAATTTTTTTGACATTTTGTTCATTATGTATTTTGTGCACACATATTTATTTCTAAAAATATTGCATTAAAATATTATTATTAATAACTTGGGGTTTTAGCACTTCCTTAAATTTTACATCAGAGATAAGCACCTCACTTACCTTACCTTAGTCTTGGTCCTGTGGCCAATTTTTCTCCCACTGCAATCTCCTATAGTATCCTGCCAGTATTGTATTTCTAAAACGTAAGTATCTCGAGACACACCCTTGTTTCAATGCATTCAGTGTCTCCGGAGCTTTGCAATTCCACACCACCTCCACCCCTCCCCATGGACCCTCTGATCCAGCAATAGGAATCCATGTCTTTCTCTTAAGGTGGCCCCACTTTTACATCTCTGTGCCTTTGGAAACAATAGCCTTTGGATAGTGATCTTTTGACTATCCTTTAGTTACCTAGGATGGTTGGAAACTGGTTATCCTTGCAAATAGCAAAGGGCCTCTTTTCTATAATCCCGTGATGCCAACCTCAGGAGCCATTGAGATTTGTAAGCTGGTGCTATGATCTAAATGTTTGTGTCCTTCCCAAAATTCATATGTTGAAATCCTCAACCCCCAAGCGATGGTATTAGGAGTTGGGGCTTTGGGGGAGGTGATAAGATCATGAACCTTCATGAGTGGGATTATTGTCCTAATAAAAGAGGCCCAATGGAGCTCATTCACCCCCTTTCACCATGTGAGGACACAGCTAGAAGGCTCCATCAGTGAACCAGGTCTTCAACAGATGCTGAATGTGCTAGCAGCTTAATCTTAAACTTCCCAGCCCCCAGAACTGTGAGCAATACATTTCTGTTTTAAAAGCTACCCAGTTTATGGTGTTTTGTTACAGCAGCCTGAACTGGCTAAGACAGTGAGCTTGCCCCTAAACTCAATGTTCACAAACAATTCATTCTTTTTCTTGTTTGGTTGCATTCTTCCAGAGTATCTTGTTCCTTCTGATCTCTGCTCCCTGCTGTCACTGGTTCTGCTTTTTATTCTTCATCCCCAATTGCTTGGTCTCATTCCACTTTCTTTGTCCACATAACTCCAGCCTTAACCTTGCTCTTTGTCACTGTCTCCACTGTCTGTGCCATCCCAGTACTTCTCTTTGTGGGTGCTGACAGGGCTTAATAATAAAGCTAGCCAGGTGTGGTGGCTCATGCCTGTAATCCCAGTGCTTTCAGAGGCCGAGGCGGGTGGATCACTTGAGGTCAGGAGTTCGAGACCAGCCTGGTCAACATGGTGAAACCCTGTCTCTACTAAAAATTCAAAATTAGCCAGGCGTGGTTACGCACACCTGTAATCCCAGCTACTCAGGAGGTTGAAGCATGAGAATTGCTTGAACCCGGGAGGCGGAGGTTGCAATGAGCAGAGATCATGCCATTGCACTTATGCCTGGGTGACAGAGCAAGACAGTCTTGCTCTGTCTAAAAAATAAAACAGAAAACAAAAATTATAACCTTAGCCAGCCTATGACTGTGCTGTATTTTGCTCTGCTACCTGATTCACCCATTTTATCATTCAATCGCTGTATTCTTGTCTCCTGTCATCTCCTTTTACTTCTGGATGTGCCATTGTTCTGATTAGTTGAGAGGTGCCGAACAGATAACTAATTATGTGAGCCACAGGATAATTTTCAAGTGATCTCTGCTGTAGCATGTCTCCACATAAGGCATCGTGGGCAAGGTTAAGAAGGAATTCTAACCTCGAATACCTGACGACCTGACTCAGTTCTCATTCTCTATCCCTGTGCTCATCAGAAAATGCCAATCCTAAGCTATTTGGGTGGGGTTGGTTGGAGAGACATGGAAAAGTACCCTGGGCAGCTGAAGTGCCTGTTGAATCTTACCCACATTTGAACAAATTCACTCTTAAGTTGATTTGGTTCTCCTTTAAAATGAGAGAAAGCAAGGACTTAGACTGCCAATTGCCCCCTGAAATTATCTTTGGGTGCATTAAAGAGCTCCACAGAATGACAGTTACTTTTTATTATCAAGAGCTTACTTGTAATTATAAAGTATAGAGAATATACCTATACGCCAATGAATGAAGCATGGGAACACTAATAAATTTAAAAATCCAACAGGCTCCTCAAACAACTGGGCCCAAGACAGAAACTGCTCAGAGCAAGATTTTCAAATAGATCTTTTTCTAGTGACTGAGATATTTAAGAAAAATTGGCATAAAGTAGAACCTGGAATCTTCTGTTTGCTTATTTTTCTGGCTATTATAGCCTCCCTGAAAATAAATAAATAAAGCAGGGGTCAGAGAAGGTACAGTACTTTTTGGATACTGACTACGGATAAGGCTTTTTGCTTGTTTCCACAGCACTCCCTATCCCTGCTTTCTGTATCCTTGGAAAAAAATGTGGAATAATGAAAACAGCAAAAGGTTTGGAAGCCAGGCAGGCCCAGGTGTGATCTCAGTCCCACCATTCATTCTCTGGGTGGCCTTGGGCAGGTCACTCTAACTCTGTGAGCCAAAAGATCACTAAAGCACCCTTCCTGGAATTCCTTTGAGGAGTCAATGAGGGAGCACACAGTGAGTGGGGGTTCCCTTTATATCCCCTGCTCTGGGCCAGGGACCAGGACCTGGTGTCAGGGTCTTTACCCAGAACTGCACCAACACTTGCTCTCCAAAATGGGACTAGGGTGAAATTTCTTCACAGTATGAAAATAATGGCCCAGGGAACGAAGCAAATGCCAAGAGCTGAGCCTCAGGGAATGACTAGTAGTCCCAGATTCTTGGGGTGACTTCCTTCAAAGACTTCATTTGTTAACACTTTCTTTCCCTTCTTGTTAGTTTCAGTGGGAAGTAGGATTGGGGTGATTTGGAGAAGCAGTGGGGAATTTAGTTAGGTGAGACTCCTGGGTACCTGTGGGGACATAAAGAGGGATTGGTGTGGGATGGCAGGTGGAGGCCACGAGAGGAGGGTGTGAATGCTACATGAAGGAGTTTGTTGTTGTTTGGTGGAAGAGGAGGAGGCCTGCATGTGAGGAGGCGTGGCCATGAGCCTGGAGCTGTCCTGCAGGGCAGCTTCTTTCACTCTGCTGTGTATGTGGTGGGGAGCTTTGACCCACCCTGCTCTTGAGTGTTTCTGAATGCTAGGAGCGGGGACAAACCTGCAAGGCTGATTGGATGTTGAGGAACAAGTATGTAAAGAGAAGTGTATACATAAAAACCAAAAATCCCTGGGGCTTTGAATCCTTCTAGAGCTCCTGGCCACCTTCTTCAGGACAGCAACTGACAGCGTTGAGAAGTGCTTGGCTTTGTCCTTCTCGCAGGCCATCTGGGCTAAGTAGTGAGATCCACCTGGCCAGGAAGGAAGGCATGCATCTCCCCAGGCCTGTGGCTCTCCTTGTATTGACCTTGCTGCTTCCTGGGCTAAGCAGCTGCTGTGAGGGTCTGTTGCCCTGAAGCAGTCACGTCATTCATTAATCCAAATTCTGAAAGACAAATGAGCATACGGTGCTAAAATACTTTTTTTTTTTTTAAAGCCACAATTTCATGGTCTTAGTCAAAGCAGGATTATTACATGATTATTTTCAATTCAATATATTTGTTTTGGAGACAGGTTCTTGCTCTGTCACCCAGGCTGGAGTACAGAGGCACTATCATAGCTCACTGCAGCCTCCAAATCCTAGGCTCAAGTGATCCTCCTGCCTCAGCCTCCTGAGTAGCTGGGACTACAGGCGCCTGCCACCATACCCAGCTAACTGTTTTTCCAGTGTTTTTAGAGACAAGGTCTCACTATGTT
This sequence comes from Pongo abelii, assembly GCF_028885655.2. Lineage (NCBI taxonomy): Eukaryota > Metazoa > Chordata > Mammalia > Primates > Hominidae > Pongo > Pongo abelii. The sequence continues at coordinate 47,810,018 of NC_071999.2, forward strand.
GTCCAGACTGGTCTCGAACTCCTGGCCTCAAATGATCCTCCCACCTCAGCCCTAAATTCATTTTTTTTAATTAGCAATTTCAAGTATAACAAATTTGGAATAAAGATTTGTTTTCTATTAATAAAAGTGAATAGTGACAAAACCCCCAATATTCTAGATTGTGAGACTTCCCTCCTGTTGTAATTGGACCACATTTAAGGACTAAATTGGAAGGAAGGAGCAAGAGGAGTCTGTGACAAACCTGTGGTTAAGTTCTCTTTGAAGAAATCGCACAGTATGGCTCCGTGCTCTGAACATGCTCTGTGTCTGCCCTTTTTCAAAGGCAAGACGGCCACCTCGAGGCCAGTCAGACCATGAATAATGGTCTAAGCCCTTGCCACCAGGATGGAGAGGTCTGAGCAGTACAGTGAAGAGGCTTCAACAGCAAGGGCTGATTCAACGGCACCTCTCTCTGGATTCAATGGCATTCTTTCTGGAGGTTAGCCCATTTCTTTAAGTCAGCTCCCTCCAAGTTTGATTATCCTTCTTTGAATCTCTTCCAACAGTTTGACATCCTTGAGGTTAAATAGCTGAAAACTGCACATAGTGCAGCACTCCACACAAAACACCTTTGGAAATTTCTAGTTGAGAAGAACTTGGGCAAAGTCACATCTCCCCACTTGATTTTGTTTATGTTCCTCTCTTGGGATGTCTTGGGCATGTTACTGTACAAATAACTGCTACCATCATCATCATCAACACCAGTTTTAAGAATTATAATAGCAATAAAATTGACTTACCATTTTTGAGACTGGAAGTTTTGTTACCTGATATGGTTTGACCCTGTGTCCCCACCCAAATCACATGTCAAATTGTAATCCCAGTGTTGGAGGAGGGGTCTGGTGGGAGGTGACTGGATCATGGGGGCGGACTTCCTCCTTGCTGTTCTCATGATAGTGAGTGAGTTCTCATGAGATCTGGCTTTTTGAAATGTGTAGCACCTCCTCCTGCTCTCTCTTCCTCCTGCTCCTGCCATGTGAGATGTGCTGGCTTCCCCTTTGCCTTCCGCCATGATTGTAAATTTCTCGAGGCTTCCCCAGCCATGTCTCCTGTACAGCCTGTGGAACTGTGAGTCAATCAAACCTCTTTTGTTTATAAATTACCCAGTCTTGGGTAGTTCTTTATAGCAGCATGAGAATAGACTAATACATTGCCTAAAACGAATTTTGGAAACAAATCAGCTCATTAAAAAGTGCAAGCACAGCCAGTCATACTAAGCCACCTGTTCACTGTGTTGCTGGGTTTTTTTTTTTCAATTTATTTTTTTGAGCCAGATTCTTTTGTGAATATCAATTTCTACTGGGCAATCAGGCCATGTGGTCTCTCCTCTGGACTGGTCCCCTACAGCCTTCCACACTCTGTGACACTAAGTGGCCACAGGCCACTGGAAAATTGGATGTGTGACTGAGTCTTTAAGAGGTGGAGTGACTTACTTTAATTCAGTAAGTCAATATGTTTTAAATGCAGATTGTTTGTTCTACAATAGGAAAAAGCTGTGAAATTTCTTGTCTCAGCTCTGTCTACCACTACTTTGGAGGGGCTACGGGTATCAGTGAGATAAACCAAAGTCAGATAATTCAAACTGGGGCATAAAATGCTCTGCTTGAGTGTCAAGAATGGTTCTTTGGGTGTGGCGAAGGATTCACGCCTACATTTAATTTTCAAAATGTGTTTCTTAAAAATATGCCAAAAAGATACCTAGAAAAACACATATCACTGATTGAAATATGTAATGCATTTAAATATACATACATATATATATACACACACACACACACATATGTTTTCATAATCACACTAATATCTGCCCTGCTCACACTGATGGTCAAATATTTTGGGAGAGAACATCTGGCAGCCTACCTCTAGTCATCTTTTCCTCTATAAAACTCTTCTAATACCCTATTCTAGCTATGATTAACCTTCCAAACTTATCAAATAAGTCAGGTTCTCTCTCCACTCCACACATTGCTTAAATTGCTTCCACTGCTTCAAATATCCTGCTCTGCCCCCATTCTTAACCTGGCTACCTACTCTTAAGAGTTTCAGTGATCTCTTGCATGAAGCCTTCACACTTGCACACACAAATACTTGACTAGCATCTCATGCACAAATGCTTGCATACTTGACTAGCACCTAATGCTTACTTCTATCAGATTATAGCATTGACTACCCTGTATAGGATGATCTGCTTACTTATCTGTCCCCTGCCACATCAGACATAGGGCATCAGGTCCACCAGGACTGGTGTCTTTATTGTTGCATGTTTCCATTCTTCACACAGCACCTGGAAAATAGGTAAATAAATATTAAGTGAGTAAATGAATGAATGAATGGGATGAAGGAATGAATTCTTGCTACTGACTGGTGCATAGTTGCCACACACATCCACCTCCAATTCAACTCCCATGCTGGAGTCTGAAATTGAAGGCTGGTGGAGAGAGGATTTGGTCTTCCTAGGCAAAATGCAGTTACCTGACTTAACCATTCACACTCCATGTGGATGGGATAAAAACACCTAAGTGAGTTTTTCTTGTCCTGGTGATTTTTGTAGCAGTTTGTGGCTCATTTTTATCAAGTCTAGATACAATTTTATTTCATGTGCTATGAAGTCTTGGTTCCTGTAACACAAACCTCTTTAATCATTAGTCTTTCTGGTAGAATTTGATAGGGGCCATATAAAATGCTTCTCTTCATCTGCTAATAGCAATTTATGGACACTTACTATGAGCAATACACATTGCAAAAGACCAGAAAACTCACCCTCTGGTTATGATTCAGCACTGTAACATGATAGCCTGGAAACTAGTCTGATAGTTTAATCAGTGCTAAGTGATCCTTATTTGTGATTGGCTGCCTCATCAATTTTCATTTGGGAATTGAAATGGACTCTGAGGCAGATATGGCATTAATTATGGGGGAAATTGGTTGCAATATGCCTTGAGGTAAAACCCTTCTGATGGGAATCTAAGATTGAAAGAAAGCCAAATTATAAAAGGATGATTTACTGAAAAAGGCAAATGTATGCATTACCGTCACTGCTTAGCAGAGAAAAAGGAGCTGACAAACCAGAAAGATTGTGGAATGACTGAAAAGTGAGGAAAATCTCTAGGTTTAGCTCTCTCAAAAAAAAGATTTATTCTTATGCTGAATGCATTATATTTCCCCAGATACATACAACATTTTCCAAAAGTGTGCTTCAATTAATAGGCAAGCAAGCATTAATACTAGTTGGCAGGGTCCCTATTTTCTTCTAGATTGAAATATGTTTTACTAAGAACTGAATAGGGAGCATCTGGGGACACCAAAGTTAAAATTCATTTTACCAGTTATAGTATCTGCTGTTGTATCAATTTTCTTGTTAAAATACCACATTTTTTTCCCTGAAGATTTCAAAAACCTTCTTAGTTAATACCTTATTTTTCCTATCACTGAATCTTGATGAGGTAAAATACAGAGGCAAAGTCATAATAGAAATGACTATTCCCAATTTAATATGAGAAAACTGAGACATAGGAAGCTTAAGTTAGTGCATTGTTTAAAAGCAATGTATTTTTCTTCATTGGATACAAAACAGAGTGAGTTATCAAGGAAAGTACCAACTGGGAGTTAACACCCCTTCCCACATCTCACCTAGAAAAAGGTCAGCAGTGTATTTTTATGAGTTGTGATGTGTTTACCCATACCCAAGCAGAAAGTGAGGAGCTTTTGTGTTGCAGGCAGAGAGTAGCACAATACAGTGGTTAGCAACTGGGTCTGGAGCCAGGCCATCTGCACCCAAATCCTGTCTCTGCTACTTACTAGCTGGCTGACTTTACTCTTGGTCTCTGTGCCTCAGTTTTCTCATCTGTATAACTGAGATAGAATAAAAGTACTGGTTGTGATCTTGAAAAGTACGACAGATCCCTTTGTAAGGGGAGGAGTTGCAGGGACTGTTCAAAGTAGATAAAGCAGGCACTCCTGGATCCCAGGGAAAGTTAAGAGTCCTAAGACCAAGAGTAGGGATGGGATTTTGCAGGTTTCCACCAGTAGGAGAGACCAAGTGGTATCCAGATGGGAGACTACAGGATACCTGAACCTGGGACTCTGGTTAGGAACCCAGGGGTCTAGAATTCCAGGGGCAGGTTTGTAGTTGATGGAGCAGATGGCCCTGGTGGGGCATGTCTGAGTTTGTCTGCAGCCCAACCAAAGCCAGAGGATCAAGCCTTGACCACACACTTGGAGCTAAAGGTATTTTCATTGTGTATTCCCATTCTTTATACTGCCCCTGGAAAATTCATAAGTAAATGTTGAGTGAGTACAGCCACTGTGAACCAAATATCTGGCATTTTCTCCATTTTTGTGTTTCTAAGCAACTCCCCCAACGCTGAAATCTAGAAATCTTGAGAAGACAGAAAAGCAAAGAAATGACAGAGGATGAATGTCCTACCAACCAAGTATGTGGACAGTCAGGAAGATTAAATTTGATTAACAACAAAAAAGAAAATGTGCTTTTATCTCACTCTACTGTTGTGGACTAAAATCAATACCTGCTGAATCAGTTACGAACATATTGGTAACAAAACCCCTAATGGTGACAGAAAATATGGCAGTTTATTCAATCATGACAGAAAAATCTAGAAGTAGACTATCCAGACCGTCAACGATACCATCAAGGTCTTCTTTCTGCTCTGCCATCCTTTGCATGTAGCTTTCGTCTGCTTTGTTACAAGATGGCAGCTGGTCCCCTAAACCATTTGTCCAGGGAGGAAGAAGGAACAGTGGGCAGGGAGGAAGGGGTGGTATTTAAATCAGGAAAGCAAACACTACCCAGAAGCTGTCACTTTACATTTCACTGGCCAGGACTGTGCCACATGCTCATCTTTCTGATGTGTGATGATGAAGCTATAATTTTCAGCTGGGCACATGGCCATGCTGAACTAAATTAGTTTCTATTAATGAGATTGAGAGGAAATGGACAGACAGAAAGAAAGCAGCTAATAGTGCCTGCCACACATATTTTTCCCAACATCTGAAATCTACATTTATCTATGTAAGAAAATTTATATCTCATTTAAAGCAAATCACATAGATTGTTTTTAAATGACAATTTGATTTAAAAATAGAGGGGGCAATTCTACTTAAATAAAGAGTTTACAAAACAGGCTCATGTAATCCCAGCTACTCAAGAGGCTGAGGCAGGAGAATTGCTTGAACGCAGGAAGCGGAGCTTGCATTGAACCAAGATCATGCCACTGCATTCCAGACTGCGCAACAAGAGCGAGACTTCATTTCAAAAAAAAAAATCATTTGATTTATATAATGTTTTTAATAATGCAAAACCATCTTTAATCTCAAGGAGGCCTAGAGGCAATCTAAGCCAACTCTTTCACGGCACAGTTGAGAGACTGAGACCTATAGAAATGTCATATAATTTTCTCAAGTTTCTACAGTTAAGTAGTGGCAGGAAAGAAATTAAAAGTCTTGCAATAATGGATGAAAAATTTTCAAGAATATCTTTACATTTTAGACTTTGAGTCTGTAAAATAGGTATATAATAGTAGTTTTCATGTTGCTGATAAAGACATACCTGAGACTGGGAAGAAAAAGAGATTTGATGGATTCATGGATCCACATGGCTGGGCAGGACTCACAATCATGGTGGAAGGCAAGGAAGAGCAAGTCCCATCTTACATGGATGGCAGCAGGCAAAGAGAAGAGAGCTTGTGCAGGGGAAACTCCCGTTTTTAAAACTGTCAGATCTCGTGAGACTTATTCACTATCACAAGAACAGCACAGGAAAGACCCAGTCCCATGATTCAACTACCTCCCACTGGGTCACTCCCACAACATGTGGGAATCAAGATGAGATTTGGGTGAGGACACAGCCAAACCACATAATTCCACCCCTGGCCCCTCCAAATCTCATGTCTTCACATTTCGAAACCAATCATGCCTTCCCAACAGTCCCCCAAAGTCTTAACTCATGTCAGCATTAACTTAAGAGTCCACAGTCCAAAGTCTCACCCAAGACAAGGCAAGTCCCTTCCACCTATGAGCCTGTAAAATCAAAAGCAAGTTAGTTACTTCCTAGATACAATGAGGGTACAGGTATTAGTTAATTACAGTTATTCCAACTGGGAGAAATTGGCCCAAACAAAGGGGCTACAGGCCCAATGCAAACCCGAAATCCAGCAGGGCACTCAAATCTTAACGCTCCAAAATGATCTCCTTTGAGTCTGTGTCTTATGTCCAGGTCACAATGATGCAAGAGGTGGATTCCCATGGTCTTGGGCAGCTCCACCCCTGTGGTTTTGCAGGGTACAGCCTCTCTCCCAGCTGCTTTCACAGGCTGGCATTGAGAGTCTGTGGCTTTTCCAGTCTCATGGTGCAATCTGTCAGTGGATCTACCATTCTGGTGTCTGGAAGATAGTGGCCCTCTTCTCACAGTGCCCACTCCACTAGGCAGTGCCCTAGTAGGGACTCTGTGTGGGGGCTCCAATTCCACATTTCCCTTCTGCACTGCTCTAGCAGAGGGTCTGCATGAGATCCCGGCCCCTGCTGCAAACTTTTGCCTGGACATCCAGGCATTTCCATACATCCTCTGAAATCTACGCAGAGATTCCCAAACCCCAATTCTTGACTTCTGTGGACTGGCAGGCTTAATACCATGTGGAAGCTGCCAAGGCTTGCACTGCCTGAAGCCACAACCCAAGCTCTACATTCGCCCCTTTCAGCCATGGCTGGAGCGGCTGGGACGCAGGGCACCAAGTCCCTAGGCTGCACACAGCATGGGGACCCTGGGCCCAGCCCACAAAACCACTTTTTCCTCCTAGGCCTCTGGGCCTATGATGGGAGGGGCTGCTGTGAAGACCTCTGACATACACTGAGGACATTTTCCCCATTGTCTTGGGGATTAACATTCGACTTCTCGTTACTTATGCAAATTTCTGCAACCAGCTTGAATTTCTTCTCAGAAAAATGGGATTTTGTTTTCTATCACATTGTCAGGCTGCAAATTTTCCAAACTTTTATGCTCTGCTTCCCTTGTAAACCTGAATGCCTTTAACAGCACGCAAGTCAGCTTTTGAATGCTTTACTGCTTAGAAATTTCTTCTACCAGATTCCCTAAATCATCTCTCTCAAGTTCAAAGTTCCACAAATCTCTAGGGCAGGGGCAAAATGCCACCAGTCTCTTTGATAAAACATAATGAGTGTCACCTTTGCTCCAGTTCCCAACAAGTTCCTCATTTCCATCTGAAACCACCTCAGTCTGGACTTTATTTTCCATATCACTATCGGCATTTTGGGCAAAGCCATTCAACAAGTCTCTAGGAAGTTCCAAACTTTCCCACATTTTCCTGTCTTCTTCTGAACCCTCCAAACTGTTCCAACCTCTGCCTGTTACCCAGTTCCAAAGTTGCTTCCACATTTTCAGGTATCTTTTCAGCAGCACCCCCCTCTACTGGTACCAATTTACTGTATTAGTCCATTTTCATGCTGCTGATAAAGACATACCTGAGACTCGGAAGAAAAAGAGGTTTAATGGACTTACGGTTCCACATGACTGGGAAGGCCATCTCACAATCATGGTGGAAGGCAAGAAGAAGCAAGTCATGTCTTTCATGGATGGCAGCAGGCAAAGAGAGAGAGCTTGTGCAGGAAAACTCCCATTTTTAAAACTGTCAGATCTCTTGAGACTTATTCACTATCACAAGAACAGCACGGGAAAGACCCAGTCCCATGATTCAATTACCTCCCACTGGGTTCCTCCCACAACATGTGAGAATTGTGGGAGTTACAATTCAAGATGAGATTTGGGTGGAGACATGGAGAGTCTTTAAATGATTAGTTAAATATAATACTAAATGTGATTTATTTTTAACACCTTTGTAAGGATTATTTCAAAAATAGGTACATAAATAGATAATTCTTTATCAGAACATATGTACACAATTTTCATTTGAAAGTATGAGGGTAATAAAAAGGGAAGTCTCTCACAATGGTAAAATACTAACACTGCTACTTACTAACTACATAATCCATAGGCAAGTTACTCACTCTCTAAGCCTCAATTTTTTCAATTATAAAGATAGATGAAACTTTGCTATAAGATTTTTGAGGGGGCTAAATTAAGCAGTGTATAGATAGCATACAGCACAGTGCCTGCTATTTAATATGTTTCTAATAAGTGGTTGTAGATGTTGTTGTTATCCTCATGGTGTCATCATCATCATCATCATATTCTTGGGGAAAAACTCAGCCCAGTGTTCTTCATATTTCATTACGAGATAAAAAGCTGGAATTGTAAGAGTAGATTCAGAAAGGAAAAGAAGATTCTGAGAAGGGATTTCAGAACAACTTCCTCTCTGGAGTAAAGAACAGTTGGGAAAGAATAGCTGGCAGCCTAAAGGTGCCTCAGTAGCTGAGGATTCTCCCAGGAAGTCTAGGCAGAGAACCAACATTAAACTCTGCTCCTCTCGGGGCCTGGTGAGAGCTATGGAATGACCCAGAGAATCCAGAATTCCTTCTTCTTTATACCAGGGGCTGAGTTTGAGATGTTATGCCTCCCAGAGGTGCCTTAACTGATGGAAGCCTGTGACTCGTCTGGGGGAAAGCCATCACCCATTTGCCCATAGATACCCTTCCAATCCCAGTGGAACCAAAAGGAAACTTACAGGTGGGTCACATGGCTCCCAATCTTTATGACCGTGATCAAAAGAGACCTGAAAATAAAGAGGCTGCCTCTCCAAGCTTCAACAGAGAGCTGGTAGTTTTACCCAGTTTGTTTATTGATGGCTCACAGGGGTAGCAACTGCTGTGCCTTCTACTACTTATCTACTAGTAGTAAATAGTGGGATCCCAAGAGGATCCCAAGCCCTCTAAAAAAGAAGCTCACAACCTGGCTTACCTGTTGAGGCAATAATAATTAAAAACAAATATATATATATATACATATATTTAGGCAAAGAAAAAAAATGCATGTAAGGGACTCAATAGCCAGACAGAAACAGACAAAGGAGACTAGAAATATTAGCTGGTTGCCAATATTGATGGAGAACTGGTAGAAAATAAAGAAAATATTTTAACTAAAAGTAATAAGAAGTTCTCTTTTTGATAACGGCAGGTGGGCCATTAGAGCCGATCTTCCCACTGAAGCAGGAAACATATAATAAATATACACTTGAAATATTCAGAAAACAAATAAAACAATGAGGAATTAAAGAGCAAGATCTAGAGAAAACAGAAGAGCCTGCTAAGTGAGCCACACATTTAGGGCAGCTTTCTCTCTAGGAGTGTCTGCCGTCATTTAAACATGCAACTGAGAAGAAGAGCAGAGTTCTGAGAGCCTTGTGGAATAAACAGACAAATGCTGCAGTTCAAGGATTACCAAAGAAGGAGAAACTTGTGTACTTACAAAAGAAATACACCCTAGGAGTAAGGGTGACCTATGAGTAAACTGAACCTCACAGGGACTGAAGCCCAGCGTTGAGTCATCTTATTTCCTGAAATTAAATCAAGGTGGTCTGGGATGGCTAAAGCCTCTGGTCTCCTGCCAGACTAGAAATTATTTCTATATTTTTATAAGTAAAAACTAGCACTCAATAAAAAATAATCAGGCACACACAAAGACAAGATAATATGAGAAAGGGGGAAATAATACAGAATAGAAACAGATCAGTAGAAAACAATGTAACACAGCTGACAAATATTTCTAGTTACATTTTATATGTTCAAGGAGATAAAAGATGAGAATTTCAGCAGAGAACTGAAATCTGAAAGAAAGAGAATTCTAGATCTGAAAAAATTAACAAATGAAATTAACTCAATTTATAGGATTAACAGAAGATTAAATGCAAATTAAGAAAGAATTCATGACTTGAAAGATAAGAAAGAATAAAGATTCCAAGTTAATTTTATTCCAAGTTAAATTAACTCTGAATGGTCTTACGTAAGTAAACAGACTTCCTTGAGTTTTGAAAATATGAGGAAAGAAGCCACATGAACAAGAGTAAGCAAAAATAATAATAAAAAGCTCTATCAGACCACAGTTATTTTATATCACAGAATAATTAAATGAAGAATATAAAATAATGTGTTTAAAATATTTAAGGAAATAAAAAGTAATTAAAACCATGAGCTGGTAATTAACATAGTATCATGGAAGAGAAAGATTTGAAAACTAGTCAAATATAACTCTTTCCCCCATGTACAAAAATCATCATCATTAACATGTAAAAAGCCAATAGAAACCTTAAATTGTAGATAGGACTCAGCTGATTAGAGGTAAGTAGGGTACTTAAGGATAGAACTGAAGAAATTTTGTAGAGGGTACACAGTGAGAAAAAGAGATAAAAGCAGGAAAGAGCAAGGAAGATCAGAGACATAGAGGATAAATTAAAAAATATATATACAAAAGACCTAAGTGGCGTTCCAGAAGAAGCAAAAAGAAGTTGAAAGAGGCCATAGTTGAAGAAATAATGGATGAGAAATTTCTAGAATTAATGAAGGATATGAATCCTTGGATTCAGAAAATATAACTAATCCTATACAGGACAGAGAAAAAGAAATCTACAATTAAACTCATCAGAGTAAAACTGCAGAATATCAAAGACAAAGGGAACATTTTAAAAAGGAAATAAAGAGGAAAAAAAAGGCAAATCACCTACATAGGAGCAATAAACTGGCAGCTGATTTCTCAACAGTGAGAATGGAAATCAGAAGAAAATAAATCATTTCTAGACACCCTCAAAAATTAAGACAGAGAGAGAGAAAATTTATCACCAAAAGTCCCTCAGTAAAAGAAATTCTGGAGATTATGCTTGGTTAGAAAAAAAATGATCCTAGAAGAAAGGTCTGCCATACAAAAGAAATGTTGGCAAAACATTGATAAGTGTATGACTGAATCTAAATCATTAACTGTGTAAAATAATGAGAAAATGGCTAACATGAGGGATCAAAAATTGAAATTAAAGATTAAACAACAATGGCATTTAAGTAGAGAAAAATCAGCTTGTCTATCTCTAACTATTCCTTATCATTATTTCACTGGGATTGCACTAAATGTAGGGTTTAACTTGGCAAGGATTTAACTTCTTTTTTGTTGTTGTTAATTTTATTTTATTTTAAGTTCTGGGATACATGTGCAGGACATGCAGGTTTGTTACATAGGTAAACGTGTGCCATGGTGGTTTGCTGCACCCATCAACCCATCACCTAGGTATGATTAATTTCTTTGTAATATAGCATCTCTTTCTCTCCCATACCTTTTCCTTTGTTCAAGTCATTATTTTTATGTACTTCAGGGGTCTTATAAAATTTTATTTTATAGACATTGAACATTTCTTCTTGAGTTTATTCTAGGAAATTTATCTTGTTATTGCTATTATAAATGGGGTCTTCCATTATATCATCCAATTGGTTGTTGACCATATATAAAAAAGTTAATTATGTCTTTATATTAATTTGGTAGCAATCATATTTCTGAATTATCTTATTGTTTATAGTAGTTTTTCAACTGATCTTTAGTTTTCCAAGTTTAAAAATTACAACATATGTAAAAAAAAAGATAATTTTACCTCCTCTTTTCCATGTATACTTCTCTTGCCTGTTTGTATCAGCTAGTACCTTGGTCTAAACAATGTTAAATAATAGTGGTGCTAGTGAATATTCTCTTATTTCTGATTGTAATGGAAATGTTGTTAGAATTTGTCCACTAAGTATGATGCTATTTTGCAGACTGAGATGGGCATTTTTTATCACACTAACGAAGAATCTACATATTTCTATTTAATTGAATTTTAAAATAAAGAGTGGATGTCAAACTTTTTGAAATGCCTTTTTAGTGTCTAGAGAAATGCATTGTACATTCCCAATGCACATCTACTAATATGATGAAATACATTATATTGTGTTTCCCTATACCAAACTAGACATGCGCCACTCAAATACATTTCACGTGGCCATGTGTCTTATCTTCCAAGGTGCTGCTGAATTTTGTTTAATTTTTTAAATTTGGAATAATTGCTTCACTATTCACAATCAAAATGAAAACTTGTAGCTTTATTTTTGTGCAACCTTTTTCAGTATTTAATGACAATGTTATGTTCACATCATTTAAAAAAATCTTTGGAAGAATTTATTTTTCTAGGGGCTGTAAAAGTTGAAATTTCATGGGAATTATCTATAGTGCCAGATAACATCTTTTTTACTGAAGGAAGAAATTTCCTATTCCTGACTTTTTTTTTTTTTTTTTTTTTGGTCCTCCAGTCCAAATATGGAGGAGGCAGAGACAGCAAAGTGGGACGGAGTAAAGAGGGTGTAAGAAAAAGATAAATAAGCAAGTGGAAATATAGATGTTGGTAATGCCTTCTCTCCTCATCCTGAAGCATCCTGGCTCCTCAGCCTGAAGCAGTTCTGAGCTGGGGGATGGTAGAACCTTAAACTTTAAGTGAAGTTCAGAATTTGTATTATTAAACTGTCTGCCTCTTCAAATTGCTGAACTTAGACTATTGCTGTGACTTGAAGTGATAGAGGACTTTTTATAATCTAGAAGTTACTGGAAAATCTATTGGACTTAAACAAGCACATTGAGTAGGTTTGAAAGGACTTCAGGAGGAAACATAAAGTTATTTTATGATTGCACCCTGTTGAGTTCATCTCTTGCTATGTGACAGTTACACCTGCCTAGGACACTATGAGCAATAATGAGTAAAACAGCCCAGCTTGTTTAAAGGAGTACAAAATGAAGGGGAAAAGTCTTGACTTCCTTACGATCACCATCGAACAGAGCTCTTTCCTCCATTTCCATTTAAATTGTAAACCCTATCTAGAGGAGGCTCACTTATTTCAGAAAGATTTCCCCAATAGTATATCATCTCTCTCAAAAGAGAGAATCATCCTGTCTCCCAGGAGCCAGATGGCCGATGAAGGGTATGTATTGGTCAAAGTGGTGCCACTACATCAGCCAGGATTGAAGACATCCCTCCAGAGTGGTTAATATAAAAGCAAAATGACTTTACTCCTACTATTGCTGTCTGATATTTATAATTCAGCTACACCTTCCGAGGAGTTACCAGAACCACAAAGCAATAATTCTCTGACCACTGCAATTACTAAGGAGGAGACACTTGATAATTCGGTATCTACAAATATTAAGGAAAGTCAGCTTTGCAGTCATATATCCTAAGCTTGTTAAAGAGTATGCTAACCAAATCATCTGCAAGAGTTGGCATGGCTGTTGGGGGAAATATGTTCATTCTTTCTTTTTTGCAGTTTTTAAAAGGTTTTCAGTTTCACTCATTCATTCATTCGTTCATTCATTCATTCCCTTTCATGCTTATTCCTCATTCCCATTCCCCTTTCCACCCTCAATAAGCAACAATTTACTTGGGATGTATTCATTCATTTTTATGTGTTCTAGCAAAGCGTGCACTATTTTGTATGGCTATATTTTAAATTTCCTTAAATGATATTGTACTATAGAGTTCATTCCACTAATTTTAAATTTTTGCTTCTTTCGCCAAACACTGAATGTGTTATCATCCAGTCTGTTGCCTTGAATGGCTGGATGGTAATCCACGGTGTGCCTCCATCACTGCCAGTAATAAACAACCAGACTCCCTCCAACTTCTCATCAAAGCCCTGTGATGAAAATCTTCCTATAGCCCTTCACGAGCCTGTGGGATAAGTTCTTTGGGATATACACCAAAAAGAGGAAATGCTGAGTCATAAGGTCCATATGCCTAGGTCAAGATCTATGATCTGACTGAGCAGCACCACACTGTGCTCCAGACCAGCTGCACCTGCCACCCTCACACAGGCAGTCGACTGGCATTGCCACTGTCCACATCTCATGCATGTTATACAGCTCTCCAGCTTTTGTCTGATGTAAAAAGTGATAACTTGTTGTTATTTTAATCTGCACTTTTAAAATTATGAATATGTTTAAGCATCTTTTTATAAACCCAATAGCCTTTTAGGTAAAAAGCCAGTTTAAATCCTTTGCCCATTTTTCTATTAGAGTTAATGCCCTTTTCCTTGTGGGTTTATACAGTTCCTTATAAATTCTGAATATTAATCTCTTATTGCTTTAGACATTGCCAGAATTTTTTTCAATCCCTCATTTATCTATCTCCTTCATTGAACTGAAAACCTTAATTTTCATGTCATTCTTTGTTTGACAATTTTGTTTTTCTTCTTTGGTTTAAGAAATCCTTCAGTGCCTCCACATCATAAATATATTTTGCAATGTAGTTTTATTTTTTCACTTTAGCATTATAATTCATCTGGAACATATCCTTTGCATGTGGTATTGGGTAGCAGCAACCCAATTTACAAAATCAATATCTTTCCCATATAGAAATAGTAACCAGTCAGAAAATGTAATGAAAAATATTATATACATAATAGCAGAGACACAGTAAAATAATCAGAAATGAAAATATGAACATATAAAACCTTATGAAAAAAGATAAAATTTTGTTAAAGGATATTTAAAAAACTCTCAAATAAATTAAGAGATATACAACGTTCACCAACGAGACAATTCAATATAACAATGATATCTATTCTTCCCATGTTAATTTATATATTCAATCCAATTCCAACCAAAATGCCAAGACAGTATTACAAATTGAATTTAATATGGTTGCTTGAATGTTTATTTGAGGGAGAAATATGTGAAAGGGTAGCTGAGAAAGTTTTGAAAAGTGCTTGCTACATTAGGTATTAAATATACTATAAAAAGTACAGCAATAAAATAAGTGTCATAGTGACATAATTGACCAACCAGAAAAAAAACCACACACATTTCAGAAACAGACCCATATATATATGTACTAGAATTAATGATAAAGGTGGATCTAAAACTGTATAATTTCTATCTTACTTAAAAGATGAAATTAAGGCAATTGGCTATATATTTATAAAACTTAAAGTTTTATTTTCATCTTACATATATAAAACTAAATCTCAGATAGACAGATGAGCTACACCAAAAAGAAAACTATTTTTAAAAGTACTAGAAAGTACATTTTAAAACATAATATTAGGGTGTAGAAGGTCGCCACAGCACCCAAATGCCATATAGGAATAAATGGGCAGATTTTACTAAATAAAAAATTATAAACTTCTATCTAGTAAAAGGAACCACAAAGCTAGATATAGGAAGAAAAAGAGCTATAAGATTAAAATATGAAATAAAAAAATTAAATGTCCAATTTATAAAAGCTTCTTCTCTTTTCTATGTCAATGAAATAAACAACCCAAGGAAAAAAATACACAGGATATGAATTCTCAGAAGAAATAAAGTTGGCCAGTAAACATGTGGAAAATTTTCAATCTTTATTATTTAGGGAAATTTAAATTAAAACATTAATAAAATATCATTTTTCTTTAATCTGATTAGGAATACTATTTGTTAATTCCTCAATGTTGTGGGGAAACAAGCATCCCAAAATTTTTTGGTAGGGATATAAATTGATACTTTGTTTTTGTTGTTATTTTCACTGACCAACTCTAACTTTCTGTCTCAGTGTAATCTCCCATGGTGTATAATCAAACTGGTAGGTGCACTTGTCTTCTATAATGAAGTGCAGGAGCCAGATCATAGCCTTAACTAACAGTATTCTCCTCTCTAGATTTCAAACTTTAGGCAAGCATATCTTAGATAAAAGATGTTGTTATGGACTAAATGGTGTCCCCTCACCACCCCAACCCAGTTTATATGTTGAAGTCCTAAACCCCAATTCTCAGAATGTAACTATATCAGAGATAGGGCCTTTAAAGAAGAAATTAAGTTAAAATGAGATCATGAAGTTGGGCCCTAATCCAGTATGACTGGTGTCTTCATAAGAAGAGGAAATTATGCCACAGACATGAAGACACGGGGAGAAGACCACCAAGGAAAGAGGCTCAGAAGAAACCAGCCCTGCCACACCTTGATCTTGGACTTCTAGTCTCAAGAACTGTGAGAAAGTTAATTTCTGTTGTTTCAGTCACCCAGCATGTGGTACTATTGCATGGTAGTGCTAACAAACTAATATAAAAATGTTGAACTTCATTTGCTACAGAGGCTGGTAAGCTCTGTTAAGGGCCAGACAGTAAATAGTTTCGGCTTTGGCGGCACAGAATCTCTGTTGCAATAATTCAACTCTGCCATTGAAGTGTACAAGCTGTCATAAACAACATGTAGATGAATAGGAGAGTCTTGTTCCAATAAAACTTTATTTATGGAAACAGGTGGAGGGCCAGATTTGATCAAGGAACTGTAGTTTGCTGTCCCTTGATGTACAGTGACATTGTGCAATTTCCTTCGGGGAAATTGTACATTTAATGGTACAACAGTCAAGGCCACATGCAGCTCCACATCTACTGCCAGTATCAGCAATGGCTACAGTAGTATAATCAAACCATCCCTGCCGCCCAGCCTTTAGAGTGCCCTTAGTTTTTACTGATTTTTTAAAGCTTGCCTCCAGTTAATACTGACTCTTACATTTTCTTAGTGGGAGATAATTTTTTGGAAAATTATTTGTTTAATGTAGCCTGGGCTTTTGTTGCTTCCAACTGAGAGTACAGATTGATACAGAGGGCAATTTATGAGCAACTAACAAACTTAAAAAGAAAAAAAAAAGCCCTTTTATCCTTCAATGGAAAAGCAGAAAAGTATCCAAAGAGATTACTTCATATATGCACAACTAACATATACAGGAATATTCATTACAGCCATTTTGTAACGTCAGCATAGCCCAGGATTTATTTCTTGGCCCTCATCTTTTCTTTGTCTACATTTATTCTCTAGGCCATTTTATTTGGAGACATAGCCTTAAATATCACCTATATGCTAACAATCTCAACATTTATAATCCAGCCTGGACTTCGCCTATGAATTCCAGAATTCTGTAGGCAACTCTCCACTCAATAGCTCCCTATGGATTGCTAATAGGTTTTCAAACATAACATGTCCTATTTCTCCAGTAAAGGACAATGAGGTCAGCCTTGATTCCTTTAATCTCACACTCTATATCTGATCTTGTTGGCTCTACTGTTTAAAAGTTTCCAGAATTAGAACACTTCAACTGCTGTCACTGCCATCCAAGCCACAATATTCTCTCATCTGGATTATGGCAACAGCCTCCCAACAGATCTTTCTGTTTCTGCCCTTGTTTCCTCCAGTCTGTACTCAACAGCTTGATGCCATGAGATTGTGTCCCTTCTTTTCTCAAAACCCCTCAATATCCTTCCATCTAACCCAGAGTTAAAGCCAAAATAGGTACCAGAAGACCCAGGAGATCTACATGATCTGACCCCCTACACCTCTTTAACATTATCTTCTACCACTATCCCCCTTGCTCAGGCCATTCCAACCACACTGGCCTCCTTGCTGCTCCTCAAAGCCTTTGCACCTCCCATGCCCTCTGCCTTGAATACTCTTCCTCCAGATATTCACAAGGCTGGTGCTCTTGTTCCTTCAGGTCTTTGCTCAAGTGTTACTTCTCAAAAAGGCCTTACCTGAACACTCTTTCTGAAATTCCTACACTCTGCCCACAATAGTTCCTATCTCTCTTCACTGCTATATTTCTTTCCTCATTATCTATATCATATATTTTGCCTATTCATCTTGTCTGCCTTCTCCAGGAGACTGTACAAGGGCAGGAAATTTTATCTAGCTTTTGTTTTTTGTTTTTTTTTTTGCTGTGAATCACCTGTACCCAGACTAGTGTATGGGAGATAGTAAGCACTCAAAAAGTAGTTTCTCTATGAATAAATGCATGAGTTAAAGAAATGAAAGCATTATAAGAGTCTATTAATGGTGATGACTTAAATAAATTATGGTAGATTCACAGGAGGGCAACATAGAATAAGGACTCTAGAATCAGATTGCCTGGAATAAAATTCTGTCTCTGACACATGCTATCTCTGTGACCCTGGTAAGCATATCCAACACCATAATGCCTCAGTTTTCCCTTCTGTAAAATAGATAATGAAAGTACCCATCCCTTAGCGTTGGTGTAATATTAATGAGATTATCATATCAAATGCTTAGCACAGTGCCTGACACACAGAAAATACTTAAATAATGTTGACTATTACCACTATTACTATTACAATGGAATACTATATGTCTGCTAAAAGTATGAGGTTGTTTTAGACATATACACATGAAAAAATCATAGATGTTATCAAAAAATGAATCCAAAACAAATAGGTATAATATGTTCTCACTTCCATGTAAAAAAAATCCCTCTGTGTGTATGCATGTGTAGATTAAAATGGACAGAAGAAAACAGACTTCTATCAATGGTTGTCTGTAATGAAAATTATGTGGAAGGCAATGAAGGGGACTTTAAATTTCTGTGTTCTATATTTCCTTACCATTTGAACTGCTTGATTGAATTATTTTCAGTGAGCCCCAATTCATTCCATTTTTGCATGTAAAAACTTTAAAAAATGGGGTGAAAGATTCCTCCTACATCTGCCTGCTCAGAGGATGATCTAGACCCATGAGGTATGATTTTTAAAGGTGCTAGAGAAGGTCTCTGACTGGACTTATCAAAGCATATTAATCTTTTAAAATCCATTCCCTTATTGACATATATTTAAGACTCCTTTTATAATTTATATTTTCCCAAGTATAAAATCCGATTTGAGAGTAAAAAATTTGCTTTTTCAAACTACACTCCCCTTCTCCCTCCCATTCAAGAGTCTGAAACACTCTCTTAAAAGCTATGCCTCCTTGTTTCTCTTCCTAAAAAGTAACCTAGAAACTTAAATAGGTTCTAATGTCTCATTACCAACTTAATGTCAGAAATTCCTGACCAATGAGAGCCAAAGAATATCTTCATTCAGTAGCAGTTCTGCTGTGCCTATCCCTTTTTCTATTGATAATGAATACCCCTTCCATTTCTAGATTTCACAACTTGAGTCTTTTTTAACTTTTCTCACCCATCATCTATCACATCCAATTTGTATTTAATAATCAGAAACTCAACAAACATTTACTGAGGACTTATGCACCAGGCACAACACTAGGGGTTAAGAGACACAGTAAATCAGGTATGGTCTTTGCCTTCTAGGTACTTAGAGTCTAGTGGGGAAATAGACATGCAAGCAAACAACATACTCTAAAGCACCACAAAAACACAGAAGAATAGCCACTTTTCCCAAAGAACATCTCTTGCACCTGTTCCTTCTGCTACCTCTCTTGTCTAAACTTCTCACCTACAATCTGTTCTCTCACTCATCTCCCCATGTTTAACATTTTCCCATCCTAATGTACACTATATGATATGGTTTGGCTGTGTCCCCACCCAAATTTCACTTTGAATTGTAATAATCCCCACATGTCAAGGGCAGGGCCAGGTGGAGATAATTAAATCACGGGGGCAGTTTCCCCCATACTGTTCTCATGGTAGTGAATAAGTCTCACGAGATCTGAATGTCTTATTAATGAGAATTCCTCTGCACAAGCTCTCTTTCCTGCCACCATATAAGACATGACTTTGCTCCTCTTTTGCCTTCAGCCATGATTGTGAGGCCTCCCTAGCCATGTGTAACTGTGAGTCAATTAAACCTCTTTCCTTTATAAATTACCCAGTCTCAGGTATGTCTTTATTAGCAGAGTGACAACAGACTAATACACTATACAAAGCAGCCATGTGAATCTTCCCAAATCAGGAGTTTCCATAATTTAGTCCAATACAAAAAATATTCTTCATTTTTTATTGCAACATTGCAAAGCACAAATTTCTTTGCCTTAGTGTCAAGGCCAGAACATAGTATACTCTCAATAAATAACTGATGAATAAATGAATCTGAACTGAGCCTCCCTATTCAAACTTATATTTTACAATCATATGGCTCTAAACATACTACTTTATACACATGGATGTAAGTCCTTTCCCAAGGACGCATCAGCATGTTTTTGTCTGTGCCTCTTGCTAGTGCCACCTTTCCTGTGTCTCTGGGAAGCCCTCCTAGCCGCCTCCTCACTGCCATCATTCTAAAGCTCAGTCTTGGCCCACCTTTTCAATAGACTCTTCTCCAAACACCACTCTCTTTCAAATGTCTTTAAAACTGCTTGTCTGCACCACTCATTTGCTACCTTAGAATATGCTACTGGAAATTGTTATCTTCTGATAAATGTGGCCTGTCTTTCCAAATAGGATCCCCATAATTTATCAGCGTCTTTGAAACTGGAAACTACAGTTGTTAGCTCTTATATCATAACTACTGAGAGTACTGCAACAACACATTTGGAAGAGAAAGCAACATTTATTCCCCGTAGGTATGAATGACACATTCCCATGTCTACCCCCACGGCAGGCTGAACAAGGACCTGACAGGAAACCACAAGGCAGCAGCCCTTGCTAGCGTGACAATGAATCAGAAACCTATCGACATCCTCTTTCCCATCAACAGGACAGAATTACAAATCTATTTCCGGGGACAGCTCCATCAAACCCACCATCTGTCAATGGGTATTTCATAATTTATTTGGTTTGATTACTAAAGATTCAGGCATTTTTAAAATTAGGAAGTGGGAGAAAAGGATTAGGAGGTCTTCCTGGACTCTTTGTGCTATATTAAAGTATCCTTCTGATATAACGCCACAGCCTTCAGGCTTTGGAGAAGAGTCAAGGAGCAAATATCCACGTTTTGATCCCATTCCACAACATCATCCATTCCACTCCAAAGTTCAAGAGCCAAAGGGGTTATGGAAACAATCTGTTTAACTTATGACTCAAAGCAACCAAGACAGGCCAGATCTACAGGCTAGTTGAGTTTTTTCCAAAGCCACTACCCACAAAGATGAGAAGTCCTTCCTGGACTTCCCAATGATGGTCCAAGCCCTCCCCACCCCCACTTCATGACGCAACACTCTTGGGGATATTTTGTCACACCACTTATCACAGTGTATTTAAACTTTGTGTGCCTCTTCACTCCAAATGGAATATAACGTCCTCAAGATTAGCTCAAGATTAGGGCTTCTGTATCCTTGTAACTTCAGTCCTCAGAAGAGTATCCAGCAAAGAGTAGACCTGTAATGTTTATGGTGAACAAAACCTGACAGCCTCTTGTGATTTTCAACATTAGATTATCCTAACACCATTTCAGAAAATGTAGGCTGTATGCTCTACTTTGCCATGGATGCATACTGCAGTTACATTCATCGTGATGGATTTTCAAAGATTTTTTTCAACAACTATTTGCATAACGTATTAACATTAATGAGGCATTTTCACATATGTTATGGAATTAATCCTCACAATACCTGTAAGGAAGGTATTATTATTCCCAACTTACAGGTAAGGTAACTGAGGCTAGGAGAGATCAGATGTGGTAGGCAGAATAATAGCCTTCCAAATATATCAGGTCCTAAGCACTGGAACCTGTAAATGTTACTTTATCAGGAAAATGGTCTTTGCAGATGTGATTAAGTTATGGATCTTGAGATAAGAGATCATTCTGGATTATCTGTTGGGGCCTAAGTGTATTCTTATAAGAGGAAAGTAGAGGGAGAGTTTATACACACACACACACACACACACACACACACACACACACAAAGGCATGGCGGCAAACGTTGGCATGGTGCAGCCACAAACACGATCTCTTCCAGAGCTTCCAGGGGAGCACAGCTCTGCTGACATCTCGATTTTGGCCCAGTGGAATCGATTTTGGACTTCCAGCCTCCAAAACTGTGGAGGAATAAATTTCTGTTAAGCCACAAAGTTTGCAGTAATTTGTTAAAACAGCCACAGAAAACTAACACAATAAATACAAATGGTCAGCTAGGAAGTAGATGGCATGGCTAACTCCTTCCTATTTCCTCCTTAACATTGAACGTGTGTTTGTATGACATGCCCAGTCCCGAATGAAGCATTTTATATGAATTACATTTTTCAATACTCACTGGTTTCTTAATTAAGATGTAATTGTTATACCCACTAAAAATGAAAAAAAAAATGAAGGTACAAAGAGGTTAAATTATCCACAATAGCTTATACATGCTTTAGTAAGTTATTTGCACATCTGAAAACAAATATGCAAAATAACATTTTTAAAGTTTTAACTGTGTTCAATCTCCCTCCCAAATCAGCTTCCCCTCTCCTTGGATTGTCTTTGTATGTCCCACAAAATACCTCCCCCAACTTCAGTGAGACATTATGAAGCACCCACTGCCTTAGGATATTGGGGCAGAGAGAAGAGAACAATGGAGTGAAATTATTTACTGACATGTGACAAGCTAAAGTGTAGGTACAAGATGGTACAAATTTGGAAAAATAGACTCATCAGTCCATGTCCATCAGTCCAGGAAACAATTTCCTAGCTCAGGAGAAGAGGAGAGAGGGATTCCATGGGCAGGAATGGAGGACCATCAGGAGGCTGTTCAGATTTGCTGCCTCAGAAGCTTTGTGGTGGCAGAACCAGCGCTCAGGCCACAGCAGTCTGGGCGTCACTCACTGACAGACAAGCAGGAGTGAAGCTCATCTGACTTTTGCTAAGTTCTGTCCAACCCACCTGATAAGGACAATCACCTCCCCTCCCTCTTCAATGACATGGGTCACTTAAGCAATCACAAACAACTGGGAAGGAGGGCAGGGCCTTGACACCTGGAGGGATGGAAGCAATGGCATCAGGAGAGCCCCTAGGACTGACTGAACTGAACCATTTGGTGGTCTACCTTGTGCTTCCCAGGCTCTCCTCCCTCTTATCCCTAACATTGTGGCAATCAGGCACCAACCCATTAGACCAAGAACGTATCTAATAGTCCCGTTGTGCATAGTAAGCTATGGAGGGGCCTGATGCAATTGGGTTTGTCTGTTGGGAATCTGACATAAATAGTGACACTGATTTATTATCAGTGTCTTCTAGATTTCTGCACAATACTCAGAGATTTTTATAATATATTTGGTCTGTTATTTCATCATGCACCATACTGTGGGGGCTTCTTGGGTCATACTGCAGATATTTCTCTTAACTCATTCATCTCTGACAAATGATTCATTAGTAAACCAACGGCAGTCATGGAGCAATGCACACTTTAGGCTTCCTTCCCTTTACCAATGACATAGGTCCCAGTGCCAGGCCTGGTAATGATTTAAGAGCTGGAAAGGGCAAAGCACCAATTACAGTCCTTAAGGCTTGGTCCGCTGGGTGAGGAGGAACTAGCAAGCTTAACCTTTTAGACTTATGCTAACATGTAGGTCACCAGGTTCCACTTAGTCAAATACCTTTTCCGAACCACTTCAAAGAATTAACAGCATCTCCCACCATAAGAAAATAGATCTTTTTTCAATCTACAGAAACAGGCTCAAAGCACACGCACATATATATATATATAAAAATATATATTCACATATACATATAATGTTAAAAGTTCTCTTTCATGCGAACATTTGGGGGATTCTTTTTTTTTTTTTTTTTTTTTTTTTTTTTTTTTTTCTTTTATTATTATCTCCCAATGCTAGATGACGAGTTGGGGGGGATTCTTAAAAGAAGGGAAATGGAATAATATTATACAAGATGACAACATTATTAAAGGCGGGCCTCTAAGAGGCTCTCTATTAGGCTAAAATGGTATGGTGTGTCTACGGCCATACCATCCTAAATGCACCCATTCTTGTCTAAGATGGAATGGTGTTTACAATACATCTTTTATTTAACACCATTCCACAAATACTTTCATCAATTTTCTTTCTTTTGTCTTTCTTTTCTTTTTTAGAAATAGGGTCTCGCTCTGTCACCCAGGCTAGAGTGCAGTGGTGTGAATGTGGCTCACTGCAGCCTCAAACTCCTGGGCTCAAGCCATCCTCTTGCCTCAGCCCCCTGAGTAGCTGGGACTACAGGCACATGTTACTATGCCAGGACAATTTTTTAATTTTTTTTTTTTTTTTTTCCAGAGACAGGTACTCACTATGTTGTCCAGTGAGAACTCCTGGTCTCTAGTGATCCTCCTGCCTTGGCCTCCCAAAGTTCTAGAATTGCAGGCATGAGTCACCTCACCAGGCCAGTTTTCTATTGGATATTATATGTTTCGCCCCTGATGAAGCACCAGGGGAAATAAAATTCAATTCATTTGCCTTACAGAAGTCACTAGTCCCCTACCTGATGCCTACCCAAGGTGAATTTGCCCTGCCATTGTCATGTCTTCTCATTAAATATTCCTGAGGCTGGGCGCGGTGGCTCATGTCTGTAATCCTAACACTTTGGGAGGCCAAGGCGGGAAGATCACATGAGGTCAGGAGTTCAAGACCAGCCTGGCCAACATGGTGAAACCCAGTCTCTACTAAAATACAAAAATTAGCCAGGCACGATGGCGGGTGCCTGAAATCCCAGCTACTCGGGAGGCTGAGAGAGGAGAATCACTTGAACCCGGGAGACAGTGGTTGCAGTGAGCCGAGATCATGCCGCTGCACTCCAGCCTGGGCAGCTGAGTTTGACTCCATCTCAAAAAAAAAAAAAAAAAAAATATATATATATATATATATATCTCCACATATATATATATATCTCCATATATATATATATATATATATATATATATATCCCTGACACATTAAATCATTCCAAGACACAGACAAGGCCACTAAAATGACCCATCTCTGCCCTTTGGGATCCCACAGCTTACAGCATATGAAATTCATTAAAGTTTGAGTTCATCTACAGGAGCGTCACTGAGCAGAAACCACAAGTAGCACAGAGCAGAGTCAGACTTCACATTAGTACTCTTCCACTCTCACCATGAGAAAACGATGCTCTTTCTCTTTAAAGGCCTCCCAGTTAGCTTGCAAGCCCCTTCTACATCCCTGAGGGTGAATTACCCTTATAATTATTATCAGTATTGAATATTTACTAAGCACCCATACTGGGTGAGATCATGAAGTTGTTTGACATGTATAAATGGCAGAAATATTCCAAGTGTATTTACCCACTGTTAATGTTCTTCCAGAGCTGAAAATAGCAGAGAAGAGTGTACTTGACCTGAACTTTTGCATGTTGACTCCTTTAATTAAGTCTAAACAGAGCAGAAACCTTGCCATCAGAGAAGCGTTTGCAAAAGGGAGACCAGGTCAGAGCATGAGCAGCAGATGGGGCTTGAGAGCCAAGAATGAAAATCCCAGGATGTGGCCAAACTCTGTAAATCATTATTGACTGAGCTCCGTGCCGTCTTAATGACTTTTACTACCTCCTGGTTCCAATTCAAAGTGCATATTAAAGCAAGCAGCATTGCAAAGACCAGAGGGGCTAGAACAGTAAACTACCCATAGCTTAGTAATCATTATGCATTAATTATTCAGAAGCTGGAGCTCCTCTTTGCAAACATTAAAACCAGTGACAGCAAAGAAATATGCCCCTCTTTTGGAGGATGAGAAAGAGTAGTACTATTTGGAGTTGATGCTGGCACGATATTTAGCAGAGCATGACAGCTTTAGTAGATAAAAAACGTGATGTAGTATCATAGAAACTGTTAGCAATGTATTGGAAGACTCAAGTATTCCCCGTGGGGCATTTACATTGGATTTGCTATGATTGCAATATCTGCACAGTGATGCATTACGTGTTTTATTCTCTTTATTATATGTTTTCATTACTTTGTGTGTTAGAATGCAATAAAGAAAGCTGAAGCAATAAAGGTTGATTGATAATAATAATTCTGCAAAGATGCAACTTCCTTTCTAAAGCAGTTCCAGAGTTGGAGGAACCAATGGCATCTGATCATCTGTTCTTTTGTAAGATTTTATCCTCCTTTCTGATAAAGAAATAGAAATTGGTTTGGAAGCAGCTTTCAGTGACAGCTGGCACTGCAGGGTAAAGGAGGAGAAAGGTAGGGAAGAATGTGTTTTATTTAGAAGGCTGAATCCTGCATGTGGTTCAACACTGCTTCTCTCTTTTCTTTCATATTCTACAACTCAAATATCAGATGTTCTCTTTTAAAAGAAAGAAAAAACATTTTTCAGGATCAATACCGCTTGGGCTCTCTAACTGACACCCTATCCTACTCTCTAAACTGTGTTTAAACCTCTTCTCTAGGATTCTTTTTAAACCGGGATCATTGAAATCAGGAACTTAACACGTGCATGTATGTTGGGGTCCAGGCTCCCAACCTAAGCTTAAAATGAGCTTCAGACATGGCTGAGCATGTGTGATGCACTGGTAAAATGATGCACTTAGAGTAGTTTTTCACAGTAGTTTTGTTTGGGGCTATTCACATTCATCCAGGGAAGTGATTGGACTGGAAACACAAGCTAGCGTGTGTCAGGGGTGTTGGAGAGAGGAGGGGCATGCAGAAATTGAATGAAATGGTTTCACAAGAGGCTTTGGAGACCTAGGTAACTAAGAGTACTGATTAGGTAGGAAAAAAAAAGTCCAACACAGAGTCAGGGCAAGCAGCACCCTCCCCACTTCTATGTCAAGCACAGAAGGGCTCCATCTGGGTCAGGATGCCTGGTGACACACTCCCAGCTTCCCAAGGATTTCTGGCTGTGGAGCACAGAGGGAGAGAGCACCTAGTCCTGGTCATAGATATCAGCAACTGTGGAAAGAAGGCCGCCAGCCTTCCAGACATGGAGCGGCACAGCCTAAATGACTCCAAGAGCAACACACATCAACCCGTTCATTGTGCAACAAAGCAGGGCTAAGAGCACCTTCCAGGCACCTCCCAAGACCTCCCAGAAATACTTGGGGAAAATTATGCGGGGAATTGAGATCTTGTATTATGTTGGTATGGGCATGAATCATTGAAATTTGGGTTATATATATTAAGTGGCTTTATTTGTACCCACAAACAGAGAAGGTTTTGGGGAAATTGAGGTCATATATGAAATAAAAGAAAAAACTCCATTTGTGATTGTGAAAGACAGTCACTCCCAGTATGTGATTTTAAAAGGCTCACGCACTATAAGCAACCATCAGTTAAACACATTAATGGAACAGAGCAATGATCTATTCAGGTCGACAGTGAGTCCTCACGTGTAGGAGAGTCATTGCAGAAGATGGCATAAAGCTTAGAGGCAGCTAAAGATTGACATCAAACTGGTAGGGCATTGCTTACAAAAACATTGACCATAAGATTTGGGAGGCTAAGGAGGGCAAATTGCCTGAGGTCAGGAGTTCAAGACCAGTGTGGCCAACATGGTGAAACCCAATCTGTACTAAAAACACAAAAATTAGCTGGTCATAGTGGCTCACGCTTGTAGTCCCAGCTACTCAGGAGGCTGAGGCACAAGAATTGCTTCAACCCAGGAGGTGGAGATTGCAGTGAGCCAAGATCATGCCACTGCACTCCAGCCCAGGCAACTGAGTGAGACTCCATCTCAAAGAAACAAAAACAAAACAAAACAGACACTGGCCACACGATAATCAAGTAGAATGCTTGTTAAAGTGCAGATTACAAGGGCTCTGCTTCCCAGGGGTTTTGACTCAGTCAACTTAGATATTTTACAAACTCCACTCCCTCGAGGCAATCTTGATAGAAGTGGTCTTCAAATCCCTCTTGGGTAAGCACCATCATGTTTAGGATATACCATAAAGGTATGTCAAGGCCATCTGGGTCTGCATTGTCAACCTAGAGGCTAACCCATTGTCAAGGAAGTCATGCACCAAGGCTGTGCCCAGAAGAAAGAGAATGCTGTAGAGGCAGAGAGTGAAGTAATGAAGGCAGCATGGGATGCTGTGACCAGCCTCAGGGGCAGAAAACGGGAAGTCAGGAGGAGCAGAGAAATGAACTGGGGGTGGGACAGGAGCATGGACACATAGGGCTATGGAGTCATGGCTTTTACACGGTGCCCTTGCGTTGATGTCAGAGGTTCCACGTTGGGGGGACAGTGATGAATAATCCTCAAGAGACAACTACCTCTGATCATGTATTTCAAGTGATTTTGTAGCCACTATGTATGGTGGGCATTTTTAGAGATGCCAAATTGACTTAAGTATATTTTTCTTAGCTAGTAGAATTATTTGCTATTGAGTTATAGGTGTGTTAGTGTTCAAGTCCAGCTTTTGAAAAGCTCTTTATTTCTTCACAGATATCATTCCTCAGAGGTTACCTTATACTAGTATGGTAGAAAGAACATGTATTTTGAGGGCAGAAAGACTGAAATTCAAATCCTAACTCTACTCACAAACTGGGTGACATTGGACAAGTTATATGACCTCTTGGGGCATCAGTTCTCTTTTCTATAAAATGGAGATAATTATACCTACCTCACAAGTTTTTGTGTGGATTAAATAAAATCTGTACACAGTACCCATCACAGTGCTTGAGATTTAATAGGTACTAAATAAATGGCTGCTATTACTATTATTACAAGAATGGTTTATAACTGTGAATGGCTCATCTTTCTAAAATTGTGGTGCTCAGGTTACTATACTTTTCCAAATTTTAGGTAAAAACTGAACTATTTTTCATAATGCCTCAGCATAAACATTTACTTTTATTTGTGTTATATTAAAATAGGATATATGATTAGTGTGAGTTTTAAAAAATATATCAATACTTGGGGAAGACTTCTTTTTCACACACTTAATTGATTCCTTGTTTTTCTTAAACTTAAGCAAAATGTGTCCAGTACACTGACAATTCGTGATTTACATATGCCTGTTTTCTGTGCATCCTCCAGAAACAGATGTTCACCTAAGAACAGCAGGCCCAGAAAGACCACTCTGGAGTCACAGAAAAAAGAGCAAGGCGGAAAGTGACAGGAGAAAAGGCAGTAAACAGGAAGAGGAAAGTTCATCCCTATGGGGCCACTTTTTCTGGGTGTTCGCTATTCCAATGTCTCGTAATGGATTACTAGAACATGATTGGTACATTCTATAAAATGATGAATTTACAAGGTGCTTTAGGAGCACAGAAAAGAGAGCACAAATAAGAGGCAAGTTCAGGACAGCTTCAAAGAGAAAATGATATTTGATCTGGGTTTTGAAATTATAAAGGTAGAGGACAGTCAAGAATACTGCAGGCAATGAGACTAGTACAAGCAGAGAAAAAAAGAGCAAGTAGCATGTTGTTAAAACTGTGTGTGTGTGTGTGTGTGTGGAGGTGGTGATAGAGGACTGGAGATTAAGACCAGGTCAGGACTGGACAGGGAATCATTTTCAATCCAAGCTATAAAGTTAACACTTTATCCATAAGATTCAACTAGCTTTAAAAAAGTGGTTCCAGTGGCAATATCTGTGTAAATTGTAAGGAACAAGAATAGAGGTGAGGAGACCAGTCAAAAGACTAAAGTCTACTGCAACATCTTTTACCTGTTAGTACTTCTTACACAGCACCCCCACTTCCCAGACTAACACAAAGTAGAGGTGATCCTACAAAAGAAGAAAAGGGACATTGCGCTTAACTTAGATTATCAGTGACTCAAAATGAAATTCAGCCTTTGTTTATGCCCAGCTAAATTTCATTTAAGACCTAGAATTGTAGATTTTGCCAATTTAAAAGGCTTTTTTACTTTTAAAATAAGTATGTTCCAGATTTGCAACTTATTCTATCAAAAATATTAGTTATTGGCCAGGCTCAGTCACTCATGCCTGTAATCCCAGCACTTTGGAGGCCAAAGCAGGTGGATCGCTTGAGCCTAAGAGTTCAAGACTAGTCTGGGCAACATAGTGAGACCTCGTTTCTACAAAAAATAAATAAAATTAGCCAGGCATGGTGGCGCACGTCTGTGGTCCCAGCTACTTGGAGCTAAAGTGGGAGGATCACTTGAGCCCGGGAGGTAGAGGCTGCAGTGAGCTGTGATTGCACAGTTGCACTCTAGCCTGGGTGACAGAATGAGACCCTACCTCAAAAAAAGAAAATATGTGTGTGTGTGTGTGTGTGCGTGTGTGTGTGCGCGTGTGTGTGTGTGTTTGTGTGTGACCTAGATCTGCAAAACTCAGATTCTGAAGCTAGATTCAATCTGATTCTCACAATACATTCAAACTACTTAGAGCTCTTCTCAGAAGATCCACACTACCATGAAGGGGCCACAATTTGGACAAGGAGACATGCACTGGGTCTAGAAATCTGCTGCTGTGACCTAAGGGAGAAGAAATGAGCATCTCAAAATTATGTAGAACCCACAAAAAATCAGACTGTTTGCACCTGATTTTCTTCAATCCCCCAGTATAGTTGCAGTTTCCTCCCTTCCCTTAAATCACATGACCTCTACAACTTTGGACAATTACTGATTAAAGTTTTATTTAACCAATCAATTTAATCAAGTGTCATTTGATTTCCTTCAAATCCTAAACTAATTGCCAAAACTAGACTCGGTGATGCTGCAAAAATTCTGAAGAAATTTTTTCCAAGTGAATTTTTGCCAGGTGAATTACTGAATAAAGCAATACTTCCTTAATAAAGCAATACTTCAAAAGAGAGAAATTCTGTTCTTTGATTTCTTTTGTGATTCATTGAAATGGACTTCTTAGGCCTTAGGTCTTCTATTGTCAGACGTGTTCAACGATTTTCTTCACATCTTCCTACTTTTCAAGAAAATGGGCAAAATTACCATTCTTTTCTGTTTCAAATTATAGTTTCATGAGACTTTCATTTCATCATGAATGAAATACCCTGAGCAATTAAAAAAGGCTCCATATTTAAATGCCACTTATGTAGCAGCAAACATCATCACCTTCTAATGAGCAAATCCATCAGAGAAACAGGAACAAAGCAAAAAGTAGTTCAATTTCAAAACTCCATTCAACACCCATTTAAAGGCAATAAAAGTTCTGACCTCAGCACATCTTACTGGCTCTTCCTGGAAGCCCCCGTCCTCCTTTGGTGTCTTCTGTCATCTTCAGTTCTACGTAGATGATAGACTCTCTATCTTGAAGACATCATGGAAACATGAAAGAATAATGAACTTGGAGTCCAATTCCAGAAGATATTGGTTCCAATCTAGTCTTTGCCACAGAATAGCTCTGTGACCTAAGGCTAGACAATTAACCATTCTGGCTCAATTTCCTTAGGCATAAAATAAAGGTAAAAATAACCTACTTCCTATGGTGTGTGTGTCTGTGTATGTATATTAAGTGTATATTAAAACACCTTGATAATTTCCAGTTACCCTCAAGGAAAACATTTAAACTTATTACTGCACAAAAGGAGTCTGCTCACACAAACTCAGAAAAGAGGATGGAAGAAACGGATCCAAATGTATCAGTAATAACAATTGATATAAATGAATTCAATCACCCAAAAGACAAAGAATGTTAAACTATGTATATTTATATATTTAATATTTTTTAAAATAGTCCCACCTCGGCTGGGCACTGTGGCTCATGCCTGTAATCCCAGCACTTTGGGAGGCTAGGGCGGGCAGTTCACCTGAGGTCAGGGGCTCGAGACCAGACTGGCCAACATGGTGAAACCCCATCTATATTAAAAACTACAAAAATTAGCCAGGTGTGGTGGTGGGCGCCTGTAATCCCAGCTACCTGGGAGGCTGAGGCAGGAGAATCGCTAAACCTGGGAGGTGGAGGTTGCAGTAAGCTGAGATGGCACCATTGCACTCCAGCCTGGGTGACAGAGCGAAACTCTGTCTCAAAAAAAAAAAAAACAAAAGTCCCACCTTGAAAGAGAATTTACAGGAAGCATATTTAAAACAGAAATTTACAGAAAGATTAAAAGTATATATTAGGAATTAAAGACCAGGCATGGTGGCTCATGCCTGTAATCCCAGCACCTTGGGCGGCTGAGGCAGGTGGATCACCTGAGGTCAGGAGTTCAAGACCAGCCTGGGCAACATGGTGAAACCCCATCTCTCTACTAAAAATATGAAATTAGCCAGGCATGGTGGTGCATACCTGTAATCCCAGCTACTT
Source organism: Pongo abelii (assembly GCF_028885655.2). Classification (NCBI taxonomy): domain Eukaryota; kingdom Metazoa; phylum Chordata; class Mammalia; order Primates; family Hominidae; genus Pongo; species Pongo abelii. The sequence goes on from NC_071999.2 coordinate 47,841,845, forward strand.
GGGAGGCTGAGGCAGGAGAATTGCTTGAACCCAGGAGGTGGAGACTGCAGTGAGCCGAGATTGCACCACTGCACTCCAGCCAGGGCAACAACAGCAAAATGGTCTCAAAAAAAAAAAAAAAAGGAATTTAAAAACCTAGTACAGTTAAATTAATATCAGACAAAATATTGGCTTTAAGGGAAAAAAATTATTATATCAATGGAGAGAGCTTCTATATATTAATAAAAAGGAAGTTCTCCAGAAGAATACAAAAATTCTAAACATGTATTCATACAATAAAACATCTTTGAAACATATAAAATATAATTATAAAATGGAAAGAAAAAATTGATAAATCTACCATTATAGTGAAAGATTCTAACATCTTTCAATAATTTACAGACCAAGCAAGCAAAGAATCAGTAAGTATATGGAATATTTAAGCAACCCCATTATTAACTCCTACTTTAATGTACCTTTATAGAACATTCTATTCAAGAATGCATGGAATATCTATTCAAAACTGACTAAATAAGGAAAGCCTCAATAAATTTTAAAGACTCCTATCATAATCTGCATTTGCTGATCTCAATGAGATTAAATTAGAAATCAATGTCACCCATATCCATAAAAGAAATTGAGCCAATTTTAAAATTTTTCATAAAGGGAAACCCAAGATCAGACAGTTTTATATAGTTGTTCAAACGACTATTTAATAAACAAGTAATTCCAGAATCAAAACGTACTTCTTTTTGTGTTTGGGTCAAGAAATAATTTTTAACTATAAATGTAAGCTATTTTACATTTTCTTAGAAAAGTTGTGAAGTTTTGCCCATCATATTTAAATTGCTGTTACATTTGAAATTGATGTGAAGTATGGGTCTAATTTTCTAGTTTTTCATATCCTAATAATCTACAGTGCCATTTCTGTTGTGTATCAGATTTTCATATATAGTTTATCTGTTTCTGTTTCCTATCTGCTGCGTTGATTACTTACTACCACCACGCCAATATCTGCTCAAATAATTGCCAGTTTTTAATGCTTGTAAGTAGCCAAGTCTCTTCTACCCTTAACTCCACACCTTGCCACCTTATGCTTCTTTAAGAGCATCTGGACTATTTATAACACTTCGTTCTTTCTTACACATTTTTAGAATATACTTAGAAAGTTCTGTAAAAATTCTTGTTGAGATTTTGATTGAAATTTCTTTAAAACTGCAAATGAATTTGGTGAGAACTAACATATTTATAACACTGGTACAAAACATGGTATTTCAACACGTTTTTGCATAGAAAAGTTCAGCGTTGTAAATATGTTCATTTCAACATTAAATTAAAATATGTTCAATATTCATTTCTAGTTTCTTTAGGGTCTTTCAATAGAATTGCTATAGTTTTGTTCTTATTGGTCTTTTTGCTTTACTTGTCTTGTTCTTATACACTTTATAATTTTACTGCAGCTAATTAAATATATATACTTTCTATTTAATAGAGTAATGTATATTGAGCTTTATCCAGCAAACTTACTGAGCTCCCTTACTCATTTTAATTTTTGTCCCTACCTTCTTATGGGTTTTTCTACAATAATTTCATCTATAAGTAACAAAATTTTTGTTCCTCCTTCTCCAATCTTTATAATTATCATTTCTTTATCTTGTGAGTTTGCTTTCTGAAAATTTTACCAGTACATTGCATCTAAGTAATAATAGTGGGTGTCTTTGTCTTGCTGCTGTTTTTAAAAGAAATGTAACATTTTGTCATTGAGTTTCCTGTTGTTTCATGTTTTGTTATTTTAGGTATGCTTTATCAGGTTAAGGAAGTTTCTTTCTACTTTTAGTTTTCTGATAGCATTTTATCAAATGCTTTTTATGTATTTTTTGAGAAAAACTTTCATCTGTTAATATGGTGTTTAAATAAGCTGTTTTTCTAATGCTGAACTTTGCTTTTCTAGTATGTGCCTAACTTGGTCATACATTATCTTTTTTATGGATTCCTGAATTCACATTGCTAATATTTTAGTTACTACTTTTGCATCTATGCTTATGAGCATAATTAGTCTGCAGAGTTTCTTTCTCATGTTCCCCCATCATGTTTTGATATCAAGACTTTGCTAAAATATAAATGAGGTTCAGTAGCAAATAAAAAATCATTCTAGCTATTTTAAGCAGAAAGAGGGTTAGATGCTTACAAATTTCTTAGACGAGCTGGTTGTCATAGCAGGTTCTAGGTTGAAACTCCAGGATAGATTTCTAGAAGAATCCTGCTTAAGTGGCCCATCAAGTTCATCGTTATCTCTGCCACAGTCAGGAAACTGGAAGTGATGGTTAATTTTATGTGTCAGCTTGGCTCAGCTATAGTGCCCAGTTGTTTGGTCAAACACTAATCTAGATATTGCTGTAAAGGTATTTTGTAGATGTGATTAATATCTACAATCAGTTAACTTTAAAGAACATTACTTTTAAAGATAATGTGGGCACACATTATCTAATCAGCTGAAGGTGTTAAGAGCAAAAATTGGGATTTTCTAGAGAATGGAGAATTCCACCTCACCATTTTATTTATTTTACTTTTTGCCTCAACATTTTAATGTAAATCCTGCCTGAGTTTCCAGCCTGCCAGCCTGTCCTACAGATTTCACACCCAAGACTACATCACTTCCTATCTCAGTTTCCAGCCTGCTGGCCTGTCCTACAAATTTTGGACTTGCCAGTCCCCAAAATCACTCAAGCCAATTCTTTAACATATATATCTTCTATTTTTTGTGTTTCTTTGGAGATTCTTGACTGATATACGAGGGAATCAGGAAACCACTTCAGGAATACAGTAACTTATCTGCACTCTCTGCAATCTGGGAATTGGAAAGCTGCTAAGAGCTATGGGCTTTAACGTGACTTTGCTTCTGCTAGACTCAAAAGAGTGAATGGTGCCTTCAGCACTGCTGCCACTAAAATTTGCATCAGGTTGGAACTTAAAACATATCAAGATCTTTCAAAACAAGGATTCCTGACAAACACTATATGGAAGAGCAGACGAGAATGAGATAGTACAGATGTCAAACAAGACAATCTAGCATGTCTGCCACATCAGCTTTACATAATCAGGGGGCAATATTCCTTTTACATTTATTCTTTAAAAAGGTTTGCATAAGCATCATGAGGACTTGAGATTATAAAAAGAAGACATTCTCACTTTGTTGAGACAGGCTTGAGCTGTCTTCAATTTAAGTAATAAAAAAAGTGGCTAAATTTTCATTTGTCTATAAACAGATAAAGATGATATATCAACATTGAGAGTTCCAGACAGTTATGTGGCAACAGCTACAGGCTTTTCTAATTGATGAGCCTAAGGGAGACCAGCATTAGACACAGAGTAAAGGGAAGGTATGATGAGTGCCCCAATAGACAGGAGTTTGTTTCAGGAAATCTACCCTGGGACAACTATCATACATTCTATTTCACGTACACACACATGCACACACAAGTACACAAGCACATAATTTCCCAAAGTTACCATGAATTTAGAATTGAGTATTATAATGTTTCATCCAATATCCCACCAGGAAAAAAAAATCAGAACAGGCAGAACTCCCAGACTGTCCAACTCACCAGGGCACAAGATCTTATTTTTATCACAGAAGAGAAAGTCATATTTCTTATCAAAATGAAGCTATGTGGCAGGAAGAACCAGTTGTATGAACTTGGATAAGCCACTTCCCCTCTCTAATCCCCAGTTTCTTCCAATTAAAATGAGGATAAACTAAATCACAAAAAATAATTATGTTCAAGCCTTTGGCATTTTTCTTAGTAGGAACCTAATAAATGTGAACTGAATTAAACTAAATTAAGCTGGGGCTATTTCCAGCATATAGGGGTTCATAGAGTCATCCTAGCTGTTATGAGTGAGGTCCTTTGAGGCCTTATAGGTACAGGGTCACAAGACAAGGCTCCTTGTATTTCTATGAGACATGCCATGCACAGATCACTTCCAGCTGGATTCCTTCTGTACCAAGATCGGCCATGTCAGGTGTCTCACACACCTACTGAATGTTTAGAAAATCTACTTCTAGGTACAGACTCCCTCAAAGCCTGGTCACCCAGCCAGCAAAACGGCCCTCCCCAGGGCATAGTGCAAAGCCTTCTTACCACCTCCTTCTAGGACCTAGCTCACATCTGGAACACCCAGATCCAATGAGACACTAGCCTATTGTCCAACATCTCCAACACAGAGTCTTAGTAACAACATATAAACAACCAAACAAACAAAAACAAAGGAAACAACAGAATCCAAAAGCAAGCACATAAGAAGGTGGGTTGCACAAAGAAAACAAACAAGCCTTTGGGATTTAGTCACCTTCTTGGCTATAAAGCCTATTTCTTAATTGGGCATCTTCTCCAATGTTGATCAGAGGCAGCTAGCATCTCTTCTATCCCACCTATGCCAAGGGTGAGGTCAGCACTCAACAAATAAGAAAGAAAATTTATGGTAAAAACATGAGGTTAAAAACCCTAGGCAACTCTTGGCTAACTCCTGCTTTTGAAATTCTAAATTGCAAGCTGAACCATGTGGTTCCACATACCTTCCTGACTAGTGACATCTCTCTTGGGAAATGACTCAAATGTGTGTTTGTCTTTCTGGGAATGGCTGAGTTTTCTAAAAGCCCACTGTCCTCACAAGCCTACATACTTTTTGTTGAAGGAAAACCTTGTGAAAAGCAAAATGTCCAACAGTCATTAGTAGGCATACACATAAGCTTTCATACTTACCCACAGCCCTCTGAGCAGGCCTCCCTGTGGTTACTAAATTTTTTTTTCTTGCTGAGATTTCCCAGCATGCTCTAGGATTATCAAGTAAAACCAAATATTAAGAGGAAAATCTTGAAAATCCTTCAGTGCCTGGGGTGGAAACAAATCAGACGAGTTCTCCACTCTGGCACCAGCCAGCTGAACCACAAATACTGACCTATCCCATGCTGAGAAGACTCAATCATGAGTTTCTATCCATCACATTTTCAGAATACATTGCCGTCTCACAAACGGGGGAAATGAAGTATATAAAACAGTGGGAATGTTTGCAGAAATAACAGTTAATATTTATGTCAGGCATTCATCGGTACATGGCAAAGTTAAGAAATTTTTCTCTGGGCATTTCTTTCTGCCTTCAAGACCTTAGGTTGGAGAGATTCTGAATTTCTTAATCATAGAAGCTATGCACCATGTTTCAATTTGCAACTCAACATAGCTTTTGTCAAAATAAGTGCCAAATCCAGAAAACAGTTGACATTAAAAATGAGAAAAGGCTGAGCTGGAGACAAAAACATGAAAGCCTATATTTCTTGGTCAAATGAATTTTATCACAGCGCATTTTTAGTATCTTTTTAATGTATTCTACTTGGTTGCTCAAATTGTGAAAATTACAAAATAAAAATTAAGTGGCTGTGTAATATCTGACTTGTCAGCTTTTCCACCTGGCATTTCTTTCTCTTGCAGCATTGATTCACTGTCTCAAGGAGGAGATGCATGAAATGTGGAAAACCACCTGTCTGATTTAGTGGAATGGGAAGTGTAATGGGCTGGAAGGGAACCCACCTCTACAACATTATGCTTTCTGTCCTTAGGCAAAATACCTGGGCCTTACCTGTGTTTAAGCTTTTACAAGAAATGTCATTCTCAGTAAAGAAAACAGAGTCTAAGATGGTTGCCTCTGAAGGAGAATCTCTGAGCATGGAGGGACATGTTTGCCAAATACCCAAGTCTGAATAACCTGAATAGCCCAAGTTTGTTTGTCAAGTAAAACTGGTGTTCATGGGAAAAGCTGCTAGTTTAGCTAGAACTCAATTACACAAGTACTATTTTTTTGTACTTCTGTATGTAACAGAAGTGCTTTATTTGTACTCCCCATAACATCACACACAATATTTAAAAAACTTGTACTGAAGGATAAAGATTTAATAAATCATGTTGCTCCTTCATCAAGGTCATTCTTAAGTCAAATTCTTTTTATGTTTGTTTGTTTTCTGCCAGTCATGAAGACGAAGAATAAGATGCCTACTAGTGCAATTGCTGGTACTGCCATTTGTCCTAAGGTGTCAGCAGTTTTGCCTATGGTTGCTTCTGCACTATCACTGCAAATGTCAACACAATGAAAAGGGAAAATATGAGAATAGATTTGGCCTCCCCCTGGAAGAGTCTCAGGGAGCTCAAAGTGTCCATGAACAGTGCTTTGAGAACTTCTCTGTTAGTATATTAGTATAAAGACATCATGGTAACACATCTGGCTTCAGGACAGCAGACACAGAAACAAGGAGAGAATGAAGGGGATCCATTTTTTGAAGTACAAAGTTTCATCACAGAACCTAGTAATCAGACATCTGCTTCTGTAGTGCAGATACCTTGTGTTACTCCCTTGATATTACTGACTATAAAATTAGAGTATACTAGCTAATAAAACCATATTGGTATATGTATTTGTTCCCAAGCATTGCTATAACAAATGATCACTTCTGTGGCTTAAAATAACAGAAATGTATTCACTCATAATTCTAGAGGCTAGAAGTCCAAAATCAAGGTGTCAGCAGGGTCAGGTACCCTCTGAAGGCTCTAAGGAAGGATTCTTAACGCCTCTTTCTGGTTCCTTGGTGTTCCTTGGCTTGTAGCTGCATCGCTCCAACCTGTGCTTCCATCTACACACAGTGCTCTTCTCTTCATGTGTCTCTCTGTGCATCCTCTCCTCTTCTTCCAATGACTCCAGTCATCGGATTTGGGGCCCCCGTATCTCATAGGCCAAAAAGTCTCTCTTTCCAGATAAGATCACATTCACAGGTACCAGTGTCAGGAGTTGAACATATCTTTTTTGGGCATACAAAATGAAGGACACAAATTGTTGTTCATTATTATTTTCTAGTATAGTAGGTTTAATTGTGTCCCTTTAACTCACTACACTAAATAGTCATAATGAACTAACAGCAAATCCTGCTCCTCATTTTCTTTAGATCTTCAGAGAATTAGAAATATTGAGCAAGAAATTTTTTTTTTAAAAACAGCTTAATTGGGGTATAATTGATATGTAATAAACTATACATATTTACAGTGTACAATTTGATAAACTTTAACATACATATATCCCCATGAAACCGTCACCACAATCCAGGTAGTAAACATATCCATCAGCCTCAAAAGTTTCCATGCGCCCCTCTGCAATCCTTTTTTCCTGCTCCTCTCTACTCCACCCCATGTCCACAGGCAATGTTGATCTACTTTCTGTCACTATGTTAAGTTTGCATTATATAGAGTTTTCTGTAACGGAATCATAGAGTATGTACTCTTTTTTCTTTGGCTTCTTTCCCTAAGCATAATTATTTCATAATTCATTTATGTTGTAACACATGTATCAATCAAGTAGTATTCTATTGCATGACTATACCACATTTGTTTATCCCACTCACCTGCTTGCGGAAAATTGTGTTTTTTCTAAATTTGTATTACAAATGAAGTTAGGCAAGAATTTTTAAATCTTCCAAAAGCTAAAACTTTACTTCAACAATATGTCATATGTTTTATTTGTTTGTGAAGCTAACAGAGCACTTGCTGCTGTAAGTCAAACCTAGCTCTTCTGCTTTCCATGAAGGTGGATTCCTCTGTTATAAATTGTGAAAAGCCTTTTGGAGAGAGAGATGCGTGATAAATCAGGAGCCAAACAAAATGATAATTTTCTACTCCATAATCCCACTGTTAGGACTTTTGCCTAAAGGATTAATTTTTTTAAAAAAAAGTAAAGGTAAACTGGTGAAGATATTTTCTATAGACTTCTCTGGAACAGTAAAACATTGGAAGCAACCTAAATATATAATGAGGAAATATTTTTAAAACATGAGAAAGTGCTTTAGAGAAAACATTTAGTTCAAAAAAGCATAATATGAAATTATATCTAGACCATGATTGTAACCACATAGAATTCAGATATGTGTGTGGATAAGGGAACAAAAAACTATTAGTATGTTACAGTAATGGAATTGTGAATGATATTTCTCTCTTACTTTCTTTATTTTTGTCATAAAATATACACAATAATAAACATCAGCAGGAAACAGTTGACTGCCCTAAAATGACTAAATCCATAGGATTCTTGATGGTGTGCAAACCTGTATGTGTTCATTTGACCCATTCCCTATCACCAGTGAAATAAATTAGGATATTGTCAGAGTCCCAGTCTAATTTACCCTATATATATTGCTACACTTTGGACAGAACTCGGAGGATGGTATTAGAAAGTCTTCTATACTCTGGGAATCTTCTTCAACCTGAAAGTTTCATATATATGAAAATGAGGGAAACTATCAAGTGTTGGGGGAGCGTGTGTGTCATCCAGAGCTTTCACACACTGATGATGGGAGTTTGGTTTGGTACAACCACTTTGGAACTCTTTGGCATTATCTAATAAAGCAGAGTATATCGCATACACTGTGACCATAAATCCCCCTTCTAGGCATACACCCAACAGAAATGCAGATGTATGTTCAACAAAGGTATGTAGTAGAATGTTGATAGCAGCATTATCTATAATAGCTCCAAACTGGAAACTGCCCAAATGCTCATCAACATAGAATAGATAAATTGCAATGGAGACACACAACGGAACACTATTTAACAATTGGAATGAACAGTCTACAATTACATGTGTTTATGTGGTTGAACAGCACAAATATTGAGAGAAATAAGCCAGATGCAAGAAAGTATGCAGTGTATAATTCCACTTATGTTAGTACAAAGACAGGCAAAATAAATCTATGCTTTTAAGGATCGGGATAATGATTGTTCTTAGAGGAAGAAGGGCAGAAACTTACTGAAAGTAGCATAAAAAGGCTTCAGATGTACTTATAATGGACGATTTATTGATCCAAGGTCTGGTTATATAAATGTGTTTGGTTTATGGAAATTCATCAAGCTATACATTTATGTGTAGTTTTCTGTAATATATATTATACTCCAATTAAAGTTTTTTTTGTAAAGTCTATAAGCACTATCAAATGCTTTAAGAATGTTACCAGGAAATTTCTTTTTTATGTAGATATGAAAAGAGGGATAGTTGAGAATACAGTGTTGTGAATTTACAATGAACTAGAAAATTAGGATTATATAGCAGGGTGCATCTGGGGAACTTTGTGGCCAGCCAAGAATAGTTATTGCTAGTTACAGAGCTGAAAGCGCTCAATAAATTTTGTTTTCTCCATTGCACACTGCCTGATGATTGGCAAAGAAATAAAATATAGAATCAAGAAGGCCAGAATGCCCTCTGCAAGAACAAAATGTACTGCCAATATGGCAAGCAGCTGCACCTCCATCCAAAGTTGTATGGAGCTTATGAAAGGTCCAAGCTGCTGTATGACCTGGAGAGCTAGCATGCATCTCATTGCCAGGATCACAGTTAGAAAAAGTAAACAGAAAATACGTTTCTACCAAAATCCATAAAAGAAGGAAGGAAAACTGTTCTCCAAAAGAGGAAGAAGGAGAGGGCATCATCTCTTATCTTGTTAAAGATAAGCTCCAGGAAGCAAAGGAGAATTCTCTACCCAGCTGAATAAGGACATATTTCCCAAGAACCACTGGGTTGCCAGAATTTCTATTAAGAATTCCAAGTATTCTCATATTATTTTTCAATTTTACATTTCTACTAATTGTGTAAGGCCTATAGAAAGCTTCTTGAACCATGTTTTCCCATCTTCAACATGACTTTGCAATTGAAAGACAGGATATAGCAAAACCAGAGGCTAAGTGAATGCCAGCAAGGGAAAATGGTTAAATATTTCATGGTATGTCATGGAATGCCATAGAATCATTAAAGAGATAATAAATTAACTTCTAGAATCAAGATTATGTTCTCTAAATGCCCTTTCTCACTAAGGAACCAGTCCACTTTGGAGAAATGACTCAATCTACATCTAGTGTAAAAAGCGTTCTCGGTAAGTCGAGGATATTCTATTTACCAGAAATCAAAGAAGTCATCATCAAAAACTACTGGGGTCTTGTCAAAAGAAGACCAAAGGAGCAATTCTGTGGAGTGCCCACTGGCTAAGAATGAGACCATCTGAGCATCAAATGTAATAAAATTCCATAATCTAAAACACATTTAATATATAAAAATATATGAGTCCAACAATGTTATTGATCACCATTGGAGGTTGCTAAAGCATCACTTCATTATTCAGAAAATTGACAACCAAAAAAAAAAAAAACCTTTATTCTGCCTCTCCTATACAAACTGTTGTTCAAGATTACCAACGATTGATGAGAGAGTTCTTCATAGAATTCCAGCCAATCAAGGCAGAAAGATTAATAGATTTAGAAAATTATCATTTTACAACTCTGACTGAAATAATGAATATAGGTAATGTTCATTACTGAATGCTAAAACTGTTAAGTCAGGGTTGATGAGAAAGTTTATATTGGAAAGATAAAGCTGACCACAGCTGACCCCACTGGCCAATTTCAGCATCACTTAAAGTGGGCTGGCCAATGTTGTATTCCTCCTATTCCATACCTCCGTGATGCAATAGAAAGTACACAGCACAAACTATTAAGTATTCTAGCCAAATGAATTGAGCCAGAAATCTCGTCAATCCTCTATATTCAACTAAGTATGTAAATGAAGCACAGGGTAGGTGTTAAGTGACACCACGAGAATGAAATAAGACAAATCTAGAAGGTGGGAAATTCTACAAGGAAAATAACCTGGTTTCTTCAACAAATAGAAGCATTAACAGGGAAGGGGAAGGGAAAATCATTGTAAATTTTAGAGACATATCAGGCAAATGCAATGTTTGGCATTTGAATCCTCATTCAAACAAACCAAATGTAAAAAGATGTTTTTGAGGCAATCAGGGAGATTTGAACATGAACTGGGTATTGGATGATTTTAAAGAACTATTATAAATTTTGTTATAGGTGATATTAGTATAATCGGTTACAATCTTAAAAATCCCTATCCATTAGTGATGAATACTGAAGTGTTTACTGGATATAAACAACATAAAGTCTGGGATTTGCCTTAAAATATTGAATAATATGAAGTAAAGTATACACAATAGTAGTATGAATCCATTTTCGTAAACAATGACCTGGTTTTGTAAAATACACACATACATTTATTTTTAGGTAGATGTATAGACATACACATATATAAATGTTTACATATGATTTTATGAGCACTGAGAATTATTTGGAAGAGCCCATGCTACACTGTAAATATAGACTAGCTGGGGGTGGAGGCTGATATGAATAGGGAAAGATTAAGGGCAAATTTAAAAAAAGATTTCATTTTTAAAAGGTAGGATGATGTGTCCCAATATATGGATTTATATGAAACCGTCAAAATATCTGTATTTCTACATATATAAAGAAGATTGTTTTTAATCTTTAAAAAATTGCAAAATCTGTCCACATTTCTGAAACAGAAACAGTGCTAGTTTCCTAGCACTGAAGCCGGTAACTGCAATAAATTTCTGCCGGTCTGCCCATAAGCAGAGTGATAACAAACTAGAAGCTCTCAGGTAGCAGCGAGTGGCGAGCTGAAGTGAAGCAAATAGAATTGGGTGTGTGGTAGGGTCTTTGGGATGGGGGCTGACTGGAAATCGATACTTCAAAAATGCACTGCAACACTCACCACTGCGGTGTGTTAGCATGGATAGCAAGGAAACAAAATGAAATGTCAGCTAAGTATACTACAGAGAATGGATCTCTTTCTCAGAGCCCAAGTATCAGGCACAATGCTCATCAGCATGAGGCAGCCATGGGACAGAGGAAAAGCACTAACCCAGGAGTCACAGGAGGTTTAGGTCACACCTCAGCTCAACCACACACCAACTGCATGACCTTGAGAAAGAAACTTGACCTCCTGGCCTCCACACGTAAAATGAGAATAAAAATAACATCTCAGCTGTCATGATCATCACATGTACTTTACAAAGAGGTAAACTAAAAAGCGCTATACATGTAGAAGTGTCAGAAAGTTTGCTGACTGCCCCCATGTGCACGTGTGCACACACACACACCCACACACATCTCACTATTCATATATACATTAGCACATAGAAATATACACCATTCACATGTAGAAATGCTATATATGCATGAGTTTGACAGCAAAACAACCCTCCTCCCAACTTGTAGATGGGAAAATCAAAGCTTAAAGAACTTAACAAGCTAATCGTTACATAGAATTCATTTATAATAATGTTGGAATTTAGCAGAGGTATATGTGTTTAAAATAGCCTCATTCAAGGCCAGGCGTGGTGGCTCATGCCTGTAATCTCAGCACTTTGGGACGCCAAGATGGGAGGATCACTTGAGGCAAGGAGTTCAAGACCAGCCTGCAGAACATAGCAAGACCTCATCTCTAAGAAAATTTTTAAAAATTACCCAGGCTTGGTGGCATGAGCCTGCAGTCCTAGCTACTAAAGGGCCTGAGGCAGGAGGATCTCTTGGGTTCAGGAGTTGGAGGTTACAGTGAGCCATGATCGTACCACTGCACTCTATCCTGGGTAACAAAGCAAGACCCTGTCTCAGAATAAGATAAAATAGTCTCATTCATGGCTGCTAAATATGATTTCTGATTCATGGAAAGTTCTGACCTGGAAAAATTACAAAGCCAGTTGCTATGGACTGAATCATATACATGAAATGCATACGCGGAAGCCCTGTTCTTCCAGGTGATGGTATTTGGAGGTGGGGCCTTTGGGAGGTAATCAGGGTTTGATGAGGTCATGAAGCTGGGGCTCTCATGCTGGGATTAGTGCCCTTATTAGAAAAGACACCAAAGAGCTCACTCGCTCTCTCTCTCCTCACTATGGGAGCATCTAACAAAAAGGCAGCTGTCTGTAAGACAGGAGAAGAGTCCTTACCCCAAAGTGAGCACTGCTGGACCTTGATCTTGGACTTTCCACCCTTCAGAACTCTGAGAAAATAAAGGTCTGTAGTTTAAGCCACTCAATCTATAATATTTAGTTACAGCAGACCAAGATGGCTCAGGTACTGGGTCAAGAGCCTCTACTTCATGTTCTTACAATATCCTGAACTTCCTGTGTCATAATATTCATCATTTTATTGTTAGCATTGTTAGTTCTACTTCCTAGCTACATGCCGTGGGGCAAATTACTTAAAATTTCCCTCTGCCTCTGTTTTCTTTTCCAGACAATGGGGGTAATAATGGAATCTTTCTCCTAGGACCTTCCTGCATCTGTGTAATGATTATCTTATCATAATAATTAGGCGATTGAATACATGACTTCACCTAGAACAGTATCTGGCAAAATAGAAAATACTTAATAGGGATGACAAGATGATGTTCATGTTGTTTTTGCTGTTATCTATTTGGCCAAATTATAAACTTCATAAGGGCCCAGAGACCTCTATTATCTTGCTCACAATTGTTACCCTATGAACAAACTAGCATGGCACATAAATAAATATTTGCTAAATGAACAACTAGGTGATGAGAAAGGAGAAAATGATTCAGTGAGATGGCAAACATTTTCAGGAAGTACATACTGTACTTATAAATAGAAACAAAAGCTATTTTCTTAGATATTTTAACCAGTAATTTATAAGTTGCAATTTAATTGATTCAACACACATCCAAGAAGATGAGGAAAGAATGGTATAGTCTAATATTCTTTTAACAGTTTTCCTGTGCATAGTAAAATACCCATGGAAGAATTGTCAGGGGTGTGCTCCATTCTAAAGTTCATTAAAGCTGCTTGAACAACCATTGCACAGGTTTTGCTTTTTCATTTAATTTTAATAAAATATTTTACTGGAGGAAACTTTGGGGCGTAATAGCAATGAAGTGTGTCTACTGCTTTAGGTGACATTTCATTTCATTTGTGGGCACCTGTGGAGATAAATATACTAATCCCAATGCCTGGGAATTTGGGTTGCTGGTTACCCAAAAATGAAATGTCATGTACAGAAAGTTATTTTTTATTGTTTAATTTCCAACTGTCTGCTCAGCAAATCAGAATGACAAAGACAACAGCTATTTCAAGATAAGGCACCACATGCATTATAGAAAATGCATCTCATTTGGAACTTTAGTCCTGTTCTTGATGAAAGACCAGTGAAAACGTGAAATTTAAAATATTCCCCATTGCTTCCCAAGCACAAGTGATAATGAGCCTTTAATTTTACTTTGGCTGAAATTGTAAAGCAAAGTCATGGATATATTGTACAGTTGCACCTCACACTCTACATAAACAATCCACATCTCTAGGCAAACCTTTTATAGCCTAAATAAGTCTGGAAGACAATGAGAGCAGTACGTTAGATTTAAACATGAGATGGTGATCTGTAGCTGGAGGAAGCCAGAGCAGAGAGCCTAGCCTGTTCATTCTATTACCAGAACCACAGTTGACTGTTTTTCAACCTTATCATATAGCTCAAAATATCAGAGCATAATTCCCACCTTGGACTAAATCATCTGAAGAGATTTGGTAATGTTGCCTTGTTCCTCTGAAGGATAAAGAAGCTTCCCAATTCTATGAGTTGTCTCCCCAAAATGAGAAGGGAAAAAAATTCTTTTCTGGTCTATTCTCAGTAGCCTTCAGGGCTACTTACAAGATAACGCTTCTCAGAGATTTAGATCATAGCTGTTTTTAATAGACAATATCTAGGTGTCATCTGTGTCAGAACCCACCACACCCGCTCCCATGGACAAGCAGGAAAGAACTAATATTTACGAAATCACTCTGTATATTTGTTTGGGCAGGTCAAGTCAGGTTAAAGAGAGAACCGATAAATTTAATTTTATTCTCTTGTGAAAATCCATAGCTTCCATCACTAGAGTTTCCAGGCATCAAACCTCTGACTGGCAGAAGCAAGAGTTAAGGTAATTAAGTAAATTTCTGATAATGCTGCTTAATTTCTTCATGTAAAGCCCTTCCTTCAATGTACATATATTCATTCAGTGGCATTATCCTGTAGCTCTGACTATGCCACATTGGAGATTGTTTCACAAGATGTTCAAGATGTATTGCCTTGTCTTTTTTTTTTTTGAGATGGAGTCTCGCTCTGTCGTCCAGGCTGGAGTGCAGTGGTGCGATCTCGGCTCACTGCAAGCACCGCCTTCCCGGGTTCACGCCATTCTCCTGCCTCAGCCTCCCGAGTAGCTGGGACTACAGGTACCCACCACCATGCCCAGCTAATTTTTTGTATTTTTAGTAGAGACGAGGTTTCACCGTGTTAACCAGGTTGGTCTCGATCTCCTGACCTCATGATCCACCCACCTTGGCCTCCCAAAGTGCTGGGATTACAGGCGTCAGCCACCACACCCGGCCTGCTTTGTCTTTTCTAACAACACTTTTCTCTTCCCCTGGGTGCTACCATCTACTAGTGTGGTTTTAAATATTATCTCTATGCAGATGACACTTACGCTTATATCTCCCTGACTTCTGCTTGAGTTCCAGACTTTCATATCCAACTTCTTACTTGATTTATTCATTAAGATAAAGAATAAAAATATTAAACATAAATATTTTCAAAACAGAACTCTTGATTTCCATCTTACACCTATTTCTCTTACAAGCATCTACTCACTTGCTCAAGCCCCAGATCTAGGATTCATCCTTGATTATTTCTTTATTTCCCCATCAGCAATCCCTGTTAGCCCGGCCTCTGAAATAAACAATAAAACATAAATAAATATGTTTATCTGAATAAAACATAAATAACAATAAAACATAAATAAATATGTTTATCTGAAATAAACAAGTAAAAACATAAACTAAAAGTATAATTAACATAGTGATAGGTGTCATGTAGACTATGAAACAGGGTGTTATGAGAGGGAGGGAGTGATAGGGTGATCAGGAAAACTCTTTTTGGGAAGGTGATATGGTTTGGCTGTGTCCCCACCAAAATCTCATCTTGAATTCCCAGGTGGGAGGGACCCAGTGGGAGGTAATTGAATCATGGGAGCAGGTCCTTCCCATGCTGTTCTCATGATAGTGAATAAGTCTCATGAGATCTGACGACTTTATAAGGTGGAGTTTCCCTGCACAAGCTCTCTCTTTGCCTGCTGCCATCCATGTAAGACATGACTTGCTCCTCCTTGCCTTTCACCATGATTGTGAGGCCTCCCCAGCCATGTGGAAGTGTGATTTCATTAAACCTTTTTCCTGTATAAATTACCCAGTCTTTATCAGCAGCACGAAAACGGAGTAACACAGAAGGTGACAATTCTGTGTTCTGGGTGTCAGAATGCCCATGTCCATGCAAAGATCTAGGGACCATTTCAGGCAGAAGGAACAGCTAGAACAATGACTCTAAAGCAAGAAAGAAGGTGGTTTGAAAGATGCAGAGAAAAGCTTAAGCCCTGGTTAGATGGGGAGATAGGGGTCAACTTGTATAAGACATATAAACCCAAAAGAAGGAGTTTGGAGTTTAAGTGCAATAGCAAGTCAATGAAATGATTTAACCTGCAGAGTGATATGATTTATTTCATTCTTCAAAGGTCATTCAAGATCCTTGGGCAACATGAACAAAATTAATTTACATCCTTCCGCCAACATCACCACTACACCCAGATACTATTGATCCTATTGAAAACACATAGGAATGCTGGGTTAAAGTATAGAGCAATAATATAGAATAAAATTCTACACTCAGAAGAAAGAAGGAAGAAAGAAATAAAAGGAAAGAGAGGAAAGGAGGAAATCTTTGAGAAATCAGAATAAAAACATAACTCAAAACAAGACTGGTAATTCTCACAACTGATGAGAGAAGAATCTCAGGGGGTGTGAGTAGGATATCAGCTCTGAATGGGATTTACACTGTACGTAAGCAATGTAAGCAAAGGAGACATGGCTCTGGGGCTCTGAGAGGCAAGAAGCTGGAAATAAGACTCCTGCCTAGAGAGAGGTTCCTCAAAGGACTGCTCTGTTTGGATAAAGAAAACTGTAAAAAATCTACCCACCAGCTGAGGGAAGGGAAAAGGAATCACAGGGAATCTGAATGGAAAACAAAATCTCCTGTGAAATTGAAAGCCCACAGCCAGATACGGTATCAGAAGTTACAAAGCCTAACCAGTTTAATAAACTCAAACCAAGAGAATATTATAAACACTGCTTCTACAGTAGTGAAACCCTAAATTTTGCTTGCGAAAGTAAATGCAAAATTGAGCTATGGGGGGGGGCATGATTTACATAGAAAAACAACCCCAGTTTAGCAGGAGCTAACAGTAAAAACTACAAACAGCACAAGAAATGAAACCACCTGAAGGAAAATCAGCAGACACAACAATCAGGAGGAGCAACACTGCATTCCAAAGTAGCTGATAAAACAATCTGAAAGAGATTATAAAATAAGTATGGAAACTAAAATGAAAGAGCTGGGCTATGAATAAAGGAGAGGCAAGTCAAAAATAAAACATATGACTGTAGGTAATTAACATTAAAACTTTACCAGTAAAATGTAAAAACTCAATAAGTAGGTTAAGTAGCAAATGAAAACCAGCTCTAGAGAAAATTAGTAAACTACAAGATATATTTGAGGAAGTAACACAAAATGCAGTACAATCCAATACAAAGAAATATGAAATAGGCAAGGGGGATTAAGGAAGGGGAAGAATAGAAGAAAAAATTTGACATGTATTCAACAGAATAGCAAGAAGTAGAGAATAGTGAAAAAAGTACAGTATTTAGGTCTGCCTAATCACAGTACTCGGCAATCCTGGACACAAGGTTTGGTCCAAGGGTGAACACATATCCAAACAAGTCCAAATAAAATCCTCCCACCACCATCCCCCAGGAGAGATATGTGACGTTGGGAACCTTAAGATCTTTTCACTAGGCCAGGCTCAGTGGCTCACACCTGTAATCCCAGTGTTTTGGGAGGCCGAGGTGAGAGGATCACTTGAGGCTAAGAGTTCAAGATCAGCCTGGGCAACATGGTGAGATCCTGTCTCTGTTCTTAAAAAAGAAAATTAATAAATAAAATGTTAATAAGGATCTTTTCACTGGGTTGCTGAACTGTGTGGTAAGACATAAAGTTAGGGAAAGGGTCTTGTGCTTTGGGTGGTGGGGTTAGAGAAAGGAACACTGCCCATGGAGTGAAAAACTTTCCTAGCTCCTTCGCATTTTCCCCACACACACACTCATTGTCTTCATTCCTTATGCAAGCTATGTCCAGGGAGAAAGGAAAACATTTTTTCTTAGCACCCACTCAACCAGACACTTTCCTAGGCAGTAGGAATGATAACCTGAATAAGACCTGATCCATGGAGAACCTGAGTGCCAGGGACTGGGAGGGGCTGGACCCCAGGTCTCCTGATGTCGAATCCAGGGCTTCTCCTGCTCTCTTCTTACTTCCTAATTTTACAGCACTGTGTACCAGGTGCGACAGTGATTGAGAGCTAAATAAAGGTATTTTAACCTTCGAGAGACTCTGGTTGGAGTTCACAATGAAATGAAATGCACCAGTCTCCCTCTGGTAGCCAGAGTCTCTGGCCATGCTCTTGTAGCAGAAGCTTCTCATTTGGAACAGCTCAGACTCCCTGGGCTCTTTGAAAGGATTGGTTGGGATGAGTTTCTATGTTTTACAATTGTGATAAAAATTCTCTGCTCATAGCCTAGGGAGTGTGAAGTGGAGTACAGGGTGAGGGCCAAATAATCATGCACGGGACACGCAGCCAGAGTGCCTGGGATGCCAGGGGGGTACCTGCTGAGCGATTAGGACAGGGCAGCAGACACAGTGATTAAATGGAGAGGAGGGGCTGCTGAAAATGAAAGAAAACGCTGCAACATGCAAAAGCACTGCCATGCTACACCACAGACAGAATGGATTAAATAATCGACTTAAATCCTTTTGCATCTGGGTGAAACCCAAGTGAAACCAAATAAATTAGCTCAAAAGGTTTCTGGACCAGCAACTTAACCTTTAAGGCTGTTCAATGTAAGTTGTTCTTTCTCCCTGAACTTCATTATAGACAGGGTAACTTTTTCCTGATTCACTTAGGACAGTCCCAGCTTACATTTTCTGTCTCAGTATCTCATCTCTTTCAGCATTTGTGTGAGATTTTTAAAGGAAAGTATTATGGTTAATAGTTGCATTACAGTTAGCCAGGATGGGTTCAGCAGACTTCTGGAGCAGATGCTGTGATGTCACCCCAGAGTCTCCTCAAGACTGAAGGGCTACTCCACCAGCTGCAGTGAGGGCTTCTGGCAGAGAGCCCCAGCTCTCAGCCCTCATCGGAATTGCTTCAAATGAAGAGTGTCATCTCACCCACCACCATGCCCTCTTCCCATGGTGCCCACACCCAAGAACTGGTTTACAGGGAGACATAAAGGTCTGGCCCCCACTTTGTCTAGAGCTGGCCATGTGGTTGGTCTCTGTTGAGGCTGAATCATAGGCTGTGATGGTTAAGATTGAGTGTCAACTTGATTGAATTGAAGGATGCAAAGTATTGTTCCTGGGTGTGTCTGGGAGGGTGTTGTCAAAGGAGATTAATATTTGAGTCAGTGGACTGGGAGAGGCAGACCCACCCGCAATCTGGGTGGGCACCATCTAATCAGCTGCTAGAATAAAGCAGGCTGAAAAAGGTGGAAAGAGCAGACTTACTGAGTCTTCTGGCCTTCATCTTTCTCTCTTGCTGAATCCTTCCTGCCCTTGAACATCAGACTCCAAGCTCTTCAGCATTTGGACTCTTGGACTTAGACCAGCAGTTTGCCAGGGGCTCTCGAGCTTTCAGCCACAGACTGAAAGCTACATTGTCGGCTTCCCTACTTTTGAGGTTTTGGGACTCAGACTGGCTTCCTTGCTCCTCAGCTTACAGACAGCCTATTGTGGGACTTCACCTTGTGATCTTGTGAGTTGATTCTCCCTAATAAACTCCCCTTCATATATACATCTATCCTATTAGTTCTTTCCCTCTAGCGAACCCTGACTAATGCATAAGCCAACTTCTCTTCCTGCCCCATCCTTCTTCCCTTCCCCTTCCAGAGGTGGTGATCCCAAGACCACTCCCTAACAAACCTCCTGTCCACTACTCTCCATCTCCAAGTCTGCTTCCTGAGTAGGCCACAGCCTGTGACAATTGCCACTTGGTGCCTTCACTTTTTTTTTTTTTTTTTTTTGAGACAGGCTCTCAATCTGTTGCCCAGGCTGAAGTACATTGGTATGATCATAGCTCACTGCCGCCTCAGCCTCCCGGGTTAAGTGATTCTCCTCCCTCAACCTGCTGAGTAGATGGCACTATAGGCGTGCACCACCACACCTGGCTAATTTTTTAAATTTTTGTAGAGACAGGGTTTTGCTCTGTTGCCCAGGCTGGTCTCAAACACCTGGCCTCAAGCGATCCTCCTGCCTCAGTCTCCCTAAACACTAGGAATACAGGCATGAGTCACTGTACCTGGCGGTGCTTTCGCTTTCTGCTGTGGACTTGTCTAATGGTATATGAAACAAGAGCAGTCAACTGAGTTCCTACTCTTGTTAAACCAGAGGATGCCCAGGGATAACCCACCTCACTTTTCCCAGCCCTATCTAGACACACTACGTGGTAGACAATGATGTGATATCCAGCTACCTCTTCAAAGGAGGACTTGAGGAGGAGGCTGAGGCAGGAGGATGGCCTGAGCCTGGGAGGTTGAGGCTGCAGTGAGCTATCATCATGTCACTGCACTGCACATATCCCACTGTGGGTGGTACAGAGACAGCCTCTGGCCAAGACTTCGTCATGCCCATATCACCACTGGACATCTTTCACTGCCCAATCCTGCTTCTTCTCTCTTCCATAAGTGTTGGTGTCAAATAAACCTCTTGGGCCCTAAACTTCTCAGCATCTGCCTCCGGAGAATCCAACCTGCAGCACAACTTAACTAACACCTTCCTTTCCAGGACAGCTTATGGGATGCTCCCTTAGCAAAGAAAGTGTGCTAGCAGCTACAGGCAGCACACTCTTTTTATCTGGGATAATGGTGAGAGAAGATTTGGTGCTGTGGCCCCTGCTGGACCCTTGATGTACCAGCCAACTGTAGTGACTTCAATTTGAGATGCCTGAAGATAGCAGGATGCCATTCAGTGCTGTCAGTGGAAAACACAGGACATTTTAGTCTAGGTATATATACAATATTTATGGAAAATAGAGGTCAAGCATTCCTCCCACATAGCATATAATAAGAGTCTAAATGCTCTTGCAACAGTGGTTTTAACATTAATGGTATGCTGTATAAATCGACAACTATCAAATAGTGTTATTTGGTAACACGTTTTAACTTTGCAAAAAATGTTTTGGCATTAATGGGCTCAAAAAGTGAAAGGAAATATGTAATGGAAAATCAAATACTTTGTTCATGAGAATGTTAATGACAAACCTATAAATTCCAAAATGTTTATCAACACTTACCATGGGGGCTATATGACATCACTCACCACATGAAAAATAGAAAACATGAATCTGCTAAAGTATTAGTATCTACTCTCAAATACTGTGCATGAACATGAGGACTTGACACGTGCAGACGAGGAAAGTATCCTGTGAAGCATGGCTTTTCATTTGGATCAAATGACTGCCTCTCTAAATCTGCACTCTGTGTCTCTTGTACACATACAAAAAGTGAAGTTGATGGGGTTCAGGGCATGCCACTCCAAAATATGGTTCCTTGGCATATTGAATATTTTAAATTGAAGAAATTTGAGGAAAACAGCAGAAGCAGGAAGGTGTCTCTGACTTTCCCCCAGCCTTCTTCCCTGACGCAGTTCATAAAACCTAGGAAAGATTTTCTGACCTTCCCCTGAAAGAGGTCATAGACTCTCATTTAAGATGTGCCCTCTCTATGCCAGGAAGAAAGGAACATCCTTATCTCTGAAAACAAAAGGTCACAGAAGGGAAACTGAACAAACCAGCCTTGCTGAGTTTCCCCAGTTTATAATCATCATGTCATACTCTTCACCCTATTATATTTCTCTATGACTCTCCTCTCTTCATCAAACCCAGCATAAAAATACACAGGTTTAAAAACTACACAGGTTTAACTGTTTCTTCAGGTATTTATTTCCTTATGAAAGCTCCTATTTCATGTAAAATGTATGTTAAATAAACATGTAAGCTTTTCTCTGATTCATCTGTCTTTTGTTATAGGGGCCTTAGCCATGAACCTAAGATGGAGAGAGGAAAAGGTCTCCTCCCCTACAAAGCGATAGATGGTAAGGTGCTGGATCCAATGGCAGAAAAAAAGTTTCAAACAATTAAATGATGCCACTTTTATAGAAATGGAGTCAGATGCTTCAAATTGGAAAACAGTTATTTTCAACAATGATTCCTTTTATTTTCATCCAATTCATGGAATCAAAGTAAAACATTTGAAATTTTATTTTGCTGATGGTGAAAACATCTGATATTACTAGAGTGAGATGTCATTGTAAATCCAGTTAAATGAATAAGTGCTATCATAAATTGTTTTTAAAAGTTCAAACTAAAGTTATCTTTGCATCATAATTAAGTACAAATTTTGGTATAGCACAGTGTCATTGTAAAAGCATGTTTTTTCTAAAGAATTATGGAGCAGAAATGTACTGGGAATTAGATGTGGTGCAACATGATTCATACTTGTACTCAAACAAGTAGTGATAATCTACCAATCAAAATAGTAGCAGTCACTAAGAATTTATAAATATGATATATACATATACACTTAAAATATCTAAACTATAGTTTTTGCAAAAATATGATTTTAAATACAAGGCAGTATCATGTGTTTTTCTCTCTTTGCTGTCTGCCATAAGGAGAATTTTAGAAATATTTGAGCATTGAAGAAATAATTTGTAAATCAATCTAAGTATCTTTTTGTTGAATTCTTTTTAAAAATTAGCTCTCTAAATCTGGGCTGAATTTGTCCAAATCAGTTAGAAACCTTTGATCAACATTTTCAATGAATAGAGTTTCAAAAAACTTTAGCTTTCCACATGTTTAGACAATTGGGATTATTAGTAACAAGTCTTCAAAACAAGAAGACACCAAAGTGTATCCCCACCAAAGCATGAAGAAACTAAACAAATTAAGTACTTTAAAAAGAGTCTATTCTCAATCCTGATATGGTCTACAGAGAAGGTTCATTTCAAATTTATTAGTCATTAAATGCAAATTTGAAGAAAATATTGGACAATTTTATTTAAAATTTTAACACAGCAAGACCATATAAGGAAAAGAAAACATTCTTTAGAAAAATAGAATGACATGGTATTTGAGACAAATGTGTTTTCAAAAAATGACTAAAGGGGTAATTATTCTGATTGTATTATTGTAAAAATTTTACTTTTATATATGTAAAGAAGTTTTAAAATTTTCTTTGGTGTACACAGATATATGTTATTCTACTTTCTAGAAAAAATTTTGAAAATAGTGTTTAAAAATAATTATTTGGCAGATCCATCAAAAAATAAAAATGTATTTGTCAGTCAGTAAATTTTTGAAAAAAGATACCAGGATTTTTAGCACTTCCTTTCACTCTTAAAAGTGTCCTGATTTGAAAGATGAATTCTATGGTATCAACTTAAAAATCACAAATTTAGAAAGGAGACTTTATTTGTTATAAAGAGTCGCAGCCTGCAATGTGGCCATTCTGACAGGCTGAGACGTGTAGCTTCTGTGAGAAGCCTCTGTCAGTTAGCAGGTACTTTGAGGGAGGGAAGGATGAGACACACATTTTGTTGAACAGGTTGGCCAAATATATGTATATATGTATATATTCAACAGGTTACAGGAGGAGCTATGCAGTCTCTCGTCCAGATATTCATGAAGGGGGAACATGGCATGCATACTGAATAAACATGCATGTTACAGGCATCTCATGCTTCCCTCGGGTGGAGACTTAACATTGAAATATATTACAAGTAAGCCCTATATGTCAAAAGGTGAAGCAGGGAAAGGAAGGCACTCAAATGCACAGCATATGCAACCCGGCTGGAACTAGTCCATCTGTGGGTGGTCTCTTATCAGAAGAAAGATACTGAAACCAGTCTTTTATTCAATCAAAGCTGTAGTTCTGGCTTGTGGAACAGGGGGCCTCAGTTAGTCAGCTCTGCTGGTGAATGAGCTGCAATTGTTTAATATTGCTTATCTCAAGGCCAGTGCGTGTTTAGCTGCTAGAGAAAAAGAAAAACCTTGTGGCAGTTGGAACATAGTTTCTTCTTTAACTGTAGGAGTCCATGACTTAACCATGGCCTTCGGTGCTGTTTATAATGTGGTATCTCATTATGAACAAAGATTCGGTTCTGACAGTCTCGTGATCTCTATTTTAACATTAATGCTGGTCAGATGTTGTGTCTAAACCACAAAAGGGAGGGAAGATAAAGAGGTGCGTCTGACCTGTCGTCCTGTGATGGCCAGAAACTCAGTTTTTAAATGGTTTCTCTGGGGTCCTCTTGGCCAAGAGGCAGCCTGTTCAGTCGACTGGGGAGCTAAGGACTTTAGTTTCAGTTCTCAGTAATCATCTTAGTTACAGTCATCAGACTTACCACACCCCAAAGAAAATTAATGTTCTGTGGTTCCCCTTTCTAGGGTCTCATAGGATCAAAGTTTCCCCAGGTTGAAAGGGCTCTCAAAGAAAAGGTATGTTAATTCTCTTGAAGTTTTCGAATTTCAGTGTACCTAGGGATTTCCTTGAGAGCCTGTTATGCAAATTCCTGGTCCCTGGTAACAAGATTTGTGATGTAAGTCAAGGATGCGGCCCAGGAGTCTGTATTTTTTCCAAGACCTCACCCTCTCCCCAAGGGATTTCTTTAGAGATGTACCTGGTCAATTCTGAAATCAACTTCTAAAAGCTTTTCTTGCCATAGAGTAGAAATCTATATCCCTAAAGTACCACCCTCTAGTTCTAACAGTCACATAGAAAAAAAATGGATTTCTCTTCCCCATGATAGACCTTTAAGTATGGGAGATGCCTGTCATCATTTCCAGAGTTCTATTTTATTCAGCCTAACTACTTCAGTCACTTCAACTCTTCTTCAATACACAACACACACACACATAAACTCATACAAGGTTACCGAGAATAAAACATATGCCAACAAATACAGATTAGGGTGATATGACTCAGGAACAATGTGTGTGAAAAAGTTTAAAGATTGTAGCTGATAGTAAACTCAATATGCGTCAACAGTATGAATCATTACAAGAGAGTAGGAGGAGCAGGAGAGGAGGAAAGAGAAGAGAGAAAAAGGAAGAACAAGAAAAAAAATCTCTGTCTCTGGTTATTGATGGTATCAAATGAGATGTTGATTATGCAGACTTCCCCTAATGTACTCTGCTGTCATGTATATTTCTTTGATCAAATATCTTCCACTTCCTAGAATACCAGCTCCACTCCTCCCCCAAAGCAATGAGCTATTTTCAAAACCATTCATCTTTCAAGATTCAGCTCAAACATCAAGTCCTCAACTGCCCCAGGATAACTCACCTCTCTCTCCTTTAAACTCCCACTGTTCCTTATACAGATCATTGTCAGGCCTCTGAGCCCAAGCCAAGCCATCGCATCCCCTGTGACTTGCACGTATAGGCCCAGATGGCCTGAAGTAACTGAAGATCCACAAAAGAAGTAAAAATAGCCTTAACTGATGACATTCCACCACAAAAGAAGTGTAAATGGCCGGTCCTTGCCTTAACTGATGACATTACCTTGTGAAAGTCCTTTTCCTGGCTCATCCTGGCTCAAAAAGCACCCCCACTGAGCACCTTGTGACCCCCACTCCTGCCTGCCAGAGAACAAACCCCCTTTGACTGTAATTTTCCTTTACCTACCCAAATCCTATAAAACGGCCCCACTCTTATCTCCTTTCGCTGACTCTTTTCGGACTCAGCCCGCCTGCACCCAGGTGATTAAAAGCTTTATTGCTCACACAAAGCCTGTTTGGTGGTCTCTTCACACGGACGCGCATGAAAATCATCATACTCGATTGTTTACACATGGCTTACTGCACTTACTCCCTTCTAATGTGCTGCCTGCATGATTTCCTTAGATATTATTCTTACTGTTCGGTGTCTAGCTGTCCTAGAATATGAGCTTCATGAGGGCAGTTTCTGTCTTATTTAATGCTATATCTCTGGTGCCTGGAAGAGTGCCTGGCACATAGTGAGCACTCCTGGGAAAATATAATTAAAAACGAGATGTCCTCCTAACCCAGAAAAGCTTTCTACAAAGGTAAAAGGAAAACTATTTTATTATTAAATAAGCATTAAACCAGAAAGTGATGCACACCACAGGCAATCTGCTAAAGAAATGGCAAATACCAGAAAGAATTCTCACTCTTTTATAGCTAAGTGGATACAACCCATTACCATTAGTTAGGCTTTGCAATTTGGAGTCAGACAACAACTGAAGTTAGACCCCTTTCCTCTTAGGAAACCGGAAGCTAAAGCCTTAGCTTCCTTGATGATTACATCAAGGAAGAGAAGACATCCAGGTCCTTGAAGAAACACTCCAGATTGTGAGGTAGCCCAGAGGCTTATTTAGCCACTAAAAAGATTTACATACATAGAAAAGGACAGGGAAAACTTTTTTTTTTTTTTTTGAGACAGTCTCGCTCTGCCGCCCAGGCTGGAGGTTCAGTGGCGCTATCGCTGGCTCACTGCAAGCTCCGCCTCCTGGGTTCACGCCATTCTCCTGCCTCAGCCTCCCCAGTAGCTGGGACTACAGGCGCCCACCACCACGCCCAGCTAATTTTTTGTATTTTTTAGTAGAGACGGGGGTTTCACCATGTTAGCCAGGATGGTCTCGATCTCCTGACCTCGTGATCCGCCGGCCTTGGCCTCCCAAAGTGCTGGGATTACAGGTGTGAGCCACCGCACCCAGCCAGGGAAAACATTCTGAAAGAGAAGAAAGGAGTGGAGAAATTCCTTCCCTTATTTTCGACAGGAAGATTTAACCTTCTCATCTTACATTTTTACTTGCTCTTTCTGCACTTAATCACTACATGTTGAAAAAATAAAAACTAAAAGATGGTTTTCCCTGTAATTAACTGTAAACACCTAAGGGCAAGAGCTATGTGTTATTTTCCTACACAACACCAATATAGTGTGCACTCAACAAATGTTTGTGGAAAGAGAAAGGAAGGAAGGAAGGAAGGAAAAGAAAGAGAAAGAAAGAGGAAAGAAAGAAAGAGGGAGAAGAAGGAAGGAAGGAGAGAAAGGAAGGAAGGAAGGAAGAAAGGAAAAAAAGAAAAGAAAAAGAGAAAGATGATTTTGACAATCTCCACATTAAGGACTAAGCATTAAGGGAAGAGAATCAAATACCAGACAGATAAGCTGCGACTATCATAATAGTTATTTATTGACTCTTCATAAACCATCTCTACATGTACATTTAGTTATGCGTCGGGTAATGATTGAAATAGATATCTGGGGTCCTTTCCAAAACTGGATTCTGCAGTTCCTAGGTCATGGACTTGGCTTGTCTCCAGTTGGCCTGCTTTTGTAACCGCCCAGTGGATTTTTCTTGTCCACTGCCCAGATAGAGCTGATTTATGAAGGCAGGGGAATTGCAATAGAGAAAGAATTTTACACACATAGAGTCAGCTAAACAGGACACAGGAATTTATTATTACTCAAATTGGTCTCCTCAAAAATTCGAAGGCTAGGGTTTTTCAAGGATAAAGAGATGGGGGCACAGCTAGGCAATGGGTGCTTGCTGCTGATTGGTGGGGGTACAATCATAAAAGTGTGGGAAATGGTCCTCATGCACTGAGTCACTTCTGGGTGGGGTCACAGGAGCAACTAGTTGGTCCAGGTGGAGCCATCAGTGACAGACATGCAAAAAACTTCAAAAGACATCTCAAAAACCAATCTTAGGTTCTACAATAGTGATGTTGTCTGCAGGAGTAATTGGGAAGTAGCATATCTTGTGACCTCCGGAATAATGGCTGGCAATCGTTTATGCCTACACCTTAGCAGAATTCAGGCTCCTATCCTCCTACTAGCCTGGGGGTCTCTCATTAGCTTTGCAAAGGTGGTTAAGCTTGCGAGGAGAGTATTATCATTTATTTTTTTTATTTCTTTATTTTTTATTTATTTATTTATTTTTTGAGACAGAGTCTTGCTCTGTCGCCCAGGCTGGAGTGCAGTGGCGCGATTTTGGCTCACTGCAACCTCTGCCTCCCGGGTTCACGCCATTCTCCTGCCTCAGCCTCCCGAGTAGCTGGGACTACAGGCACCTGCCAACACACCCGGCTAATTTTTTGTATTTTTAGTAGAGACAGGGTTTCACCGTGTTAGCCAGGATGGTCTCCATCTCCTGACCTCGGGATCCGCCCGCCTCGTCCTCCCAAAGTGCTGGGATTACAGGCGTGAGCCACCGTGCCCGGCCATTTAACCTGTAAACTAAATGTCTCCCAAAGCTAGGTAGACCCAAGCCAAGGGATAATTAAGGGCAGTTTGAAGGCTAAAGGCAAGATGGGGGTTGGTTAAATCAGATCTCTTTCACTGCCATAATTTTCTCACTGTTACAATTTTTGCAAGGGAAGTTTCACTTTTATCTCCTCCTCCACCTCCAAAGCTCCCTCCTCTTAAGTAGGGAGAATTCATTCGCACGTTTTTCAGAGCTCTGCACTGTAATTCATTCAGAGCCAGAAATTTCGGCTCATTTACAGCGGATGCATGCTCTCGTATAATCTCTACACCCATCTTGGGCTTCAATTTTCTCTTAACAATGTTCGTTCTACCCTTTTCAGTCCAAAGATCACTGTCCTTGACAGAGAAGACAGGACTAAATGGGAGGAAAGGAGTTCTGTTTTCTTCAAGTCATCCATCAACATCACACCACTGGCCTCAGGCAGCGAGCCTCTTCCTTCCTTATTCTTGCTCTAAATTTAAGAGCCCTCCGTTATCCTTACTTTTCTTTTCTCTAAGCCTCAGCTCACTCTGGTCTTTGGTCCTTCTGATCTGTTACTGGTCCCTGCCTTTCTTCAACACAATCTTTGGCAGCGTGCCTCTTTCCACTTTTTGGCACATCTTTTTAAAATCCGAGTTTCTCAGTGGGAGTGTGCAGCCACCTTGGCTCTGAATGTCTTTTCCTTTTGTCTGCAGCATGAACAACATGTGTGATTGCAAAGATAGAATTATAATTTTGAAAGCTTACCAATTCTTTTGAGTTTTGTCTTGAGAAATAGAATTAAAACAATCTTTTCTTGAATTCATGAAAACCTGCCTTCTCCAATTGTTGAGTACCTGTCTTAGTATTCCAAGCCTCCTCCCTGCTTGGCTAGCACAAACTTTAAAGTGACACACGCACTTCCTCAAAAGATTCCTTTATACCATAGAAGTGAAGTGCAGGAGGCAAAAAGACCCAATGGTTTTTCCTGACAATAGTCTCTGTAAAACATCTCAAGAAACCATTTAAAGAGGATGGTAGTAAACCTGAAATAAAAGGGAAAGTTGCTAAAGATATTGTGGTGGTAGAATTGATAATCCCTGCCAATCAATTATTCAGGGATAATTATGAGAAGGAAGGAAGACTGTTGAGGCCTGTAAGTATACATGGCCAGGTGATCTAGAAAATGGTGATAAGGTAGGAAGAAAGAAGGACCAACATTTTTAGTAATGAAGAGAGGAGTTGAGAAAGTATCTTTTCATTTAAAACTAATATAGTATTTCCCTTGCTACTCTCCTACCTTGCATTCCCATTTACCTTTTAAGAGCATTTATCCCATCAGTTTGTCTACAACCTATCCTATGAGGTAAGGTGGAGATAAGAGATTTGTCCAAGGTTTCAACATCAGTGAATGGCAGAGCTACACTCTCGTATCTTCCAGAAATCCAGTTGTTCCCCTTTCTTTTCCAAAATGCTATGGCTCATGGCATTGCTAACCATCTGCAGGGATTAAAGGACAGGCATTGCCAACTCCCTTTTTGCCTGTAAAGGGGCAAAGCCACTCCTTTGGTTTGCATCAGCAGCTGCTGTTGGCGGGGCTTGGGTTTATTCATAACTGATTAGCTTAATATGATATCCTTATCCCAAGAATCTTTCTATCCTTGATTACCACACCTGGGGTTGGCCAATTAACTGGGACAAATTCCAAAACATTGAGAGAAGCTCTCTTCCAGGGTGTTTCTCCTCTCCTATATCTTGTCTCCCACTTCCAAGCAACAACCACACTAGTCTCTCTCTCTCTCTCTCTCTGTGTGTGTGTGTGTGTGTGTGTTCTGAGGTGAGCAGGCCTATACAAACCTACTTCCAAAGGCCAAGGAAGGTGAGGAGCTGAAGAAAGAAGCTGACAAGTCCAGATTCTCAGAATGAAATACTTAATAGGGATTTATGAACAGAAGCCATATCTCAAGCGGCTGCGAACGGTGGATCCCTACAGTACACTGTCACCCCACAGATCCAGGGCTTACAAATCATAGGGAATTTGCCTAAGGGGAAGATGTATGTGTTTATGATAACATCAAGGTTGTTTTGACCTAAGGGCAGGAATTATTGGTAATTATACACTCTTAACAGTAGATAAAATAGAAATTCTGGAGGCATTTTCAGAACTGCGGTTAATCAGAAGTCAACATGGCCTATTAGTATACAAGATGGAGTTACTCTAGCCTGAAAATTCTCCCTTCTCAATGTCCCCCAAACACATGCTTACCACCATCACTGCACCACTGTGGCTGCTTTAAATGTTCCTGCACTCAATCCTTCACCAACCACCACTATACTTATTTCTTTCCATCTGTAAAAATTTTCCTCTTTTATCAAATCCATTCATTTACCAAATAGTCATTGAATCACTACTATGTGCTAGGCACCATTCAAGGAACTGGGAATACAGCATTGAATAAAACAATGTCCCCAAGCTCATAGAATTTTATTCTATGGTCTTTGAAACTCTTTAATGACCACACCAAATCTCCCTTCCTCTGAAATACTACAAATTTTGTATTTATGGCCACATCACCATCAATGTATTTACACAGGCTAGAAATATGAAACTCATCTTTGATTCACCAGTCTCCATCTATATCTAGTCATTTACAAAGTCCTGACTTTATTAAATACATCTACATTTACTATAACTACAATGTAATTTTTCTAAATATACTTTCTGAAAGACAACCGAATCTCCAAATTAAATATGTAGGCTTCTTATCTTGATTTAATATCCTGAGAATTCCACATGCTCATTCTTTTGTCCTCATCCACACTCTCACGGCTCTAGCTCAGGACTCTCATCACGGGTCACCTTGAAGTGATGTAATCACCTCCAGCCTCCTAACAGATTGCTCTGCTTCTGGGCTTTCCTCCCTCAAATCTCTTTCTTGGGTTCACTCATGATTTATTTAAAATAAAAAGCTAAATCTAATCAGGTCCATGCCCTGCTTATAACCTTTTAAAAGTTCAAGCTACTTGATATGGCACCAAAAGCCGTTTGTGTTATGTTTCTTGTCTCATTGCTTTGTATAGTTTCTATCTCATTTTTCCTACATTCTCTGTGTGTGTGTGTGTGTGTGTGTGTATGTGTGTGCATGTCTAACTCATACTAGAGTTCTTTAGTGGCTGGTTTGTACGATATTGTAGTCTCCATGCCTAGCTTAGTGCCTGGCCTGTATTAGTTTCTTACTAGAGTTTGAATTGAACTGGGTTTTTGCTATTGTTTTGAATTTGTATGTGTCTTTGATCTTAAGCTTTCATATGTCTGTGTCTTCCTTCCTCAACTGTAGAGTGTGTTCCTTGGGGGGATAATTGGGGTTATTTACAAAGGTTCTTGTTCTCTTCCTCCCTTTGTACATTGCAGAAAATTGTAGAATTTTCTTTCCCACACCTTTAAAATTAGGAATAGCCACGTGATTTATTCTGGCCAATGACATGTGAACAGAAGTAGCATGTGTCATTTCCTGGAGAAAGCATTTCCTGGAGATAGCACAGATTACTGCCGCTATCTCCTCCTCTTGGTGTACAGAAAGTGTAAGAACAGACAGAGCCTTTCTCAGTCCTTGGCTAAGGTGAGCAGAGGCTTCTGCTGACCTGTGCATAAAGTGCAGCATGGGCAAGAAACAAGTATTGCTAATCCAAGGAGAGGTGGGGGCTGCTTATTGTGGTCACCATAACCTTGCCTATTCCGACTGCTCCATTGCTTGAGGACAGGACCTGTACCACTTAACTTTGTGTCTCCATTGTGCCACATTTAAAACAGACTATAGACATATATTTAAATGTTGATTTCTGATTTTTCTTAATTCACAATGTCCAATTTCAAATATCCCTCTCCTATCAGTTTCTGTTCTCTCCTTACTAAAGCAAAATTTCTACTCATTTTAGCTCAACTATGGTTTCTAAAACATAGAAATTTCTTATCAGTTCATAATCTGGTACCGATCACTGGTGTAAGGTTTTGTAGGGAATGAAATGTCACCCCTGATGACTGACAATTCCTTCAGCTCAGCTGTGCTCAGTGTCCTCCAGGAACGGTGAGAAGGAATGTTCAGAGCACACGCCCTGCAGTTGAGCAGCAAAGCAAAGAGGTTGTAATAAATCAGCTTCCTAGGGGAGGTGCATGTTGCAGCACAGCTGTCCCTGTAGCCTCTGTCCCAGCAGATGGCACGACAACATGGCAATAAATGTCATGAAAATGCTTCTCCCATTTGCCTTTATATGCCTTAAAAAAACCCTTCACTTCTGAGCATGTAATTCTGTGAGCTGAAAAAAAATGATAATCCTCTGTGATGCTTTTTAAACTCTATTGTTAAACAATGGAATATTTTTAAAGGGAGGGAGGAATTCCAAATCAGAGCCCTTTCCTTGAAGGAATGCCTAACATTTATTCTCTCTGCAATCCTCATGGTAACTGGAGAGGCATATTCTTTCTCCACATGTAAATTTTATTATACCTCACTCCGATATTATTTCATGCACATCAGCACAGAGCTAGTTTCTAGATGTGCTAGTCCACTGAGTTATTAATAAAAACAAAGAGCCCACAACCTTCTATTTTCTTCCACCTGCTAATAGTTCCAACACAATTCCTTTTACTTCCTCTGGCAGCCACACTTCCAAACACGTCCTCTCACAGCTGGACAAACAAGTCCAGCTAATTACAACCTATCTGCTTAATATCCTGAAATTTAAAATTAAGCTTGTAGGCACTGTTTTTATGATTACATGTTTTTAAAAATTAGAAGTTTTTAGCCAGAGTTATCACAAAACTTTGAATTTTAACTTGAAATTTTTGGCTTTATAAATGTCAAGGGTTTTACTTTAAAATATGTCTACACTTACTATAACTACAATGTAATTTTTCTAAAGATACTTTCTGAAAGACAAGTGAATCTCCAAATTAAATATGTAGGCTTCTTATCTTGATTTTTTAAAAATCAACCTAAAGAAAAAATGTGTTTCCTTTGAACCTAAAGTATTTAGGGACCACAAGAAATGTCTCTAGTGTGAAAACATACACAAAAAACATACAAAAAATGTGAGTTCTCAGGCCTATCCTGTGAATGGAATAAGATCTCCTGACCTGTATTATCTACAACTGTTAGCAGCAGTGAATCCATACTGGTTGCCCCAACCTCAATTCTTGCCTCCTCAGAAGAAATTCAACCAAGGGGCATAAGGCAGAGAGACTGAGACAAGTTTTAGAGCAGGAGTGAGAGTTTATTAAAAAGTATTAGAGGTCTGGCGCAGTGGGTCACGCCTGTAATCCCAGCACTTTGGGAGGCCGAGGCGGGCAGACCACCTGAGGTCAGAAATTCAAGACCAGCCTGACCAACATGGAGACACCCATCTCTACTAAAAATATAAAATTAGCCGGACATGGTGGCATATGCCTGTAATCCC
Organism: Pongo abelii; assembly: GCF_028885655.2. Taxonomy (NCBI): domain Eukaryota; kingdom Metazoa; phylum Chordata; class Mammalia; order Primates; family Hominidae; genus Pongo; species Pongo abelii. The sequence continues at coordinate 47,875,617 of NC_071999.2, forward strand.
AGCTACTCGGGAGGCTGAGGCAGGAGAATCACTGGAACCCAGGAGGCAGAGGTTGGGTGAGCCGAGATTGTGCCATTGCACTCCAGCCTGGGCAACAAGAATGAAACTCTGTGTCAAAAAAAAAAAAAAAATTAGAGCGAGAATGAAAGGAAGTCAAGTACACTTGGAAGGCGGCCAAGTGAGCAACTTGGGAGATTGGGTGCATGGTTTGGCCTTTGACTTGGGGTTTTATATGTTGGCAGTCTTCTGGAGTCGATGATTCCCTTGGGGTGGGCTGTCTGCATGCGCAGTGGCCGGCCAGTACCTGGGAGGGGCCACAAGCCCAGTGTGTTTACTGGAGTCGTGCATATACTTACTTGAGGCCTTCTTCCCTTACCAGTCGAATGTTCCTATAAGGTCATGTATCAGTTAAACTCTGCCATTTTGCCTCTTAATGCACATGCTTGAACTTTCTTGCCCAAATCCTGAGATCTTATAAGAAGCTGCTGATCACCAGTTTCAGGTGTTTCTATCTATTGGGAGACTGCCTTTCCCTGGCACTGGCTGCAACCAATTATTATTTTAGAGAGTCAGCTTAACAACTGGCTGACTGGCTGGGTGCAGTGGGCTCATGCCTATAATCCCAGCACTTTGGGAGGCTGAGGCAGGCGGATCACCTGAGGTCAGGAGTTTGAGACCAGCCCGGCCAACGTGGCAAAACCCCATCTCTACTAAAAATACAAAAATTAGCTGGGCGTGGTGGCGGGTGGGAGACTGTAATCCCAACTACTTGGGAGTTTGAGGCAGGAGAATCTCTTGAACCCGGGTGGCAGAGGTTGCAGTGAGCCGAGGTCGTGCCACTGTACTCCAACCTGGGCAACAGAGTGAGACTCTGTCTCAAAAAAAAAAAAAAAAAAAAGAAAGAAAAACAACAAAAATAACTTGGCTGACCATCACCTGATGGTTGCCTGACATTCCTGGGGGGGTGGCCTCTCCTGGTCTGCTCCTGTCTGCCTGACTATCTACTATAATATAACTAAGCCCAGTAGTAGGGGAAATCCTTTGTTTGGTTAAAATAGGCCACTGTGTAGAGGTTGTTGCTTTGCAGATTTTAGGATCTATCAACATAATACCAAGAAGAAACCACAAAGGAAAAAGTGGTAAATCCAAATACAAAAGTGTTTAAAAGTTTATTATTAAATATTTTATTACACATCTGTATTGCCTAAAGTTTCTATAACAAACACCTTACATTGGAACGATTTTCTTGTTTTTATTTTCCACAAAAAAAAAAAAAGCGGGGGGCGGGGGGATGTTAAAATTAAGCATAGAAATGGTGGAACTTTGGGATTTCCTGTCCAGTTACCTGCGAGTCATGTTTTATTCCAGTTGATTCAACGTGGCAGATTAAATGTGAAAAGTAAAATGGTGGGCTCCCTTAGGCAGCAACTATTGCTTCTTTCCTGGTTATCTCTGCCTATATAGGTAATTGATTAAGCAAGATGTTTACACCCCCACACATATTCTAGATAGTTTTGGTCATGAAGTCACAATTTTCCATATCTGCACAATTTTTAAAAAATGGAACTACACATCTGCACAAAATCTTTCTTAGGGAGTGCAGGGTAGGCCAGGCAGTGGAGGAGAAATTGACACCAACTTCCCTGAGAGTTTCCAAAGTAAGAAAGCATCCCTTTTTCCTACATCAACTCCTGGTTGCTTGCTGGAAAATCCAGCAAGTGAGGCACACCAAGCAGAGACGCAAAAATCAGAACACAACTGTAAGGTAGCCTGGCTGGCAGGGGTAGGGCCGAAATGGCTGCACGCCACCACAGTAAAATGTCTGCTACAGCCGCACATTTACAATCAGTTTGGTGACGTTTCCAACACAGGCTGGGGGACTGAGTTTCCCCCATATAAGGCAATGACAAGGATTTCAAATGGACCAAACATTTTATATTAGTGTCAACAGCACTAACACAGCTTCAGCTGGCAGAAGAGAGGGAAACCAAGAATATCCACATTATTTACTCCAGAGAAACTTCCTGACACCATCTGTTCTCTGTTACCCCCCACCCACCAATGTGGCCCTTTCCTAGCGTACCCTTGCCTAGCTCTGCGAACCCCTCAGTTATGTCTCTTGGCCCAAGAATTTCAAAACCCCATGTTTTCCTGAATAAAGAGATTTGGAAAGTTCATTTCAACAGAGTGATTGGTAACACAGAAGATCTCTTAATGCTGCAAAGTATTATTAGTTGTCCAGCTGCAAAGATGATTTGTTGTGTTTACCTTTATTCTAGGATTGAATGCAATGCTTTTGCTATACAATGTGGTGGCTGGGGGACGGTGAGGCGGAGGGGACAGAGGGATTGAGCTAGACTACACAGCATAGAAAATGAATACTCTTACACTCTAGGGTCTGAGAACTGGTTCAAGGTCACAGAAGTGAATAAGAAAGCCAACTGAACTAGCAATAGGAAATAGGTTGCACAGAGCAAAGAAAAAACAAGTTTCTGAAACACGTACAAACCATATATGATGTCTATATTTGTGTCTAGCTGATGTGTATACAAACATTGGCCTTTCTGGAGATAAACTGTCCCCCTTTGAAAATCAGGGTAACACTATTAGTAAGTCAAGACCAAAACTAGAGCCAACAGTAATGACAGTACTGTATTTGATCTATACAGCCTGGAAAGGGGAATTAAAATGAGACCCTTCAAGAGAGAAAACCCCAATAACTTTTCATTAAAAATAAAAATGACCCATTTATACAGAAGTAGTTCAAAATTTATTTATAAATTTGTGTAAAAGAATATAAGACTTTTTTTTGTACATATTTCTACCATAAAGTAGGGATTAAAATCTAAAAAGACCCCTAAAGCTTTTCAAAACCTGATCTGAGAATTAGATAAGAATATGTCACTTAGAAAGACAAGCCTATAGCACCCATAGCTCTGATTAACCTGAAAGCATCAAGTGACTCCCTCTTTTTCTACCCTACCAACATCACTCTAATTATACTTCCAATTAGAAAAATAATGTAGCATTTCCCTGGCAGTAGAGATTAAATATGAGTTCAGGAATCAGCTCCTCCAAACATGCATAAATGAGGACAAGGAGAAGCCAGTCACTCCTGACTGCACCGTCAAGTGTGTGGGCAGTTGAAATTAAGGTAAAAACAGTGAGGCTGAACAAAATCACATTAAGAAAAAGCATCTCATGAGGCTTTTTGAGGTCAGTTGATGAAGGCCAGATAGGAGTCAATATTTTCTCATATACCCTGGAAGAAAAAGAAAACAAAAATTACTGCAAGCAGCAAAATAAAATTCAAAGCCTTTGTAGTAAAAAATGAAGTTCCTGCAAAGAACGCTCTTATGCATCAAGCTAAAATGACCATTTTTTAAAATTAACAACTTAAATGACCATTGTAACGATTTTATTTTCAAGTCACATTGCATTTGATTCACAAAATAGTCTTGGTCAATAAGGTAATGGCTTGTCAAGTGATGTCTTATTGGCTGTGTTGTTAGTGATAAACTAACAGAGGTCACAAATAATACAGTTCGAAAATGTTGTCACCCACCTCCACAGTTACAGCAAGGACAGGATGAACACATGTGGAACAGAGCAATTTAAACGGAAATGTCTGAAGTAGGGTTATGCTGTATTATGCAGCAGAAAGATGACTTCTAAGAGGACCTTGAGGTAGGGAGATAGATTGATGAGTCTCCACTCCTACCATGTGCAAAGGGTCAAGAAACCTCCATCAAGCCTTCTGCAGTGCTGGGCCACGCTACATATGGAATACACACTATTGCTGTTTCTTCTAACTCTTTGGGAAATTAAAATCTCAGGTTGCCTCATTGGTCATAGGAAATGCTTAACTGCCCTTGAAGACATAGGATTTAGAGTTTCCACAGCATCCCAAAGAGCCTCACCTACTGTATCACAGGAAATATTATTTAAAGGGATTTTTTTAAGTGACCCACCTTAGGTGCCTCAAAAAAACTAAAAGAGAACCCTAGAAAAATTTTTAAAAAGTATTTTTTACATATAAAAGCAATTATTGAAGAATAAATGTATATGTTAAGAAATATGAGAGGACTGATTTAAATTAACAATGATTAAAAAATAAAAATCAATCCACCTAACATACACACTTATTGGGGGCCTACTGCTTAAGTGTCTATATGACATTTCTAGAAACCACTGCTTCTTTCCATGGCTTGGTTTTATCATAATTTCTGCCTTCCTCCTTTTTTTCCTCTGTCTCTGGCTTTTTACTGGTTCCGATATTTCCTCCAGGCCTCTGTGAATTGAGGCATAGCTTTCCTCTTTCATCCTTTGGAGAAGCTCAGTCCTCATCTATCAGTCTTTAAATGGTGACATATCCTTAATTTAGTAGTAATTCGAATATATTGATATAATTTAAGTTGCTAATTCTATAAATTAATTTTGTCCACTTGTTATTTGCAGAACATGTCCTAAATAAAAGTTTAATTTATGGCCTCTCTTCTTACTTTTGTATGATATTCTTTTATGAAGAGATGTTTTAAAATTTAATGTAGATATAGTTATCTTTTTTGTTGTTGTTGTTTATACCTTGGGTCTTACAAAATCCTTTCTCAGCTCTATTTTATAAACAGCCTCTCTTATTTTCTAAAATGTAAAAGTCTTCCTTCCTATTTATAAGCTTTAATCCGGTTAGAATTTTTTTATGAATTATGTCGGGACCTAATTTCATGTAAGTACTCAATTGTCCTAACAGCACTTGTTGAAGAGTCTGTTTTCCCCCAGTGATGTGCTCTGCCCCGTCTGTCATACAAAAACATAAAAAAATCAGAAATGTTGGGTGTGCTGGACCAATTGCATACCGCATTAAATATACAATTAAGTCCCCATATATACTTCTTTATCTTTAGGAATGAATTGGTTACTCTCGGTTCTTTGCTTTGATTCCAATTTATGTGAATCTATAGCTTATTTGAGAGCTCATTCCTATCTATTAACAAGGTATAACTCTCCATCTATTTATTCCACAGCATCTTTCTACAAAATTTAATAATTTTTTTTTTCTTTCTTTTTTTTTTTGAGAAAGAGTCTCGCTCTGTCACCCAGGCTGGACTGCAGTGGCGCAATCTCTGCTCACTGCAAGCTCCGCCTCCCGGGTTCACGCCATTCTCCTGCCTCAGCCTCCCAAGTAGCTGGGACTACAGGAGCCCGCCACCACGCCCGGCTATTTTTTTTGTATATTTAGTAGAGACGGGGTTTCATCTTGTTAGCCAGGACGGTCTCGATCTCCTGACCTCGTGATCCACCCGCCTAGGCCTCCCAATGTGCTGGGATTATAGGCGTGAGCTACCGCACCCGGCTAATTTTAGAATTTTTTTAAAAAGGTCATTCATATCTTTGGTTGGATCTTTTTATTAGATTTTTTATTTATTCCTAATGTGTAGAAATGTAGCTTTTACATATTGATCTTATATCTACCAACATTGTCAAGCCTTTTTTTCTTCTAATAATTTGAATGCAAATTCTTTTGGATTTTCTATGTAAATAATTGTATCATCTGTGATTTATAAAGGCTTTTTTTTCCCTTTTCAATCCTTATATCTTACTTAACGGAAATGTTTTTAACGTATTTTTATTATTATTATTATACAGTTTTGATCCCTTTGTGAGGCAAAGAAATTTCCCTTCTATTCCTAGTTTGCTAGAAGATTTTACCACAAGTGAGTATTGTAATTTAGCAAATGCTTTTTCTGTACTAATTGAGATGATCATATGGAGTTTCTTTTATAATTTATGAGGTGAACTATCTCAGTAGGTTTTTTGTTTTGTCTGCAATAAGCCAAGCTTGCAATTCTGGAACAAATCCTATCTCATCAGGATATGTTATGCTTTTTCATATTTATTCTGTCAAAATCTTGTGATTGTTTTGAATCTATGTTTATGAGTGATAGTGAGTCTATTTTTTCTTCTATATGGTCTTTGTCTAATTTTAATTCAAAGTCATATTTACCTGCTTAATCATTTTGGATAATACTTCCTTCTTTTTAATCAGAAAAACTTTCTAGACATTTGAAATAATCTGTTCCTTGAAAGTTTAATAGAATTTGGCTCTAATATGTATAGGCCTGGTCTTCGTTTAATGGAAAGACAGTAAGACATTGATGTTGATAGTGTTTGTATCATTTTGCATGCCCACCAACAATGTGTAAAGTACCCATTTCCCCACAGCCTTGCCAACAGAGTATATTGTCAATATTTTAGGAGGGTTTTTTTTGCCAAATAATTGATAAGAAATGGCATTTTGGTTTAATTCTTTTTGAAGTCTGCTTGGTTGTCTTTCATTGTCTCCTATTTTTTCCTCATTATTTCAAATCCAGTTTTTATTTCATCAAATGTTTTATACATCATGATTTTAAATTCAGTATCTAATCATTTTAGCATATGAAATCATCTGGCTCTAAGTCTTTTTGTTGTGTTTGTGATGTTGAATCACAACCACTTGTTTCCTTGTGTGTATGGTAAGTTCCAGTTATTGTTTTATGCCTGGGATACACCAGTGAACACAACAATCCGATGGCCCCACCCTTGTAGAATGTGGAACATACATCACCACAGGGAGAGGTGAAGAGTAAACAGTCAACAAATCATACAAGGAAATTATGTTTTAAAAGTATGTTAGAAGTTGAGGAGTGCTATAGAAAAAGGAAGGGGAGCCTAGAAAGGGGACTGCAGGAGCCAGGGTGAGAGGACAGGCAGCAGCTTTAACTAGGATGCCAAGGTAACTTCACTGAGACCGTGGAATTCAAGAAAGTAAATGAAGGAGGACAAACCATATGGATATTTTGGAGAATAGTGTAGACAGAGCAGCCAGTGCTCTCAGCAAGAAAGCTCGTGTGGCTAGAGAGAAATGAAGAAGGAGAGCAGCAGGAGAGCCAGAGGGCTAAGAAGGAGTCTGGATCATGCAGCACCTGGTAAGCTGCTGGAAGGACTTCGGCTTTTACTCCAAGTGATTTCGGGGGTGGTGAAAGCCATTGGAGGGGTATGCAGAGTCAGAATCCGACTTCTATCACTCTTGTATTGAGAACAGACTGTAGGTAAGTAGTTGTGGAAGTAAGGAAACCATCTAGGAGACTACTGCAAGCATCTGGATGAGCACTGAGAGAGGCTGGAAGCAGGATAATGATGATGAGGGTGGTGAGAAGCTGTTGGATTGGATGTATTAGGAAGGAAGAGTCAAGAGGATTTGTTGATGGCTAGCTGTGTGGGTGTGAGAGAGGGATTGCGCCGTTATGGAAACAGGAAAATGTGCAGATAGAGCACTTGGGTAAAGGGGATCAAAGGTTAGGTTTTAGACATGTTAAGGCTGAAACGTCTATTACATATCTTGGATAAGTAGAGATGTGTTGGGTAGGCAACTGGGTACACAAGTCTGGAGTTTGGAGGAAGGGGTCTGGGCTGGAAATAGAAACTTGGGAGTCATGAACATACAGATAGTATCTAATTTCATAAGAATGAATGAGGTCATCATGGTATTAAGTGAACATCAGTTCAGAAAGTGGTCCAAAGTAGATCCCTGAGGCACTTCACTGTTGAAAGGGCAGGCAGATGCAAGGAATTCAGCAAAGAGGGATGAAAAGGGGTTATCACTGAGGTATATGAAAACCCAGGAGAGTACAGTGTCCCAGAAGCTAAGTAAAGAAACAGTTTCAAAGAAGAGGGAGTGATTCACCATGACAAAGAATGGCGATCCATCAAAAGATGAAGATTGAGAAATAATCGTTGGATTTTGCAATGTGAACATTTTTAGTGACCATGAAAAGAACATTCTTTTTGATGGGTAGATTCTAAAACCTTGTAACAGCGGGTTTAAGAAAAAAATAAAGAAATTAGAGACAGCAAGGAGAGGCACCTTTTGATGTTTTACTCTGAAGGAGGACAGAGAAACAGGGCAGTAGCAAGCGGGAAATGTGCTATCAACAGAATTTATGTTGATTTATGTTTTATGCTGATGGAAGTGTTCTAGTTGAGATGGAACATTCCGCAATTCAGTAGAGAGGAGAGAGTATTATTAGAACAAAGTCCCCAGGAGGTGGAGAAGATAAATCATAAAGCAAAGCAAGCACAGAAGTGCAGATGTCTGGAGGTCAACAGAGGTGAAGGGGGGAGCCTGAGGAACTTCCCAGGTTTCTCTTGCTGCTTCTTTTAAGTAAAGAAAGCACTGATAACCCCTTTGGACTTGGATATGCCCATCCTACTAAAAGTTTCACCCAATCAGCCTCACTATTACATCATGAGGAAACAATGCTCCTCTCTTTGATCTGTGAGGAGTCTAAGCAGAGATTTGCGGCTCACTAAGGCCTGCCAATAGTCATTGGTGAGCCAGATTGCCACATCCTCACATCCTCAGCAGAAGCCTATGCGATATCCGTTTATGCTCTCCCATCATCTTCCCCTCAGTCCCAGATAGGTGCTTTCTAAGTTTTAAGAGCGGTTCCATAGAGAAGAAATGACAACCATACAGTGTGTTTCCAAGACCTGACCAAAATCTAAATTCCAATTGTGTTTCACAACTAAGTTATACAAGCTTGGATAATGTCTTCAACTCACAATGGCCCATTTTCCACATGACTCCTACGCACATATTGTTACAAGACAGTATGTGTACTTTGTATCACACAATGCAAAGATCCTGCGTTTCAATTATTTTCTCTGTTCCATACTGTCCCTATTCTGAATGCCAGAGTGCAATAAATGAGCATATATTATGGATAAATAGACACATCCAGGCAGCGTTCTCTGCAAATTTGCTTCTGTTCAATTATCTTAAATATGTATACATTTATAAAATCCACTCATCAATGTAAACTACTAGATTATTAGATGTCTTTCAAAGATACATGCTATAAGATTTCTAACAGATTGACTTCTCAAACATGATCTTTTGTCTGTCAAGTATTTATTAAAGGAAGATCTTCTCTAGACTTTCTAGGTCAGCAAGCACTTGAATATTTTGTTGTATTTTTACCAGTTTACAGATTTCTATCTGCTGTGTGTATATAAAGGGAGTGAGTGAGAGAGAGAGAAGGTAGTTATGCACTTGGGCTTCAATTAAACTGTAAGACCTATGGTCTTTAGTTTTGATTTTGTACACATTGCAAACCTCACAATTATATATGTTCCAAAGCTTTGGTGCTCGTTCCATAATATATCATGCACACCAAATACATTAAACACATATTGCAACACAGTTGCAAGGTTTTCATCACAGAAATAGGTAAGGACATTTCATTTTTTAAAAGTGCCTTTTGCTATAGGGTTTTTAAAAAATCATTTCATAGTGAAAAATTAACTACTGGTTTCTTTGATGTGTTAGTTTGACTGAAAGAATGTATTACTAGAGAATGCTTATGATTTTTATAACCGTATTTCATTTAAAATCTTTCTGAAAAAAAAAATGTTCATTTGTTTTTTTGTAGGTCTGGGCAAGGGATGATAAAAAGCCTTAGAGTCCAGGCAATCATGCTGAGAACAAAGGGCAGGTGTCATTTTTTATTGTGATTGGCCAGAGCTGAAAACAGGACTTTCTCCCTCTATCAGAAGCTATTGTGGAATTTACAGTAATCCCCCTGGCTGACTGCCCATCACACTGCCGAACAGCACAACAACAAAAACATAATATCTGGGGAGAAGGCCAAAACATATATTAAAAATTCTCATTGTTTTTATTCTTCAACATTGAAAGATGATTTTTTTAAGAGAAAAGAAAAAACTCACCCAGCTGTTACCGCTATTCATATTCCAACAGCCTCCAGATTGCTCGAGGCCACCTGGTTGACTTTTGCCTTGGAGTCGGTCCAGAAAAGCATTATTTACCCTTTAAAACAATGAAAAATGTGTGTGAGTAGAAAACTTGCTGCAGGGCTGAGAGATTTCTGAGAACCTAATGTGTTGTATGAACCGACCGTGGGGATAGCTTCCTGGCTTCAGCTTAGAAGAAATCCACAGAAACTTCTCTTCACACTAACCATATGAAATGCTGTTAACCCCTCTTTACTGGAGCTGGTGTCAATCTTGGCTCAAGCCAAAGGGGGTATGAATTCTTAACCTGAGAGTTTCAGGCACTCATCTCCTGCCAGTTCAGCAAGACCCGAGTTCAAGAAAGAAACTACAGTCCTCAGAATCATGCCAGGTATGAACCTCAGAGGCTAGAGAAAGACAGAAGCCTCAGCATGAACCAAAACATGAAGAACCAAACATAGCTCTATGGCATTATTGTTGCAAGATAGATGTCCTTCCCATATTCCCTGCACTCCACTGCCAATCTTGCTAAAGTAAACCTCATACATGAAAAGCAGAAATGGAAGATGAGCTTATATTAGTCTATTTCTGGAGCTTGCTACCTGGTTGTTCACTTTATAATTAATCACTATAAATATCTGTTTTATGGACCTGTGTTTCATATTACAATTTTTAAATTTAAAATAAGAAATCACAGGTAATGTCGTGCTCTGAGTTGCCCACATATGGCTGAGTAGAGTCAGGGACTTGGAAGCTGAAGAAATGGCACTGCAATAGGTACCCTATGATATCAACAGATTATTTAGGAAGTGCAGAAATAAGAGTATAAGCTTCTTCGAAGCAGAAACACAATGCCTGGTGCATAGCAGCAAATATACACTTATGTAAGGAAGGGAGGCAGGAACCAGTCACATGAGCCTTTTGTTCAGTCATGAAGATTAGCAGAATGTGGTCATGGTGAGTGGCTACAGGCCAGTGACTGTGGGAGATTTAGGAACTTTGAGGCAAATAAAGCCTGGGTAGCAAAGTCAAAGGCTGGAGGGGGTTTCTGGCTGTCTGTGCTTGCTCAGTGCTAGCTAAGATGCCAGCCGTGTGTGGGCTCAGTTGCTGTCTCTCAACAACTTTAGGTCCCATCGGGCTGTGGTTCCACCTCAGCTATTATAAAGCTTCTTTCCCATCTTACCATAAAATCTACCCAAGTGCCATATTCTAGTCAGCTTGCTTCACTGCCAAGCTCCATGTTTAAGTCAGCTTCTCTGAATCTCTCAGCATGCAGATAGAATAGTATCCTACTTCACTGGAGACTCAACTATCAAGAAAAGGAAAGTGACCCTGCTCCCCAGGATACCAACACAACCACTGGTATCCTGGACTGTTCCTATCCAGTCTTTTTGTCATTAACAAAGATGGGCTTTCACTCAGCATCCTCCACCCCACACCCAAACCACTAGAAGGCTTGTTTGCTCTACCTCCTGAACACAACCTAAATTCACTCATTTCTTTCCATGGATACCATTCTGGTTCAAATTACTATGTCTTCACCTTGCTAGTGCTTTCACTCCCACCTTCTGTAATCTAGTCCCCATACAACAACCTTACTATATTATGAAAGAAATCATGTCTTCCTTTTGCTTAAAATTCTCCCATGACTTCCCATTGGTCTTAGAATAAAACTGGCTTATAAAATGTTGTGTTATCTTGCTCCTGCCTACCTTTCCTCCCTCACTGAGTATTATTCTCTTCTTCACTCACTATAATCCCATCACATGGGGTGAGGTGTGGTGGCTCATGCCTGTAATCCCAGTGCTTTGGGAGGCCGAGGCGGGTGCATCACTTGAGGTCAGGAGACCAGCCTGGCCAACCTGGCAAAACCCCATCTCTACTAAAAACACAAAAATTAGCCCGGCATGGTGGTGGGCACCTATAGTCCCAGCTACTCAGAAGGCTGAGGCAGGAGAATCGCTTGAACCTGGGAGGTGGAGTTTGCAGTGAGTGGAGATGATGTCACTGCACTCCAGCCTGGGCGACAGAGCAAAACTCTGTCTCAAAAAAAAAAAAAATATCCTATCACTTGGGACTCAAACAGTCCAAGCTCATTTGTACTTTAGAGCCTCTGCACTTGCTCTTCCCCTGTTTGTAGGTCATCTAAGTCCACGCATCTGCCCCCAGTCTCTATGTGGCTGGTTCTTCCTTGTCCTTTGATGTCACCTCTGCAGTAAGGCCTTCCTAAGTAACCTATCATCTCCAATTTCTTCCTTAACATCACCTTGTGATATGGTCCTCACAGTACACATCACCATCTGAAATAACAGTGCCTTTGATTGTTGACTTCCATTTCTCTCCTCCAGATTATAATTTCCACATGGTGAGGGACCTCTTCTGCCATGTTTTGCCCTATTCCCGGAGCCTAGAACACAGCCTTTATGGAGTGTAGCCTGATAATGTAGTTACTGAATGAAACAAATCTTCCTGGCACACGTTCTTCACCCCTGAAAACAACATGGATGATGAGTGCAGACTGCAAAACAGCTCACTGGCAATTGCTCTCAATTCACTCAAACCCTGTGAAGACTGATGCCTTGTCATGAAGGCATAAGGTAATGTGATTCACTTTTGAGCATCAGTTACTAAGAGGCCATCAGAGTGGTTGAGCACTCTTTGATACTATAGGAGTGTCCTCAACTTGCCTATGTTCACAGCAGTGTGAGTCAACCAGAGATAATGGGTGGGAAAGAGTTTGTTTCTCTCAATTCCTATCAAGAATCTAAATGGGAGGGAAAAGAACCAATTTCTATTTTTTGTTTAATAGTTTTAGAAAGTACATACATGCTACTGCAGTCAAAGTTGTGCTCTGGGTTTTCTTCTGCGGGTTAATTTGGATAAAAACTATTATTCAGGGATGGTTCAAGTTTGAATAAATCAATTCAGTTCATCCCAGTTTTCACCTCATGGCCCAAATCCTTTCAAGTCCTTGACCCCAATGCTGTGTCGTTTCTCTCTGGAATTTCTACTTGTCTTCTCCTACTCAAATAGTTACAACGGGTCAGGTGCAGGTGCACTCAAGCTCATTACAGGTTCATTGAAAAGCTGTCAGGAATCTCAATGCTTTCTATTATAACACTCAGAGTTGAATTTTCTGCAATGTGAACTTTTAAACTGTAGAAAGCATGTTGTCCTTTTGATGCCAATAAAATTGTGCCTTTGGAGAAAACCTAATTTACATCCCCTACACACACACTATATAGCTTGTGTTGTTGCCTTGAGTAAGAATGGACATGGCTATTTTATCAAGAGTTCATTGAGTATGTATTCTCACATGATAACATGGGAAAGCTCATGGCACACTTTAAAGGCAATACAAAAGTAAGCTCTTTTCAAAAATTGATGAAGAGCATAAAATATATATTTAATGACTTGATCAGGTACTTCAAAACTAATTACTGAGTTTATTATCTAGAAAAATCTCTTCTTGGATTAAATTTGGAGCTATACATTTATTGAATCTATTTAAGTAGAATCAAAAGAAAGAGAAAATAATGTATAGAAATTAAACAGCCCCACCAATATTTAGGTATTCAGTAGTATGGAAATAACCTTAAAGAATGAAAGCCAAGATTCCTATAACAAAAAAGTTATCTTTTTCACCTCTAATCAAATAGCTTGGGTGTTTATTAGGTGCCCATCAAAGATAAATATTTCAGCAATGGAGCCTATTAATGTGACACATCACTATGTTTAAGATGCTTAAAGTCTTACAATTCAATTAATCCTCAGAAATCCAGAGAAATAACTGGCTACTACTAGCAATCAGTTTATAAATACAATATCAAGTGTTTTTTAAACAGGAAGTATTTTAAAGAGAAAATAGGGCAGGTGCGGTGGCTCACTCCTGTAATCCCAGTACTTTGGGAGGCTGAGGCAGGCGGATCACCTGAGGTCAGGAGTTCAAGACCAGCCTGGCCAACACAGCAAAACCCCGTCTCCACTAAAAATACAAAAATTAGCTGGGCATGGTGGCACGTGCCTGTAATCCCAACTACTCAGGAGGCTGAGGCAGGAGAGTCACTTGAACCCGGGAGGCAGAGTTTGCAGTGAGCCGAGATCCTGCCACTGCACTCTCGCCTGGGCAACAGAGTGAGACTGTGTCTCAAAAAAAAAAAAAAGAGAGAAAATAATAAACAGCAATAAAATGGCTAAAGTATGGCCTACTTTATAATAAATAAGTAGTTAGCATGCTTCCCCACCACCATCTTACCCAACAATATAGCCTAACCGACATATCAGAGTTTTGATATTTCCTTAAATAAGAGAAAAAACATATAATTCACATTTGTAGTTTTAAAACTATTTTGACTGGACTCTGGGGACAACATAGTTCAGTCAAATAAAAGTGAGCTCCCCGCCCACAGTTAGAGGCACCATCAGAATAGGGAGCTTCCACTGAATGCTTTTTAAAGTCTCTCATTTAGAAAATGAAACCACCATAACTTAAAAATACAGTTTAGTGACAGTGGGAAGGTTAAATATGTTAAAAAAAGCCATTCACTATCAAAAGAATTTGTTCCTTTAAATTGTGAAAACCCTTACATTCTTCTCCAAGATACTCAAGTACACCCCTAATGAACTCAACCCGTGTCCCCCTAGAAATCTTAGCATAATAATGGCAGACAATATGGTGCTTATTAGCACTGTCCCAACAGTAACATGATATTTTACTAGGTATTCTTAAGTCTGATATTAGGATTAAGATGGAGAGTGCTTAGACTATTTGAAAATTACTTAATGGTTCTAAGATTTTTTTTCTCTAATGTATTTGTCAATATTAAATAATGTTAGTGAGTTTTTGTCTGAGCTTTTGTACTCAAGTATGGGTATCTGACCATCTATATTGATGTAATTATTATAACAAAGTCTATAAATGGTAGACCATCGTCTCAAATTAGGATGTTTTGTCCTATGGTAGGCAAATTAAATATACCTTAATTGAACACACAACTTAAGAACATGATTCAGTTTTCTAATGTGAGTTTATAATGCCACCTATCCAAGAAAATTGGATCTTTGGGTGCATGCACATATGTATACACATGTGTGTACTTATATATGTAGCAGTTGGCATACCTCATACATATATCACGTCCCAATAACAGATTTAAAGGTAATACGCATTCCAAAACCATATTAATAATGTTATTGTAATGTTTTCCTAAAACACTGTACAAACTTTGTAGGTAATTGATTTAACCAAGGATGCTTATTTTATTAGCCAGTTTTACCTCCTGTGTTCAGTCTGGTGGATTTTGGCTCTTTCTTGCTCTTGCTGCTGCTGCTTAAGTTCCAGTAATTCACTCTAGGAACAATAAAAGTTTTAAAATATGGTTTTCAATTAACACAGTTGTACAGAAGACACCCAAATCAATTACATATTTAACCTCAACTGGTACAATATTTCATTTTTGAAACTTTTACTTAAGTACTATTTGGATGTGAAATTATTTTCTTATATACGTAAGTAGCAAATAACTGTGGCTTAGTCAAACAGAATAGCTCTGTGAGTGTAAAATTGTTAGATTAAAAGCCAATGTGCATGGTCAAGATACTAGACCAATAGGCACAACACAAACAGAGAAAAATACAACGTAAGTCAAACTCATCTATGTCTTACAGAGAACAACAAATCAAATTAGTTCCTTCAGGAATATCACACAATACTATTTCTTGGTATTTCTCTAGCATTTCTTTCCTAATAAATTCATAGCAACTTACAAATAAGTATTGGACTCAATCTTATAGTGTAATTCTGTTAAAAAAACATTCTCCATCCTGGAGAATAAGCACTCACCTATTATTGATCAGTTACTTCTAATACCAGCAGAACTTTCAGATCTCTGGAGGAGATACTTTGCTTCATATAAATCACATTATTATAACTAAATCTTTAGCTTCCAACAGTCTGTTTATCTTCTTGGAACAGGTAACTTAACTTCCAGACATAGTTACTATGTTTACAGTATTATACCAAATAACCAATCCCAGGATTTCTCTAATTTCCAACTGTCTACCCTAAGGCAGAATAAATTTTAATCCCATTTCAAAGCAAAAAAAATGCAAAGAGAAGAAAATTATTAGGCCCAAGTCATATACCAGTGCCTGAGTCAGAGAGATTTTCTGGTAGAGAAAATACTGTCATGTCTTAACACATACCAACAAAAGGTTGCTATTGTTGTTTTAACTCCCAAACTTCCTTGATGAAAAGTATACAAAAAAACTCAAAGTTCAGGCTGACATTTTATTAACTTTGTTCAAAGACTCTCTAATATTCCACAGTTCCCCAAAATAAAAAGACTTATTTCTTATACTGTGATATTCCAAATACATTGCTCATCAATCCCTAAAGCACATTACTTAACCCTAATTTCTATATAACACTAATAAGGGGAAATCATTGAATAATACTTGAGTTTTTGAAATCAATGAATAATATTTGTCCACTCAATAAGCATTTGTTATGCACCTAGCTGCCAAGCTTTATGCTCAAGTCTCACTCTTGCACAACAGGATCATTTTTTAGTCTACCAAATATTAGTACTCTTTATTAGTACTACCAAGTATACCAGTGTGAAAGAAGCTCCTGTCCTCTCCCTTGTCTCCACAATCATTTTCAACTCCTGCATGTGGTTTCATAAGTAATTATCTTCTTCTTAATAGTATGCATGTTTATTCATTTCTTAATTTTTAAAAAACTGTATTATCTTTTGACTACTTACAATTGAAAAAAGATTGATGTCTCTATTACTACCTCCACCCCAGTCCCAACTTCCTCTCATAGTACACCCCCATCATCATTCTCTTACAACGTTTCTTTTTTTAACATTCAGTGTGGTGGGAGAGGGGTTTAGAAATCCTATAGCTCCTCATTCAAGTTTCTAATTCATCCTCCTGTTTTCAACTCTAGGCTTCAAAGGTACGAGTTGCCTCCAATTCCTGAACTTAACCAACTTCTCTGTCTTACTGCTTCTTTCAAATGAGTTCTGGCTTTTCCTGCTCCACTAAATCAGTTACCACTGACCATCTAGTTCCAGATTTAAAATTCTGGCTTATATCTTTGCTGCAGTCTACTAGTCTGTTCTTTTGCTCTTGTTGGCTTATGGCTTCTTTAAAAAATTCCTGTATTTTTAGTGGTATAGGGGGAGAGAGTGATAAAACATAAGCAAATGAAATGCTTTTGATGTGCAATGTTTAACCAGAAAACCTTAATATTTTCAAATACAAGTTTTACCAGAATTGTATTATTTGATACTAACAACAATTGCAAAGGTAGGCAGGCAAACAAAGTATTATGTGATAAATGAATGAGCAATATCATCCTCACCTTACAGATAAGGAAACGGGATCAGAGACACAGTTTTAGTAACTTGTCAAGAGCTAAATAGCTTATTAGTAGCAAAATAAAGACCAGGGCTTACATTTTCTTATATCTAATAATCTTCTGCAGGATGCATTCAAAATAAATGCTTGGAATTAAGGATATCCTCATGGTGGCTCATCATACTCAAGTATAAACAGTCATGTCCAGAACTATAGGACCCATTCACATTCAAAAGTTTTAGCAGAATATATGTAACCTAAGCACAAATTTAAATCCTTCTTGCCAAAGGATGCTGATTATTTTCACTTTCATTAACCCTATTTCTCCAAGGAGCAACTTCTGGTATCTGGCCCATTGTGAGTTTAATACAATGAATTCTGAACAAACTAACTCTCATTAGTTCTGGAGTATGACACAAAGACAAAAAAAGTATAAAATACATACATATATATATGCATACTATGACATGTTACTTTAAAATAATGTTTAAGATAATTTTTTCAGACTTGGCAAAATGATCATGCAACTTGTCTGAGGAAAAAAATACAATCACAGCCATAAAAAAATACTAAAAAAGAAAAGAAAAAATGAGAAAGAACCAGCTTCATCAAACATTGAAAGATATCATATGAGAACACATGGATGGGGACAACACACACTGGGGCCTATTGGAGTGGAGGATGCAGGAGGAGGGAGAGCTAATGGATACCGGGCTTAATACCTAGGTACTGGGTTGATCTGTGTAGCAAACCACCGTGGCACATGTTTACCTAAGCAACAAACCTGCACATCCTGTACATGAATCCCTGAGCTTAAAAGTTGAAGAAAATAAAACTATAGTAATTAAAACAATTCGAGTCTAGGAAGAGACATGATACATATGGAAATGTAGTTTATCATAAAGTTGTTGTGCTAAACCAATGCAGGAGACAGAGTTTCATGAATGATGATGGACTAGCCAACTACTGTAAGAAAGATCAAAACTAGACCCTTAACTTTGATTAAATAAATTTTATAGAAGTCTAAGATTTGAGCCTAGAAGATGGGAATAGAAGTTTTCAAAGGTGGCACAGGTGAATTTATTTATAAATTTGGAGTGAGTAAGTTCCAGAAGTTATAAAAAGAAAAAGATTAATGAATTTAGCTGCATGAAAATTCAAACTTTTCATTTGGAAAAAATACCATAAAATTAAAAAATGAACTGTTAATGAATGTTTAGGATATGCATAGGCTAATTCAATTTTCATTTATTCATTCATTAAACATCTGAGTGTCTATTATGAGCCAGGCTTGCATCTACATGATAGGCTATAGTAGTGAGCAAGATAGATGAGATCTTTGCTCCTTTAGAGTTTATATTCTAGAGAAAGGAAACCCATAAACAAGTGAGAAAAATATCCAACCATAATCCCAGGCAGAGGATTAAAACACACTGATGTGAGATTCAGTGGCTCAGTGACTATTTTAGGCTGAGACTCAGGAAATGTCCCAGAAAGTGGGTAAGGACTTCACATAAACCAATAAGGAAAAAACAACCAAAAAGAAAAAGGGCCAAGGGATAGGAACAGGCAGTTCACAGATAAACTACAGGTTGCCTGTCAGTTCAAAATGGTCATTATCTTCACTCAAAATCAAAGAAATATTAAAACAATGAGATAAAGTGTTTCTATTGTATTGATGAAAATCAGAAAAGTTTGACAGAAAACACTCTGGTATGGCATCTAAATTAGAGAAACCTAATTTAGTTTTTGGAAGTCAATTCAGCAATAAGCATCAAAATGTAAGACGTATACATCCCTTGCAGCAGTGTTCAAAGATGTATGTATATGAATATTCACAGTTATATTATTGAAACTGTAAAAGTTCAGGGAAAAATGTTAATGCCCACCAACAAAATACTTGCACAATAAGTGAGACCATCAGCGCAATGGAATACAATGAAACAGTTACAAAGAATAAGATGGATGTTTTGTAAGGTAGAGCAGGGGCCTATGGAGAGATCTCTAAGATACATTAAGTGATAAAAGATAGGTTCAGAGCCATTTTCTTGGGACACTTCTATATAAATAGAAAATATATGCATACATTCATTTTGACTTTTATATGCTGGTGTGTATCCAAAACATTTAATGGAAAACTACACAAGAAAATGTTAACTGTAATTAACACTGGGTAGCGGCGCTTGAAGTGTGAATGGGCAAGAAAAGGATGCGTATATATATTATTTCCTCATACCATCAGTAGGAATTTATTATCAGTGTGAGAGGCCATTTCTGTTTCCTTATGCTTTCCTTTATTTAAAAATCCCAATAAATACGTAATTTTTAACACAGAGAGATATAAAAAAGCGAAACACTACACATGAAGGTAAGAACTGTTAGGGAGGAAGAAAAGATGGGAAGAGAGCAACATACATCATCCTATTACGGAGGCAAGGAAAGGGGAGAAGAGACAAAGACCAGGAGGGAAACGGGGACAGGAGCTGATGAGGCATCACCAAGCAAGAACAGTGCTCCAGATGGCCAAAGGGAAGGTGCTGGCATCGCTGCACTCAGGATTATTATCCTATAACTAGCAAAGCGTATTTACTAAGGAGAGGCTGGTTTTTCTTCCGTACTAAGAAGGATAATTTCAGCTAATTAATTTGTTCTGCTGAACTGACAGCCACCGAGGATGTGTCTGCATGCCTTATAAGCATATTCTTGGTTCATTTACTAAGATCCCACACAGAAGTTCAATATCTAGAGTTAAGCAAATAAAAAATAAGTTGTTCTTGTTTCAAGGACCGACCTCGGGACGTGAAAAGCATCAAAGTGCTCTAAGCAGGAGGACAATGACATGCAACATCTGAGGCATTGTTAAGGCCTGGCCTACTCAATGCATATTGTCACACGCCAACCATTTTCCAGATACCTAGGTTCATGCTAAAGGTACAGATATCAGCCCAGCTCCACTCTGAAGTAAATCACAGTATAATGAAGCAGACACACCCAGAAACAACTCTGATACAGGGCAAAAAGAAATGCGTTGCTAAACACAAAATTAAGCTACATGACATGGGAATACAAGGAAGGAATGCAAACAAGAGAAGGGTGTTCAACACTTTGTGTTTGTGCATGTCTTATCACTGTGCTATGCAAATCCCTACATTCATACAGAGCTGCATACAAACGAGGGTATGTTGGTGATATGATAAACAAAATACCATCCTAGAGATTGAAAGTATGGAACTTCCTATAAACATTGGCCAAGTGGTATGTGATAAATGAGGACAACACTGCAAATAGCGCCACTGCCTGTGGCCACCTGATGCAGTGCTCACCCAGGAGGGCTGCTCTGCTGGGGAGCTGCAGGATGGCACCAATACCTCTGCTTTGAGCCCAAGTCAATAATAAGAAGAGGGGTTGCCATTTCCAGCAAGAGGTTGCAAACATCATTTCTCTGGGCTCCAACTGTCTGATGGTGCCCTGTTCTACAGAAGGGTCAACTATACAACAGACAGGTGTGTGTAAGGCTGGATGCTTAAGAAACATGACGAGGTTAGAGGGAAAACATGCTCCAAAGCAAAGTTTCAGTGTGGTAATTGAAGATGAACATGGGGTCATTTTAAAACCATGTCTGAATCCCAGCAGAGCATGTTCCGACATGGTTCAGCTTGACTGCTTTATGTAAACATGAAAATGCCATCGCCTGGCAAGACAAACTTCTCCCAGGAGAGCCTGTTCTCTCAACACAACAAGAGGAAAAGGATAGTGGAAGCAGGAGAGTGGGATCATGAAGTCGTGAAGTTCAAGAATGCCTTCCTTTGAAGGTTTCATACAGGAGAGCTTTCAAGGGGCAGGAGGAGAGTTTAAAGAAGTCCTGGTTCTCAGGCATCCACAGTAATACCTTTGCCTTAAAGGAGAAAGGTGACCTTGGCTATCAAGAATGGGGAGAAAAGGCAGAAGCTACCACCCAAAATTTTCAGAGCACCAACCAAATCAAAGGAAATAAATACTAATGGGTGAAGTAGAGTTTAAAAATAACACAGGTAATGTACACTCTTCCCCTTACTATTGTTAGTTTTTAATTTTTAATTTTTTAATTGACAGTTTGTACATATTTATAGGATACAATTTGATATTTTGATACATATGTATGTTGCAAAACGATCAAATCAGGGCACTTAGTGTGTCCATGATCTCATGCATTTATCATTTATTTGTAGTGAGAATATTCCAAAGCCTCTTATCTAGCTATTTTGTAAGGTACACTATCTTACTGTCAACCACAGTCACTCCACTGTATAACAGAACATCAAAACATATGCCTCTTACCTAATTGTAACTTTGTATTTGCTGTTGCTAGTTCTATCTTTTAACAGAGAGAGAAATAAACTTCCAGCTACAACAATCATGGAATCACAGCTCTATGTCTCCCACCTAAAAATATTTGCTACACAAAATGCAAGGAGGAGGTAGGTTTCAAAACTTATCTGTACTCTATTTTATGATCTTTGTTTTCATTTTCATATATGTGAGCATATTTCTATCATGTTATTAAAATGTGGTAGTAATTGCTGCATGGTATTTATTCCAAACTCCAAAACCTTCAAAAATCCTCTATCACTGAACAAACTGTCTCAAATTTCCCATTAATCTTGAGTTAAAAATAAACAACCTTGTACATATATCTTGTCTGCATCTTTCATTATTTCCTCAGAATAAATGTATACCTTTAGATCTAATATTTTTACTTTTAGGAAACTCTTCAGAATTTGATGTTGCCGAAGTGCCTCTCAGTTTATCCTCTCACCAGTAATAGTACTTCAGTGTTTGTGGCATATATTGACATCTACTAGTGGAAGTTCTCCTTACCCCAACAAATACACAAATTATTATTCATATTTTTCTAAAGTTTAAATTTCATTATTTTTCTCTCAGTTGAAATTTAGAAACAGTATTTTCAAATTACCTCAAATTCCATTGAAATTTATTACTAGAATTTCATTAAACTTACAAGTAAACTTGGATAGAACTATAGTTACTGAAATATTGAGTTTTAGCATTTGGGAACATTAGCCATCTCTGCTTTATTCAAATTGACTTTTATGTATAATAACCAAAACAGTGTGGTACTGGCATACAAACAAACATATAGACCAATGGAACAGAATAGAGAGTCCAAAAATACATCCACACATGTAGAACCAACTGATTTTTGGCAAAAGGGCCAAGAACATAGGGCAAAGGACAGTCTCCTCAATAAACAGTAGTGGGAAAACTGAATATCCACACGCAGAAGGATGAAATTAAACCCTTTTCTCTCATCACATACAAAAAACAACTCAATTTGACAGTTTTCACAAAAGGCGTTAAAAAATAATCAACTCAAAATGGATTAAAGATTTTAAATGTAAAACCTGAAACTAGGAAAGTACTAGAAGAGAATATGGGGGAAGCTGGGCACGGTGGTTCATGCCTGTAATCCCCACACTTTGGGAGGCCGAGGCAGGCAGATCGCTGGAGGCTAGGAGTTCGAGACCAGCCTGGCCAATAAGGCAAAGCCTTGTCTCTACTGAAAATACAAAAATTAGCCAGGCACGGTGGCACACACCTGTAATCCCAGATACTTGGGAGGCTGAGTCATGAGAATTGTTTGAATCCCAAAGGCAGAGGTTGCAGTGAGCCGAGATGGTGCCACTGCACTCCAGCCTGGGTGACAGAGACTCTGTTTTGAAAAAAAAAAGAAAGAAAGAAAAGGAAAAGAAAATATGTGGAAAAGCTCCATGACATTGGTCTGGGCAAGGATTTTTTGGATAAGACTTTTAAAGGACAGGCAAAAAAAGCAAAAAGAGACAAATGAGATTACATCAAACTAAAAAGTTTCTACACATCAAAGGAAACAATCAACAGACTAAAGAGACAATCTACAGAATGGGAGAAAATATTTGTAAACTATACATCTAATAGGGGGTCAGTATCCGAAATACATAACATACTCAAACAACTCAATAGCAAGAGAACAAATAACCTAATTTTTTAAATTAGCAGAAAGGGCCAGGCGCAGTGGCTCACGCCTATAATCCCAGCACTTTGGGAGGCCTAGGCAGGTGTATCACCTGAGGTCAGGAGTTCAAGATCAGCCTGGTCAACACGGTGAAACCCTGTCTCTACTAAAAATACAAAACAAAACAAAAAATAGCTGGGTGTGGTGGTGGATGCCTGTAATCCCAGCTACTCAGGAGGCTGAGGCAGGAGAATCTCTTGAAAACAAGAGGCAGAGTTTGCAGTGTGCCAAGATCATGCCATTGCACTCCAGCCTGGGCAACAAGAGCAAAACTCCATCTCAAAAATAATAATAATAACAATAAAAAAAATAGGCAAAACGCCTGTGTTGCTATTTCTCGAAAGAAAACATGCAAATGGCCAACAGGTATATGAAAAAATGCTCAACATGACTAATCATCAGGAAAATGCAAACTAAAACCACGATGAGCTATTATCTCATCCCCATTACAAGGCTATCATCAAAAAGGACAAAAGATAACAAGCGATGGCAAGAATATGGAGAAAAGGGAACCCTTACATGCTGCTTGTGGGGGTGTAAATTAGTACAGCCATTATGAAAAGAGGTATAAGGTTTCTCAAAAAATTAAAAATAGAAGTACCATATGATCCAGCAATCCCACTACTGGGTGTCTATCCAAAGGAAATAAAACAAGTATGTCAAAGAGATATCTGCACCCCCATGTTTATTGCAGTACTGTTCACAATAGCCAAGATATGGAATCAACCCAAGTGTCCATCAATGGATGAATGGGTAAAGAAAATGTGGGATATACACACAATGGAATATTATTCCACCATAAAAAGAAGGAAATCTTGTCATTTGCAACAATATGGATGAACCCGGAGGACATTATGTTAAATGAAATAAGCCAGGCACAGAAAGACAAATACCACATGATTTCATTTATATATGGACTTTAAAAACCTGATCTCATAGAAATAGAGTAGAATCATGGTTACCAGAGGCTGGGGTGGTTAGGAGGAAATGGTGAGGTACAGGGAGATATTGGTCAAAGGATATGTAATTACAATTAGATACAGGGAATAAATTCAAGAGATCTATTGTACAGCAAGGTTAATCACAATAGTTGTAATTAATGACAATAAATAATGATCATTCATTATATTCTTGAAAATGCAAAGAATGTTAAGTGCTCTTACCACAAAAATGGTAACTGTGAGGTAATGCATTTGTTAATTAGCTAAACTTAGCCATTTCACAATGTTTATATGCTTCAAAATATCATGTTGAATGTTATAAATACAAATAATGTTTTCTGTCAATTAAAATTGGACTTTTGTGGATTCCAGGAAAGTTTTTAATTTTTTTAGCTGTTGAACAACTATTTATATAGCTGCTTTTTGATTAGATCTTTTTGTCCCATAATGTATTTTCTAATTAAGTTTTGCTTGTATTTGAGAAAGTTGTTGATTCTTGTATATATTTTGTAACCAACACTTTTGTTTTTTTTTTGAGACAGAGTTTTGCTCTTGTTGCCCAGGGAAGGGTGCAATGGTGCAGTCTTGGCTTACTGCAACCTCCAGCTCCTGGGTTCAAGCGATTTGCATGCCTCAGCCTCTCGAGTAACTAGAATTACAGGCACCCGCCACCATACCTGGCTAATTTTTAGTAAAGATGGGGTTTCACCATGTTGGCCAGGCTGGTCTCGAACTCCTGACCTCAGGTGATCCTCCTGCCTCGGCCTCCCAAAGCTCTGGGATTACAGAAGTGAGCCACCATGCCTGGTCCAACTCTCTTATTAAACTCTATTTGTTCTCATTATTTTTCAGTTGATTCTCTCAGTTTGCACAGGCAAATTGCTCCCATCCATAAATAACAACCTACTTCCAATAATTAGAAAAGCTCTTTTATTTTTAGTTTTATCAAGTTGGTTAAAAAATATCCAAACCTTGTTCCATTCAGTAAAAACAGGGAATTTTTTTTTAGTTAAAAAAATAAGTTTTCTATCAAATAACTTTGAGTGGCACGAGGTTGGAATTCCCAGAATAATACTGGGTAACAACCAGTTTGGTAGGGGTTGCAAACATCCTTATGTTGTTCATAGTTTTAGCATTTCACCACTGAATATAATGTTGGTTATTGGTTTAGAAGACTATACATAAGTTAAGAAAACATTATTTTTAGTTCACTGAAATGTTTCTTAATTGATAGTAAAGATTAAAATTTATCAATGTCTTTTTGTGTAACTAAAGAGATAGCCAAATATTCTTGTCATGTGACCTATCCTACTGCAGTGATGAGATATAAAAAGTTTTAATATATAGCTACTTATCTTTGCATTCCTGGAATAAACTCTACTTTGCCTTGGTAAATTGCTATTAAGAGAAAAATTTCATTAGCTAGAATTTTCCTTCAGATGTTAATCTCTGTCTTTATAAGATTGGTCTATCTGTGAGACAGAGAGGGAGGGGGAGATAGTGTGTGTGTGTGTGTGTGTGTGTGTGTGTGCGTGCGCACATGCGTGAGTGTGCACATGCTTCCTTTATCAGATTGTGACATCATGGGGATAGTGAAATAAACTTCTAAAATGTTTCGTCTTTTTTCTTACTCTGAAATAATTTGTAAAGCATAGGGGGAAAATAATCTGTTCCTTGAAAATTTGAAGGAACTTGCTTCTAAAATTATCCAAGTTCAGCCTCCTGGGGGAAGTAATTCTCAGAAAACTTCAGAAATCACTTGCATTTTCATTGGTCTTTATGAATTTTAATTATGTGAGTCATTAGAGTTATATATTTTCCTAGAAAATCATTCACTTAATCCAAATTTTTAATTTATTAGCATAGCATTGTTTATAGTAACATAATTTTAATCTCTTCCAATCTATGGTTCTAGTCCCTCATTTCTAATGCCGTGTATTTGCATTTTTACTAATCTCTTCTTGATTAGACTTACCAAAGAAGTGTTCA
Source organism: Pongo abelii (assembly GCF_028885655.2). Classification (NCBI taxonomy): domain Eukaryota; kingdom Metazoa; phylum Chordata; class Mammalia; order Primates; family Hominidae; genus Pongo; species Pongo abelii. The sequence goes on from NC_071999.2 coordinate 47,901,756, forward strand.
TTTGTTGACCTTATCAAAGAACAAGCTGTTGGATTTTTATAACAGCTGTTTCTTAGAGTTTTATTATTAATTTCTGTTCTTATCTTATAATTACTTTCTTCAGGATCATTTATTGTTTTTGTTCTAAATTCTTAGATCAGATGCTTAATTCATTTATTTTCTTTTTTTAGTATTGAATGGATTAAAATGTTGTAATTTTCTTTGAGTACAGCTTTACATGAATTCCCTATAAAAGGCTCTCACTATAATTTTGTATGTGTTCTACAATAATAATTTTCTCTGTCACCCAATAGTTTATTTTCTGACTTTCAGTATTTTACTGATTCTTGTATATATTTTGACTATAAAATCAATGACTTTCTAAATGACTATAAAACCAATAACCATGCACAATCAATAAATGCAATCAGTTTATCAGATATTTTAAGAAATTTCTGAAGGAGAGAAAGGAGACAGGTTACATTACCAGGGAAAACCAATGTGCAGGATAAATTGGAGCTAAGTCCACCTGCTTCTGAAGGAGCTCCAGGAGGGAATACTGGGACAGTCATTTAGATGATCAGTTAGAAAACTGCACCGAGAGCAGCTTGGTGGTGGGTTCTTTTCCCTCCCACACTTGCACTACATAGTAGGCAGCACTATCATGGCCCATAAGGTAAGAAGTGAATGAGAGAGGCATGGCTGGGCTCAGGGAAACAAGGCAACATCCCAAGTACCTACTGACTATAAGAGAACACGAGTCTACTCCACACAGAAGACAAGCTCCTACATACCTCATTCAGCAGCGTATCCAAATACATATAAGGAGATAAGAATAATCAAACATTTGAGAAAGAATTCCATGGGAGATAAAGATTAAAATGGAAAGAAAAAAACAGTTAATATGGTAAATAGAAAACTTATGTTTGTATAGTTACAAATATACAAATATTAAATAAGATGAGATGAGAAAGAATATTGCACTTACAAAGCAGAACACTGCTACTTACCAAATCAGCAATCTTGGTAAATAAACATACTCAATATGTGCCAAATAAGCAGAATGAAAAGTCAAGAAAAAATTTAGTGAGCAGGATGATCTAGCTAAAGCTTTCGTCCAGAATCCAATTTAAAAAAAAGGCCAAAGGTATAAGAAGTATAAGAAAACAATGAAGGTATATACAGAACAGATCTGAAATGTCCAAAGTCCATTTGATAGATGTCCCAGAAATGAAGAGCAAAGACAATAAGGGTAAAGAGACATAAAAGAAAATTAGGAAGAAAAAAGGAAAACTGAAGAGAGACATGTATTTTCAGATTAAAAGAGACAACCAAAGGCTATGCAAGATTAGAAACAAAAATAGAAACACTGTGACATTTCTTACAGTACAGGAAGGGGGAGTGAAGAGAAGAAAAAAAAACAGTAAATAAATAAAACAGAGAAAATTCAGTGTCAGTAAAAAAAAAAGAAAACTAACAAAAAGTAAATCATGCAGTAAGAATACAAATACATGCAAATATGCTACTAATCATAATAAATGAGAACACATCAAATCTACCCATTAAGAGATTCTGAAACTAGGTAAAAGGAAAACCAGACATTTCTTTCCACTCAAAATCTACTTTAAACCGTGACACAGAGATGTTAAAATTAAGTGATTAAAGAAATGTCATGTAAATACTAACCAAAAAAAACTGGTAGAGGAATTATTAGAATCAGACAAGATAGTCAAAAAAGAAATCAAGCTGACAAATCATTAAATACAAAAAGTAGTATACTTCATATTGATAAAATCTATCCTAAAAGGTAGGCTCCCCTTAGTCTCATTGGTCAAAACCATATCACATGTCCACAGAGAAACCAATCACAGTCAAGGAGAATGGAATTCTCATGAAGAGTTAGACCACTTTGGGAATAAATCCCTGGAGCTGGGGTAGCACCTGCCTTTTCTGAAACACAGTTCACGCAAAGTAGGATGGATACTTGAAGAAAAATTAGAGCTGTAGAGAAGCTGGCAATCAACAATATTTGACATATCACTCTGAAATTATCATAACGCCTAATTTATTTCCTTGCAGCATTAGTATTATGGTTTGGCTCTGTGTCCCCAGCCAAATCTCATGTTGAATTGTAATCCCCAATCTTGGGGAAGGGACCTAGCGCAAGGTGATTAGATCACGGAGGCGGATTTCCTCCCTGCTGTTCTCATGACAGTGAGTTCTCAGGAAATCTGGTTGTTTAAAAGTATATAGCCTTTACTCTCTCTCCTCTTGGCCATGTGAAGATGTGCTTGCTTCCCCTTCGGCTTCTACCAGATTCTAAGTTTCCTGAGGCCTCCCCAGCCATGTTTTCTGTATAGCCTGCAGAACTGTGAGCCAACTAAACCTCTTTTCTTTATAAATTACCCAGTCTCAGATAGTTATTTATAGTAATGAGATAACTGACTAATATAATTAGTTACTACAAATTACTACAAGGTGATGAATCACTATAAAATTTAAAAGTATAATGTTGTATTTCTATGTCTCCTTTTAATTGTTTACTCCTCCCTTAAAATGTAAACTTCTGGAGAGCTGGAACCTTGTCTATCCTGATCTTAATTATAGCTTCAGCAACTTGCACAAGGCTCAGTATATAATAGGAACTCAATACATGTTTGCCAATAGAATGAATGAATGAGTGCTGGGAGAGATTACTCTGAGACAGATCAACCAGAGTAATACAGTTTAAAAAAAAAATAAAAGCCAGAGAAGGAAAGCTTTAAAGTGGTGTTAGCGTTACAGAGTTCAGGGAGAAGATAGGAATTACGAAAAGACCACTAAACTGTATGTTCAGAAGGGATTTTACATTTAGGAAGCAATTTCAGTAACAGCATTTGTGAATATAAACCAGATCATAAGGAATTAATGATGAAGTGGGTAATAAAGACGTGGTTACAGTAAAATTACCTTTGTCTTTTTTTAAATTTGCTAGAAGCAGAAAAGGTAATATCTCTGAGGATAGCAAAATCAAGGAAGGGGTTAGCTGGTTTATTTTAGAATGGTAAGATGAGATGAGAAGTTCACGTGTGCTCTATCATCTTCTTCAGGACCCACTGTCACCAACTGTGACATATTTCTGACAAAAAAAGGAAGCATCCAATGGAGAAGAATGTATTGAAGATACAGAAAAAAGAGGAATTACAAATAAGTTTCTAGAAGAAGGAAGTGAATCACAGGTAAAATATTTAGAGTTTAAACTTGAGGAGGCTCCTTTTGTCCCCAGAGCCAAGAGTAATTAAAAATGTGAGTCAGAGTGACACATAGAACAAAACTTATGTGCTGTTACCTAAACTTAACCTAGATTATTTACCTAAGAATTATTCCACAGTAGGTATCCAATAAATATTTGTTGAATGAATGGAATAAACACACATAAATGGATGCAATGATTAAAATGTATTGTGTTTTGTATCTTTTTACAGTAAACATGATCCTCCTGTTTTCTTAAGGTAAATCATTCAAGTGATAAGGAATGAAAGATTCTACAAATAAAGAAATGCCTTCGGCCAGGTGCAGTGGCTCATGCCTGTAATCCCAGCACTTTGGGAGGCCAAGGCAGGTGGATCATTTGAGGTCAGGAATTCGAGACCAGTCTGGCCAACATGGTGAAACCCCGTCTCTACTAAAAATACAAAAATTAGCTGGGTGATAGTGGCATGCGCCTGTAATCCCAGCTACTTGGGGGCTGAGGCAGGAGAATCGCTTGAGCGTGGGAGGCAGAGGTTGCAGTGAGCCAAGATCACGCCACTGCACTCCAATATGGGTGACAGAGTGAGACCTGGTCTCAAAAAAAGAGAAATGCCTTCAATGAATGTTTCCCAACAACAACACGTCAGGCAAAAAAAAGAGAGAAGCAAAAGTAAGGTAGAATAGATGGATAAATATCCTTGTGTAGTCCACTGTTACTGAAATCCCTAAGGATGGAATTATTTGTATATTAAAGCTATTAATTTTACTGAAAACTACAGTAAGTAAAAGGAAATAATTTATGTAAAAGGATACATAATAAAAATATGTTCAATCAGTAACCAGAAAATATGTATATATCAATATTTATCTAAGTCTAGAATAAAAACAAGATTAAGAAATAAAAAGTTTAATTTTCACTATTTAAAATAACTGCTCAACCTGAAAATTAAATCCCAGATCTAGTATTCTAATTTGTTAAGCATTCTGTTTGTCAAAAGTTCTACTTTTAATAGTTTTTATGTTCCAAATATATGTATATCAAACTTTTAAAAACACTATTTAAAATCCACTAGAAGTTATTTAAAAATAAATCATATCTATAACTGACTTTGCAACATTCACCTTAGTATGCTAAGTACCTCACAATTTTATGTTAATTTAAAAGCTCACAGAAGCAGATGAACACTTTTATGTCATTTAGCAGACATCATTAAAAGTACAACATGACTATGTACCAGATTTAGCTTCTACTTGTTAACTACTAGAATCTTACCATAACATTGCCTATTTGATTGTAGATTTCAAGATTAGGATCTTGCCAAGACAAAAAGACATTTATTTAAAAAAAAAAACACTAAGGGATAAAAATGTTTCATGGTTCGTCTTTGCTTACACAGGAGCTAAATAAGTAAATTTACAGCTCGCATGATTTCTTTCAATGATTTAATGACAACCTATGGTGCCCAAAACAGCCTAGGACACATTTATACCACATGCTGGGCAAAACTATGAATGAGAAAGGGGTTCCACACTGTTGGGAAGAAGATAGTACTCAAAAGGGTCAAATTATAGCAACACCAATGAATACAAATAGTTCATTTTTCAATGGAATTTTTACACACAATTGTTGTAATAAATTACCTTGTTGGGGAAAGATAAAGAAAACATAAATTAAACCAAATCAAGGAAATCAAAACGGGAGTTAGAATTCTAGTTAATTATAGAACTGAAGATACAGATTTGGGAAATGTTCTATAAGAAATAGTGACAGGATTTGTCGACCACCAGTATGACAAGAGAAAAAGTTGGAAAATAAGAATGATGGGAAAGATAAATCATTTAGTTAGCTGGAGCCCCACCCCACTCCCTTTTTTTCTCGTTTAAAGGATCTGAAATAAAGCAGCACTTTGGAGCTAACCATGGGTCTTTCTCATCATTCTCATTTCATGCTGAGGAGCTTCTGGCCTATTAAAAGCAGGTATGACCATCAAGTATGCCACTGACTATTTTCAGTTACCATACCAGAAATTTCACATTGTAATGAAGATTATTCTTTAAGCACTTTTCTTAGAAGACTCTGCATTCATTTCACTGATTTCCATTGCTCAAAACATATGGAATGCCTCACATATTTTTATACCCATGTAGCGTAACTTGGTTTTACTGTATGTGTATAACTATTTTTAGTGAATATTTATGCCAGTTTCATAACTTTGCATGCCTACTTTCTTATGCATTATCATATTCTCTGGATACCATCTCTAATTTCATATATCTTCGGTTTAAAAATAGCAATGACGGTGGTGGTGTTTTGTTTTGCAGATGAGAAGTTCACCAGCGCTCTATCATCTTCTTGGTGACCTACTGGCACCAACTACTGCAGATCCACTGTGCCTCCATGAGGCTAGGTACCATGAAAGTTTTGACCAGAAGGAGCCACCACCATACTCTTAAAACACATCCAGAAACTCACTTTTTATTTTCAATGCTTGTATTCTTGTTTTCAGGATTTTCATGTGTCTAAATATTTCTGTTCAGAAATTCTTCAAAATTATCTAGTACCTCAAATAAACAGTTAGCAATAACTAGTAGGGGCTTGTAAGTACCTTTTGATGTTGTTCATCCTTCATCTTTTGCAATTTTCTGTTTTCTTCTGCTTTTAGAGAATCTCTGTAAGCCCAGCTTCTGGCCTGTAAAGGTACAGAGAGAAAAAAAAAAAAAAAACTTGATAGGATAAAGTGTTGTCACAGTACACCAAGCTGCCTACTATGGGCCCGGTGCTAATAACTCAACCTCTGTACTGAGCATATAGTAAGCTCCCCATACACACTTGGTTATTAAGTGATTTATGCATATGTCTGAAAATGTCCCTTGGAACATATAAAAAGAAAACTAGTGTAAGCACAATCATCCTGCACATTTGAAAGAATGATCTAAATGTTTAATTAAGCTTTAAAAATATCCCCTCAGAGATAATCAACATAGTTTATTCCTTCTAGTGGAAAGTTTAGAACATTTTCAAGAATATTCCAACTAGCTGATCAGTCAATATTAAAGACAAGCAATAGTGGCACCGTCTTTAGAAGAACAGGCATGTCTACTGCTCATTAATGATACCTGATTAAGCAGCTTGTCAACTAGTGGTTGATACCATATAATTTCAAGGATGTACATTTTCTAAGCGTTTGCATCCCTAATCTGGATGAAGCTTATTTCCACCTCTGAAAAGGAAAACAAAGTCTATTCAGGAACCCATGACAACAAAGCCTTTGGAAAGCCAGCACATGTGGGAGAATGCCCTTCAGTGTCTCTGACCCACCACACCAGAGTTCCACACCCTGGCATAGTGACCATGTGTTCTGACATTTATGGCGTTTCAAGTGTTCTGTTTATTTGTCATATGCTTTCTCTCCTTCACATTGATTTGCAGCCCCAGCTTCTGTAAGGCAAAGAGCTAATGCTTAGGAAATCACATGGATCTCATAAAAAACTATCAGCAGCATCATGGCAGCAGGTTACATATTTCAGACCTAGTTCTCAGGACTAATAATCCATAAAGTTCAGGTAGGCTGGTTCCTCCTTTTTCCAGCCTACATGAACTTTTATGTAACTTTTCTCAAGCACTTCTTAGTTCATTCTCCCATTTCTGTCACTATAAAAACCCACATACCATCAAATAATAAGAATCACTTCCCAGAAAAAGAGAGAAGCTTTCAAAATGGTATCATCTATGGCAGTGCCAGTTGGAAAACTGGAGCTTCCTGTGTTCAGAAATCCCTGGTTTATCCAAACCCTGTTGCATTGGGCAGGTAAACATACATCCTATGACTTTCTCTTATTTGCACCCTAAACTCAAGGGGACTGTGCTAAGACATAGAAGGGGAAAACTGATTCTCTGACAAGCCCTTCTTTTTATCTCTGACAACCCCTTCTTTTTATATTAGAGAAGGCTAGCCTTTATCACAAATATTCCATATAAGACCTAGTGAGGAAGGGAAGAAGGGAGGGAGGGAAGGAGGGTGAGAAGAGAGGACAGGAAGGAAGGAAAGGAGAGAAGAAGAAAGGAAAGAAGACAGCTTCTACTCAAGATATTAAAAGGTAGAATAAAATATTTAGTTAAAGCAAAATTACAACTTGAATGAGGGTATCTAAATTCTATTTGAATAGCCTTCCTTTAAACTTGTCATTTTATTGTTCTTTTATTAGAATACACGTCTTAGTTTTTGACTCAGAAAAAAGTGGTTATTAAATAACTTATTATTAAATAAGGTGCCTTATAAAGGTCCACAGAAACTGGGAAGTCACATGGCATCTGAACTTATGAAAAGTTCAGTTACTTGAAATCCTAATGCTTGCTTACCCAGCTGTGATCCCTAGGCAGGACAGGAAGTTTCTGTTCAAAAATAATAGAAGGGAATAAATTGATCACTATTTTTCTTAGCTCTAAACACCAGAAATTTCTAAGTCACTGTATTCACATAATTTGTCTAACATTGAAATATTCATTTAATACAATACAAATGCTATATTTTGTCGTTCAACCAAAATACACCTTTATTTATCCTCCCCAAAAGCTATGCTTATAATGTACTCATTCTATTAACAGCGTTTAAGCCTCCTCTGTGCAAGCACTGTGTCAGGACACGATTCCAGACCTCAAGCGTTTATAGCTTAGTGTGAAAGTCAAA